>NC_083386.1:11796000-13040000 GCF_031755915.1 Ziziphus jujuba
AGCCTCGGACAGGCCGAGGAGGACACGAGAGTCGGCTGCGTGAGAAGCACGTGATGGAGAGGGCGTGGTAAGAGTAGAGAGGTTGCTGCTGTGCCTGGGACTGTAAGCTGACACAACGGTATTCACTGATATGGAACGAGTACGCACCGCACGTGCGAGTGGTACGGGGCATGCCAGCTGAAGTACCGCCATTGACGCAGCAATCATCACGCTGTGTTTGCAAAGGTTTTTGAAGGAACAAGATGAAGGAGAAGGAAGAGCCAAAAATTAGCAAAAACCTCAGCTTCTTTACTGAAAAGACGATAATAGCCCTACATCTTTTTCACTTTGTTATTTGTATGAGGGCCTAGGCCCAGGATCCTTCGGGCCAAGGCTTTGAGGCCTTATCCAAAACTGAAATAGGTCAATTTCTTGCCTTTCTTTTTTTTTTTTTTTTTTTTTTTTTAATTTCTATCTAGTGATGCTTATTTTTCGATTTTTTTAAATTTACTTTTGCTTTTCAAATGCATTTGATAAATTTGTTTTTATTTTGCGATTTATAAAAACAAGTAATGAAAATTCGAATTTGTTTTTCAAAATAATTTCAGTGGAGTGCTGACTTTCTTTGTACACAGCCTTGACAGTGCCATAGCTGTCCATGCCAATGCCATTCCCAAATTAAAAACTTCAATTTCCTTAGTTTAAATTAATAAAGGGTGTCATAGTTTTTTTTTTTTTTTAAATTATTTTGTAAGCATTGAAGTATGTACCACTAATAATTATGTCATAATGGTAAAAGGTTTAGCTTCCAAGTGGATTTTGTTTCTTCTATATTTCGTTAATGTAACCAAAGTCAAGAAAACTACTTTGGTTATCAACACCATGAACAATTAGAAAAAGAGGACATCAAAGAAGAAAAAAGGAGAGAAAAGCATATTAAAATAACAAAATGGTTCTTATATTGGGAGGCATAATGAGAAATGTATTACACATAGAGAGTCCAAATCCATGACTTCCATAAACAGAATTCCTTCTCACCCTTTGAATTGCCATTCCCTACGACACATGGGACAATGAGCTTGAGAAGTTTGAGAATTAACCCATTTTAAGATACAATGAAGATGGAATGCATGGCTGCATGAACCCCAAACTGCAGAAACAAATAATTAATCATTAAAATCAAATAATCAACATATATGTACATAAAGGAGAAACATTTATCAGTCTCTGTATACACACCCAAAAAAAAAAAAAAAAAAAAAAATCCATTGCAATTACCACCACCAAATCCCAGAGTGTAATTCTTATTTCTTAACCTCAGAATATGTGAATGCAGAAGTAGATGAGTGTTCAAAATAGAACATGACCTTTTTACTAAGAAAAAGTAGCAGCTAAAAAGGCATTGTTCTTCATCTCTTTTTGGGATGCATACAAATATAGTTGAAGACAATTCCATACCGGAATAGATGGTTGTTGCATGAATAAGTGTTTGCTTATGTGAACGCCATAGACAGTAAGAAACTAGTCAATAGAGAAAAGGCTCCGCCAGAGATTGATAGCCTCATTAACACTTCAGAAACAAAACAAAACAAAAAACAAAAAAAACAAAAAAAAAAAAACAAAAATTCCCAAACCCATTATAAAATGTACACTGCAAATCTATGAGGAATAATATCACTCCGTGTAAATAGCTAAAATATAGATCTCACAAGCAGACTACTAATATTTTTTTTCCCCAGAAGTGCAATAGGTAGAGTGTCACAACAATTTACCACATATCTCATCTAACTGCCAATATGTCTGTACTAAACAATCATCTCAGATTACTAGAATCTTTGTTGAATATTTCTAATAATATATGACCAGCAAGCTCTTTCTTTACAATTAACATAACAACAAGGTTCCAACTTCCAACTTATATTATATAATCGCATCATAAACAAGTCAGGCAACCAATCCAAAAATAAAATTAAAATTGTAACATAGACATGCAAAATTCTCAAAAATGATGGATTTTCCATCCAGCAAAAGCATTAGAGTTCAGCTTGTATCTCAGACCGCAAAAGCATTAGAGTTCAGCTTGTATCTCAGACCATTTTGAGGAAGCCAGTCACTAATATTTATGTCGAATGTGCAACATGAAATTAATATCACACATTAGATATCCGACGCAGGTAACTCATAGAAGATATAGAGTATTGAATCAAAATGCATTCTCATGCCTTAATAATAAATGACTGGTAGAAACAGTGTTTTCTTTGTAAGAGTTAGGAACATGAAAAATGGCATAACCCCAATGAGGATTTAGAATTTTAACCACCAAAAACTCATCTGAGTAACTCCTAGGCAGTCATAGTGAGTAGTGCTTACTTAATGGGCAATCATCCCCAGGGAGTTTACAATCAGGACAACAGCCATCAAAGGCCATCCTACAAATTCCACATGTTTCATCCTGTGCATCCCAAGTCCATGAAGCAACAGCATGCCACCTATAATTCATAAAAAGGAGCTCGAGTGATTGCCGCAAAGCAAATGAAACACAATCATTTTGAAAGTCAGCCGACAGGTTAACAAAGAATAAAACAGTACTAGACATTGGGAAATTATAAGAAAGAAAAGAGGCTAGTAGAATATTGTGAATTCCAAAAATGTCCGACCAAGAACTTAAGTAACCACTAGTCGTATATATACATTTAGACACCTACATCACATGATATGTTCAAATTCAAAAAAAAAAGATAGATAGGATAAAAGAGAACGTACTCTATTTGACAGTTCGTAGATATTTGCAAAGAGAATTGTGTCAAGAGAAAACTGTTATCATAATAGTCCACAGCATGTCAAATTAGCAACAGCTATATTTCGAGTCATATCAAAATATCCATTACCTGATAAGAACTGAGCGTAAAATGTGTTATAGACTAATGCATACTGTGAAAACAGAATCCAACTTTCCAAGCAACCAATACAATTTGGTGAAAAAAGAAAAATGCTTAATTTTCATCCAAAGAAGAGGCTTTTTCAATTACTTATTTAAGATCTAAAGCGAAACTAGAAAACCTTAAATCGAAATACCACCAAGGAACTTCTGAAATGCTTCAATCCCCTCGATTTATTAATCATTCTAAATGAAGCAAATTAGTATAAATTCAAGACCATCATCAGGTTCTAAAGAATGCTACCACTATAGCATGCCAGCAAAAGAATAACTAAGTTAAAGAGAAAAAAAAAATTAAATAAATAAAAATAGCAAACAAATAGTAAAATTTATATAAACATGAAACAAGAAGATAAACCCATGATAGCTAGGATACGTAAGAGTTTGACCTTCATCCTGCAAAGACCCAAAACCCAATTCTCAGATAAATTACATAACAGATACTTAATGTGGAAATTGGGAACCTAATGCGAATGAATCTGAATTTCTTGAACCTTAATAATGAAATTAAAAAATAAATAAATAAATCTTAAAAATGAAATTAAAAATAAATAAATAAAGTACCTTTGAATGAATTAATCTGCGAGGATATCAGGGTTTCTTGGCCAAACGGTTTAGGGCTTATACCCTCTTCACATTCAATTTCTCTTTATAAAGAGCTTATGGGTTTTCTATGTTCTGTTTGGCTACCAAGAATTTTTTATTACCGGCTTTTCCTTCCTCTTCCCTCCTCCAAGAAGAGGCTCGCGCTCTTTCCTTTTTTTCTTTAAAATAAATAAAAACTTATTATTATCTCCCGCCACCCTTTTTTTTTTTTTTTTCAATGAATAATTACGAGTTTTCTCTTTAAAAAATTGAATAATTATGAGTTTAAATTCACTTCTCTTGGAATATTTATCGATGCAGTTTGATTTTGTTGTTTATATAATTCTCATGTTTTAAGGAAATATAAATTTTTATAAAATATTTAAAAATAAAATAAAATTATGAATTTCATTTAAATGAACATGGTATATTTTGAGAAGATTTAAAAGAAAAATACAAATGTTCTCCTTAATTATTTTTTTGACGTAAATATTCTCCTTAATATTACATATTATAGCATTTATTTTATCCAACAAGAGGCATATATTATATTTATCGGTGGATAAAACCCAAACCAGCCTGATTAAAGCAATCAATCCAAACTATTTTGAACAGCTTGAATTGGATTTTTCATATAGATTGGGTTGGATCATAATCAAATTATGATTAAATTTTCAATTTAAATTGGTTTTGAAGTTGAGAGTATAAACTCAATCTAATCAAATTCAACCTGATCTGTATATTACTTAGATAAAAAATTGATATATTTTTATAAATAATTTTTTTCCATTTTTATATCTAACACTTGTTATTTTTTATATATAATTTTATAATTATTTATGGTAAAAAATTAAAAATATATTATTTATGTTAAAAAATTAAAAATATACTTTAAAATTCATTTTTGATTTATTGATAGGTAAGCAGGGCGGATAATTTAAAAAAAAGAAAAAAAAAATGGGAGAAGGATAGAGGGGGGAAAAATAAATGGAGCAAGAGGAGCAGGGAAGGCCACCCTGGCTCTCCAACCCGTGCTGTTGCCATTTCTACTCTTTCTTGCTATAACTTAAACCCTTCCTCTCCATTCTTGAGTGTGAATACTAATCCTAATCTCTGACAATGGCAAGTTTTATTAGGGTCCTTTAATTTCAATGTTTGCATTTGATGAATAAACGCAAATTTAACCAGATTTGAACATTCAAATATACAGCTTATAAACAACGGTCAAAGATTCTCAACTCTCACTAGGAAATCCTCCATCCGTGGCATCCTAAATGTATCTCCAATTATTGCTTGAATGAAACCCATTGTTTCCTTAATTTGTCGAATTCTCTTGGCCTACTTTATTGGAGAATCTATAAACAAAAACATTAGATTCTCCATGTTATATTGTTAATCCTGATTATTTTTATCCATCGAATAAAAAAATCTGTTGCACATATATATATAAGAGAACCATAAGGATTAGAAAAACTGTCATAGGTTTAAAAAACGAAAAAGAACAGAAGAAGAATGGAAACTAACAATGTTAATAACTATAATGCTTATTTACCAAAAAGGTGGAGCAAATGGTAGAAGCTTACTCCTTATCACAGATGGGTTTGAATCTCAGTAGTCCTACTTTGCACCTTGGAGTAGATCCTGCATGCCGCCATATACTGTAGAGGAAGGAGATTGGGATAGTCATGGAGTGATAAGCTAGGTGTTATATGGTTCCCATGAGTATTGTGAACAGCCATGGATGCTTATGGTCCATAGTCTTCAAGTTTTCTAGACCAGAAGGTTCATTTTTATTCACTAAATAAAAAAATAAAAATAAAAACTATAATGCTTATTTGGAGATTTGTTTTATGGTATGTAATTAATACATGTGGAAGGTTCTAAGTGGTTATGTGTACCAAATTAGCTTACACACAATAAATATGGAAAAATTTCTCCACATAGAGTCATATAGGAGTCCCTCTACAAGTCCGGCCCTCACAAAATTTTTACTCTATCAAACCTTCATGTATGATATATATTTTTGGACATCTGTATATTCATTTCTTTTTTTTACATCATGTGTATATCCAATTAATTTGAATACAGAACCGCAATTCTTATTTGGAACGATAATTAGTTTCTTTTCCATCAAAACAATTACTTTGAAATAATAGTTAATTAAAAGGGTGGGTGCTAGTTTTTTAAATAGATGTATGTTCATAATATGTATTAATTTATAACCTTTTTTTCTTTTTCTTTTTTATTGTGTTATAATAAATTTTAAATTTATAACCTTTTTTTTCTTTTTTTTTTTATTGTGTTATAATAAATTTTACTTTGAAAAGGAAAGAGGTACCACTGGACCAATTTTACTTGACCATTAATCTATAAGTTGGGTAGCAAAAGAATTTCCGTTAAAAAATACAATAATTTTATATTCAAAATATTGTATTTATTATATGTAATGAATGAATTTATATATTTAATTTTTGAAATAGAAATTTATATGAAAAAATCTGTTTGTTATTGATGGGACTCACACATGCGTCAATGGTTTATTCTGTCTTTGCTTGCTACCATAAGTTCACTTTTTCATATAATTTTTAATAAAGTTAAATATATATATATATATATGTGTGTGTGTGTATATTTTAAATATTGTCAATTAAAAATTTATATCTCAATTTGATTGTCAATTTGATCCATTCATAATGACAATAAATGATAATAAATAGCAATATTCAATTTATATTTCATTTTTTATGGAATAACAAGGCATGAATTGGAATAATATGGTTGGGAGATAATTTAATAATGAAGTCCAATGTTTCTAAATAGACAATTTGGTGAGAAATAGCAATGTGATCAATTTGTGGTAGAGTAACAGGACATGGATTGGAATACACTTCACAATTTATTGATGAATTCCTCACTATCTTCTAAATAATAGAGATTTCGCTTTGGTTTAGTTAGTATATATATATATAGGGTGAGATTATGGTGTAGACAGTTCACTTGGATATTAGCATCAAAATCGACGCTTTTAAAAAATTATATCAACTTTGTTATGCATGTATAATAGCAAAATCGATGGTTTTTTTGAAAAAATATCGATGTTGGTATTGATTCCCGTAGTTTTACCCTATATATATATATATATATATATATATATATATAATGTGGTATGGATTATGTCCTATGATGACACAAGATCACACAATCTTTTTTTTGACAAACACAAAATTACATAATCAACACTATTTCACGAAAATCAAATTTGTCATTTATCCATAGGATCCAAGATCTGTAGTCCCAAATTATACGAAATATATATTATGCACAACGTGTGTGATGGCGTCATTGCTGATGTAACATCAGTTTAACTAACCATGTTATATATGAATTAATTATGTGGTAAAACATATATATATATATATATATATATAAATTGGTTGCTCTATGTATATAATGTGTTCCATGAAGAAGATACAAAATACTTCAGGAATACCAATTTCCTCCTCTAATACATTGGCGTTAATACCATAAATTTGTTCTGTTTCACATACAAATTTGATGTTGTTCGATAACTTGAACATATAATTATTTATATATTTTTATATATAGCCAATGTTTATACATATATATATATTGTTAATTCTTATTAGGAGATTAAAAGTCTAGAATATGTATTATCATCTATATTATCTATTATATTATATTACATATACATACATATATACATACATACATACATATATATATATATATATATATATATTAATTTCTGAAGGAAAATGAAATTAAGACAATATTGCATGCTTGTTGAGATAAAATAAAAACATACAGTTTCTTATAGATGATAAAAAAAAAAAATTGAAATTAAAACGAACAAAATCTTCTTCCAAATTTCAAAAAAGATATTGTGCTGTACTATACATAGTTCATATCTTCCTGTCACAATTAATACATTTCAATGTGTACATATATATAGTTACCTTATTAGTGGTAACCAAAAACAGCAAATTATACAGACAATCATCCCATAAATCCATCATTATATTACTCTAATCTTTGATGTTAATCATTAAAATCAGGATTTGCTTTCATTAAAATCAGGATTTGCTTTCCAAAGAAAAAGAAACAAACTTACATACTTCCGTAGTTCCATATCCAACTCATCCCATTAAATTTTCTGACACACATTTGTAACCAACAATATCTCAACCCTAATATTTCATATTTTTCATGTTAATTACTCATTAAAACTTACCATTTTTATAATTAATCACAATTTTCCTAGTAAGCAAGCCAAAAAAAACTCTTTAGAACGCTGACTTTGTTATTACTACTCCAAATCAACAAGGATCTTCCTAATTAATAAAATTTTCCAACGGAAAGATACAAAACTGTCCTAATTAGGTTCCTATGAAAAGTCAACCTAATAAGATTATGCCATATCACATGGTATCGAAGATTTGATATACAAATTTCTCAAAAGCTCTCTCTATATATATGGTACAAGGAAATTATATGGGAAAGCAAGCTCAGAATTAACCCAATATTGTTCTCTATAATTGGTTTGCTTTCTTTTTCCTTTTTTTAAAAAAAAAAAAAAATAATTCTATTTCATTGTTCTAAACCATGACTAGAAAGAAGGTGAAACTTGCATACATCAACAATGACTCTGCAAGGAAAGCAACGTTCAATAAAAGGAAGAAGGGTTTGATGAAGAAGGTGAGCGAGCTGAGTACCCTTTGCGATGTCGATGCGTGCGCTATCGTTTACAGTCCTTACGACACTCAGCCGGAGATATTTCCGTCCCCGTCGGGTGCTCAAAGAGTGCTTGCGAAGTTCAAGAAGATGCCGGCAATGGAGCAGAACAAGAAGATGGTAAACCAGGACAGTTTTCTCAGGCAAAGGATCGCAAAAGCCGACGAACAGCTGAGAAAACAGAGGAAGGAGAATAGGGAGAAGGAAATGACTAGGGTTATGTTTCAGGGATTGACAGGTCAAGGAGGAGGATTGCAGGGTTTGAGCCTGGTAGATTTGAAAGATGTTGGTTGGCTCATTGATCGGAACTTGAGGGAGATTGATAGAAGAATTGAAATACTGAAAAGGGAGACTCAGAAGCAAGTAAAGGTGGAATCAAAAGCAAATAATAATAATAGTATAGAAGCAGATGAGCATATTAATAATGCGGAAACCATTGATGTAGAGAGGTCTTCTGATGCTGCTGCTGCTGCTTTTGATATGAATAACATGGAAACCATGCACAAACAGCCATGGTTCATGGACTTGATGAACCCGGTACAAGATCAGCAAATAGGGTTTGGTGGAGATGAGATTATGATGAATATTCTTCCATTTGGTGATCATAACCATAATTCTCTTGGGTCTTACCCTTTTTTCCCTTAGAATGATATTTCAGCGTTTTTTTTATTTTTTTTCTTTTTTCTTACCTGGGTTTTGCTTTTAGAAGTTTAAATTATATTTATATATTATTCCTCATGGAAACTTTGGTGTTGATTTGATTTCCCTTTAATTAATTGAATAATAATCTACTACCGTATACTCAGTCCACTTATATTATATGTTCATCATCGTGATCACATGCTTTGGTTCTTTTGTTCCTCAAAACAGTTTTAGATCTTCTTATATTATATTATTCCTTGGTATATTGAGAAGGAAATGGACCTGCCCATCTGTTCATAAGACAACAGTTATTTATCTCGGATCTTTTTTATATATCACGAATTCAAACTCTAGGTTTGTGTTATGTCATGTAATATACTAATTCAGGGATTCTATCTTACTATTATATCTACTTTTAATAATTTTCAATATTAGAGAAATCACATTGATGGAATACTTTATGGAAATCCACAATTCTTAAGCACATTTAATTTAAACAGATAAAAAATATGAATCCCAGCTAAATAATAAAAAAATATAGAGAAATATCAGATGAGACAACATGGATGAGAATTATGTGTGCCAAATATAATTAAAAAGAACTTAACAAAACCCACTTTCTCAAGGCAACTATATTTTCATCCTTTTCCAGCCTTCTTCTTTCAATTGAAGATCTTGCTTATAAAAGTAAAAGGTTTTGCAATTCTACTGGTCAGACACGTTAAGAATTTTTTATCTACGTGGACTATTCATAATTATATAACTTATTTAATTGACTTTTATAATTTAATAATGAAATTAAATATTTTATTTAATTGATATTTACAATGAATTTTTTTGCGACTGTTATCTTATAATGTTTTTTTTTTTTTTTAACATTACAATACCCTAAATTCCTATATTCCCATAATTTGAACCTATATTTTTATAATATAGATATAGATGCTCAATCACTGAAGTTATCCTCTTTATTTATCTTATAATGCTTTGATTGTCTCATTTTAAACTAAAAGATGAATTCTCTCTTTATTAATCCCATTGTTCAATCTAAGTGGATAAGCATCACAATTTTTTTATTAACATTAGATATATTGTTATGGAATTGTGACATGTGTCAAGTGTGTGTGAGTTTTGTGACATGTGTATGGAGATATCTTAAGTGTATGTGCACATTATGACATGTGTCAAGTATGTATGTACATTATGACAGTATGTGGACATGTGTCAAAAATATGTGCATTAGTTTTGGGGGGCTATGAGAGATATGGACTTATATATGCCTATGGCTTGGTAAGCTACTTAAGAAAATTTGGTAATAAAGAGCAGAGTTCAATTCATTTGGTGAGTCTAGTTATACATATTACGGATCATGGTTTCTTCATTTGCTGCTTTAGATATGTTATTATGTTTTTTTTTTAAGCTTCAAAAATATAATACATAATATATGCTTATAAACTAGTATGTAGATCATAGAAAGTGCATGTTTACCATTATTGATGAATAAATACCAAGCAAAACTTTTATTGATTTCTTATAGCTAATGGCATGCAATTTTTATCAATTGGTATAAAGCCACATAGCAAGTTCACAAGTTATATGTGTGTTGGGTATATCAGTTTTTTGATTTTCCATTGTGAATACCAACATTGTGATTTTTGTAAAATTATTGTTTTTTTTTTTTTTTTAAAAAAAATGGGTTGAGACCTAGGCTTTATTGAAAACTGAATTTTGGACTGAATAGAAATATTTTTGAGCTTTTAATTTGGTTTGAAACTTACTAAAATTGAGAAAAACCATGAAACCCATGGTTCATATTTTCTGAAATTGGGCTTAGTTTTCAAGTTATTTTAAAGTTGTATGGAACAGAATCTTGTTTATGGTAACAAGATGAATCCAACATTTTAATTTTATTTTGTTAATTTTTCAAGGTTTATTTTGTGAGAAATTATCTCAATTTCCAATTTATTTAATTTAAAGTGTTCATGGTCAAAATTAAATAATGTTTTGGTTATAGTACCATAAAAAAGTTTTTATGCCATGTTTGATACAAACTGACTAAGTATTTTATCTTTTGCAAAACCTTGAATTTCTGAACCATAAATTGTAATAGGTTAAATACCTAGTAGGTATGGTGATGTGGAATTTAAAGTATTCACCTGTCGTGAGATGTAGTTTGTTTACATCATGGGTTCCAATGTGATAAAATAGTTGACATAGTAGATGAAATTTTATGTACTCACCAATCGTGAAACTTAATTGTCCAATTCATGTGTGTCAACATAAAGTTGACAAAGTAAGTTGGATGCTTAAGTACTTGTTTATTGTGAAACTTAGTTTGTTTATTTCATGAAATAGTCAATATAATTGTACTTTTCCACTTATGTACCAACGTCCACACAGATGATTAAGCCACTCTATTGATGGTTAATTACATGGTAGGATACTTGAATTGACAATGAAAGTTGAGTGAAAGTTGATCAAATACTATAAATTGCAAATTCTAAGTTACATTATTAGTGACTTAGTTCAATACAATTAATTGTAGTGATTTGGTTAAATATCCATGATCCGCTTAAAGGTTCCTTTGTGCTACAAGGACCTTAACGATATATATATATATATATATATATTAAAGGGTTAAGGAAGATAGTATTTGCATTTTCTTATGACTTAATGCATTTAAGTATTATACTATTTTATAGCTAAGATCACCCATAATACTCTGCCTATGAATGCTATGATAAAGTTAGATAGGACTAATTACCAAAAATGAATAGATAATCTAATAACGAATTTGGCTCTTATGAAGTTAGATTTTGTGAGATCCCACATCGATCACCCATAATACTCTGCCTATGAATGCTATGATAAAATTAGATAGGACTAATTACCAAAAATGAAGAGATAGTCTAATAATGAACTTGGCTCTTATAAAGTTAGATTTTGTGAGATCCCACATCGGTTAGAAAGGGAAACGAAGCATGCCTTATAAGAAAGTGTGGATACCTTTCCCTTGAGACGTGTTTTGGCAAAACCATGCGGGCTGGGCCCAAAGCAAACAATATCTCATGCGGATGGTCTGGGCTGTTACAGTTGGTATCAGAGCCAGTATCTGGATCAGTGTGTCAGCAAGGACGCTGGGCCCCAAAGGGGGATGGATTGTGAGATCCCACATCAGTTGGAAAGGGGAATGAAGCATACCTTATAAGAGGGTGTGGAAACCTTTCTCTTAAGACGCGTTTTGACAAAACCTTGCGGGCTAGGCCCAAAGCGGACAATATCTCATACGGGTGGTCTGGACTGTTACAAATTTAGCCTTAGAAATCAATCCACCAAAGATACCTAATAATCAAAGTACTACTAACACTAAAAGGTTGTTTAAAAATTGGAAGCATTCTAATAAATGCTGTATGATAATTATAAAAAATTGTGTAGATGATTCCATATTTGCTAGCACTCTTAAAGTTGATAATGCTAAAAACCTCCTAGAAGAAATTAAAGTTTATTAAGTTTGATGAGAATGAAAACATCACTATATTAATTTTTAGAATACTATTATATATGATGGGGTAAGTGGTGGGAGCATGTGATGAAACTTTCCTCTTATCATTAAAAGCTTATGTTCCTTAATATGGAAATTGGCATCAAATATATAACCTATATTATAATGCAAAGTCTTTCATCTCAATTTGAAGATATTAGATCAAATGACAACACCTAAAAGGTTGAGTGGACTTCAGAGGAGATAACAATTATTCTTGTTAAAGAGGAAGATGATATTAATAAAAACAGATTGAGGTCCAAAGCTATTATACAGATAAAAAATATCACCTAAATCGAATCCTCAAAAAAAAGGATACGGTATCAAGTTAAATTGGCACAAAGGTGGCTCATTATTGATAGGTAATACGAAAGAATTTAATGGAAAATACAAATATTGCCATAAGTTTGATCATAAAAAAGTCAACTGTTGGAAGTTTAAGGCACCACAAGAGAAGTTAATGAATAACAAACAAAATGAGGTCAACCAATCTTAGTATGTATCTATCAAAAGTAGCAGCTAGTTATAGAATGTTGCTTCATTAATGTCAATATAATTTTCTTGTGGAAATAGTAAAACTGTATCAAGATGGTATCTTAGGACCTAAAAAATCTATATGGCAATTTGTTTCAACGTGACTTATATAGTAGTATGTCGCGATTAATAATAATATTGGATATTCTTGACTTCCCTTGCTATGCATTTGATGATGGAGCTTGATTTAAAGAGGAAAACGTGTTTATTTCTTGGGTGTTACAATTCTTGGTGTTATTGAGGAACCAATAATTAGTCAAGATAAGACCTTTGGGTATATATTTTAGGGAAAAACAAAAAAAAAAAAAGGGTTATAGAGAGTTCAAAGATCTTTTATACCTATAAATTATGAGGTCTATTTGCAGGAATTGATTTGGGATAAGTCTGGTGACAAGGGTATTTCAAAATTGATTGTATAGAAAAAAAAAAAAAGGGTTATAGAGAGTTCAAAGATCTTTTATACCTATAAATTATGAGGTCTATTTGCAGGAATTGATTTGGGATAAGTCTGGTGACAAGGGTATTTCAAAATTGATTGTATAGAATATTGAGGGTCTGTGGGAGTATTTCATATTTTTGGTTAATCTTCAATAATTCTGATCCATTTAGCTGAGACAATGCAAATTATATGGATGTATGGATGATAAAAGGTCCAATAATATGTATGTTTTATCAAGGCAATAGGAGTTATTTTATAAAATAGTGTTACACAAACACTTACAACTTCATTGGTTGTGAAAGTAAAGTATGCAGCATACTTTTAAGACTATGACACATGCTTTTATATGGCCAATAATCTTCTGTGGTAATTTTGCATCTCTATCTTTCTATTGTGCATCTCATTTTATTGTGTACGTGTTGTTACAACATGGTATAGATCCACTACTAAAGCTACTTTATAGATTTATTTAAGAAGCAATGGGTTAGTAAAAGTTTGTAATATGTAATAATATCCATGTTATATGTTGTATATTGTTTGGTATTGTCTTGAGAACAATACACACATGCAGATTGTTGTTATATATGTATATATATATATATATATATATTTGAGATACACATATTGTTGTTCTTTTAGTTGTGGCCCTGCTTAAAATATTTTCATTTAAGCGTATATGTATATTAATCTAAAGGTATCATGATAAATTATTATGCCTAATTTGATATATTTTGTATCCTGTTGGTATGTAATATGCTTAGTGAAATAACATTTTATTTTTGAAGATTTTGGATAAGTATTCTTGACATATATAATAATTACGTAGTCTAAATGGGAAAATGTTGAAATTTGTTGTATGTGTGGACTGTCAATAATTATGCAACTTAATTGACCTCTATGTTCCAATAATAAGTTAGAACATTCAATTTAAATTATATTTATCGTAATGTCTTTTTGGATTTATTCTCTTACAATACTTTGGTTGGCCTGTTAAAGCAAAGGATCAATTTTGTCTTTAGTTAAAGCCTTATCGTAAAGCTGATTGCATAAACATTACAATTTTTTTTATTTATATAATTATTAAGATTAAATATATTATTATGAATTGTAATATGTGTCAAGTGTGTGTGAGTTTTGTGACATGTGTAGGATAAGTGTCAAATGTATGTGCATACTGTTGTGTCAAGTGTGTCTGTGCATATTGTGACATATGTGTGGACATGTGTGTGCTAGAAAACTATAAAAAGGGTTCTTTAATTTTGAGGGCTTTGAGAGTTATGGGTTTACATAGTTACGGCTTGGTAAGCTGCTCGAGAAAATTGATAGTAGAGAGCCGAATTCAATTCATTTGGTAATTGACAAATTGTAGTTAGACAGATTATGAATAATAGCCTCTTTCATTTACTACTTTAAATATGTAATTATGTTTGTTTTTAAGCTTTCAGAATATGATACATAATATATGCTAATGAATTGGCATACAGATCATGAAAAATGCACAGTTACTGTCATTGATAAATAAATATCAAGTAAAATTTTATTGATTTTGTTTAGCTAATACTATGCAATTTTTATCAAGCATAGTTAGCATACTTCTTCATTCAACAATTTTTCTTTTGGGTAAAATAGTTCATTGTTTTTTATTTTTATTTTTGATGAATGGTAAAATAGTTCTTCATTTAACTGCATACTATTTCTAGAGCATGAAAGCCATGAAGATGCTGTACACAATATGGAATATCTATTTAAAAATAAATAAATCTGGAAGTCAACAACAAAGGCAGCATAAGA
Source organism: Ziziphus jujuba (assembly GCF_031755915.1). NCBI lineage: Eukaryota > Viridiplantae > Streptophyta > Magnoliopsida > Rosales > Rhamnaceae > Ziziphus > Ziziphus jujuba. The sequence goes on from NC_083386.1 coordinate 11,811,202, forward strand.
TAGTCTTGGCACTGATCCTTGGTTCGTTGCCATCAAGTTTGAGTCTTCTATATGCATTTGAACTGTATCAAATATCTGAAAATAAATCAACATACAAAGCCACCAAAATCAAGAGAAAAAAAATAGGGAGGAATTAAAAAAATCAAGGGAGTTTCTGGTAATTTGATTGAAGCAGTATATATATATATATATATATTTTGGATAAACAAGAAGCAGTATATATGTGTACAGCTTTTTTTACAGATTGATACATTTGCGTAGTTTTTAAGTCGCTGTATTTAGAACCAGTACTGAAGTAAAGAACATGGTTTAGATATTGGGCTTCACTTGAAAATTTGGTCCATGATGCCAACTAGAATTACCAATTGTTTGTGAGAAAGCTTTTTTCATTCTCCTTTTTTTTTTTTTTTCTTTTTTTTCCCCATTAGGTTGTGGGCGATATATTCTCTTACCAAACAAAAAGTAGTTAAAAATGCTTTTTGAGATAATTGAAGAAAAGTTGGGCAAGCTTCCCAGAAAGGTTCAATCAGAGTGTTTTGTGATTCTCATTATCCATTGTTTTTGTTTGTGTGGAAAAGTGACAAGAGTTTCTTTCACCAATAAAAACATTTGAAATGACATAAAGGAAACAAAATTTCTTTTGACCGGAAAAATAATGATAAATAATAGGTTCATCACCCTTTTTATATTCAACTTTTAGAATATTAAATTATGAGAAAAGATCAGAAAATTAAAAATTAAAATGAAACGAATGGATGAAATCAAATAAAACAATAAGGTATTATATAGTTTCTCTTTTTTTTATTTTTTTGGTGAATATAAAGTATCATATATGATATTAAACCAAAAAAATTTAAATAAATAATCTAGTGTATATTATATTATTCCGAACCTTTTCTGTTGTCCAACCTTATTATTATTATTATTATTATTTTCGTGCTACAATCTCAAAAATAAATAAATAAATTAATAGCGTCCAAAAATAGATTTCCCCAAGAACAAAATTGCAACATTTGTTATGTGCTCAAGATGACATCATATACAGGATATTTCACATATCCTTATCCCTTCTGCTTTTAGGCACTTTTGACTTTTAAACGTTTTTAGTGCTTCCAAAGCTGTCTATCATGTATTGGAATATCCACTACAGGGTTTGCACCGGAATCATACTCTATGCTTGTCTGCTCATTAGTTTATTAACCATAACATAATGTCACATCAGTCAATATTCAAAAAGTTAGCCATTAAAAATATTTTTTCACATGATGAACCACAGAATGCCTTTTTCATAATTACTAGTATTATTAGAAAATACATATACTAATAGGGAAAACAGAAGGCTCATAAGCCTCATCCATGGTAACCAAATTCTCTGTTCTGCAGGATGTTACGCAAGCTCAACAAACATGTCATAACTCTCCTGCACAATGTGCGATGGATACAAGAATAGGATAATATAGTAATCCCGCTGATATTAAACAAAATAGCTAGGCATCTGTACAGTAATCGGCTATTGTAATACAAGCTCAACAAGACATTGTGCTACCCCAAAAAACCTTCCGTATTTTCCTCTGAATCAATGGAGATAACAAATCATGTAGTGTATCAATTTCCTCATATGTAACCATGGGGAAGAAACACAACAGATGGCTGGGGATGTGACAGCTGTTTCTATTTTTTCCTTTGCTAACTTTGTGAATATGATCTTCCCTCGCTAACTTTGTGAATATGTACAGGACCATTGCTTGAATTTCCATTTAAGATTTTGTTGATGTTGTTGATTGAGAGCTCGCTGAGCTCTGCTTGTCACTCAAATCCTGAAGCTGTTCCAATGCTTTTACAACGTCCTTCATGTTTGGTCTGTATTTGGGTTCTGTGGCTATGCAACGAATTGCAAGATTAACTGCTCTTAGAGCTTCCTCTACCGAGTACTGGCCTTCAATACGAGCATCGAATATCTGAAGAACTCTGCGTTTGCTGGCAAGATAAGGTTTGGCCCATTCTACTAAGTTGTGTTCTCCAGTTGGCCTGTTCTTGTCCACTGCTCGTCTGCCAGATAAAATTTCGAGCAGAACAACTCCGAAACTATAGACATCGCTTTTAGCAGTTAAATGACCTTCATAAGAAGTGAAAGAGCATGAGATCAGAAAAGAATTAGCATGCATGATTATCTCCAACAAAGAGGAACACATAAAGAAGGAAATAAACTGTACTATATAATGCAGTCACACAATTTGTACCATAATATGCTTCACACAACCCAAGCCGATCCAAAAGCTTAAAGTCTATGTATTCTTGATGTGGAATACTTGATTCACACTAATTTTCTCAGCATATGAAAATTAAAAGTGAGCAGAAACAATGTTATACATTTAAAGATACCTGTTGCCATATACTCTGGAGCGGCATACCCAAATGTGCCCATGACCCTTGTTGAGACATAGCTTTTATCACCCTCTGGCCCATCCTTGGCCAATCCAAAATCAGATAGTTTTGAATCATAATTCTGTCATTTTACAATGCAATAAAATCTGTGAGTCTAGCTTCACAACAGGAATTCGACTGGAAGCTATAAATCCAGCAATTTAAATATGTTTTAACATACTGAATCAAGCAGGATGTTGGAAGTTTTGAAGTCACGATATATCACTTTCACTTCGTCACTATGAAGATATGCTAGACCCTTCGCAGCACCGAGGGCAACCTTCATACGGATGTTCCATGGGAGAGGTTGAAAGTAAGACGCTCCTGTAGCAGAAACACTTTAGTTCCCAAATCAAAACTTCAACTGAGATATTTCTGGGAAGGCCATAAAACAACTAAGAAACAGACAGCAAACATTCCATAACTCACTTCTAAACAGATGATTATCCAAGCTTCCCCGGGGCATAAATTCATACACCAGAAGCCGGTGGTCGTCCTCCAAGCAGTAACCAATCAGTTTCACAAGATTGGGATGACTCAGCTGTCCAAGGTAGTTGATTTCTGTCTATATTTCAAGAGGCAACAAAATATCAATCAAATCTGTCGGACAGATAACATTATGTGCAATATCATTTACTGGTAAAGATCATTGAAAAGCAAGATCTAATAAAAAGATTCCAATTTATTGATAAGCATCATCAGATCGCTTTTAAGGGCATTAAAGGCGAAAAGAGATAAACAAATAAAGTCCAGAAAATGCATTTAAGGCAAAAGGATGAAATAATACTCACCAACCATTCCTTGTGACCCTGGAGACCTTCTTGATTAAGCCTCTTTACAGCAATAACAGTGCCTGTTCCAGGCTTGGCAGCCTTCAATAAATGCTCATCAATCCATCCTTTGAACACACTGCCAAATCCACCTTCACCCACCATACTGTCCGGACGGAAGTTCCGGGTGGCTGTTCTAAGTTCACTGAAGCAGAAATTCTTTATATTGGGGGACTGCAATATCTCACCCTCTGTCCGGGGAGTTGAAGGCACTGACGAAACTTTGCTTCCATAATTCGAATTCGACCCTGTAGATGAACAATCGCACATCATTTGCATCGTCCAAACTCTAATAATATAAGGCAAAAAGGCACTTATTTTACAAATATCTCAATACGAAAATAATAAGGTCACAAGGGTACCTTCATAGTCAGAAAATTAGCTCACAAATATTGGTTTCTACATAGATTATCTTTTTCCATTGAATATAAATGTTGATTCAAAATTAAGACAAAAAGTTTTATTCCTTTTTCTTTTCTTTTTTTCTGCTCTCATCAAAAACCAGAAGATCAAAGTTCATATTGCCCAAATATGGTACCATCAAATAGAGCATTAACATTTTTGAAGCACAAATGTCTGATTAGAGAACCGAACCAATATGAACTTTGCCAACAAAAAAAAAAAAAAAAAAAAAGAGAGGCAGCTCCTATTGACTGAAAAAAGCATGTCCTATCAGTTAATCAAAACCCCCAAAAAAAAAAAAAAAAATTCATTTTAACCCCACGAAAACTTTAGCAGACTAAATCCCAAAGCTTTGCATATAAAAGTGAAGTTCAAATCACTCTCTACTTGATATGCATACCTTCATGAACAGGGCTTTCAGCTTTGATTCTAGCACTGAAGCAGGAACCCATGAGGAAGACAGAGCTCAGAAGTTTTTTTTTTTTTTTTCTTTTTTTTCTTTCTTTTTTTCTTTTTCCCACCAGATTCAGCCCCCAACAGAGGGGAAGAAAGAATAAGGAAAATTAGACAGCAAAGATGTGAACAAGTTGAAACAGTGGAAAGAAAGAGCCCGTGGATCAAAATTAAGAAGATGCTTGGCCAAAGTGTGAAAGCCGAGGCTTTTTCAACAAAAAGTTAGCTGTCAGCCCAGATGCATAACCGCCCAATTGAATACAAGATAAAAAAATAAAAAGATATGAATGGGAAAGAAGACAGAATTAGTTGATAGGAGGAAAATTAAGCTCATTCTTTTTGAACATGATGTTTGGACTGTAGGACAGTTCCTTTATCTGTCATAACCTTCGAGAAGGACAAAAGTGAAACGGTTGACTTGGCCTTCTCAGTTAATTAGCTTCTTCTTCTTTATCTGCAAGTGGGAAAGAAAAAGAAAGAATAATAATAATAAAGAAAAATAAACAGAAAAAAGCATGGAGAAAAATGGATAAGTTTCCATGGTCAATGCCTTTCTCTCTCGGATATACGACAATGCATGACGGCTTTCAGTAAGCAGTGAGTTTCATAAGCTAAGCCACTTTATGTTACCAAAAAAAAAAAAAAAAAAAAAATCTGCATACAGTAGTGATATCATATTATTCTTTTTACTTCAAAACTGAATCCATTTTGATTTATAATGAGTAATCAGTACACCATATGAGTCATACAACGTTTGTAGAAAAGTGTTTTTTTTTTTTTTCAATCTAATAGTAGCAAAAATATTATATGTATCATTTTTTTTTCATTTTCAATTATCATGCATAACATAATAAAAAAATATTTAATCATTATATAAAAATAATACTTATTAAATATTCAATTATAAATAATTTATGACTTCACATCATTTATGTATATATTACATAAATTAGCTTTTATTTAAAGTCTTATTAACTTAATTAATGCTACTCAAAAAATTAACTAAAAGTTCTTTTTGGTGAACTAATTAATGGTTGATTAAGAATAAGATGATTAACTAATTAACATTAGGTATAATGGGATTATAGTATGGTGGGCTAGTGGCTGGCTGGTCAACTCGGCTTCCTTTTATAATTAGCAACACGGCTTGACGGTGGACCCTACTTCACCAAACCTGCCCTCTTTAACAGGCAGGATGCTCGAAACGACTCCACTAAAAAAGAAAGACTAAAACTTTGATTTACGTGGTTATATATGAATTTAGAATCTTAGATATTAATAAAAACAAATAATTTTGTTTGTCAAAGATTATTCACGATCTAGGACAAATCTAGAACAAATTGTATTTTTTTTTTTTTTTTATAAAATCTGGAACAAATTTGAATTAGGATAGGGAACAAAAATGTGAAATTCGTTTCACTTGATGTGTAATGTACCAACCTTTACTTATGTCGCTAAATCTTTCCTTAAACGGAACACATGCTTATTCACTCTGTCTTGCTCTAATTTTTGTTGTCATTTACCTTTTCCAAAACGGACCACAAAATTAACATGGTCAAAATGTTTGTTCCACATAAATTCTAAAAAATTAGATTTTGTCTTGTTATAGTTTAAGAAATAACATTTTATATATTTTTAAAAAAAATGCATTATTATTTTATGCATTCTATATTTTATACAAAAAAATAACCAACTCACATTCAAACATAAAAAGTCATGGATTTCAAGATATAAAGAAAATTATCGTTTTTCGACACAACGCTGTGTGATGATTTGAACAATTCTTTGCATATTTAATTGAGTGTTGAGCTTTAATATTTAGCCAAAAAAACAAAAAAGTACTGAGTTTTAAAAGAATTATTATACTTAATATGGCAGGCCAAGTGCGAAAGAGAATAATAATATTTAAATTAAAAAGAGAAAGAAATGAAATTGAATTGAGATACATTTTAGTCATTATCAAAGAGTTGTAGGTGATGTTACTTATTGATTAAATTCAATGCAAATGACACAAAGTGTGAAAATGCACCCAACTCTCAAAATCCCCGTGGTTCTGTTTTCTACGTAGCCAAACATTAGGACAATTTACACTTGAAATTGTGAAAAGAAATAACTAATCTGCGAATATATAAGACCCTATGTCACTATCTTCCATTTAGTATTTATTTGACTCTTTCGCCAATTGTCTTTTGCGGCTCTTCGTTGTTGTCAATATTTCATAATTTTGTTTTAGTTTCTGTTTTTATGAATTTTCCTTGAACCGAGTATGAACATTCATCCCAATTGCATCCAATTACTTTAGTCAACTATCAACCATTTCTTATAATAATTTAAGTACATATAAACAAACACATGTGTTAATAATAATAATAATAATAGGTAACTTAAAATAGATTGAGAAATTTGGACATTCTTAAATAGGTTGAAACATCGATAAAGATCCAATACATAAGTTTGTAAAAATTTTACTAAGAAAAATTGAGATAGTACAAAAATAAAAACACATATTTCCGTTGCCCGGACTGCATGTCTTAATAATGGAGATAATTCAATCAACTAAAATTTTTTTCATCATAATAACACTAAAATTTAACAGAAATAAAAAAAAATCTGATTTTAGAATTCAATAATTAAATATATTATTTTCATCTTAATAAATTCCAATTGATAAAAAAAAAAAAATTGAAGAATAAAAATAAATAAACAATAAAATTTGCTCTCATAAATGAAACAAAAATAAAAGCTTTGGAATCCTACATGCTGATTATTGGTTGAATTGCATTACCGTTATGATATTGAAAGATTGGACGCTAGTTTTGGTGATTAGCAAACTAATATTCAAGCTATCAAAGAACAAGGATTTTGAAAACCAAACTATTAAATTACCCACTCTTTGCAAAAACTTGAAAAAAGTTATTAACCTATTAGAAAATAAGATTTGTTATATTTATATTATCTTAACGCACTCCCTTCACATACAAATCCAACCATTTTATGGGCTCGGAAAACTTTCGGTAAAATGGGAAGTGTGGAAAACTTAGAGTACGGGTGGTAAATCCTTTTTATATTATCAGTATCATGATGCCGGCACTGAAAACAGGGTTTAAGAGAGAGGGAGTCAGGAGTGTATTAAAAAGAGCACTGAAAACCTCAGCTACCTCAAAAAGTCCACAAGGACGGCTATGCGATCAAAGAATTACGCTATGGTTTGGAAAAAGTTAACCACATGTAATGCTGACGACCACTCATTCCAGAAACATAGGCATGAATTTAAAGCGGTGTGGGGCTGCCACTAATCAAAGCCAAAATACATGCACCAAACAAAGAAAACAGCGTTCTTTCAACATATCATCTTGGCTTCGATTGGATACGTTAAAGGATTGATAAGCATCGGGAAATTATGGTAATTATCCCCAATGGTTTATACACCATTAGAATGAACATTCTAGGATAATATTTGTCAAAAATCTTTTTCATAAATCTTCGTACATGAAACTGGCCCCCAAGAAAAATAGAAAACAAACCGCTAACTTTTTAGATGCATGAAATCAAATCATTTATTCATACATAAATTCCAGCTCTAGGTACTGATCCGAGTGGAGTGGGTAAAGATTATTTCTCAACAAGTTTCTATAGATTGTGCAGAGCAGACTCAACTATCTTCGAAAGAAAAAGGTTCCAAGTCACATCTATCACCACCAGTTCAAGTGCTTCAAGCATTCTTCACCTCAGCGGACTTGATTATGTCGATGAACTCAGGCTGGAGAGAGACGCAATAGGGGAAACAGCTATCAGAAAAATGAGACATGGAGAGACAAAATGCGGGGAACAAGAGCCAAAAAACAAAACATGTGCCAGCATACATAGGCATACTGATCACTCAGGACATAGAATTACCTTCAAAGAAGCTCCACCAACCAAAAACCCGTCAACATCAGGCTTAGCTGCAAGCTCCTTGCTGTTGGCAGCGTTAACAGATCCTGAAAAAGAAATTCAATTCATGTCCCATGTAAAATGAAGTATGGAGGAATAACAGAAAAAGGATAATATTTATTCAAATTTATGCAACAACATCACTGTAATATATCATTATTTATTTAGAATATAACCAAATGGAATACTTTGTACAATAATGTGAAGGAAAAAAAAAATAGAAAATGAGTGGATTCGTAGTTTAAACTGAAGACGATCAATACAAATCCATCATTAGACAGAACATATACAAGTATTATTTGATTTCAACAAATCACTCGATTCAGGTGTCATCTCAGCCTTGACCAAACTACTTAACATGCTACCGTAAAGTCCAACTCAAGTTTTACCTCATTTCAAAGCAATCAGTCTTGGAAACTTTATTATATAGTCATTGACCTTGCATAGAATTAGGCAATTTGAGTTGGAGAGGAAATAGAAATAGAGATAATGGAGAGTTTGACTTCTTTGTACTTGTTTAGGTGCCATTTTTGAACAAATGACTTATGTAATATCAGACCCAAAAAAAAAAAAAAAAAAGGAACAAGAAGAAGAAAGCAGACCAAATTCTCTCCAAATCAATAAAAATAAAAAGACAACTAAACAAGAGAGATTCATGTTTAATATATCTCCTCTCCATTTCCACAATTATGATGCAAATGACAGAGATCTAGAAATTCTCCATGCTTATAAATTCCACCATGCTAAAAATCTCTCTATAATTAACAATGTAAAATGAAAGATACATACTTCTGTCTGCTTCTTTATTCAATTGGTCTGGTGAAGGTCTTGCTTTTTTTGACTCATAATATACAAACTCATCAAATGATACTTGCTAGATAAAATCATGACATTCATTACAACAGAATTAATACAACCCTTCACCATTTTGCTTAGTTTTCATTAGTTTGCCCACACATTTCACACCCCAATCAGCTTTTCAATACAACAGTTTTATTTCTTTTAAGAAAATAAACATTGAAACTTCATAAGGAAATAAGAATCATAAAAAACAAGTTCAACCTGTCTTTCTGCGTTATTGGAAAACATATCTCATAGAAGAAAATAGCAATGCGAAAAATATAAAAACAAGTATATTTAACCACCACCCAAAAAAAAAAAAAAAAAAAAAAAAAAAAGGAGCATGATGTGGGATTATGAAAGGGGTGAAAAGAAGGTACCTCCATAGATAATACGAGTTGTTGCAGCAACATCGGGACTGACGTTTGCTTGAAGCCACTTCCTTAATTCGAAGTGTACCTGTTACACAATCAAATTTATTACAAAAAACCTATATAGTAAAGCAATTGATGCAATTTATAGTATTATTTATTTGCTCTCTCTGCTCTTCCATTTGATGTTCTACAGAAACATTATGAGTATAAAGTTGCACAGTTTGAGAAAGGTAAAGGCCTGACTCACTTCCTGAGCCTGAGCCGGAGTAGCGACCTTCCCAGTTCCAATAGCCCACACAGGTTCATAAGCCAAAACAACATTGGCCCAATTTGACACTTTTTCTGCAAAAGAAATAATAATTGATATTAAATTGACATATTTATATACGTATAATGAATCCTTACATTATTAAATTGATATATTTATACACATGTAATGAATCCTTATATTATGTAATGTTAAGAACAACTTGTAGCTTAATTAAGCGTCTAACAGAAATCCTTCACATAATCAACTATAGAGTGGCAAAAACCAAATGGTAAAGAATCAGTCGATCATACACAGATATATAAAATATGAACATTCAACCAAGTGAAGTTAAAGCAAGACCGCAAAAGATCTTTTCACAAAAGGAAATTGAAGACCAAAAGTAAACTTACAACATATAGTCTTCAGTTCTAGAAAATTTTAAGCTTCCATGCATACAACAATGATTTGAGTTTCTAAAAAGTTCATTTTACCACCAAGAACCTCCGGATCTACTTAGTAGTACATCACTAGTAAACAAAGTAAACCTAATAAACTGGGATAATTGTAAACCATTATATGATCAAAAACACCCATTAAGGAACATCTCTAACACAACTTCAAAGAAGCTTACTGTTTATAGCATCAACTATGAGATGTCCATGAATATGCAAAATGGAACTTTCATAAGATACTAAATATGCACCTGCAATTGCCTTGGTTTGTGCAGCAACCACATCCACGGTTGATCCTGATTCTCGCTGCTCAAGAGTCTCACCAACACAGGCAATTACCTTCAAACCTTGAGAAAGTGCATATGCAACCTTGTCTGCAACAAACTGAAATGGAAGTATATTAATAAATTGTTATATGTTTTTTTGGGATCAATATAATGCCCATTTAGAGTGCCATGTCAATGGCTCACCTCATTGGATTCACCTAGGATAAGTCTTCTTTCAGAATGACCAAGAATGACCCAGGGAATATCCAAATTCACAAGCATCTCAGCACTGCAAATACAACAATAAGTAAAATCAAAATCATAGAATTGAAAAATTTAGATCCAAATTGCGTTATTCAAAAATTGAATCATCAACGTAAAAAGTAAACCCCCAATAGAGATCACACGATACCAGCACGAAAATTTAACATTCGGTTTAGAACAGCTGAATTTTGTTGAGAAATTGATCTATTTAGGCATATTTATGCAAACATATTTATGGATTTCCGTACTGTGCCACATATCCACTTATAAAACGATGTCAATTTCTTACAAATGCTGTTTAATGAGCACAAAATCCAATTTGTATCAACAAATCTCTCTTTTCATTTATTTTCAACGACCACCACAATTTCATTGCCCAAACGACGAAGTTCAATAGTTTGGTGTGAAAAAGAACATGGCTTTACTGTTAATAAACAGTAAATTTGAACATACCTAACCTCACCAGTGAAAGCACCCCCTTTCTTGACCCAGCAATTTTGTGCCGCAACATGAAAATCAGGCCTCAATATACTCTTTACCAGTGGAAGAAACACAAATGGAGGGCTGATCACGACCTCTGCAAGAGGGACATACACGTAACATGTCAGTAATAGTTCAACAACACATGTGTCACAGTTACTTTCAATAGCATAATGAGCATCAAATTGTTAAAATGGTAAAACATAATAACACCACCAAATCATCCATGATATTTTTGTGTAGAACCACAGACTTACAGAAGTTAGAAGTTCAATCCAATTCATCATATACTATAATCTCTGTCAACATTCTTTGTTATTGTTCTTTCAAAATGCACAAAAGCTTTGTTACAATTATTAAACAATAAATAAGAGGACGTAATTTTTTTTTCTTATTTATTTATTTATTTTTTTTTTTTTCTCAGTCCGGTTATTATAGGTGTGGCAAACAACAAGTCCTCCACATAAGCTCCTAAAAATAAATGACAACAAAGATAATAATGAACAAACAATCGAATACATTGACTCACCCACAACATCTTGGGAAGGCACTTGACCATCGTTAAGTGTGGAGACAATCTTCTTCACCTCCTCAGTAGTTCCATTCTTTAATAAAAAAATAAATAAAAAAAGAATCAGTTCAAAATTTGAATATGAATTCGATATCTATCTACTTTCGATACTATCAATGCATTTTCAGAAACCAACTAAGATCAAAGAGAACGAAGATCTAACATTAGATCAGCTATTATGCTCCGCTAGATTGCTATTGTTAAAAAATAAATAAATAAAAAAGTACATGAAAAAAGTCGATCGAACTACTATTCTCTACTTTGCCAATAAAAAACTCTTCGAATTAAATCATCGGATTGCATTTTTTCAGTGATTTTCTCGGCAACCAAACAGAAAATAATCGATTGAACGTGATCGGAAACTTACGCATTTCCAGTTACCGCCAACGAAGAACTTCCTACCCATGATCCTCGACACTCACGAAATCAGAGCAAACGGAGAGAAAAGAGTGAGAGACAGAACTGTTTGGTTGTGAACTTGTGATTTGGTTTCAGCTTAACAATTGTGGGTGAGAGATACAATGGATATTTATATTAAATTTTTATTTATTTATTAAAGGCTATGAATTACCAAAAAAAAAAAAAAAAAAAAACAATGAATATTTGTGGATTCTACTGCTTGGGACTATGGAGTTCGGGCTTGTATTTACGAATTTACGATTTTAGTGCAGACTTTGGAATATGCTCGGAGCATCAAACGGCGAAATGCGGAATAAAAAGGAGGGGTAGTTTTGTGAATTTAATATATGATGGTGATAAAGTAAAAAATAACTGCTGGAGTCCACTGTTTAAATGCATTGTTTGGCCCACTGTTTTCTTTCCTGAGTCACAAAGAGTGCGTGGTTATTAGCAGATTAGGTGTGAGCGGAACCTCAGATGGGCTGAGCCCACAGATATCTAACTTTTTAGATATTTCTTTTGTCTGCAATTATTATATATTGCCTTCTTGTAATATTTGTGTGGATAAACCTAATTTTGTTTTCCTACAAAATTATAATATATATATATATATATATATATATATAGTTTTGATCTGTTGATAATTACATTTTTTTTTATATATATATATGCAATATGCTCTGGAAAAGTATATATTTTTTTATATATATTATGAAATTCAAATGAATTATCATTAAAGAAAAAAAAACAATAACTTTTATTATTAGATTGTCTTCATAACAATAATAATATTTGTTTTTTTTTTTTTTTTTTACTGAAAATCTCAATCCAACACGGAGAATTTTCCGATACTTCTTATACTATATTTAATTTTACATCTAACATATTCAAATTGTTGCACGAGTTATCAAAATGAAACTAATTGGATACTATAGTGAAGAAACTAGTATGGTCTCTCACAAGGTGGAAGGATATGATTTGATAATTTCTTTTTTTATTTTATAAAAATGTGATGTGGTAGCAGGTCTCTTGCAAGTTTAATGAGTTGTTAATTTCTCATACAATGTTATTTATTATTATTTTTTTTTTAATGCCCATCGATCATATGGTGGTGGTGCAAAATGCTTGAACTCTCTCGCTCTATATATGTACATATAAAAATTTATATCTGACTGCTTTCTGTAATGGATTAGAAGAGGTGGATGAAGGATCCTTTTTTAGCAGTGCCTCCTCCAATTCTTACCTCACCTCCCCAGAACAGACCAGAAGGGTTAGCCCTCTTCATCGTTATTATTATTATTATTACTTTTTTTTTTTTTCTGAAATGCCAGCTTTATGATCGGAGAAAATAAAAACTTTAAAAAGTTTGATAGATTAAATATTTCTTTAAAGTAAAGGATTTCAACCTCACAGGGTATGATTAAAGGCTCTTACCATGATTGCGTTTCCAGGTTAAATGAATCCACATTTCCCTCTTTGTGATAGTTGAGAAGAGTTAATCATTCAATATCGTTGCTTGGATCAATATTTGCACATCAAAGTCTTTGAGGAGAGTACGTTAATTGAAGTTAGAAATACATTGATATCATTTAGTGACTTTTTGATAAAGAATATTATTTGGTGACTGATGGTATTTACCATGACTTTGTATATTGTTATTTACATAGAATATAACTAAAATGAAGTTAATGTTATTGTAGCATAGATATCTATTTAATATATGGTCAATTTTAAAAATTAATCTTCAATAATTTTATTTAATATTGATGTGATAATGTATTTAATTCTGTCTCATATTGTTGTTTTTTTATTTTATTAAATTATATGTTTATTAGGATTATTTTTAATTTTTATTTTGTCACCTCAGTTGAACAGAGTTATTTAACAAACCGATTTGAAAATTTTTAATTAACTATTTCATTTTTTTAATGTGACAAAAAAAATTATAACAATTCACAAAGTTGTTATTGGAGGTGCTTTAGGCTAGACTTGAAGCTTGCAATGGAAGATGAAAAATTGTGGATTAGAATGTTAAACGCAAAATATTTTCATTACTCCGGCTTCGTGAAAAGTAGAATAAACTAAAATAGTTCATGTTCTTGGTGTGGAATCTCTCATAGAAGGTAGCATGTACTTTAGAGTAGGTTAACCGTGGACTTTATTCATGTAAACACTTCAAAAGTTAAAGTCATATCTTTTTTTTTTTTTTTTTTGGTAAAAATTATATCTCATATTAGATAAATTGTTTTGGTGTTTTTTTGGTGAATAGATAAATTGTTTTTTTTTTTTTTGGTTAAGAAGATAAATTGTTTTGATTATCTTCATCTTCACGTGTAAATTTGATTTTAAAAACGGTTATCTTAATTTAAGAAGTTGTAATTTTGCCATTAGATTGTATTTCTATTTTTATTTTTATTCTCTAAATAGGAGGATTGGATCTTATTATTCTCAAGAAAAAAAAAATTATATATATACAAAGGAAAAAATATATATAGGACCCGAAGTGAGGACACTGACCATTGTAATTTTCTAAAATGACTTTTATTGCAAAGGCAACAAAGAAACCATAAAATAAGTTCATCCATAACTGAACAATAATTTATTTATTTATTTAAATACATGGTTATAATTTTATCAAACAATATTGTCTCCATTACATATTTGGTATGTACTATTGAAGAGCTTTACATCGTTATACTAACAAACTATAAATGAGAAAGAAGCAATAAAAATATATTTTCAGCAGGAGTGGAAACAAAAATAAATTATACATTATAGAGATATGGCAAAACTTTATTTTAAAAAATTGTCAAATATACTCACATACTATAACAAACATATGCAAATATACATATTAATTATAATTGTTGAATTTTGATCCTGAATCATATTTTTTTATATAAAATTTTGATATTAGCATTTTGAATTTGACATAAAATATAAATGATTACTTTTTGGTTTGGATATAAAAATAATATCACATTATATAAGCTATATTTATACGTAGGCGTGCTTTTTCAGGTATAAATGCAAATGTAACGACCATATATATATATATACAGTCCGTCTATGGTGTGGACGGTCCTCATGCGGACCACAGTATTGGTGACGGTTTTTCATAGTATTGGTGATGATTTTCTAAGAAATCATCGTTAATACTATGAAAAATCGTCACTAATACTGTGATTCTCATGCGGACCGTCCTCACCATAGAATTTTTGTATATATATATATATTATATATTTTGGATAAAAAAATGTAACGCCCACATGCTTATAAGTCACAAGTCACGCCAAATAGTTATATTCCCCAAACATGTTCACATACACATTGAATTATGTGAATCACGAATCATGTGGTCATACACTGTCCATTCATGGATCATGCCTATGCTAAAAGAAAACCATATTTAAAATTAAAAATCATCACTATAATTAAATATTTTCCTGCATGCATAGGACCATTTTGAATCATATAATTTTGCTGAAAATTTTTAATCATTTATTTGCTAAATAGTTTTAGTTTTTTTCTTCTTTTCTTTTCTTTTATTATTATTATTATTATTTTTTTTTTACAATTTAGTTAATTAAATTCAAAACTTCACATATGAAAGAGTGAATATCGCCAGTATGCAATCCTTGCAGAGAGACAGTTTATTTGTTATTTTTTTAAATTTATTTTAAGAAAACTAGTTATGCACCAAAAAAAGACTTAATAATTATTTTCAAATGCATGAGCAATTTAATATAGATATGGTGCATATGATATTCAGAAAAATAACATTTATTAATTTCATTATTTAACATAATATTTATAAAATTTCTATTATTTTATTTAGAACTATTATTTTATTTTATTTTTGCTGAAACATTATTAAAAACTAGTAGCCTTGCTTCTTCTTTTGTTTTTTGTTTTTTGTTTTTTTTTTTGTTTTTTTTTTTTTTTTTTGGTTTTTGGTTTTTTGTTATGAAAGAAAAGTGTAACTCTTTATTAATTAAGGGACAAAGTTACAAAGATCAGCTTGAAGAAGTTGAGAGAGACATGATGGCCCAACTTCAAGCCAGGACTCAAAAGTATCCAAACCAAGAGCACAGTGAGCTGGGCAATGTGCAACATTGTTAGACTCCCCAGATATATAAGAACAATTGAAATCAACATAAACTTGTAGAAGAGACTTATAATTTCTTCTACTAGAAAGCAATTTGCATCCAAAGACGACTTAGGCTCTGTTATCAAAGAGATTGCCACTTGAGAATCCTTCAAGCACACCTCCGGAGAATACCAACGGTAAACCATCCCAAATAGCAGTAAGCTCACACAAGTTAGACGATAGCTCCAATACCCACACACTCTTTGCCAATACGCAACGCAGCAACCACATTAATCTTATATGAATACCCCAAAGGCGGTTGCCAAGATCACCGACTTTTAGCATTTGGAGAACCCAGAATTGGACAATTTGCCTCTTTAAACTCATCATGTAAGCAAAATTCAAAATGAAATTTTTATTTTTCAAACACTAAAGAAATTTAACTTCTAAATAGAATAGGTATAATTTCCATAATATTCATTAAAATTTTAAATATTTTTTCATAATTTTTATGAAAAAATTTATTATAGTATTTATATTGAATCCTTTACAATTTAGTTAAAAAAATCTATAGCTTTCATAAAAATTTTTTAATTTTTTATAAATTTTCATAGAAGTTTTTGAAATATCTATGATTTTTTTTGTTAACTTTTCTTTTCAAATTTTTATAAATATTATTGATGTAATAAAACTTTTTAACAAATTAATATTATTGATAGTTTTCCTTTAACTTTTAATTGCCTTCCAATAACCAAGCAAATAAAAATAAAAAAATTCAAATTTAACAAACAATATCCAAAATTATATTACATAAGCCTACTTATCATATTTTTGGAGAAAATTAGTATCATAAATTATAACTTTGCCTACTCATTATTATTCTTTTTTTTTTTCACAATAATAAATCAAAAACTATTTTAAATATTTCACTGTCCAGTAAAATTAGTTCGAAAAAAATAAATATAATTTTACAGACCTGTAACTTTTCAACCGTAAGTCCAAATTAGATATGCTGTCAGTCTACATACTCATATCGACGAGCACTATTGCATAGAATAGGAGTCAATGTCAAAATACATATAAATAAAAAGTCAACTCCAAACTCACCGTTTACTCAGAATCATATTTTATTTTGACTATTACTTTCTAGTCGTAGGGGGCTGTATTTAATTTAGAATTTGAAGGATTTTAAAAGTCTTTAAAAATTTAGAGGTATTCGATTTAGATTTTAAAGGAATCCATACAAGTATAATGATATTCAATTTATATTTTGATGGATTTTATAAAAGTTCATTAAAATCTATATGTATTCAACTAAAACTTTGTAAAATTCTTTTAAAATTTGGTGGTATTAAAAAAGTTATTGATTTTAAAAGATTTTAAAAAATGATGAATTTTGATGGATTTGAAAAGATTTTAACAGTGAAATTGTGAAGAAAATTGTCAATATGAAATCCAGCTTTAAACCCAAAGATTTCGTTGAATTCTTATAAAATATTTATGGAGTTTGTAGAATTCCATAACAATGCATCAAATTTTTTAAAGTCTATAGCTCATTTTAAATCTATTAAACTTTAATTGAATACATTCTCCTTAACTTTGATCTTGGCATATTATTAATCTACAAACTCGTATCGAGTCGTACTTTATCATGATACCTTGGTCAACATGAAATTTCTCCAACAATAAAAAGTTAACATGGGATACACTTGGTTAACTTTGATCAACCTTGATTAGCTTGGTCAAAATTTTGAATTCATAATTTTTTGTGAATCAGGATGTTACACTAAATCAAAGTAGTAGTTTATAAATTTATCTATATATTTTTTTTGTTCACACATTTTTTTTTCCCGCAGATAATATTTACAATTTTTAAGAAGAAATTAACAATTTAACGCGATTTTATTTGTAATTTACCGCAATGAGTTATACAGTGCAAAAAGAAAAGGAGGAAACAAGAAAAACAACATTCGTCCTTTCGTCCTGTTTACGGAATTAAAAAAAAGAAAAATAATTCCCTTCCAATAAATGTCAAACACATAGAAGAAAAAAAAAAAAAAAAAAAACAATCAATTTTCCCGCCATTAGAAATTAGGGTTCGCCATTTTGCATCACTACTTTAACTCTACTTCAGAATCAGAAATGGATACGATTTAGGAATATATGTGAGCCAAGTAACACACACAGCTTTTTTTTTTTTTTTTCAGCTTCTAAATTCTTAACCTGATTTTCCTATTTAAAAATGGTCCAGTAATTTCCCAAATCGTTTATCTGGCCGAGGAATTCAATTGAATCTTTTTCTATCAATGGCCGGTCAATCGGATCCTCACGTGTCTCTTTTTTCTGCGGAAGAGGTACATAGCCGTTTGGATTTTTGGATTCGGAATTTTTTTTCTTTGATATTCTCATCATTCTAATGAAATCGTTCTCGAAATTTCGATTACTCAGCTTGAGTTCATGGCCGAGGATGAATTAGTGGAGATCGTTCCCAATATGAGAATGGAACCTCTCAATCTCCTCTGTGTAATTTATTCTCCACCTTTTCTAGTCTCTCTCTCTCTCTGGTTTTTTCGAAATATGTTTGGATGACAATTATTTTTAACTAATTTTTATGGTTTTGATTGCAGGGGGATTATGGTCCATTCTTTCCTCAAATGGTCACCCAGGTGCCGGTTTGGCTGGCGATTGCTTTGAAGAAGAGAGGGAAATGCTCAATTCGACCTCCTGAGTGGATGTCCGTTGGTGAGTTTTAGTTACTTTGTTTTCTTAATTGTTAAGGAAATTTGCATTAGTTATTGTTATGCACTCGTACTGTACAATTTCATAGGAAGTGTTATATTGATACCAAAATATAGGAAAGGATATTGAAAAGTAGTCAGAGTATCTCTTTCGAAGGTTGACTTTGTGGATGTCGAAAAGTATTAGGTTCATATTACTAATCATTCATTGCTTAAGTATTGTATGTGAAAAAACTGATGAAACTTGGTCGAGCTTATAATATTGGATACTTGATTCATGTGTTTGAAATAAGGGTTGTTGACTGCTTGAACGTTCATATCTGTTTTCTGATACTATCACTGGGTCTCATTCTGATTTGTGAGTCTCATACATTGTATCCCTACATATAGGTGTTTTGAGTTATTGATCACTGTTAAGGACCCACAGTAAGTAAGATGTTAGCATGTAACTCACATGGGACTTTTGACTCTTGGATGTTGCGTATGTCACATATAACTTTTCATAAGATGTGCTGTGTGGCTTCTTTTCTGTTTCGTTTGTTTTTCCCTTGCACTTCCATTTACTTGAGGATCTTTTTCAGCCAATTTCCACTCCAATTTGTTTTATAGACTTGTGTGCCGTCCCTTTTTGCTGAATGATTACAACCATTTATGAATTTTGATTTTTGTGTATTCAGCAATAAACAAACATGGCATGAACATAAGTACATGGCGTTTAACTGATATTCATCATATGAGATTTGAATACGAAGCACAGAGCTATTTTTTAGTCTTTTGGCAGCTTCAATTGTCTCCATTGTCTTTATCTTTCATATCTGGAATTGTTTGCATATCGTACAAAACATTATCTTGAGGAGATAAACAATATTGTCTTTTAGGAATTGTTTCAAGTTTATGATTTATGCAGATCAGAGACATCGGAGAAAACCAGTCACTCAAAAATTTCTATTTATTTGTTGTTTTCTGTTTGTGACTAGAAAGTTTGACTCGGATTTTGGAATCAGAGCGTGAATCTCAAGATGTATTTCAAGTGCTTCCTTTTCATTATGTGGAAATTTCAAAACTTCTTTTTGATCAGTAAGTCTAAGAACATGGTTGGTATTAGATTTTTTTCATTGATGCTAGTTCTAACATTGTTGATGATAGTGCACCTGGGGATATTCCTGACATATACATGGTGAGTCAAAGACTCTTCAACATATATTCCATATTATTTTATTTTATTTAAAAAAAAGGAGATTGTCTTTCCTTCCTGGTGACTTATGAGAAACTTTCTTGTAGGTGAGGTCTCTTATCGAGGACATCAGAGATGTAAGATTTCATAAATTTGAGACTAGCTTAGAATCATTTGAGGCTGCTCGTTCCTCTGCTGTGAGGGTATAATTTTCTCCATTTGTTTATTTATGTAATATTGAGTAGTATGAAGCGTGTAAAGTGGCACTTCAATGTCATGTTCCTCTTCCTAAGTGTGTGTTTGGGGCTGCTTTTAAACCCCTATTTTTGGATTATGAGAGAATTTTTAATTAAATGTAGTGTTTGGTAAACCTATGGATTTTAGATCCTTTAATAATCTACATCCTCCATAAGCTAGAATCTTAAAAGTAGCCAGGGGTAGCTTCTCTGATTCTCCCTCGAGCATTAGCAGGATTTTAAAGTAAAAATTACTATTATATCCTTCAACTAATAATAAAATTCCTTTTTACTCATTTATATATAGTAATAATATATATACATGAGGAAATAATTATTCGTATCTATTTTAGTCATTATATGCAATTAAAACATTTAAGTAGGTTTTTCCCCAAACACTCAAATTGTGATTTTGTAACTTTTAGTAATGGGAAAAAAACACTGTGTTTCAGCCTGCAGCCTCCTTATCTGTAATAATTGGTGGTACAAGAATAGTGTAAATGCAGGTCAATTGCATATTAACGATAAGAATGAAGGTGAAGAGTAAAGCTGATAATTAAAATTGATTTTTGAACATTATTTCTTTGTTGAGTCTCTTTAAATGATTATGCATTTTAAATGTGTGCATAGTCGAAGAGATCAGTCAAGTATGCCTATTTCCTTTTTTCTTGTGTGTATTTACATTTTCACCGTGTACTTTGGTACTTGCTCTGGTTTGTGTTTTTGAGAGGGAGAGAGGGAGAAAGGGAGGGAGGAAGAAAGGGACAAAAGGGAGAAAGACCATGAACACATTTTTGCATTCTTGCTTTTTTATGGTTTGGTCTTTACTTTTGCATGCATGCTTACTTACCATAATTTTCTTCCATCATGTTCTACTATGAATCTCTATATCCTAAAGCTCATAGTTTTGTACTACAGATTAACAACTTATCTGCTATGGAAGTGAATATAGCACGCCCATTTGTCAGTAGAGCTCTACAGGCATTTTATAAGCATACTAGTCCAGATTTGGTTCCAAATGCAGAGACTGTGCCTAACAGATGGCAACAACCAGCTGATCCAGGACAGAAAGTATGTATGCTTTTCTTGAATAATTGAAACGTACATAAGGAAGAGTTCTCTAGTCTGTTTTTCACTAGAGGATTATGTCCAGTAGCAAACATTTAATTATCATTTTTTTGTCTTTTCCAGCGCACTCTCCGGAAAAGGTAGAAGCTTTATTAGCAGCGAGTATCGACACTGTCACATTTAGACAGAAAAAGTAATCTTGCATGATATTTCTAGCAGGGAAGGTAGTTCTCATTTCTTTGAAAACCCTTATCAATGGAATCCTTTTATACAGTATGGTATATGTCACTTTTTCTGGGCAGTCCTCAGAGGGTAATGTTATTATCTATAATGCTATAAGACACCAAAGTGCAGATAGGAACATTGAGGTCAACACATTTCTACATGATTCATTGTATTATTTGTTTGCTTCATGTGGCATAACCAATATATTTGTGCTTCATTTCTTCAGTTAAAAATGGTTGACTAGGCCTTACATTCCATGTTTGGGATTTGTTCATGTGTGTCAGGCATTAATATTGGGCCTTTGTCATGTCAATTGCTTCTTTCACTTCATTTAGGTGCTACAGCCATTTCTTGTTTCTCATAATTATGGCAAGTGGTTTTAGGACCTGTTTGGAACTGATTTCTAGGAATCCCTTCCTGTTTCGCCTAATTGGTAATTCTTCTAGAATCACCAAATAGGTTATTTTCCAGGAACATAATCACTAAAAAGTGATTTTACAATTTTTTTCCCCCATACGTAATAGGTAATGCATTTTATCTCTTTGAAGTGATTTTAGCTATTCTAAAATCACTATCAAATGGACACTTAATTGTTTGACATTCTGTCCATATAATACGATTAGTTCTATGGATTTTCTGTCTTTCTAACACTCTCAATGCACTATTTACAATGCTTATTATGGTCAACTTTAAGAGAATGAAATTGGGGCCTTAGCAATTTCCCCATATAATTTAAGATGGTTAACAATAATATCTCTGCTGCTCATTTAGTAACTAGATGAGAACCTCATTAAAACAAAGTGGTCTAAAGAATTTGGTTTTGAAATTATGTCAATGTTCCGAATGTCAATCCTTTGTTCCAGATTTATCATATAGATCCTCAAATTTTAGATCCCCAAAAGAAAAGATTGTCTTGGTATCCTCAATGATCCAGATAGAAACTACCAGAACATGTCTCAGGCTTCCTGTTTATTCTTCCATGATGCGTACAGAAAGAACCAGATCATATTCATATCTCATGTCTACGTGTTCCCTGTACCCATCCTCATTATGGGGCTCTCAAAAGTATTTTGTGGCTTCCATGTGTGATATGTATTTGGTTGTCTGGATTTGTTGTTATTGCTAGGCCAAACTAGAACCCATAATTAGGTAAAGAGATGACTTCCATCCAGAATCTTTTAGAAACCATAATTTCATTATCATTAACATAGCCCCCCCCCCCCCCCCTTTTTTTTTTTTTTTTTTTTTTTCTTTTTTTTTGTGTGGCACATTGCTGTATTCACCATCGATGATGGTGGCTTTGCCATTAGACTGTACAATTTATCTTGCATGTTATGTTGCAAACCACGGGTCTATTTTCATAATTTTTTATTTGTGTTGTTGTGGATTGACGATGACTTTAAAACTTGAGAAGGGGGAAAAAAAAAAAAGATGCCTTTCTATATTTCTATTTTTTTTTTATTTATTTCTTTAGATTAAATTAAGTCAAAAGGAGACAACCTCAAATTTTTTTTTTTTTTTGGTGGGCACATATATAATATTTGCTTCTGAAAATTTTAAATAGGTGGTTGGTTTTTGATTAAGTTATTCTTTTAAAGGTAATTATTAGATTCCCCTTCATGGCCACTTTTTGGCAATTATTAGATTCCGTTCAGAGGTGGAGGCCTATTAAAATTTAATAAATTTTAATACCCCATTCCCTTTGTTTAACGCCTGTTGATCTTTAAGAAGCCGATGGCCAAGTACCATAATGTTGTCGATAAAGTTTAAAGAAACGACAAAAAAAAAAAAAAAAAGACTTGAATATTTAACTTAAAAATATATGATCCTGGTTTTTATTTTCTAGTTGTTATTTTTCATTTCTGATTGAAATATTATCCTGGTTGGCCATGAAAGGATTGGGTGTTTGCATATATGATGCTTTTTTTTATCCATTAGTTCGATGTTTCCCAAACTCAAAACTAATTTGTAAATTAGTTTCTTAGCCCAATTGCATTTGCTTTTGTTTGTTGAAAAAAAAAAAAAATAAATAAAAATAGGTCTTTTGTTGACCTCTAGCCTGGCAAAGAGCCAACAGTATGAAGTCCTTGTGTTTATTCGGTTCCTTTTTTCTTTTTATTTTTTCAAAATAAGTTTTTATGATGGAGATAAATCTATATTTTATTAGGCAATGATAAGTGGGTTAGCACTGGACACACAAAGTAGCACATGCATTTATGTCTTTTCAGCTACTAGAATTATGCTTGAAAACGATGGTAGTTGGGACTGCATAAATGTTTATTAATCCAATTAACTTAATTAAAGTGGATCAATCTCAATTAAATGAGGTTACTGGTTTGGCTTGGTTAAGAAAACAATGGAATGGATTTTGTTTGAAAAGCTGATTATTGTATAAAATCTTGAAAATTTTTCCCATGTCAAGTTTGATTTCCATTTGATTTGTTTTTTTTTTTTTTTTCCCTTCCTATTATAACTATTATTTTTCCACATCTACGTGACTTTATAGTCAAAATAGTAAAATGGTAATTTGTAACTCAACATATTAAGGTGAATTTTTTATCAAAAATAAAAAAAGGTGAATTAATAAAAATATTTTACACTTTTACATGATAAAACCCACGTTTAATTTCCTAAACATGAGGTGTTATGCACGTCAAATCTCATTAAGTTGAAAGTTTTAGACGGTATATGCTAAGCTCAATAGAATCTGAGATGCAAAGGTTGAGATGTTGCTGTATTTGTATGTGCTTGCTCAACTACAAGTAAAAAACTAAAAATAATAAATAAAAATTATGAATAAATCATTTTGTCTCTTGAATGGTAGGCAACCATAGAAAAAGGGAGGGGTTTAAGAAACTTTAGGTCCAAGGCACCAAACTTTGTACTTTATGCCAAGGAAAAAGAGGATTTATCTGAAAGAGTCAGAATATCTTTTTCGCCCACAGTAGTTTTTGTTCGATTTTCATTAATAGAATAATTTAAAATTGATTAAAATCATGGTACCGAATAACTTAAATATGTTCTGTCATATGCTTATCGATAGCATAAATTGTTATTAATCATGTTTACAGTCTTTGGTATAAGATATTTAACATTATTTAAATTTAAAAAACGGATTAATTATATTTTTGTATTCTTTAATTTTTAAAAAAAAAGTTGCATTTTTTATTTCAAATTTAAAAAATTTCAATTTTGATTTTCAAATTTTAATTTGTTGCACTTTAATCTAATTAAAATTTTGAAGTAATAGTAATCTATAGTTCTTTCATATTTAACCAATATTAAAATATTAATAGTTGCAATTTAGGTTTTTTAATTTTAATTTGTTGTAATTTAAATTTTTAATTTTTTTAAAAAATTACATTTTAATACTTTCAAATTGTTAATATCTATTTGTTAAAAATACAATTGAATCAAAATTTAATAAATTGAAACTTAAAAATTTAATTGGAACTTTTAAATTTTAAAATCAAAAGTGTAATTTAAAAAAAAAAAAAAAATTAATAGGGTGAGGGAGGTTTTGAGCTGCCTGGTTGAAACAACTCCCCTTAACAAGAACCACGTATGCACACAACCAAAGTTTCGTACAAAACGACAAGGGAATTGGCACGTGAAAATTTCCGAAACTGGGTCTCGGTTTCCTCAACGCCGAAGTGGTTCCTAATGGCTCTATGTGACCGACCAAACGAATAAAAAGCGTGGGGTCCATCGACCATCATCAATTTGTAGAGTGGCAATTGTCCGCGTCTACTTTTTTTTTTTTTTTTTAAATTAAAGTTACACAAAAAAATATAATATATATCTATATCTATATATATTTATATATATCTATATATATTGCTGGAAAAAAGTCTGGTCCCCCCTGTGACCATCTTTGCCGCGTTAAAAAAATAGAAAAAAAAAAAGAAAGAATTAATTCATGTTCTTTTCAATTTTGTTTTTGATTTTGTTTTATTTTTTTATCTTTAATCTTTTCTTTTGGTTTGTCTGCGTGAAACACCATCTGCGTCTGCCAGTCTTGTGCGATTATTGTGGGTGTGATTTATTTTTGTAATTTGGATAGAAATGTGGGTCCCATTTTTATACATTTTTTAAAACTTTTAATTTAAGAGCCAAAAATCCTGGTCATCGGTCAATTTTTTTTTATTTTTTATTTTTTTGCAATAACTGATAAAATAATAATTAAATTTGACGTAAGAGTAAGGGCTGGTGTCCGCATAGCACACGTAATTTTCTACTGGGAGGTAATGACCATCGGCATTTTTCGGTGTGTTTGATCTGGTCCGTTCAATTCAAAGTGGGATAGGTGACTTGGTCACCAAGGCAAAGGATTATTGGTTTGCCCTTCACGAGATTCCTGTTATGCCCATCTCATTTCCTTCATTGACTTTATTGTGAAAAAAAAAAAAAAGATATTACATCCAAATTGTTTCTGAGATGTATTTTTCATTTTCATTTTCATTTACATTTTCATGAGCAGTTGGGTTTGTAGGTATGGGGCAGGTGGCTCAACTATAGAGGCCAACCAAATTGTTAGAGACTTTGATGCTGTTTTGTGGTTGAGAAATTGATATAACATTAATGACAATTTGGCTGGGCAAAAAGTCGTTATAACCCAATACTATGATTTATTAGTTTACTTGGAACATATGTTTGGATTTTTTATTTTTTTTGGGGCAAAAAATAAAAATAAAAAAATCTGAAACTTCATTAAGAAGAAATAGTACACAAATCACCCAATATGGAAAAACAACCGAGATAGGTATCTCTTCCAACCATTTTCGTACATAGGTTAATAAAAGGAATAACCAGCTACCTTATAGGCAGCTCTATTTGATTCTCTAGGACTATATGATCAAACAAAAGTAGCAATACACGTAAAGACACTCTAACCTCATCTGCCAAGTTGCAATCCATGCCCCATATATATATGTTGTCATCATATAGAAAATGAACACTTATGTGGAGTCAGTTACCAGCTCCCCACTATTAAAACCAGCTTGCACACAGAATTATGAAACCTCTTGAATGGCCAATAACTTTGTTGGTAAAGCACCATGCAACTGAAAAAATATGGCTTTGCCAAAGCCGCCATAAGCTGCCCTTTATCAAGGTTCTAAAAAAACTAAGACTTGTAAGCCGGCGAAATCAAACCTTAAACCTTATGAATTTAGATGTGTTTATGTAAACTTGAGATATAATAAAATATTTTGTTATTATATTATCATTTTAATTATTATATGACTATTAAATAAATAAAAATAATTTATATTTTAAATGATAAAATGTATACAAATTTATATTATTGTTATACGTGCAATAAACATAAATCAACAAATACGTAATCATAAAAAAATTATAGAAATTCATATTTTTTCAATTTCCAACAAAAAAATTTAGTCTCAATCATATATATTATAAGTTTATAATTATTTAATAATTTCTAAATTAATATATATTTTTAATATATCTTTTAAATATCACCACTGTCTAACTAATTATTGTCTAATTCTTCGTTGGATTCCAACTCAAGATCTTCTTCTTCATATATTATTACATTTTTACTCTATTCATTTTTAAAAAAAAAAAAAACTAAACCTTATAATAAGTTTCCATTATTTTTTATTTTAAACAAAATAATTTAAAAAAAATAAAAAAATGAACAAAAAAGCTCACGCAGTCGGACATTAGACAGTCAATACAGTGGTAATTTTTTTTTTTTTTCTTAAGCATTGTAGTTACAACTATAAAAAGTTTAAGCTAAACACATCACGCGTAAGCTATGCCTTTTATAGCTTTGTTATAATCCTTTTTAAAAAAATTATTTTTTTAATATGTAGTATTTATTGATATTAAAAATGGAGGACTTGAATTTGGAATCACTGTTTAGAAATTTATATGAGTTTTTTAAGCTCTAATTAGTCTCCATTATATTTATGAAATGACATAAGATGCATTTATATGGAAGACCCTTTAGTTTTTCAACATTTATAATTAGTATTATAGAAATGTAATCATCATTAAGCAGTAAGAGATTATCAATAAAGATATATGGTGATAGATGTCACATGAAAAGTCAAAATAATTATAGTGAATGCAATATTCTTTACAAAATTGTCATCATTGTTCATAAGTATTGGTGGTGACAAGTAATTACATTCATATGTATTTTTTTTTCTTTTTAATTTTA
Organism: Ziziphus jujuba; assembly: GCF_031755915.1. Taxonomy (NCBI): domain Eukaryota; kingdom Viridiplantae; phylum Streptophyta; class Magnoliopsida; order Rosales; family Rhamnaceae; genus Ziziphus; species Ziziphus jujuba. The sequence goes on from NC_083386.1 coordinate 11,838,861, forward strand.
TTAGTATTGATTTTATTAATGTCAAAAAGAGAATTAGTATGAATTTTTAATAAGTTGTGGTCTATAATCTATGTGAGAGAATTAAGCTTTTATTGTAGCGTGGCCATATGGGAGGGAGTTCTACCTATTAGCAAAATGTAAAACTCTATAAATGAAAATAAAAATAAAACTAACAGAAATTTTACAATTAAGAAACCAAAAAAAAAAAAAAAAAATTGTCTTGTATAATGGATAAGAAAATTTTCAAAAGAAGAGAAAGGTAGGTAACAACTAACAACTAGAAAGCACTAAAATTTGAGAAATACTTATAAATAACTAAAATTTTAAAATAAAAATATAGAATAAAGATAAATTAAAAATTACCATCCCTATCCCATAAAAAAAAAGAAAAAGAAAAAAGAAACAATTAAATAGGCCCAGAGAGGAAAATGGAACAGTTTCGACTTTCAAACAAACCATTCTAGTTAAGGAAGGAATCAGGTGTTATTACCAAGTTTTTTTTTTCTTTTTTCGTTTTTTTTTTTTTTTGAAAATTTTATCCAAAAAAAAGGGAAAAAAAAAAAGAAGGATTAGTTTTAAAAAATTTGGCAGTATTTTGTTAGAGATTATTGGGAAGTTTCTAACAGAGTAACAGATAACGAAAGGAGATATTTTAATTTTTCTCCTGACAAAAAAAAAAGAAAGAAAGAAAAAAAGAAAAAAAGAAAAAGAATATGCCCTTCATTAGCGACCAAGTTCAATTTTTCTTCCCTTATCCAAAGGGTCTTTTAACAAAATCGACAAGCCTATTCTGGTAATTTCAAATATGTCCGACTTTATATGAAGTCCATTTTTTCCCGTTTCTTTCGCTCTCCGTCGTCGTCTGTGGTTCCATTTTCGCAAAAACAAAAAAAGCCATTTTCGTCTTCCTTTCCTTCCTTCCCTCCTCGTCTCTTCCATCCTACCCACCCCAAAAACAAAATAAAACATTTCCAGGAAAATCACCAATCTCTGAAAAACAAAACCGAAGAATTTGGAAAACAGAAAACGTTCTTATTTTTTATTTTTATTTTTATCTAATCTTTTTATTTTTTTCTATTCTTTTTTTATGTTTTAGTTTTTCGGAAGCGTGAAAGAATTTTTCTATAAATTTTCCGCTGTATCATATTCAAATTCAAATTCAAATGGTTAGGCGTTACGCCAAATTCTTGTGAATTTGGATAAATATTAAAAAAAAAAAATTCCAATTATTATTATTATTATTTTTTTTTACGCTGATGATGGTGATTGTTACCGCCCTAAATCACTGAGTAGGAGGAGGAGGAGGAGGAAAAGAAAGAAGAAGAAGGAGCTGCCTGTGATTAGAGGGCGGAGAGAGAGGTGGAGGTGGTGGCTTTGGAGGAAACGACGCCGTTGTGGGGTGGTTGTGGAGGATTAGGAGGAGAAGGAGGAGGGGGGATGGATTGCCGTGTATGTTTGGCCGGCGGGGAGCTATGGTTGAAAGGTCAGATCGGTGGTGGTTTAAGCCATGAAAGCGAACACGACCTCGCCATTATGGTCTCTGATTTCTTGGAAAACGGTAGCGCCGGTGCCGAATCTTGGTGTAGCAGCGACAGCGATTCCGGTCTCTCCGATCTCTCCCACCTCGCCGATAAGATTCCCGTAATTCACTCTCTCTCTCTCTCAATCTTTTTTCTTTGAATTCAACAGTTTCAAATTCCAAAAGATAAGGGTGTTAATTTTTTTTTCTTTTTTTCAATTTTTGATTCTCATTCTGAATTCTGATTATATGTTGTCATATGGGCAGTTTTGTAAGCATCCGGTGGCGCAGTATGAGAGTGACTTAAAGTCGGTGGTTCATTCTCTTATACTTTCAATCAACGACAAGGAGCTTGATTTCGTCAAATCAGGTCCTTGTAACGCCAGCTGCATCAGATTCTCTCTGGTTAAGCTTCTGAGGTTATCTGGATACGATGCCGCTGTATGTTCATCGAGATGGCAAGCTGCTGGCAAAGTTCCTGGAGGTACTTTTCACTCTAAAACCCACTTCATAGCTTTAAATTCTTCAAAACTTTCCGATAATTAAAACAAATTTTTTCTTATTTTTTTTTTTGATTTTCCCAATTTTATTCAGGGGATCATGAATATATTGATGTGGTCAACCATAATGGAAGTAATAGCTCCGAGCGTTTGATCATAGACATTGATTTCCGTAGCCATTTTGAAATAGCTAGAGCTGTTGCTTCGTACGACAAGATATTAAATTCTCTGCCGGTTGTCTATGTGGGTTCTTCGAGTAGATTGGAACAGTTTCTTCAAGTTATGGTTGAAGCTGCTAGATCTTCTCTCAAGCAGAACTCCATGCCTCTTCCTCCATGGAGATCGCTTGCTTATCTACAAGCGAAATGGCAATCACCTTACCAGAGAAACTTCTACCCAGATGAGCAGAACGTTATTGGAGCCAACCCTTTTGATCACAACCAATGCTCTGGCCATCTGAAGAGGTTGCAGTCTCTGCTTCAATCTGAAATTGAAGCAGAGAGATTTTTGAAACCCATAAGCAATGACAGTGGTTGGAGATTGAAGAACGAGAGGCGGAGACATTCTTTATTCAGAACTCTTTGAGTGAGAGAGATGTACAGATTCGGATTTTTGGCCTTTTGAAAAACAGAAGAGAAGAAAATTTACTTTTTGTGAGAGATCGAATTGTATTGCGGCTCTAGAAAGAAATTTTTTTTTTTTTACTTACCTCATCCGAGAATTCTTGATAAATGGTATCATCCAAACCAAAAGTTAAAAGCAAAATAAGCCATTTTAATGGTGGAGAAATATTTCACAATTTTTTTTTACTGGGGGTTCATATACGGTTTTACTCTTTTGTCTTTTTTATCGTGTGTTTGACATCAAGCAACAGTATCAAGGTATTGGAAACGGCTAATACCGCTGAAGGGTTTTCAAAGGGTTTTCAATATTCACAAGCTGAATTGGTTCTTATTTGGTGTGGTTATGGCGGTGCGTCATTTTATATACTTGGATTTTGTTTTTGTTTTTGCTTTTGGAAACCCACGTTGATGTAATATTTCCTTTGCCTCTATTATTTTTGTGGCACAGGGAAAATTTTGTCACTATATATCTCATATTTTATTGTTCTTACTGGAATGGTGGTTTGCTCTTTTGATTATCTTTTCCATCAGTCGGAACTCAGAAGGTTTGTTTGCAAGTTTTGACTTTTCTTGTTCTGGATAAGTTCGTAAGAGTTTGATCCAAAAATTAGTCTTTAGAAAAGCATTTTATCAGGCTTAAAAAAATGTTTCATTTCTTTGCGGGGAATTAAGTTTGTTGCTTCTTATGGTTTGGCTAATTTATTGTTTATTTACATTTTTATATGATTTGCGTATGAGCTAATTCAGGGTTTACGCCACTTGAGAGAAGTTGCCGTATTTGACACCAAACTGGTTCAAACTCTCTGTTTGTCTTTTATGGAAAATTAACGTATAAATTAGTTCTGGAATATGTGCGTGAATGTGATCTGCCTGTCACAATAATTTGCATATCCAATCAGACTATTCAACAGACTTTGTAATTGATCATGTATTCTGCAAATGCTGCCATTTTCATCACCTGCAGAAGATCCAAAATGTGGCCTCTTTACGTCTTTCTCAAGGATTATCAAAGATGTTAACCATAATATTTTAAGTTCCAATTACATGATAATAACCATATACTTGATCCTCAGTGTGAAGGAAATAACTTTTCATATACTTATCGCCTTAACATCGTCTATTTCCTGGATAATGTTAAGCTCCAACAAGTTAGTGTTGGAAAATGACCCTTAAAAATTCCCAAATCACAGAAGCAAAAATAGATTACAATCAGCGAAATCGATGAGGAATTGTCCAAACTAGTTAAAGATCCACGAAATGCCATATCCATGTAGACTGATGGAATTTATTAGTTTTACGCTTTCATATAAATACCACTGCTAGATTGATAGAGTTTATTACAATAGTTTTATGCTTTTATTTAAATGCTACTGCTCTGTTATATTCTTGGGCAAGTACATTGTCATTAACTTTTGGAGCTTCATAACCTGCAATTAGCAAGGTATAAGAGCAAGCATATAAGCAAAGAGACTGACTGTCATCCATAAAAGATTAAACTAGTTGTCCATGAGAGGAAATTTGTTTTCCGACTTATAGAGGGGGTTAGTTATGGAGAGCTTAATTAGAAGATAAAGGATGTTGAATGAATGAAGAAATATCAATTACCTTTTGCTTGATTACTTGTCAAGGACCACAATACCCTGCTCCTCCCAAGCATGGATTACTTCATGTTGGCTGCGGTACAAACGTCCAGAAGGGTCATAGTAGTACTGCATCAAAGTTTTAATTGCTTCTCATTATTTTTACTTGGAAGGCTGCAAAAACTTATATATCAAAAGGGTTCGTTCGGAATAGTGGACTGCATTGGATTGTATTAGACTAATTTAATTTATGATTGGATCCAGATCAATCTACTGCAGTTCAACACCTCAAATGAGTCCTTGTATTGCCTTGTACTGAAAAATTAACAATTGTTTGCAGTATATATGGAACAAATGAGGAACTGAGGAAGTTCCATTCTTAAATTAGTGCATATCATGCACTTGAATTAGCAATTATAGATGAATTCTAAGTTGCTAGCCTATTATTGCCACATTGTTTTGCTCTATTTTTGGTTTTTTTTATTTTTTCCCCAAACTCAAATACCCAAATAGAACTTGAAAATTTAATTTCACCCTTCAACTTGTTTGGGGAAAAGATGCTATATGATGGACCCAAACATTTAAAGCAAAGAAAAAATTCCTCTTCTATTAAATGTTCAAGTCTAAATGTCTAATTGAAGAAGAAAAATTGTGTTCTCTTACACAATGCAAGTCTAAAGTTCCTACTCATTTGAAAATGAAATAATTAGGGTGTCAAACTCAAAATGTTTGAAAGAAAAAGATTTATCAAAATTTTCGTGGATGTGTTGCATCACTATTTTATTTCTAAGCCTATCTGAGCCCATTCTTGATGAACAAAACATATCCTTTGCGTACTTGATGGAAGCCCATTTTAAGATCCATTTCCAAAGGCCCTCTAAAACATAATTTATCATTCATTTTCCACGACAGTCATCAATTACATATCATGATTTATGTAACATTCCACTCCACTGCATTCCAACCAAATTCAATTATATTAAATCTCAAAAAGACCAATTCTTTAGTCTTCAAATGTCCCCGAGTCTATTCCTCACCCTTTATATCAAAAAAGAAAATTTAATACTGATAATGAATACTAAAAATCGCTAACTTCAGTTTGAATTGATAACACTTCGAATACCAAGCAGTACGAGATCTGTGAAATGATAAGTATTGAACAAATCATTAGATATTATACAACACACTAAGTTTTATTCGCATTCCTTCTTTCTGAAATCTGTTTAATTAAATTCCTTTAAGAGTTAAGAATATAAAAAATTCATTGTGTGTCGTTTCTACAAATGATCACTCTAAGACCATTAAAATTCTCTTCCCATTGATAATTCTTTATGTTTATCAACCAAGCTAGCTAACCAAGTCTCCCTCATCTCTGAAATTAAATTTTATACAATCAATATCCCTCATTTTCTTCCAATTAAGAACCCTAATTAGTTTTTTAGTAGATAGCCTAATGGTAAAAAGCTGTTACTCTTTCAAAAAAAATGTCAAAGTTTGGATCCTCAGTTTGTCAGTATCATTAAAACACACACACACACACACACCCCTAATTGAAACAATATACGAGCAGTCCCATATGCAAAGTACATATAAAAGCAATGAAAGAGGAAGCAAATTAATAAGAAGATATAAGGTGTTATGGTAATAGAACTATAAACTCTTAATATAAGCTATTCGACGGATCCAATAGATGGTGATTTATAATTTAAATGTATGTATGGATATGTAAATATTATTAATTTTGCATTTACCCTGTAGATCCTGCCGGACTCCATTTGGCGCTCTTCAGCGAGCCACCCAGGAAGCAGCCAGCCATAGCCTTGAGAAGTGTTGTCATGGATGGTCAACTTTGTCGCTGTTTGTTTTGCTCGCCGCCGACGCTGTTTTGCTATTTTTAATGCAGTGCACAATGTCAACTTTGATATCTTCTGACTTTGGCCGCTGTTCTTGCCGACTTGCAGCCGGTCTTGGCTTTTTTGGTCACTCCTTCCCATATCACCAAGCTTGGTTTTTTTAAGGTCCTTCCAGTAAAAAGAAAGCAGCTATTTTATAATGATGTATGATGTATGTGTATGGTATGTATGTATGCATGTTATGTATGTGCTTAGTACTTTTGTAAGCATGCTTTTATCATGCGTGTGTCTTTTCACTTGACTTTTTTTCGGGTCTATATGCTCATTAATTTTTTTTCAAAAAAAAAAAAAAATTGTTGCAAGTGTATGTGCCATTATTATATATTTTTTTTCTTTTAAAGAAATTGTTCTAATTAATAAAAACATAATTTTTGATTTCAACAAGATTTGTTGTTCAAGTTCTTTCGGTCATCAAGCTATTTTTTTTTTCTCTTTCTTTTTTTTAATATGAAACATGAGAATTCGAATTCTGATTTTTTATTTAAAAAAAAAAATTGTCTATTGAATTTTTGTCCAAAAAGAATAGTAAAGATTTTGCGTATGCCGAATGATTTAGGATTTAGGGGCTAGAGAAGATGAATCGAGGACATTCCCATGATTATTATACATTAGAAGAAAAATCTGCGATGATGATATTGTATATGAATAGTATTTAATACTTATTTTTATGCTTTTTACTAGAAAGGATAATAATAATCTAGTGGTGAACTGATATAAAAAAACACGAAATAAATATTTGGGTACAGTATGGAAAAAAACCGATTCTTAAATTGGTAGGATAATTTGGAAATAAAAATTAATATTAAAGGTAGAAACAGTCAAAATCCAACTTGGATTTTGTCAGTAAAGCTTTGGTAGATTCCCTAACTGGGCCATTAATTATTATGTAACTGATATTGTATAGCTAATGCTGATACTGTATTACCAAAAAAGGCTAATATTGGTACTGTGGGTATGCTCTGCTTTATTGCTTCCTCTGCCATCCGGCCTAGCTTGCAAAACGTGTTTACTGTGATTCAGATTTTAATGCTTTTATTGAGCATTTTCTATAGAAACATTTATTCTTTCATTTCTTTTATCTATAGTTTCTTTTTCTTTTTTTAATTCCTCTCCTTTTTTCTTAAACAATATATTTTTAGCAAGATAAATAACTAAATAATATGAACTATATATCTGTTTCACCAATATATATATATATATATATATATATATTTGTTTAAGCTAATTAAGAATAGTATATTATTCACCAAAAACAAAAAAATACCAATAGTTTATTGTCAATAAATAAATAAATAAATAAACTAAGATATATATGAAATAAACGAGTTAGACACATCTCTTTGATTTTGTGAAAGCTACAAAAAGTATCATCCTAATTTTGGCATAAAAAACTTTGTTTGTAGGTTCGGCCTAAACTACAGAGAATATATCTTCATTAATTCTAATTTGATTAGATTTGGGTGAAGTCTTCTTTCCCTTTTAATTTAAAAATATGCTGTAATCCTCGAAAGAAAAAAAAGTGCAATGATATGCCGCCAATAATCTACTCATAATTAGTTCTAAAAGAAATTAATATACGTATAAAATTTTGAGATTTTATAGTGTAGATTATCTGTAAGTTTTTAATTTATAAATATATATATATATATATATATATATAAGACTATAATTTTTAATATAACTGTTCTTTATAAGTAAAATATTGATAACGATTTTAGAAAAAATTATTATCTTTATATGCATTCATAAATAATTTGACGGTCCATATGCAGATCTCCAATATTGACAACGATTTTTAAAAAAATTATCCTCAATACTATTATACACAGACAAGTGTTAATGATAAATATTTCACAAAACCGTTTACAATATTAAAATCCAAATGCGGACCATCCGCATTGTAAAATTTTCTTTTATATACAATATGTGTGTGTATATATATATTGTTTACAAAAACTGGGCCAACATAAATGAATATTTAGGAAAATAAACTGGTTACCTTATAAGTGTTTACCAATAATGGGAGCAAATTAAGGAATAAAAGAAAAAGGTCTATATACAAGAGCACCGTTAGCCTTCAGATACATATATGCATATATATATATATATATATTACGATTAATCTACACATTAAAATAACAAATGAAAGATATATATAAAAACAAATGGAGAAGATATTAAGATATTCTAGCTATAACATGTTCCAAAATTCATTTCTAAGAGTAAATTTTGAATTCATGTAAAAAAAAAAAAAAAAAGAATGAGCAAATTTTGAATTTAAAAAAATTTCATAATAACCCTTAAAACGAAAAAATAAAAAAAAGGGCCATGTCCACAACATCCAATAAAATCATACACTGTATGTATGTATGTACAAATGTAAATTCAAATTCAAACAAACTCAATATTATTGGATCTAATTAAGATGGTGGAATAATCTCATCAACAAAAGTATGGAAATCAGGATCAGAAACCCAAAGCTTAGCCAAATGAGAATAAGAAGTGCAAAGCCTATGGATTTCTTCAACATCCCAAATGATAGATTCAGCTTTAGCTGGATGAATAAGGTTTTCCATTGGCTTATCTTCGTCCTCGGTTCCAATCCTTGACTCATCCCACTGCTTTGCAAGAACATGAGTGAGATAGTGTAACGGTTGTCCATAAAGTTGCTTCATTGATCTTGCTAATCCACGCCAAGTTATAAACACAATCTCCGTTGTCGTTTGCCGGCCCTCTGGGATCGGAATCTGTTTCATTCTCTGCTGATAATCTTTTGCCAATTTTACCAGAGCATCTGCGATGCAAAATATATATGATTTATTTTGATATGTAAATAACTGTGATATGATTAGTAATATTTAGAGGAAGTTTATGAATGAAATTATTTGGAAAACTTTGATATATTATTGATTCAAAGCAAGCATTTGGCTGTGATAAGTGCAGATTATTTGCATGTTATGAGAATTAAATTTAGAACTAATTCTAGCCTATATCATGTAATTACTCTTTATGATTTTCTTATTTCTTTTGAGTATTACTGCAATTGATCAAGTTGGTAAACAATGTTAGATTAGAAATATTTAAAAAGAAAATGAATTTATCAATTAATTATTAATGGATATACATAATTAATACTAGACCTCTACCATTCCTATTTCACTTCTTAACTATGTATTCGAAATTGTTCCTGAGGGAAGTATGATGGGGACAAAATTAAAGCAACATAGTGAAGACAGGCTGCACATAGAATTATATAATGGGGAAGTGATGTCTCCTAAATATATGACTATATACATATATAACTCCCTTCTAATATGATTTATCAAATATTCCTATAACAAAATAATCTTTAGTCTTGAAATATTTTGTGGCTAAAAGCGTTTTATTTAATGAGTACCAAATGGTCATATAAAGGGATTATGGCCAGGTTGTGGCTTAAAACGAATTAGTGTGGCTGGAAATGTAGCTTGTACATGTTTCTTAATCAAAAGTAGCTTTTATGAGTCCAATTTCGTAATGAAACTTTAATCAACAACTACATCTATATTATATGGTAATTAACCTATGCAAAAGAATGGATATATATTATATATGTATTTTTATTCAAGACTTTACATGTACAAAATACTTTCAAAGTAAATACAGTATTCATCAATCATTTCCAAACCTGGATCTTCCTTATGTGCCTTTGTATCTCTTCTACTCTCTTCTTGAATGCCAATTTTCTTTTTGTCTTTCTTGCTTTTATCACATTCTGTTGCAATAATTCTTCCTTCCTCATTTATCTTCTGCAATCGAATCTTATATTTTTCAGACAGATCATCGGATTCTGTCTCTGAATCTGACAGTAATAGATGCTCATAGTGTAGAGGACAACGCCGCCGCAGCATCTTTACACTAACAAAGGCCAAGATTAGGGTAAATGAAAAGGTTTTACTATAGATGTTTTGCTATATTGGTTTTAAGCTATTTATTAAGTAGCTAATTAACAAGCTAAGGTTTCATCAATGGCTAAGGTTTTTGCATCGTTGTATTGCTCTTTATGTTTATAAAATATCTACTTTCATATAGAAAATTAATTATACATAAAGCACTTTTTAAAGTTAAGCAGTTTGATATTTCCAATTAGACCCCCACCCTCCCCTTTTCTCATGTTACTTCTTAAAGATGCCCAGAACTGCATTTTGTCTTCCATTACTTACATGTGAAATTATAACCGTCAATGCTAAAACAGTTTTCCTTTTGACACAAAAACTGTCATTTACTTACAATTTTGGATTTTCTGCCTGAAATTTTGGTTAACTTTTTTTACTTTTTGACATTGAGATAAAAAAAATTAACGTAGACTTGGATGAACAACCTTAGGCTTCTCCATTAACCACAAAAGTACTTCTAAAAAATTCATTTGAACCATTGAATATAACGGTGATACTCCATGCGGGGACAACGCACAATGGTAAAAGCCAATGTTTCACAACAATAACCTGATTTTGATAATATTAGAATGATTAAATTGTTTGCCAAATAGTATGATGAATTATATAATAATATTTAATTGGTTTATTTTTTATTCACTCATATAACAGTTTATTTGTTCATATTTAAATTATATAAAATTATAAATATGTTAATCAATAATATAAGACATATTTTTTTCAAAAATAATAATAATATTGACACATTACTATAAAACATCATTTGATAAATAATTTGGTATCTATAGTAATAATGTTATATATATATGGCCAAATTTAAGTATTAATAGCAAGCTAGAATGGCGTCAGCTGATCAAGCACCAAAATTTTGTTTTTAGGTCCAAATTTTGTTTGCTAAGAAGTAGAGGTATTTAAGATGGTAAGTTAAAAAGATGGGACCTAGAATGATTGCATTTTTCAAATGTTCTTATTTGGCAGGCTGTCAGCTAATAGAAACCGCGTGAGAGGTCTTTTAAAAAAACCATGCAACTAATTTATTGACCAATCGCTAATAAAAAACTTTCTTTTTTTATTTTTATTTTTTTGAGTCACATTTCCGAGCAGGCATTAATTGACAAAATTTGAATCAGAATGCAGCCACCACGGCTGCCATAACACGTAGAGATAAAGTAAAGGCAGGAATGGATTTCCTTCACGACCAGACCCAATACATGGTTTCGGACAATAATCCCAAATTTAAATTCCCACGTCCGAAATTGAAGATAAAAAAAAAAAAAAAAAAAACATTTACAGCAAGAATGCCATATATATACTATACAAATTCCTTTTAAGTCCATCAACTATATCTGAAATATTATTGTAACAAGACTGTTGAGCTGAAAAACGACTCATGATCTTTAGTTCGGTGTGTGTATGTTAAAGTTATAAAAATATTTATTAAATTTATTTATTAAATGATATGATAATATTTGATTATATTATTTTTTTTATTCACTCAATCATTTAAGTGTTTACTTTTATATATTTATATTATATGAATATATTAATAAATAATATTTTAACACATATCATTTAATAAATAAATTTGATGAACATTTTGATATCTACCAAATGACATATTAAGATGTTATTAGTTGATACATTTATATAACAAATATATGAATGAGTAAACCCTTAATGAATAAATAAATTAAATATTATCACATCGCCTGTCATATGATTTAATCAATTAATTTAATAAATAATTTTGATAAACCTAACATTATTGATTAACCATTATACCTCTTCATTTGTTCAAGCCTGATCTCTCCAAAATCTGAAAACTTGCTCCTTAGACCAATATTGGATTCCCAAGTTATCATAGTACGTAGAGCTGTAAATAACAAAAAGAGATGATAATTAACAAGCAAACTGATCATTAGAATTTTTAATCACTTTGGATTCCATAGCATTATTAATTAGTTCTTCAATATTTGTATTCCCATAGAAAAACATCTATTTCGTAGCAATACAAAACAAGTATATTAATGGAGATTCTCACCCACTCTAATGGATGAATTGATAATTTTTGGGATGCGTGGTCTTATGAAGTAAATGCTATATTAATTATGAGAAAAAAAATAGAGTATTTAGTCCATATTTCTTTAAAGTTTCATTGGCATTTTTTGGGAAGTGCCTAGCTTGTATCCTTCTCAAAAACTCTCACTTAAATTAACTTATGAGGTGAGTTTGTCTCATCTAAACACCTTTGCAGTTCTAATAATTTCTTGATCATTAATTATGTATGATTTGTAACTTGCGCTTAATTCGACCACATAGTCACATCTTAATTTTAACGATGCTAGTCCCAAATTTGTACCGTATACATTACAACAAAAATAACTCAATGCATATATATATATATATATAAATATATATATATACACACACAACGTTTTTGAGTTATACGGCAGTAACTTGAAAGACCATCTTGGATGCGATAAGTAAAGAAAAACATTGCTACACAAAAAGGAGACATGACAATTATGATGGACATTAAATGTCCGCTGTACATATTGTCAACAAGTACGATGAACATATTGGGAAATGTCTACTGTATACGGTGGGTAAAATTTACAAAGCACATTGAAATTGTCGTATGCCATGTATTAATTATATCCATCGGTATCGATATTGAAAATGAGAGATCCAAACTTTATTTGCCGAAAGAACAATAACTTGTATTATTGGGCGATATAAAAGTGTTATTATTATTTTCACATTGTTATGGTAATTAATTTACAGTTTATATCCGAAAGAGAGAATAATATAAATACATAAAAAATATTATTAAAAAATACATTCAAATTTTCTGAAAAAGCTAAACAGAGCAATGAGCTAGACAATGTTACCATCAAACTTTTTTTTTTTTTGATAAATTAGGGAGGAAAATTTTAACATCAAACTTTGAATTTAAAATATAAAAATTACATCATGATCATTGTCAATTAGACTGTCCAAAAAAAACAATTACTTAATAAGTTCATAAAATACTAAATCATCTTGAAGATGTAATAATCTCATGTGGTATAGAAAGTTGTGATTTCAAACATATTAATTTGCAATTATAATTGAATAATGATAAAATTATACATGGTTTGTATCGTGGACTTTAATTTGGTTACATCTTAAATTTAAAGGGCACTATTCTTAATTTGGAATCATATATAACAACTTTCTTTCTCATAGCTTGTAAAAATCACAACATTTTTACTTATTGGTGCAAGATGAATAGTAAGATTGAAATTGAAAACATGTAAATACTTTGTTTTCAAAACATACAATTAATTATTACCACAAAAGAATATACAATTAATTAATGCATGAATTAATTTCATCTCTCTACCTGTGAATTAATTATAAAAATTTAATTAATTATTTTGCTGCTGAAACTTTGTTTTCAATAGTAGTATTGAAGGTGTAGATTTAAAAGTATGTACTTTTGTTTGAGAGAAATTTTAATTTTTTTTTTCCCTCTTCCACAAGGATAGTGGAAAATCTTAAAATGTGTTTTTGACCTTTTTTGGTGTTTCAATGATTTAATATTTTAATATATATATTTATTTATTTATGTTTGAACACCGTCTATGCATACCTTTTATTTTAATAATATAATGTCTATTCTTCTTCTCTAATTTCGTTCGTCGCAAGGTTCTTTTCAACTGTTAGTATTTATACTAAATTATCAAAACTGTAGTTATGTCAAAAGAAGCAACCTATTTTCTTATTGAAGTGAACATATAGAAAGGAGGGGCTTTATAGAATAATAACATATTCTTGCTCATTTTTCCACCAAATTAAGTACACCACTTGTAAGAAATCCAACCATCTCAATGGTCTAATCTGCACACTCCAAGCTTTCTCTACCAGCTAGCATTGAAGAACTGCTGCATCGATGGCGTTAAATCGATCCCTTCATTTTTATTCATCAATCAGCCAATTTGATCTGTACATCCAACAGAGGATCATCGAACAAATGTTACGCTGTGAAATGGGCTTCAAGGCCTCAACCGGCACCGGAGTCATATCTTCCACACTTACGACAGGGCTTCATAAACTATGCAGTTCAGGATGGTTCAGCCGCTCAGGTGGCCATGACCGAATTGGAATTGTTACCAGGCTGGATCAAACTCTTGCCAGGAGACTATCTCAAAGAGCTCTCAGACTGTTTAACGAGCAAAGTTGGGTAGATCAACCGGATAGAGCAACGTCCATCTTCTACTACAAGTGAGCTGCCCGGCCACTGCTCACTTCTGAATGGTGGCGATAGAAAGAATTCTTTTATAGGGAAGCCTCTAATGAGGTAAAGTTCATTCTTATGGTTTTGCTAATTACTTAGGTTCTTTTTTCTTTTTCGCTAAGATATATAGGTTTTGTATTTTGAATATATCTTGAACAGTATTAGATTTTTCTCAAAATAGAAGATGACGATTGTGGAAATTATTTTAGTATCTAGATCTAGTGGGCGCATATATATATATATATACACGACCCACATTTCAAATACTAAATGAGATACAAATAAAGAGGGCTAAGAAGATTAATTTCTATACATAAATATATCATTAAAAATTTTTGTTTCATGAAAACAATTTTTATCAAATAAAATAAATCATATTAAGATGAAAAAAAAATTATATATATTGTCATACTAATTTTTCTTAAAAAATTGTCATACTAAGTTAGAAAAATCATAAAGAAATTTTTTTAAAATATATCTTTTTATTTAGCAAAGAAACATAGATCCCTAATGTTTGAGCAAATAAATTATGACCATAAAAACAACTAGGATTAAATTTAGTAAAAAAAAGAAAAAAAAGAAAAATAGTTAACGTGATGCTTCACCCAATATCGATCCAGAAGCCAATAATGACGGGGTAGAGAACTTGTCGTAGAAGATGGACGTTGGTCTATATCCAGCCGTCTACTCAACTTTGCCCCCCAGAGAGTCGGAGAGCATGCCAAGCTAGTCTCCCAAGCAAGACGCCGCTCCTGTCCGGTAACAACTCCGTCAACTAGAGGACACCGGAGCAATGGAACCGTCCTGAGAAGCATAGTAAACAAAGCCCCGTTGAAGCTGTGGAAGATATGGCTCTGGTGGAGGCAAAGGCATCGGAGCGACTACCACGGCGTATAAGTTAGGTGATTCTGCGTTGGAAGCATGTATCAAATTGGCTCTGTAAGGCATGGTTTTCTTTCTCTAGCAGAAGGATGAAAATGAGTGTGTGTGTGTGTGTGAGAAAGAGTGAGAGGAAATGAGCAGAATAGTGGAAATGAGAAGTGTGGTTTTCGGTCTGCGTAAAGTGTCTGTATTTATAGATCAAAACTTTGAGATATTTATATTTTATCCCAAGATTTTCTTTTAATCTAACAGCTTCATCTTTGCAGTCCATGTAAGGTTGAATATAAAAGCATCTTCAATCAATGGGAATATAGATTGCTAAAAAATAGCTTAGAAAATTCTTAATGCTAATATCCAAAAAAATAATTCTTTTTTTTAAAAAAAAAAACTTTGACAAAAATATATTCTTTTTTTCAAAAAAATAAATAATACATACATTATTAATAATTTTTTTTACTAAAATATTATCAATGACTTGCATTTAAGACAGAATGATTAAAAATTGATTCTTGGGATTAAATGACCATTAAATAAACATCTATGTCACATAATCTCTTCCAATTTCTTCACTACATATAGAAAAAAATTCATATTCCCGTTAAACATGCTCCAACCTTTATGAGCTATGATGGAAAATATATCATATATAAATGTATAATATTTAAGGGGTATGGGAGTGAATAACAATATGAGAACTTGGAGACCCTGCAGGGTAGTGAAACCGCTCTGTTAAGGATTCCAAGTTAGTTTTAATCTTTTGTCATTACCCAAATTGAAACGGCTCCGTTTGCATATTGGCCACATGTGAATTTTGGTTGCAGAAAAGGTTATGCAATTAATTAGACACATAGAAGGAGGTGGGACCCATTTCTGCATGAAACTGCCTTTTTCTTCTTTCTCATCTGAGTCACCTCAAAATTTTTTCATGCCGTTCACACCTGGATTGTATTTCATAATTAACATTTGGAGTGACCATGTGCACCTGGACTATGAAACTGTTATTGTTTCAAAAGCAATATACACGTATATATATACATATGTGTCGTCGTTTTGATTATCAGACCGATTCCTTTAAAAGGTATCCTAGTGGGGTTTGAGATATGAGCCCTTCTAGGTATCGCATATGGTACGAAATAAATTTCCTTATCTTGCATTTTCTTTTATGATGGAATAAACATCATAAATATTGGATAGTTTTAATGCCTTGGTAGAGAATAGCATAGAAGGAGATGAGAGTAATCAACGTAGCTCTCTTTGATGTGTTAATGGAAAAGAATAATAAATGCAGCGAAAGTTAAAGGCAAACTTTAATACTAAATGCAATTTTTGTGCATTTTACACTCTTAAATGAGGAAATGAAAAAGTTTCTGGCCCTGGATTATATTTGTTTTATGACCGAAATTTGGCCCAAAGCAAACAAGTGGATGAGGAACGCTTAGTGCTAAACAATTTTCATTCTCATATTTATCCTTTTTCATTCCTTAAAAGAAAAGTGAATCATTTTTTTATTGTTAACTTTCACACATCTCATTATGTCCATTTGTCAATTGCGTAACTCGAGGGCTATCTATTGGACTTCCTTACAAGTTTCAGCTAAAATTAGATTGTGTTTTTAGATAACCAATGTTGGGCTGCAATATCACCATTCTTGGTCCTAATTTTTATTTCTTCAACTAATCCAACTGCCTACTCTTTTTCAAACTAGCAGAATATACATAATAATACATGTTAATCCGGACTCATACACTTCAAATTCTTTAAACTGAGTTAAATATGTGACCTCAAATAATGGGCTGTCTTCACCCAACTAGATTTAGAACAACTGTTGGGAGATACTTCTTTTTGCAATTCCAGAGAGATTCTAAATCCAACCTCTAAATAAATTTCTTGAAATGTCTAAAATTTCTTTCTTGTTCTTTTTTTTAAAATTTTATTTTTTTTTAATTAACTTATCTTCTTCTCCATCTCCACCTCACTAGCAGCCACTAGTGTCCAAATCATCAGTAAGCGGTGGGAGTCCCTTGGCAGTTGGCAGCCATTCTACATTTTTCACTTTCAAAGAAGCTTTTTTTTTTTTTTTTTTTTTTTTTTTAATCACTCTTATATGGGCAGTTCAAGGCACCTTTTGAGCCCTGCATGGGCCACGTAAACGGTAAGCCTGGTTCGTAATGCTAAAGGTTGGGTCAACCAAGTTGGCAAAACACAGCCCAACTAAACTAAAACCTTCTCCAATCCAAAACTTTCTTGAAAACTAAAAAAATAAAAAATTTTATATTTTTAAAAAACTAAATTTTAAAATCCTTTTTTTTTTTTTTGGTTAAGAAGTTTTAAAATCTAGTAGGTTTGCTAATTGGAAGCCATCTTCAGTGGATGCTTGTTAAATTTTAATTTTCTTTTATATAGTCTCTACTCACATTGTCCTTTTCCTTATATGTTTAATGTTAACGAAACGTGTTTATTCTTTCTACTTTTGTTTCTAATAATTGATTGAGCTTTGTACTTTATACGTATGCTTTCATTACTTCAATATGAACAAAGAAATGAAAACCGCGTAAGGCGCACTAAAAAACAGAGAGAAGTTGCTGCTTTTCCAGACAGGAAACGCCACCACAACCTTTTTAAAAGATTAGGACCGACGACAACCCACGGAATCGAATATTAATTAGTGGCTCTGTGTGTGTGTGTCTTTGTCTTTGTCTTTTACCTTGGCTTTATGTTTTGTAATTGTAATATTGACATTGTGGTAAAAAACTAAGGTGGTCTGGCTTGTTTGAAACTTTGAACCGCGTTCACAGTCGGCACCAATACAAATACGATTTGCTTTTTCTCATCTTATTCTTGATAAGGGAAAAAAAAGTCTCATTTGGTGGGTCCAGAGTCTACACTCTTCTTCGGCTTCTATCTTTGACCCGGAAACTCACACCAGCTGTCTGTCTCATTAATACACGGCTTACTCTCCTACTATGATTATGCACCCCTATTTATAAATATACAAATATCTTAATATTTATTTTATTTATTCAAATTTTAATATTGTTTCCTTTATCAAATATAATCGACTTTTTCAGAAAAAAAATAATAATAAATTGTTTGGCACAAATTATATACATTTTTAATGGAAGATTTTTAAAGTTTTTGAGGTTGCTAAAGAATGGCATTCATTGAAGCCAATTGTTTAATAAAAGTAAAGGTAGATCTGATTTTCTGCTTTGGCATTAAAAGTAGTTGTGTAATAATAAAAAAGGTAAGAAGTAGTTGTAACGTTACTTCTTTTTTCTTTTTCTTTTTTTCTTTTTTTTCCATTATGTTCTTTCCAATCGTAGTATATTGAAGAATGAGAGATTTAAATTTGGATTATAAACCCCCCAAAAAATAGTGGATTTTACTATTTTTTGTATATAAACTACTCAATTGTAGTTGAAACTCTTGCACTTTTAAGTATATTTATATTGGTTAAATTGGATTTAATTAAAAGAAAAATCAGAAAAAAGGAAAGTTACAAATGTTCGGATAAAATCCAGACAAACATATATGTGAAGACAAAACGGATTCCACTAATCTTGGTTGAGTACAGCATGTAATTGAGTTTAAAGATAAAATCCAAATTCTTTTCTGTTCTTTTTCTTTTTCTTTTCTTTTTTTTTTTTTAAAAGAGACAGATAAAATTCGAATTCTGTTATTAACAATATACCTAAAAAATGATAAGAAAACCATAAATTTAGCTTATAATACTTATTAATTTTTCTTTAAGAAAAACCACATGGCATTACCCAATTGGCCCGTTGTCCTATATCCCTCCACTATTAATTTTCATTTTCAGACAGCCTCTCATTTTCTTATTCATCTGAAGCAGCAACAACTTCAACCATGTCTACCCTCCACCTCTCGTTCCTCTTCCTCTTCCTCTTCCTCTGCCTCTCCTCTACCGTACACTCCATCGGCGTAAACTATGGAACTCTCGCAAACAACCTTCCACCGCCGGCACAGGTTGCCAACTTCCTCAAAACCCAAACCATCATCGACCGTGTCAAGATCTTCGACAACAACCCGGACATCCTCCGTGCTTTCGCTAACAGCGGCATCGCCGTCACCATCACCATCGGTAACGGCGATATCCCTAGGCTAACCACTCTTATAGAGGCTCGAAGATGGGTCGTTGCCAATATCAAACCATTCCACCCCCAAACCCGAATCAATTACATTGCCGTTGGAAATGAAGTCCTCCACTGGGGAGATCAGAACCTCATCAGCAATCTCGTTCCTGCTATGAAAACCATTTACCATGCTCTCATTCGCGAGGGCATTAATGACATCAAGGTTCAAATCCATGTTTCCGTATTTTGGAATTTTTCCGATATTTCCATGGATACTGATTATTTTTAAAACTTATTTCTTATAGGTTACTAGCCCGAGTTCATTGGGTATTCTCCGAAGGTCGCAGCCACCGAGTACAGGTCGGTTTTGGCCGGGCCAGGACAAGCAAGTATTAGCACCCATGTTGCAGTTCTTGCGCGAGAGCAAAGGTCCTTTCATGGCGAATCCGTATCCGTATTTCGGTTACTCTCCGAAACAGGAGAACTACGCGTTGTTCAAGCGGAACCGTGGAATGCCCGACAGGTATACGGGGATAGTGTACACCAACATGTTTGATGCTAATATGGACGCCGTGCATTCGGCGATGAAAGCTCTGGGCTATGGAGATGTGAATATTGTGGTGGGCGAGACCGGTTGGCCATCGGTGTGCGAAGGACCACCGTGTTCGCCGCAGATCGCTTCGCAGTACAATTATAATCTGGTAAACCATGTTGAGTCGGGGAAAGGAACGCCGTTGATGCCCAACAGGACGTTTGAGACCTACCTGTTTGCTTTGTTCAATGAAAATCTTAAACCCGGTCCGACCGCTGAACGCAATTGGGGTTTGTTTCAGCCGGATTTTACTCCGGTTTACAACGCCGGGGTTATGCGCAATCAACAGGTTTGATTTTTATTTTAGATAAATTAATTTTATTTCATCAAATTACATTGATATCCCTTCTTCTTTTTTTTTCCTTTTTTTTTTTTTTAGTTTGGATATTTTGCAGATGAGTTCATGTTCTTGTAGAAAATGCAAAAGCTGTCTTTCAGATGTTGTTTTTGTTAGAAATTTTTTTATTTTTTATACACAATCTTTTAAAATTTTGCGAACATCTAAATTTTCACTTTATATATATATATATATTATATTTAAAATATCGTTTCCAAATGCAGTTGATATTTTTGCATATTTTTTTTTTGCAAGCAATTTAAATCTCTCTTTTGAAGTTAAAAATAAAAATTACATATGTAAAATTTTTAATAATTGTGTAGAAGTATCTTACATTAAAAAAAAAAAAAAAAAGGGGCTGCGCAGGAAATAAAGTAGATAGGGTGCTAATATATGTTAGATTATTAATTTTTCTATTCTATTATTATCATTTTTTTTAAAAGACAAATGTCCATTATTGAATTTGGTGTGTACTGTGGCCTGTGGCAAAAAGCAAATAATTAAAGCAATGTTTGGTTGGTGACTTCTTAGGAGGGACCGAGCAGCCTACTGAAATTCATCATAGATATCATAAAACGAAATCATAATTTTCTTATGAGGGTCCTATTTTTTTGACTTTGTTGCTATTTCTTTGAATTTTATTTAAGAACTATTTTTTATTTATTTTATTTTTGAGTTTGTTGCTGTTTTTTTAAATTTATTTAAGAATAATCTTTATGAGTACATGGTAGATACACAATTAGTTTATTTATGTTTATTTTTCTTTTTGGTTAATAACTTTTTTGATAAATGTCGACGTTAATAACTTGTACACGACACCATACTCCCAACTATATTTCTTATTTATAAATTGCAACCATATTTATTTGAATATTGCTGTTACCAAAAAAAAAACATTTATTTGGATGTGCTCATCACTAGTCTGTTTCATCCCTTAGCTATCATTTTCACATTACACTATCTGATTAGATTTTTTTTTTTTTTTTGAATATTGAAAATTAAGTTTTCAAATTCCAAATCATTGTATGAGGAAACCGATGATCTGTCTCCCATAAATACTATCTTATTAGATCTGAACGTTACATCACATGATTTCCAGCAAATATTTTTAAATATTTTATAATATAGTCACCTCTGCTCTGCAGCTAATCAAGGCAAAAAGCCAAAAAAAAAAAACTTGTCCTACTCATAATTGCCAAAATCAAAAACTTTTGTAGCGCAGAAGACAAAGCACATGGCATTTTATTATTGATTCCAAAACTTTATATTTTTAATTCAATTTTTTTTTTTTTTAATTGTCTAACGTTCAAATCTGTTTAATTATTTATAGGGCGGTAGCAGCGGCGGTGGCGGCAGTGTCGCACCGGCACCGGGCCGGAAATGGTGCGTACCAAAGCCAGGGGCCACAAATCAACAGCTTCAGGCCAACATAGACTACGTCTGCAGTTCGGGCTTGGATTGCAAGCCCATTCAGCCCGGTGGAGCCTGTTTCAAGCCCAATGATATCCGGGCCCACGCTTCCTTCGTTATGAATTCTTATTTTCAAGCCCAGGGTCGTCACGATTTCAACTGTGATTTCTCTCATACGGGTGTCATAACTTCCGTAGACCCAAGTACGTCAAAAATTTATTTTAATTTTTTCTTTTTTATTTATTTATTTATTTTTATAATTTTCAATGTGGTTAATTTCTAATATATGTGTGTGTCTGTACAGGTTATGGTACGTGTAAATATGCGTCTTGAGAATGGATGAGGATGGGGAAGGAGTGTGATCGGTTAATCTTATTAGATATACTCGATAGGGATTTTTACAAATCACAATCTTATTGTTAATGAAATATTAATAGTCTCTTTTGCATTGTTTTATCTTTTCGATATTCTTCTTCTAACGCAAGAAAAATGTCCATCTTAATACAAAAGGGCAATTTCGATTGTTTATGCTTTGTTGTTCTTAATATTGGGTATTAAAGTGATCTTTAAGAGTATGCATAAATGATAAAACCAAACTCTGTTTCTTTTTGAAAACCTAACGAATCAATAATGGATATGTAAAATATGTTAATGCAGTTGGCTATTAGAAACTACAATATAAATCAACAATAATATTACCAGTATCTCCGGCTAGAAAAGAACAAACGACGCATAACAGTCAAAATGACAATCATACAAGTCACTTCATTCATGCTTTTCCATAGTGTCACTAACAGACCAGACATACCAAATAAGAGAGGAAAAAAGACAAAATGGAAAATGTTCACTTATCAGTGATTACGACAATTGCTTCCTCACAAAGCTTATGTCCTGTGAGTACTGGTCATGCCATGTGACTTCTGTCTCATCTTCTAAATTTGAGATGCGAAAGCACCCTCTAAAGGTAAACGACGATAGCCAATGGCCAAAAAATATGAACAAAATGAGAAGACCTTTATCACTAAATAATGAGCTGAAATGATGCGATATAATTGCTACATGTAAATTTTCCTATTTTCCTCCTGAATTGGATCCACGTAGATTTGGAATTCACAAGTTGTTACATGTAATTGTTATGCAATTCTGTATAGTTTTTAATTATTTGATTTGAATAATCTATATTCATATACAATGTAAAATAATATAGACCATATAAAATGATTGTTAAATATTCAAATTTTGAATAATTTGTGACACTTTAACATCCATAAACCGATTAAAAAAAAAAAAAATTTGAAGCCACCAAGAATTCCACACAACGTATTATTGTACATAGGCTCTTCATTATTGTTGCTATTCCCGGGGCTCCATTAATTATCAGTCTATTCCCCACCATTTAGTTGAATCGTTGATGGTGAATAGTTCAAACAATCCCAAAAAAGAAGAAGAAGCCAAAACTAAGAAAATTTTTATCTAATTATTGTGGAAGAAACCGATACAAATCCAAGTAGATGTGTGCCATGGAACATGAAGATAAGTGGTTGGGAATGAAGGAAATGGCAAACACGTTGAGGAAGAGGAGATAAAAAAGAAAGAAAGAAAAAAAAAAAAATTTTGATGAGCGGAAAACAAATCTATATTATTAACCATATTTTCTATCACTAACTTAGAACCAGATTTTTATTAACCAAATTAAAGAGAACAAATTCATAATCCAAAAATCTATCTGGTAATATGGGCAAGGAATGAGTCGCATTCCAAGCGAGAAACCCCTCCATCAGCAGTAGCACTTCGAACTTTGTCACCCAAATCTTTAGCTCTCTTCCTCATCTCATCTCCTTCATCCGAGCCCATTAATCTCCTCAAAGCTTTGCAAATCTCCGAGGAGCTCACCACTTGGTCTCTGCGTGCCCATTCCTTTACATTCACACCGATTTTAAGCACCTCTGTTATGAGCAGAGCATTCATGGGTTGGTCCGAATGCATTGGCCATGTTGCTATAGGAACTCCATAGCTAATGCTCTCCAAGCAAGAGTTCCATCCACAGTGACTCAAAAATCCACCTGTAGATTTGTGCTGCAGAATTTCAAGCTGTGGAGCCCAATCTCTCACCACCATTCCCTTTCCTTTCACTCTATCCTCAAACCCTTCCGGAAGCTCATGTCGACCTTTTTCACTTTCTACAAAACCATCCTTTTTATGATCTGCATCTGTGAATACCCAAATGAACTTTGTCTCACTCAGCTCCAACCCCAGAGCAAGTTCTTTAAGCTGTTGATTGTAATCCCCAATTGAAATTGTGGTTCCGAAACAGATGTACAAGACAGAGTCTGGTTCTTGTTTGTCAAGCCAATCAAATAACCATTTGTGTTTTCCATTAATGGAATTTCTTCCATTCTTTGAATATGTTACCAGATGTAGAGGCCCAATTGTCCAACCCCTTTTATCGTTCCGTTTCTCCACCAGAAGGTCAAGAAAAGCACCGTCTATCACTCTGCATGCGTTGTATAGATGTCCCAAAGCAGATAATAATTTCATAAACTGGCTTTGGCGAGTTATGAAATCTCTAGTCTCGTAGCTAAAAGCTCCTTCAAGAGAAGGAATCTCAATTGGGTGTTTAATATTTTCAGCTAATTCACTAGGAATTGGAAGAAATTTCTCTGAGCTCGCAGCACAAGAAAAGCAAAAAACAGTGAAAGCAGGGGTGGGTTGGAAAACGTAGGTTTCAGCATTGGTTATAGAAATAGCATCTTGTACTGCAGAGGAAGTTAAAGCATCGTGGATGATAGTAATTCTTTTGGCTTTGGAAGAGAGCTGGTGGATAAGCGCACCAACTGGTTGACGAAGGTGCTCAGTGACATTAAATAATGGAAGAAGAAATTCAGTAGAATTCGAAGCTGGATCAGGGAGGTACGGAGGAATTGGGAAGTCATGGAATTGGATTTCTGATAAATTCAAATCATGAGCTCTGGTTCTTACCTGAGAATTGTGAATGGAAGAACCGGCGTAGTGGACAGGTATTTTGCAGGAAGAGATAAGACATGAGAGTTGCAAGAGCTGGTTCATGTGGCTGTGAGCTGGGAAAGGAACCATTACCACGATAACCGAAGCCTCTTTGACGCTAAGATTTTCGTTAAGGTTTTCATTTTTCTGCTCATGGTGATGATGATGATGACCTGTAGCCATTGATGAACCTTGGATTGCGTTATTGCATATGAAAGCATGCAAGAAACCAAGTGTAAGGGTAAAATATATAGTACTTTTGAGCTTTGTCTATCTCAACTTTTATTTTATTTATGTTTGGTGAAATTCTTAGATTTAATTTATATGGTGGTGATATGTGTACCTATCTTAAATGAGCAAAAAGAGAAATGGATAGATTTTTGGTGTTCATTAACAAGCTCATCAAGGATAACGTGGGGGATACTATAATTCTTTTATTTTTCATTTTTGTGCTTTTTCATTGAATAATTTTTTCTTTGTTACTGTTATTTCCAACTGAAATTGATATACTTCTATTTCCAAGTCAAAAAATAAACATGCTTAAATTTTAATAATCATGTACAAAATATCTGACATTGCGTTAAAAAAAAAAAAAAAACAAACAAACAAACGAAAAGCTCACAAAAATAGATAGGGCGTTAGTATAATTGACTGTATATAAGATTTTAGAACGTATATTATATTGTTGATTTATTTTATTTTATTTATTTATTTATTTAAACACAAGTGTCCATAATTGAATATGATGTCCATTGTGGGTAATCATTTTTAGCCTTTTTTTTGTTTTTTTTTTGGGGTAAAGCCGTGGGTGTTTATCGGTGACTTTTTAGGAGGGACAGAGTAACTTAAAATTCATAATTAATC
The DNA here is from genome assembly GCF_031755915.1 of Ziziphus jujuba. Classification (NCBI taxonomy): domain Eukaryota; kingdom Viridiplantae; phylum Streptophyta; class Magnoliopsida; order Rosales; family Rhamnaceae; genus Ziziphus; species Ziziphus jujuba. Next base: position 11,864,392 of record NC_083386.1, read on the forward strand.
GTGTAATATGAAATGTTTACCAAAAATAAATCTTATAAAATGAAATCATAGCTTTCGGATAAGGGTACTATTTATTTATTTTTTGTTTTGCTTTGATATTTTAGATGGGGGTTTGAAATTTGAAATTATTTTCGAAGATACTATTAGGTTTCACTGTTACATCACATGATTTCTGACACTCATGTTTAAAAGGTTGGATTTTATCAGAAATAAAGCTGAGTCAAAAAAATTACTGCTTTTAAAAGGGAGGAGTCTATCACAAATAGAAAATCTACATTGACAAAGATAACAGAGAAGATCTTATTTTATTATTTTTATCCTTTTTTTAGCCAAAAAAATTAAGTATTATTTTATTATTTTGGTCCCTTCTAATTGAGTATTCTGTAATCTACAGTTTTATTTTATAATTTTTAATGTGATTAATTTCTAATATATGTGTGTTTGTGCGGGTTGTGGAACATGTAAATATGTTTCTTGAGAATGGATGAGGATGGGGAAGGAGGGTGACCCGCTAATTTTATTATATATACTCAATAGGGATTTTTGCAAATCATGATCCTATTGTTAATTAATGTTAATAATCTTTTTGCAATTGTTTTATATTTTGATATCCACAATATAATTTAGTGAATATTATAATTAGTATGACCACAATATAATTTTGCAGATTTTTTTTTTTTTAAACTATAAATTGAAAACTAAGTTTTATTACATAAGGTGCACCCAAGGATAATTCCTGAGTACACTGCTGGGACTATTATTCATGTTATGTGACTTCTGTCTCATTTTCTAAATTTGAGATAGAAAGCATCCCCAGAGCTAAACGAGGACAGCCAATGGCTGACCAGAAATTACACCTACGAAATTTCAAATTCAATGATAAAATATCTTAGGTTCGTGATAAATATTTGTGTCACTTAAATGAATGGCATTCTGTGATAAACATATACTTTGTCATTAAATTTTACGATCAGCTACAAAAACATTAAATTTATACCTGTGAGCCTTTAGCATCGCAGATACCATTACGTGACTAGCATTCTTATGCCACTAAATTGGTTTAATGATGAAATTTATACACTTAGTGATACACAGCTGTGTTGCTGAAGGCCAAATTTGTTGTTGTGAGGCCCATAAACATGAACAAAAACAAGGTACAAAGTACAAAGTACGAAAAACCTTTATCACTGAATAATGAGCTACAATGATGTGAATGTGATATAATTGTTTCATGTAAATTTTACTCAATTGGATCCTAGTATGTTTGGACCTGAAAAGTTATTAATATAATTGTTATTCCTATAACTTTTATTTATTACAAATTGAATGATTTCCAAGAAAAAAAAATATTATTATAAATTAAATAACCTGTAATAATGCAGAAAGTAATTTTTACGAAATAATTATTAAATTTTTGATTATAAATGGTTAGAAAGCCAACTAAGCCGATTGCATGACTATGAGATGAGGTAGCGGAAGAGACGTAGAAGAGGTGAACATTAGCCACTTAATGGCTGTCACTTCCAGGTCTGGCACTCTCAATTTCAAAGCTTTTGATAAGGTTCGTACTTACTAGTCTTGTCCTTTTCTTTCTTGCTTAACTGTGTCCCTTGTTTGGTTTTGCAAAGTCCTTTATTTGTTGAGCTCTAGGTTATATTTGATCATAAATGATCTGTGAAGCTTTAATATCCATACGCCGTTTACATAAAAAAAAAAAATTCCCATTTAAGCCCACCACGACATCCACACAACATATTGTACATAGCTCTCCATTATGGTTTTATGTTTGTTATGGTGGAAAAGTACGAGGATGGAAAAAGATGAATGAAAAAGTGAAAAGAAGAAAAATAGTGTAATTATTTAATCAGGAAGGAAAAGAGAATGGATAAAAAAATAAGGGATAATTTTTTTCTTTAAAAATAATTTCTCTATCTAAGGATAAACATTCAACAGATATAAAATAACGCAATTTATTTAGTTTTTTTTTTTAAATTTTTTTACTTCTATACCAAATAAAAAATAAAAAATAATTTTTTTATCTTTCATGTTATACCAAACTATAGGAGCAAGAAATATGAAAATTTTCCAACCCTCCAATTTTTCATTACTCTTTCATTGTCCATCCTTTTTATTTTTCATCCCATCTCTCCTACCAAAGAAAGGCTTATACCAGGGTTCCATTGATTAGCTTATTCCCCACTATTAGTACAATTTTTTGTTTTTTATTTTATTTTATTTTAATGGAAACTAGTAGTTCAATTGTTGATGGTGAATAGTTCAAACAATCCAAAAGCCCAAAATAAGCAACTTGTATAACATTACAGTCAAGCAAACAGATACAAATACAAGTAAATCTGTGGTTTGGACCGTGAAGACAGTGGCAGGGGATGAAGGAAAATGGCAAACAGGTACAGGAAGAGGGAATTAAAAAAAAATAAAAAATTAATGAGCAGAAAACAAATAGATATTATAATTAATATCTATCATCAATTCGGAACTAGATTTTCATCCACCAAATTAAATAAAAGAAACGAATTCATAATCCAGATCTATCTGGTAATATGGGCAATGAAAGAATCGCATTCCAACCGAGAAACTCCTCCATCAGCAGTAGCACTTCGAACTTTGTCACCCAAATCTTTAGCTCTCTTCCTCATCTCATCTCCTTCATCCGAACCCATTAATCTCCTCAAAGCTTTGCTAATCTCCGACGAGCTCACCACTTGGTCTCTGCGTCTCCATTCCTTTACATTCACACCGATTTTGAGCACGTCTGTTATGAGCAGAGCATTCATGGGTTGGTCCGAATGCATTGGCCATGTTGCTATAGGAACTCCATAGCTAATGCTCTCCAAGCAAGAGTTCCACCCACAGTGACTCAAAAACCCACCTGTAGATTTGTGCTGCAGAATTTCAAGCTGTGGAGCCCAATCTCTCACCACCATTCCCTTTCCTTTCACTCTATCCTCAAACCCTTCCGGAAGCTCATGTCGACCTTTTTCACTTTCTACAAGACCATCCTTTTTATGATCTGCATCTGTGAATACCCAAATGAACTTTGCCTCACTCAGCTCCAATCCCAGAGCAAGTTCTTTAAGCTGTTGATCATGATCCCCCATTGAAATTGTGGTTCCAAAGGAGATGTACAAGACACAGTCTGGTTCTTGTTTGTCAAGCCATTCCAAGCATTTGTCTCTGCCATTAATGGAATTTCTCCCAATATTCTTTGAATTATATGTTACCTGGTGTAGAGGCCCAATCGGCCAGCCCTTTTTATCGTTCTGTTTCTCCACCAGAAGGTCAAGAAAAGCACCATCTATCACTTTGCATGCATTGTATAAAGTTCCCAAAGCAGATAATGATTTCACGAACTGGGTTTGGCGAGTTAAAAAATTTGTAGTCTGGTAACTAAAAGCTCCTTCAGTAGATGGAATCTCAATTGGGTCTTTAATTTCATGAGCTAATTCACTAGGAATTGGAAGAAATTTCTCTGAGCTCGCAGCACAAGAAAAGCAAAAAACAGTGAAAACAGTGGTGGCTTGAAAGAAATAGGTTTCAGCATTGGTTATAGAAATAGCATCTTGTACTACAGAGGAGGTTAAAACGTCGTGGATGATGATAATTCTTTTGGCTTTGGAAGAGAGCTGGTGGATAAGCGCACCAACTGGTTGACGAAGGTGCTCAGTGACATGAAAATATGGAAGAAGAAATTCTGTGGAGTATGAAGTTGGAGGAATTGAGAAGTCATGAAATTCAGGGACGAAAGGAGGAATTGGGAAGTCATGGAATTGGATTTCTGATAAGTTCAAAGCATGAGCTCGCGTCCTCACCTGAGAATTGTGAATGGAGGAACCGGCGTAGTGGACTGGTATTTTGTAGGAAGAAATAAGACATGAGAGTTGCAAGAGCTGGTTCATATGGCTGTGAACTGGGAAAGGAACCATTACCACGATAACCGAAGCGTCTTTGATGCTAAGGTTTTCATGTTTCTGCTGCTCATGTTGATGTTGATGGTGAGTAGCCATTGATGAATCTTGGATTGCGTTGCGTATGAAAGCAAAAAACCGGGGGTAAAATATATATTACTTGAGCTGTGTCTTCCTTAATTTTTCATTTGTTTTCGGTGAAATACTTAGATTTTAATTTATGTGGTTGTAATATGTCTACGTATCTTTTTTTCTTTTTTTGTAATAGATATGTGTACGTATCTTAGATGAGATAAGAGAGAAAGTCACTAACAAGTCCATCGAAAATAACAGGGAAGATATTATGATTCTTTTTTTGTCTTTTTTTATTGAATAATTTTGTTCTGTTACTATATTTTTCTACTTTCAGCAGATATTTTTGCATTTGTCTGTACATAGTAATTTGCATTATCTTTCCAAGTCAAAAAAATAAAAATCACATGCGTAAATTTTGATAATTGCGTACACAATATTTAACATTGCAACAAAACAATTCAAAAGCTCTGAAAAATAGATTAGGTGTTTTTATAATTTACGTATATAGAATTTAGAATGTATATTAGATTATTAATTTACTATCTTTATTTATTTATTTATTTTTTAAACACAAGTGTCCATAATTAAATATGATGTCTAATGTGGCTACTTATCTGTTTTTTTTTTTTTTTTTTTTTTTTTTTTTTTTTTGGGGGGGTGGTAAAGCTGTGTGTATTTATGTTTGAGCAAAAAGAAAACGATTTAAGTAATGTTTGGTTGGTGACTTTGTAGGAGGGATCGAGTAACTTAAAATTCATAATTGATCTTGTAAAATGAAATATTTACCAATAAAAAAAGATTTTGATATTTGAGATTGGCGTTTCAAATTTGAAATCATTATTGTTGGAAGAAACTATTAAATTTAACCGTCACAAGACATGATTTCTAACACGTTTTCTATTACCAAAAATAACACAATGTTTCAAAAATTTTGCAATATATCATTGCAAAATATATATGTTAATGCCACAAGCTTAGACTCTGCTCCACATAGCATCATTGCCATCCTGAAAACAAGGCTTCATGCACATCGGAGGGTTGCCAGATAAAACCCTTCTGACGTTTAAGTTGATATCTAAGCTAGATGTAACATTAGAAGAGAAGAAGACAATGTTCCTCTTTTTGGTGAATAGGTTGTTCCTTTATATATATATATATATATATATATAAAACAATTGGGTTCTTTTATATCCTAAATTTTCCATTTTCCTGTTTTTGATAATGCTTAAAAATGCATTTGAAACCCCCTATAAAGCAAGACTATACTAAATAGTACAGTACACGTTTGGTGTGCCCAAAGTTGTACGAAAGTATACAATTTACACTCTATCTTGCACCGTTAGATCCAGCACCCCCGGTTCAACTCGCACTAACTCATGCCGATTTTATTTTATTTTATTTTTAAGTTGGAATAAGAATATAAACATTTACTTGAAAAATAAATACTCAAATAATGTAATTTTAGATTATGTAATTATTTATGAAAATTACATGAGTGATAAGAAAAATGACAATTTTAAAAAATGGTATTTTTAGACTAGGTATAATAAAATTCTTTCATAACTGTCATAATAAATTATAATCAAAACTCTATTTATAAAGTAATTATTTGAAGAAAGAACTCATAAGCAATAATGATAAAATCAAGAACTCATAAGCAATAATGATAAAATCAATTTATCTATTTCAAAAAATGTAATTATTTATAAAAAGTTAGAAGGAATAATATTAAAAATCAACTTTATTTTAATAAAAAAAAATATTTTTAGTCAAAATTTATAGTTTTTCATGATCCTACACCAAATAATATACTACAATTTAATTCAATACAATAAAGTCTTACATATCAATCATATCTTCGGAGTCTTTATCCCGTAGCTACTATCTTCTTTGGTCTTGTTTCCAAATGGGTTTTTAACATGGAAAAAAAAGGGCAGTGTTATTGCCACGGAGTAAAATGCACCTAGTTTCCACTGAATTTTAATGCTCTATTTTCTGCAGTTTCCATTTTATCCTTATATAATGAGGATTGTCAATTTCCTTTTTCCTCTCATAGTTTTTTATTCAGTAATGTCAAATGTTTTTTTTTTTTTTTTTTTTTTGTGGTAGTTATTTTCTTTTTCTAGAATGAGTTCCTTATTTTATTAGAATGGATTAAGATAGCATGTAAATCTTTTTTAGCATGTAACGTTCTAAACTTCCAATTATTTACACTTTGTAAAAAAAAAAAAAAAAAAAAAAAAAAGAAAGAAAAGAAAAGAAAAAACCATTTGTTATTAAAAAAAAAAAAATTGAATGAGAAGTGAACGAATATATACGCAAATTATTTTCGAACATTATGATAAAATCATAAAAATTTAAAAATTTACATGCGCTTGTTAAACGTTAAAATTATGATATGATATTTATTATTTTCAATTTCAACAAAATCTGAGAGAAAGAAGTCATTAAAAATGCGTAATATTCACTACAACTTTAACAAAAACTGAGAAAAAGAAGAGGACATTACAAATGAGAAAAATAAAGTTAAAAAAAAAAAATTTGCATTTTAAAATAGGGCGAAAACAAGTTTTTGCACCACGATGATACCATTTCCCTGGAAAAACCCATCCTTTAGCTTTATCTAATCCTTGCCTACCATTTCTTTTGTGGTTCCACGCAACATTGCTATATCTTGTCATAATAATAAAGCTACACTTATCTCCTATCTGCCTTGTATTTATTAGCAATATACAAAAATACTGTTGGGGGCAACATTCCCTATCAATAAATGGGCGACGAGCATTTATTATCGTTCAATTTGTATAATTTTATGTAATTAAATCATGATTGGCCGGCCATTCCCTATTAAAAGAAGAAAAAAAACTCGAATGATATGATGGTATCTATCAGCTGATACCACTCCAAGTCATTTCGTAGCATCTGTTACAAATTTGCCAAATCATCCTCCCTAATAAATTTCTAATTTTTCAAAAGAGTCGTATTGTTTTTGGTTTTGTGCCTCCAGAGCACCTTTCTCTTTCTTTTCCCATCTTTTTCTCTGGTTTATGGACAAAACTATCTCCATTTTTATGAACAATACCTTGAAAATAAAATTTATCTCTTCTTAAAGAGTAATTATCTGTTAACTTAGATAATTTTAAAAAAAATTTTAAAGTTATCTGTTCTTAGTATGGTAATTAAATAATTTTTTTTAAGAACTACGAAAACAAAACAAGATTTGATTTTTGTTCAAACTGAAAGGGTTGAGACTTCAATAACATGAACAGAAACTCCTCAGTCTCATCAATCCATGGATAACTCTTCTCTTTCACCAATGGACCACAGAACTTGCCAAATCACCGAATACAAAGCCAATCTCTTATGTGTTTGACAATCTTCCATGACAGATTTTACAGGAGAGAAAAACAAAAAAAAAAAAAAAAAAAAAAAAAATGAAGGAAAAAAGAAGAAGAAGATTTTGAGCTTTCTAATCTTTCTATATTCAGTTTTGGGAAAGGCTTGAAAAATTTACAGAAAGGGTTTTATTTATTTTGTTAATTATAAATTTTTTGTTTACCTTTAAGCTTTTGTTCTTGTGAATTTACAGTGGAGATCATAGAAAAATCAAAGTTGAAACCCTGAGAAGAAAAGGCGTGCAGATGGTTTATGTTTCCAAAGAAAATAAAATAAAAATCAATTATGTTGAGTTGATGTAGCAAATTGTCACAAATGATTTGGAGTGGTACAATCTGATATATATATATATATATATATATAGTGAAGAAAATATCGATGTCGATGGAAATATCGATAGTATAATTTTACGGAAATATCGATGGAAATGTCGATATCGATGGAAATATCGATAAAGTTACGGAAACTGTAAATTTTTAATTTAGAATACAATTTTTTATATATGAGATAATTAATATAATAAAATTATATAAAAATATAATAATTAGAATACAATAATCATAAAATATTCTATAAATATAACAAATTATTTATAAGTGAATAAAATATAAAGTTAATTCACATCAAAATATAGAAAATTTAACAGATAATAGTAAGATACAAGAAATTCTCAAATATAATCCCTAATACATTATTAATACCAAAAAGGATTTCTTGGTTCTTCAAATTGATGGTCATATCTTGATGTTTCATGTGTATAAAAATAGGCATTCCAACTCATCATATTAGATAAATTTTCCATGTAATTGTGGATGTGCCAAGTATATCTTTCTCTATCAGTCCCAACCAATTGTCCAAGTGGAGGATAGTGTGGATTTATCCAATGAGGAGTATAACATTCATTTTGAGACATAGGATGATTGAAGATATCAACATCGTAATCTCTGTGAGGATTATGTGAGCTCATTTGACCAATTGGATACACAATTGGAATCTCAGAATTTCCAGATTGAGAATTAACTTGTGTATTTAAATTCATTGCATCCAAAGAGTTAGAAAGATAATCTTCATCATGTTGATTCATCATCGAAGTGCCATAATGGCTTCTTGAACCAGTGTCTGCTGTTTCAGCTCCATGATCAAAATCCTGTGTTGCATGTCTATATTGATCTTCACCAGTAAATGGGCTTAATGGTTGTTGACTTGATTCTCGATAGTATGTTCCACTCCCACCTCCACCTATATTATATCCTCCTCCTCTATTGCCACCACCACCACCATCATCATCATCATCATCAAGATTAACAACATCATCATCATCTTCATCCTCATATTCATTTGGTTGAGAATAACCACCACCAAATGTTTCTACACGATGACTAAATCGTCTAGTTGAAGGCCTTGTCACTACTTCAAACGAATAATTTCCTCCACTATCACTGCTCATAACTTCTTCAGCAATAACATTGTCAACATTTATCCCTAATTGTGAAGCATGCATTACGACTCGAGGATCTGGATTGCCTTCATCATCATCTAAGTGTGAATTCTTAACCCATTAGGATTATCTTCATCTTCACCAGGATCAGCTCCAATTTCAAGAAGATCCAAATAATCAGAATCTAATTGCGGTTGATTTGTTAATTGCATATCACGTATCCGCAATTTCATATTATAGTAGCAAAAAACCAATTTCTAAAGTTTTTCATATGCGAGCCTATTTCGTTGTTTTGTGTGTATTAAAGTGAAGGTGCTCCAATTACGCTTGCATGCGGATGATGATACAGTTTGTGACAAAATATGCCTTGCCAATTTTTTGAGCATTGGGATGCTATTACCATACATTGTCCACCATTCAGCTGTATATTTCAACATTATAAATCAAAATATATTAAATTTTAAATATTAATAAATTTTTTGATATTAAGCACATCTTTTTATAACAAATAATTGAAATGCACATACCAGGTATCATTGCCGCTTGGGCGGCAATTGCTGCACGATCACTAAACCATTTTCGTGCATCTCTAAAGCATATTATCTATATGTAAAAATGAAAAAATTATAAAAAACGTTATTATTATGTTACTTAAAAAAAATAATAAACAAAATCTTACTTTATTTCCAAATTGAGATATATGATCCGAATTTGGATATAATGCTACAAAGACATCATGAACAGCTTGTACGAGATCTGAATTAGTGCCATTCCTTCTTTATACTGGAATCATGGATTTAGAAAGTATGCTACAAAATAATAATAAAAATTAAATCTAATATATAAATTATAAGACAAAATATTAATTAATAATAAGTAATTGACATAAAATTACCAGCCATATGGAGAGGATGAGAAAGTGTATTGTTCCATCGAATATCTATGATGTCTATAATCCACTGAGTTCCTTTTTGGTTATTGATTGCATATCTCATTTTTTGAAAACAATCATACAATATTGGCATCGTAGGTATAAACTCAGCATCAACAATTCGCAAAATATTATATAATGGCTCATATAAATTAACAACGTGAGTAATAGAATCTCAAAAATGATTATCAAGGATAAGTTTCTCCACTTTTTTACCTGCTTTTGTTCGACTCAATTGATGTTCAGCCCATGCATCGCTTGTAAATACTTCTTTTAGAGAAGCTTTCTTTTTAAGGAGACTATTTAAAGTAATATAGTTTGTTGTAAACCTTGTTGCTCCTGGTCGAACAATGTCTCCTTTACATATATCTAGCATTAAAGAAAGTAACAAATTATGATTATAAATATAATTGGTTATCATTCTTGCACGCTGAATGATCCTTGCAATACTTTCATGCTTTCCAATATCCTCAAATATAAAATCAATACAGTGCGCAGCACATGGTGTCCAATACAAGTTGTACTGTGTCATCAATTTCTTACCAGCCTTTACGAATGCAGAACCGTTATCCATGACTGTTTGCACAAAATTGTTCTTGCCCACTTCATTGATAACATTCTCCAAAAGTTTGTATATATACTTATAGTTTTTGATTTTATCCGAGGTATTAATTGACTTAAGAAACACTGATAACCCTTTGCAATAGACCATAAAATTCAATATGGACAGCTTAGTTAGTCCTATCCATCCATCGCACATAATTGTACAACTATATGTCTTCCAGTTTTCTTTAAACTTTTCAATATGCTGTTGCATCTCTTTATATTCCATGTCTAGATATTTTTCCTTAATTTCATATAGAGATGGAATTTGAACTCCCATACCTGATTGTTGAGCACCAACGATCATGTTTTTGAAATTGTGCGATTTTGCTTTTGCAGGTGAGATATTATCATAAATAAAAAACTTTGCTACTAGTCTTCCCAATGCGTTTTTCATACCACCTTTTGTCAACACATCTTTTATATTTTTTTGTTTTGCACCGCATGACTTATATAGCGAAGGTGCAAGTGCAACTAGAGAAAATTTTTGATATTGTTGTCTATGAATGGGCTCCCTTACACTTGTTGCACAATAAAATTGAGCACATGGTTGACTACCACCCTCTCGAGAAGATCCTGATCCTTGACCTCTAGGGTTAACAAAGTTCCTTCCTTGTTCTCCTTCCAATATGTCTTGTTTAGATGTATGGACTGCAGCTTTATATGAGTCTCTTTCATCAGGATGCATATCTGCTGGATATATACATATATCATCATCATCATAATTACTCCGAGATAGAGCTAAGTTACCCCATAATTTATTACGAATATCTTCCTCCATTGTCTTTTTTTTTTTTTTTTTTTCAATTTTTCATGTTCTTTCTTCCACAAATAATGGTAAATCTCTTTCTTCACTTCTGAAGGTACATTGGAGCATTTTTTGACATTACTTTTTGGATCAGAATATGCTAAATGATACTTTAATCTTGTTATTCCACCACTTTGTATTTTATGGTTACAATATTTGTAAATTATACCATACTTATTACCTCCAATTGGAATACAATGTGACCAAGCTAGATCTGCTTTTCCGCTACTACTTTCCATTTTTCCTTTTAATAATCATACATAATTATTAAGTTAATAACAATATTAAGAACAACAATAAGAATAAGAAAAATAATAATAATAATAACAAGTAAAAAATAATAACAGTAATAATAATTTTAATAATAATAAGAATAACAATAATAACAATATTAACAAACAACAATAATACCAACATTAATAGTAGTAAAAATAATAACAACAACATTAATAAGAAAAATAATAACGATATTAATATTCATGATAATAATAATAATAATAATAACAATAATAAGAAAAAGAATAATAACCATAATAACAATATTAATAATAATAATAACAATATTAATAACAATAATGATAATAATAACAATATTAATAATAATATAAATAATAACAACTTGATAATAATAATAATAACAATAATAAGAAGAATAATAATAACCATAATAACAATATTAATAATAATAACAACAACATTAATAGTAATAACGATAATAAATATAATAACAATAATAATTAGAAGAAGAATAACAATAATAATAATATTAATAATAATAATAAACAAAAAAATAACAACATTAATAATAATATTAATAATAGAAATAATAATGACTATGTTAATAATAATAATAACATCAACAATAATAACAATATTAATAAAAATCATGATAATAATAATAATAATAATATATAAACAATGACAACATGATAATAATAATAATAACAATAATAAGAAGAAGAAGAAGAATAATCATAATAACAACATTAATAGTAATAACGATAATAAATATAATAACAATAATAATTAGAAGAATAATAACAATAATAATAATATTAATAATAATAATAAATAACAAAATAACAACATTAATAATAATATTAATAATAAAAATAATAATGACTACATTAATAATAATAATAACATCAACAATAATAACAATATTAATAACAATCATGATAATAATAATAATAATAACAATATCAATAATAACAATATTAATAATATATAAACAATGACAATATGATAATAATAATAATAACAATAATAAGAAGAATAATAATAACCATAATAACAATATTAATAATAATAATAACAACATTAATAGTAATAACGATAATAAATATAATAACAATAATAATTAGAAGAAGAATAACAATAATAATAATATTAATAATAATAATAAACAACAAAATAAGAACATTAATAATAATATTAATAATAGAAATAATAATGACTACATTAATAATAATAATAACATCAACAATAATAAGAATATTAATAACAATCATGATAATAATAATAATAATAATAACAATAATAACAATATTAATAATATATAAACAATGACAACACGATAATAATAATAATAACAATAATAAGAAGAAGAATAATAACCATAATAACAATATTAATAATAATAATAACAATATTAATAGTAATAACGAGAATAAATATAATAACAATAATAATTAGAAGAAGAATAACAATAATAATAAACAAAAAAATAACAACATTAATAATAGAAATAATAATGGCTCCATTAATAATAATAATAACATCAACAATAATAACAATATTAATAACAATCATGATAATAATAACAATAATAACAATAATAACAATATATAAATAATGACAACATGATAATGATAATAATAACAATAATAAGAAGAATAATAATAACCATAATAACAATATTAATAATAATAATAACAACGTTAATAATAATAACGATAATAAATATAATAACAATAATAATTAGAAGAAAAATAACAATAATAATAATATTAATAATAATGATAAATAACAATAATAACAACATTAATAATAATATTAATAATAGAAATAATAATGACTACATTAATAATAATAATAACATCAACAATAATAACAATATTAATAACAATCATGATAATAATAATAATAATAACAATATTAATAATAATATAAATAATAACAACATCAATAAGAATAATAACAATAATAATTAGAAATTGTTAAATAATAAGCACAATTTTAATAATATTTGTTATTAAAATGCTTACTTTTGATGATCAAGAAATTGTGAATTGAGATTTTTTTTCTAACGTGGATCTTCCAAAAGTTCTTCCTTTTATGAATATAAATGTTGAATAAAGAAAGAAAAGAAGATTAAAAACTAATTACTTCTGTGAAAACTTCACGTGCACTCAATTTCATTTTTCTGAAACTTTATGTTTACTCTCTTTATGATTTATGCTGAAACAGAGGATTCAAAACATCAAAATATGGCTGAACTACTATACACGCATTCTTATACTACACTCATTTCCTTACCTCTTCAAAATTATAAACCACTAAAAAATAAGTTGTCTCGTGAATGTTTGTACTTTTAAAGTTAAACAAACAAAAAAGACAGTAACATACTTGCCTGTAATAATTTTATTTTATTATTTCTCCCCGCAATTCTCTCATTGTATTATTTGTTTCTGCAATTTTCTCGTGATTTTTTTCTTTCCATCACTTTACTTTTTCAGTCGAACATGTGAATTTACAGCTGTAAACTTTATTATTTTTTTCATTTCAAATTTTTTTCCTATACTTTCGATATCCTACTCGATTAATATTTTGAAAAAAAATCAAAAAAATCAATCATTCCTGCACTGCACATTCATTCATGCATTATCATTCACATTTTATTTCCTCAATTTCGGCCCTCACACTTTCATTCACTTTTTTTTTCAAAGCCAATAACAACCCAAAAAAAAAAAAAACAAAATTCCCAATTTCGGCCCTCTCCCTTCTCTTCTCTTCTCTCTGTGTATCCCCCCATCTCTTCCCCCCTTCAGTTCTTCTCCCTTCCGGCCGATTACCACAAACCAAACACACACACAAATCAACACAAACACACCCAACCAGTCCGGCCGATATATCCCAAAAATTTCCACCTTCTCCCGTCGACAACCGGCCGTTCTTTCCACGTTATCCACCCAAAACCCAAAATTTTCACCCACAATGGACCATTCCATCGACTTCCATTAATTCCTTCGACAAGTGGATGACACGTGTGCAAGAAACTTCTCCCCCCCCCCCCTGTCTGTGTCGGACGCGGTTGACAACGGAAACTGTCGCCGACATTTCCACCATCTTGACGATATTTGCTTCCCTGTATATATACAGTGATGAAAATATCGATATCGACAGAAATATCAAAGGTATGATTTTATGAAAATATTGATAGAAATATCGATATCGATGAAAATGTCAATAAAATTATGAAAACTATACATATTTTTAGAATATAAATTTTTACATATAAAATCATTAGTATAGTAAAATAATATAAAAAAATACAATAATTAGAGTACAATGATAATAAAATACTTATCCAATTAGGCATATATATTAAAATCCTATATATTATACAATAGAAAAACTAATAATGTTATTTATTTGTTTATTTTTTTGGTTTTTGAATAGATAAAATTAAATTAAACACTAAAAGAGTGGACAAAAAGATAAAGAGGAGGGATGTGTATTGAGATGCAACAATTCTATAATCTTTAAAAACTTTAGATTTTCTAAAAAGATCCGTAACTACAACTTAGCCGAACCAATTAATAAGTTGGATATTTGAGCATTTTAAGAGCCTATAAAGAAACCCAATATAACATTATCATATTATTATTTTATATTATTTTATTTCTTTTTCCTTTTTCCCCCATGTGGGAAGAAAGATTTTTTTCTTCTCCTTTCTTCTTCTTCCTTTTTTCCTTTCATCTTCTTCCTCTCTCTCCGATGGCATCTCTCTCCCACTCGTTCTCTTTCTTTTTCTTTTTTTGCTTCTTCTTCACCTATTTGGACAACTCCTCTCCCACACACACACACACACACTCTCTCTCTCTGTCTCTCTCTATAGATTTGTTGCTGAACAAATAAGGAAAAGAGGAAAGACTGCACTGGACCGACAACCTCAAATTTTCACCGACATTCGAAATTTCCATAAAAATTAGTCGAAAAAATGAGACTTCCATCGATTTCAGTCGACAACATTGATATTTTGTATTATCGCCGGCATTTTCATGACACCTCTGCTGGATATTTCTTCCTCCCCCCCCCCCCCCCCCCTTCTATCGATGCCGATGCTGGTCAAAACCTAATAATATCGACGAAATTTCAATGATATTGCTGATTTTTTCTTCCTTGTATATATATAATGTTATTCTATCGGACACACTTTATCTAAAGTTATATTGGAAGTTAGCAATCTCTCGATATCGAAAGGTTGCTGATTACATATAATCTTAGTAAATAAATAAATAAGGTATTCAAGTGTCTAGAGACTATCCATATCTAACCCACCTAGAAGGTCACCCATCCTAATACTATTAGTGGAGTTCTAATGGGATCCGCTAGATTAATGTTGGTATAATGGCACCCGACATGTTAGTGTTAAAGATTGGATATAAGGCGTGCAGTTGGAGGTCATCCATCCTGGTAGAGTTCTAATGGAATCCACTGCATTAATGTGACAGTCCAGACCACCTGCATGTAGATATTGTCCGCTTTGGGCATGGAGAATGCTCTTACAACTCAGTCCTCACGGGTTTAAAACCCATCTACAAGGAAAATGTATTCACACGTTTATAAGCCATGCTTCATTCCCCTTTTCAACCGATGTAGGATCTCACAATCCTCTTCCCTTGGGGTTCAGCGTCCTCACTGGCACACCGATCCGGGTCTGGCTCTGATACCATCTGTGACAGCCTAGACCACCCGCATGTAGATATTGTCCGCTTTGGGCCTCGGAAATCCTCTTACAACCTAGCCCTCACAGGTTTAAAACAGGTCTATAAGGGAAAGGTATCCACACGCTTATAAGTCATGTTTCGTTCCCTTTTCCAACCGATGTGGGATCTCACAATTAGTACTAGTATGATGGCACCCAACATGTTGGTGCTACAAAATGGATATAAGGCGTGCAGTTGGAGGTCACTCATCCTAATATTATTTTTGCCCAACCACGTTTAATTTTAGAATTCTAATGGGATTAGGTGCATTAGTGCTTGTACGATCTCACCCGGCATGTTGATGCTAAAGTATTGATATAAAGCATGAAGTTTTGAAAGCTGGAGTGAAGCTGATCTGCATTCAAACAGTGTGTTCGATATGATCCGAGCAATGGCATCGATGCACCTACCCACCAATGACATGGGAAAAAAGGGAAACTCCAAGGGGTACCTACCCACTGACCAAATGGGGAAAAAAAGGAAACTCTAAAGATAAAAAGGAGGGTAAAATGTGCAAAGAAGAAAAAAATGGATGCAACATGAAGACTTCCCAGGAGGTCACCCATCTTAATACTACAATCTCCCTCCTAATACTACTCTTGTCTAAGTGGGAATTCTAATGGGATCCGGTATATTAATGCTGATATGATTGCATCTAACATGTTGGCGCTAAAAGATAGATATAAAGCGTTCAGTTTTGAAATCTGTAAATCGTTTTGTAAAATAGGATTTAAAAATTAATTAATAATTTAAATATAAATTTAATAATATATTAAAATCTAATTTGGAAAAAATGAACCAAATTTGGTGAACTATAATGCATTTTCAACTCTCACTTGTAAAATGATTCGAAAAAAAAATAATAATAATAATAAAAAACTGATGTAAGCTGAATCAAATATTATAATACATTCACATATTTGCACTTACTTGATTATTGGGTTTTCCAATGGGTAGCTAACCAAGGCAAAAACCTTACCAGATAAAGAACTTTTTTTTTTTTTTTTTATGTTAAAAAAATAAAAATGCACAAGGCATTTCATCATTGATCCCAAAACTTTATATTTTTTATTCCAAATTTCCTTCTTGTTAACATTCGAATTTGTCTAAAAACGTATAGGGCGGTGGTGGTGGCAGTGGCGAGGCAATATGGCACCGTCACGGGGCAGGAAACATAGACTACGCATGCATTTCTGGCTTGGATTGCAAGCCCATTCGGCCAGGTGAGGCCTTCTTCCCGCCGAATGACATCCAGTCCCACGCTTTCATTCATTACTTTCAGGCCTACCGATTTCAACTTTGATTTCTCTCATATGGCTGTCACGACTTCCGTCCAATTATTTTAAATTTTTATTAATAAAAAAAAAAAAATTTGATTCAGCTCCTGCATCACTCGAGTAGGACCTGAGAATTGTGAATGGAAGAACCGGCATAGTGAACTGGTATTTTGTAGGAAGGGATAAGAAATGAGAGTTGCAAGAGCTGGTTCATATGGCTGTGAACTTGGAAAGGAACCGTTAACGCAATAACCGAAGCCTCTTTGACGCCAAGGTTTTCATGTTTCTGCTCATGGTGATGATGATAATGATGATGATGAGTAGCCAATCATGAACATAGGATTACGTTATTGCATTTGAAAGCATGCAAGAACCCAAGGGCAAAATATATAGTAATCCATCTTTGTCAATCTTAAATTTTTATTTAGTTTTTAAAAATAATTATTTTTGGTGAAATTCTTAGATTTTTAATTTATGTGGTGGTCATATGTGTACGTATCTTAGATGAGCAAAGAGAGAAATAGATAAATTTATGGTGGACATTTGCAAGCTCATTAAGGATAACGTGGAAGATTCTATAATTCTTTTCTTTTCTGTTTTTTTTTTTTATTGGGTCCTTTTTCATTGAATAATTTTGTTTTTGTTACTGTTATTCCCAATTAAGCTGATAGTTTTTTGCATTTGTCTGCAAAAAGTAATTTACAATTGTTTTTCCGGGTAAAAAATAAAAATGACATGTTTAGATTTTAATAATTGTGTAAAAAATACCTGACATTGCAATAAATAAAAAATTAGAAGCTCAGAAAAATAGTAGCGTGTTAATATAATTTACTGTATATAAGATTTTAGAATGTATATTATATTATTACTTATTCTATTTTATTTATTTTTTTTAAACACAAGTGTCCATAATTGAACATGATGTCTACTGTGG
Source organism: Ziziphus jujuba (assembly GCF_031755915.1). Lineage (NCBI taxonomy): Eukaryota > Viridiplantae > Streptophyta > Magnoliopsida > Rosales > Rhamnaceae > Ziziphus > Ziziphus jujuba. The sequence continues at coordinate 11,882,771 of NC_083386.1, forward strand.
GTATTTAATTATCTGTATTCTTTTTTTCTGGTAAACCCGTGGGTGTTTATCGATCTTTGGGAAAAAAGCAAATGGTTTAAGGAATATTTGGTTGGTGTTCTTAATATATATATATATATATATATATTTGGTTGGCGACTTTGTAGGAGGGACTGAGTAACTTAAAATTCATAATTGATCTTACGATATGAAATACCTTAGCAAAAAAATAAATAAATAAATAAAATCTTATAAAATGAAATACTAGTTTTCGATGAGGGTATTGTTTATTTATTTTTTGTTTTGCTTTGATATTCCAAGACTGGGGTTTCAAATTTGAAATTATTGTCGAAGATACTATTAGACTTAACCACATTACACTACATGATTTCTGTCACATGTTTAAAAGGTGGGATTCTATCACAAATAAAACTGAGTGAAAACAATTACTGCTTTTAAAAGGTAAGATTCCATCATAAATAGAAAATCTACGTCGACAAAGATAACCGAGAAGATGTTCCAACATTGTCGAAGATAACAGAGAAGGTATTCCAACATTGACAAAGTTAACAGAGAAGATATTATTTTATTATTTGTATCCTTTCTAATTGAGTATTATGCTGGAAGAAGGCAACGATATCTAAAATATTTGCGGTTTCCATTTTGTCATCTTGTTTTCTCTTCGGTGCAAAAATTATTAATGAGTCCATGACTTGAGAAACTGAGACACATATATATTTAAATTACGTTATAAAATATTGTTTGTGTAAGTTTTATTAGTTGACTTGCGTGTCAAAATTTGTTCACATAGGAGGTGGGAACTAAGCTGGATCGCATATGGCCACGCAATTTCACCAATCTACACTTCGGGAAATTTGAAAGTTAGTGACTTGCTTGTTCTGTGTGTTATAGGGAAGCTTATATGAAGGCACACACCGACAGTATATCCTGTGAAGTCCAGCCGCACCACCACTGCACCGACAGTGTGAAGATTGCACAGCCATCATGTTTGACACCACTGCACCGACAGCCACCATTTTTGACAATCACCATTGCTGCACCGAAAATGGATTGTTCAACAATTGTGGGCTCTGCAGAGGCTGTTGAAGATTGAGGCCATGCAACCGATCTTGTAAGCCTATAAATAGGCTCCATCCCGTTGTATGCAAACTAAGCCAAGAGAGCAAGCTCAATATTATCCCAAGTGAGGAATATTGAGAGAAAACTCCGAGAGAGAGAGTGTTTAAGTTCCAGAGAGAGTTTGAGAGAAGAGTGAGCAATTCCAGAGAGAATTTGAGAGTGTAGAGAGAGGTTCCACGTGAGAATCCTCCATGAGAGAAGTTTTTATTTTTGTATTCTATTTCTAAGAGATTAATAAAATTCTTTTTATTTTTCTTCTCATATTTCTTCTTTAAAGTGGTCAGAGAACCACAACAAGTGGTATCAGAGCTCCAGGTCGAGAGTTTGGGTTCAAAATTTGAAGAAACAGAGCTACTGTTCTTCAAGTTGGTGTTTCGAAAGGTTGCTCAAATAATTAATTTGACAATCCCAGGTGAAAGTAGTCGACGAGACCAGAACACACAAGTTTTCCGGAGAGAAAGACACCGTCTCACGCGCCCGCACGCGCCACCTGAAATTTTCTGCAACAAGTCACGCGCCTCACGCGCCGCACACGCCGTCTGGAGGTTGAAGACGACCACATCAGCAGACACATCAGCTCACCCTGCCACGTCATTTGCCACGCCAGCCGACACGTCATCTGCCACGTGTTGACACGTCAGCACAATCTGCCACGTCATCAATATTTTCTAAAATTACGGAACAACCCATGAATTATTGAAAATTACAGATTGACCCCTGTAGTTTCTGAAATTACGAAACAGCCCCTGAATTATTGGAAATTACAGATCGACCCCTGTAGTTTCTGAACTTACGGAACAGCCCCTAAATTATTGGAAATTACAGATTGACCCCTGAAGTTTCTGTATTTGCAGGTTGACCTAGAAATTTTGTGAAATTACAGTTTTGCTCCCAAATTTCTGGTAATTATATTTTGACCCCGGAAGAGTCAAGTCCACCATTTTCGGCCGTTCCGGACGCAACGGTTAACTCCGTTTTGCCAAATTCAGCTCCATTTTTGGTCAAGCCATAATGTCAATGGAAGAATCATCTTCGGGAGCTATGGTTAAGCTCACTGCCACAAATTATACACTTTGGAGACCTCGGATGGAAGATCTCCTTAATTGTAAGGATCTGTTTGATCCTATAGAAGCTAAAGGAGAAAACCCCGATCCCAGCAAAGTAGCAGAATGGAAGAAATTAAACAAGAAAACGATCGGTCAAATCAGGCAATGGATCGATCACAGTGTCTTCCATCATGTAGCGAAGGAAACGGATGCATATGCCCTCTGGACAAAATTGGAGGACATGTACCAGGCCAAGACTGCTCGGAACAAAGCCCTGTTGTTTAAGCGATTGGTAAATCTAAAATTACAGAGTGGAACTTCTGTAGCCGAGCATACCAGTGAGTTCCAGAGCTTGGTAAATCAACTATCTGCTGTGGATTACCAACTAGGGGATGAAGATCAGGCCCTCCTACTTCTAAGCTCTCTTCCAGACAGTTGGGAGACATTGGTAGTCTCTCTCAGCAATTCGGCCCCGAATGGCACACTTACTATGTCTATGGTTAAGGATGCCCTATTTAATGAAGAGGCCAGGAGAAAGGACATTGGCATGGATCAGTCACATGCCCTCGTCACAGAGAGAGGAAGACAGCAAAGAGGTGGTCGAGATAGGGGGAGAGGTAGGAGCAAGAGCAAAGGCAGATCTACAGACGGTAGAAAATCATCATATAAGTGCTATCATTGTGGCCTGGAGGGTCACATGAAGAAGAACTGCAGAAAGTTGTTGAGAGAGCAGAGACTCCAAGGTAATCAGCCGAAGAAGGATGGAGAGACACTAGTCACTGTTACAGGAGAAGTGGCGCTCTGCTCCACCGAAGAAGAGACATGCCTTCATATATCAACCCAAGATGTTGAGTGGGTAGTCGATACTGCAGCATCCTACCATGTCACTCCACACAGAGATTTCTTCAAAACGTACAAAGCAGGAGACTTTGATACGGTAAAGATGGGAAATTCCAGTTTTGCAAAGATTATGGGAACTGGTGATATTTAGGTAAAAACGAATGTTGGTTGTACAATCACTTTGAAGGATGTCCGTCATGTTCAAGATCTTCGGCTTAATCTACTTTCGGGAGCAGCCTTAGACAAGCAAGGCTATGACAACTACTTCAGCAAAGGCACATGGAAAATGACGAAAGGTGCCATAGTTATCGCCCGAGGACATATTTGTGGAACGCTGTACAAGACTCATGTGAAGATATGTGCAGATAGCCTCAATATTGCAGAAGGAGAGGCGTCTCAAAATCTGTGGCACCAGAGACTCGGTCACATGAGTGAAAAAGGATTGTCCTCTTTGGCAAGGAAGAAGCTTATCACTGTTTGCAAGGATGCTGTGCTAGATCCTTGTAATCACTGCTTGTTTGGTAAGCAACATAGAGTCTCCTTCAATTCCTCTGCATCGAGAAGATCAGAGTTGCTTAGTCTGGTGCACTCTGATGTTTGTGGTCCCATGGAGGTGGAATCATTAGGTGGCAACAAGTATTTCCTGATCTTCATTGATGATGCTTCACGGAAGGTGTGGGTATATTTCTTGAAGACAAAGGACCAGGTATTGGATTACTTCAAACTGTTTCATACCATGGTAGAGCGTGAAACAGGAAAGAAGCTGAAATGTCTCCGCTTAGATAATGGAGGCGAGTATACTTCCAAGGAGTTCGATGCCTATTGCAGAAGACACGGCATTCGACATGAGAAGACGGTCCCTCGCACCCCACAACATAATGGAATAGCCGAAAGAATGAACCGAACCATTATGGAAAAGGTCAGAAGTATGATCAGTATGGCTAAGCTGCCAAAGCCATTCTGGGGAGAAGCTGTTCGTGCCGCCTGTTATTTAATCAACAGATCACCATCAGTACCGTTGAATTTTGAAATTCCGGAGAAAATGTGGTCGGGTAAGATTCCCTCCTACTCTCATTTAAGAGTGTTTGGTTGTTTAGCTTATGTACATGTATCCAAGGAGCTCAGACAGAAGCTCGATGCAAGATCTACTTCATGCATCTTTATAGGATATGGAGATGAAGAATTTGGATACAGGTTATGGGACCCGAAAACAAAGAAGGTTATTAGAAGCAGGGATGTAGTATTCCATGAAAACCAGAAAATGGAAGACATTGAAAAGCCCAGAATGTCTCCTAATTGTAGTTCTAGTGCCGAGAATTTTTGTTCTAATCCAGCACCAGCACAAATAGCCACAGAAGATAATGAGGTGCATGAAGATATACCAGAAGCAGACCAGGAGGAAGAAGGGGATATTGAGCAGGGGGAGACTTAATCCTCTCAAGCAGCTGCAGGGCCATCACAACGGTCAGATGATGGTACACCTCCTGAAACCAGTGGTTTACAAGTTCGGAGATCTGAGCGAGACCGAATTCCATCAAAGAGATTTCCAGAATCTGAGTATATTCTGCTTACTAAAGAGGGGGAGCCAGAGAGTTTCCAGAAAGCTGTTTCTCATCAAGAGAAGGAAAAGTGGCTGCAAGCAATGCAAGATGAGATGGAATCCTTGCAGAAAAATCATACTTATGAGTTGGTTGAGCTTCCAACAGAAAAAAAGGCACTAAAGAATAAATGGGTGTTCAAGCTCAAGAAAGATGGCAGCGGAAAAGTGGTGAAACACAAAGCCCGATTGGTGGTCAAAGGATTTCTTCAGAAGAAAGGAATTGACTTTGATGAGATTTTTTCACCAGTGGTAAAAATGACTTCAATTCGAGTCATTTTTGGTTTAGTAGCAAGTCTAAACCTAGAACTTGAACAGATGGATGTGAAGACAGCATTTCTTCACGGTGATTTACATGAAGAAATCTACATGGAGCAGCCAGAAGGATTTGAGGTTTCAGGGAAAGAAAACCTCATATGCAAGCTAAAGAAGAGCTTGTATGGCCTCAAGCAAGCACCAAGACATTGGTATAAGAAGTTTGACTCGTTTATGGTGAGTCAAGGTTATTAAAGGACTGCAGCAGACCAGTGTGTTTATATTCAAAAATTTTCAGGAGGAAACTTCATTGCACTTTTGCTATATGTGGACGACATGTTGATCGTTGGACAAGATGCAATGAAGATTAGTCAGCTGAAGAAAGAATTGTCTAAGTCCTTTGATATGAAAGACTTAGGACCAGCTCAACAAATTTTGGGAATGCAAATAATCCGAGACAGGAAGAATAGAAGGTTATGGCTATCTCAAGAGAAGTATGTTGAACGAGTGATAAAGAGATTCAACATGGATAAAGCCAAACCGGTCAGCATTCCACTTGCAAATCATTTCAAGTTGAGTAAGAGATTGTGCCCCTCATCCAAAGAAGAGATAGAGGAGATGGCTTCAGTACCATATTCTTCAGCGGTAGGAAGTCTGATGTATGCAATGGTGTGTACCAGACCAGACATTGCTCATGCAGTAGGTGTTGTGAGCAGATTTCTTTCAAATCCTGGAAAGAAACACTGGGAAGCAGTCAAATGGATTCTCAGGTATCTTAAAGGTACATCGAAGCTGTGCTTGTGCTACGGGGGAGGTGATCCAATCTTAGAAGGCTATACAGATGCAGATATGACAGGAGACCCTGATAATAGAAAGTCTACATCAGGTTATCTCTACACTTTTGCAGGGGCAGCTGTGTCATGGCAGTCAAGATTGCAGAAGTGTGTTGCTTTATCCACTACTGAAGCAGAGTACATTGCCGCAGCGGAAGCGGGTAAGGAAATGTTGTGGTTAAAGCGTTTTCTCACAGAATTGGGCATCAAGCAAGAAGACTACAAGATACATTGTGATAACCAAAGTGCCATGGATTTGAGCAAAAACTCAATGTATCATTTCCGTACAAAGCACATTGACATCCGCTATCATTGGATACGCGAAGTAATAGATCAACAGTTGCTGAAACTGATGAAGATCCACACAAAAGAGAATCCAGCAGATATGCTAACAAAAGTTGTTGCTCAAGAGAAGCTGAAGCTATGCAGAGACATAGCTGGAATAGATGGCAGATGACCATCAGTTTTAAATGCGGCTGGAGGGGGAGAATTGTGAAGTCCAGCCGCACCACCACTGCACCGACAGTGTGAAGATTGCACAGCCATCATGTTTGACACCACTGCACCGACAGCCACCATTTTTGACAATCACCATTGTTGCACCGAAAATGGATTGTTCAACAATTGTGGGCTCTGCAGAAGCTGTTGAAGATTGAGGCCATGCAACCGACCTTGTAAGCCTATAAATAGGCTCCATCCCGTTGTATGCAAACTAAGCCAAGAGAGCAAGCTCAATATTATCCCAAGTGAGGAATATTGAGAGAAAACTCCGAGAGAGAGAGTGTTTAAGTTCCAGAGAGAGCTTGAGAGAAGAGTAAGCAATTCCAGAGAGAATTTGAGAGTGTAGAGAGAGGTTCCACGTGAGAATCCTCCATGAGAGAAGTTTTTATTTTTGTATTCTATTTCTAAGAGATTAATAGAATTCTTTTTATTTTTCTTCTCATATTTCTTCTCTAAAGTGGTCAGAGAACCACAACATATCCAGTTTATAGACAAAAGCTTTGACCTAATTAAGAGTGGCAGAGCCCTTGTGAAGCTAAATTTTTTTTCTTTGGTGTTTAGTGAACTGTGGTCTTCCACTCATGTCTTCCTTGATTAATCATAATATAATGGTGATTAATCCTGATTGCTCCCACGGTTCTGGTTGTTTGGAGACTGAAAATCATATCTTCTTTCGGAGACGTAGCCAAGATTTCATATCTAGCGGGGGCTAATTTTTTTTTTTTTTTTTAAATAAAGGAACATCAATGATATGGGAAAATTTTATTAATTGAGAAATAAAATTATACTTAGTCGAAATAGATATATACCTCGTAATATTCATATAGCTACAATACTATATTAATTTTAAAAAATATATATAATATAAAAAAAAACTTTTAAAAAATATTTATGATAGTAAATATGTTAAATTTAAATACTATATATAAATATAAAAAAACATTTTGATCTACAAAAAGAACAATAAAAAATTGCAATATTAAAAAAAATATAAAATATAGTTAATATAATAATCAAGTTTCTGACTAATTTATTCAAATAAGCCAAACACATCATCACAATCATCTACTTAATTTTTGTTTTTAAACTCATCATCACAATTTTAGTCGGAATATCTGCACAGTTGCACTTCAAATTATAAAAACCTTTACACCTTAAATTATCTTGCATTCCAAACTTAGCTAGACTTCTCAGCATTGGTACTTTTTCCTTATTTTCGGTCAAAAGCTCTAAGGGGAAAAAGCACATGCACAGCACTTGACAATCTTGATTATCTTTCCTCCCACTCTCTTGGCAAATGTATAATTAAAAAAAAAAAAAAAAGCAAGCAAGTGAGAGTGTGAGAGAGAAACCTTTGATGGAGTGGATCTGAGAAAATCTTAAGCTGTCTTTCCTCTCACGTTGTGTATTTTCTTTTTTTTTTAATATCAAATATGTATGTTTTTTTTTGCCTTTATATTGGGTTCCTATACCCAGGGAAACAATAGTCGACGAAACCGTCAAGATATCGCTGATACTTTCGATTGCCGGCAGTCTTCGACATCGATAGGAGGGGGGAAGAAGTTTTTGTTCTGGATGCCGTCGATTTGTCGCCGGAATCGAAAGAAGTCAACAGAATTGTCCGATGTCGGTGAGGGTTTCGGTTTTTGGGTGGATACAGTGGAAATGATGTGGAAAAATTGGTAGATTGTCGATGGTTGTCAGTAGAAATTTTTGGAAGATCTCAGCCGGACTGGGTGTGTGTGTTCGTGATCTGGGGGAGAGAGAGAGAAGAGTGTAGTAGAGGAGTCGAACAGGTGAAGAAGAAGCAGAAAAAAAAAAAGAAAAAGAAAGAGAACGAGTGGGAGAGAGATGCCATCGGGGAGAGAGAGAGAGAGAGAAGAGAGAGAAAGAGAGGGAGGAAGAAGAAGAAAGGAGAAGGAAAAAATATTTTTTCCCAAGTGAGAAAAAAAAGGAAAAAGAAAGAAAAAAAAGAAAAAAAATATATTAAAAAAATAATATAAAATAATAATATGATAATATTATATTGGACATTTTCATAGGTTCTTTATATATTTAAATATCCAATTTATTAACTGGGTGGTCAAGTTGTAGTTTGGAATTTTTTTCAAAAATTTAAAATTTTTAAAAATTACAGGATTATAGTATTTCAATACATATCCTTTTTTTTTATATTTTTGTCCAATTTTTTAGTGTTTAATTTGATTTTATCTATTAAAAATAATAAATAAATAAATAAATAATATTATTAGTTTTTCTATTATATATAGAATTTTAGTATATATGCCTAATTGGACAAGTATTTTATTATTATTGTATTCTAATTATTATAGTTTTTATATTATTTTATTAAACTAATGGTCTCATATGTAAAAATTTATATTCTAAATTAAATATTTACAGTTTTCATAATTTTATCGATATTTCTATCGATATAGATATTTTTATAAAATTATATCTTCGATATTTACATAGATACCGATATTTTCATTACTGCCTGTACCTAAGTATTTTTTTTTTTTCTTTGGAATTTACAATTTGGGTGCTGATGTTTGGTGGAAATTATTGGGTTATTCCAGTGAGCCATCGAATTTCTCAGAATCGGATTTTTTTATTTGTATATATATATATATTATTTTTTTTATATGGTAATCTGATCGATTTCTCATCGGTAGGTATAAGAGAATACCGATTCCAGACCCCATTCCTTTAGTTAAAACCATCTTCTTTCTTAGAGTAATTGCTTTGGATGGAGTTAGCAGCTTTAGAATAAGCTTTTGGAATTACGGAGGACTTGAAGGATTTCCACGATGAGACACAATCCATCATTTGACAGCAATGGAAATTGATAGATATCTAGAATCAAGATGAAAGTCCTTCGCTACTCTACTTGTGATTTCTTTTTTTTTTTTTCTTTTTCTTTTTTTTCTTTTTTTTTTTTTTTTTGGTTTTTGGGGAAGCAAAATCAGATTCGAGAGCCTATCGGAGATGACCATTGGACAATGGTGAAAAAATTCTAAGAAGTCTGTTCTGCCCCCTGCTTTATTGTCAAGTGCTGTGCAGAGTGTTTTTTTTGGTTAGAGCTTTTGACAGAAATAACAAAAAAGACCAATGAATGGTGCCAAGTGTAGCCAAGTTCAACAAAATGTAGAAAAAGTAGATTAGGATGTATAAAGCAATGATTATTATAGTTTAAGGTGTAATAGTGGTAATATTCTATTTAATATAAATCTAATTTTAATTAAAAAAGATAAAATTTTATAGTTTTAACTTCGAACTACCATTTTTTTCCCTTAAAAAAAGCCAAAACAATTTTTATATCAAACAAAAAAATTTAAAAACAAACCACTTAAAAATCCAAAAATTTTCTATGTTTTTAGGTACTTAGCCTTCTTTTTATCCAAATTTTCCCTCCTCTTCTTTTTTTCTAATTTATTTATTTTCATTCTATTGTATAACATTTTTTTCTACATAAAAACACATAATTAAAAAAAAAAAAAAAAAAAAAAACAAACAAAACAAAACAAAATTGGGTCAAGCCCACCCTAGCCCCTTGATAGTTACATCACTGTCTTCTTCCACTGCCAGCCAGATTGCGAAGGCAGTGTGGTTGAATTGAGAGCCCAGGCATTTGGTTCGCGAATTGGCTAGAGTGGGCAGTGTTTTGAGTCTTTGTGTACCTAACTTATGGTGGTTCCTCGTGCCTTCAGGATTTGTTACTTGTTTATCAATTTTTTTTTTTTTTAATGAAATTTCTCCTTTTATTCAATATATACATACATGTATTGTGGAAAAAAACACATCTTATTGGAAACTGTTGCAAAGGAAAATGAAATAATTCATTAAAACCCATCCAAATCAAATTCATCTGTACAAAACTAAGGAATGATAGCAAGCAGAAATTTTAATATCATTTAATTTGGATGAAAATTTTTTATATACAAAAAAAAAAAAACTGTTCGCGAAAAGCTATAATTTCTCTAGCCAAAATAAAATACTCACAGAGCATTTGCACCGAAACAATTTTTCAATTGAAATACAAACAGAAGAAACTGCAAGAAAGCAGCTAGATCAACACAAACAAAAGTTGCCCATGCGCCAACAGACGAATCGGTAAAGCACTTTTGAGACTTTCACACCTAGAAAACAGAGGTTCGAATACTACTCCCTATAAACATAGACACACACAGATCGTTTGATTGATTACAAGTTTGAATATGTTTCATATATATATATATATATATATATAAATCCATGCTCTATCTAGTAATATGGGCAATGAAAGAATCGCATTCCAATCGAGAAACTCCTCCATCATCAGTAGCACTTCGAACTTTGGCACCCAACTCTTTAGCCCTCTTCCTGAGCTTATCTCCTTCTTCGGAACCCATTAACCTCCTCACCGCTTTGCTAATCTCCGAGGAGCTCACCACTTGGTCTCTGCGTGCCCATTCCTTTATATTCACACCAGTTTTGAGCACCTCTGTTATGAACAGAGCATTCATGGGTTGGTCCACTGCAATGGGCCAAGCAGCTACAGGAACTCCATAGCTAATGCTCTCCAAGGTTGAGTTCCATCCACAGTGACTCAAAAACCCACCTGTCGATGGGTGGTCCAGAATTTCAAGCTGTGGAGCCCAATCTCTCACCACCATTCCCACTCCTTTCACTCTCTCCTCGAAACCTTGTGGGAGTATTTCTTCTTTTTTGTCATAATCTGCATCTGATCTAAATACCCAAATGAATTTAGTCTCGCTTAGTTCCAACCCAGTTGCAAGTTCTTTGAGCTGCCGATCATGATCCGCCATGTAAATCGTGGTTCCGAAAGATATGTACAAGACAGAGTCTGGTTCTTGTTTGTCTAGCCACTCCAAGCATTTGTCTCTGCCGTTGATGGAGTTTCCAATTCCATTCTCTGTTTTTGCATACTGGTGTAAAGGCCCAACCGACCAAACCTTTTGATTATTTTTCTGTATCTTCACCAGATGGTCAAGGAAAACACCGTCTATCAATCTGCAACCATTGTAGAGATCTCCGGCTGAAGATTTCATAAATTGCTTTTGGTGGGCGATGAAATTCGCAGTTTCAACACTAAAATCTCCCTCAGTTGATGGAATCTCAATTGGGTTGTCACTATTAACAATTTCAGCTTCTTTTGGAATTTGGAGAAACTTATTCCCCAAATTCAAAGAAACGAAACAAAAAATACTGAACGCAGTTATGGCTCGGAAAATATAGGATTCAGCATTTTTTATAGAACTAACATCTCGTACAGCAGAAGAGGTCATAGAATCATGGATGACGATGATTCCCTCTGCTTTTGTTGAAAGATCATGAAGAAGATCAACAACCGGTTCGCGAAGCTGTTTGACGGCATGGAAATATGGAAGGAATAATTTCTCAGTGGGAATTTTTGTTGGGTCTTGGATGAAAGGAGGAATTGGGAAGTCATGGAAATGGATTTCTGAGAAATTCAAAGCATTAGAAGCTCGAGCTCTAACCTGAGAATTGTGGAAAGCAGAGCCAGCGTAATGAACTGGTATATTGTAGGAAGAGATGAGAACAGAGAGTTGCAAGAGCTGGTTCGAATGGCTATGAAGTGGGAATGGTACAATGACCACGATAACAGAGGTCTTTCCGATGCCACGATTGTGGTCAACAGTAGCCATTGATGAGTCTTGTGGGTGGTGTTGGATTACTTAGTGCGTTGCTGCATATGTAACCAGGAAACGGAGTTAATTGATATACGTAGCGTCTTTTTTCACTTGACTCTCCTGGAGGAAAAAATTAGAAAAGATTTAATATGATTTTTCGTTGTTTCATTATTTAAAAAAAAGAAAAAGAAAAGAAAATAGAAAAGATTTAATATAAAACTAAGAACATATTTTAATTTTACATTTAAAAAAGTAATGTATCCATCTCAGATTTCTAAATAAACTCAACCATTCCACAAAAATAAATAGATAAATAAAACTTACTTGTTTTCTTCCCTAACCTAGCGTCTTAAATTAAAAAAAAAAAAAAGAAAAAAAAAGTTATATAATATAATCCATCTAAATCTCTTCAATTTTCAGTTTATAATATTTTTCCAATTGCAACAAATTAAATAGAGAGATTCATCTTTAATGCTCCGACACGCCCTGGTCCCATTGAGCTGGTTGGTCCCTTGCTTGCTCTTCAGGCTGGAAAATTTAAAATATATAAATATACATACATCTAACAAATTTATATATTTATCTTCTTTTTATAGAAAAAGAGGAAAAAAAAAAAAAAAAAAAACAGTTCGCAAAATCAAGCATCACATGGCCTTTGACAAAATTGTGCGAAAGCATCCTAACTTAGGGATTCCTATCCCCCTTTTCTTTTTCTTTTTTTTGTGGGCAATGACTTAGGGATTCCTATCTAGTTGAGGTCGATGGGTTGAAGTTGAATAGATTAAAATAAAAATGGATCTAAATCATATAAACTTTTGAAACGGCAATTAAAATGTTTAAAAGTTAAAAGAATTAAAATTAGATTATGATAAACTTTTGAAACTGCAATTAAAATTATCCTTAAAATTTATTTTTTTTTTTTCTTTGTGGTTGGAATTAATATATATTATTATATATGATGCAACGACGGGACTAATACATGCCACATAAACATTTATAGAGACAATTCAAAAGTACAGTGACCTCCGACGTCTTTTGTCCTTGTCTATAATTATGACATTGATTTAACTTTCGAGGTATCCAATAAAGCATATTCTTGGTTTAGAAGTGTTATTCCAAGCAAGCAAGGTTTATATGATATTTTTTTGAAATTTTTTTGATATATTTTTTTTAAAGGGATCGATATAAAATTGAAGTTCGATATGAAAATGGATAAAATTTTCATAATATCTTTGAAAATTTTTAAAATTTCACGAAAATTTTTATGGAAATTTCCGTAAAATATCTACATAAACTTCTTAATGATTTGGTTAAAAAATCTATAATTTTCATGGAAATTTCCAAAATTTCCATAAAATTTGCATGAAAATTTCAAAAATATCTATGAAATTTTTTTTAAAAAAAAAATTCATAAATATTATTGAAGAAGACAATTCATAATTTTTTTAAAAATTCATAAATTTTATTTTTCATTTTCTTTTAAGAAGAAGACAATAAATCATTCAATTATATCAATCAACCAAATACTCTCCATGAATTTCTTATACCATGGGGTATCTTACAATAGTATTATATAGTTTTAAAATTAAAAAAATATTTTTTTTGTTAGAGAATCTTAGTACATTATTATATAGTTTTGAAAAAATATTTTTATGCTAGAGAAAAAATATTTTTATGCTAGAGAATCTTAGTTAATTATTATAGAGTTTTGAAATTAAAAAATATTCTTCAGAAATGTGTGTTTAACCATTGCTTGGGCACTTTCTTGTCTCTATATATTACACTTGCTTGTCCACTTTTTTATTTTTGCATAATTTCACGTGTCTTTTATATTAGTACATTATTATATAGTTTTGAAATTAAAAAAATATTCTTCATAAATGTGTGTTTGACCATTGCTTGGACACTTTCTTGTCTCTATATATTACACTTGCTTCTTCACTATCTTGTCTTTGCATAATTTCACGTGTTTTTTATATTAGTACACCATTATGTAGTTCTGAAATTTAAAAATATTCTTCATAAATGTGTGTTTGACCATTGCTTGGGCATTTTGTTGTCTCTATATATTACACTTGGTTGTCCACTCTCTTGTCTTTGCATAACTTCATGTGTCTTTTATATTTTACCAGAGCCAATACATATTCTTCATGAGTCATGAGTGTGCTTTTGATTATAAAATATTCCATGGAAAAAAAAATTCACATTATTATTTTATTTAAAGAGCAAGTTTGATGCTTTGTTCTTAACATTTTTTCTTATACATATTTTCGGTTCTCACAAAATTTCATATTCTTTCATACAACTTCTTTGGATATCCTTTTTACAGGTTAGTTTTTTTATCTTAAAAAAAAAGAGGTTTATATTTACTTTTATACTTTAAGATCTAAATTCTTTAATTCACTTGTATTATTGTTATTTGAATTATTAATTGTAAGCTAATTAATTATATATTAACATATGTATCTATCTCTATATATATATGGTAAAAATGTAACATGTATATATGTATAGATATATATATATATATATATATATATATTTATATGTAGTTATTATAAATGATTAGATTTACAAACCCAAATTTAATATATACCTTAAACTTAATGTATGATGTGTGATTGAAAATATAATTGTTTTTTTCTTATTGGATAAAAAGCATAACTTAAAAAAAACCCACTTTGTCATTTAATTTTTTCATGTTGTCTTCTACGTAAGCAAAACTTCATAATATAATATGTTAAAACTTATAAACAATAAATAAAAAGTTGATTAGAAAATAAATCTTATACATATATATATGTCGGCTAGAATATATATTGTTAAAGTATATTAAATTTGCCTAAATATATTGGTTATTTCATTTTTTGCTTTGAAAATATTGGTTATTTCTTTATGTAGTGTTTTGTTCCTTTTCTAATTGTAAACATCTATACTCAAGGCATTGGAGATCTGTAAGGAATCATTTTCGTACAAGGTACATTTATTAAAAACGAATTATTTAATTTCAAAGATCTTGATTTTTTTGTTATACTAAATTATTTTTCATAGGTATAAGAAAATATTTTAATCAAATATCTCTATCCAATTCCGATCAAAAATTCAAATATATATATATATATATATTCATAGACAAATATTAAAATTGTTATTGTTATTAGTACTGTTACTCTTATTATTATTATTATAGGATAATGGCTAGTGGAGGAAGCAAACGTGATCCTGCATGGGAGCATGGTTTTCCAATTGAAGGTAATAAAAGTGGAACAATATGCAAATATTGTAATCGCGTGATGAAGAGTGGTGGAGTAACACGATTAAAATACCACCTTAGTGGTATTGATCCTTCACACAATGTACAACCTTGTGGTCAAGTATCTCCTGAAGTTAAAAAATTCATAATAGATTTGTTAAAAGGAAAACAACAACGTAAGATCAAAAAAGCAAATATAATGGAAGAGATTCGTGCAGATTTACGAGGACAACTGCATGCTGAAACATATAATGTGGATGATGAGGATGATGATGACATAGCATATCCACTTGGGATGGATCCATATGAGAAAAATGATTATCGAGAGGCAATTCGTGCTTCTAAACAATTAAAGTGGGAAAGAAGTCATCTCCACAAAGTTCGATATCAAGCTGAAGGAGGCGAATCTAGCAGTCGTGCTAAACCTGCAGTACAACGAACACAAAGTCTTAAATATCCACAATCAAGATTTGTTGCACCAAGCCTATACAAGTCCTCTCAAGCAAAGCAAAAAAATATAAAAAAAAAATTTCTGGAAGAAAAATAAAAGAAGGTATAGGAAGAATAATAAGTAAATTTTTTATTTATGAAAATTTACCAGCAAATAAAACATCATCCCATTATTTCAAGAATTTGGTAGCAGGATGCTAACAAGCAGGGCCAGATATAGAACCTCCAACTCCTTATGAGATCAGCACAAAATATTTGGATATGGAGTATGAGGAGATAAAAGACCATGTAAACAAAATGAAAGTAAAGTGGGAAACCTATGGTTGTACAATCATGTGTGATGGATGGACGGGTCCCACTAAGATGTCTATTATTAATTTCATGGTTTACTCAAAAGGAAGCACAATTTTTCTAAAATCTATTGATGATTTAAATCAAATAAAGGATCATAAATACATATATGAGCAATTGAAGAAAATAATTCTGGAAGTTGGGAAGAAAAATATGGTACAAATTGTAACAGATAATGGCTCTGCATTTGTTAAAGCTGGGAAAAAATTGATGGGAGATTACAATTTGTACTGGACTCCATGTGTAGCACATTGCATTGATCTCATGTTTGAAGATATTGGGAAGAATGAGAATGTGGCTATTGTGATCAAGCAGGCTAGAGCAATCACAACTTACATCTACAATCATAATTGGTTGCTAGCAAAGATGCATGAAACTTGCAAAGGTGACATCATTCTTCCGGGACTTACACGATTTGCCATAAACTATCTTGCGCTTGATAGTTTGGTTAAAAAGAAAGCAGGACTTAAGCAACTATTCACATCTATTGATTGGACTAATCATAATTATAGTGCTTCAAAAGAAGGCCAAACAGTGGAAAATATAGTACTTAATCATACTTTTTGAGATCAAGCACATAAGGTGTGTTAATTATTTGAGCATTTATATAAGTTTTTACGTATTGTTGACATCGAGGTTTATCCAACAATGGGAGCAGTGTATGAGTTGATGTGAATTGTTAAAGAGGAACTTGACAAAATGCATGGTGCAAAGTGGATATTAAAGATTATCAATAATAGGTGAGATAAAACCTTAAAGCATCCATTACATGCAGCAGGTATGAGCTCATAGTCAATTTATATAAAATATGTTAGACTTTCATTTTTTTGTTAATGTAAAATACTTTATATATTTCATTATTTATCTCTAATTAAACTAAAATATATATATATTTTTTTTCTTTTATATAGCTTATTATTTAAATCATCAATATCAATATAGACCTGGAGTTGGAGAAGATTCTAATCTTATAAAGGCTGTACACAATGTCTATGCTACATTGGATCCTAAATCAGCCGCAATTAGCCAGTTTGGAAAAGAGGTATAGTGATGATAATTTATTAACATAATATATTTTAAGGGTTTATAACTTTATTTTGTTTTATTTTACAGCTTACATACTTCAAGAATGCAAGGAAAGGATTTGCAAGACCAACAGCAATTGCTTCTAGAAAAGAGATGTCTCCTGGTAAGTTTAAATATTGTAGTATGTGAATATCAATTGATGTAATAGTACAAATATGTAATCATATAATAATTATTTTGTAACAGTTGAATGGTGGGTCATGTATGGTGATAGTGCACCTATAGTAAGAAAATTGGCATTGAAAGTTTTGTCACAAACAACATCATCCTCTGCCTGTGAAAGAAATTGGAGCACTTTTGCACTAATACATACAAAACAAAGAAATAGACTAGCATATAGTAGAATTGAAAAACTAGTCTATTGTTATTATAATATGAAACTCAAGTTGATGGATATGGAAGCTGAAGAAGAAAATCATCAAGACTTGGATCCAACAATAATATTTGAAACTATAATGGAAGATGATAATGAAGAGGGCAACCAAATATACCAATGGATTAGAGATGTTTATTTAGATGATTATGAGGGGAATCCTGATCCAAAGATTGCTCAACAAGCTTTCAAAAAGTTATTACTCAAGAAGTAAATTCTAGTAGTGGTGATTCATTTCAAAGGCTTATGAGAGAGCCAACTAGAACTACTAGTGCTTCAGCTCCATCAGGTGGTACACATTCACAATTTGAGACTCTTAGTAGTCACTCTGGCTCCAGTGGTGATGAAGATAACTTCAATAAATTATCTGAATTAGAAGGTAGAAGAGGTAGGGGCCAAAGGAAATCACCAAGTCAAGAAGTTGGATTAAGCCCATTTACTGGTGAACAATATTACACACATGCAACACAGGATGAAAATCATGGGAGTAGAGATGCAGGTCAAGGATTCGGTGCTGTTGGAAAAGACTATACACGTAAAGAGAAATCTATGATGGAGATGTCATAACAAGAATAAGATTCAATTTTGGATCTATAAAGGTTAGAAGTCATTTTCATAATCCTTATTCAATGAATAATTATGGAATATCATCAAGTAGCAACTCATGGGTACCATCTCAAACTCAACCATCAGAGAGTAGTAGTTATGCACATAGTCAACCAATAATGCAAAATCCATATGGTTGGCATATTAATAATTATATGCAAAACTATCATGGAAATACATATTTTCATAACTACTTCTCACATTTCACATCTCAAAATCAAAATGAGGAAGAAATCGATGATTTTCAACCACCCAGAAGTTCTATGTGGTTTTAAGATGACATTTATAAACTACAATGTAATTGTAATAATCGTTTTATAAATTTTAGTTAATAAATAATTTTATTATATATGTATTTTTTGATATATTTTTATTAATAATAATTCATCTATGGTTATTAATATTTAATTGCTCATTATAAATCAATTCACTAAGAAGAACATAACATCCATTCAATATTTTAGTAAGTTTTATAATCAATTTGATAATTGATGGATTAAATAAGCTAATTCTAAAGTTTCAATAAAAATTTCCATCTTTTAAAACAAATTTCCATCATTTTTTATAATTTTTTATCGATATTCCATATTTTCCGATATTTCCATGTAAATTTTCGTATTTTGAACTCTCGATATTTCCGTCGACATCAATATTTTGAACCTTGATTCCACGTTTGGAGTATGGGGGGGAAAAAAAAAAAGAAAAAAAGAAAAGGGGAATTTTTAAAGAATATGCCTAGTTATTCATTTACAAAACAGGTCAAAATAGTAATTGCAACATTGGCATTGTATAATTGCATAAAAAGGCATGCTTAGTCTGATCATCATTTTAAGGAAACCATCCATAATGACGTTGTTGATAATGAACTAAACAATGAAATAACCACTTCTAAAGAATATCATAATGATCCGGGAACCCAAGAAATGGAAATATTAAGAAATATAATTGCTGCTAGTTTAATGAGGTCATAACTTTGTATCTCTATTTGAAAACTTTTGTTATGAATAAAATTTTAGTTTTCTTTTTTCAAATAATTTATATTACTTATATGGTATATTAAACATTTTTGTATATATATTTTTATAATGAATTCAATATATTTTTTCTCTGTCTCATTTCTTATCTCTTCCTACAAAATACCAGTTCATTATGCCGATTCTTCCATTCGCAATTCTCAGGTGAGCAATCGAGTGATGAAGGAGCTGAATCATTTTTTTTTTTTTTTTTTTTGATAAAAATTTGTCATACTTGAACGGAGGTTGCAACAGCCATACGAGAGAGATCAGAGTTGAAATCGGTAGGCCTGAAAACAGTGAATGAGAAGCGTTGGACTGGATATCATTCGGCTGGAAGAAGGCCTCACCTGGCCAAATGGGCTTGCAATCCAAGCCAGAACTGAATACGTAGTCTATGTTTGCTTGGAGTTTTTGATTGGTAGCCACTTTTTTGGTAAAAGATGTGTACCCTCTTGTTTAAATTTTAGATAAGCACCATTTCCTGCCCCGTGCCGGTGCCATATTGCTGCGCAACTGCTGCCACCACCACCAGCCTATATGTTTTTAGACAAATTCGAATGTTTACAAGAAGGAAATTTGGAACAAAAAATATAAAGTTTTGGATCAATGATAAAATGCCTTGTGCTTGTTTCTTTTTTCTTTTTTTTTCCACCTTTATAAAAAAAAAAAAATTATCGAGTAGGACAAGGTTTTTGCCTTGATTAGCTACCCAGTGGAAAACCTAATAATCAAGTAAATGCAAATTTGTGAATCTTATATTCAATCAAACTTACTTCAAGAATTTTCTTATTAATTTTTGAATCTCATCAAAGCAACCTGATATGAACTAAACTCATATACATAATAACATTCTAATGAGCGTAGTTGCCAGATTATGCTAGGCGTAAAAAATCTCTTGACACTAACTATATATATTTTTAACTTGAATTACATGTAATAAGCAATATTTCAGTATCAAGTGATCGCCCCATATAAAAAAAAAATATATATATATATATATACATCTTGTTACGATTTTGCCAATATAGATGATGTCTCATCTTTTGAGGGAGAAAAACTTATATGACACGATTGTATCAGGTTAGCTGGACCACTCCAAGTTATTCAATACATGTGTAACAATTTACCACATCAACTAACATCTTAATTGATTTTTATTTTATTTTCTGGGGAAACATAAACTGCATGCACACCTTTTCTTCTCCCTTTCATTTGGGCTTCAACTTTGCTTTCTCTGTGATCTCCATTATAAATTTCACAACAACAAAAACTTGAAGGTAAACAACAAAAAAAATATATATATATATATATATAATTAACAAAATAAAATAAAAGACTGTTTATAATTTTTTTAAGCCTTTTTTCCCAAAATTGAATAAGGAAGACTAACAGAGCTCAAAAAAATTTTTTTTTCATTTTTTTTTTTTTTTTGGTTTTTCTCATGTAAAATCCATCACGGAAGATTTTCAAGTAGAAAAAGCATGCCCAACACCAAGGTTAAGACCACATAATATTTTTCTACCTTCTAGTTCTGTGGACATTGTTAAAGGAGAAGAATAACCCACGGATTTATGAGATTGAGAAGTTTCCTGTTCATGTTTTTGAAGTCTCAACAATTTTAGAACAAAAATCAAATCTTATTTTGTTTTCACAGTTCTTAAAAAATTATTTAATTACCGAATTTAAGAATAGATGGCTTTGAAAATTATTTTAAAATTATCTAAGTTAAGGGAATATTTTTTTTTTAAGGAAAAGATAAATTTTATCTTTAAAGTATTGTTCATAAAAATGGACATAGTTCTATCCATAAACCTAAGAAAACATGGGCTTAAGCCAAAAAAAAAAAAAAAAAAACATGGGAGAAGAAAGTGATGGTGATGCGGAGGCACAAAAACCAAAAGCAACTGACTTTTATGAAAATTAAAAGTTTACTAGGGAGGGTGATTTGATAAATTTGTAACAAATGTCACAAAAAATAATTTGAACTGATATCAGCTGATCCAGTACCAACGTATTGTTCTTCTCCTTCTTTTAGTGGGAAATGACCTTCCATCACAGTTTAATTACATGTAATCACATAAATCAACCAATAATAAATATTTGTTGTCCATTTCTTGATAGGAAATGTTGCCCAGAGTAACATTGTTGTGTATTGTCAAACCCAAACCTTTAGGCCATGTTTGTTACTCAGGATTGGGTAGGTCAGGATAGGACACAATCCCAGTCCGATGTTTGGAAAGCAGAAATGGGAGTGGGGTCAGATTTGTCCCATTGGTCATTTTATCCCAAACAAAGGGGATAGATCTAACCCATCTAGAGACTGGGTCACTTTTGTTGTCCGAGCGAGCTCTCTTCGAAGCATCACTCGCCATCCCCTTCGAAGCATCTCCGATCTCGAATCTCCAAGCTGATCGAAGCATTTCCAAGCTGACGATCCCCTTCGAAGCATCTCTGGCTGGTGAGTTCTTCTTCTTCTGCTTCGTCGATCTTCCATCATCATCATCATCATCTTCTTCTTCTTTGTTTTTTTACATCATTTTTTTAGCTGAAAAATTATGAAATTTTTTTGGGAAATGTCATTTGTTAATCTGCAAAATAAGCTTCCATCTATTTATGTTAGGGCTTGATTTGATATTCAGGAGGAAGAAAGCTTGATTTTAGAGGCTTAAACTAGATCTAAAGCATCGGGTGTGGAAGGTAAGTGTTCTGTTTTTGCCTATCGTTGATGTGTTGCTTATCATGCGTTGGGTAGATTAATTCTGTTTGTGAAAGAGGGCTGCTATCGTCATGTGTTTGCTAAGATCTGAATCCCATTGATTTGTGAAAGAGGGCTTTGAGTTGGGATGCTGAAGTGGTACAAATAGCAATAAGTAATGTTTTTGGCAAGCCTCAGATCAGAATAACTTAATACATATGTTCTCATTTTCATTTATCGCACATATAAGAACTTAGGTAGCCTAAAAAGTGTATAAAAGCAATGATTTGGCATGGACTTAGTACAATACCCGTCCATATGGTATTTGACTAAGAATGAAGATTAAAAACCTTCACTGCCTCGACCATCCTATGCCAAGCATGATGTGTAATTGTATCACCTGCAATATGTAAGCACATCTATTTACTTACAAAGAAAAATATTTTCTGAGGGTCATAACGGGAAGCGTCTGCATTTATTGAAGAAAAATAAAAACTACTAATATACATAAAATTATACAATACCATCATTGGTTTGTTGGCCAACAGCTAGCTCTAGTGAAAGAAAGGGATCTTTAAACTGGGATGATTCTTCAAGAGCTGCAGGCACCATCAGAATGAATTAACCGATTGCTAGAAGAATTCCTTTCCTAGCCACTGAGATCAGAATAACTTAATACATATGTTATATTCTTCTCAAATTAGTTTCTTTCTCCCCCATTCTGATTACACTTGCTTTAAGTTGCAGTGTTTGTGATACTGGAGATCTTATTCCTTTCTTCCTGGGTGCAGGGTGTTGATCCAAGTATTAGAGCTGAAGTGTGGCCGTTTCTCCTTGGAGTGTAAGCACTTCCAACCTTGAGAAGTTAATATATTTTGTTATTGCATATCAGATTTCAATGTATTATTATACAACCAATTTATTTTGTGGAGACTATGTCTCTGTGAAGTTCTTCTTTTTTACATAATGTAATGAATTCCACAAGTTAGTCAAGTCCCATGGATTGAATTACTTAATCCATGGCATTGTGGAGGTTGAGTTCTATTTTTAATGAAATACTCAACCCTCATTTATTTTTTTAAGTTTATGTTTAACTTCTGGTTGACCTCTTTTTCTAATACTTTCTGAATTCTCTAGAGTTCTTGCCTAGACCCATCAGTCAAGTTTCCCTTTGCACTCTTTGATAAAAACTACTAATACCATCACTGGTTTGTTGGCCAACGGCTAGCTCTAGTGAAAGAAAAGGATCTTTAAACTGGGATGATTCTTCAAGAGCTGCAGGCACCATTAGAATGAATTAACCGAAATCAGTTTAAATCACATCTCCAATGAAAATAACTACCTCCTTTCCAATGCTTTATTGTAATCAATGATTATTTGGCTACACATAAAGTAAACCATATTGAATCCCCTCATGATAAATGGTAGTGCTCAACTTTTATTGGGCAGATACAAACTTTGGTCAGAAATGCCATTCATTTCTGAAATGAGATATAATAAAACTAAACAAAACGTCACCTGTTTTACAACTCGCCCATTCATTTCTGAAAGCCTCGGGCATGTGATTAAACCAATGTCCATCAAGTTCTTTCCGAACGCATTCACATGACTGCTCTAATGAAGTCTGTCAACAGCAACTAGAAAATATAAAAATTAGAAAGTTTGAATAAAAGTACAGAAAGGTTTCACTGAAGAACAGGTGGAGGTTGCCTCGAGGCTTGTCACCCAAAAGAATAAGCCCCAATTTGTTTCCAAAAGGGAAAAAAAAAAAAAAAAAAGCTATAAAATTACTATGGAAATCTTAAATTCATGATAACTAAATAAATTAGTTGTTAATTCTAGTCTTTCTTTGCGTAGTTGAGTTTCTTTTCCCCTCCATTAAGTCTTCCATATTCCTTTCTATCAAACACTCTTTAACACTATCATCACTACACATAAAATAATTAAAAAAAATATATAAAAAAAAGGGTTGGATCAGCAAATAAAATAGATAGGTTCAATTTAAGAAACCAAAATACAAATTAATAAGATTAAATACAAGGAAAAAAAAAAAACCAAGAATATGGACTGTATAAATATAAGTAGTTAAATTAAAAAAGAAAAAAGAAAAAAAGAGAGAGAAAGAAAGTAGAAGTTTTCTATGAAAGAAAAGAAAGTTGAATTAAAAAGAAAAAAATAAACCGCTTTTTTCTAAAAGAAAATAAAATGCATTTAAATAATTTTTGTTTGCTTCATATTATATAGAAACTCCATTTAATGTGTTTTTTATTGGTAATTAATTGTTATTTATGATTTATTATATTATAATTTTATTTTAATTGGTTTTAAAAATAATATATTAACGTAATTTATGGGTGTAAAAAATATTTACAAATGTCATATAAATATCATTAAATTATTTTTAATTTTAATTAATTGTAATTTATGAAATATTATGTTATCATTTAATTTTAATTTATTTCTAAACTTTTATATTAATATAATTTGTGGATGTAAAAACAAAAAATAAATTTTGCATGTAAATATAAATAAGATTTTTTTTTTTTTGTAACATAACAATAATTTTTAAAATTTTCATTTAAAATAAAAATAAGAACTTTAATTATAAAATAGTCCAATTCAATCTGATTCTGCATCAAACATTGGACAATTTGTCCACCATTCAGTCCATAATTATGCCAAATATCCTATCCGATCTGAACCTATTCTGCATACCAAACACCACCCTTAATAAATTCAAGGTGGATGGGAGAAATGTGTAGCTTTATCATCATGACAAGATGTAGCCATGTTGCGTGGAAAACTGTATTACCATAAAAAGAAATAGTAGGCAAGGATTGGAGAAGCTAAGGGATGGTTTTTCCAGGGCGATGATGTTGCCATGGTTAGGGATGTCAACTGGGCGGGACGGGGCCGTTTTTAAAATCCCGTCTCCATCCCCGCGGGGAATTTTACATCTCATCCCCGTGATTTTCCCCGTTTCTTTAGGTGCGGGGCGGGATCGGGGATTTTGCGGGGCGGGGACGGGACGGGACGGTTTTTCCTATTTTGTTTTTTAATTGATATTTTTTTAAAAAAATTTATATAAAAAAATTATTTTATGATTAAAATATAAAGAAAATGACTACAATGCAATAAAAATATAATAAAATACATCAAGGAACAAATTTACAATTATAATAAAATACATATTTAGAAAAATAAATAAATAAATAAAAGAAAATAATTTTACATAAATAAACTTTTATAAAAAAAATAATAAATAAATATATATATATATATATATATCGGGGCGGGATTATTATTCCTCGTCCCCGGCCCGTCCCCGACTCGGTTTTTAGGCATTTGCCCCGAGTTCGCCCCGCATCCCCAAATTTTCGGGGAAAAACCGCCCCATTAAGGGCGGTGCACCGCGGTTTCAGGGATGGACGGGACAAATTGACATCCCTAGCCATGGTGCAAAAACATATTTCCACGGCATTTTAATGTGCCTTTTTGTTTTCTATTTCAATTTTATCCTTATTCATTCACGGTTCTCAAGTAAGTATATATTAAACATTTTTGTATATATATTTTTTATAATGAATTCAATATAATTATTGATCATTTATTATATATTATTTTATTTTTAATATAAAAAATGTTATAACATAATTACATATAAATTATTATATTTTTGAAAAAAAAATTTATGTACACCATGTCTATTTTACTAATTGTAAAATTTTAACAATTTAATTTAATAAGTTATCAAATATTTATTTATAATTTTTACACTCTATAGTATTTTTATTAATATAAATTACCAAATACTTTACTGGTTTTTTTCTTCAACATAGTAAAAGCTGATTATTTTATTCCGCACAACTGCAGCAATGAGACTAAACCAGGCCTAAAAAGGCATGGAATTACCAAAACTTTTCTATTGAAAATGGTCACTAAATGAGGAAAAAAAATATTATGACCATTTTGGAATGTTAAAAATAGAAAAATTAAATATTCTATCAGTCAAAAATGATGTTTGACTAATTAAGGTGATGAAATTAGGAAAATGCATATTGTTTTACATGTGTAAGGGAGTTTGTGTGTAAATATTTCGGCTGAGGATAGATTCCCATAATATTCGCAAAAGATATTCTTTTATTGTTTGGTTTTGCTATGAGTTTATTTGGCCATTACTCGGTACTTAATACTGTTATTATTTTTTTTTTTCTCTGGTAATATACTTAATACTGTTATTGCTAGTTCTTTCTAAATGATAAGTTAAATTTCTTACCTCGTTACAAGCTTAAAAAAATAATAAAATAGAAACGTTACACGCCTAAAAAATAAAATAATAAAATAGAAACATTAAACATTCTTATTTTGTTGGGAAAGACAAACAAAGACTTATATATGTAGAAAATTTAATGAAAATCCACCATTACTGTTCATTGTCAATTGATTTTGGATTGGAATCCTGCTCTGCTTTTGAGCAAAGATAATCATTATAGAAGGAAGAAAACATGTTGGTTAAAAACGGAGTCCTAAACCATTATAAGGACTTTCCAAATATAATTATTTGTTTAATAATTCTGTTGCCATTGTTTAATATTATTAATATAAAAATATTTTTAATTTCTTAAAATAAAAGAAGAAAACCAAAAACATAATCATTAACAAACGAGTCCTAAGTAATCATAAAGACTTTCCAAATATAACAAAATATTGTTTAATACTATTAATATAAATTCTATTTCTCCTACAAAAATGTCCATCCAAATACGAGGGCAATTTGGATTATATGTAGAGTTTGGTTACAAATTCTCTAGTTTGACCATAATTAAGTGGCTAGCAGGAAATATCGAGTTACACTCGATTTTAAAGTGACCTTTAAGTACTTCATTGCACAGCTAAAGATGAATGGGCAGTTATCTTCAAAAATGGTGTGTAGCCAACAAAAAAAAGAAAAAAAAAGAAAAAAAAATTAATTTAATGTCTGAAATTTTAAGCAAATAATTAAATTCTTCAAATTTAGGACAGAAGGGTAGCATTCTATGTCTGTGATTTTTTGGTTGTTTCACAATGGAATTTAGAAGCAGAGTAAATGAATTTATTCATCAAGAAAAGAAGCTTGCAAAGGCAGCTATGCAAAGCTATACGTATATTAAAGTTTGAGTTATTATTAACTATCATCAAGCCATAATTCGATAGCTGAACCGGAAAACCTGGAAAAACCATAAACAAGACCCAACACGGACATAATTATCGAAAACCTTACAGTCCTACTTACTCTGATACCATATTAAACCACAATCGCACACCACTGTTTTAAAAATCTGATATCATATTATATCACAATCTAATACTACTGTTCTAAAAAGCTTGTACTTGCACTTTAACTATATATATATATGTATATAATTCAAGTTTGCCTGGTGATATGAGCAATGAAAGAATTGCATTCCAAGCGAGAAACTCCTTCCTGAGCAGTAGCACTTTGAACTTTGGCAGCCAAATCTTTAGCCCTTGTCCTAATCTCATGTCCTTCATCCATTAATGTCTTCACAGCAGCGCTAATCTTCTCAGCGCTCACGACTTCGTCCCTGCGTGCCCATTCCTTCACTGTCACACCGATTTTAAGCACGTCTGTTATGAGCAGAGCATTCATGGGTTGGTCTGAATGCATTGGCCATGTTGCTATAGGAACTCCACAGCTAATGCTCTCCACGCAAGAGTTCCATCCGCAGTGACTCAAAAACCCGCCTGTTGATTGGTGCCGCAGAATTTCGAGCTGTGGAGCCCAATCTCTCACCATCATTCCTTTTCCTTTCGTTCTCTCCTCGAACCCTTGAAGAAGTTCATGACCTTTTTTGCCTTCATCAACACCTTCTTTTTTGTTATGTGGCTCTGTGAATACCCAGATGAACTTCGCCTCACTTTTCTCCAATCCGTCAGCAAGTTTTTCAAGCTGTTGATCAAGATCCGCCATTGAAATCATGGATCCGAAACAGATATACAAGACAGAGTTTCGTTCCTGTTTGTCAAGCCACTCCAAGCATTCGTATCTGCTTTTAATGGAATTTCTTCCATTCGTTGGATATGTAAACTGGTGCAAAGGCCCAACCGCCCAAACCTTTTTATAGTTCTCTTTCTTGGCCACAAGGTCGAGAAAACCACCATCAATCACTTTGCATGCGCTGTACAAATATCCCGAAGGAGATGAACTTCTCATAAACTTGCCTTGGCGAGTTATGAATTTTGAAGTCTCATCACCAAAAGCTCCTTCAACAGATGGAATCTCAATTTTGTCTTTAAATTCGAGTTCTAGTTGACTAGGAACTGGAAGGGTTTTCTCCTTCTCAGCGCATAAAAAGCAAAGAACAGCAAAAGCGGTGGCGGGTTCGAAAACGTAGGTTTCAGCTTTAGCGGTTATAGAAGTGGCATGTTGTACTGCAGAGGAAGTTAAAGCGTCATGGATAATGATAATTCTTTTGGCTTTGGAAGCGAGCTCGACGATAAGCTTACCAACGGGTAGAAGAAGGTGCCAAGTGACATGAAAATATGGAAGAAGATATTCTTTGGAGTTTGAAGCTGGATCAGGGACGAAAGGAGGAATTTCGAAGTCATGGAATTGGATTTGTGAATAATCTAAATCATAAGCTCTATTTTTTACAAGAGAATTGTGAATGGAAGAACCGGCATAGTGAACTGGTATGTTATAGGAAGAAATGAGACAGGAGAGTTGCAAGAGCTGGTTCATATGGCTATAAGCTGGGAAAGGAACCATTAACACAATAACTGGTGCCTCTTCGACGCTAGGACGGGTTTCAGTATCCATTTGTGTCTTGGAATGCCTTGTTGCATATATGAAGGCCATCTAGGATAGGAGAAGGCCATATATATACATGTAGTTCAGCTTTTGTCTTTCTTTAATTTTTATTTTTGGTGAAAATCTTAGATATTAATTTATGTGGTGCTACGCCTGTATCTTGGATGAGCAAAGAGAGAAGTGGATAAATTTATGTTGGACATCGACAAGCTCGCAGAGCATAACAAGGAAGATATTATAATTTTTTTGTCCTTTTTAATTGAATCATTTTGTCTCTTGTTAGATTTTTTTTGTGAACAATTGTTTTAAAATTTGAAAACATGTATATTTTCACGTTTTATATTTATACTGTTAGTTCCGACTCCTGTTGATATTTTTGCATTTTTCTCTACAGCTAATTTACATTTCTTTTTCCAAGTCAAAAATTATCATCAAGGATAACAAGGAAGATATATAATTTTCTTTTGTCGTTTTTAATTGATTAATTTTGTCTTTTGTTAGATTTTTTAAAAAAAATTTGTAGACAATTATTTTTTTCTAATAATTTGAAAACATGTGAATTTTTAGTTTTATATTTATATAGTTATTCCAACTCCAGTTGATATTTTTGCATTTTTCAGTATAAGTTATTTACATTTCTTTTTCCATGTCCAAAAATATCATCAGAGATAACATGGAAAATATTATAATTTTCTTTTGCCCTTTTTAGTTAAATAATTTTGTCTTTCGTCAGATTTTTTTTTTATTATTATTTATTTTTGCATATTTCTATTAGATATTTTATATAGATTAGCCATAATCATTTAATTCATTTATATGATTTATTTATTTTAATAATGAAATTGACTTATTTACTAGCTTTTACAAGAGGGTTCTTAGGTACACATTTTTTAGAATAAATCAATTGGATTAAAGGATTTGTGTTTTTTAAAAACTCAATTACCTATTATTATTATTATTATATTATTATTATTATTTATTTAATTATTTTTATATTTAAATAAATTGGGTAATAAGTTATCTAAAAAATTTAGTACAATACATATAATAGAAAAATTAAGATTTAAGTATCTATAAATGCATATTTAGTGTAAACATGAAAAAGAAATATTAGAGAATAGTGTGTTCATTAAGCACTGTTTTTTTTTTTTTGTAATTTGTTTTACAATTATATATGATCTTAAAAATATAAGTTCTGATTAATACATATTTAATTTGTTTATTTTATAATACTACTATCTGATTAATACATATTTAATTTGTTTATTTTATAATAGTACTATCAATACTAAAAGGTGTTTGCCAAAAAAGGGTTAATTTTTTTTGTGCATATATCAAACGTTTTTATATATTAAAAGGCGTTTGCAAAAAGATATAATTTATCTGTAGCCAAAATGAAAACTCACAAAGCATTTGCACGAAATATATTTAGCAATTTTCCATTGAAATTCAAACAGAAGGAGCGGCAAAAAAGCAGCTAGATCAACACAAACAAAAGTTACCCATGTGCCAAAAGATGAATTGGTGAAGCACGTAAGGCTTTCTCATCAAGAAAACAGAGGTTCGAACACCACTAAGTCTGGCTTGGAGACTCGGTCTCGGTTATACTTGTATTCAACATCGATCAAACGATTACAGGTTTGAATTTATTTCATATATATATGTAGAAAACACAAACAAAGACTTTTTTTTTAGCTAACGCACAAACAAACAAAGACTCTTATTTATATATATATATATATGTAGAAAATTAATGAAAATTTACTATATAAATCAAATGGACTACTTCATTCACCATTATTTCGGTTTGAATTGGAACTTTTACTTGGGCCGGATCTGCTTTTGAGCAGAGAGTAATCATTATAAAAAGAAGAAGACAAGTTGACTAACAAACGGAGCCTTAAGTCATTATAAGGACTTATAACTATTTGTTTAATAATTCTGTTGCCATTGTTTAATATTATTAATATAAAAATATTATTAATTTCTAAACTCTGCTGTGTCTTGGAATGCCTTGTTGCATATATGAAGGCCATCTAGGAAAGGAGAAAGCCATATATATGTAGTTCAGCTTTTGTCTTTCTTTAATTTTAATTTTTAATTTTATTGTTATTTTTGGTGAAAATCTTAGATTTTAATTTATGTGGTGCTGCGCCTGTATCTTGGATGAGCAAAGAGAGAAGTGACTAAATTTATATTGGATATTGACAAGCTCGTAGAGGATAACAAGGAAGTTATTATAATTTTTTTGTCCTTTTTAATTGAATCATTTTGTCCCTTGTTAGATTTTTTTTTTATTTTTATTTTTTTGTGAACAATTGTTTTAAAATTTGAAAACATGTATATTTTCACGTTTTATATTTTTACTGTTAGTTCCAACTCCAGTTGATATTTTTGCATTTTTCTCTACAGCTAATTTACATTTCTTTTTCCAAGTCAAAAATTATCATCAAGGATAACAAGGAAGATATATAATTTTCTTTTGTCGTTTTTAATTGATTAATTTTGTCTTTTGTTAGATTTTTTAAAAAAATTTTGTGGACAATTTTTTTTAATAATTTGAAAGTGTGTAAATTTTTTTTTTGTATTTATACAGTTATTCCAACTCCAGTTGATATTTTGCATTTTTCAGTACAAGTAATTCACATTTCTTTTTCCAAGTCAAAAAATATCATCAGGGATAACATGGAAAATATTATAATTTTCTTTTGCCCTTCTTAGTTAAATAATTTTGTCTTTCGTTAGATTTTTATTTTTTTATTATTATTTTTTCATATTTTTGTTAGATATTTTATATAGATTAGCTAAAATCACATAATTTACTTACATCATTTATTTGTATTAATAATGAAACTGACTTATTTATTAATTTTTATAATAGAATTTTTTAGATACACATTTTTTAGAATACGTCAGTTAATCGAAAAAATCCGTTCTTTTTAAAAACTCAATTGGGCTATTCCTTATTATTATTATTATTATATATAAATAAATTGGATAATAAGTTATCTATCAATTTTAGCACAATACATACAATAGAAAAATTAAAGCTTAAATATCTATAAATATCTGTATAGGGTAAACTTGATGAAAAAATATTAGAAAATAGTGTGTCCATTAAGTATTGTTTTTTTTTTTTATGTAATCTATTTTGCAATTATGTATGATCTTAAAAATACAATATTCTGATTAATACATATTTAATTTGTTTATTTTATAATAGCACTATCAATATCAAAAGATGTTTCCGAAAGAAGGTTAATTTTTTTGTGCATGTATCAAACGTTTTTATATATCAAAAGGTGTTTGTAAAAAGCTATAATTTCTCTAGCCAAAATAAAAACTCACAAAGCATTTGCACGAAACATATTTAGCAATTTTCCATTGAAATTCAAACAGAAGAAGCTGCAAAAAAGCAGCTAGATCAACACAAACCAAAGTTACCCATATGCCAACAGATGAATTGGTGTAGCACGTAAGGCTTTCTCATCAAGAACACAGAGGTTCGAATACCACTAGGTCTGGCTTGGAGACTCGGTCTCGGTCATACTTGCATTCAACATCGATCAAACGATTACAGGTTTGAATTTATTTCATATATATATATATATATATATATGTAGAAAACATAAACAAAGACTCATATATATATATATATATATAGAAAATTAATGAAAATTTACTATATAATTCAAATGGATTACTTCATTCACCATTAATTCGATTTGCATTGGAACTTTTACTTGGGCCTGATCTGCTCTTGAGCAGAGAGTAATCATTATAAAAAGAAGAAAACAGTTTTGACTAAAAAACGGGGTCCTAAACCATTATAAGGACTTTCCATATACAATTATTTGTTTAATAATTCTGTTGCCATTGTTTAATGTTATTAATATAAAATTATTTTTAATTTCTTAAAAAACAAAGAAATAAAAGAAGAAAACTAAAAACGTAATCATTAACAAACGAGTCCTAAACCATTATAAAGACTTTCCAAATTAATTATTTATTTTATAAATCTGTTGCCAATTGTTTAATATTATTAATATAAATTCTATTTCATCAACAAAAATCTCCATCCAAATACACGGGCGATTTGGATTATATATACATATATATATATATATATATAGACTTTGGTTGTAAATTTTCTAGTTTGACCATAATTAACTAGCTAGCAGGAAATATCGAGTTACACTCGATTTTAAACTGACCTTCAAGTACTTCTATGCATAGCTAAAGATAAATGGGCAGTTATCTTCAAGAATGGTACCTAGCCGAAAAAAAACAAAAATGG
Organism: Ziziphus jujuba; assembly: GCF_031755915.1. NCBI lineage: Eukaryota > Viridiplantae > Streptophyta > Magnoliopsida > Rosales > Rhamnaceae > Ziziphus > Ziziphus jujuba. The sequence goes on from NC_083386.1 coordinate 11,915,554, forward strand.
CTAAATTTTATGTCTGAAATTTTAAGCAAATAATTAAATTCTTCAAATACAGGTCAGAAGGGTGGCTTTCTATGTCCGTGATTTTTTGGTTTTTCCACAATGGAATTTAGAAGCAGAGCAAATGAATTTATTCATCAAGAAAAGAAGCTTGCAAAAGCAACTATCCAAAGCGATGCGTATATTAAAGTTTGAATTATTATTAACTATTATCAAACCATAATCTGATACCTGAACCGAAAAACCTGGAAAAACCTGGAAGGCCAACACGGACATAATTATTCAAAACTTTACGGTCCTACTACTATGATTGTCCCATATTAAATCACAATCTAATACTACTGTTCCAAAAAGCTTGTACTTGCGCTTTAACATACACACACACACACACACACACACACACATATATATATATATATATATATATATATATATTTCAAGTTTGCCTAGTGAAATGAGCAATGAAAGAATCGTATTCCAAGCGAGAAACTCCTCCATCAGCATTCAGCAGTAGCAGTTAGAACGTTGGCACCCAAATCTTTAGCTCTTTTCCTAATTTCATCTCCTTTAATTATCCATTAATGTCTTCACAGCATAGCTAATCTCCTCCGCGCTACCGACTTGGTCTCTGCGTGCCCGTTATGAGCAGAGCATTCATGGGTTGGTCTGAATGCATTGGCCATGTTGCTACAGGAACTCCACAGCTAATGCCTATCCACGCAAGAGTTTCATCCGCTGTGACTCAAAAACCCGCATGTTAATTGGTGCCGCAGAATTTCAAGCTGTGAAGCCTAATCTCTATCCACCATTCCCTTTCCTTTCGTTCTCTCCTCGAACCCTTGTAGAAGTTCATGACCTTTTTTACCTTGATCAACACCTTCCTTTTTATTATCTAGCTTAGTGAATACCCAGATGCTTAGTGAATACACAGATGAGCTTTGCCTCGCTGTTCCCCAATCCGTCAGCAAGTTTTTCAAGCCGTTGATCATGATTCGTTATTGAAATTGTGGTTCCGAAACAGATGTACAAGACAGAGTTTGGTTCCTGTTTGTCAAGCCACTCCAAGCATTTATCTCTGCCATTAATGGAATTTCTTCCATTCTTTGGATATGTTAACTCGTTTAAAGGCCCAACCGCCCAAACCCTTCTATAATTCTCTTTCTCCGCCGCAAGGTCGAGAAAACCACCATCAATCACTCTGCATGCGCTGTATAAACTCGCCTTGGCGAGTTTTGAAATTTGAAGTCTCCTAGCTAAAAGCTCCTTCAACAGATGGAATCTTAATTTTGTCTTTAAATTCATTATTCTAATTCACTAGGAACTGGAAGAGTTTTCTCCTTCGAGCACTCAGCGCATAAAAAGCAAAAACCAGCAAAAGCGGTGGTGGGTTGGCAAACGCAGGTTTCAGCATCGGTTCTAGAAATAGGGTCTTGTACTGCAGAGGAAGTTAAAGCGTCATGGACAATGTTAATTCTTTTGGCTTTGGAAGCGAGCTCCTTGACAAGCTCACTAACTGGTTGACGAAGGTGCTCAGTGACATGAAACTACGGAAGAAATTCTGTGCAGTTTGAAGCTGGATCAGGGACGAATGGAGGAATTTGGAAGTCATGGAATTGCATTTTTGAATAGTCTAAAGCATGCGCTCGAGTTTTTACCTGAGAATTGTGAATGGAAGAACCGGCACAGTGAACTGGTATGTCTTAGGAAGAAATGACGTAGGAGAGTTTCAAGAGCTGGTTCATATAGCTATGAGCTGGGAAAGGAACCTTTAACACAATAACAAAGGTGTTTGCAAAAAGCTATAATTTCTCTAGCCAAAATAAAAACTCACAGAGCATTTGCACGAAATATATTAAGCAATTTTCAATTGAAATACAAACAGAAGAAGCTGCAAGAAAGCAGCTGGATCAACACAAACAAAAGTTGCCCATGCGCCAACAGATGAATTGGTAAAGCACTTTGAGACTTTCACACCTAGAAAACAGAGGTTTGAATACTACTCCCTATAAAGATGGACACACACAGATCGTTTGATTGATTACAAGTTTGAATATGTTTCACATATATAAATCCATGCTCTATCTAGTAATATGGGCAATGAAAGAATCGCATTCCAATCGAGAAACTCCACCATCATCAGTAGCACTTCGAACTTTGGCACCCAACTCTTTAGCCCTCTTCCTTATCTCATCTCCTTCTTCCGAACCCATTAATCTCCTCAAAACCTTGCTAATTTCCGACGAGCTCACCACTTGGTCTCTGCGTGCCCATTCCTTTACATTCACACCAGTTTTAAGTACCTCTGTTATGAACAGAGCATTCATGGGTTGGTCCGAATGCAATGGCCAAGCCGCCACAGGAACTCCATAGCTAATGCTCTCCAAGGTCGAGTTCCATCCACAGTGGCTCAAAAACCCACCTGTTGATGGGTGGTTCAGAATTTCAAGCTGTGGAGCCCAATCTTTCACCACCATTCCCACTCCTTTCACTCTCTCCTCGAAACCCTGTGGTAGTATTTCTTCTTCTTTCTTATTATCTGCATCTGATCTAAATACCCAAATGAATTTAGTCTCGCTTCGTTCCAACGCAATTGCAAGTTCTTTGAGCTGCCGATCATGATCTGCCATGTAAATCGTGGTTCCGAAAGATATGTACAAGACAGAGTCTGGTTCTTGTTTTTCCAGCCACTCCAAGCATTTATCTCTGCCATTAATGGAGTTTCCAATTCCATTCTCTGTTTTTGCATACTGGTGTAAAGGCCCAATTGACCAAGCCTTTTTAATATTGTTCTGTATATTCTTGACAAAATGGTCAAGGAAAGCACCGTCTATCAATCTGCAACCATTGTAGAGATCTCCGACTGCATATCTCATAAATTGCTGTTGGTTAGCGATGAAATTTGCAGTTTCGTAACTAAAAGCTCCTTCAGTTGATGGAATCTCAATTGGGTTGTCACTACTAACAATTTCAGCTTCTTTTGGAATTGGAAGGAACTTACTCCCAAATTCCAAAGAAACAAAGCACAGAATACTAAACGCAGTAGTGGCTTGGAAAGTATAGGACTCTGCATTTTTAATAGAACTTACATCTTGTACTGCAGAAGAAGATATAGAATCATGTATAACGATGATTCTCTCTGCTTTTGTTGAAAGATCACGAAGAAGATCACCAACCGGTTCGCGAAGCTGTTCGACGGCATGGAAATATGGCAGAAGGAATTTCTCGGTGGGAATTTTGGTTGGATGGGGGACAAAAGGAGGAATTGGGAAGTCATGGAAATGGATTTCTGAGAGATTCAAACCATGAGAAGCTCGAGCTCTGACCTGAGAATTATCGGAAGCAGAGCCAGCGTAATGAACTGGTACGTTGTAGGAAGAGATGAGAGCGGAGAGTTGCAAGAGCTGGTTCGAATGGCTGTGTACCGGGAATGGTACAATGACCACGATAACAGAAGTTTTTTCGATGGCATTGTGGTGGTCAGCGGTAGCCATTGATAGTCTTGTAAAGGTTTTACTTCTTTTGCACATTATTTAAACAGTGGGTGGACTTGGATGGTAGTGCGTTATTGCTTATGTAAGCATGAAAAAGGAGTTAATTTGTATTCATTTTATTATAATTTTCAATTAATGTTGTAGATGACGATTTTGAATAATGGTGGGTGGACCTGGATGATTGTTGTTTTGTTTTTATCTTTTTTACTTGACTCTGTTCGAGGAAAGGTCATGACGTGTGATATTAATTTATAATTTTTTAATTTATTTAGCTTTTTAAAATTTTATTATTTATAGGTTATATATATATATATATGATGCGTGCATTATGAGATCAATACATGCTGCATAAATTTCTATAGAGATACCTCATAAGAAAAGTGATCTCTGTTATCCTTTTGTTCTTGTTTTTTGTTTGCTATCCGGTTATTCTTTTGTTCATCTCAAAAGTTTAAATAGATAGAAAATAAATTTTTATTTTATTTATATTTTTTTAACATTTTTGATAGAAAATAAATTTTTATTTTATTTATATTTTTTTAACATTTAACTTACATATAAGTTTGTTTTTTTTGACATTCTTTTTAGATTTTTATATGTATTTTTAATTTTTTAAATTGAATATTGAGTTTTGAACTCAGTATATTTTGATTTCTGATTCTAATACCATATTAAAATACTTCTGATAATAAAAATTTAAACCGATAAAAAATAAACTTTTATTTTATTTATATTTCTCTCAAACATTGTTTATAGTAAAAACATTATTTAACTTTCAAAAACTGACTAAAATATTATTTTTCTCATGTAAACGCATCTAAAAGGCATGAAAAGTAGGAAAACTTTTCTGCTGAAAATGGTCATTAAATGAGAAAAAAAATATTTTAATCATTGTGGAAAAAACCACTTGTATATCTTACCAGTGAAAAATGATGTTTGACTAATAAAAGGTATATATATTTATGTTTGGTATCTATAATTAAGGATAAAATTTATCTATTCATTTATTCTATATAATAAGCGGCAAAATTTATTGGTCACCTCTACCCAAAAAATATTAAATTTATTGAGATAATTATAAATAGAAATTAAAAAATAGTAGATTTTTATAGAAATATTGAAGAAATATTGTATTATTCATTAGTTTTCGGCATATATATCGTTGATGCCAATATACACAATTCAATTATCAATTATTAATAGTTTTTTTTACCACTTTTAACAAAAATACAAATTAAGCACCATAATTATGAACCTATGTATTTAGATAATATTTATTATATTTCATAAATTTCAATATCACATATGCACTAACAAGCACTATATTTACTTATAGAATTTTTTTAATATCATAATATTTTTTTGAATTTCCATCGATATTAGCATATCCATCAATATTTTTGTAAAATTGTAATTTTGATATATTTTCATTGATATCAATATTTTAATCATTGGTTGTATGTAAATATTTTGGCTGAGGGAGGTTGTATGTAAATGTTCGGCAAAAAAGATTATTTCAACTCTCTTTGTTTGGTTTTGCTATGAACTTATTTGGTTATCACTGGTACTTAATCTTACTGTTTTTGGTGGTTTATAAATAGTAGTTAAATTTCTCATCTAGTTATAAGCTTAAAGAAAAAGAAAATAGAAACATTAAATATTTCTTTTTACTATTTTAAATAACTATTATTGAAATCATTTATTATTCATGTATATTTAAATTCTTAAAAAAAAAAAAAATAAAGAAAAGCAGAAAACCAAAAGCATAATCATTAACAAACGAGCCCTAAACCATTATAAGTACTTTAAAAATATAATTAATTATTTAATAATTCTGTTGCCATTATTTAATATAATTAATCATTAATGCTATAGCGATTAAAAACTTCATCAAATTCTAAACCCAAGATGTAGATGTAAATTAATAGTGCCTTATATTTATAAGATGTAAATTAATAGTGCCTTATATTTATAAGAGGTAAAAGCTAAAGAAACAATGTCAACTCATCGATGATTAAAATTTTAGTCAACAAATTTGATAAGTATAAAATTATCCTATTATTATATAACAATAGTTCTACAAGCACAAAACAATTTACCAAATAGTTTACAAATAATGTGCCAAAGATAATATGTTATTTTTTTATTAGTTAACAAATATATATAATCCAAGTATAAATGAGTAAACACTTTTAATGAATAAGTGAAATAAAAAATCCAAACTAATGAAATAATATCACTTCATTTTACGACGTCATTTGGTAAATTATTTGCCCAAATTTATGGTGCTTCTAGCATTATTGTTAATATAATTCTATTTGCTACAAACATGTCCGTCTCAATACAAGGGCAATTTGGATTATATACACATACATATTTATATATATATATATATATATATTTTGGTACTAAATTTTGATTTTATATATATAGTCCGTTTCCGTATAAAAGTTTGCATTTTATCTTTAGTAACATACATATTAAAATTATCACTTTACTAAACAATTTAATTCTCCACTAACTTTTTATTTCTAGTTACATCCATATTAAAATTATCACTTTACTAAACAATTTAATTCTCCACTAACTTTACTAACGCTAAAAAGATTTTTGTTTTTTGCTTATCCTCCACCGGGAGATTTGATTTTATTTATTTCCATCTTTTTGACGTGCTTAATAATATTTGCATTTGAATTGTTTTAATGTGCTTTCAATAATGTTCTTGACTTCTGCCAAAAAAAGAAGAAGAAAAAAGTAAAATAATGTTTGTTAACCTCTCTCTCTCTCTCTCTCTCTCTCTCTCTCTCTCTCTCTCTCTCTCTCTCTCTCTCTCTCTCTCTCTCTCTCTCTCTTTCTCTCTCTGTTTATATATATATATATATATAATGTCATTTGCTACCATTATTGACTATGCTATTAACATTCATATCCTATTTGACAATTTAAATAATTGTTCAAAATTATTTAATTTTCCAAATTAAAGTTTAATATTAATAAATAATTAAATAATACCAAATAAAAATTATAAAATATAATATTTATATGGATTTTTTCCCATCATGTTATTAATTAATATTAATCTTTCCACTCATTTTCATCTTTTTGACATAGTAATATTTGCATTTGAATCGTTTAACGTGCTTAAAAAATATATTCATTCTTGACTGTCTGTTAATAATGTTCATAGGGATTTCCCCACCATAATTATTTATTTAACATTAATTTTTCCGTGGCTTACTGGCTTGTTGTTCAGTGCACTTTTTCTTCATCTTTTTATTATTGAAAAACATCAAAATGAATTTACATGCATATGCTGCATGTGGCACTCTAACAAGGCAGTGCTACATATACCAACTTTTTTTTTATATCAAATAATTTGGTATTGATAATTTATTAATAGTTGATAAATTTATAATGCTTTAAAATTATGAAAGGTAAATTTAATGAAATAATGACAACATATTAGATACTAAAAATTTATTTAATAAATTTGTTAAGCTCTGACTTACTCATGTAAGAAAAATATCATATGTATCTCAACAGATCAAAGGGTTCTCCATATACTTTCTTTTTCTTTTTCTTTAATTGAATATTGAGAGAAAATAAGAAACCAAACCATTAAACCAATTTCTTGAATTTAATTTTTGATCCCTATTTTTTTTTTTTATCCATGTAATATAATGTTACATTATTTAAAAAAAATAATAGAAAAGAAACAAAAAAAAATTAAATATAAAATAATAATAATAATAACTATGCAAATAAGGTGGCATGATATCAACAAATGGAACAGGACATTATAATCTCATTTTCTTAATTTCTAACTATTTTTATAAAGATTTTTCTAAAAACTTTTGCTATTTGTTACCATTAAAGCCAGCGATTGTAATAAATTTTAATTAAGATATTTAATTTTATTATTTTTATAATTAAATTTTAAAAATAAATAATTTAATAATAAACATTTAAATTATCATATGATAAATTATAATATAATAGTAATTATTCATTAATAGTGACATGATAGATAACCATTTTTTTTTTCTTCATATATAGTTATTTATTCAATATCTATATTGTCATTATTTGATTTTATTCATAAAATTATTTTGATGCAACAAAAATAACCATCGGATTCCCGTTTAAAAGGGGTGCCACGAGATATGGGAGAAAAAAATAAAAAAGAAAAAAGAAAAAAACTTGTTCGAGGACGGGAACTTTTTAATAAATTATATTCTATAAACAATGTATTTATATAATATATTGATATAAACATGTGTATTTATATTAAAATAAAAATTAATATAATATATATGTATATATATTTAAATATATTTTTAGATGGGGAAACGGGAATCTCGGCTCCACCTTGCTTTAAAGGAATTGGGGAAATGAAGTCATGACAGAGCATATTTATATATATTCTATAAATAATGTATTTATATAATAAACTGATTGTATATTAAAATAAAAATAAAAATAAATATATATGTTCCATCATCATAATGCGGATGTTTACATTATAAATTTCAATATTGACCATAATTTTTATCATATAAAAAAAAATATTGACAATGATTTTAAAAATCATTTTTAATATTTAAGTTCACACTACGATATCGACGGTCCATGCAATAAAATTTATATATATATATATATATATGCACATCGTTTTAGATGGAAAAATGGAGAATCTTCGCTCCGCCTTGCTTTAGAGGAATTGGAGAAATGAAGAGGTAATGGAGCATATTCTAGCCTTCCCGTGTCCTGCTCATTGTGATTCCTAGGTGGATCCTACTATATATCCAAAAATGTACATTTATCATTCTCCTTCACTCAAAAAAAATGCTCATGCATCGCATAACTAGCAGACAAGCGTCCAGTTACAAAAAAAAAAAATTTAGAGTGACCGTCATGAACTCTATATTTGTACAAATAACAGCAGAAATTTTATGCCTTATTTTTCAAACAAATAAGTTCTACAAATAGGGAAATAGCTTTCTGTGTCTCTCATTATTTTTTTTTTTTTTTTTTTTTTTTGGGTTTTCGCAATATGGGTTTTAGAAGTGTATCTGATTTTTATTATCCATCATATGAAAAGAAGCTGCAGAAGCAGCGCCATACAAGAACAGAAACAAAGCCATACCTGTTAGAATTTAAATTATTAAATTTATAATTTTGATATAATAAGGATGCGATAAGAATCTTATAGTAAAGATATCTTAAATGATATGTCATATCATCTATCTTCATTGTCATATGGGAAAAAAATAAATTATCAATTAATTTTTTAAAAAGAAAATCCAATTAACCTTTACAACAACTTTTAAGAGGTGCATGCAAATCTAACATGTTATTGTTTCACCATTTAGGTGTTATTAAAAAAATAAATACCCAATACATTACATATATTTGGGTGTATCCTATATAATACAAAAAAATACCACATTATCCTTTTATAGAAATATATTTCGCATATCCGCATCATAAAAAATAGTCTTTTCAAATCTGCCTGGTGATATGAGCAATGAAAGAATCGCATTCCAAGCAAGAAACTCCTCCATCAGCAGTAGCATTTCGAACTTTGGCACCCAAGTCTTGGGCCCTTTTCCTCATCTCAGCACCTTCATCTGGACCCATTAACCTTCTCAAAGCTTTATTGATCGTTGACGAGCTCACAGGCTCATGTCTTCGTTCCCATTCCTTGACATTCAGTCCAACTTTCAGTACCTTAGTTATGAGCAGAGCATTGGCGGGTTGGTCTGTGTGCATTGGCCATGCTGCAATAGGAACTCCACAGCTAATGCTCTCCAAGCAAGAGTTCCAACCGCAGTGACTCAAAAACCCACCTGTTGATTTGTGCTCCAGGATCTCAAGCTGTGGAGCCCAATCTCTCACCACCATTCCAATTCCTTTCGCTCTCATTCTCTCCTCGAACCCTTTTGGAAGTTCACCTTTTTCACCATTGAAGTCGGGATCTTCGATGTCTGCATCCCTAAATACCCAAATGAACTTTGTCTCACTTAGCTCCAACCCGGTAGCAAGTTCTTGAAGCTGTTCATCATGGTGCGCCATGGAGATTGTTGTTCCGAAAGAGATGTACAAAACAGAGTTGGGTTCTTGTTTGTCCAGCCAATCCAATAACCATCTGTCTTTGCCACTGATGGAATTATAGCACTTTCTGTTTCTGGATGTTATTTGGTGTAAAGGCCCAACTGGCCAAATCGTTTTGTTCAGTTTTTTAACCAGCATATCAACGAAAATACCATCTACAAATCTACACGCGTTGTTCAGAATACCTACTGAATTTTGAGCAAATTGCTCTTGGTAATCCATGAAATCTGAAATTTCTTTACAAACAGTTCCTTCAACATATGGGACTTCAATTGGGTCGTAGTTAAAATTGTCATCATGCGCTAATTCGTTTGGAATCGTGAGATATTTTCCCGATTCCTGGGAAATGATTTGGGATAGAACGCAGAAAGTAGTGGTGGGTAGGAACATATAGGGTTCAGCATTTGGTATACAAGTCCAATCCTGAACCACAGAGGAGGCTAAACTATCATGGATGACGATAATTCTTTTGGCTTTTTTTGAGAGCTCATGGAGAAGGAGTGCTACTGGTTTACGAAGGTGCTCCATGGCATGGATAAACATAAATCTAGAGGAATCGGGAGACAAAGGAGGAATTTGGAAATCATGGAATTGAATTCTTGAAAGTTGCTCGTGGAGATGATGAGCTCGGGTTCTTATTTGGGAATTGTGAATGGAAGAACCAGCATAGTGAACTGGTATATTGTAGGATGATATGAGGACAGAGAGTTGCAAGACCTGGTTCATATGGCTATGAATCGGAAAGGGAATTATTACCACGATGACCGGATTAGTTTCTTCAAGGCAATGATTATTGGTAGCCATTGATGAAAAAATTTGGTATATGGGGATTTGAATTTTTTTTTTGGTTCTGAAAAGTTTGTTAAGTTTTAGAGTTTTTCACTTCTTTTCTGCTATTTAAAGTATGAATTGTGGCTTTGGAGATAGAATTTTCCATTTCCAAAAAATAAATAATAAAAAATAAACGAAAGGAAAGTACAGCGGTTTGAATATTGCTTGAGAGCATAATATCTAAGCAAAGAAACAAAAAAAAAAAAATGGTTACTTTTCGTTATTAGAGCGTTCAATGTTGACTTTGAATGGAATTTTCCATTTTTCTAGATGTTATTCCATTTCCATTGGAAGTACTAGCTAGTGTTTGTATACATTCCGCGACTGGGACATTGTTTGGGTCCCTAGAATGATGTATGTAGGCTTTGTGATCCAATTGCACGTAGGGTCCCTGTTTTCTTACCACTCAATCACCCATTGTTCTTTTGGATTGCGCTCATGGTCATGGGTTGGCCTAAATATATACATAGAAAATACCACTTTCAAAATATGTTATTTGGCCCTCTGCCCTTAATAGTTATCTGTCAGATTAAAGGGTCGAAATGGTATAAACGATTTTGTGTATAATTTTTATTACACTTTTTAAAAGAACCGACTGTAATTGTATTGAACAAAGAATTAGCTATTGCTGTATTGAAGAAATAATCAATTAAATGTTTTGTAACTCGTACTAAATAATAAGGTAATAAAATTTATATAACTTATTAAATTAAAATATGTAAATTTTGTAATTACTAAAATGGATATAATATAAAAAATAATTAATTAATATGTAGTTTTTTTTTTAAATTCAAATAATTTATATGTAGTTTTGTTATGATATTTTTATACTAAAATTAAATTAAAAAATAATGTTAAGAATATATAATAAGGTATCAATAATTATATTAAAGTTTTGATTTTAATTTATATATATATATATATGAGTTTTAATTTAAGTATAATTGTTTGATAAAATAGAAATAAATATAATTTTGTATTATATTGATTAATTAAGGATATTTTAGGAATTCAAGTTTATTTGTCATCATTAAAAAAGAATTAAGTTTTTAAATCATCATTGCATTGATTCTAAAAGAAGCTGTGGAATTGTTCAAAATTATAAAACAATTAAAAAAATATTATTTTACTAAACATATTCATGCTCTTTAACTTTAGGAAAAATTGATTTTGACCCTTCCAAAACCAATCCTAAACTAGTCCTATATTACTTGGTAGAAAAGTCTCAGATGGACGAGAGACCTAAAATTACTTGGTAGAAAAGTCTTAGATGGACGAGAGACGTGGAAGGCTTTCTCATACCCTTCAGATGAATTTTCAAACTAAAGGTGGTGAAATGCATTTGGCCATATGTTGGGGAGTTATATGCATTTTTCCCCTGTATTTTTGAAATCTTTTTTTCTTAAGGAAAAATAAAAATAAAAATTGTCTTTTAATATACTTCTAAACCAAATATTAAGCTTCAAAACTTTAAATTGGATTTGCAAATATAAAATTATGAAGAAAAATAATAATATAGATAAGAAGAAAACGAATGTGTTCTGAAGGTTTTACATCTTTATGAAATCAATTAGAACGTTGATATTTTTTAAGTAAAATTTTATTACATTTAGTAAATTTTATATATCATCTTGTTATTGCGAAAGGTCTTCTCTTAATTGGGCCTGATCAGTATTATTGAGGGTTGTGTTGTGTCCGATCTCGTTATTGAGCTTTGCTGCTCTTCTATATTGCAATGAAAAATTCATTTGATTAGCAAACAGAGGAAAGATCTCTCTCTCGATTCATCATAAATTGGATCATTGGAGTCGGTTAAAATATATATATATATATATATATATTTTTTTTTTGTAATAGAAAGGTTAATTGTCAACATATATTTAATCCTTCATAAAACCCAAAAGTTTTATACATAGACAATGTGCTATAATAATTCACTTATAATCTAATACCTAACAAATATTTATTAGATTTAAAAAAAAAAAAAGTATTTTGTGAAGTTGTATTTTTTATTTTGAAACTGTACAAAATTATACAGTATTCAATTTACATGGCAGATCATTATTGACAATTACAAAAATGGTGTTGACATAACTGTTATTACATGAAAAAGATTGAAATAGTGCACAACTTGTACTCAGGAGCTCAGTGAGCCGTGGCCCTCCATTGGGCTTCTTTTTTTTATTTGTCTTTTGTGTGTGTGTGTGTGTGTGTGTGTGTGTGTGTGTGTGTGTGTAAATAGGCCCCTATTAGATTTGTATACCCTTTGAAGATTCAAAAAGATAATGGAGATATGAAATCTATGGTGAAGTAAAGCTTATTCTTTCGACTTGACTATTCCTAAATTCTTTACCAAAAAAAGACAAAAAGATTCCTCGGACTTGACTATTCCTAAATTCTTTACCCAAAACAAAACGAAAAAAAAAAATCCTTGGACTTGACTATTCGTAAATTCTTTACCCAAAAAAAAAAAAAAAGACTATTCCTAAATTTGTCGGCAGCAATAGGCCCTTGAAATATTTCCATACTTTAGGGTTGGAGACATTGTTTCCTCATAATAATCAATTAATGCTAAATAAACTCCTTAACTTTTTTATCATTTTGTTTTATGATATAGTTTCAAAGCTCCTGTCCTGTCATATTCTCCTGATTTAAGGTTACCATGCTCTGTTTTTTTTTTTTTTAACCTTTTATTATTTGCAATGAAAAATCAAGTGGAGTCTTGTTCACTATAAAAGCATGAAGAGTGAGGCAAAGGAAAATAAAAAGCAGAATTTATCTTTTTTGTGCTTAGTTTTTTTTTTTTTTTTTTTTTTGGGTGAATTCTTTGTGCTTATAATTTAGTATTTTGAAACTATAGCACTTGCATGAATTTCTTGGCAAAACTGATGAAGAATCACAAGTAAAATTCATTGGGTTGGGGTTTTTCTGATCCATTCAGGAGCATTCAAATATTTAAATTATTTTTTTCTTAGTTTCTTTGTGCTAAGTTTACAATTTTGTAACTATATCAGTTACATGGATTTCTTGGCACAACTGATCATGAATCACTCGTGCGTAAAAATTCAATGGGTTGGAGTTTTTATGGTCAATTCAGGACCATTCAAATATTTGAGATTATTTATATATTTATTTATTAATTTTAAACATATTGATTGTGGACCTTGTAAGATTGTAAATTGCTTGAATTGATTGGATGATAGTGAACGAAGATACTAATCTTAGTACTAGAGTCAAGAATTTCAATTATTCTTTGCGAAAAAAAATGATTTTTAAATTTTTAATTAAGGGTTAATTATATTTTAATCTTATGGTATATTAGATTTTTGAATTTAAGATGTTTATATTGAGTTCTCAATTTACAATTTATTTTACATTAGTCTAATTCTCAAATTGATTAATAGAAGTTTAAAATATTGACTAATTTTTTCAGTAATCAATAAATTGAATTTCTTTTTTTTTTTTACTTATTTTATTTGTAAATTGAAAAAAACTAATTAATTTTTTCAATATTTAAATTTTAATCAAGTTGAAATCTAATGTGCAACATTTTAAAATTCAAAAATCCAATATACACTTTGATTAAAGTACAAGGTATTAGAGTACAATTAATAACAAACATAACACATTCAAAGAAAGAATTAGAAACCATGCTTAAGAAAAAAATACATATAACAAATTAATAAAATGTTAATTAATCATACATGTAACTTTCACTAATATATATATATATATATACATATATGTAGATACTTGTAGACAACAAATTAGAAATAATATGTGTTGCTTAATTAGAGCAGCTTATGCAAGCTAGTCCTGTATGTTGAGCTTAATTATTGTTATTTATTTGCACGATTCTTATTCACTTATTTGCTTTTTCTTTTACCTAAAATGAAAGAATAATTAAGTCGAAGACAACATGAAAAGCTAACCTAAAATCCTTGATGAACAAGTTACATACACCATAAGCAATTTTCTTTTTTCTTTTTTTTTTTTTGGGATGAATAAGCATTTTGATATATGGTGGAAAATGAATTAATCCACCTGTATTGTATCTCCCTTCATATATATATTTTGATTTCTCTCTCTCGCTATATATATATATATATATATTGATTAATTGGAGAGTTTATGGTGGAAAATAAATTAATCCACCTGTATTATCTCTCTCTCTCTCTCTCTCTATATATATATATATATTTTTTTTTTTTTTTTATTTATCCCTCTCTTTTATATATATATATATTGATTAATTGGAGAATAGATCCATTACCATACCTTAAACTAAGGTTTTAAAAATTATCATTAATGATCATTATTACATATATATATATATATATATATATGTATGTCATTTTACGCTTAGATATATTCTTTTCTTTTTCTCTTTTTTTCTTTTACCTCAAAAAAGCAAATGGAGCTTGTTAACACAGCATGATCGATGGAGCCCAACACAAAACAATCTCTGGACTCAAACAAGCCAAGTATTAAACAAATAGCAAGCCCATTTCTCAATTAAAATAACGAACCTTCCAGGAAGGAGCCTAGGAGATATTTACCATACAGCTTTTGTGTGTTCTTATCCTCTTTTGTTAATAAACAATATAAAATAGTTTATGATTCGTAGCCCCAAAAAAAAAAAAAAATTATGATCGTGAGAGCAGTACAGTATTCGAAATACCGAAAATACCTGTGTCAAACATTCTCTTATCTATTTTACAGAGCTTCTTTCTTATTTTCCTCATTCCTGCTCTTTTGGGTAATGTCCAGGAGAGAAACTAACATATTTTTTTATGGAATTGAACGGAAATATTCCATGAGGTAATTTCTACACGTAGAGATAATTTGGTCAGTAGAATATTTATACGCGTCTAATGTTTTAAAAAAAATGTTGATATAGGTATTGATGTTACGAGGAAAAACTAATGTTTTAGATATTATGGATGAAAGTTTTCTAGCACAAAAATTTATCTTCAAATTGTTTATTAATATTTTGAATGCAATTAAACTTGATAAAATGTAATTGTTAGTAAGTAAAAAATTGATTATGCAATGATTTATGCTCCTATTATTGACAAATTTTTTTTTTTTCAATTTTGTTGAAGATATAATTAGAAAGGTTGTTGTAAAAAACAATTCTAAGTATCAAAAATTTTCTTGGAAAAATAAGCAGAAAAATAAGCAAACTCATTGATATTGTGTTTCAGGATCTAGAGTACACTTTATCTATAACTGTTTTAAATGTTAAATGATAATATTATTTGTATATATCATTGTACAAGTTTTAATGTATATTTTTTCAAAGAATATATATATATATATATATTTATATATATATTTATATATATATATATATATATATATATATATTTTTTTTGTGTATTTCATGCTTAAATTTGTATATTAGATTAATAGTTATCCATAAGTAATAATCATATTCTAAATATATCAGGTAAAAAAATTCAGAATTTATTTTTAAATATACATATATTTCAATTAAAAACTTTATGTGTAGTTGTTTTGTATAATATTTTAATATCTAATTTAATTATAATGAATTAATTTTCATATATGATTATCAAAATCATTTAGTACGATTACATTTCTCATGTGCATCATATGGCTCAACGCTAGCAGAAAAAAAAATGTAAAGTTATCTTCAAGAAAAACGGTGTCTAGCAATAGCAAAAAAAGCTTTAGATATGAAATTTTATGCTTGAAATTTAAACATATAAGTTCTTCAAATAGGGCAGAATAGGTGTCAACATCTCCCCTTTTTTTCTTTTTTTGTGGCTTTACCCAATATGGTATTTAGAAGTATATATGATTTTTATTATTCATCAAGAAAAGAAGCTGCAGAAGCAGCTAAACAACAACAGAAACAAAGCTATGCTTGAATATTAAAATTAAAATTATTAATTTCATATATATATATATATATATATAGAGTTAGTTACCATAAATATTCACACACAATATGGTGGGGTTTGGTATTCTATTATATGGAATTTAATGATAAGATAATACCCGCAATATGTTTATGAATTACATTTGTAATTAGAAGGTGACACATCAAAATATAAGCCTCGATACCCAGAAGAATAGCAAAACTATTATATATGTATAATTTTATTTTATTGGATGAGGCTAGGACAGTTTATATTGATGGATTGAGGCTTGATTACATGTAATCGAGAGGTGAAATACCCCATATATATTACGTATAATCAAGTCCAATCATCGGGGTATAACAATTTAAGTCTGCCGAGTGATATGAGCAATGAAAGAGTCGCATTCCAAGCGAGAAACTCCTCCATCAGCAGTAGCATTTCGAACTTTGGCACCCAAGTCTTGAGCTCTTTTCCTCATCTCAGCACCTTCATCTGGACCCATTAACCTTCTCAAAGCTTTATTAATCGTTGACGAACTCACAAGCTCATGTCTTCGTTCCCATTCCTTGACATTCAGTCCAACTTTGAGTACCTTAGTTATGAGCAGAGCATTGGTGGGTTGGTCTGTGTGCATTGGCCATGTTGCTATAGGAACTCCATAGCTGATGCTCTCCAAGCAAGAGTTCCACCCACAGTGACTCAAAAACCCACCTGTCGATTTGTGCTCCAGGATTTCAAGCTGTGGAGCCCAATCTCTCACCACCATTCCAATCCCTTTCGCTCTCATTCTCTCCTCGAACCCTTCTGGAAGTTCAACTCTTTTACCATTATCCTTTTTATGATCTGCATCTCTAAATACCCAAATGAACTTTGTCTCGCTCAGCTCCAACCCGATAGCAAGTTCTTGAAGTTGTTCATCATGGTCCCCTATGGAAGTTGTTGTTCCGAAAGAGATGTACAAAACAGAGTTTGGCTCTTGCTTGTCTAGCCATTCCAACAAGCATTTGTGTTTGCCATTATTATTGGAATTATAGTACTCTGTGTTCTTGGAATGTATTATCTGGTGTAAAGGCCCAATTGCCCAAATCATTCTATTCCGTTTCTCCGCAAGAAGATCAAGGAAAATACCGTCTATCAATCTGCACGTGTTGTTGAGAAAACCCACTGAAGATTGAACAAACTGTCGTTGGTAATTGATGAATTCGGAAATTTCTTTGCTAAAATTTCCTTCAAGACATGGGATTTCAATTGGATCATTGAATTTTTTATCATCAGCACCTAATTCTTTTGGAATTAGAAGAAATTTTCCGGATTCCATGAAAATGATTCGAGATAGAATACTGAAAGCAGTGGTTGGTTCGAAAATATAGGATTCAGCATTTGGTATAGAAGTCGAATCTTGAACCACAGACGATGCTAAATTGTCATGGATGATGACAATTCTTTTGGCTTTTTTTTGAGAGCTCATGAAGAAGAAGACCAACTGGTTGACGAAGGTTCTGGATGACATGGATCAGTGAAAATCCAGAGGAGTTTGATGAGTTGGGATCGAAAAAAGGCATTGCGAAATCATGGAATTGAATTCTTGAAAAGTGATCATCATCAAGAGGACGACACGAACCGTGATGTTCAGCTCGAGTTCTTACCTGGAAATTGTGAACGGAAGAACCAGCATAATGAACAGGTATATTGTAGGATGAAATTAGAACAGAGAGTTGCAGAACCTGGTTCATATGGCTATGAAGCGGAAATGGAACCATGATGACGATGATTGAATTAGTTTCTTCCAGGCCATGGTTCTGAACTTCCTGTTGCTGATGATGACCATCATCGGTGGCCATTGATGAGAAGCTTGTACATATGTATATATATATATTTATGTATAAGAGGATTCAAAAGATTTTCTAGGTTCTAAAAATCTTGTAAGATGTAAAGTTTTCACTTATTTTCTGATATTTAAAATATAATAATTGTGGTCTCCGAGAAACTGTCCCTGCGGCACAACCACTATTTATCGATCTCGACTTTTGAGGAATTAATGACAGTTTTGGATATTGCGTTAGTGCATACGTAAGCAAAGAAAAAAGATGGCTTCGTTTCGTTGCGTTTTGTTTTGTTATCGGTGAATTATTGCACTTTCACATGTGAAGTGATTTTCAAAGTGATAATCCAGTTCCATTGAAAGGACCAGCTAGTGTTCTTTTATTGGACATTGTATGGGTCCCTACAGGCTGGAAAATAACGTGGCCTTTTACTACGGAAAAACTCAAAGGATATGGGTATGCAATAGGTTACATTCCAATAAAATTGAAATCTACTGTATTTCTCTTAATTTCTGAAAAATACATATGCATGTGTTATTGTAATTTTATTAAAAAATTAAAAACAATATTCTTTAGTCCTAATAATTGCAATGGTGATTTTCCCACATTGCAGTTGCAATGTTTGTTGTCAAAAAAAATAAAAAGAAGTGTCAATTTTTTTAGAAAAACTGATTTACATGATTTAATTTTCAAGGAATTAATATTCCCAAACACAAAAGCAACTAAGTTGAATTTTATATTAGAAATTAAAAGTAAATTTATCTTTTTAGAAAATCTATATAACTAGTATTTTAAAAAAAAATTAAAAATGACATTAATATGGGAATAAATTTTTCAAACTTTTTTTTTCTGAATTTAAAAATATAATTTCATATTTTTTTTATTTTCTAACAAATATCCAAACATATTAAAATTTTCACTTTACTAAACAAATTAAATTGCCACTAACTTTACCAAACTAAAAACATTATTTATTTTTATTTTTTTTAATTTTTTCCTTATCTTCGAAGGGGAGGTTTGATTTTATTTATTTTCATGCTTTTGATGTGCTTAATCATATTTGCATTTGAATTGTTTTAATGGGCTTAATCATGTTGTTGACTTTGGCCAAAAAAAAAAAAAATGTAAATTAATGTTTGTTAACCTTTTTCTCTCTCTCTCTCTCTTTTTTTTTTTTCTTTTTTTTAGCTAACAATGGACCATAATCTCTCTTAATAATATAAAAAACATCGTTTATCGCGGCTAATGACCATCATTAGTAGGATTTTATGTCATTTGATAAATTAAATAGTTATCTTAAATTATTAATTTTTCCAAATTAAAATATTTTAATAAAATATCAATATAATTAAATAATGCCAATTAACAATAGTAAAACTTAAAATTTATTTGGACTTGTCATCAGGGTCATTAATTAAATGTTAATCTTTCAATTCATTTTCAACTTTCTGACATACTTAGTAATATTTGCATTTGAATCGTTTAGCGGGTTTAAAAAAGATATTCTTTCTTTACTGTCTGTTAATAATATTCATAGGGATTTTCCCATCATAATTATTTATTTAATTTTTATTTTCCCTGGCTTACTGTCTTGTTATTCAGTGCACTTGTTCTTTATCTTTTTCATTACTGAAAAACATGAAAATGGACTTACATGCATATGTTGCTGCGGCACTGTAACAAGGCACTCTTACATATACCAAATTTTTTGTGTCAAATAATTTGACAATTTATAAATGATTGATAAACTAATAGTACTCTAAGATTATGGAAAATAAATTCACTGAAATAATGGCAACTTAATGGATATAAAAAATGATAACGATCTCTCCAGGATTCTTTCCAAACATCCGAAGTGGTCCTTTCTAGGGCAGCCCAATCAAATTTTCTATCAAAAATCCAGTAGAACTCCCTCTTAATTGGATATAACTTAATAATACAAATAAAATAACATGAATTTTTTTTTATGGAATTCTCACAAAATCATTAATCCTAATAATATAAAAGTTACAAATATTAGGTTAATCCACCAAAGTAATCTAAAGAGTACAATGAACCAATATAACATATAAAAAATACTCAATATAATGTATACTTCATAATTCAATAAAAAGTACTCAATATAATGTATACTTCAAAATTCAATGAAGGAAAGAATATTTACTATTATTAGGGTCAAAGGAAAAGAAGCGATCATCATCAGCAACAGAACACCATAGAAAAGATGAAGATGCTTGGATGTGATAGACTAAACCTTTCAATTGAGGTTCAACTAAATAATTTAAAAACAAAACTTTAAAACAAACTCAATGAGCAGAGTAAAAAGTTCATCTATTTTGAAAAAAATCTTTCATATAATCCATGAATTTTCTCAAAGAAATAGTGAATCTCATATTTCATATGAAAATATTTGTAAATATGATACTAGTCATAACTTTCTATACTTAAATAAATAAATATTATTTTTCAAAAATATCATATAAGCAAAAATAATGATTCTACAACCATAATTCATATGATATCAGAATTTGTGTGTCATGCCTAATACTAAATCTTATCATACGATCCTTAACATTCTAAGGCATCATAGAGCTAATAAGGGAGAGGAAACTTGTCATATAACTCTTAGTGTCCCTAAGCTGCTGCAGAGCTAGAACCTTTCAACCAACCTATACATCATATAATAATAGCAGAGAGTTGAGCCATATATATATATATATATATATGATTTCATAACCGAATTCATATCTATATCTGTAATTTTGGTATTGTTTGGTATACAATATCGTCAATCCATATCTCACATATATCTTACAACAAAATATCATTTATTTTCTTATATTCATATCCAAAAGCTTAATATAACTATTTAACATAACATATACAAATCATATATAAATAAACTAAATAAGATAACCCAATTATCAATATTTTTTTAATGCCAAAAATATTACTATGTGAAGTTATATAGCAATAATCAATCTAACTACTTAAACTTTTTTAAATATCAAGATCCACAATTCCATTATGAGCATAGTAAAATTTATAAAAAGAAATAATAACTTTTATATATATTCACATATATTAACATATATAATTATATAACCAAAAATTTATATAAAATTTCATAAACTTTAGAAAAACTATGAAACATTAATTTAACATGACCCAAAAATACTTAGAAAAATAAATCCACTTACAGAGATATAGTTCATTCATAATTTGTTGTCAGAGTCTCCATCTCAGTGCCTAAAATATAACAATAACACTTCTTAGGCTTTCACAAGTTAAACTACAGACATTAGTGCTATCAAATATCTTAAAATAACTGTTACAGCACTCCAATTACCAAAATTTGTCATCAAATAGCCTAATTATACTGTGACCCTTAATACTTAATATCTAAATTTGGGATTTTTCATTCGAAGATCAGTTTGATGAAATTAAACTTTCACATGGGCCTTATTGACATCTAATTACACTAATTCAATTCCAATTTTATCCAATCTACCCAATTATGTTCAAATAGAGTGCAATTTTGCTGGATATTAAATTAATTGATCCAAAAATGAAAAATTTATTAAATAATATCCAAAATATACAAACTTTATATCAATGGAAAGCTTGTGGAATAAGTAACAAGAATCTAAGCTCATCTTGGTCCAAAAATGTTATTGGTGGCCACACAACACGTCGAAATTTTTTTCCAAATTTGATGTTGACGAATAAATCAAACCATGAAAATTTTCAACAAACGGAGATCAAATTTGTGCTCAAAGGGCCCAAAAATAGTGGGCAAGGGGTATCGGTCAAGCTGAAACAATCAAAAATCCAGTCAACCCGTTAATGACCCGTGATGGCATCGCCGCAACTTCGTCGGCCCGATCCCAGAGCCTCCAAGGGAATTAGTCCGGGAAATTTGGTGCTTTTGGTTGCATTGAGTGCTCTACCATGATAGCTGGCACATCTAAACATTGATGGTTGAAAAACAGAGAAAACCGACCTACATGGTCTGGTGGTGGAAACAGGTTAGGTAAACCTAGTTTTGGGTTCCATAGGTATGTAGGGTTTTTGGAATCTTTTTAGGTATTTTTGCAATCGTTCACTGTTGGACACTCTTTCTAATTTATTTATAAGGTCTTGGTTTACTAATAGATAAAAATCCGAGACTGGTTGAGATACTAATATAATAATGATGTTTAAAATTTTTCTCAAATCATAACTTTCTAATTATAACTTGAAATTGAGCATACAACTAGTTTATGAACTTGTACCGACAAACTCTACATAAGGGCATAAGATTCAAAGCCAAAATCCATCTCCAAAAAAAAGTCAAATTTGATCCCATTTAAAAATTTATTTTCGTCAAACTTGATCAACCTTAGTCCAATCGTACAAAATTTTAAATTCTTGATATTTTCTCATAATGGATCATTACAAATAAGTTAGTTAAGAAATTTGCTAAGTCTAGATTTATTCATGTAAGAAAAATATCATATCCATCTCAACAAAATCAAACGGCTTTCCTTCATATACTTTTTTTTTTTTTAATTGAGTATTAAGAGAAACAAAATAAGAAACTATACTAATAAGGACTTTCCAAAATATGGTTATTTATTTAAAAACTATGTTGCCATTATTTGATATTATTGATAAAATTCTTTTGATGCAGCAAAAATGTCTATAGGATTCCCCGCTTAAATGGGGTGCCTAAAGATAGGGGGGAAAAAACAAAACTTGCTATGGGATAAAGTCTTTTATAATACATATATATTTTATATTCTATAAATAATGTATTTATCTAATAGATTAATATAAAATATGTATATTTTATATCAAAATAAAGATTAAAACATTTTATATATATATAATGAAATTTTATAATGCGGACGGTTAGCATCATGTTATGGTGTAAATGGCTTTAAAAATAACGATTTTTTAAAAAAATATCATCAAGTTTTATCTTTATGTGATAGAAATGATGATAATTTTTTCAAAGTATACATGATAAAAATAGATTCTCTCTCTCTCTCTATATATATATATATATATATATATATATATATATATAGAGATGGGGAAAAGGGAATCTCCGATCCACATTGCTTTAAAGGAATCGGGGAAATGAAGCGGTAAAAGAGCGTTACTGTGTGTTGCGTTCAGTTGTAATTCTCAAGCGGACGACCTTATGTGTTAAAAAATGTACCTACATCATCTTCGTTCACTCAAAAAAATGCTCATGCATCGCATAACTAGGAGACAAATGTCGAGTGGCACAAAAATTTAGAGTGACTGTCATGAAGTCTATATTTGTACAAATAAAAAGAAATGGAAAGTTTCAAGAAAATGGTCTCTAGCAAAATGGTTTTAGAAGAATAACAGCATAAATTTTATGCCTAATTTTTTAAACAATTCTTCAAATGGGGCAGAATAGCTTTATACGTCTTTTTTTTTTTAGGGGGGGGGGGGGGGGGGGGGGGGGGTGCTTTTCACATTATGGCTTTTAGAAGTGTATATGAATTTTATTATTCATCAAGAAAAGTAGTTGCAAAAGCAGCTATCAACAGAAACAAAGCTATACTTTTACATTCAAGCTTGAATTATTAATTTTAGAATTTTGATAAAAATAAGGATGCCATGAGGCTATGAGGATATCTTATGTAATAAGTCATGTCATCTATTTTGGTTATCATATAGCAAAAATAAATTATCAATTAAATTAAAAAAAAATTCAAACAACCTTTATAACAAATTTCAATAGGTTCCACGCAAATATGACATATCATTATTATTATTATTACATAATTTAGGTTTTATTAAAAAATTCAAAATATATGTTTGGTTGATATGGTACCGTTTAGATGACATAGCTTGCTTATAAACTATTCTTACCATAAGATCCTTACTATATATAAAATTACACAATACCTTCATACATTATCCTTACTATATATAAAATTACACAATACCTTCATAGGTTACATGTAATTAAGCTATGATACTGCCTTAATATAAGCATCAATGTCCATCATAGCAAGGCTAATATATATACTTATATATATATATATATATATATATATATATATATATAATTTTATTCTACGAGGCAACATTATTATAAATTTTGTCAAATACCCCATATATTACATGTAATTGAGCGTATGTCAAATAACAATAAAAGTACCACATCATCCTTGTATATGTATAAATTTTATTAAATAACCCAAATATTATACATGTAACTGGCGGTATGTCAAATAACTTATATATTACATGTAACTGGCTTTATGTCAAATAATATAAAAGGTCCCACATCATCCTATGAAAATGTCTTTTCAAGTCTGCCTAGTGATATGAGCAATGAAAGAATCGCATTCCAAGCGAGAAACTCCTCCGTCAGCAGTAGCATTTCGAACTTTGGCACCCAAGTCTTCAGCTCTTTTCCTCATCTCAGCTCCGTCATCCGAACCCATTAACCTTCTCAAAGCTTTGTTAACCATTGACGAGCTCACAAGCTCATGTCTTCGTTCCCATTCCCTAACATGGAGTCCAACTTTGAGCACCTGAGTTATGAGCAGAGCATTGGAGGGTTGGTCTGTGTGCATTGGCCATGCTGCAATAGGAACTCCACAGCTAATGCTCTCCAAGCAAGAGTTCCACCCACAGTGACTCAAAAACCCACCTGTCGATTTATGCTCCAGAACCTCAAGCTGTGGTGCCCAATCTCTCACCACCATTCCAATTCCTTTCTCTCTCATTCTCTCCTCGAACCCTTCTGGAAGTTCACCTCTTTTACCATCGTAGTCGGGGTCATCCATATCTGCATCTCTAAATACCCAAATGAACTTTGTCTCACTTAGCTCCAAGCCGGTAGCAAGTTCTTGAAGCTGTTGATCATGGTGCGCCATGGAAATTGTTGTTCCGAAAGAGATGTACAAAACAGAGTTGGGTTCTTGTTTGTCCAGCCAATCCAATAAGCATCTGTCTTTGCCACTGATTGAATTATAGCACTCTCTGTTCCTGGATGTTATTTGGTGTAGAGGCCCAACTGACCAAATCGTTTTGTTCAGTTTTTCAACCAGCATATCAACGAAAATACCATCTACCAATCTGCACGAGTTGTTCACAGTGCCGACTGAATTTTGAGCAAATTGCTGTTGGTAGCCTATGAAATCAAAAATTTCCTTGCTAACACTTTCTTCAACATATGGGACTTCAATTGGGTCGGAGTTATAATTTTCATCGTGGGCTAATTCTTTTGGAATCGTAAGAAATATTCCCGATTCCAGGGAAATGATTCGGGATAGAACACTGAAAGCAGTGGTGGGTAGGAACATATAGGGTTCAGCATTTGGTATAGAAGTCCAATCTTGAACCACAGAGGAGGCTAAATTATCATGGATGATGATAATTCTATTGGCTTTTTTAGAGAGCTCATGAAGAAGGAGTGCTACTGGTTTACGTAGGTGCTCCATGGCATGGATAAACATAAATCTAGAGGAGTCGGGAGACAAAGGAGGAATTTGGAAATCATGGAATTGAATTTTTGAAAGTTGATCGTGGAGATGATGAGCTCGGGCTCTTATTTGGGAATTGTGAATGGAAGAACCAGCATAGTGAACTGGTATATTGTAAGATGATATGAGGAAAGAGAGTTGCAAGACCTGGTTCATATGGCTATGCATTGGAAATGGAACCATTATCACGATGACCGAATTAGTTTCTTCTAGGCAATGATTATTGGTGGCCATCGATGAAGAATTTTGGGTATATGGGCGGGTGTTCTGAAAAGTTTGTTGATTTGTAGAATTTTTCACTTATTTTCTGATATTTAAAGCGTGACAATTGTGGTTTGGAGATTGAATTTACCATTTCCAATAAAAAATAAAAAAGCTGAAAGAAAAAGTACAACGGTTTTGGATACTGCGAGAGTGCATATGTAAGAAAAAATAAATAAATAAATTGGCTTTGTTTCATAATTCAATGTGATTTTGAATAGAATTATTTTTGTGGGTGCTATTCCGCTTCCACTGGGAGTACTAGCTAGTGTTTTTATATATTCCACTATTGGTGGTACATTGTTTGGGTCCCTAGAATGTAGGCTTTGGGGTCCAATTGCATATGGGGTCTTTGTTTTCGTATAAGCTTGATTCCTGGTTGTTATTCACCAAAATAAATTTAAAAAATTAAATAAAAAAAGACCCCCGGTATTTTACATTTTTGAATATTGTTGCCAAGAATTTTCTACATTATCCAGTTTTCTTACTATTCAATCACCCATTGTTCTTTTGGATTTATTTATAAGGCTTAATTTTATTGAGCTCATGGTTTGGCCTAAATACGTACACATAGCCAACATCACTATCAAAATTTGTTATTTGCCGTTAATAGTCATCTGTTAGATTAAACGGTTGACAAGGTATGAACGATTTTTTATATAATTTTATTTCAACTTAAAACTTTTTAGAAAAGTCTTAGATGGATTAGGGGCGTGGAAGGCTTTGTCATACCCTTCTGACGAATTTTCAAACAATAATGGTGGTAAGGTGCATTTAGGCCTTATGTTGGGGAGTTAAAAAAAAAAAGAAAATATATATATATATATATATATGCATTTTTTCTCTCTATTTATGAAATCCCCATTTTTTATGGGAAAATTAAAAAAAAAAATTGTCTTTTAACATACCTCTAAACCAAATATAATTGGATTTTACAGAAATAAAATTATGAAGAAAAATAATAATATAGAAAAGAAGAAAACGAATATGTTCTGGAGGTTTTACTTTCCTATGAAAACAATTGGAACTTTGATATTTTTTGAGTAAAATTTACATATCATCTTCACAAAGCAAAAGGTCTTTTATTTAATTAGTCACACAAAAAAAAAGCGGGCCTTTCTTAATTGGGCTTGATTTGTAATATTGATGGGTGTGTTGTGTCCGGTCTCGTTATTGAGCTTTACTGCTCCTTCATGTTGCAATGAAAAATCCATTTGATTAGCAAACAGTGGAAAAATCCCACTCTCCATCCATCATCAATGGATCATTCGAGGCGGATAATATGTATATATTTTTTAATAAAAAGGTTAAAACCAAAAAAGTCTTATATTTAATTGTTACATAGATAATATAATATAATAAATCACTTATAATTTAACACTTTAACAAATATTTTCTAGGTTGAAAAAAAAATACAAATATTTTGTAAAGTTGTATATTTTTTTATTTATTTTGAAGTTGTATAAAATTATACATTATTCAATTTTCATTGGATATGATTATTGAAAATTACAAAAATGATGTTGACATAACGGTTATTACGTGAAAAGGATTGAGAATGTGCACAACTTATATTCAGGAGTTCAATGAGCCGTGGGCTTCTATAGGAATTTTTTTTTTTTTTTTTTTTTTTTTTTGGGGGTGAAAATAGGCCTCTATTGGATTTATATGCCCTTTCAAGATTCAAAAAGAGAAGGGAGATATGAAATCTATGGTGAAGTAAAGCTTATTCCGTGGACTTTACTATTCCTAAATTTTAGACAAAGACCATTCCTAAATTTGTTGGCAGCAATAGACTCTTGAAATATTTCCATGCAAAACTAGGGTTGGGGACATTGTTTGGTCATAATTAATTAATGCTAAATAAATTTCTTAACCTTTTTTCTCAATTTACTATAAGATATAGTTTCAAAGGTCCAATCATTTTCTTCTAGCTTAAGATTAAACTTTTTAACTTTTTTATCATTTTATTATAAAATATAGTATTAAAAGTTCTATCGTTTTCTTTTAGCTTAAGTTTATTATGCTCTATCAAATGAAATTGGTTCAATTAGTAAGTCATTTACACCAATAATTGGAATGTCATAAATTCAAAACACAAAGATAAAAAAGAAAAATTATTGTAAATGATAAAAAAGAAAGTCATCATGCTCTTTTCTTTTCTTTTTTTTCTTTTATTATTAGCAATGAAAAATCAAGTTGAGTTTTCTTAACTATAAAGGCATGAAGAGAAAGATAAAGGAAAATAAAAAGCAGAAGTTGTTTTCTTTGCGCTTAATTTAGTATTTTTAAACTATAGCACTTGCATGAATTTCTTGGAAAAAACTGATGAAGAATCAATGGTAAGTAAAAGTCAATATGGTGAAGTAAAGCTTATTCCTTGGACTTGACTATTCCTAAATTCTAAAAAAAATCTATTCCTAAATTTTTTTTCCATTCAAAACTAGGGTTGGGGACGTTGTTTGGTCATAGTTAATTAATGCTAAATAAACTCATTAACTTTCATATCATTTTATTATAAGATATAATTTCAAAGGTCCTATCATTTTCTTTTACCCTAAGGTTAAACTCTTTAACATTTTTATCATTTTATTATAAGATATAGTTTTAAAGGTCCCATCATTTTCTTCTAGCTTAAGATTACTATACTCTATCAATTGAAGTTAACTAAATTGATATACATTTTACATTTATGATTAGGAGGTAGTAGATAAATGAAAATGAAAAAATGATTATAAATTATTATAAATGATAAAAAAAAAATTATTATGCTCTTTTTTTGGTATTCCTTTTATTATTAGCAATGAACAATCAAGTTGAGTCTTCTTAACTGTAAAAGAATGAAGAGAAAGATAAAGGAGAATAAAAAGCAGAAATTGTCTTCTTAGTGCTTAATTTAGTATTTGGACACTGTAGCATTTGCATGAATTTCTCGTAAAAACTGATGAAGACTCAATGGTAACTAAAATTCAATGGTTTGGAGTTTGTCTGATCCATTCAGGAGCATTCCAATATCTGAAATTATTTTTTTCTTAATTTCTTTGTGATTAGTTTAGTATTTTGGAACTATATCAGTCACATGAATTTCTTGGCAATTAAACTGATCATGAATCACTGGTAAGTAAAAATTCAATGGTTTGGAGATTTTATGGTCCATTCAGGACCATGAATGTCTGAAATTATATATTTATCTATTTATTTTTTAATTGGAAACATATTGATTTTATTCCCTTTTTTTTTTGCGCTATGCCCCCGGACATTCCCGACCCCCCCCCCAAGACTCGACCCAGCGTCCACTGGCCGGGGCTGTGTGTGCTCTAACCACTGAGCTGGACCTGGTATGATTGTAAATTGATTGAATTGATTGGATGACAGTGAACTGAGATACGAATCTTAGTACTAACGCCCTGAATTTCAACTAACCTTTACCAAAAAATAAAAAAGAATTAATTGTATTTTAGTACATATATTTTAATCTCATTGTACGTTGAATCTTTTGAATTTAAAACTTTCACATCGAATTTTTAATTTTTAATTTATTTTATATTAATTAAAATTTTAAATTGGCTAACAAAAGTTTAAAAATTAAAAATAAAATGAACTAATTTTTTCATTAATCAATTAATCTCTTTTTTCTTTCTCTTTTTTTTTTTGTTTATCTTATTTATAAATTGGAAAAACCAGTTAATTTTTTCAATATTTAAACTTTCAATTTAAGACTCGATGTGAAACATTTTAAATTCTAAAATCTTATATATAATTTAACCAAAACACAAAGTATTAAAGTACAGTATCCTACAATTAATTAAGAATGTAAAAAATGCTTAAAAAAATACATATAACAAATTAATAAAATGTTAGAATTAAAGTACAGTATCCTACAATTAATTAAGAATGTAAACAATGCTTAAGAAAAAATACATATAATAAATTAGTAAAATGTTAATTTGATTATACATTTACTTTTCACAAATATATAGATATAGTCAGACTCAAATAAGTTTTTAAACGAAAAAATAACATGAGATCTTCTTTTTTCAGTCGTTGGATTGTATCCAAGGATAAAATTTAAAATTATATTTATCTATCATCAGTTTCCAATAGAATTTACTTTTTTTTAAATAGGATTTTAGTACATCACTAAATCTATATTTGATTACTTTTTAAATTTTAAATCCTAATACTCCATGTAATCTAATAATTATCAAAGGTGAACTTTAGTTTAATAAAGTAAAATAGATCTCACTTGAGACTGATTTATATTTATATATATATATATATATATATATATATATATATATATATATATTTGTAAACAACAAATAATAAGTGATGTTTAATTAGAGCAGCTTGTTATGGTAAAAATAAGCTCAAGACATATGGCACGATCATCACCGCTCATCTTCAAGATCAATAAATATGGTAGTGATGACAGTTAACTAAACGAAGGGTCTCATTTACTCAACCAGCAATTGGTCTCATCTATTGACCAATGTTGATCTTGTCTACTCGATTAAGTATTGACCTCGTTTACTGATCAATGATTGATCTTGTCTACTTGATCAGGAATTGACTCACAATTACTAGATATAATTTCTACTATGGATATCAAGAGTGTCAAATAGCGAAGTCTTTATACACTTAAAATTCGAATGACAATAAATACGATCTGTGTTTATATTGATTATCTTTTACTTAAATAATACGGTATCTAAAGATAACAAATAATATATTATGATTTTTTCATGATTTGAACTATATGATTCGATGAATTCAAATTCAAATGGCACTATCATCCTCAAAGGTTAAGATGCTACTATAAATAATTCTTATTTCTGTAAGAATTATACAATCTAAAAATTTTCTCTATTATCTATTTTACTAAACACTATAGTCAATTTATGACTTAAATATCATTGTACCTTTGCCAAGTACCATATTTGTACCCAAGGTTTAACTTTGCATTTGATTGCCGGTTAGTAATTTGATAGTGACAAGGAGCAATTGAATATTGGTCGACTGGATAGACCAACGATCGGTTAGACAATGAGTAGCAGATATGACGCACCAATGTCAATTCAATGATCGGCTAGAAAGACAATTAGTCGATTTGACGAACCGATGATTAGTAAGATGATCAAATTAAAAGAGATATTGGAGGATGAATTTTTGCATCAACACAGCTTATGCAAGCTAATCCTATATATGGAGCTTAATTACTGTTATTTTATTTGTATGATTCTTATTCATTTATTTGTGTTTTCTTTTTCCTAAAATGAAAGAATTATTAAGTTGAAGAAAACATGAAAAGCTAACCTAAAATCCTTGATGAACAAGTTACATGCACCATAAGCAATTTTTGTGTTTTTTTTTTAGCGAATACGCATTTTGATATATGGTGGAAGACGAATTAATCGACATGGATTGTTCTCTCTCTCTCTCTCTATATATATATATATATATATTGATTAATGGGAGAGGAGATTTTATCACCAAGCCTTAAACCCAAATTTAGAAGATTATCATTGATAATCATTGTGAACTAGGCAATTACAAAAGGATTTCTCCATATATATATATAGGTAATTTCTATATCTCGTTAAAGTATAACTTTAGACTTAGATATATTATTTTTTCCCTGAAAAAGCAAATGAAAATTTCTTTTTTTTTCTTTTTTTTTTTTCCCCCTCATTCGTGCTCTTTCTGGGTAATGTCCAAAAGAGAAAGTAACATATGTTCATGGAATTGAATGGAAATCTTCCATGGGGGAATTTCTACATATAGAGAGAATTTGGTCAGTGGATTATTTATATGCTTATAATATTTTCTTCATAAAGAAAAATGGAAATTATTTGGCAGCAATATCTCTTTCACACATTGTTTCATATGCAGTTTTTTTCTTCATGAATTGCTTAAACATATGTCAATACCAACCAATAAGTTTAAACCTTTGTTCATTTTTTTTTTTTTTTTGGGGAGGGAGGGCTTTTTCTTGATAGGTTAACTGCAGTTTAGTACAATGTATTTTTTTTTAGATTAAACATTAAGCCTTCAAATTGAAAACGTTTTTTATTGAAGGAGTAGACTATGCACACAGGACATGACAACCAAAAGATTTTTTTCTCTTTATTTTGTTTAATTATTTAACTATAAAGATTATTCAAAAAAACATATTAAGATTATCAAAAGATAATTATTACGTATATAATATATTGTTTGGTTATATCTTAGAATTTTCTTTTCCCCAAAATTAACAATTCTATTGTTGGTTGTCATTGTTTTATTTAAAATTCTAAACCATAAAAGGAAATAAACACTAAATGATAAGTGAGAGTTGTGTCCAATTTAACAATAATGATATGGATAAAACTAAATTTTTGAATTAAATTTATTGAAATAGCACAATTTGGTTAACCCAAATTGAGATGCCCAAATTCTAACGAAATGGGAGAATATACTTTTGTCCATTCATAAACACCACATAAATATTCATAACTATAACACGAAAATAATTGTAAATATTAATTAAGTTATATATATATATATATATATATATATATTATATAGTGTTATTCTATAGTAAGAAATTGGCAATTTTTTAATGTATGAACATTAAAAAAGAAGAAGATAATTTTAAAAAATTATTATCAATATTATCAACAAAAATTACTATTTCTTAAAAAATCATTGTCTTTTTTAATTTCCACCAGCTATAAAAGTACAGGAATGTCCGCATCATAAAATATCCATATATATACATAAAGTACAGGGATGTTTGTACCATAGAATATATATATATATATATATATAACTTATCTATCTTTATTTAATTTGGAAAAAGGAAATAAAAATATGAATTTTTCTATGTGAAAAGTATAATATTCCTCATTTATATTGCAAACAAAAATTCCCAACTTTACATCAAGATTTTGTAAATCAATTTTTCTGAAATTAATGCTACAAAATTTCAAACATATAATGATAGCTCGAGTTCATTGATCACGTTATTTAATAATTTCATTGTATTTAATTTTGATAGAGACTCCTTCAGGTGAATTGCTGGTTCATTTTATAAATAGTGGGTTTGATAATATAATATCACTCATACTAAAGTTATAGTATTTAAGATACCAACCAATATATACCATTACTAAATCTATATATAAATATATATCTGCCCTACATTGCTTTTCAGTACGTATTTATTTATTTTGTGAAAAATATAAATATGATATTATATATTTAAAATTTAAAGCATGAAAATAACAAAATTCAATATAATACATCATATATATATATATATATATATAACCAGTCATGATATTCTAATTTTAATTAGAGTACCATGTAAATCAGTTAGGAGAAATTGATCACTTGCATTTTAGGCTGATTTTTTTAAACTGATTTTACTAGCATTTCAATCTGACTTTTTTATACTTTTTTATACTGGATTTTGATTTTATCAAATAGGAATATCCTCATTAAATAATTATTATACATATATATATATATATGTCATTTTTAAAGATATTCTTAGTTAATTGATTAAGGGCTAATTTATCAGTTTGTTTT
The DNA here is from genome assembly GCF_031755915.1 of Ziziphus jujuba. Classification (NCBI taxonomy): domain Eukaryota; kingdom Viridiplantae; phylum Streptophyta; class Magnoliopsida; order Rosales; family Rhamnaceae; genus Ziziphus; species Ziziphus jujuba. The sequence goes on from NC_083386.1 coordinate 11,949,051, forward strand.
TGTAAACAGAAGGTAGTCTATCTTTAAGAGTAAAGCGTGTTTGCATTTGGTGGGTGCTCTCAAAGCCTCAGAAAATTTGTTTCTTTGAAATGATTAAAGGCAGCGGTGCCTTTGGAAGGAAACAACTTTAATAAGAAGACTTTTGGGCTGTCAAATGAGGTAAGCCTCCCTTGTCTCTCTATCAAACTCTGAGAATCAAAATGCAACCACTCTTTCTTTCTTTCTTTTTATCTTTTTTCTTTTCTTTATAACCAAACACTCACCAAAACCGCACATATGAATTTATGGGGCCACTTTCCAACCAATGCTTATTTGACACCTCATATATATATATATATGATTAAAATATGCTTATATTCTTTGAAGGCTACTCGGTGTGGTGCCCATCTATATGCTGACAATGCTAATTGGTGTTCATTAGCTAATTGTTCGAGTTGTCCATGGCGCTAATTTGTGAACGTTAATTAAGCCTTAAATGTCACTATTGATAATCATTATAAATGAGATTCATATTTTAATATATAGATTACTACTTTGTTGCGTTTAAATTACTTTTAATTTTTTAAAACTGAAAACCTATATAAAAGAGAACTCATATTACAAACCAATTAATTATTAACAAATCTACATGGATCCATTTAAAATGGTTATGTGTCACTGTAACAAATAATATTTTTATTTGCAACTAAAAGACCTTAGCCAGTTCGATGTAAAGACTTTCAACAAGTGGGTATAATTATGATAATAGGAAACATATTAACTTCTTGGTTTGGGCAACTTCTATACGGAGGTCAGTATAAGGAAGGACCACCTTCTCTGTTTGTTAGCTTATATGCCATATATAGTGAGTAAATAATTTTACTAGTCCAAAATCTTCTGCTTGCACATGTTATGCTTTTGAAACTTGTTTTTTGAAGAGAGTTCTAATTAATTGATTTATGCTTCCGGATTTATAAAAAAATTTGCGAAACAGAGAGAATTTGATGCCATGCAGAGCTCTTTGTTGTTTATGTAATTCAATAATTCATGAACTGAGAGTTATTGATTATTTTCAGAAGTTCCTGTTGTTAAATATTTGTAATAAACTGGATACTAAGTGTTGACAGAAAAATGCCAAGCATACCAAATTTATGGATCCCAAAATTTTCAATGATATGACAAGTGTTTGGAAAAGATTTAGAAAGCCAAAAATTGAAATATATAAATAATATGTTTGAAGGATTTCATTTTTATTTCTTTTTATTCTTCGTCTGGTGAGGTAAACAACAATTGCAAGAAGGCAGTTGAGAACTCCAGCCTAACAATCACCTTTTCAGTAATAATAGATCTATATCCTTAGCAAAATAAATAAATAAATAAATAATAGTAATAATAGTACTAGATATATATAACTAACACAAATAAAGGCAAACACATAATAAATATAGCCCTTCTATTACTGGTTGGAATAGAATAAAGACTAATCATATTTATGCACTGCTCACTCTCTTTTTTGACTGTAAAATCTTTATTCCAAAAAAAATAATAATAATAAAAACTCAAATACTATTATACCATCAAAAGCTCAAGATTGGTTTGTTGTGTACACAAACAAAACCTACCGCCACAACCAAAATCTAGTTTTTCTTTTTTCCCACAAAAATCCATGGAAGAAAAAGAGAAGAAGAAGAAGAAGATCAACAACCAAAACAAGAAGCAAAAACACCAGCACCCAAATGACCAGACCACAAAAACTTCAGATTTCTCTTTCAAACCCAGCTCTGATGTAAAAGGTATTCGTTTCGGCGGCCAATTCATTGTTAAATCCTTCACGATCCGTCGTGCTAGGCCTTTAGAACTCCTCCAACTCCTTTCTTTCCCACCCACAACAAGTACCACCGTACCCACACCCACACCCACACCCACCAACAACACCAACACCACAACCAACAACTACAGCGGCAATAAATCAAACACCAAGAACGCAAACAACCAAAAGCTTCCGTTCCCTTCAACCACAGCTTTCTTGCCCACAAACTTCACAATCTTAGCTCACCATGCCTGGCACACACTCACTCTCGGGCTGGGAACCAAGAAATCCAAAGTCCTTCTCTTCGTGTTCGAAACCGAAAGCATGAAGGTTGCGGTAGACCGGGTTTGGCCGCCGGAGATTCCGCTTGGCGAAGTGAACAAGAGGCTGATCAGGGGCTTGACTGGGTGCGAGATGGCTCGGTTCAAGTTTAGGAAAGGGTGTATAACTTTCTATGTATATGCGGTTCGGCAAATTGGGAACTTGGGTTTCTCTTGTGCAGATGATCTAAGGACAATCTTGCAGTCTGTGGTTGCTCTCAACGATTTCTTGGACCACACTGCTATGCTTGCCATGCCAAACCAGAGAAGCATTAGCTATGCTCGTCCTGTAGCTATGGCTCACTAGAAATTTTATTTTTTATTTTTTATTTTTTTATCATTATGATGGGGAAATGGGAATTGGTTTATTAATTTGTTGGAGATCTTGTTTTTTGTTTTTTGTTTTTTGTTTTTTTGTTTTTTTTTTTTTTTTTCATTTTGGAAAATTGTATTTTAGTAGCAAATAATAGTTTTTCTACAGTTTTCTTCTACTACTATATATACAGTAAATTCTCAGAGCCTGAATCTCTGTTTCATTATATGTTTGATGTGTCTGTTTTAATTGCAGTGCTGCATCACTTTAAATTGCAGTGCTGCATCATATGCTTCTTGATTATTCTCTGAAGATGAAGGTAAGTGTCACAGATTAATTGAATTTGATTTTATTAAGGTAGATTTTTGTGTTTTATATATATATATATATATATATATTTATTTATTAACCATGAATATTCTATATGTGTTTTCTGTAAGAAGTGGTTAATTAATTCCACCTGCCTTTCAATTCTTTCTCTGTCATATTGATTTTAATTATTAGATAACACTTCTCCTTTACTTCTACATCATTTACATCTTTTTCTAAATTAACTACTCCTACCCACCTCATGATTTCAGCAATTTAGCAAACTAGTTTAAAATTTTATTTTTCGTTAAGTTTTTTAGACATATCTTTAGTGGATTGAGTTCATTTGAACTATAAAATGTATAACTTCATTTAGGCATATCTACCTACAAATCAGTCTCTTTCTCTCCATATGTATATAGCTTTTTTAGCCATGAAACGGGCGCAGTGTCCAAGTTTTTAAGCAATATAAATTAAACCCACATTGACGTAGGCATAGTTTTATGAGTTGGATAATTTATATATATAAGTTTTCAAATGGAAAAAGTTGCAAGGTTTAAATTTTTGTAGAATGTATTTATATCAAAACAAATGGATAATTTACAATTAGTTTGTTTTTTTAATATCTTTTTCTTCCCTTTTTTTTTTTTTTTTTTTTTTTTTTTGCGCTGAGTTTTTTTTCTTATTATCGTGAATGCATGAATTTATCCAAAACATCCACTTTCCCTTCATCTGACACTGTTTTTTGGTAAATTGTGCCAAGATTTTAAACCCGTGAACCTAGTGTTTAAGTTACACCTGAAGCTCTCTTATTAATTTAGAACTCGCGCCTCAAATATTATATTAGAATATTTACATACTTTAAGATAAAATATTTTCTTGAAATCTTAAATCTTCCTCCTTTGGAAATAAACATTTATGAACTCGAAAAGCTTTATTGTATTATATGATATATATCATAATATAATATCATCTTATTAGGGATAAACAAAGGGATGACCATACACATGATGCATGGATGAATATGATGATAAAGATGATAAAAAGGGACTTTTTTTTTTTTTTTTTGGACGATTTTTTAAAATTTTTTTTGAAAAGAATTGTTTGGTAATGGAATGATGGTAAAGCAGAAATGGGGTAGGGTGAAGGGCCAACCTCTTCCACCTTCAAAAAGCATTGTGGTCTAAAAAAGTGAGGAAAAGAAAAGAATACCATATATATATATATATATATGTATGTATATATATTTATTTATTTATTTTTGTGTCCTATATATTTTTTTCCTGTGGCTTTAATCATCCCTTGAGAATGGCCATGCTAGCTAACTTTTTCACATGAATCTTGGACATCTCTGTCCTGATATTACTGCAACTTTTGGGTAAACGAGCTTAAAGAATGTGTGCAATTTATAGGTATATGCGTGGGTTAATAAGTATGCAACTGTGCATTTGGTTGGACCAATATGTATATATATCTATTTATTTCTTTTCAGTATATGGTGTGTCGCACTGACAATGCATCATAGGGTGTCACATGCTGTATACTGAAAAGAAAACTTATAAAATAGAAATAAGTGTTTTATCAAAAGTAATGGTACTATATGTAGGCTTTAATGTGATTTTTAAACTTTGTTCTAAAAAAAAATATTTTTTTTAAACATGTTTTAAAACTTTATACATAGTTTTTTCATGTACAAGAAGAATTTGAGATGAGTTCTACAAAAAAGTTAAAGTTTTCAACTATTATAAGATAAATATAAAAACTCTGGGGCAACATTTTTGTCAAATAATTATGATATATGTTGACATTTCTATGGGACCAGGTGTGTTAGTTATTGGGATTGAGTTTGTTAAATTGTGTTGACAAAGTTAAATCGTACATTTATTTATGATCAATATCTTAATATTAATTACACAACAAACTTTATGTTATATTATTTAAAGGACCATATTTATTAATGTGTTTTTATTTTTATTTCTTTATTTTTAGAACACATTTTTTAATGAACCTAGATAACACTGAAAATACATGCATCAAAACCTCTATATATAAGATTTCAAAGGGACAGAAACAATACAAGCTTGTAAGATGTTTACCATAACAAAAATAAAAAACAAGCTGGTAAAACCTCCAGAAAGAAAAGCTGTCGAAATGTATCAGTCAAAAGATCCTTTAAACGTAAGCGATCAATTGGGGTATAAAAAGTAAATTTCACATTAAAATACCAAAAAATAACGCCCACCGTGGGCCTCGAACACATGCCGTGAAGTCCAAAACTTTAAGGCTCCACCAACTGAGCTAAACAGGACTGTCGTCACATTTTATGGTATACCTAGCAATTCGTGTTGGTGGATCGTGTTCGTGTCAATCCGTTTAATAATCGTGTCAAAAATGTCTAACCCGAACACGACCCATTTATTAATTGTATCAGGTACCTAAAACACTAACCCGACCTGTTTATAAACAGGTCAACACGACACGATCCGTTTAACACGATTATTTTAACGGGTCGTGTTGACCTATTAACCTGTTAACCTGAAATTGACCTATTAACCCGAAAACTAACCTATTAACCCGTTAACCCGAAAATTAACCTATTAACCCGAAATTTTTTTTTTATTTTTATGTTTTTGTTTTATTAAAGATGTATTTTTTGTTTTTAAAAAATTAGTAATAGAAAATTATTTTTATAAAATTTTTAATTTATAATATTTTTTAGTTATTAAATATTATATTAGTGATAAAATATTAATTTAAAATTAAATTTAAATGGGTTGTAATAGGTGTATAATCGTGTCGGGTTGAAACTGATACGTTTAATAAATAGATCGTAACGGGTCAATTTCGAGTTAAACAGGTTAACCCGAAAATGACACGATTAATAATCGTGTTAAACGGATTGACCCGATTATGACCCGAACCCATTTATAATAAATCCAAACCCATTTATTCCGTGTCGTTTTCGAGACGTATCGCCGTATCATGATCCAAATTGCCAAGTCTATCTTACGGTCCAAAAAGTAAACGCAAAAACTGCTTTTAATTAAACATTAGAATAATGAAAATAGCGCCCACCGTGGGGCTCGAACCCACGACCACAAGGTTAAGAGCCTTGCGCTCTACCGACTGAGCTAGACGGGCTTTCTGGTCAGTCATCTCCTTAAAACTTATTTCTACAAAATCAACATAGAGTGATGACCACTTCGTACGTTTGAGGTTTATGTACGTGCGTAGGATGGGCAGCGATTCTCACAGTATTAGCCCAGCAAGCGACGCAGAAGGCCGAAAGCTGAGTTTTGTGAAGAAAAAATGGGGAGTGTAATTGTTTTGACGATGGTGGAGGTTATTTTGTCCCTCCTAATAATCGTAGCCTTGGGTTTGGTTTCTGCTATTTTCTTCGAAGCTTATAGAAGGAGACTCAACAACGCGTATAAACCCCAACTTTTATTTCCAACCATCCATTAAAGATCCATTTTTTATTTTTATTTTTTCTCATTGGGACTTCTTTTAAATTTTTTTTTTTTTTTATTTTGAATTTTTTTGTAGGCATGTCGAAGCCCCCGCGATCTTCGAGGATCCCAATTCGTTGAAACAGGTGGGTTTATTTTGTTTTATTTTTTAAGGTTCCATTTAGAGTAAAAGATTACTTTTTTGATTTCACCATTTAGTGTTTTGTGGGTTTTTCATAACAAAATGATGAATGAATGGATTATTTTTAAGATTTTATTTTATTATATTTTATTTTAGTTTAGTTTGTTTGCTATTGTTATACAAGTCAACCATGTAATCCTAAATGGCTACATGGATTTATTAGTTAGAATTGGCAATTTGTGGATTGTAGGTTTTGTTTTATAGTGACCTAATTCTGATAGTAATTGTTTCTATTCAAGGTTCCTTGCCCTTCAATTTTTGATCCATCAGAAAAGTACATATCTTTGATAATTCCTGCATTCAATGAAGAGCACAGGCTTCCTGGTGCTCTTGAGGAAACCATGAAGTAAGTTGAAGCTTTGCCACTTTTAATATTTTCTTCAAAATATTGTCTGAGTTTGAAAGCAATTACATTTGTACTATCATTAGGCGTTTTAGATAATATGATCCTTTTAACTTTCCTAAAGTGGCAGTTGGGTTAAGGAGGCACTAACTTCTTAGCACTTTATTTACATTCTGATGCAAATATACCGCCAGAAAATTTGACAAGCGAATTGACTTAGATGGAGATAAGTAGTATTGGAAAATAGAGTAAGAAGATCCTCAATTTATCTTTTTTTGTACTTATACGTGAGAATAGTAAACTTGGAAAATTAATCAGTAAGAGATTGACTTTGGGTGTGAGCAGTGTTGTTGTTGGTTATGTTGGAGCCTTTCATTGTGTGAATTTAATGGCATTGCTTCTAATTTAATTTGTCTAACTTTGGTAGTTAAATGCTAGAAAGTAATGAAGAAAGCTGGTAAAGTACCATCAGTGGGTGGTGAATATGATATTGAAAGCTGTGTGGACAATTGTAGATGATACATTTTGCAAATCAAACATTATTAACTGATATAGCTCAATGTAGCTGAACTTGTTGGAATGTGAAGGACTTTCAAAAATCAACATCCTTTCTTTTTGCTGCAATCATTTTCTTTGTCATATTTATTATGTATATTTCAAGTGTTGAAGGATGGTTAGAAACTTGGTTACCCTTGATAAGGAATGGTTACTGGTTTATGGCTTGAATTTGAACCAGTTACAACTTGGCACCTTGAACAGTATTAAGTTGTGTTATGGCTAAATTGTTATTTTCAAATTTAACTTCTTTAGGATAATATGATTTGTTATTTTGTAGTCTGCAATAAAACTTGAATAGCTTTTCTGGTCATGAGAATTATTCATTTGGAGACTTAAATTATTATGGTTTTTATGAGAATCACAATATTGAGCCATAATAATGATAAATTCTTTGCTCTGTAGTTATTTGCAACAGCGTGGAGCAAAGGATAAGTCATTTTCTTATGAGGTATTTTTCTGTTTTTGTTATTTTACATTTTCCACAACATCTGCAATGGTTTCTGTTCTGATTTTTGAGGTCAATGAAGAGCAAGGTTTTTCCCTTATTGAGCACAATTTATCTACCCTCCAAAGATGAATGGATTCCTTATTTCAATCTCAATAATCTTGACTTAGAATGGGTTTGTCCACTTCATTATATGATTTAGTCATCCTGCTTGTTCCATGTGTGAACTCTAAGGCTTCAAGCCTTTATCAGTTTATCTTAGTAATCCTTCCTTAGGCAGAACCATTCCTGAATAGCTGAATGCAGGTGCTCTCTTTTTTTTCCCAAAAGTGAGGAAGCTAAGAGACAACAGGGATTTCTTCAATTAATGTTAATAATCAAAAAACATCTAAGAGAAGTGTTTTGTCAGCTTTTTCCGTTGCTTTGTCTTGTTTGTGTCCGTAGATATTAGGTGTTGCATATTGTTCAGGGGTAGTTTCCTTCATATTTAGGAAAAAAATCTAGTTTTAGTACTTTAGTCTTCTTTCTTTGAGGGATTTATTTTCTTCATAAGAATATATTAATGTATATATATATATTTTTTTAATGGATATGTTCGATGTTTGTCTCTTTGAGACCAATCCATACAAATGGACTAAGTCAGTTACTTTGCTTACAAAGATTTTGGAACCTGTCCTTGTCAAAGAGATTATGGTTGTTAGGTTGAAAATGTGAAAGACTTTGATAGTGAAATTCATTTGTCTAGGTGTTAGAAGAAATTGACTGTCACATAGATTCATATTAATTATTCATCATGCGCAAATTCAAGTCTCACTTTTGTGCTGCCTTTATGCATTATTTAAAGATGATTTGTTGTTGTACAGGTGGTGATTGTTGATGATGGAAGTTCTGATGGAACAAAAAGAGTAGCCTTTGAATTTGTAAGAAAATACACCGTTGACAATGTGAGGGTTATCCTTCTTGGTAGAAATCATGGGAAGGGAGAAGCTATCAGAAAAGTGAGTCTGATCTGAGCCATTTGCTCGTGGGCATCTTTTTTTGCTACTAAAATTTTTCCATGTTCTCTCCCAATGCTTTGGCAACTGATTGGAGCTCTTTACCTTCGTGAAAGCATTGTAAAACAGGGAATGCTTCATTCACGTGGTGAGCTACTTCTAATGCTGGATGCTGATGGAGCAACCAATGTTAATGACCTAGAAAAACTAGAAAATGAGGTTTGTATCAGCTGTGACAAAAGGCAAAACTGTCCTATATTGTTTTTCTGTAAAATTTTTAGTTGGGCTATGGACATGTTTACCAAGACTAACTTATATTTGCCCTCAAGGTCCAAACAGTTGCAAGAAAGGAATTTAAATTAGGAGATTCAGCATCCAGAGACTCAAATTTTAGAGTGTCGGATATCCCAATTTCTGCTTTTGGTTCCCGTGCTCATCTTGAGGATAAAGCCCTGGCTACAGTTCAGTATCGCCTTTGATTTGTGCTGTGAATTTGAATTTTTGTTTCCATCTTTATTTCTCTGGATTGAACCATCTCACTTTTGTTTCAGAGGAAGTGGTACCGCAATTTTTTGATGAAGGGTTTCCATCTTGTGGTTCTTTTGGCAGCTGGTCCGGGAATCCGGGATACACAGGTAAATTCTTAACTTCATATTATCTTTTATCAACTCATCTTCCTGTTCGGGAACATACAAACTAATACTATTTGGGGTACTGATTAAAGAGGTTATTAAATCTTTTGACTGGTTCACTTTCTTTGTAATTCTCATGTACTCTTCGTCATGTGTCACAGTGTGGTTTTAAGATGTTTACAAGGTCTGCTGCAAGGAAGCTTTTCACTAACATCCGTCTGAAAAGGTAACTGATAGAAGACAGCATAAATAACCTAATTACTCTATGTGATTCGAATTCAAATTTTAGCTTTGAAAGGAAGCTCTTCCATCTTTTATTTTTTTCAATCGCTTTTTAGCTTTTTCCCTTTAGGGTTTTGGAAGTTGAAGGTTATTGCCCAAATTGTTTAAATGAATGTTTCTGTTCAATTTGCACATTTCCCCTAGGTATTGTTATCCTGGGCACCATACCTAGGCAACAATATAGAAATTTTTTTCACAAAGATCATATAGGAAATTTTATTTACAAGTGTGGAAAAAATTGGATTAGAACATGTATATGTAATAAAAATTGTCATGTAATCTATGTCAACCGCCTCTCCAATTTCATAATGAGATTACAGGTAAAATGATAAAAGATAGTCTGGTAAAAGCACAAGCTTGGTTTCTGCCATGGATGTGTGTCTTTTCATGGAGTTTCTTGATGTATAAATGGAAAAACAAAACTTTCATTTGACAGACATATAAGTAGATGCCTATCTACGAAGATCTTTTCTCTAAAAGGGCATTCTAGCTGATTCCCAGGAACCACATTGTGGGTTTACGTTTAGTTTTAGTACATAGCAGATGATGAATTTTTGTGTTCTCCAAGTGACATGCTGTTTAATGCTGATCCCGAAGTTTAATTAAGTGCGATGAAAAGTTAACACCTGTTAATTTATGATATACTGTTAAAAAATTATTAGTCGCTTCTCTGGTTTCCTTTGCTTCCTTCAACTTCTAGATCAGAGTATTGGGACTGAGAAATAATTTGGAATTTCTGCAGGTGGTGCTTTGATGTTGAGTTGGTTTTCCTATGCAAATGGTTTGGCATCCCAATGCTTGAGATATCTGTGAACTGGTCTGAAATTCCTGGATCCAAGGTGAACCCTTTGAGCATACCCAACATGCTTTGGGAGCTTGTGTTGATGTCTGTTGGATATAGGACACGTATGTGGAGAATCAGTACCTGAACGATCATAACGGAGTTTAATTTAGGAGAAAAAGCATGTTGGTCTTGGTGGTTTTTTTAATTCTACTTCAGTGCTAGTGAAAAAAAAGAAGCTAAATACCTTAATTAGGCAACATCATCGGCATACATTTGTTACCTTCAAAAAGCATGTGCAAGAGGGAAAAATGACTTTTAGTTTTGTTGAACCATGAGCTTAAGATCTAACCATGTGATTTTAATTTCTGTGGACTACTGCTTTTTTCCTTTTCTTTTTCTTTACCTGTACTTTGACCTATATATTGCTGACTAACCATGGAGTAACATAATTTAAAAATGGAGGATATGATAAAAGTAAAAAATAGAATATAAAAATTATCGTTTCCTTGACTTGGATTGTCGTACGTATTGTGCTCGAAGTTTTTATAATGATGTGGTCACTGGTGTAGAAAAATGCACTCCATTCTCGCAACGATTACTTGCCTAATTGATTTTAGTTCCAGCATCTTGTTCAAAAGTCGCATGAAGTTGATTTGTGAGGCATTGCTAGAAGGTTGCATGAGTTGGTGAAGTTGATTTTTAATTTTTTTTTTTCAATTAAAGCCTTAAGAAATTTGAAAATAAAATAATAAGAATAAATAAAATAAAAAAGAGGCATTGTATATCACTATTCTCTAGATGTATCAAGAATCAAGAGTATCAAGACCTTGATTATATTATGAAAATTGTTAAAATAATTAGCAAAGCATCAAATATTCATAAACTAAGTACGTCCTGAAAAATAATAATAATAATAATTACAATAAAAAAATTGATTAATTAGCTACTAATTAATAAAATAAGTGATTATACGCAATAACAACATAAATATCATTTTAAAAGAATCGTGGATGGAATATAACTTAGTTTTGCATAAGCAACCCTTTTTTTTTATAAATTATAACAATAGGAAAAAAAAATATGTATATATATATATATATATATATATTGAAGCAATCAAATATATATTTAGCCTACCAATTTTTACGCAAAAAAAAAAAGTTGAATAAAAAAAAAAAAGGCTAAATGCTTAAGCACAATTTAATTAGTTTTAACCTAAAAGCTAGATCGTGAAAGAGATTGTATAACCATAATAATAATAATAATAAAAGAATACAAAAAAAAATGCATGATAGATAATTATTTGTTTTTCAACGTTGAATACGAGTTTGGGCAAAGAGAGAAACATAAAAAAGCAAAAGAAAAAAGAAAATGCAAATTAAAAAGGAATCGGTATATTTACATTCCATATGTAGAAGTGAAAAATGGGATAGTTTCAAAAAAAAAAAAAAAAAGTTTCGAGTCAAATGACACTTTCAAGCTTTTACGAGAGCAAAATAATAAAACTAGAAAAAGAAAAAGAAAAAAAAAATATCTATAAGTCAACAGATTAGCGTGGCGACAATTAATTGGGCCTGGCCATAACCGTAAACAGGTACCTTGTTTAGTCCACCACCGTGTTGATATCACCATTGGCAGCATGTCTTCGAAAATGAGTTGTCCTAATTCTCTACTTTTCAATGTAAAATAAATGGGAGTTTAATCAATCTTTTCTGATTACATATGCAAAATACCACTTTTTTTTAACCTTTTTGGAGTAGTTAGTTTTATATATTTGATATGGTTGTGGAGTAGTTAGCCTCTGCTTACGTACGTTCATATATCAGATATCGTACATCTACATCACAAAGAAAATATACAAATCTCTTTCATTTTTGAAAAATATATATATATATATATATATATATTACAATAATCTTTCAAAACAAAACATACAAGAATATTATTATGGCAACTCCATTTCTGAATGAATTGAAGAAGCAAGCTTCGTTCTTCTTCAAAGACAAGATTAAAACTGTTCGTTTGGTGCTCACTGATGCAACTCCTACACAACTGTATGTACCACTCTATTATTCTTGATCTTTTTGTTGGGTTTTTTCCTAAATTTTTTTTTTTTTTTTTTTTTTTTTAAATTTTGTTTTCTTTGTTGGGGGCCGGGAATTATATACAGAATGACAGACGAAGCTACAAATGGGAATTCATGGCCACCAGACACACGTACCTTTCGAGTGATTTCGAGGGCTGCTTTCGATATTGATGATTACTGGAGGATTGTGGAGATTCTACACAAGAGGTTTAATTGCTGCCACTGCTTAATTAATTTTCTTTTATCTTGTAAATACCCATTGGCATGGTTTCTGAAATGCTACTTCTAGTTTTCCCAGAAGAGTTTTGAGAAAAGCTTAAAACCAAAGCAACTGAAAGTCGTAAAGCTTTTTTTTTAAAAAAGAAATTTCAAGTTATAAAGATTTGCAAAATCAAAATTTATCCCAAACAAAACCTAAAATGATCATTGAACCTTTTTCCATTGGGAAAAACAGGTTGATGAACTTTGATAGGGAGAACTGGCGAGGGTCTTACAAGGCTCTAATATTATTGGAACACCTTCTCACCCATGGACCTCTAAGTGTTGCTTTGGAGTTTCAGGATGATAAAGATACTATCAAAAACATGGGAAGCTTTCAGCATATTGATGAGAAGGGGTTTGTATTTGTATTTTCCATATGGTCATTTAATTTTGCATCAGCAACCCAAATTTAAAATTTTTTGCACTTTTTCCATATGCAAACAGGTTCAACTGGGGCTTTTGTGTGAAAAAGTTGTCAGAGAGAGTATTGAAGCTTCTTGAAGATGAGTTGTTTCGTAAACAAGAGAGGGCCAAAGCTCATAATCTAACTCGAGGAATTCAAGGCTTTGGGAGCTTCAATCAGCGTTCCTCTTCCAATTCAAAAGAAAGCTTGGAATTCTTCGCTAGTAAGACTTACGGGAGATGTAATTCTCATTACAATGAACATGGTGATCAAAATCAGAAAACCAAGTTCTTGGCCTCGAACGGATTTTTCTTTGTTGATGAAGATGGGATTGGCAAGAAAAGGCATATCGATTTGGAATCCAGAAAACCAGAAAAGTATTCAGATTCTAACTGGTTGAGTGAAGAAGATGAATACAGCACAGAGGATCATCCATTTTGTACTAAGAACAAGCATCCGCTCACAGATTCCCTGCTTTCTTCCGTAGAATGAAAGCATGAAATTAAGAACAACTTATAGGTTTGCTCTAGGATTGCTGTTCTAAGAATTCCACTTTGTGTACGTAGAAATTAGAACTGTTTGAGACGACTTAGTTGTAGACATATAATTTCGTGTATAGTGAAAAATATTTAAATGATTTGTTGCTAAAATTTAAAAAAGAAAAACCTTCTTTCACGTGTGCAACCACTGATTTTTCATTTGGGAAAAAGGAAAATTATGGTTAAAATATATGAAACATGGTTTTAAAAAAAAAATATACATATATATTATTGTTATGAAAATTATGTCTTGCAACGTTAATATTTTAAACAAAATACTCAGATTATTGTAGAAATTACTTGCGATCAAATTATTATAAAAAATATTCATTTGACTAGCAAAATATATAAAAAAGAAATATAATATCAAGTAAAAAGTAGAAATTAAGTCAAAATAAAATTTAAAAAAAGAAAAAAGAAAAAAAAAAAGCCTGTGATTGAGGAAAACATATATGTAAAACAAACAAAATTCTAAACTATCATATGGTATTCTCTCAGACAAACTCAAAGGCTCCAAAGTCCTTCGCATCTGAAACAAGTAAATTATGGAGTTCGGGATCAAAGAAAAGTTGCTCAAAAATTGGCTTCTTAGCTTCTTTACCGATCAGAAGCATTTGGAAATTCCAAGTTAAAGAGTAAATGGCATATGAGATCTGCCTTGTTTAAACAATTGGAAACAAAACTAGATCAAGCCCTTCTGCTTGTTAATCCCACGACAAAGACTAATCAAGAAATAAATCATAAAATTGGAGCCATTACTATATATATATATATATATATATATGTTTCGAAAGTCTTTTGTTCTATGTCTAAAGGGATCTTTTATTAGACCAAAACTCAATAATAAGTAGAATTGCAAATCAATGTAATAGCATAACAATCCTTGATGGGGCATAACAGATTGGCATTTTGTGCAGCCAAAAGGAAAAAAAATAGAAAAATACTGGAACGGTAATATTCAAAGACAAACAGAGGATAACAAAATCTGATCACTTCGGCAGTTTACTTCCTGCCTTCTCAAAGTAATCACTCCAACATGCAAATGACATAGAAGGATAACAAAGCTAGAACCAACCTGTTAAAAACTAGACTTAAAGAAACGAATGCAGTACTATCTCTCTCAACGGTCCTATAGTTATTTGTATCAGAAGCATTTCCTATGAACAATTGAAGGCCCAGACTCATCGTACTCTGCCTTTGCAATCCACATCTGCAGACAGAGAACATGTCATTATTCCAATTGGTAAGAATCCAAGAACAACTCATAACGTCATGTTGAAATTAATCTATGATTGAATTTATGAACACAAACCTGCTGAAAGGTGCTGAGGGAAGCCAAGATAGAACCTCCAATCCAGACACTATACTTCCTCTCAGGAGGAGCAACCACCTTGATCTTCATGCTGCTTGGGGCAAGAGCGGTTATTTCCTTGCTCATTCTATCAGCAATGCCTGGGAACATGGTTGTACCACCAGAGAGGACAATGTTACCATACAGGTCTTTCCTGATATCAACATCGCACTTCATGATTGAGTTATATGTGGTTTCATGGATTCCTGCTGCCTCCATCCCTATCATGGAAGGCTGGAACAGGACTTCAGGGCATCTGAAACGCTCAGCACCAATAGTGATAACTTGCCCATCAGGCAGCTCATAGCTCTTCTCAACCGAGGAGCTGGTCTTGGCAGTCTCCATTTCCTGCTCAAAGTCAAGAGCAATGTAAGCCAGCTTTTCCTTCATGTCCCTCACAATTTCACGTTCGGCTGTGGTGGTGAAAGAGTATCCACGCTCAGTAAGAATTTTCATCAAGTGATCAGTGAGGTCACGACCAGCCAGGTCAAGACGGAGGATGGCATGAGGGAGTGCATAACCCTCGTAGATGGGGACAGTATGGCTGACACCATCACCAGAATCCAACACAATACCTATACAGAAAAGGCAAAATACCATCTAAATGTCTTGGATGATAAGGTAGAAAAATATATTTCATCACAAAACTTTAAACTTTACGGCCTATGTGAACAGATTCCTGCATTCAGCTGACAGTGACTGTATTGTGCAGCAAACGGGAGCCACTTAACTGGATGACCAAAAGCTCATGTCTTGTGATAGATGGCAGGACTCAAAAGTGCAATACTTAATCAATAGAACATAAAGTTTTATAATATTAAGAGGGATACTAATTTAACTAGTAATAAAACTTTAAAAACCTAAGCCACACCAGTAAACCACGGGGCAGAAAAGAATGAGACTGAAATCTCAACCTTCAATCACAGTGATTAAGACCTCTTCTCCATGTCAAAACAATCTACAGAAAAAAAACTGAAAACCTTGCTGCTTTAAAAAAATTAATGAAACTGCTCACCAGTTGTACGACCACTTGCATATAGGGAGAGAACTGCTTGGATGGCCACATACATAGCAGGTGCATTAAAAGTCTCAAACATGATCTGAGTCATCTTCTCACGGTTAGCTTTGGGGTTGAGAGGAGCCTCAGTTAGGAGAACTGGGTGCTCTTCTGGGGCAACACGAAGCTCATTATAGAAGGTGTGATGCCAAATCTTTTCCATGTCATCCCAGTTGCTCACAATACCATGTTCAATTGGGTATTTCAGAGTTAAAATACCACGCTTGGATTGAGCCTCATCACCAACATAAGCATCTTTCTGGCCCATCCCAACCATCACGCCAGTATGACGTGGACGACCTACAATGCTAGGGAACACAGCTCGTGGAGCATCATCTCCAGCAAATCCAGCCTTAAAAGATAACACAATAATCAGCCAATGACAAGAAAAGGCACAACCTTTACGTGCATAAATATTAATGTCAAAATGAAGAAAGACCAAATTTAATACCTTGACCATTCCTGTTCCATTATCGCACACCAATGGCTGAATGTCCTCAGCTTCTGCCATTTTCTACAACCTGCAAAATTGTAATCGGTTTACAATAAATGCAGGATTTTTTAGAAGGAAAAGCAATTGTATACTTATTATTCCCAAAACTTGCCATCTCTCAGCTAGATTATCCTACGGATAATATAATAAAAAATTACTGCATGGCATAATGACATCATAATACACTACTTCTACATAAGTTCAACAGACAATTTCTTTCAATGCAAACTAAAAGGCCGTAAATAATCAAATCTTACAGTCATTTCTAAAATGAAATCCTAGGAAAGTTTGACTTCATTAAATAGGATGCTGTAGGCATGAATGGAATCTCGTTTAGCCTATCTAGTCAGAATATGTATATGATTTCCATGCTTAACCATCATTATTCTCTTCTTTCATAAATCTTGTTTCCGATTTGCAATTTAACCAAATCAATGGGTAGGAAAATCTACGCTAACAATTCCAATGTGGTTTACCAAAAATTCCATAGCTGATCTTTTCAATCACAAGATCAATCCATTTCAAGAATGCAGATTGTACATTCTTTTGTTTTATTTATTTATTTATTAGTTTTGATCTCCACATTTTCTTGGTTCAATTCAATTCCTACCCTTCCTTTTCTATGCTGAAAAAAACAAACAAACAATCATACAATCGAAATTTATCGAATGAACAATAAATTCTAGTTTATAACCATTCCCACACAAATGGGCATTCGAAAAATCAAACAAGACCCATTAAAAAAAAAAAAAAAAAATCACATTCGTCATTCAAAGCAGACTAAAATTGTAAGTAAAACAAAGGAGATTAACTAACACAAAGAACAATGCAGATATACAAAAATATAGTACATTTACGTGTAATCAAGAACATCCAGAAAGAAAATGCGAAAGAGAAATCGAAGGATCACAGAAAAATAAAACTGAATGAAAGAAAATTCACAGATCCAGATCCTAATAAAGAGAGATAAAAACAGAAAAGAAGCCAACAAAAAGAGAGAGAGGAAAAATTGACCTGTATGAATGCGAGTGACAGAGAGAGAGAGAAGGCGTTTGTTAGGGGAGAGTGAATGAAAATGCGAATGGGGGATCTCAATATTTATATATACTAAAGATTGAGATTGGTCATGAGATCTGGGTCGTTGGATTTTGTACACTCTGGAATTCGAATTTTTCTTCAACTTTCCTTTTTTTCTTTTTTCTTTTGGTGTTTTTTGGGGCAATTGAAAGCGAAGAGAGTCAGAAGAAGTTAGAAAAACGCGCGCATGGGCCGCTCTTCGCTAGGCTGGGCTTGGCCTTTGGCGGGGTTCTTTCCAATCATTTTTCTTTATTTTCCCTTTTTTATTATTATTATTATTTTATTATTTTTTTAATCATTATTTCGCATTATTATTTTTTCTTCTTGGCTGGCATCACTCTAGCAACCCCAAATTAAAGCTATATAATTTCCTTCTTATAATTTAAATTTTATTTTTTTGGGGGGTCAAATTTCATTATTATGGCACATCTATAAAACCGATGTTTGAAGCATACTATATCCAAGAAATAAGAATTAATGTATTTCATGAAGGTAGGTGGATTCATGATGGCAATCCATAATTTTCTTTTTCTGCACCGAACACCGGTCGATAAGGATTTGATTTATAATTTTATTCAAATTATACAATTGGAATCCTTCCATTTCTAATATCAAGCAAAAAAATATCAACTTATATAATTCAAATGACAATTATCATTAATGTTTAATTCAAGATTCCGACTTCTATAAGGTGTAGAGGGGAGAACCAAAAATAAAATAAAATAAAATAAAATAATAAAAAATCTCTCCTAATTTAACATATATCCAACCATATAGTATGCTTGAGCTTGAATGATACTTCTTGAAGGGTATTTTGTTTATATATTAATTTAATTTTATGGGGAAGGGTGGATTGTAAAAATTAACTTTTGTACCAAGGTTGGTGAAACTTAATTTTGTAATGTGAATCCATATGGTCCAAACATCATAATATATACCATACGCTTCAGTTGCAGAGAGGACCAAGACAAAAAAGTACCCAATCTGTCATTGTCTCTTTATTATAGTGGTTAATAGGACAACAAGGCAATGGATCAATCTTGCAAGTGCCATGTGTCCCCAAACCAAAATAACTCATTTATTCTTTTGAATACCAAGAGTGTTTTATTCCCAAATGCTTCTGCGTCAGAATTTTTGTGGTGTTTTGTGCGCAACAACCAAAACGATCTTCAGATTTTCGAAATTCAAATTCTCTGTCTTTCAGCTAACAGACCTCTGAATAAGTTACTAAATTCATGTGCTAAAACAACATTGAGCCTTTTAATGCATTGTTGAAGATAAAAGGAAAGCAATGCAAAACAGATTTTCTGTGCTTTTTTTTTTTTTTTTTTTTGAGAGGAGTGGCGTATGAGTAAGATAGAAGTTTTTTTTGGTACATAAGTAAGATAGAAGGTTTATTACCCAAAAAATAAAAAATAAAAAGTAAGATAGAAGGTTGATAAGGCAAAGTTACGTACTGTGATTGGTGGGAAATGAAATCTTAATAAAGCCGGTGGTGCACGGTTTCCCCAACCATGTAACGTCAACATTCAGGCTTGATAGGTATCTATGCGAATAAATTGCTAGAGAAAGGGAAAAAAAACTATTAAAAAAAAAGTTGTGGGCCAAGAAGAAAGGGAAATTAATAAAGGTTTTCTTTTCGCTAAATTTATATGCAGCGTCTTTTTGCGGACATATATATATATATATATATATGATTTAATGATGCACCAGCTACGGAAAAGTGCAGTGAATTACTTTTATCTTCTCTGGGACCAGCTTGGCTGCCAGCCTTCAACATCTTAAATTTGCTTGGCGTCCACCACAGATGATATAAAATAAAATAAAGTTAGGATTTTAAGTTGTACGAAGATCATCTAGACTAGGAAGTAAGCACTCTCTTCAGAAACATACAACATTCTGTCATTTTAAGAAAGATACAGAACAACCGTCAGTCATGACCATCGCTTTACGCTGTAATCTTCAAGAAACAAGCTAATGGTCAGGACAAAATCAGAGGAATATCCATAACAAGAACCTATCTCCATTGAGGGCTGCTCACAAAAAGCATCTTAAGTGTTGCTTTTTTTGTAAGTTGTGATGGGATTTATGCATTATGCATCCCATTATGAAATCAGAGGAAAAATGATTGACCCATTTTCAAAGAAAAGATGAATTTATACCACGGCCATCAATTCGGACGAAAAGTAATTCCCGAATGATTTTAAATAAATTAAAAGAACAAGTAGGATGGTCATCCTTATAGTTCAAATGCATTACACTGTCTAAATGAAAGACTAAAAACATACATGAAACTGGAACAAAATGTGATCTCTACTTCAGAACTGGTGAGAATGAACATAACACCAAACAGGCCAAGGAGCAGGCTCACCAATATCTTCTCTATAGGAATGGCGGTAAAATCACCCATCGGCGTGGATACTTGGGTCTTCCTTCCTTTCCATCAAATAGCTGCAGACAACAAGGTGTCACAACATTAGTTTTAATGGGGGCTAATCTCCATAGAATAAACGACACATGAGTAACTAAACATCTGGAAAAGTTTCTACCCTTGTAAAAGAGATCAAATTTCACTTTATTTAGCTTTGGGGGAGTTAGGGGATGGGAGAGGGCTGGCTTTCATTGTTTATAGCACATAGGCCTAATGGACTCCAAAACAGACCAAATATAAGACATGCAAAACCTAAGAACAGCAACATAAACTCTTCTATCAAAATATAAAATTATTCACACATGAATATACATGTATATGTGCGAGAATAATTTACTCCTAAAATGATAGCTCCATGCAATAAAGTCTAACCAAGGTTGATCTCAATGTAAAAAACATCTGAGCAGCAAAATGCAATCTTTTGTATACGGAATTAGTTCAGCAAGAAAGCAAAGGAAGTTACCTTTTTGAGTCGGCGGTGCTTTGCAAGGGCCCAGTTGGTCATGATAGAAGCAGCAACTATGGCAAAGATATAACCTGCAACTGTTTGTGTTGCAATGTTGAAACCTACCCATTGATAGATCTCTGTTGTGTAATTTGCACATGTCACAATATTAAACAAAAATCCACGTGGAATTTGATACCCTCCACTCCCATTAGGGCTGCGCAGATTGCTTAGCAAGATATGGCAATAGAAGTTTGCTATTTGACAAAGTATCCCAAACCCAAAGCCAATCTTCATTTGCTGTTCACTAACAGGGGTGTAAAGTGGGTGATTCACATAGTAAGCTATATAACAGCCAAAGGTCCAATAGTATGCACAATTGCGGAACACATTGGAGAGTGGTGAGGTTGCATGGCTAAATCGATGCACAAAAAATGTTTCCATAATACGTTTGAAGTAGTGGAAACACCAATAGAACAAAGCATATGTCTGGACTGGGTGGATGATGCGCTCTCCTTTGTACCCAAAGTACTGGTACACGGGAAAGAAGTAAAAGACAGGGTAGAGGATCAAAGGACCCAAATACTCAAAAAAGAAAAGTGTGCGATAGGAAACTTGTGGGCCGAGGTCCTTGAACACTACTGTTAAGTTGTCCGAGTTTCCACCAGAGTAATCTTTGAGACTTTTCTTGTACTGAAGGACGGTAGGCCTCTCCTTGGAACCCGGCTGGATGGGGAGGGTCAGTCGCTGTCTTGCAGGATAGAACTTTTTGGCTGTTGATGTTAAGGAATAGAATCAATGGTGCAATACAAACATAAAATCTTCTTTTTGTTAAGTATTTAATTATTCGTTTATACATTACAGGTAACGGTCAAATGAATGGCATAATTATAAAGCATACAAATCGAACCAGCGATAAGCATTGACAACTTCAAATACATCGAAGCTAAAGGCTCTTAACCAACTAGCAACTTAAGTGTAAACTTAGTTACAAGACCAGAACATCGACTCTGTTTAAAAGCATACAAGAAGAATCAACAATCATCATTGGCAACTTCAAATCAATCGAAACTAGAGGTCCATATCCTATCCAAGCCTTGCTACAATACCAAGAACATGGACTCTGTGTAGAGTTCTGTTTCACCTTTGTTGCCTAGCACAGCAATAAGGGAAAATGTTGCACAGGGATGCCATTTACTAATAAGATACCTAGTTGTGACTCTAAACTATTGAATTCAGTACCACAATTTTCAACCAGGAATGATACTCCTATGAAACTTAGAGAATTATTTAGCATATGAGCTCTAAAAGCAGAAATACGAATCTCACTAACTCAAACAAAAAACCCCAGCCACGTTCTACATATCCAAGACCCAGACACCCAGTAAGCAACCAACAACAGTGGTTACTTGTGAGTAATATGGCTACCACGATCAATTATATAAAGTTTACCAGAAGGAGTAAGTACGAGCAAAAGCAAAACAAACATTCTAAGCCCATTCACTGATACAAGTTCCAAAAAAAGGAAGAACAAGAACTTACTTCTCCGATAGATAGCCTCCTGCAGATCAGCTACCGTGGCCTGCAAAACAACATAAAAGACTAACACAATCATAGGTGTACCCAGATGGGCTCCTATAAACTTCTGCTAAAATTTATATATGAGATTGTACTTTTCGGATTTTTAGTTTTTGATCAATTTTAGTTCAAAAAACAAATTCAAGCTTTTTAAACTCAAACGGAATCCAACCCAATTTCATCAGACATGCAACAGATTTTTCCCATTTTGCAAACCACCCAAAGAAAAAATAAAAATAAAAATAAAATAAAAATAGAGGTGGTATACCATTTCTCCATAGTAGGCGAAGATTCCCGCGAATCACCACAAAATAAAAGAAAGAAAAATGGGAAAAAGAGAACATACGGAATCGTTGAGCTCAAGGCCACCCTTGATGACTTCTTTACCGCTACGAGAAACGACGGTCACCTTCATCTTTTGAAGACCAAAGTGACAGAGACCCACTTCACAAAAATAGTGTAAAGACTAAGAAAATTCTTTCAAATCGAGAACGATTTCATGCAAGAACCATGCACAAAGTGAAAAGGTCAACGAAATCAAGATGAAGAAGAAGAATCGGAAGCCCGAATGAGATCTCGAAATGGGCAGAATCGCTATAAGATGCTGAAAATTTCCCAGGTGGGTGTTGGTTTTGGAGATGTGAAACAATAATGGTGTATGGTTGGGGCGTTGAGCTAACTGTGAGGGCCGATGAACCACATTTTCCTATTCAATTTCTTGTTTCAGTTGGGCTTTACCAAGGTCTTGTCCTGGTGGGCCATGTCGAGATAGGACCTCGACATTGGAGCCGATGAACATCTTATCTAAAATTATATTAAAAAATTCAATTTATTTTTTTTATTAAAAAAAAAATGTTGGTTTCGGAGAAATTTAATTATATGCTTATATTTAATTAATTATGACTTTTTTTTTTCCTTTTTCTTTTGATCTAGAGGGCGGAAAGATTCAAACTCATCATCTTGATTTTTATAGTTAAATGGAAATATTTTATGAAATTTCAAAATATTCAAAAACTTATAAAAGGAAAATATTTTTTGTAACTATCCCATTTTTAAAACAATATTTTAGTATACCTTAAATCAAAATAGTTTTATATTTAATATAGTTTAATTAATTAATATTTTAATGAATAGAGTTTGAGGTATTAGTTGATGTGTGAAATGAATTAAATAACTAAAAAAATAAAAGTGTTTTTTCCTCTCTTCAAAATTTAAAGCATTTTGATCCAATTTTTTGTGGGGCTTGAGAGGCTGTCATATTCATCTAATTACGTCCTACTAACTTTCATTCGTTCTTTCAATTCTCTTAACTAAATTTGCAAATTTATGATTCTTAAATAACATAGATGTACTGGTAGCAGCTAGCATACTAACTGGACAAAGAAATTTAAAAAAAAAGAAAAAAAGTATTAATTAAGAAAACTTTAATTGTTGAAAGAGAAAGCTAGCAGTTTTAGTTATTATTGGGTAGATGGAGTTTTGCTGATGTTTCTTTACTTAAGTAAGGTTTGTATATGTCATTATCTTCCTACCAATGGACCTTAAGCTGAATTAATGTTGAATTCTTCACAAAGGCCAAGTTTGCTTACACGGAAAACGGTATGCCTGATCTCTTAGAGAACCACATCTCAGAAATTATTCAGTTATCATTTTCCGGGTGAAAAGATCAATAATATATTGTCCATGAGGTACCAGTTTTAACATTAAATTTAACATGTCTTCAAATATATATATATATATATATACATTTCTCAATGATGAAATACAATCAAAATTTAATGTGTGTTTTTATATAGGAAAATTTATAATTGTCATTAAAAAATAAAAAAATATATATTTTGGAGAACTTGAAATTGCCATTTACACTTTTTTTGGGGTAAATAAATTTCCATTTACACTTGAAAAAATCAAAATTCTCTTAACATATAATTCTGAGGACACGTTCATACTTCATACTTCAGGTTTTACACTAAATACCCAAATACCAAATCGTTATCACTTAAAAATTTTATTAATTTTTTATTTTATTTTATTTGTTTGGGTCTCAATTTGGATATCTTTTATCCAATTAAACGAAAAAGGTCAATTTTTCTTGTAACAGGCTACCATCTTCATTGTTTTGCAACCGTTATCTCCCATTCTTAATTCTCGCTTGTCCACCCCCCTCCACACACCCCCCACCCCCCACCCACAAAATCAAAGAACCCACCGAAAAAAAAAAAAGAAGCTTTATTCTTCTATTTCTCCGCCACTCAAAATTAAAACCTTTCTAAATAATGAAAAATCTCAAAATATACAATGTGAGAAATACCATAATGTTAAACTAAAAGTGGTCACACGTTTTTTTCAAAAAACAAAAAAAAAAAAAAAAAAATGTGGTCACACATTAGATTTAGCATAAGTAAAAGACTAATATAAAATTTAGCATTGAAGTTATTAGACTGAAAAATCAAAGTTAAGCTCATAAAAATACCATTTTCTGAGGAAGTAGAAACCAAAACACAGAATTCGTCGAACTTTCAGAGAAAAAACTGTAAAGACCTATCATCTCTGCAATTCTGAACTCCTTGATAATGAATCACAAAATCTTTTATTCATTTCCTATTTCTTACATTCAGTCAAATAAGCAAAATGCTCAACTGATATTTTGAATCTTTAAGATGAAAGAGTTGAATAAGCTAATGACTGATCTA
Organism: Ziziphus jujuba; assembly: GCF_031755915.1. NCBI lineage: Eukaryota > Viridiplantae > Streptophyta > Magnoliopsida > Rosales > Rhamnaceae > Ziziphus > Ziziphus jujuba. The sequence goes on from NC_083386.1 coordinate 11,973,886, forward strand.
TGGCAAATTAGGTCTTTGGAAATTTGGCACAGATAGTAAGTAACCATCAACATTACAACAAAAAATGCAAAATAAAAGAAATTATTCATATAAATTTATTAAATAGAATCCTGTATTTCATCTTCTAAGCTGTGTCAAACAATTTTCCTTGTTCAATTGCTACATGCAGCATAATACAAAACAAGCTATTGCTCAAAGTGTGTAGTACTAAAAGTCAATTCAACTAAACTGCAACTGGAAATGTATAAAAACAATGTTCAATGTATAAAGAGAAAAGAGATGCCACTTCATTCTTTCCTATTTTGACCATTTTGTATACATGATAACTCAACCCCAAAAAAAAAAAAAAAAAAAAAAAAAAAAAAAAAAAAAGACACAAAAGATTCCTAGGATTGAGAAAATGGTATTGTCAAAAGAGTAAAACTTGGAGGAAGAAGTAAGAGCGTGAGGAAGGAGGAAAAGAAGCATCTTATCATTCTCAATGGTGGAGTCAATGGTGGAGGAATGAAGATACATCATTATTAGAATTCAACTCTTTCCCCATATGGCTTCATATGTATCAGCATGACCTCCATGGTACTGAAGCCGAATGAATGTAACTTCATTCCTACTTGGTATTTGTATGGGAAAACATTTTGGATCGAAGGAGAATACTTAAAGGGACTTAATAGTTAGCCACAACTCTTTGAGTACCCAAAACTCGAACTACAAAATTAAAAGTGAAAGCCCATTTTTTCCATGCCCATTCTTTCTTGGTCTCAAACTGTATATATTTAATCCAATTAAATGAAAAAGCTCAATTTATCTTGTTGTGGCTAACCTCTACGCTGCTTTTTAGTCGTTAGTTCCCACTCTATTCATCTTTGTAATAAGATTTATCATATGCTAAAAAAAATGAAACGAAAGAAAGGAATAGAATAATTCTAGACTACAAAATATATAAAGATGAAAAATCAACACCTTTTCAATCTTGTGTGCAGTAGCAAGGGGTCACCATTACCATAAAGAGCAAAGACTAGTCCAATTGTCCATGGATTGGTTGCCACTCTTTTCACCTTTCTAATGAGATCTATTCCCTCGTCGAAAAAATAATAATAATAATAATAATAATAAAACAAAATAAAAGGACGGAAAGAAAAACAATTGTAGACTGAAAAATATACAAAGATGGGAAAATCGACACCTTATCAATCTTGTGTATTGTAGCAAGAGTTCACCATTAGTATAAAGATTAGTCCTTGTCCAACAATCCAAGCTTTCTAGAATTTAGGATTGAAGTATTACAGGAAGACTACTTATTGTCTTGGATATGAGACAAAAGTATTACAGGAAGGAAGCTGATGGTATTGCATTTTTATAAGAGTGTCAAGCTAAAGTTGAAATGTGAGGCAGAAACTATGTGCCATGCAAGAAAAAGGTGATTCCTACAAGTATACAGAGGAGTAAGTAGAAACCAAAAGACAGCCCTTCTTTAAGTTTCAGATAACTATAATGCGTGAGGACCTTTGATTTCTGGAATTCTGAATTCCTTGATAATGCATCACAAATTTTTTGATTCAGTTCCTACAATCAGTCAAATAAGCTAAATGCTCAGCTGATCTTTTGAATCGTTGAGATGAAAAGTTGCCTACACTGATGATTTATCAACGGCAAATTAGGTCTATGGAAATCCCACAGATAGAAACCATCATATTGCAACAAACAATGCAAAATATAAACTATTCATATAAGTTCATATTGCAGAAAAATCTACATCTTCTAAGATGTGTTATCACAATTTCATTGTTCAATCGGTACATGCAGTATAATTTTCCATCAAAGATAGAACATAATTATAAGCTATTAGTGAAAGTGTTCATAAAGCGAAAAGTCAATTAGACCAAAGACGTGTACAACAATGTTTACTGCATAGAGAGAGAGAAGCCTCTTCATTCTTTCAAATTTCAAAAACAACATTTAGAGCACACGAGATGAAAATTAAAGCAAAAAAATAATATTGAGGAAAAAAAATAAATAAATAAAGGAATGAAATATCATGTAATGAAAGAAGCATTCGCAACAATTACGAAGAGAGATAGCTTAACTACAAGAACAGAGTAGCAATGGGTTGGAAGAAGACATAAGAAATACAATGAAACTCACTTGATAATTTTACAGATATCCTCGTATTCAACGGCTTCAAGAACTCTACCATCATAGACACCCTTCTCTATCTGCACCTTTGCACAAAACTTATCAGTATCCACAGCTAATGACCTCGCATTCAATCCGCGATAGGCGCCATTCACAATCTTAACAAGGCCACAAATCTGCGGAATCACATTATCAAGCTCTTCTTGATCAACTCTCAAAACATGCTTGTTTTCAAGCATTTCAATCTCTCCAACATACTTGTCAATCACTTTTCTCACAACCCCTTTTTGCTTATAATAAACCTTTTCAGCCAAAGCCTTACTCATGACCTTAACAGTGATTCCCTCACATAGCCAATAATCCTTCCTATTAATCTTCTCTTTCTTCTTCCTCCAAAGCTGAACTACCACCACCACCACCACCACCTCCATTCCTTCCTGAACTCCCACCAGCTTTCCTTGTCTCATTCTTATCGCTCTCTGTCTCTTCAAACACCAACTTCGAACTCTCTCCTTTCTTCTTCAACGATAAAGATGATCCAAGTGCAAAACCAATCGTAACACCATTCTCCAATTTTAATTCCCTTTTTTATCTCAGCCTGTAGAGACTGATCAGAATCAGACCCATTTCCAATTGGCATCAACTGCTCAGCCCTCTCAATCTGTATCTTTAGTTCGCTCTCCTGTTTCTCTTCCTCTGCCATATCCGCTCTAATCCTCTTATTATTCAACTTTGCTTTGAAAAGGGTCTCCGAATCTCTATTTATATAAGTGATAAACCAAACATTTGGGGTCTCCTCTCGACCTTACACTTGCCCGTACGACCCAAGTACTTGACGAAGTCTGTGAGCGTAGCCCAATTCATATGGACGTGGTGCCGATCGCTGATGTACTCGTTGTAGACGACGGTGGCTGCGCTTCATGTGTTCGAGGAAATTACTCTCAAACTCTTCGGAATAGCCGTCGATGATACGGTTGGGGTTTTGGCCGAAGACTTTCATCTGGCGCTGGTGGCTCTCGCTCATGCAGTGGCATTTGAATCCGTTCTCGTCACAACATTGTTTCTGGCACATCTGACAGTACCAAGGAGCTTCTGGAGACCTTTGGTTTTGATGCGGTTCGTGATTGCTTTCGGTGTTAGAAAATCGTTCTTCCCCATTGAAATTTCAGAAACTTTTTTCAAATCAAAATCTCAATCTAGGATTCTGGTTGTTTTCAATTGCGGAATTGAAATTAAAAAAAAAAAAAAAAAATGCTAAACCCTAAACCCAATGTATCAATTTTCCCCAAAAAGAAAGGAGAGGAAGTGAGCTAAAGGAAAAAATTACTTTTGCCGCACTCCACACTGTTTATTTTTTCCCTTCCCACCGCCCCCAATAGGAAAGGAGTTTTTTTTTTTTTTTTTTCCTACATATTTTATTAACAAGATAATTCAAATCTCTCTATCAAAAAACAAACATAATTCAAATCAATTCTATATTTATAGAGACTTAAACTAATTTTTATATTTTTTAAAATTTTTAATGTTATTTGTCTTAGGTGTAACCCTTTGAAAAACACACATTTAAAAAAAAAAAAAAACATCTTAATTCTTAAGCTTTTAACTTTTTTTCATTGATTAATCTTATATTTTTAAGTAGTGATATTTGGTTTTTTTTTTTTTCTACTTTTCATTTTTGTTATTCAGTATTTAGTTTATTTTCTAACCAAGTTATCTTGATAATGTGAAATTAAATTCCTATGAATAAATCAATTAATCTATTTGAGATTTAGCAAATAATAAGTGATATTATAATATTGATCTATTTTTAATTACATTTATTCTTTAAAAATTTATTTAGAGTATACTGAAATTTCATGTTAACAAACCATATCATCTTGACAAATATTTTGATCAAATAGTTAATACTTGACATTTCTAGTATTATTTGATTTCTATTAATATCTTCAAAAATAATAGACACTTAGTACTTAGTACTTGATACCTTAAAAAAGAATGTTTATTAATTATTTTTTATTTTCCCGATGAGGAAGTCATATATATATATATATATTAAAATAGAAAGGATTTTCACCTGAATTTGATTGGATGAGGATTTGGAAATGTATTTTTATTGATTTTATGATTGTGCTAAATTTATGAACATTTAATTTTCATTTAAAGAAAAAAACAAAAAACCATCCTTTCTCATCCTTCACAGGTTCCAGTGCAAAATGATTTTTTCAGAAAACAATCCTTTCTCATCTTTCACAGGCGACAGTGTAAAATGATTTTTTTTTTTTTTTTGGTAATGAGTGTAAAATAACATTTGCTTCACTATAAAGAACATCCAACTATCTTACATTGTTATTTTTTTAGTTGATATCTATTTTTAAATTTTTTTACTTATATTGATATAATAATAAAATAAGTTATATAAAGTAAATATTTAAAATTGTATAATTATTTGGGTAAAATAAAATTATTGAAAATATAAATAAATTTATGTCTAATATATATATATATATATATATTGAAAAAAAATTTAATTATACAGTACACTATTCAATCCAAAATTACCATCCATCATTTCATATCAGTATAGAATTACCATCCATACTAGTATACCGTATTATGCTTATCATTTTTTATCCTCAGTACCAATTTTGAGTGCAAAACCCATCAAAATCACCCCATTGAAAAACAAGTCAAAATCACCCCATTGAAAAACAAGTAATTTCATATCAGTAGGTTTTGGTTTATTCCTGGCTCAACAAATGAATTTATTGATTGGATAGCTAAAAATGTTTTGAATAAGTATTTTCCATCTTGGGAAGTTAATATTCCTCTAGCTTTGAATAATTTGCTTATTAGTGATGTAATTTCTTATCTTTAACGGAAAACCTTTTGTTCTTAATATATATATATTGCATTCTTTAAAAAATCCATTTTTTTCTTTTACAGAATTAAAAAAAAAAAAAAAAAAAAGGAGTTTTAAACTCAAAAGTTAGCCCTCTTTTTATATAAATAAAAATATAGCTGTTACACATAAGTGAACTTACATAGTGCTCCCCTCAAAAAAAAATTTTTTTGGGGCCTTTTTAACTTTTTTTTTTAATGTTTTTATATGCTTACAATTTTACGCTTAATTGAGTAGTTGTCCCCCAATCTCTCTCATTTCCAAGGGCATATTTTGAATTTCCTTTTCCAGTTTTTTTAATAATTTTCTCCACTAATTCATTTTTATTTTCATCTTTCACTTATCTTCAATTAAAGTATTTTATTTAATTCAATATTTATCTATAATTTGATTCATACGATACTTAAGCTCTATTTGACAGTTTTTTTTTTTTTTTTTGTTTAAAAACTCTATTTGAAGGCCAAAATTTTTTTTATTAAAAAATAAATATGTTTGATAAAAATCAATAAATACTTATTGGTCAAAAAATAAATTTTTTAAAAACTATTTTAAAGAAGTTTAAAATTTAAATTTTTCTATAAAAAGCTTTTTTTTTTTTTTTACTTTATATTGAAATTTAGCAAGTATATAATACAACTTACCGAGCATTTACTGTATCTTTTTTATTTACAACTAGGGGTGGGCATGGATTGGGTTGGTTCGGTTTTGGACCGAAATACAACCCAATCCATACATATCGGTTTTTCTAATTTACAATCCAAACCAAATCATTAAAGTATTAAATCCAAACCAAACCATTTATAATCGGTTTGGTTTGGATTGGTTGATCGGTTTGAAACTTACTAATTTATAAATATATAATACAAATAAAAAAAATTTCAAATATAAAATATAAATAATAATTTATAATTATCCAAACATAAAATACAATTAGAATAATATAACATAGTCTACAATGGAAAATAAAAAAGAAAATATAGCAAATGATACACATCATGCACTTATTAAATAGCAAACATTAATGTCATCATCTCATTCCTATAAAATTAAATTAAAATTGTTAGAACAAATAATGTAAAATAATACATTCGTCAAAATTCATTCACTCAAGAATCAATGCATATTTCCTTTTTTTTTTTTTTAACCTTCATACTTTGGTAAATCATAAGTCAATCAACGTTGACATTAAAATTAGCAACTTTAGTTGATTCTGTAAACTCTACGAAGATCAAAACAATAAAATTAGCAATAAATTATATTTAAACATATATAACAATTGGATACAATATATGTAAATATATATATATATATATATATGATGGGAATGTAAAAAATATATATATATATTATGGTGATGGTGATGGATTGGTGGTGGGCGGCAATAAAGGTAAATGTTTAGTTTAAGGTTACAACTTACAATTTGATTTTAGATTTGTGATATGGGGATGTAAAAGAAAAAAAATATATATATATATATATATATAGATATATATTAAAAATCAATATATAAAAATGGAAAAAAAATAAAAAAAAATTAATATATAAAAATGAAAAAAAATACTAAAATTAATATATAAAAATGAAAAAAAATAAAAAATATATAATTGTTTAGTTATATAATATATTATTTGGATTGGATTGGATTGGATTGGATTTATATTTTCAATCCATAACCAATCCAATCCATATAATTTATAATATTTTGAACCAAATCCAATCCAATTGATGTAAAAATCCAATCCAAACCGTTAAAAATGGATTGGATTGGACGGGTTGAACGGATTGGATTGGATTTTGCCCACCCCTATTTACAACCAAACATTTATTAGTTTTTTAATAAATTTTTTTTTTTAAAAAGACTATTATACAAAACTTTACAGACTAAAACTCTACTTTCATCAGCTATACCAAATGGACTTTTATTGGATTGCCACTTTTAATATAATATTTCATTACAAATTTACAATTATAATTGGTCAATACATGCATTTAGTTAATAAAAAAAAATTTAAATAAAAATTATGCTTACTATAATTTTTATCCTTAAAGAAAGAAAATGTGTTATACACCTAACTTTTTTCAACTTTTTAGAACTAAAAGGATAGATACTTGATTCTATATAGTATTATAGAAAGTATAAACAGCTTTCTTTATACTTGATTCTATAAAAAAAGAGGCAATAAGAATTTCTTCTTGGTGAAGGGGCAAATTGATGAAGCAAATTGTTTAAGCCCTTTGCTTTGAGAAAGGTAAGCCCCTTGATCGATCGTTTAAGGCAAGAAATCAGAAGGAAGGGCATCCTAAAATTTGATTAAAATTTTTCTTAATTTTCCTATCAATTTTCATTTTTCTTTCATGTCTTTTTCAACATCAAAATTTTCTCCCTATTACGATAAATATTTGTGTATATTTTCGAACCTTTAATTTTCCTGTCAACAATATCATTCTATCACACCAATTCCGACCACTGTTTACACTTACACACTTACTAGTAATCTGTCATATTCCTTTATGTAATATGTTTAAATATCAATATAGGACAAGTCATATGTAATAAATCAAAATTAAGAAAGGAAAAATGTCATTTTAACCAGAATTTTGATGGGGTTTATTAGACAAACTAATATGATAATTCCGTTGGCATATAAAGTGTATATATATATATATATATTACGAAAATTCCATAGGAAATTTAATCTAAAAAATGCACTTGTCCAACATCCTAAGCATCAGATATCCAATACAGACATAATTACTTGCAAGTCACATTAGCCAAAATACAAAACCTAAATTAAAGCGGTATCAAAATTTAGCAAAGATGGAAGAGGTTACGAACAAATCTTCATTCTCTCTCAGGTTGTTTCAGCTTGGCCTTTTCAATATCCTCTACAGGTGGCAATCTCTGAAAAAAAAAAGAAAAAGAAAAAGAAAAAAAAAAAAGAAATGCAAGGATTGGCTTAGAAAATGGCTTATATTGGCATTTCATCAAACAGGTAATATGCAGTAATCTCATCGAGGTACTGCAATTTTACCGACATTATACTCAGCTGACTATAACTTTCTTTATCAAAAACGATCATTCGCACCTTGGAGGATGAACAGAAAACACAAGGAAAAAAAAAAAAAAAAAGAAGAAGCAATCTGCTTTCGGAGAGCGTGTTATGATGCTCATTGCTTAAATAGCGCATGGCATCGCATATCACAAGCATTTCATCGAACAGGTAACAGACATTGAATTATAATCAGATAATAGCACCCAAAAGAAAAGAAGAAAAAGAGGTTTTACAAGGTCAGGCTTGTAGATATTGTGAACGACAGAGGCGCCGGTGAGAAGCGAAACGACGACGACGACGCAGGACAAAGCCAGTGAAGGAGTGCCGGTGGGCTTCCTCCCTCCCCCAAATTTCTGATTCATTCCCAAACACACAACCACCACTGCCGCCACCCAATGGATTTTGGGACCTATGGCAGCGGTAAACGTTGAGATAATAACTGGGCCTCCAGGCTTTCTCCGTAAGTAAATTCAACAGATCCGAGCCCAGAGTTCTGAATCCTTATTTGTTAGGGTTTGGGAATTAATTACATTTTGCGATTTTGCATAGATATTTAATTTTAAAAGTCCAAAAGAAAATATTATACAAGCCAAATGTTTTCACTTTTCAAGGAATAATATAGAAAGCTATTACTTTTCAACATTTTTGCACTTTCAAATAGTTTTACCTACGAGAGAGAGAGAGAGAGAGAGAGAGAGGTGCAAGAAGTCGACGGGTCAACTGTGCCAATAAAATAATAAGAATAATTCTGCTTCTTAAATTAGAAGTTTCTAAGTCGTTTTATTTGGACTTAAAAAAATTAAAAGATGATGATTAAAAGTAAAAGAAGATATTTAATTTGTAGCTATTATTTTAATGACCATCATAAGCAGAACCCTTCAAACGGAAAGGAGGAACGAGGAAAGAAGTAGAAAATTTGCCCCTTATCCTTTCTAAGAAACACAGTTTTATTAATTACCTACTTTGATCGATATAATTTCTATTTATATATTTAGTAAAAATATTGAATTAAAATTAAAATTTAATTTTTATAAATATTTTTTTTTAAAAATGTTCAAATTTAAAAAATTAATTAAAAAATAAATTTAATATTTATTTATATATTTTTAATGTGAAAATAAAATATATATCTAAAAAATATTTTATTTTCACATATTAAAAATATAAAAAATTCTGCTTATGGTGGTCATTAAAATAATATTGAACTATCATTATTTTTTATCAGAATTTTTTTAAATCTAAAAAATAATATCTAAAAAGAAACATTATTTTTTTGAATTTTGAAAGTATATGAATTGGAATTTAGTATTAGTTGAAGAAAATAGTTATATTTCCACTAAACTATCCTTCAAAAACAAACGCAACACATATTTATGTGAAAAAGAAAATGGTAATGTTAATAAAACGTTGGTTTCTATATTTAACTTGATAACTCATTTGTGAGTATTTGGTTTCATACGGTACTTAAAAAAACAAAACATTTATTTTTTTAAAAAAAAATTTGAAAGAAAAATACTTTTGTTTTGGTTTTCAAATATTTTTGCTAGTCATGTCTACATGATGCATATTTTTCTAGAACCACTGACCATGAGGTATTGCCATCAACACGAATAAATACTATTTAATAGTTTATTTATTATTATTATTTTTGGATAAAACTCAAAACTTTAAAATCGTAGAAACTGGGGAACTAGAAGACAAATGAAAAAGGCCAAATTTAGAAGATGGAATTAATGTCCTTTTTACAACAAAATACACGGAAAGTGCTACAGCTTTAGCAGTCTCCTTTGGTCGGTTTTGATAAGGTTTGATATAATTATATATATATATATATGTATTATCTGATCATATTCCCACCACGTAGCCTTCTCAAAGAGAAATAAAAAATAAATAAATATATATATATATATATATAGAAAAATAAAAAAGCTAATTCAACTATCCATTTTATAGTTCCCCCAAAATTTTAGGATAAAGTCAAATGATTATTACTTTCTAGAAAATAATTAAAAGTGGATGATCAAGCTAATTAACGATAGATGTTGGAGCTAATGGCATTTATCACTAATAATTTAGATCATAATCAGGTTTCGGTATTTTTTAATATATAAAAGTAAACTTGGTTAGGTATTTTGTGTATAACCATGACAGCTAAACAAATAAACGAGAAAAGGAAAATGAAGCCAATTGCTACGAAGTTTAATCATAAGAGTAATATAAATAAATATATCTATGTATTATATGCATGCATATATTTAGGTTGGTTGGGAGGTGTTAGAGATATTATAAGTACGTGGCAGTTCTAGAAACAGTGAGCCATGGAGGCACCGACCAAAAAAAAAAAAAAAAAAAAAATTGTGATAGCTAGAGATTTGAGTTACGCAATATACATCCTAATTAATCTTAATATTTTAGGGTGTTTCCATGAAGTTTCTTTATGATTAAAAAATAAAAAAAAGAAAAAAAGAAAAAGGAAATGACCAAGAAAAGGACTAAACGTCCCATAACGAACTTCGTTTTTGTTTATAAATATGCAAAAAAATACAAGTGCTTTACACCAAATTTTTTTTTAGTTCTTTTCTGTTCCAGATTCTTTTTACTCTGTGTCTCTTCTTCTTCGGACATTTATTCAGTCGCCGCAACCCTTACCAAACCGAGGTAACATTCCTATATATATATATATATATATATACACTTATGTATACTCAATCAGTACTTTATTCGTTTTTTTGTTTTGTTGTGTTTTTGTTTTTGTAAAACGTACAGCTTGTTTGCATGTTTATTTCCTTTAGCAAATAAATTATTAAATTAATTAAGAAAAATTTTTGTATTATTGTTCATGGTATATATATAATTTCATTTCTTGAAGATAATATGACGTTTCTTCCTATATGTTCAAAACTTTATTTTATTTTGTTGGGAATTGCATTAATATATTTATATATATATATATATATATATATAATCATATTTTGAGACTTAATTAGAGGAATATTTTCAGCGACAAATCAAGATAGAAAGAAATCAGAGGTTTTGATGTTGGAAGTAATTGCTTGCTGACTAAGCTAAGAGGTTTTGATGTTGGAAGTGATTCCTTGCTGCCTAAGCTAAGTTTAGGATTAGTTTAAAATTAAATGAAAAGATTTGGTTTCCTCATCTCTCTCTATTATGACTTTGTTTTTTATCTGAACCTTTAATTTGGGTGCACTCAAACTCTTGCATGTCAATCCTATTTTCTATTATTTTTATTCATAGCCATTACCTACTATAAATAAACTATTATTATCAAGGTTCCTTAATATATCACTGATATTTAGTTTTCTATTCAACGTACATGATTTATTAAGTTGTTGAAAATGATGTAATGTTTCTTCCCTATATATTTTTTCTTTTTTGCTTTCACTTTTTGATCATCAATAAGATTCCAAATATTTTTTTTGAGAATTGCATTAATATAGTCATATTTTGAAACTAAAAGAATATTCTCAGATACTAATCAAGATAGAAATTGTTTCAAGGTTTTTGTATTATGAAAATGATAGTGACAGCTATTTTTTCTTGTTGACAAAACTAAGATAGTTAGGGTTAGTTTTACATTAAATAAAAAAATATTTTGTTCTTCCCATCTCTCTTTCTCATTATCATTTAATTTCTCTTTCATTTTTGATACATTCAAACTTGCATCTCAATATATTTTCCAAAAATCCTATATCTATGCCAAAGGTGATGCTAGCTTCTCCAAAATATATATATATATATATATAATATAATTATTTTTATTTTTTTCACAGAAATCTTAGATAGATTTTGTCCAAGATTCATCCTATTATCAGTAATAAGGTTCTTCTCATTATCTAATCAGCAATATTAAAATGAATCCTAAACAAATTTCGTTCAAAAATACCAAATAGGAGAAAATTAAAAGTATATACATGTATATCAATTATGCTATAAGCACCAAATTGTTTACCAATGCTACTAACTACTCTGATTTTATACCATGTGTGAAGTAATTAAAGCTCTTTAACACATGTATGTTGCAGCCCTGTTATCAGCAAGTATGAAAATAACTGAGTTTGAGCATCCTAACCACCCTGATCACATTCTGATGCTAAAATCTTCCGATGTACCTTACAAATGTGACGGATGCAAAGAGCTAGGGTTTGGTCCATGTTTCAAGTGCGAAGACTGCAACTTCCACCTCCATGAGGAATGTGCACTGGCTTCCAAATCGTCCTACCACCCATTGTTAAAAAGATGTGAGCTCAGATTTTGTGAGGAAACATATGGAGGTAGATACTGTGATGCATGTGGGAAAGATGTGATGGGTTTTGTGTACCAATGCACACATGACAATGCTCATGACCTACATCCATGTTGTCTTAAACTTCAACGTATAATCATTGGTGATGGTTTTGAGTTACGTCTTTCTGATAAGGTTCCTTCGAAATGCCTTAAATGTAATAGCAAGGAAATTTCAAGAGGGATTAAGGGTTGGTCCTACGTTTCCTCTTGTGGAGAATATTGTTACCACGTTGCTTGTGTGAAGGACTTAGTTCTGGAAAATTGGAGAAATGGATATTTTAATGGAGACAATGACAATATTAGTGCTCAAACAAGCAACTTGGCGTTGTTGCAAATTGCTAGTCCATCCAATGAGGTAGCACAGAGAGGAGATCGGCTTGGGAGTAAAGCTAAAAAGTTTTGGAGGATAGCAAAAATGGTTCTCAAGCTTATTATTTCCGCCATTTTTGGTGATCCAACTGGCGGGATTGCCATTATTGTTGAAGCTTTGGTTTCTTCGACTAGTGCATGAGTTTGAGTGCAAGACGAGGACAAAATATATTTTTGCTTTTGTTCTTCTTGTTTTTGTTTGTTTGCTATGAAAAGGATATAAGGCATTTGCTTGTGTTTATTACATGTAATGTAAAATATTGATAAGTTGTTCTTCTTTGTAAAGACAAAGACGTACATGTACATAAATATGATGTATCTGTTCCATATTGTATAAAGTCAATATATATATAGCTGTGTTGTGTGTACTTCTAATGTAAAAATAGTTGTAAGTTTTAATAATTTGTTTAATAGGTTATTTTGTATGATGGTTTAATATAATATAAGTTAATGGAGAAATTTCAATACTGTGATCATAGTTTTTTGTTCCTTTTGAACATTTAAGATGACAATGATCGGAGATGATAATTTTCAGACATTGAATATAAAATCTGGTAATGAAATTCTTCTTTCCTAATTGATCAAAGTAATGATAAAAATAAAAATTAAAAAAAATCATAATTTCTTTAAATAACAATTTAATTAGTTTTCTCATATACCGTTCCCTAATTTATATTTATATTCTAATATAACAATAATAAATAAATAAGTTGTCGAAAAACAAATTTACCTCTAATAATAACAATAACAATAATAAAATGTCCAAAAACAAAATCATTTGTATTTACACTCTTCATTATTTTTTGATTATTTATTATTAATGATTGGGTGATGGACACATAAAAATTATTAATAAATGTACAAAAATTATTAATAAACGTACTTTCAATACATTTAATTAATGGTAGAACCTTAATTTAAACGGTCAACAGATTTGTTAAAATTTCAATAGGTTAGTGGGTTTCTTTTTAGTTATATGTGGATTATGATTCTTAATGAGATTGTTCGGCTCCTCATTGAACTAATTATGAGATTTTTAGGATTACCATAAGGAGATGATAAATTTTTATTTTTATTTTTGTTTATTTTGTCATTTATTTATTTCATTGGGATATATAGTTTTATAGATCATAATTGAATCACTTTCCCAATAATTTCTTCCCTTTTTCCTTTCTTTTGTACCAATATTTTGTATACATTTTACATGCAAATACTGTATAAACCATGCAATATTTTAATTAATGTGTTGTCAACTATGATTGCTTATAAAATAAGGTACATATTTGTTGAAGTTTCCAACATATAAACGTCAAAACTTGTAGGCCCGATGCATTAGACATCCACGCTATCGCTGCTGAATTTCAATACTATATAGCATAATACATATATATATATATATATATATATATGAAGTATGATATAACATGATATATTGTACGCTATATAGCATGTTAAAGTTTCCAACATATAAACGTCAAAGCGTGTAAGCCCTATGTATTAGACACCCACACACACCGCACGCTTCAGCCTTCAGTCTTCCAACCTTTCATGACATTTAATTAAGATTTGGGATCCAACCAAATATAATACAAAGTTAAATTTTTATTTTTATTTTCAAAATGAGAAGAACGAAAAAAAAAAAAAATATATATATATATATATAGTATATAAATATAAACATTTCCCATTTCCCATTTCCACAAGGCAAAGACTGAAAAAGAAAATATATATAAAAAGGTTTCTATCTTCTTCCTAATGCTTTCTTAATTTTCATAAAATCTATAGTTGGACATTTGGCCTTCAATAGGTGGGAGCCCACATGTACATAACCTTTTTAATGATTAATTTGATTTTCACTTAGATTCGGAGATTAAAAAAAAAAAAAAAAAGACTACCTGCGAGAAATAATTTATTTATTTATTATATTTATATTTTAATTTTATATAAAAGTGTAGTAAGTGATAAGATGGGTTTATTTATTTTTGTTTGTTTTTCAAACGTTAATGCCTCAATTAAAAAAGTTTGCATCTTTATCTTCTTCTTCTTCTTCTTTTTTTCTTTTTTTTAAGTAGATATCTTTATCAAAAAGGTCAATATGCACTCACATATACATGATTATTAACTACTAAATATCAATGTATGATTAACTACAAAATAATCTCTACAGAGTCCAGTCTACCAAAACATGAAATTATTATTCTTCCAATGTGATATTCTTATGTTTAACTAGCCCATATCAAGGCACCATGCTTTTATCAAAAAATATGTATATGTATATATATATATATCAAGGCGCCATGTTTGGTAACCAAGACCACATGGCTCAATGATGCCGGTGCAACAAAAACAGCTTAAGCAAATAGTTGACCAACTCTTTGCTGTGTCAAAACGATGAGTTTTAAGTTCTTTTGTTTTATTTTCTGCTTATGTGGCTATTTTTTATTGTTTCTTTGCTGATTGGCTTTTTGGGTTACACCCTACGTGGTGAAGTGGTTTTATCACAAACTGATATAAACAGCTTATTTTCTTGTAAGAAAGGCAAAGACCTTTATTTTTTAAATATAGACAATTGAGTTTTCTTTCTTCCGTTTCTGTTATAATAGATGTGGAATTGGACCAGAGCAAAATCTGGACAGGGTTAAGACCTGATATTTGCTCCTTGGTGATTCCACTTTGTGACTGCCTACGTCACTCAAACTGGATCCACCCAACTACTTCAATGTTATTTGGGTGGCCCAAACTAATTCGGTCCAAATTTGTCTTTTGAAATAAACCACCTCTTTTTTAAACGAAGCTTTTAATAGGATGGACATGGTTAAATTCGATTGGCTTGTTGTAATTTTTTTACAAATTAAACCAAAGTGAACCACTGAAGAAACCAAACTAAATCAGCCATTAATGTGATTTGATCCGTTTGGATTTTGATCTAATATTATATTATATTATTTTGTTAATATTATTAATATTTTTTTAAAAAATATTAATTTTATTAATTTAAATTTACTATTATTAATATCTTAAATCAAATCATTTAAAGCATAAAAATATATTAAAAATATAATTAATTATAATAAAAATACTAAAAGTTATGTATAAATATATTCCATTTAATCTGGTTTGGTTTGTATTAAAATTGTTGAAACTGAATTGGAGTAACCATAAATCAAAAATCGAAGGTTAAGTCGGTCTAGATCGCCCACTCTTAACAGCTAGTCGTAGCACCAATGCCAGTGGATTTCTAATGGCTTTCTGCCAACCAACTACTAGTTATGATAATATACATACACACACACACACACACACACACACACACACACACACACACACACACCGTATTTATTTATTTAAAGGAAACTATATATTTTTCTCTATTTTTTAGGTTGGGGAAAAAAGAAACTGGCAGCCTTTCAGGGACAATCCAGTTTTTTCTTCTTCTTTGTTTTTTTTTTTTATAACAATAATTATGAATTTAAATGGTCACAACTTCAATATATTAAAAAAGAACTAAACTGCATTGCAAATGACCCAAAAAAAATGAAAAATGAAACTGCTATTGGCAGACAATGAGGACCAAGGCTGCTAGGATTTCTTTACCACATTTATTATTTCTTTGGCTGGACAGCCCGTTCTAGATCTACCACATAATGTTCTTATAATTTCTTATTTTCTTATTGTTAAAAATGAATTATATATTCTTAAGACATTAAACTTCCATATCAATTTTATTATAATTTTTTGTGTTCTTACTTGTTGTTTTATTATATTACGTATCATGGTAATATCACTTCAATGGAAAAAAGGTGCCTTTTTTTTTATTTTTTTATGTTGAGACTTCAACTAAAACAAGTTTACTATATTAAAAAATACAACAAAAAAAAATGATTATAGTCATGCAATCGTCCAGATTTCATTCTCCCTAGTTTTTTTTTTTTTTTTTTGGGTCCTTTTTGGTAATGATCTCCATACTTTCAATACATAAAAACATAAATAAATAAATAAAATAAAACATTTGACACTATCTAATATTGTTTGATAAAATAAAAAATTCAAAGACTATATAAAAAGGAAAGGTTTTTTTTTGTTTTTTTTTTTTTTGTGAATATAAAAAAGATAATAATTGTAAGCTTCGATTTATGTGTGTATATATAAATATATATATATATATATATATATATATATATATATATATATATATATATATATATATATATAATCCTGATTACATCAAGGCATTTTGACATTATAAAGTATATATGCACTTTACATAATTATTCGTACAATTATAAGCATATTAAGATGTTTAAATGTGTTCTCCCAACTGCCACTTTTTTTTTTTTTGGGGGGTGAAATTGCAAGTGCCTATTACTTGATTGTTATTTTTTTTATACGAATAAAAAAAAGTTTTTATTTTTTATTTTTTATTTTTTTTTATCATTATATGAATAAGAAAAGTTCAACGGGTAGAGGATAACATGCCTCTGAAAACCAAAATGTTAGACTAATATGCCTATCATA
Source organism: Ziziphus jujuba (assembly GCF_031755915.1). Lineage (NCBI taxonomy): Eukaryota > Viridiplantae > Streptophyta > Magnoliopsida > Rosales > Rhamnaceae > Ziziphus > Ziziphus jujuba. Next base: position 11,991,160 of record NC_083386.1, read on the forward strand.
TGCATACGTCTACACTTATAGTCTCAAAAATATGACCGAGCGTCTCCTTAGGCTGCTGATTCTTGTTCTCTTCTTCTAAAGTGATTAAACTGGTGGACTTGGGCCTTATCCCACATGACTTTAGGTTGTCCATATGGTCAACGCTCTCTTTTTGGTGGGTCTTATTGGGCTTCTCCATGCGCCGTTTTGTTTCACAGTTAGCAGCATTGTGAAATCCCAAAAAATAATAATAATAATAAAATCAAACTAATTTCGAGATAATAAATTTAATTGTTCTCAACAAATTTTTGTAAGATATATGATTTTCAGAGAGAGAAAAAAAAAACTATATATATATATATGTGTGTGTGTGTGTGTGATGAAAAAGATGGATTGTTACATATTATATGAAGGCTTTTATTTGACGTTATTTGTTTATATATTTTATTATTGTTTTTTAAAGTTTTGCTGGTTAGGCAAGAATTACGACAGCTTTAGAAATCAATTTCCACATAATTTCTTCCCTATTTCCTGTCTCTTTGGTACGTGCAATCACTTGCATGCAAATATCAAATCCTTGATGCGTAAATTACAAGCTATAGTTTGTTGAAATTTCCACCGTTTTTATATCAGCGTGTGAGCCCTACGTGTCCAACACCCATGTCTATTTGGCTACCGACATTTCAATATCACAAAGCATTTCACATCATTAAAAATAGTTAATATTTGGCTTAAAATATGCAGAAAAAGAAAAAGCAGTAAACATTTCCACAACAAAAATCTTTTTTTTAAAAAAAAAAAAAGGGGAAAAGGAGTCTTACTCTAATTTGCTACTGGTTTCTTTTATATATATCATTAAATTCCTTGCAGTTTACGTGTTCGGGCCGACCCAAACCATGACTATGCAAAGATATGAAAGTTATGGGGAAACACCCCCATGGCTTCCACGTTAATAACACGAAAATTGGACGGTTTTATTACGTGGAGTTCACGGTCTCTTTCTTAATCTGCAAGGAGAACTTTAGGAACTCATTTTCAGTTAATTAAATTTCAACCCATTAAATATTGTTTTGGGGGCAAGACCAGAAAAAGAAAAAAAATATATATATATATATATATATATACACATATAATATTTTCACAGAAACCATAAAATAATTAAGTAATGTTTTCAGCCTAGTAATTAATCAATTTGCTTGACATATTATATATATATATATATGTTTGCATATGTATACTTTATATATATATATATATATACACAAAAATGCTACGATAAGAGAAGTTATTTGCTACATTAATGAAAATAATCATCCACAACTGTTAGGTTACATAAATCATATAGAATTTATGACTATGATTTATCTACAATATACACTTGTATATATATCGATCCATTTCATTGAGCTAATTAAAATAATGAAAATTAATTATATAAGTTAATATAAGGTGCAAATATATGATCTTTAAAGGATCTACATGCATGGCCTTGTCATATGTGCTGCATGAGTTTAGAAAATAAAATAAATCACTATATATTTTTTTCGATAAAATAAAAATCATAAAATGAAGATTATGTGAACCCAAGAGGTGTAATATTTCGGACAGCGCGTTAAATTAATCAAAACAAGGCATCAAAACCGACCACATAAAATAAGTTGTATACTTTTCTATGATATTTTTTCATGTAATATATGGTGACGGAGCGTTGAGACTGTTAGGTTAATAATATATTATATAGTAAGAATTTTTTTTTTCTTTTATTTAAAATTTCTGGGAACCTTTGTTTAACGCGATTTCCATCATGAAGCTTCTTTCAGGTCATTGTAACTTTACGAGGAAGCCAGTGCTCTCTCTCTATATATAGAGGATATTTTATGCTCGAAAAAATGCACGTCCAAATTAATTATTGCTATTTATATTGCTTTCTGTATTCTCTCAAATACCTATAAAGATTTCTTGCATTTTTTATTCCCACCGCAGCAACAGATATCTGATACGCTTCGAAAGCCCAAAAAAAGAGGTAATTTCTTCTTTATGCTTGCTAGTTTAAATTTCTCATTTTCTTCCTCCTTTTAGGAAAAACTCTTGAATTGATTGACATTTTTTTTAAAAAAAAAATACCTTTAAAGAGCCTCTAAATGCTAGCCAGACGCATAGCAAGTTCTGTTTATTAATTTACATAATATATATATAAATGCAGTAATGATTTAGTAGGTTATCCAAAATAAAATTGATAAATCATATACAGCTTTAATAATTTAAAGCGTTTTTTATTTTTATCTTTTAATACTAAAATTGTAATAATAAAATGTAAACTTTTTAATGAAAATCAATCTAATTTTTATATAGTATATAAATAATATTGGATTTTTTTACCCCTATTTAGTTTTGTGCCACGTGAATATCATATATTTAAAAACAAATAGATAATTCATTAAATCAACAAACTGTACGTATATTTTGCTCTTTATAAGAAACACTCTTTAACTTTTTTATCCTAAACAAAAATTTCTTTAATAAGAGACTAACTATATATATATATATATATAGATATGATTTGTTTTCTTCCCTTTTTCTAATAATTGAGAGGTGCTCATCATTTTCCAGGTTGCAACTCAGATATGGGAAAAACTGGTAATTACCATCCTAGCCACCAAGAGCACCCACTGGAGCTCAAGTCATTTCACAAACCCTACAAATGCGACGGCTGCAAAGAGACAGGCTTCGGAAAGAGATACAGATGCGACCGATGCGACTTCGATCTCCACGAAGATTGCATGTTTCTCGCCGACCAAAAATCCCACGCTTCCTTCAGAGGTTCGACATTCGAGTTCTTGGAACATCCTCCGCGAAAATGCGAACGAGACAAGTACTGCAAAGACTGCGAAAGATATTGCGACGCTTGTGGAAAACCCGTCAAGGGTTTCGTTTACCATTGCGCAAAAAATGGTCTAGATTTGCACCCTTGTTGCAGTAATCTCAAGCAAGTGCTTAAAATCGATGGCAAAGAGTTTCGGCTCGGCAAAGGCGTGAAGTCGAAATGTTTTTGGTGCGAAAAAGTGAAAGTTAAAGGCAGTGTTTCTGGTATAAGAGGCTGGTCTTATGTTTCATTGTGCAATGAGTACCGTCTTCATGTTTATTGTGCTACTGAAATGGTTTCCGAGGTTTGGAAAAGTAGAGACAAGATTGGTAGCGGTAATAATAATAAAAATGACTGTTTGGATTTGGAGAACTTGAAGCTTCCAAAGAGTTTGGCAAAGTTGAGAAAAAATGGTGCAAGGGGGAATAAGTATTGGAGGATTATAAAAGCAGTTCTCAGGACAATTGCTTGTATCCTTATGGGTGAACCAACCATTACCATGACTTGCCTTGTTGAATTGCTCAAGTAAAAAGTGTTTAGTAGTTAATTATGGATTTTCCAATAAGTTTCTCTGTTTTATTATGACAGAATCATTGTAAATAGGTGTGAGAGTTGTAAGAGACGTTGGATTTTTTTTATTTTATTTTTTTTTGGGGCAAAACTTATACAAGTTATGTAAGTTTTGGAGTTTGGTATATTGTATTCGAACCAAGAAAAATATTTTCAAATATCGATAGTGGAAAAAGCTTTCTGAAGTTATAATCATAAAGACTTATAAATAGTATTAAGAATATACCATTACTTTTAACCTCTAGGACCACTTATAAAACCATTGAACATTCATTTCTTTTTTTGATCCCATTTTTTTTTTTTTTTTTATCCAATTTTGAACATTCATTTCAGATCCAGGTTTAAACTTCCATTTCAATGAAAATCTCCTCTTTCTAAACTTGTAATAAAAAAAATTCAAAAAATTAACCTCTGAAGGCAAGCCAATTCTTAGCTGGCATATATATATATATATACACAGGAGAATATCCCTCATCTTTGGTATGAGTACATGGTTAATTTTCAAAGAAATAAAATAGAGAGAAAGGCATGCAGGGACTTGAAAATTGATAAACATACACATTCAGAATTCTTTAATATTTTCTTCTATTTGTGAAATATTCTTGGGCTTGTTATGGAGTTGATACAATGCGATAACCAATAATACTTCAGTGGTCAGAAATCCCAAGAGAAGTAGACACTCTGATGCCTATGCCTTTTGGAAATATTTGTTAAAGTAAATTCCAGCTGCTTCAAAGGGTTGCTGCATTTATTTCGTCATGGCAAATCCTACTGCAGCCACGGTGGCTAGTAAGTCTGATATAACCTGCCCATATATGCACTTGATATTAAATTTTATAATATAGTTTTTCAGTGAAAAAAAAAAACTTGGATTTACAAAGTACTAAAAAGCTTTATATCCATTTTTAAGAAATATTACAATTGATACATAGATTTTTTTTATTTTTTTGCTTTTTCTTTCTTGGTTCAGATTCACTGTACTCGCTCGGAGCTATCTAGGACTCGTAGGCCTGATTTCTACCTATTAATTACCACCTGACCTTTGAGCTTGTAGGTTCAATGGGTCGTTTTTGTGGACTATCTAGTTGCGAATGAGTCCACCATGTGATTCAGCCCATTTAAAGAAAAGCCAAGAGTCCAATTTAATTTGAGCTGACAAATTTGAATAGGTTTGAGCCTTGTGTATGATATAATACCTTATCTCACTGGATTTTAACAGGCTAGCCCATTGGAGATTGAATTATTTTTTATTTTTTTGGTTTTTTGGGGGAACATTAGATATTAAATTTGGGGATAAATAAAATTGCAGCTAATTCTCTCGCTTGTATAATACCTTAATTCCTGAATAAATAATAATAATAATACCTTAATTCTAAAATAATTAGCTTTTTTTTTTTTCTTTCTTTTTTTAAAAAGCTTAAAATGAAATGGAAATTAAATAGAATTGCATCGTAGAAGTTGTCACCGTAGAAGTCCAGCAAAAAGTTGTGCACATGATTTAATTCCCTCTTCATTTTATAAATTGAAATGGCAGTTTGCGACGATGCATATGCAATCCCAATAATAATTGTGAACAGCATGTATCTGCAATTTCAATTGGCTAAAACGTATGATTAGAAGAAAAGTAAAAATATTTTAAAACTTAATTTGATAAATGGATCCCAAAAAAAAAAAAAAGAAAAAAGAAAAAAATGGGTAAATGAAACCATTTTGAAAATATGAGAATAAAGGCTAGGTAAAACATAAATATGCTTAATTTTATCGATATGCAATAACATGAAAAAAGTTGGATCTGAATCATCTTCTTGATATTTTACTACCAAAGCATTAGAAGTTGGAACTTGGAAGTGCCACCGATAAGAACAGAAACATGACAGTAAAAATCCTTAACCCTAGACTGATCATCCTCAAACACCTAGAGATCACTATTGATTCCATCTCTCTCTCTATTGAAGCTATTGAACATGGAAAATTTAGTGTAATTTTCTTTTTTTATAAACGCTGATGAACAGTCTAATGATAAAGTAATTATTTTTTTCTATAAAGATTCAGAATTCGAAATTTTCAATTCAATATTTAAAAAAAAAAATCTCTAAAACTTTTTTCATTAGCTACATATTTATGCACTCCAAATAAATCCTACACAACTAGAATGTTAAAAAGAAGCCGGAATCCAATAAAATGATTTTGGTAAAGGAAATATATTAGTCTAAAGAGCATGGAAAAGCACAGCGAATTAGAAATTAGGAAGAGGCAGCAAAACGGCGTAGTACTAATTTTTTTCTTAATTTATTTTTTGTTGGTCGCCTGCAAATTGTCATGGTTTACTTTGAAATTATAGGGCAAATTAAAATAATGTGCTTAAAAGGGTTGATTTATCACCAGCTCAAAAGGACAAGGAAAAAAAAAAAAAAAAGGGTAAAAAAACCAATAGAAATTCCGTGTAGGAAAACTAGCTAGGAAGGACTAGTCTACAATTTTCTCTTTTATTTTATTTTATTTTTTTTCTGTGTTTTTTTTAAGTCAATCGGTATAAATATAATTAAAAAAGAGCAAAGTATCATTTTTCAGAGTTGATTTTTTTTATCACTCTCTTTCCCCTTTGTTTGTTAATATTTCTTTCCCCACCCCCTTTTTTGGGTATCCTGTAATTTGTTGCGGAGAAATTGAGGTACATTTCTTAATTACTATAGACTAATTAAAGGTAAATATCAATTATTTTTTATGTCGCACGGTAAGTCCTAGATACTGTAATTTATTGTACACAATTTCAAGTTCCCCGTAAACAAAATTACAAATTTTGGTTTACTTCAGTATCAATGTGGATTGGAGAGTATGCCACTTGCCAAGCACTTTTAAAAATGTGTGCTGTTTCAAAGAATTAGAAATTTTTTGAGAATGTCAGACATTTTCTGGTCATTCTTTTGCCAAAAACAGTTTTCAGAAAACAAATGAGAAAAAACTACAAAATTTACAGAAGAGCTGCAACTTATTTCCAAGAAAACTCTATTTTATTTGATGAAAAAATAATAATAATAATAATAAAAACAGAGAACATTGCCAAACACTTGTGGAATATATCTGCATATTATAATCCCAAACATAACTTGATATGTTGTTTGTTTTATATAATTTTTTCTTCAAACTAATTCGTATGTTATCCTTTTAACATACTTTTAAAGTTAATTTGATCTTGCTTTTTGAATCAATTCCAATTGTTTTACTTATTTTATATGGTAAAACTTTAAAAGAACCATGAAAATAGCTATAACTAGGGTTGTTTGCTTAGGTTACATGTTGCATTTTTAATTTTCATTATGCCACATATCAGACAATTAAAAAGAAAAATAAAATAAAATAAAATCCAACCCTCCAGCCTAGCTAAAAAAATAAAAATACTGAAAATGGTTCAAAGTTCATCCAGATTCTGTTGAAGTTAGGACTACCAAGTGAATGGATTTAAGCAGTTTGGATGTCATGCCATTTGGAATTGTTTTTAGTTTTTCATTACTATTTTTATTTTTTTTCCTTAGAACTTTTGCTTCACCCATATAGAATTGAGCTTTTTCTTCTAATAGCTAAGCATCTCACCTATTTATAGGCTTAGAGAAGGAAGAAAAAATCTATAATATCTTCTGTAGAAGCAGAGTATTTTATATATAGTCCTGTCTAATTTAGCCTGATCGAAAGCTAAAAATGATATTTTGATCAAATTTGTGCTTTTTAGTTTTGGAAGATGCTAGATTTTTCTTTTTTTTTTTTTTTTCCTTGGTGGTAAATAAATGCAAGGGATCTCAAACTTAGGGGCTTGGAATCTTTTTCAAATGAATAATTTCTACTAGTAAAGTGACAACCAATAACTTATTATTATGTCATTTTAGGAAACCAAAGATTTTGAAATCTTTTAACATTTTCAGTTTTATTTGTAGAGGGACTAAAAATAAAAGTTGTGAACTTGTGCTAAATCAATATCTGTCTCATTAAATTTAAAATTGTCAAACAACAAGATATAAATATATATATATATATATATATATATATATATATATATATATATATATATATATATATATATATATGTATATATATGCTTGCTTACAATTAAATTTTCTTGAAGGCCAAAAACACTCTTCTCTTTTCCTATTATAGAGAGAAATTAATTGTTGACTCTCTTAGGAAGTGCGTAGGAAGATATAACAGACAATATGAGAGTACATACAAAGGCAAGCAGAAGAATGCACGCTGATGCATAAGACCTGTTGAAATGTTTCTGATAGTATTTTCCTGCTTCACCAAAACTTTCCTGCCTTTCTCTTGTAGCAATAAACCCTGCTGCAGCACCTGTGGCTAATAGATTTGAAATTACCTGCACATATAATATTGTTACTTTGGATTGTCAAACCCACATGGTTTTACATATTTGAAACCAACATAATTTGAAATATTCATCCTTCGGCAATTAGTTTAGTGATATAGTCTACTGTTTTTCAAATATAAAATTTGAATTTAAATTTCTCATCCAAGAAAAATAATTTGGAATATTCTCTATGTCATGTATTTTGTTAAGCAAATTTTAGATATCTAGTGACCACATAAAAATTAAGTAATCGGTGTTTTTAATATATATTAATTTTGTATAATTTAAGATAATGTATCTTTTCCAGTACAAAATTTCAAAGAAATTATTTGGAAAATGATTCTAAATTTGAAATTCTATATACCTTAATATTAACAAAAAAAAAAAAAAGTAATTAATTACCTTGTCACCGTAAAAGTCAAATAACAATCTTCCATCATAATTTTCATTCTTGATACGGCCAATTGCAAAGATGGTTTGCAAAATTGAATATGCAAGTCCCAAAAAAATAGTGGCAACCATATACCTACATTTAAACAAAAACAAGAAGATTTATTACAAAAATAGATAAAATTAATTGAAGAAAAAAATAGAAACAGTTTTTTTTTTTTTTTTTGAAATAGCACTTACTTAAACCCGACAACATCGTAGAAATGGAAAGATTTGGTCCGACCATCAGTGTAAGTTACTTTAAGAACATTAGTGAGAAGGATTACAAAGGAAACAAGTAGTAAAAGGATTGTTAAGACCCTCAAGACCAGAGCAGCAATTCGCCAACCCCTTGAAGAAACAATTGATTCCATTTGCCTCTCTTCCCTTTCCAAATACTGAAAATTCTTATACATACAAAAATTTGAGAAATTGCCATGGATTTTATAGCTCTTCGATAAAGATAAAAAAACATTGATGAATTAAATTCCTCGTTATTAACTACCTAAGATCTCCACTCCGTACCAAGTCTTGCCTGAAAAAGGACAACCAATGCGAACAGCTTCCTCTGGCTGCTTCACTTGTCCACTCACTGATTTTTTGTGTTTATATATTTGTCCTTAAAAAATTCATTGACCAATTAATGACCGGCCTATTGCCAATTTTATCATCTTTGTATTGGCTTTTGCCAATTGGCCATGCATGCTTTGATTTGTTGCTTTTTGGCTGCATTTAGCTCGATCAGAAACAGCTAAGAGTGGCTCAACGTTGTTTGCATCGTCCTAATTTCAGACACTTTATTTAATTAATTAATTAATTAGGTCACGTTAAAATTAAGGAATTAAAAAAATTTCACTTACATTAAGCTATTTATATTTTATATTTCATAATATTTGAATGTGAAAATAGAATAATTGAAAAAATCACCCCAAAACAAAAAAGAATTATCATACCAGTGAGAATGATTTATTTCCAAAACTTTCAACTACAACATATAATTAATCAAACAGGAAAAAAAAATAAATAAATAACAATACTATTATTTGCTTTCAATATTCATTTAGGGGAACAAAGAAATATTTCACAAATTAAAACAAAGTTTCAAGTCTTGAGACAATTTTAAACTCTATTGGAAAGTGCATAAGAAGAAATGACAGATAATATGAAAGTGCAGACAAATGCTACGGCTAAAAGCCTACATGATACCCATGCCTTATCGTAAATTTGATCAAATAATATGGATGATAACCATTGCTTTGTTTCTATGCCTATGCCAAACCCTGCTGCACCACCTGTTGCTAGCATGTATGATACAATCTGCCCAAAATTAAAAGATTTTAAATATCAATTTCTAATTTAAAATGTTTAGTAAATCTAACTCTGAATTAACATCGAGAGCGAGGTCTCAAACATATAGATTAATTTTGATATTTTTAGTCAAAATTAATGTACCTTGTCACCATAGAAGTCAAATAGAATGTTGTTCTGCTGGCTGCTAACTACAACTTGGTGGACTGAGAATGCAAGTTGCAAGATGGTATATGGAATGCTTGTCATGATCGTAGCTCGCTTGTGTCTACATATTTATTAATTTACCATTCAATATTCTAAAGGGAAAAAAATAACGTGTACTACATGTTACAAATATAAATAATATATATACGAATTATTAATAATAGAAAAAGAAACATCCACCATCTATTTCATCGAGCAATGATCCCAAACTCGAACTTCCATACCCTCAATGTTAAAATAAAAAGTAATAGTTAGGCAAATGAAAATAATCGAAATAGTTGTTATTATTTGCTAAGACAAAGTAATGACTCGTTATTGTAATTAAAGAGGAAAACTATTAATTTGTGCTTCACAGGTGAAAGTTTGATAAAGGCCAAGCCCAAACCTTTCTGTAACAGCCAATCAATGGACCTTGCGGGCTTGGACTCCGTGGAAGCATAAACCATGTAAAGCAACGACGCTCCCGTGGGGTTGTCTAAAAGTGCCACATTTGTGGAGCTTTTAATTTTAGCCCTTGGATACGTTGAAGGGCTTATATTTCATATGCAGTTTTAATTTCAATAATTCTAATGAAAAATCAAAATTATTATTGTAGATTGACATATCAAGTGAAAAATCAAAATTATATTGTAAATAATAAAAAAAAAGGCAATTAATTCTAATGAAAAAAAAAATTATTATCACCACTAATGAACAATCATCAATGATGATTTATATACAAAATGACAACTTAAATGGTTATCTTATTTTTTAAAATTTTGTTATTAAAAATAATAAATAAAATATTTTAATTAAAATTTATCACAAATAGTAAGGCTAAAAAAAAAAAAGCACGAGAAGGCTTGGGAATCAAGTTAGAGACCTTGGTTCTCCAATGCCAATGCGTTCCAAGGAGCATTATAGTTGCATTAATAATGTTTATCTAAAAATATTGGTATTAGTTCATTTTGTATTTTAATAATGAGAGTGATGAGATTCAAATTCACAATTAAAGTTTTGAGTAAACTTCCATGAACAATTATTAATTTTCATTGAGTAGATGGGCAAAGTTTATAAAAATAAAACAACTAGATGGGGAAGGCAAAGACAAGCATTATTAATTTTTTTTAAAACAACAAAAAAAAGATTGAGGTACTCAAATTGTTAATGCAAGATGAAAGATTACACCTTTAATTTAAGAAACAAACAACAAGATTCATTTGGGATTTTATTTTTATAAATAGTGAAATGAGGATCAAGTAAGGCTGGCTGAAGGACCAAAAAAAAAAAAAAAAAAAAAAGAAAAAAAAAATCAATGTGATGGAAATGGAGGAACACAGGGAGTGTTGGGCTCCAATTTTGTTGATCCTTTCAAATTCGACCCATTAAAAACACAACCCAAGACATGTTTGGTGAACATACCTTAATGTAGCCTAGTTGAACATGGCCCAAATAGGTAACAAAATCATAATTTTCAATAAATTTCACGTTAATCTCCTCTACTTTGTTTTTCTTTTTCTTTTCTTTTTTTTTTTTTTCTTTTCACAAATGTATATCTATTTTGAAAATCTTCATTATAGTTCTTTTGCATTTTATTTTTGTTTCACTTCAGCCCTTTATTAATCAAACAATTTGTTAACTTATAGTTAACTTTTTTTTCTTTTTTCTTTTTTGGGTTAAGCACTTACCTATTTGACTTAAAAAAAAAACATTTTTAAAATTCTTTTACTTATTTATATAAACTAATAAATCCATTTATTATTTTCATTTTTCATATTTTTATATTTGTTTTCAAATATTAAAAAAAAAAATCTAAGGTGGGTCCTACCCACAATCCCATGAAAAAATCAATAATATGCAAAAAAGTTGATAATATTTAAATAATGTTGGCGAAGACATCATCTACAATGAACGTATGGATTATAAAAATTAACATAACATATATGCATTAATATAAACATTCTTTTAAAGTTTAAACATTGCTAGGGAAATGTTTATTTTTAAAGTCTTTGTAAATATTATGATTTTCTTTAAAAACAAAGTTTTTTTGAAAAACATATTTTTTTAAAAAAAGAGAAAAAATTACCATATATTTTAGCCTTTTTTTCCATTGCGTATTCAATAATTTCCAAATGGAGTCCGATCCCATGCCATATAAGAGAAGACACAGCCATGCAATGGTAATTTGGAAATTTAAAAATGATCTTCTTATGGAAATTACATACAAACAATTACATGTAGATTACCCCATCTTAAAATATCTAGTACACTTCTACACAATACAGCAAAACTTCATCTGCGCATCTATAATTAATGTATTTACTAATTAGATCTAACCTCGAAGAACCATATATATGGTGTATACGTATACAATAACAAATAATAGTCTTATATGATATTATGCTGTCTATCATATAAATATATATATATATATATATATATTTAAAACATTGCCATTATTCAAATTACTGTGAAGGACAAGAGCAAGAATAATGGAATTCCAAAAATTCTTCTGCTCACTCTAGCTGCAATGGTTATGGTTTCTGTTGTAGTTAGTGCTAGAACTCTCTCTTCCATTTTCCTTACAGGTATACTAAATTTTGGGTATCTCATAAAAGTATTATACTCTTCACTCACAATTAAACGTATTTTAAATATAAGTATGTAAATTTTGGTAATAAATAAAGAGTTCTTTTTCTTTTTTTTGGCTAAATGTAATAAATGAAGAGTTGTATATGTAATTTCCAGTCCAAAATATTTTTGCCTACAACAAGAATATTTTTTATTTTCTTTACATTTATAAAGAATAATAAATTAAGTATAGATTAAATTTGCTTGCTAACTTGCAGTAATTAATGTTATTTGAGATATTATTGTAGATGATGTGGGATTGAAGAAAGCACCAGACCCTTTTTGCTACGTTGAATGCACAGCCGATTTTGGAGACGATAAGTGCCTACAATACTGCATAAAAAGGAAATTCAGTTTTGGGAAGTGCATAGTTCAATCCCCTTCGGAAACCCTTTGTTGTTGTAGCCCTTGATCATATATATAGTCCTCCTATTAAGCATTTCAAATCATAAATATTAATAACAAATCACAAAAAAATATATATATTATTCATGAATAAATAGAGACTAATTTATATATATATATATATATAAATACAAATGTTTAAATCAAAACGATCTGCTAATTTTAATATTATATTTTATTTTATTAAATCTCAGTTGGCAGACCAGTGAGAATGAAAATATTGAAAACAGAGGTGGATGAGTCTTAGTGGACCATCAGTATGATCATCATTATTATCATGCTAATAATATTTTTTTTGCTAATAATCATAATGCAAGACTATGATGCATTTATCAGCAATAAGGATAATAAGCGAGATTACTTGCACAACCAAAGTCACAACCCTTAGTATCACACTTTTAATCCCTGCTCCTTCCTTGCTCCTGAAAGCTCCGCCATTTAATTTCACGCATATACTAGGGCTTTACTCTGCATTTCCTACCCTTTTTATAAACCAATCTCAAGGCTGTACTAATTTTAATATATATATATATATATATATATATTTTTTTTTTTTTCCAATTTTTAAACTTTCTGGGGTGTTTCATTTGAACCAGTCGGCTAAATATTCAGAATTTTTTTTTTTAATAAAAAAAAGAGTATAAAAGCCATGATATGTAATTAATATGCACTAACAGTAACTAATTAGTCTAATTTGTTAAAAGAATAGTCCTTTTTAACTCTTTGAAGCTCCACTTAAGGGATGAATAAGAAAATAATAGGATTCATTTATTTTATTAATTAATTATTAGTACCGAATGTGTGCTTTAAAGTGTTAATATTAATTGTTAAGAGCTTATTTAACATTCACTTGATACAACCCTTTTTTCTTTTTTAATTAGAAGAGGGTCATTGATATTCAATTATTGATATTATACCCCACGGACTCTTGTGAAAGTAGAAAACACGCAATTATATTGAAAATTTTCTTTATTTACGTTAAAGTATAGTTAAGGTTTTAAATATTGAAATTTTGGCCGGGATTTTGGTTTTTATAAGGGGTTAAAAAAAATTTAGATCTCAAATAAAAACCGATAGAATTTTCATAATATTTATCAAAATTTTTAAAATTTTTATCAAAATATCTACATCAAATCCTTTATAATTTCATTAAAAAATCCATAATATTTATTGGAATTTCGAAAATTTCTACAAAATTTTATCAAAAAATTCATAAATATTATTAATGTTTAGTGAATTTGTTTACCAAATTAACTACAGTGATAGTTGTTTAGTTTTTAATTGTCTTTTAAATATTTAATGATATAAATCAAAATGAAATAAATTGAATTAAATAACTTTAATAGGTTCTATTTATTAATATAGTATATAAGTACTTGCTATATTTTTTGTATAAAATAGATTCATTAGAAATTCATAATTATAAGTTAATAGTTGATTATATAAGTATGAAAAATAATAACATAAAATAATAACAAGGAAATACAATATTATGTAGAATTGGTATTGATATTAAGCAAATAAAAATAAAAAGATGATGAGATATATTATACTAAATATTAAGGACAATTGCATTTAATATAAGATTCTTATGGTTTATATATTAATAATTATATGAAAATTATCAAAGAGATATATCTTTTAATAATTACATTTTCACATTTCACATCTTAAAATGAGAATGAAGAAAAGACCAACAATTTTTAATTATCTAAAAGTTTTATGAGTATTGAGATAATATTTATGAAATATAATATAATTGTAATAATTGTTTTATCTTAACTAATAAACAATTTTATCAAATATATACTTTTTTTTTATATATTTTTATTAATAATAGTTTATTTATAATCATTATCATTTATTATAAATTAAATTAATTAAAAAAATATAATATCTGTTCAATATTTTAATAATTTTTAAAACCAATTAATTAAATAAGCTAATTCTAAAATTTTAACAAAATTTTTTATTTTTTAAATAAATTTTTATTATTTTCTGTAAATTTGTATAGATATTTGATATTTTCAAATATTTTTATAAAAAAAATTTATTTTAAATTTTTGATATTTTTCTCGATACTAAAATTTTGAATTTTGGATACAATATTGCCATTCATAATTGAGCGGCTTCTAAGGCTATTTTGTACCCTTAAATAAAATAATAGGTTAAAAATGTTTTTAAAAAATTAATATTATTATTAATTGTGAAAAAAATCATTATTATTATTAAATAATATATATATATATATATATATATATATATATATATATATATATATATATATATAGGATGTGTTTGCTTAATGTTTACAGTCTTAAAATTACTTTTTTTTAATCCATCAAAAAACATTAATTTATTTGTTCCGTTTAAAAATAATACATATGTTTTGGATAAAATATTTTTATTTTGTTTTGTCTTGGGCAGTTTTCAGTCCATTAGGTGGTGTTTGTTACATGGGACTGGCCAGGACCGGATGGGATAGAGTCCCAATCTGGTGTTTGGGAAGGAAAACGAAGGACGGGATACATTTATCCCGTTAATCAAATTATCTGAAACGAAGGGGACAAAACTGACCCACCAAAACACCTGGGTCACTTTTGTCCTGTCCTCTTTCGATGCGTTCAACCTCTCAGCCTCCCACACCCGTTCGCCACATCTTTTCGGTTTGAAGCCACAATTCTTGACCTCGAAGACGTTTCCTACCAGCACGCCAGCCACGCAGCTGTCAAAGCTAACCCTAACTCTGCCGTTGGCGAAACCCATTTCAACCTCAAGATTGTCTCCCCGAAATTCGAAGGCCTGAACCTCGTGAAACGGCATCGTTTGGTCTACGACGCCTTGGCCGACGAGCTCCAATTTGGACTCCACGCCCTTTCTATCGTCGCCAAGACTCCTCAAGAGCTCGAATCTCAACCCAAACGTCGACCAAAGTAAAATCCAAAACTGGATTTTTTTTTGTCACTGTGAGTGGCCGATATCTTTGCTTGATTTGTGGTTTATTTTTTTATTTATTTTTGAATTATTAAATTTGTAATCGTATATCTTTGCGTATTTAAGCATTTCAGCATTTCAGCAACCGGCCTTCTCTCCCAACTCCGAAATTCCAGCATTTCATTTCTTTTTCCCTTGCCTTTCCCCAATCCCTCATTGCCCACTCTTCCACCCTGTTGATCCCCAAGGCTAGTGACCGTATCTAACAGGTAATCAACATGAGACCCTTTAACAATTTCTATGAGACAGCTTTCTATTTAGTCATTCTTGCAAGAATGGTTGAAATTATGACAATGCAATATCAACCTTTTTAGATTGCTTTTTTTTTATTACTAGTTTAGACGCTTTTACTGATTTTTCTAACATGATGAAAAATTCTTCTGAATGATCTAACATGTCTAATGCAAACTTGTAAAGATCCGGTTTGTGTAATTGGTTTTTATTTTGGATTGTCATTGGTGGTTGTTTTGAATCGGTTTGAGGTTGTTGGTTTGTAATAATTCGGTGTGTTACCCCAAGTAGATAGATAGATAGATAGATAGATAGATAGATTGATAGATAGATACAAGCAGATAGATACAAAATGAAGCATACTGAATGAACACATTAGACAGATCATCTGGTGAATCCCTGTGATGAGCTGCAATTGCTCCTGATCTCTTAGCTATTGAATTCAGATGGCATTCCTAGTTGCAAGGTTTAGAAAGCAAAGAAAGAAACCTAGATTAGGAGACTAAATATGAAACATGGGTTTTGTCTTCTCTAATAAAAAATGGATAAGCTTTTATTTTATTTTATTTTTTTTCCTTTTTAACCTTGTAGAGTGATCTTGCTCTGCCAAATACAAAATCAACTCTGCCTTGGATGAAACACTTGTAGAAAAAGTGTGTTCCACTTTCATCTAAAAGCGTATCTTGCTTCCCCAAAAACCTTGCTTTATAGAACATTGCTTTATCACCTGCAATTCTCAAGGCTACTGCTTGGTTGCCTTGTCCTCTGCGAACTGGAACTGCAGAATTCTGCAAACACCCCACACCATGAAATTATGTATCAAATAATTTGCATTTGAAAGTTTGATCTTATTGTTTTTGGAGGGAAGGACTTAGGAAAGATGTTTAAGTAGGCAGCCAATAGAAACATGGGTAGAGTTGAAAAGATAATTCACAATCACTATTTTATAAAAGATTAAGTTGTACGTGAATAGTTGTCTGCATGCTATTAGAACAGAAAGGGATTTCTGTAATAAGGAACACCAAATAAAAATGAAAAACTGGTTCACTACTATCATAATCATAAAACTTAAATGCATACCCAATGTAACCAATATATCCACCATAGAACTGAAATGGCAATCCTTCGTAATCTTTTTCTTCATAATGAAATAACAGGAGCTCCTAAATATAAATCAATAACCATAAATCAGTATGTGCATAAGAAATCTGATCTGTATTTAAATTGTACATTGCATTTAGATAGAAAATCATTTTGTGGTTATTTGAGAGAGACTTTCAAGCACTAGTGAGCTACCTACTCATGAATATTTGATGTGGGCCAGTTGTGTATTTTGGGTTGTAAAGCCTGAGCAGTTTGAAATTTTTTAAGATTACTCTGGTGTTGCTGTTGTCTATTAGCTCTTAGTAAGGGAAAAATTTAGCTTAATCAATTCTTTCATAAGCTCTTCTTGGTGCTGAAGCATGGGGAGTGGTTGGCAGAATATGAAAATATTTCTCCTCTTTTTTTCTTTTTTTCTTTTAAAATTATTTTTCTTGTGGCTAATACGGTTGATAAAAAACTTATGGCTTACATCATGCTAAGCCAGATGCAGCCACTCTTCTCTCTTTCTCTCTCTCCCCATGTATATTTTTTCTCCTGGCTGTAATTTACAAGTGGGAAAACTGTTATCTGTTTTATGTTAGAAATATCCTTAAACCTGGCTATAGCAAAATAAGTGCCTCTCAAATAATAATAATAATAATAAAAAGAACTTTTACAAAAAGGAAAATGTAACCATAATAGTCCTTTATGGAAGTTATTTGTAATGTAACTTATCACTGCATATTTTGTGAAATATATTTGCTGTGCAATTTGTGAGTTTCTCATAAGGTTATGTGCATCTCTATTAAAAAATCTAACACCCCTTATTGGTGTCAACTTGTTTGAAACTTGTTATCAAACATATTTTTATCTTCATTGTCTGACAACAAATGGAAACATTGGGTGGCTATGTATTCTATAAGAAGTGTCAAAGAATGTTTTTTTGTCATTTGGCATTTGAATATAATTTGTTCTATAACATATCAAGCTGAATATGATGGCTCCAACCAGGTTCTCAGTTTTATATTTAGCCCTTAAAACCTTATATTATTCTAATGGTTATAAAATATGGACATCATGACAAAAAAACTGCAGGTTAAAAATATGCGAAGACTTATTATGAAATTAGAATATGTACATATATGGCTATATTAATAGTTAGTTGTAGTTTTCTTGCATCATATATGCTCATTGGCTGGACGGATTATTGAACATATGCATGTCAGGTGTACAGGGACATGGATTTCTAATTTTTATGTGTCCCACTTTTTCCTTGTCATGTGTCTAAGCTTGTTGGAGTATTTCTGTCCTCAACTTTGTCAATTTTGAATTCCCACTTGTTCCTTGTCATATGTCTAAGCTTGTTGGAGTATTTCTGTATTTTGAATTCGCAGACTTGCAAATGGAGATACATAGCTATATAAGCTTTGGTGGTCAAAATGTTTTAGTTGTAGTTTCCACTTTTCAAGTGTAGCTATCACACACACACCCACACACACTATTTTCAAGAATCTTCAACTGATAGATAACCTCCACCTTTTGAAGCCATATCACTGTAAATTGTAAGTATGTCACTTTCATTTAAAGTGAAAAAAAACTTGCATAGTTCTACAACAGAGTAAAAAGTTCTCCAGAGTAATACACCATATGGAAAAACAGCACCATCATGTTAAAGACACAAAGTCTTAAAACCATATGAAAATGTTCAAAGCAAAAAGGAACTCAAAAATTTTTTTTTAAAAGAAAGTATATTATGCTAAATCTTTCTGAATTTACAATTTGGATTAACCTTTCATCAGACAATCTAAAGGTCACTGGCTTCCAAAGATATCCACCTCTTCCTCCCATGAACGAAAAGCGTGCTCTTCCCTGAACATTAAAGATAAGACAAAATATAAGTACATATTTCCACCTCAATAATAGCAGAATCATATTAACAAGACTGAACAAAAAGCTTCTTAATCCCATCAACAATAAATTCAAACCTTTTTAACCAAAAATTAAAATAAAAATAAAAATACTTACATCATTTTGCTAAAATGATTGCAATCCAATTGTTTATATAAAGTTATTTTTAAGCATATTTATTAATTAAATCTATTTCAAATAACTTCTTTATATAATTCATTTTTTGTCTTTAATTATATACAACATATATTTTTCTCCATCTAACTCATACTTCACCATAAGTTTGGGTTGCAACACAATGATTATCCAAATTATAAAAGCTCAAAAAGTTGTATTTAGTTTTTGCAATAATTATAATTTTTATTTATTTTTTATTTTTTATTTTTGTAATTTACCAATGTTGTTTGAAAACTATTTCATTGGCTCTATCATTAATAATAATAAAAAAAATTTGATATATATATATATATATTGAGTTTGAAGAGTTTAAAAATACTTAAATCCACCTTTTATTTTGACCTTCCAAATATATATAATGTTTATTGTGAATGCTAATATATAAATATATTATTTATGGAAAATTTTTGTTTTCTGTATTTATTCAATTGTATTGGCAATAGCAGCTCAATTTATTGTATTTCTTATAATTTTGTTTTTATTTGTTGTTTTTTTTTCTTTTTTGTAGAGATGGATGGAAGAAAATTAGTTGTGATTCAATCTTTTTGTTGGGGCTTTATGTTTATCTTTTTTACGTACATGTATGTAGCGTGGCAAAGGAGAAATGAAAGACGTGTTAGGAATAGAATAACTAGGAATACCGAATTGCGTACATCTTTTATAGATAGTTTGTTGGACAATGATGTCACTTGTATTAGTCAATTGAGGATGGATAGGAGAACATTTGTTATTTTATGTCGGTTATTACGCCAGGATGGATATGTGAAAAGAGATGGTACTGTTACATTGGAAGAGCAAGTGTGCATATTTTTGCACATAATTGCTCATCATACAAAAAACCGTACAATTATCAGTCGATTCTATAGATCAGGGGAGACAATTAGTAGATATTTCAATTCAGTATTGAATGGGGTGTTGCGCTTACATTCCATTTTGTTGAGGCATCCTGAACCTGTGTCGGATAATTGCTCGGATGATAGATGGAAAATGTTTAAGGTACGTATGTGGACTAGTTTGGTTATTAATTTTATAGTTAGATGACTTGTAGCATTATCTGACGTTAGTAAAATTGTTTGTGTCGTAGAATTGTTTGGGAGCATTAGATGGAACTTATATTAAGGTGAAAGTACCTGAAATCGATAAGCCAAGATATCGAACAAGAAAGGGTGAGATCGCAACAAATGTCTTAGGTGTATGTAACCCGAATATGGAATTTATATTTGTATTACCGGGTTGGGAAGGCTCCGCTTCAGATTCCAGAGTACTTAGAGATGCAATAAGTAGGCCAAATGGACTAAAAGTACCAACCGGTAAGACCAATCCTTAAATATTTCATCGAGTGGATTAACATTGCATAAACTAATAGGAGAAATTTTTCTGTGTTAGGTTGTTATTACTTAGTGGATGCTGGTTACACAAATGGTGAAGGATTTCTTGCACCATATAGGAGAACAAGATATCACCTTTCCGAATGGAGAGATGGTTGTGCACCCATAAATCATCAAGAGTATTTCAACATGAAGCATGCATCAGCTAGGAATATCATAGAAAGATGCTTTGGGGTTCTTAAAATGCGATGGGCAATTTTAAGAAGTCCATCTTTCTACCCAATTGCAACACAAATCAAAACCATTACTGCATATTGTCTGATACATAATCTGATTAGAAGAGAAATGACACTCGATCCTGGAGAAGTCGAATATGATAGGATGGAAAATGTGGACATTAATGAAGAGGAGGACATTATAGGATCAATTGCTTCCTCAGATCAATGGATGAATTGGAGAGATGAGTTAGCTAAGCAAATGTTTGGTGAGTAGAGAGGTCATCATGATTACTAGTTGATGGTTATGTAAAAAATTATGTTCTCACTGCTTATTTAATATTGTTTGTTAAATCTTTTGGATAATATGTATGAAGGCAAACTTATATTATATTAAGTGCAACATTTGAGATTTATTGTTATTTTGTTTGCATCTTGTTTTGATAATGTTGGAATCATGAAATGTTTACTTGAATAGCAATGAAAGCTGGAGGTAGCAGTAACAATAATAGGTGGGGTGAATCTAGGCGTACATGGAGTAGAGGTGAGGAAGAAGCTTTGCTGGTTCTTTTAGATGAAGTAGTAGCTAGTGGGCAACGTTGTGACATGGGAGCATTTAAACCTGGTACACTTAATATGATTGAGCGGCAACTGGCTGAAATGTGTCCTAACTCGGGATTGCGAGCAACTCCACATATTGAATCGAAGCTAAAAAAGTGGAAGAAGCAATATGGCATCATATACGACATGCTGAACAAAAGTGGATTTGGATGGAATGACACTCTTAAATGTGTGGAGATTGACAGTGACGATGCTTGGAAAGCATATGTGCAGGTTTTGACTTTGTTAGGAAAAATACCTTTATTAAATTTTGTGTTTCTTATCTTAAATATATAATGTTTTTACTAAATGATGGTTTTTTTTTATTTTAGAGTAATCCAAGTGCAAAAAGTTGGAGAGATAAACCTTTTTCCGATATATGAGAGGCTTGCTAATATTTTTGGGAAGGATCGGGCAACAGGACATGGAGCACAAACTCCAATTGATTTAGTTAATGATATAAATATGGAGCCTGACAATGACCAATTTGATGATGTGGGTTCTCCAATGTCTATGAATCAAACACATTGTCAACTGCCTACACAATCCCAATTAAGAGCTAAGAGGAAAGCTCAATCGAAGGATGTTGACGTCGTTAGCGGGTTAAACAATGTAGCAGATAAGTTTATTGATAAATTGGCTACACAGTTAGACAAGTTGGAGAAGTCTGATATCAACTATCCACAATACTTAGCTATGAAGCTTGACAGGTTAGGATTCCCTATTACTGACAATCTCAAAATCTCTAAGGCAATAAGATCGGATCCATTGAACGTTGAGGTTTTCAAGATTATTAAAACCGATGTGCAGAAGATTGAATTTGCTCGTGGATTTTTGGATAACTAAATTAGTATTGTTGTGGATTATATATTTATGGATATGTATGAGAGGATGACAACTATAAACATTTGGAATTGAAACTTATGGACATATATTGTAACGTATTGAATGTTGGTTTCTAATTATGCATGCACGGATAATTTTATTATTATGTGTTATGTTTTAGAATATTAACATGTACTTTATTGATTTGGTTAGTTGTTATTTTGTTTAATAATATTACTATATTATATTGTCATTTATTATTATATGCAGGAATATTGAATGGCAAAGAGAAGGGTTTATGTTGTGTTTAAAGGTCGACAACCAGGGATATATAATTCTTGGTCTGAATGTCATCAACAAGTGCACGGATTTACAAATAATTTATATCAAGCCTATAATACAATTGAAGAAACTGAAATTGCATATGTTGAGTTTGTAGAACAAACAATGAGGAATCGTAATGAAGCAAATCCAATACAAAATACCACCACCGTACATACACGTGCTCAATTTCACAATGAGTGGGGTAATGATTTTGTATTAGGTTGCTTAGTTGGCTTACTATCAATAGGTTTATTTACTTATTTCTTATATAATTAGATTATCCTTGTAAAATCCAATATATATATACGGATGTCATATTTGTTAAAAGTGCAACTACATGTGACATTTATTTATATATCTATATATCTATATGTATGAATTGAAGATAGATATTTTTATGCTATTAACAAGTTCTTAATTAAATATTATGTCAATTTTTTTATTTGTATTTAATTGTTAATCATGATTAGTAATTTTATTTTAATTGGTTTTGAAAACAATATTTTAAGTAGTTTATGGGTGTTAAAAAAAAATTACAAATGTATTATAAATATCATTAAATTATTTTTATTATTAATTAATTGAACATATAAATATCTATACAAAACATATTAAATATAAGTAATAATAAAACTTTAATTAAATATAATATTTAATTTTTTTGTAAATATAAATATAATTTTAAATCTTTTCATATATAACAAAATAAATACTATAATTATAAAATAATCCAATCCAGTCCGATCCTGCACCAAACATGGGACAACTAGTCCAACATTCAGTCCAGAACTATACCAAACACAGTACTGCACTATTCGATCTTGTCCGATCCGAACCTATCCTGTCCGATCCGGACCTATCCTGCGTACCAAACGAGCCCTTATTGGCCGGGCTAAGTTGACTTTATTGTACAGTGCACTTGTAACAGGGCCGACTAACGGAAGGGAACTTCCTGATTGGTATAAAACGTGAATAACGTTTTCAAGCAAAACATAATGTTAAAACTTTTATCAAAATAATAATAATAATAATAATAATGTTAAACCTTTTTTTTTTTTTTTGAAAATAACTTAATGTGAAAACTTATAGAGAATGAAAATTATTCTGACATTTTTGTATTTTTACGAATTCCATGAACCTCTCTCCTAAAACAAAAATAATTTAAACCAACATTTATTTGGTTAGTCACTAGCTAGTTGAGTTAACAAACGAAATATTTTTATTTATAGCACATTAACATTTCTAAACATCAAAATTAATCTTATAGAATAGAATTAATAGAAATAATTCCAAAAAAAAAAAAAAAACCTCTTTCTTTATTTTAGACCCATCACTATTACAAAGATTTTCGTTACTTTTATTTTTAAAGCTCATTATTTATTTCAAACTACTAATCAATTTAAAAATATTATAGAACATTATTTTCTTATTATCTTATAATTTGTTCTAATTATAGTTTTATTCATTTTTTAAAAAGGGAAGTTTATGTAGTTTTAGCAAAATATAAGAAGAAAGAGAGAGAGAGAGAGAGAGAGAGAGAGAGAGAGAGGCAAAACAACTTAATGGAAAGTCAATACTGCTTGATGAAAGGGCAAAACAATTATTTTTAATGGAAAGTCAATACAGTTTGCATGAAGAGGATATCAATATAATTATTTTAGGTTTGCGTAATATTGAAAAAATACATGGATGGTCAACGCAATTTTCCTAAAAATAAATAAATAAACGTTATCGTATTATATGCCCTTAAAAAAATAGTTTAGATAAAAATGATCACATTTAACAAGTAAAGAAAACAATTATTGAATTAATTAAGGGTTTAGAATTACCAATTACACATTCAATGAGATAATTCCACATTACAAATAAGAACTAGAACACTCAAAAAAAAAAAAAAAAAGAAAAAGAAAATCTTTTGGGTATTGCAACAAGCAATCTAAGTGCTTCTGGGGAGAGCATAGGAAGACAACACAGACAAAACGGCAGTGCACACGAATGCGAAAAAAAGCATACTACATGATGCGTACGCCTTGTCGTAAAAATCATGGAAGTATAATTCCGAGGCATCAAACAATTGCTTCATATCTGCGGTCACACCAAATCCTGCTGCTGCACCTGTGGCTAGCATATACGACATTATCTGCCACACCAAAAGTGTTTGATTAATCTTTGTAAAAAAAAAAAAAAAAAAAAAAAAAAAAAAAAAAAAAAAAAAAAAAACAAATTTGGAAAAATAGTAATAATAATAGCATTCATTTATAATATCAGAATATATAATTGGGTGCGTAAAATCATATTTTTAAAATATTTGCTGGTTTTTTAATTTTCAGCTAAAAAAGTGAATTAGGGTAATTTTATATCTTCTCATAATTAATTAAATTATTACGTACCTTGTCCCCATAAAAGTCAAATAGAATGTTGCTGTCGCTGCCATTTATAACTTTGAAGACTGAGAGTCCCACTTGCAAAAGAGTATACGCCGTCCCAAAAACGATTGCTGCTAGCACATATCTGCAAATCATATTTCATAAGATTTAGCACCTTAATTAAGTTGGTTAATGTTCATTAATTTATTCACATTAGGAAGAGTTTGACACACACACGCACATATATATAGACATAATTATATTAAAAAAATTAAGTTAATGAGGGACCAGATTGAGCTACCAATTATCTCATTTAACAAAACGGGCCAGATAATAACTAAAAGAGATTTTTCTTGTCTTTCAAAATATATTTATACAGAAGTTAAATCCACAATTCAACAAAAATAAAAGGCAAACTTAAAAGAATTCAAAGTAATTCTAAAAGTCTTTATACATTCATGTATAGTTTTGTTCTTCTCAAAACTAGATCCTAAATTAAAATATAGAAAATTTGTAATGTAATATAAACTTAGATGTGGTTATCACCTTAATAAATAATTAAAAGTTATAAAATTACTTTCAAAAGTGAGAATTTTTTGTATTTATTTTATTATTATGATTTCCACAAACAAATTAATAGATAACTATCGAAATATCATATATATATATATATATATATGTATGTATATAATTTTGATATGAAAAGAAATTTATAAAGAGAGATGTATAGAATAGCCATCAATGATGGTTAAATTATTAAAATCATGTAGATCTGACAATTATAAATGTTGTTTCTCATAATTTATTTTTATAAATCCTTTACCATATCATTTTTTATATATATGTATATATTATGAATCCTATTAACTTTTTATTTTGTGTGTTTATGTAAATATGAAAAAATTAAAATATCAAAGCATAAATAAAAGAAAAACCAAAAATATAAAAGCAAACACAGTTCATGAATTGCTAACTTGTAGGAATAAACATCGGAAAAGCGAAGTCTTACAGAACCATCACTAACTTCGATTGTCTTTGTATTGGTGGTGAGGACTATGAGTGATATTAACAGAAGAACCAGCGTAAAAATCCTCAATACAAGACTGCAAATGCTTGAAGTTGCAGTTTGTGCCATCTTTCTTAATTGCTTCTCAATTCAGACAATTAAGTACTATATGGTTTCAATCTCAAGCACGTCTACTTTTGCAACTCCAAACTAGGCCTTTTTATAAGCAAATTGGTCAATCCAAAACACATTCCTTAGTTTTCTTTTGTTTTATTTATTATTCGTATGAAATTAATATTTTATTGGAAGCATAGTTGGAAATTTCTTGGGCAATTTACCATAGCCTCGTATACCGCCAATACCTTGTGGACTCAATGTAGTGAGTTTACTTTGAAAAAATGATACACTCATATCAGATCGTGCTAATTTGACACGAAAGAGATGGCGAAATATTGATATAAAACAAACAATTTGAGAAGAAATTACGGTGGTTCACTGACTTCATTCTTTGGCAACATATGTGTGGTCAAAGCCCGATTGCATTTAATTTATGAATTATATTACAAAAATAACATAAAATCAAACATTGAATATTAACGGTATTTAAGATGGACAATGGCATCCATATATATATATATATATATATATATGTATATAGTCCGTCTATGGTGCGAACGGTTCTCATGCGGATTATAGTATTGGTGATAGTTTTTCATAGTATTGGTGACGAAACATTGAATATTAACTGTATTTAAGATGGACAATGGCATCCATATATATATATATATATATATATGTATATAGTCCATCTATGGTGCGGACGGTTCTCATGCGGATCATAGTATTGGTGACGATTTTTTAAAAAATCGTCGTTAATATTATGAAAACCCGTCACTAATACTGTGATCCTCATGCGGACCGTCCTCATCATAGAATTTCCATATATATAATAAAATTATGTATATAAATATATAAATTACATATAAGGATTTGATATAGTCAGATGTTGTATACGGATATGTCATAGTTTCCTTAGTTGTCAATTGAAGTTCATATTTCTCCTTAATTGATTGGTTGACTATGGATAAAGATCAACTCTAGTACTTATCTACAGTATTCTTCCAGCGAGTGGAGTGTGTACATATATGCATATTAGATGTTTTCGGCAGCAATGTAAGACTAAAGCAGCGGAAGGTGGTCCTCACTCACGGAATCTCTAATTAAAATTTCTAACTTCCGAATTTAAATTAAAATAATATATAGCAATCCTTATACATTAAAGGGAAATTAGATTAGCAATTCGTTTATTTCTTTATTTATTCTGGGGTCAAATTCTTATAAAGTTTTTTTTTTCCCCTTTTTTTTGGTCAATTATTATGCTATTTCTCATCAAGTTGGAAGCGTGAATAAATGATTTAGCATTCCAAGTAAATCTTCTATACTGACGTAGTTTTGGTCAATTACTAGGCTACTTCTCATCAAGTTGGAAGCGTGAATAAATGATTTAGCTCCTTTCTCTCCTCGTTCTATACATACTTTTTTGCCACATTTTTCTCTCCTTCCGCCTACAGCAACCAACCCATACCTGTAAATCTCCTCATTTAAACTCCTTTGTCTGCTTCAACCTCCAATGTGTATTTGCAAAATTTTATTATTGACAATGTTATGAATCAGTTGCTAATTTATGTTGTTTTGTTTTTTCTTTTCTATTTTTTCTTCATTCTCTGATGTTCCAACTGGTTTCTTCAAATCTTCTAAGTATATGGTCCCAGGCTCTGGTCCAAATTCTAATCATGTTTTATCCAAAAGGATGAGAGCAATGTTCTTAAACCGTCATTCAAAGACCATTCAATGTGTAATTTTTTAATTTTTTTTTACTTTTTTCCTGATATTGAAGGTGAGATATGTGAACATTGAATCTTCCTCAAAGAAAATAGCGATTTTGTCATGCAACTGTGCTCACAAGAATAAACAATAACTATATCATTGTTTCTTCATGCAACAATATTAAGTTACCCATTATAGTGAAATATGTTTAGATCATTGTTTCTTCATGCAACAATATTACGTTACCCATTATAGTGAAATATGTTTAGATGTCCACTCAAAAAGTTTGTGGAGGTGCTGTTGGTACGAGAGGAAAAGTTCATCACTCGGCCTTCAACGATTGTAAAATGTCTATTTTGTCCCTTAAAACAAAGGAAACTCAAAACACTAGCCGTTAGTGTATACATACTTTGATTTGGCTTGTACGTATATAACAAACAATAATGCTTTGTGCAAATATTTAAGTTTGGTTTGATGGCGCACAAACTTTCTACTTCTTAAAAGGGGATCAAAACAAGATGCCTGTATGTGCGCATTTAGTGAGTAATAAGGCGATTATTTCTTAGACAATTGATGATGATCCATATTAACAGAATATGAATACATATACAATTTTTTTTTTTTTTATCATTTACAATAATCTTTTTCCATCTCATATCTCAAATTCATGACCTTCCATCCATAGATTTGATTTCTTAATGTATGTAATTCTCATCTTAATAATTTGGCAAATATTGATGTTGGAAGTACTAAAGGTATTTAAACTTCCAATTGAGTTTTTAATTTTAAATAAGTAGTTGAGACAATACCCTTTAATTAGTTCACATGTCTACACGATTCTCTTCTTATATTAGAAACATATTTCTAAAAATCAAAACTTTATATGCATATATGGAACTCTTCAATTACTCCACTATAAAATACAAATCCAGTGAAGTTTTCAGTTAATAATAATAATAATAATAACTATTTACCATATGTGCAATAGAATTTTAATTTATTAATGATTAGACTTTTTTTCATGAATTGAAAAGGAGATTTTAATGTTGAACTAACAATTTTGAGGTTATTACCAATAAATACTACCATCTAGTTGATCCTAAATAACAGTCAGATATGAGTTTAAAAAAAAATTATTTTTGGTAATACAAAAAAATAAAATATATATATATATATATATATATATATATGAATAGATCAGCACTACTTTTTATAGAAGCCCTAGCTTAATAAAATTGCACCAATGGATCTCCATATATATGGGGCAATTTTTCGGGCCGCATATGTTGACTCTCATATTTGATCAACTTTAAGAATTTTTTTTTTCTGTTTTTTTATTCAGAAAAAAAAAAGAAAAAAAAAACACTGTAAGATCCTTTTTCTTTTCTTTTTATTTTTTTTTTATTTTTTAAACATGATATAAGTTAGAGCTTTTGAACATATATATATATATATATATTTACCAACATGTATAAGATTCACCTTGCAATTTTTACATATTATACATGTGATGACATTGTTTAAACAATTAATTATTACAAACAACATTAGTCATATGATGTAATATGTACAAACTTGTACAAATTGTTATGAAAAACTTTCTATAGGAACAATTAGCGAAGACATATGGGTAGAGAATTACGTTAATTAAGTCAACTAAGCAACAAATTTTCTTAATTTGCTTAGAGATCTTACCAAATCATAATTCACTTTGGGTGGCATTATTATTTTTCTTTACGTTTCGCTGAGAAGCAAGTAAAGTTTTCCCCAAAAACAGAGAAGCAAGTAAAGTAATAAAAACTACCAGATAAAAAGGTGTGCATTTAATTACCCCAAAAAAAAAATAGGTGTGCATTTAGTTGACTAAATATTAAAAAGACGACAGTAACTGTTGGAAACTACTTTTACTATTTCATGAAAAAGAACAGCGATCTGGGGACTAGCGACCAAAGTACAATAAACTTTGCCTATGAGGAATTATATAATACCTAGATTTGGTGGTATTCAGAATGAGAGTTATTGATTATATTATATTCTACATTTTGCAGGCTAAAGATCTGAACCTTGTTGCTGGTGCGGCCAAAGATGTTGGTTTTAAATGTCCTGTGACATTCCAAACACAAACGATGTAAATTCCTTTACCTACTTGACTTAACTATTTTCATAATAAATAAATTTTGGATAAATATGTAATTTAGTTTCTCACAAAACAGTATAATATAGTTATTCTACGAGAAATGGATTGTATATGGTGTAAAGTAAATCCATATGCAATTAATTGCTTGTTGACATTTTTCATTTTTATTTTATTGTAGTAGATTTAAAAATTTTAGTAATATACATATTCTTTTTTACTATTAATAGTATGAACTATTTTTTTTGTTTAATTGTTTTTATACAATATGAATACTTTTATAATATTTGTGTTAGCAAAAAAGATTAAAAAATATTATAAGCAAATAAAATTTTAAAAAATTATTTGCAAATTTTAAAAAAAAAAATTGGAAAATTCTTTGCTGACTAAATTATTTTCGTCGCTAAAAGATGTATTGCTGACAAAATTATTTCATCGCTAGTTAAATTTTCACCAATATGAAAAATAGTTTTTTTGATGCCATATTTTGTCGCCAAAATTTTTTATCAACAATTTTGAATTTGTTGGAAATAGTCTTTAGCGAGAAAATTATATTTTTGTCGGCAAATATTTTTTTTTTTGGAGGAAAGTTGAAAATTTGTCGGTAAATACAATTGCAGAGAAGGTATAGACGACGAAGCTGCCGATGAATTTATTTTCGTCGGTAAATGTTTTAGTGATGAATTTATATTTTTACCAACAATATTATTTTGATGGTAAAAGGCAAATTTCTTGTAGTAAGTTTCATATTATAATCACAATAGACTAGTTTTGCTTATATCATTAAATGTCTAAAAAGTAATTAAATGATAAAAAAAATTACCAATGAAGTTAATTTGATAATTTTTTTATTAAATATAAATAATATTTATGAATTTTTTAAAAAAAATTTAAAAATTCTATTAATATTTTTGAAATTTCAATAAAAATTTTAAAAATTTTTCATGGAAATTATAGATTTTTTTAACCAAATCATTAAGCATTTGATGGATATTATGAAAAATTGATTTTTCCATGGAAATTCGATGGAAATTATAAATTTTTTTATGGAAATTCAATGGATATTATAGAAGTTTTATCCACTTCCACTTCGAACGTATATTTTATTTCGACCCTTCCAAAAATGAAAATATCAAAAAAATTTCAAATAAATATTGAATATTTTAAACCTTGCTTTTAACAACTAGCCGTAGCACCAATGCCAATGGATTTCTAATGGTTTTCTACCAACCAACTACCTAGTTATGATAATATATATATATATACACACACACACACACACACACACACACACACATTATTTATTTATTTATTTAATGGAAACTATAGATTTTTCTCTATTTTTTAGGTTGGGGAAAAAAGAAAGTGGCAGCATACAGGGACAATCCATTTTTTTTTTATTAACAATAATTATGAATTTAAATTGTTACAACTTGAATATATTAAAGAAATAACTAAACTGCTTTGCAAAAGACCCAAAAAAACAAAAAAACAAAAAAACAAAAAAAAAAAAAGAAAAGAAAAGAAAAATGAAACTGCAATTGGCAGACAATGCGGACCAGGGTTGCTAGGATTTCTTTAGCACATTTATTATTTGTTTGGCTTGAAAGCCCGTTCTACATCTACCAAATAATGTTCTTAAAATTTCTTATTTTCTTATGTCAAAAACGAATTATATATTCTAAAGACATTAAACTTCCATATCAATTTTATTATAATTTTTTGTTTTCTTACTTCTTGTTTAATGTTTACCTATCATGGTAATATTACCTCAATGAAACAAGGTACGTAATTTTTTATATTTTTTACTTTTTTATGTTGAGACTTCAACTAAATAAGAATACAAAAAAAATGATTATAGTAATGCAAACGTCCAGGTTTCATTCTCCCTATTTTTTTTTTCTTTTTGGTAATGATCTCCGTACTTTCAATACATAAAAAGAATATAAAAATAAAACATTTGACACTATCTAATATTATTTGAAAAAATAAAAAATTCAAAGGCTCTATGAAAAGGAAAGGGTTTTTTTTTTTTTTCTTTTTTCCTTTTTGAATATAAAAATAGAAAGATAATAGCTTCTTTTTTTTTTTTGGGTGAATAATTAATAAACCTTTTGATGAGTATTTTTAGCCCAGAAAATTGAGAACTATGGAATATTAATGGTCATGGCTTAAACAACTCTCATCGGAGTCCATTGACTACCTAGCCCGCCATCATACGGCTACCCCAATCCCCTTCCCCTATAGTGTATAAAGGTTCTACACCAAAACGATAAATGGGGCTGTTGGAACTCGAATCCACAACTTTTACAAGCATATATGATAGGAAGCCAATGATGATGACCATTTGCTCCACCCCTTGGTGTCTAAAAAAGATAATAGTTCTAAGCTTAGATTTGCGGGTATACATATATATAATCCTGATTACACCAGGATATTTTGACTTTACAAAATATATATACACTTTACATAATTATTCGTACAATTATAAGCATATTAGAGTGTTTAAAAACGTTCTCCCAAGTGCCACTTTTTGTTTTTTTATTATTATTTTTTTGGTGAAATTGCAAGTGCCAATTATTTTATTGTTATATTTTATATGAATAATTTTATTTTATTTATTCATTATATGAATAAGAAAAGTTCAACGCTTAGAGGATAACATGCCTCTGAAATCCAAAATGTGAGGCTAATATGGGCAGTTTGTTTCACCGGGTTGGACAGGATTGTATCCCAAGTGTTTGGTAGCATCAAATAGAGAACCAGATAACTTACCACTACAGTAAAATAATTCCCCTCAAGGAGGATTAAACTGACCCGTCTCTCCTCCTGGGTCAGCTTTTTATCCGAAGCTCATCGAATGTTGTGGTCTCTCTCGCTAGTGTCTCCTGCTGGTATCTCTGGCCAGATCAAGCTCGCCGGACCATTCGTGGCTCTCGGAGTTGAAACCCCCCCGGTGAGTAGTGTTCTTCTTGAATCCGTGAGTTTTTCTTCTATATTTCTCTCCGATAATAACGAAGGAATCTTCTCTCTCTCTCTCTACCCTCCTGCTTCCTGCTTCCTTCTTCTTAAAGTGAGCCTCTTCAATATAGCAATGGTGGAATCACGACTAGCAGTATTTCTTTTGGTCATGGGATTTCTATCATTTACATCTGAGTCCCTTCGGTTCGACCTGAAATCTGGCCACACCAAATGCGTTTTAGAAGATATAAATAGCAATTCAATGACGATGGGCAAGTACAGCGTCGTCAAGCCCAACGAGGGTCATCCTCTTCCCGCTTCCCACAAGCTTTCGTCAACTGGGTGTTGGATAATTTGTTTGGTTGATTGAAATTTATAGGTAACTTCGCAATATGGGAATACCCTTCACCCTGCGGACCACCAGGATTCAGGGCACCGGAAGTTACATGACTTGCTTCTTTGCCCCTGATCACAAGCCCGAGACCACGTTGACTGTTGAATTTGATTGGAGGACTGGGTTTTCTGCTGAAGATTGGTCCAATGTTGCTAAGAAAGGCTCTGTTGAGGTAAAGTTTTTCTTTTCTGATTTCTCTTTTCCGCAATTGGGATTGGTTTATTGATAGAATTTGAGTTTGCCAAAAGGTAAATGCTTTTTATATGTGGGAGCATGAGTTCAAGGCAAAAGAACGGGTTTCCTTAGACATTTTATATTTCCTAAATTTATTGGTTTTGTTGTGGGGTTATTTAATTTATTCATGGTTAACTGAGGTTTTTGACAAACCCATTTTGTGGTATTCATGAGAATTCATTTGAAACTGTTCTTGATGCTCAACGTCCCTTTTCAGAGAGGAAGAAGTGCAGGGGCTTAACAAATCAACTAGCACCAAGATGATCGTGTTTACTCTTCTCTCAATTGTTATTTGCTTGTCGGTGGCAAGAATGCAGTTATGACACTAGAAGACCTTTTTTGAGAAAAAGAAGCTCATTTAAATTTGAGTGGGTTTCAAGTTTCATGTCATTTATCTGTGCTTTTGTAAATTATTTTGCATGTATATATAAATATATAAATTTACAACTTTAATTAGATGTAATAATTTTTTTTATAAATATATAAATTTATAATTTTAATTAGATGTAATAGTTGTTTTAATATAAATATAGCACTTAAATTTATAAATATATTTATAAAATAGTCTAATTCAGTCCAATTCTATATCAAATATAAGACAATTAATTCATTATTCAGTTCGAAACTATAACAAATATAATTTATTCTATTTAATCGGCCCTATTCGGCGTACCAAACCCTCCTCTATGTCTATCATATGCATACACATCTATATATAATAGTTTCAAAATATGACCGAGCGTCTCTTTAGGCTATGTGCGGATTCTTGTCCCGCATGACTTTAGGTTGTCCCTATGGTCAACACTCACTTTTCCGTGGGTCTTATTGGGCTTCTCCATATGCCGCTTTATTTCATAATGAGCAGCATTGCGAAATCCCCCCAAAAAAAAAAAATAATAATAATAATACTATAAAATCAAACTAATTTCAAGATAAATAAATTTATTTGTTTTCAACAAAATTTTGTAAGATATATGTGATTTTCAGAGAAAAAAAACTACATATATATGTATATATATGTGACGAAAAAGATGGATTGTTACATATTATATGACGGCTTTTATTTACGTTGTTTGTTTGTATATTTTATTATTGTTTTTTAAAGTTTTGCTGGTTGGGCAAGAATTACGACAGCTTTAGAAATCAATTTTTTTTCCACATAATTTCTTCCCTATTTCCTGTCTCTTCGGCACGCGCAATCATTTTTTTATTATTTTGATAGGTCGGCACTGGCATGCAAATATTAAATCCGTGATGCGTCAATTACAAGCTATAGTTTGTTGAATTTTCCACATTGAATATTATTCTTTAGGAAGATCTTTTATCCCTACAGACTTCAAAAGTTGATTCCGAATCCAATCAAACATTCCTTTAAATTAATTAATCTGGTGCGACAACATCACTGCTACTACGCTCTAAATCCTGTTTTCGGCTCGCACCAAATAGGAACTATCTAGAACAACCTGCGTTCTGTTTTGCTTTTTTTTTGGCTTGGAATCTAGAACGACCTACGCGCACTATTACTTACACATGTAGGCAACTTCCAGGAAGCTACCTTAGAATCCATCGGTGGCATTTAAATATCTATCATCTTAGAGGGATGAACATGCAAAGATTCATTGTGGTGTCTTTTGTTTATTTTCAAACTTTTAAAATCCTTGGCCTTTCTATTTTGCTTGTTTTTCATTTTTTGTTGCTAATATTTATCTCTGATTCTTTTCTTCTCGGAAGCTCTTTCGATCTAAGATCACGACGATAATGGCTGGAAAAGGAGAAGGTCCAGCAATCGGTATCGATCTCGGCACGACATACTCTTGTGTAGGAGTATGGCAACACGACAGGGTCGAGATCATCGTCAACGATCAGGGTAACCGAACGACGCCGTCTTATGTCGCTTTCACTGATTCTGAGCGTTTGATCGGCGATGCAGCCAAGAACCAGGTCGCCAGGAACCCCATCAACACCGTGTTTGGTAAGTCCTCCAATTTTTTCATTTTTTTTTTTTAAATTTAATAATGCATCTAATTTTTTCGTTCGCAATTTTTATATATACACGTTAGTTAAATCTGAAGAATGCATGTACTATGAGATTTGGTTTTGTTTTCATAATAAAACGTTATGTACTGTATAGAGATAGATCTGTGTGTTTGTGTTTCTTGAATCAATTGTTTTTCGATATTTAAAAAAAAAAAAAAAATTTTTTTAATTGTAGGTGCAAAGAGATTGATCGGTAGGAGATACAGTGATGCATCGGTTCAGAGCGATATCAAGCTCTGGCCATTCAAGGTTTTTGCAGGAGCTGGAGACAAGCCCATGATTGTGGTTAAGTACAAGGGCGAAGAGAAGCAGTTCGCTGCTGAAGAGATCTCCTCTATGGTTCTCATCAAGATGCGTGAGATCGCAGAGGCTTACCTTGGTTCCACAGTCAAGAACGCCGTCGTTACAGTCCCTGCTTACTTCAATGACTCCCAGCGTCAGGCTACCAAGGATGCCGGTGTTATTGCTGGCCTTAATGTGATGCGTATCATCAATGAGCCAACTGCCGCTGCCATTGCCTACAGGCTTGACAAGAAGGCCACTAGCGTGGGTGAGAAGAACGTGTTGATCTTCGATTTGGGTGGTGGTACTTTCGATGTGTCATTGCTCACCATTGGAGAGGGTATTTTCGAGGTGAAAGCCACCGCTGGTGATACTCACCTTGGAGGAGAGGATTTCGATAACAGAATGGTGAACCACTTTGCTCAAGAGTTCAAGAGGAAGCACAAGAAGGACATTAGTGGCAGCCCAAGAGCCCTTAGGAGGTTGAGGACTGCCTGTGAGAGAGCAAAGAGGACTCTCTCATCCACTGCCCAAACTACCATTGAAATCGATTCCCTCTATGAGGGTGTTGATTTTTACTCCACGATCACCCGTGCTAGATTTGAGGAGCTCAACATGGATCTGTTCCGGAAGTGTATGGAGCCCGTTGAGAAGTGTTTGAGAGATGCTAAGATGGATAAGGGCTCTGTCCATGATGTTGTTCTTGTGGGAGGTTCTACCAGAATTCCCAAGGTACAGCAGCTGTTGCAAGATTTCTTCAATGGAAAGGGGCTCTGCAAGAGCATCAATCCAGACGAGGCTGTTGCATACGGTGCAGCTGTTCAGGCTGCAGTCTTGAGTGGTGAAGGGAATGAGAAGGTCCAGGATCTATCGCTTGTGGATGTCACGCCTCTGTCTCTTGGTTTGGAGACTGCTGGAGGTGTTATGACAGTATTGATTCCCAGGAACACAACAATTCCCACCAAGAAGGAGCAGGTTTTCTCTACCTCCTCGGACAACCAACCTGGTGTGTTGATCCAGGTGTACGAGGGTGAGAGAGCTAGAACCAGGGATAACAACTTGTTGGGCAAATTCGAGCTGTCTGGCATTCCTCCAGCACCCAGGCGAGTTCCTCGGATCACTGTTTGCTTTGACATTGACGCAAACGGTATTCTCAATGTTTCTGCCGAGGACAAGACCACCGGCCAAAAGAATAAGATCACGATTACCAATGACAAGGGAAGATTGTCCAAGGAAGAAATTGAGAAGATGGTTCAGGAAGCAGAGAAATACAAGTCTGAAGATGAGGAGCACAAGAAGAAGGTTGACGCCAAGAATGCTTTGGAGAACTATGCCTATAACATGAGGAACACTGTTAAGGATGACAAGATTGCTTCCAAGCATGCAGCAGCAGACAAGATGAAGATCCAAACAGTCATTCGTTCAGCTAGCCACCCAAAGCACCCACTGGAGCTCAAGCAATTTGACAAACCCTACAAATGCGACGGCTGCAAAGAGACAGGCTTCGGAAAGAGATACAGATGCGACCGATGCGACTTCGATCTCCACGAAGATTGCATGTTTCTCGCCGACCAAAAATCCCACGCTTCCTTCAGAGGTTCGACATTCGAGTTCTTGGAACATCCTCCGCGAAAATGCAAACAAGACAAGTACTGCAAAGACTGCGAAAGATTTTGCGACGCATGTGGAAAACCCGTCAAGGGTTTTGTTTACCATTGCAAAAAAAATGGTCTAGATTTGCACCCTTGTTGCAGTAATCTCAAGCAAGAGTTTAAAATCGATGGTAAAAAGTTTTCGCTCAGCAGAGGCGTGCATTCGACATGTTGTTTTTGGTGCGGAAAAGAGAAAGTTAAAGACGGTATAAGAGGCTTGTCTTATGTTTCATCGCGCAATGAGTACCGTCTTCATGTTCATTGTGTTACTAAAATGGTTTCCGAGGTTTGGAAAAGTAGAGACAAGGTCGGTAGCGGTAATAATAATAAAAATGACTCTTTGGATTTGGAGAACTTGAAGCTTCCAGAGAGTTTGGCAAAGTTGAGAAAACATGATGCAAGTCGTAAGAAGATGTATTGGAAGATTATAAAAACAGTTCTCAGGACAATTGCTTGTATCCTAGGTGAACCAACCACTCTCGTGACTTCCCTTTTTATTGAACTGCTTAAGTAAAAAGTGGATAGTAGTTAATTATGGGTTTTCCAATAAGTTTCTGATGCAGCTGAGAAAACCAGACATACAATGCTGCATAACTCTTTCTTTTTCTGTCTATATCTTATATCTAAATAAGAAAAAACGCTGCGTTTTGTATTCTTTTTATTTTCTTGCTGATGTGGTTTTATTTCTTTTATTTTACTCGCCCTGCATGGTGGAAAAACGAATATAAGGAATAGCCCAGTGAATGTAAGGGTAGAGACCTTTAGGGTATATTTGTATGATGTATTAGGATGTATTGGAATGGATTGCATTAACTATGACATATAAAAATACGAAAAAGGTTCCGTATTTTTGAATCTCTTCCCTTTTCCTTTGAATCTCTTGAAGCTCGTAAGACAGAGAGGGTGTGAATTTCGAATTGATTTTTTTGTTTCCTTTTTTCTGTTTTTTTTCCCCATTTCTGGAGATTTCTCTGCAAGCATACACGGTTGTGGAAAATTTTGCCCCGTTTCTGGAGATTTTTCTGCAAGCAAATACGGTTGTGGAAAATTTTGTAATATCAGTTGATTGTACTTGAGTAGTTTGATTCGAATCTGCTGTTGAAATAATTGGATTGGATATTGCTTTTTTAACCTTTACAGTAATTTTGTTTAATTATTTTATTTATGATAAGATGACTTTGTTGTGTTGTGAGTTAGATCTTTGTTGTGCTGTGAATTGGCTGTTGGTGAGTTTTGGAGGACTTGGTCAAATTCGGTGGTTCATTTATGAGAATAAAGTTGCTTGTTAATTGAGTATAATAAATTGTTAGAAACAAAAAAGTGTTTGGACTTGGAAAAGTGTTAGAAAAAACAAAAAAGTGTTAATTGCGTGTTAATTGAGTGTAATATGTTTTTAGCAAAAAAACAAAAAAGTTTTAGAAACCCGATAATGGGGCCTAGTATCACTTATTTTTTGGACTTGTAAAAGGCCTAGTATCACTTGGAAAATGCCTGGAAACAAAAAAGTGTTTGGATTTGGAATGATGTGCTAGTATCACTTATTTTTTTCTTTTTGCATGAAACCCGATGTATTCATTTATTTTTCTTTTTACATAAACTCATGCTCCATTGATG
This sequence comes from Ziziphus jujuba, assembly GCF_031755915.1. NCBI lineage: Eukaryota > Viridiplantae > Streptophyta > Magnoliopsida > Rosales > Rhamnaceae > Ziziphus > Ziziphus jujuba. The sequence goes on from NC_083386.1 coordinate 12,030,080, forward strand.
AATTAAAAAAAAAAAAAAAGAAATTGATCAACTCCAAGCTCTTTTTAGATTCTATATTGAAAATTTGAAATGTGGCCGTCTGTATACTCCAAGCTCAATTATACAATTTCAATCATAGAAAAATATGTTTATGTAGTGGAGATATTGATTATTAAATATGAAGAAACATTTTTATTTTTTATTTAATTGTCAATTTAATAGTTTTTTATTTTTTTAAAATTTTTATTTTATTTTTTCAAAAATAAAAATAATATGGAAAGAGAAATATAAGATATTTTTGTAATATTTAATTTTTTAATAGTAATAATTTAATAAATAATAAAAAATAAAAAATAATATATTATAATATCAAAATATACCAAATACTGTATTATGTATTATTTTATACAATTCAATATTAAACACAGTATAAATATAATATAATATATTTCAATACAATCTAATATAATATAGTATATACCAATACAATTCAATATAATCCAATATTATATACCAAACGAATCTTTATTTTGAAATATTTAACTTTCAGTTTTCTTTCTTCCGTCTCTGTTAGAAAGAACACGGAATTGAACCAGAGTAAAATTCTGGACAGGTTGAAGACCTGAGAATTGCTCCTCGGTGACTCCACTTGTGACTTCCTACGTCAGTTTGTTTTATTATGACAGGACGTTGGATTTGTATTTTTTTTTTCTTGGCCTTTTTTTTTGGGGCAAAACTTATACAAGTTGTGTTAGTTTTGGAGTTTGGTATATTGTGTTCGAACCAAAGAAAAGTATTTTCAAATATCGACAGTGGAAAAAGCTTTCTGAAGTTATAATCATAAAAACTTATAAATGGTATCAAGAATGTACCATTACTTTTAACCTCTTGGACCACTTATAAAACCATTGAAAATCCATTTCAGATCCAAGTTTAAACGTCCATTTCAATGAAAATCTCCTCTCTTTAAAGTTGTAATAAAAAAAAATTCAAAAAATTAATCAATTCTTAGCATATATATATACATATATATATATATATATATATGCAGGACAATATCCCTCATCTTTGGTACGAGTACATGGTTGCATGCAGGGGCTTGATAATATCAAAACATACACATTTAGAATTCAGTAATATTTTCTTCTTTTTGTGAAATATTCTTGTTATGGAGTTGTTTACACTGCGATAACCAATAACACTTCAGCGGTCAGAAATCCCAAGAGAAATAGACACTCTGATGCATATGCCTTTTGTAAATACTTGTTAAACTAATTTCCAGCTGCTTCAAAGTGTTGTTTATTTGTTTCGTCATATATTTCTCCGTATATTCGCAATCTAGTGCTGTCTCTCTTGTAGCCGATTCAACCCTTTGAAGGAAACGAAATTCATAGAAAATAAAGAGAAAGAGCAGAGTATTAGAGAGAGAATCATAAAGGGAATTTCTTTTAAATACTTGTCTCTTTCCTTTGCCTTTGCAAGAGAAAATGTTTTTTTTTTCTTTTCTATTATAAGAAAAAAAATATTGTTAATTATGATCTCTTTATTTTATAAAAAAATTATTATATTTTTTTATTATAATAAAATTTTTCTACAATTGTCAATTATTTTGTGTATGTTTCATTTGAATATTTTATATACAAATTTTTCATTTTTATAATTTCTATTTCAGCTGTAATTATATGTCATATATCTTAATTTCCTAACACAAAGTACTAAAAAAGCTTTATATCCCTTCTCAGAAATATTACAATTGATATATGGATCAAATTTAAGTTTTATTTATTTATTTATTTTTTCTGGGGGTGTTCAGATTCAATGTGCGGGCTCGGAGCTATATAGGATTTGCAGGCCTGATTTCTACCTACTAACTACCACCTGACTTTTGGGCTTGTTGGTTCAATGGGTCGTTTTTGTGGACTGTTAGTTGTGAATGAGTCCAGCATGTTTTTAGGCCATTTGAAGAGATGCCAAGAGTCCAATTTATTTTTAGCTGACAAATTTGAATCGGTTTGAGCCGTACATAGGATATGATACATTATCTCTTACTAGATTTTAACAGGTTAGCCCATTGGATATTGAATTTTTTGGTTTTTTTTGCGAAACATTAGATATCAAATTTGGGGGTAAATAAAATTGCAACTAAATCTCTCGCTTGTATGATACCTGAATTCCTGACTAAATAATAATAATAATACTACTTTAATTCTAAAATAATTATCTTTTTTTTTCTTTCTTTTTTTTGAAAAAGCTCAAAATGAAATGGAAAGTAAACAGAATTGCATCGTAGAAGTTGTTACCGTAGAAGTCCGGCAAAAAGTTGTGCTCATGATTTAATTCCCTCTTCATTTTATAAATTGAAATGGCAGTTTGCAACGATGCATATGGAATCCCAATAATAATTGTCAACAGCATGTATCTACAAATTCAATTGGCTAAAACTTATAATTAGAAGAAAAGGGAAAATATTTTAAAACTTAATTTGATAAATGGATCCAAAAAATAAATTGGTAAATGAAATTCATTTTGAAAATATGAGAATAAAGGCTAGATAAAACATAAATATGCTTAATTTTACGGATATGCAATAACATGAAAAAAAGTTGGATCTAAATTCATCTTCTTGATATTTTACTACCAAAACATTAGAAGTTAGAAGTGCCACTGAGAAGAACAGAAAAATGACAGTAAAAATCTTTTACCCTAGACTGATCATCGTCAAACACCTAGAGATCACTATTGATTCCACCTCTCTCTCTCTCTCTCTCTCTCTCTCTATTGAAGCTCTTGAACATGGAAAATTTAGGGTAACTGCTTTCTTTTTATAAGCATGAATGAACAGTTTAGTGATAAAATTATTATTTTTTTAATAAAAATTCAAAATTTGAATCCTCCAATCCAATATTTAAGAAAAAAAAAAAAATCTCCAAAACCTTTTTTATTGGCTATATATATACATGCAGATAAGTCCTACACGACTAAAATGTTAAAAAGAAGCCCGTTCCGGAATCCAACAAAATGACTTTGTAAAGGGAATATATTAGTCTAAAGAGTATGGAAAAAAGCACAGCAAATTAGAAATTAGGAGGAGGAGGCAGCAAAACAGCGTTGTACTAATTTTTTTCTTAATTTATTTTTTGTTGGTCGCCCTGCAAATTGTGGCATGGTTTACTTTGAAATTATAATGCAAATTAAAATAATGTGCTTGAAAAGGTTGATTTATTACCAGCTCAAAAGGACAAGGGAAAAAAAAAAGAGGGAAAGAAAATTGTAGACTAGTCCTTCCTAGCTAGTTTTCCTATACGGAATTTCTTTTTTCATTTTTTTCGCTCACTAAGTTTTAAGTCAATCGGTGTAAATATAAATTAAAAAAGAGCAAAGTATCATTTTTCAGAGTTGATTTTTTTATCACTTTCTTTCCCCTTTGTTTGTTAATATTTCTTCCCCCACCCCCTTTTTTTGGTTTCCTTTAATTTGTTGTGGAGAAATTGAGGTACATTTCTTAATTACTATAGACTAATTAAAGGTAAATACCATTTATTTTATGTCGCACGATGAGTCCTAGATACTATAATTTATTGTAATAAGAACACAATTTTAAGTTCCCCGTGAACAAAATTACCAATTTTGGTTTACTTCAATATCTGTGGGGATTGGAGGGTATGCCACTTGCCAATCACTTTTAAAAATGTGTTCTGTTTCAAAGAATTAGAAATTTTTTGAGAATGTCAGACATTTTCTGGTCATTCTTTTGCCAAAAACAGTTTTCAGAAAACAAATAAAAAAAAACCACAAAATTTACAAACAACTACAACTTATTTTCAAGAAAACTCTTTTTTATTTGATGAAAAAAAGATAATAAAAACAGAGAACATAGCCAAACACTTGTGGAATATATCTACATGTTATAATCCCAAACACAAACTAATATGTTGTTTGTTTTATATAATTTTTTCTTCAAACTAATTCATATGTTATCCTTTTAACATACTTTTAAAGTTAATTTGATCTTGCTCTTTGAATCAATTCCAATTGTTTTACTTATTAGTTTATCTGGTAAAACTTTAAAAGAACCATGAAAATAGCTATAACTATTAACTAGGGTTGTTTGCTTAGGTTACATGTTGCATTTTTAACCTCATTATGCCACATATCAGACAATTAAAAAGAAAAATAAAATAAAATAAAATCCAACGCTCCAGCCTAGCTAAAAAAATAAAAATACTGAAAATGATTCAAAGTTCCTCCAGACTCTGTTGAAGTTAGGACTACCAAGTGAATGGATTTAAGCAGTTTGGATGTCATGCCATTTGGAATTGTTTTTAGTTTTTCATTAGAATTTTTTTTTTTTTTTCCTTAGAACTTTTGCTCACCCATATAGAATTGAGCTTTTTCTTCTAATAACTAAGCATCACACCTATTTATAGCTTAGAGAAGGAAGAAAAAATCTATAATATCCTCTGTAGAAGATGACTCAAATCTATGGCAGAGTATTTTATATATAGTCCGGTCTAATTTAGTCTGATCGAAAGCAAAAAATGATATATTGATCAAATTTGTGCTTTTTAGTTTTGGAAGATGCAAGGGTTTTTTTTTTTTTTTTTTTTTCCTTCCTTGGTGGTAAATCAATGCAAGGGATCTCAAACTTAGGGGCTTGGAATCTTTTTCAAATGAAATATATCTACTGGTAAAGTGATAACCAATAACTTATTATTATGTCATTTTAGGAAACCAAAAATTTTGAAATCTTTTAACATCTTCCTGTTTTATTTGTAGAGGGACTAAAAATACACGTTGTGAATTTGTGATAAGTCAATATCTCTCTCATTAAATTTAAAATTGTCATACAACAAGATATAAATATATATATATATATAAATACAGTCCGTCTATGGTGCGGACGGTTCTCATGCGGACCACAGTATTAGTGATGGTTTTTCATAGTATTGGTGACGATTTTTTAAGAAATCGTCGTTAATATTATGAAAAACCGTCACTAATACTGCGATCCTCATGCAGACCGTCTTCACCATAAAATTTCCGTATATATATATATATATATATATATATATATATGCATATGCTTGCTTACAATTAAATTTTCTTGAAGGCCAAAAACACTCTTCTCTTTTCCTATTATAGAGAGAAATTAATTGTTGACTCTCTTAGGAAGTGCGTAGGAAGATATAACAGACAATATGAGAGTACATACGAAGGCAAGCAGAAGGATACACGCGGATGCATAAGACCTGTCGAAATGTTTCTGATAGTATTTTCCCGATTCACCAAAACTTTCCTGCCTTTCTCTTGTAGCAATAAACCCTGCTGCAGCACCTGTGGCTAATAGATTTGAAATTACCTGCACATATAATATTGTTACTTTGGATTGTCAAACCCACATGGTTTTACATATTTGAACCAACATAATTGGAAATATTCATCCTTCGGCAATCAGTTTAGTGATATAGTCTACTGTTTTTCAAATATAAAATTTGAATTTAAATTTCTCATCCAAGAAAAAGTAATTTGGAATATTCTCTATGTTATGTATTTTGTTAAGCAAATTTTAGATATCTAGTGACCAAATAAAAATTAAGTAATTGGTGTTTTTTAATATATATTAATTTTGTATAATTTAAGAGAATGTATCTTTTCCAGTACAACATTTCAAAGAAATTATTTGGAAAATAATTCTGAATTTGAAATTATATATACCTTCATATTAGAAAAAAAAAAAAAAGTAATTAATTACCTTGTCACCGTAAAAGTCAAATAACAATCTTCCATCATAATTTTCATTCTTGATACGGCCAATTGCAAAGATGGTTTGCATAATTGAATATGCAAGCCCCAAAAAAATAGTGGCAACTATGTACCTACATTTAAACAAAAACAAGAAGATTTATTACAAAAATAAATAAAATTAATTGAAGAAAAAAAATAGAAACAGTTTTTTTTTTTTTTTTTTTTTTTTTTTGAAATAGCACTTACTTAAACCCGACAACACCGTAGAAATGGAAAGATTTGGTCCGACCATCAGTGTAAGTTACTTTACGAAATTAGTGAGAAGGATTACAAAGGAAACAAGTAGTAAAAGGATGGTTAAGACCCTCAAGACCAGAGCAGCAATTCGCCAACCCCCTGAAGAGACAATTGATTCCATTTACCTCTCTTCCCTTTCCAAATACTAAAATTCTTATACACACAAAAGTTTGACAAATTGCCATGGCTTTTATAGCTCTTCGATAAAGGTCAAAAACATTGATCAATGAAATTCCTAGTTATTAACTACCTAAGATCCCCACTTGGTACCAAGTCTTGCCTGAAAAAAGGACAACCAATGCGAACAGCTTCCTCTGGCTGCTTCACTTGTCCACTCACTGATTTTTTGTGTTTATATATTTGTCCTTAAAGAATTCATTGACCAATTAATGACCAGCCTATTGCCAATTTTATCATCTTTGTATTGGCTTTTACCAATTGGCCATGCCTGCTTTGATTTGTTGCTTTCTGGCTGCATTTAGCTCGATCAGAGACAGCTAAGAGTGGCTCAACGTTGTTTGCATCGTCCTAATTTCAGACACTTTATTTAATTAATTAATTAATTAATTAGGTCACGTTAAAATTAAGGAATTAATAAAATTTCACTTACATTAAGCTATTTATATTTTATATTTCATAATATTTGAATGTGAAAATAGAATAATTGAAAAAATCACCCCAAAACAAAAAAGAATTATCATAATAGTGAGAATGATTTATTTCCAAAACTTTCAACTACAACATAATGATTTATTTCCAAAACTTTCAACTACAACATATAATTAATCAAACAGAAAAAAAAAAAAATAACAATACTATTATTTGCTTTCAATATTCATTTAGCGGAACAAAGAAATATTTAACAAATTAAAATAAAGTTTCAAGTCTTGAGACAATTTTAAACTCTATTGGAAAGTGTATAAGAAGAAATGACAGATAATATGAAAGTGCAGACAAATGCTACGGTTAAAAGACTACATGATACCCATGCCTTATCGTAAATTTGATCAAATAATATGGATGATAACCATTGCTTTGTTTCTATGCTTATGCCAAACCCTGCTGCACCACCTGTTGCTAGCATGTATGATACAATCTGCCCAAAATTAAAAGATTTTAAATATCAATTTCTAATTTAAAATGTTTAGTAAATCTAACTCTGAATTAACATCGAGAGCGAGGTCTTAAACATATAGATTAATTTTGATATTTTTAGTCAAAATTAATGTACCTTGTCACTGTACAAGTCAAATAGAATGTTGTTCTGCTGGCTGCTAACTACAACTTGGTGACTGAGAATGCAAGTTGCAAGATGGTATATGGAATGCACATGAGCGTAGCTCGCTTGTGTCTACATATTTATTAATTTACATTCAATATTCAAAAGGGAAAAAAATAACGTGTACTACATGTTACAAATATAAATAATATATACGAATTATTAATAATAGAAAAAGAAACATCCACCATCTATTTCATCGAGCAATGATCCCAAACTCGAACTTCCATACCCCCAATAAGTAATAGTTAGGCAAATGAAAATAATCGAAATGGTTGTTATTATTTGCTGAGACAAAGTAATCACTCATTATTGTAATTAAAGAGGAAAATTATTAATTTGAGCTTCATAGGTGAAAGTTTGATAAAGGCAAAGCCCAAACCTTTCTTTAACAGCCATTCAATGGGCCTTGCGGGCTTGGACTCCTTAGAAACAGAAACCGTATACAGCAACGACTCTCCCGTGGGGTCGTCCAAAAGTGCCACATTTGTGGAGCTTTTAAGTTTAGCCCTTGAATACGTTGAAGGGCTTATATATCATATGCAGGTTTTCTTTCAATTCCCTCTCTCTCTCTTTTTTTGTTTTGTCCTTTTCTTGTTTGTTTCTTTGTGAATGTTGTAATTTCAATTCAAAACAAAACAATTAATAGATAGGTAATTCCTTAAGTAAAATTGGCTCAATTGGTAAGCCACTTAGAAAAGGTTGTAGATTTGACATTTCAAGTGAAAAATCAAAATAATACTGTAAATGATAAAATAAAATAAAAGATAATTAATTCTATTGAAAAAAGAATTTATTATCACCACTAATAAACAATCATAAATGGAGATTTATATACAAAATGACAATTTAAATATTTATCTTATTTTTTAGAATTTTTTTATTAAAAATAATAAATAAAATATTTCAATTTAAATTTATCACAAAAACTGATAATCATCATCAATCGTGGTAAATAATAAAATTGAAAAAAAAAATAGTTAATAATAATTCTCGTTTTTAGGCTTTTAGTCTAAAAAATAATAGATTAAATACTCTAAATAAAATTTACCATATAAATTGATGATCATCACCAATAATAATAAATAGCAAGATTAAAAAAAAAAAAAAGAGAGAGAGAGAGAGAGAGAAAGAGAGGTAGTTAACATAAGCCTCCCATTTAAATAGAAAACTTAATTAACTAATATCCTGTAATATATCAATGTTATAAATTCAAAACAATTATATATAAAAATACAGATTTAGGAGAATGCTGAAAGGAATCAATTTAAAACTCAAAAATGGTAGGAAAATGAGTGATATCAATAGAAGAACAAAAATAAGCAGCCTCAATATAAGAGTTGCAATATTTGAGCACCAGGTTTTGCCATATTCTTTCCAATAAATACTATTGATCCATTTTTTTTGACAGCGTTGGGGTAATTATATTGATTGCTTTTGCCTGCTGCCCCTTTAATTTGCTTTTTTCTTTTTCTTCCTTATAATTTGGGGCCACTGGAATATATATCATCACCTTTTCTGCTCTCTCTTGTATACGTCATATGCAAAATAAGCACCAGAGAAGGCTTGGGAATCAAGTTAGAGACCTTGGTTCTCCAATGCCAATGCGTTCCAAGGAGCATTATAGTTGCATTAATAATGCTTATCTAAAAATATCGTTATTAGTTCATTTTGTATTTTAATAATGAGAGTGATGAGATTCAAATTCACAATTAAAGTTTTGACTAAACTTCCATGAACAATTATTAATTTTCATTGAGTAGATGGGCAAAGTTTATAAAAATACAACAACTATATTGGGAAGGCAAAGACAAGCATTATTAATTTTTTTTTAAAACAACAACAAAAAAAAAGATTGAGGTACCCAAATTGTTAATGCAAGATGAAAGATTACACCTTTAATTTAAGAAACAACTAGATTCATTTGGGATTTTATTTTTATAAATAGTGGAATGAGGATCAAGCAAGGCTGGCTGACGGACCAAAAAACAAAAAAAAAAAAAGAAAAAAAAAATCAATGTGATGGAAATGGAGGAACGCAGAGAGTGTTGGGCTCCAATTTTTTTGATCCTTTCAAATTCGACCCATTAAAAACACAACCTAAGACATTTTTGGTGAACATACCTTAATGTAGCCTAGTTGAGCATGGCCCAAATGAGTAACAAAATCATAATTTTCAATAAATTTCACGTTAATATCCTCTACTTTGTTTTTCTTTTTCTTTTCTTTTCTTTTTTATTTTCACAAATGTATCTCTATTTTGAAAATCTTCATTATAGTTCTTTTGCATTTTATTTTTGTTTCACTTCGGCCCTTTATTAATCAAACAATTTGTTAACTTATAGTTAACTTTTTTTTTTTTTTTTTTGGGGTTAAGCACTTAAATATTTGACTTAAAAAAAACCATTTTTAAAATTCTTTTATTTATTTATATATACTAATAAATCCATTTATTATTTTCATTTTTCATATTTTTATATTTGTTTTCAAATATTAAAAAAAAAATTCTTAGGTGGGTCCTACCCACAATCCCATGAAAAAGTTAATAATATGCAAAAAAGTTGATAATATTTAAATAATGTTGGAGAAGACATCATCTACAATGAAAATATGGATTATAAAAATTAACATAACATATATGCATTAATATAAACATTCTTTTAAAGTTTAAACATTGCTAGGGAAATGTTTATTTTTAAAGTCCTTGTAAATATTATGAATTTTCTTTAAAAACAAAGTTTTTTTGAAAAACATATTTTTTATAAAAAAGAGAAAAAATTTCCATATATTTTAGCCTTTTTTTCCATTGCGTATTCAATAATTTCCAAATGGAGTCCGATCCCATACCATATAAGAGAAGACACAGCCATGCAATGGTAATTTGGAAATTTAAAAATGATCTTCTTATGGAAATTACATACAAACAATTACATGTAGATTAACCCATCTTAAAATATCTAGTACACTTCTACACAATACAGCAAAACTTCATCTGCGCATCTATAATTAATGTATTTACTAATTAGATCTAACCTCGAAGAACCATATATATGGTATATACGTATACAATAACAAATAATAGTCTTATATGATATTATGCTGTCTATCATATAAATATATATATATATATTTAAAACATTGCCATTATTCAAATTACTGTGAAGGACAAGAGCAAGAAGAATGGAATTCCAAAAATTTCTTCTGCTCACTCTAGCTGCAATGGTTATGGTTTCTGTTGTAGTTAGCGCTAGAACTCTCTCTTCCATTTTCCTTACAGGTATACTAAATTTTGAATATCTCATAAAAGTTTTATACTCTTCACTCGCAATTAAACGTATAAAATATAAGTATGTAAATTTTGGTAATAAATAAAGAGTTCTTTTTCTTTTTTTTTTGGCTAAATGTAATAAATGAAAGTTGTATATGTAATTTCCAGTCCAAAATATTTTTGCCTACAACAAGAATATTTTTTATTTTCTTTACATTTATAAAGAATAATAAATTGAGTATAGATTAAATTTGCTTGCTAACTTGCAGTAATTAATGTTATTTGAGATATTATTGTAGATGATGTGGGATTGAAGAAAGCACCAGACCCTTTTTGCTACGTTGAATGCACAGCCGATTTTGGAGACAATAAGTGCCTACAATACTGCATAAAAAGGAAATTCAGTTTTGGGAAGTGCATAGTTCAATCCCCTTCGGAAACCCTTTGTTGTTGTAGCCCTTGATCATATATATAGTCCTCCTATTAAGCATTTCAAATCATAAATATTAATAACAAATCACAAAAAAAAAAAATATATATATATATATATATATTATTCATGAATAAATAGAGACTAATTTAGATCTATATATATATATATATATATAAAGACAAATGTTTAAATCAAAACGATCCGCTAATTTTAATATTTTATTTTATTTTATTAAATCTCAGTTGGCAGACCAGTGAGAATGAAAATATTGAAAACAGAGATGGATGAGTCTTAGTGGACCATCAGTATGATCATCATTATTATCATTCTAATAATATTTTTTTTGCTAATAATCATAATGCAAGACTATGATGCATTTATCAGCAATAAGGATAATAAGCGAGATTACTTGCACAACCAAAGTCACAACCCTTAGTATCACACTTTTAATCCCTGCTCCTTCCTTGCTCCTGAAAGCTCCGCCGTTTAATTTCACACATATACTAGGCCTTTACTCTGCATTTCCTACCCTTTTTATAAACCAATCTCAAGGCTGTACTAACTTTATATATATATATATATATTTTTTTCATTCTTTAAACTTTCTTGGGTGTTTCATTTGAACCAGTCGGCTAAATATTCAGAATTTTTTTTTTATAAAAAAAGGAGTATAAAAGCCACGATATGTAATAAATATGCACTAACAGTAACTAATTAGTCTAATTTGTTAAAAGAATAATCCTTTTTAACTCTTTGACGCTCCACTTAAGGGATGAATAAGAAAATAATAGGATTCATTTATTTTATTAATTAATTATTATGTATGCTTTATATACTTGTGTTACCTCTTTTTCACTAGTACCGAATGTGTGCTTTAAAATGTAAATATTAATTGTTAAGAGCTTATTTAACATTCACTTGATACAACCCTCTTTTCTTTTTTAATTAGAAGAGGGTCACTGATATTCAATTATTCATATTATACCCCACGTACTCTTGTGAAAGTAGAAAACACGCAATCATATTGAAAAATTTTCTTTATTTACGTTAAAGTATAGTTAAGGTTTTAAATATTGAAATTTTGGCTGGGATTTTGGTTTTTATGAGGGGTTAAAAAAAAATTAAATCTTAAATGAAAACCGATAGAATGTTCATAATATTTATTAAAATTTTTAAAATTTTGTTATTTTCATTAAAATATCTACATCAAACTTTTAATAATTTCATTAAAAAATCCATAATATTTATTGGAATTTTAAAAATTTCTATGAAAATTTTAAAAATATCTATAATTTTTTTAAAAAAATTTTATCAAAAAATTCATAAATATTATTAATATTTAGTAAATTTGTTTACCAAATTAACTTTAGTGATAGTTGTTTTAGTTTTTAGTTGTCTTTTAAATATTTAATGATATAAATAAAATGAAACAAATTGAATTACATAACCTTAATAGGTTCTATTTATTAATAAAGTATATAAGTACTTGTTATATTTTTTGTATAAAATAGATTCATTAGAATTTCATAATTATAAGTTAATAGTTGATTATATAAGCATGAAAAATAATAGCATAAAATAATAATATAAAAATACAATATTATGTAGAATTGATATTGATATTAAGCAAATAAAAATAAAAAGATGATGAGATATATTATACTAAATATTAAGGACAACTATATTTATTATAAGATGCTTATGGTTTATACATTAATATATGAAAATTATCAAGGAGATATATCTTTTAATAATTTTTATATTTCATATCTTAAAATAAGAATGAAGAAGAGACCAATAATTTTCAACTACCTAAAAATTTTATGAGTATTGAGATAATATTTATGAAATATAATATAATTATTAGAAGTGTTTTATTTTAGCTAATAAACAATTTTATCAAATATACACTTTTTTTGTATATTTTTATTAATAATAGTTTATTTATAATTATTGTTATTTATTATAAATTAAATTGATTAAGAAAAATATAATATTTGTTCAATATTTTAGCAATTTTTAAAACCAATTCACTAATTAATTAATTAAATAAGCTAATCCTAAAATTTTAACAAAAATTTTTATTTTTTAAATAAATTTTTATTATTTTCTATGAATTTTTATCGATATTTAATATTTTCAAATATTTTTATAAAAAAAATTTTATTTTAAATTTTTGATACTTTTATCCATACTAAAATTTTGAATTTTGGATACAATATTGCCATTCATAACTGAGCGGCTTCTAAGGCTATTTTGTACCCTTAAATAAAATAATAAGTCAAAAATGTTTTTAAAAAATTAATATTATTATTAATTATGAAAAAAATCATTATTATTATTAAATAATATATATATATATATATATAGGATGTGTTTGCTTAATGTTTACAGTCTTAAAATTTCTTTTTTTTTAATTCATCAGAAAACATTAATTTCTTTGTTTCGCTTAAAAATAATACATATGTTTTGGATAAAATATTTTTATTTTGTTTTGTCTTGGGCAGTTTTCAGTCCATTATTGGCCGGGCTAAGTTGACTTTATTGTACAGTGCACTTGAACAGGGCCGACTAACGGAAGGGAACTTCCTGATTGGTATAAAACGTGAATAACGTTTTCATGCAAAACATAATGTTAAAACTTTTATCAAAATAATAATAATAATAATAATAATAATAATAATAATAATAATGTTAAAACCTTTTTTTTTTGGAAAATAACTTAATGTGAAAACTTATAGATAATGAAAATTATTCTGACATCTTTGTATTTTTACGAATTCCATGAACCTCTCTCCTAAAACAAAAATAATTTAAACCAACATTTATTTGGTTAGTCACTAGCTAGTTGAGTTAACAAACGAAATATTTTTATTTATAGCACATTAACATTTCTAAACATCAAAATTAATCTTATAGTATAGAATTAATAGAAATAATTCCAAAAAAAAAAAAAAAGACCTCTTTCTTTATTTTAGACCCATCACTATTACAAAGATTTTCGTCACTTTTATTTTTAAAGCTCATTATTTATTTCAAACTACTAATCAATTTAAAAATATTATAGAACATTATTTTCTTATTATCTTATAATTTGTTCTAATTATAGTTTTATTCATTTTTTTAAAGGGAAGTTTATGTAGTTTTAGCAAAATATAAGAAGAGAGAGAGAGAGAGAGGCAAAACAGCTTAATGGAAAGTCAATACTGCTTGATCAAAGGGCAAAACAATTATTTTTAATGGAAAGTCAATACAGTTTGCATGAAGAGGATATCAATATAATTATTTTAGGTTTGCGTAATATTGAAAAAATACATGGATGGTCAACGCACTTTTCCTAAAAATAAATAAATGAACGTTATCGTATTATATGCCCTTAAAAAAATAGTTTAGATAAAAATGATCACATTTAACAAGTAAAGAAAACAATTATTGAATTAATTAAGGGTTTAGAATTACCAATTACACATTCAATGAGATAATTCCACATTACAAATAAGAACTAGAACACTCAAAAAAAAAAAAAAAAAAAAAAAAGAAAATCTTTTTGGTATTTGCAACAAGCAATCTAAATGCTTTTGGGGAGAGCGTAGGAAGACATCACAGACAAAACGGCAGTGCACACGAATGCAAAAAAAAGCATACTACATGATGCGTACGCCTTGTCGTAAAAATCATGGAAGTATAATTCCGAGGCATCAAACAATTGCTTCATATCTGCGGTCACACCAAATCCTGCTGCTGCACCTGTGGCTAGCATATACGACATTATCTGCCACACCAAAAGTGTTTGATTAATCTTTGTTAAATAAAAAAAAAAAAAAAAAAAAAAAAACAAACAAACAAACAAATTTGGAAAAATAATAATAATAATAGCATTCATTTATAATATCAGAATATATAATTGGGTACTCAAAATCATATTTTTAAAATATTTGCTGGTTTTTTAATTTTCAGCTAAAAAAGTGAATTAGGGTAATTTTATGTCTTGTAATTAATAAATTATTACGTACCTTGTCCCCATAAAAGTCAAATAGAATGTTGCTGTCGCTGCCATTTATAACTTTGAAGACTGAGAGTCCCACTTGCAAAAGAGTATACGCCGTCCCAAAAACGATTGCTGCTAGCACATATCTGCAAATCATATTTCATAAGATTTAGCACCTTAATTAAGTTGGTTAATGTTCATTAATTTATTCACATTAGGAAGAGTTTGACACATACACTGCACATATATATATATATATATACATAATTATATTAAAAAAATTAAGTTAATGAGGGACCAGATTGAGCTACCAATTATCTCATTTAACAAAACGGGCCAAATAATAACTAAAAGAGATTTTTCTTGTTTTTCAAAATATATTTATACATAAGTTAAATCCACAATTCAACAAAAATATAAGGCAAACTTAAAAGAATTCAAAAGTAATTCTAAAAGTCTTTATACATTCATGTATAATTTTGTTCTCCTCAAAACTATATCCTAAATACGAATATAGAAAATTTGTAATGTAATATAAACTTAGATGTGGTTATCACCTTAATAAATAATAAAAAGTTATAAAATTACTTCCAAAGTAATAATTTTTTATGCTTATTTTATTATTATGATTTCCACAAATAAATTAATAGATAATTATCGAAACATCATATATATGTATGTATATAATTTTGATATGAAAAAAAATTTATAAAAAGAGATGTGTAGAATAGCCATCAATAATGGTTAAATTATTAAAATCATGTAGATCTGATGATTATAAATGCTGTTTCTCACAATTCATTTTTATAAATTCTTTACCATATCATTTTTTGTATATATGTATATATTATGAATCTTATTAACTTTCTATTTTGTGTATATATGTAAATATGAAGAAATTAAGATATCGAAGCATAAATAAAAGAAAAACCAAAAATATAAAAGCAAACACGGTTCATGAATTGCTTACTTGTAAGCATAAACATCGGAAAAACGAAGTCTTACAGAACCATCACTAACTTCGATTGTCTTTGTATTGGTGGTGAGGACTATGAGTGATATTAACAGAAGAACCAGCGTAAAAATCCTCAATACAAGACTGCAAATCCTTGAAGTTGCAGTTTGTGCCATCTTTCTGAATTGCTTCTCAATTCAGACAATTAAGTACTATATGCTCTCAATCTCAAGCACGTCTACTTTGCAACTCCAAACTAGGCCCTTTTATAAGCAAATTGGTCAATCCAAAACACACTCCTTAGTTTTCTTTTGTTTTATTTTATTATTCGTATGAAATTAATATTTTATTGGAAGCATAGTTGGAAATTGCTTGGGCAGTTTACCATAGCCTCGTATACCGCCAATACCTTGTGTACTCAATGTAGTGAGTTTACTTTGAAAAAATGATACACTCATCAGATCGTGCTAATTTGACACGAAAGAGATGGCGAAATATTGATATAAAACAAACAATTTGAGAAGAAATTACGGTGGTTCACTGGCTTCATTCTTTGGCAACATATGTGTGGTCAAAGCCCGATTGCATTTAATTTATGAATTATATTACAAAAATAACATAAAATCAAACATTGAATATTAACTGTATTTAAGATGGACGATGGCATCCATCATATATATATGTATATATATAAATATATATAAAATTAAATTATGTAAATAACTATATAAATTACATATAAGGATTTGATATAGTAAGATGTTGTATACGGATATGTCATAGTTTCCTTAGTTTTCAATTGAAGTTCATATTTCTCCTTAATTGATTAGTTGACTATGGATAAAGATCAACTCTAGTACTTATCTACAATATTCTTCCAGCAAGTGGAGCGTGTACATATATGCATATTAGATGTTTTCGGCAGCAATGTAAGACTAAAGGAGCGGAAGGTGGTCCTCACTCACAGAATCTCTAATTAAAATTTCTAACTTCCGAATTTAAATTAAAATAATATATAGCAATCCTTATACATTAAAGGGAAATTAGATTAGCAATTCGTTTATTTCTTTATTTATTCTGGGGTCAAATTCTTATAAAGTTTTTTTTTTTTTTTTTTTGCTTTTTTTTTTGGGTCAATTACTATGCTATTTCTCATCAAGTTGGAAGCGTGAATAAATGATTTAGCATTCCAAGTAAATCTTCTATATTGACGTAGTTTTGGTCAATTACTAGGCTACTTCTCATCAAGTTGGAAGCGTGAATAAATGATTTAGCATTCCAAGTAATTACTCTATGTATGTATGTGTGTATATATATATATATATATATGAAGTCAATGACAAAGCCAAAGAAGTTGAGTTGTACATGAAAAATAAATAAATAAATAAATAAAAAGAAAAAAAAAGTAATGTTATTATTAATTAATCCAAATTAACATGGACAACCACTCGGTCGAAACTCAGAAGAGCCATTGGCATCAAGTTGGAAACTTTGGAAACTCTCGTGTTAAAAAAACAAATAAGATAAACAAAATAATATGAAATATAAAGAAAAAAAAAATTCAAATCGAAAATACGACATATGTGAAAAGGTTGGAGATATAACTTTACGGGTGGTGTTATTTCCGCGGAGCTTTTCTCCTCTACCATGGTGCTGTTTTTTTTTTTTTATATAATTTATTTTTTAATAATATTAAATTTATCAAATTTATTTATTAAATAATATTATTACATTTAATTAGTTAATTTTTTTAATTTATTTATTCATTTAAATTTTTTTTATATTTAAATTATATAAATATGTTAAATAATAATATTTTAATAAATATAATTAGATAAATAAATTTAATAAACACTTTACTATCTTTCTTTTATACCCTTTAATCTTTCAGCCATTTTCTTTACACTTTGCAATTTTCAGGTAACTTGTCTCTATTTGTATCCATCCCAAAGTGAGAATCGCTGGTTGCCGATCCTGAAGCAGCCGTTGGGCGCTGTCTCCGGCAACTTGAAACAGTTAATTTGTCCACCATCATGATAGCAGCAACTATCGCTAGCAACTTCTCTTCTCTCTCTCTCTCCTTCCTCTCCTCGTTCTACACATACTTTTTTGCCACATTTTCTCTCCTTCCGCCTACAGCAACCAACCCATACCTGTAAATCTCCTTATTTAAACTCCTTTGTCTGCTTCAACCTCCAATGTCTATTTTCCAAAATTTTATTATTGACAATGTTATGAATCAGTTGCTAATTTTTGTTGTTTTGTTTTTTCTTTTCTATTTTTTCTTCATTCTCTGATGTTACAACTGGTTTCTTCAAAAGTTTCTAAGTCATTTTATGTATGAGTTTTATCATACATATCAGAGGGCAAGTCCTTATGGTGTGTCTCCAAATATTTATTACCAAATTCACCAAAAAAAATCACCAAAACAAATATTTATCATCAAAATAAAAATAACAATAATAATAATAAACAAATAAATAAGTAAATATCATCTCCAAGTATTTTAAATTTCTAACGAGTAAAATACAATATTACCAAAAATAATGAGCAAGATACAGAGTCATGAGATTAAGGGAAGAGGAGAAACTCTTGGTTTAAAAAGAATAAGGGGCAAAAGAGGAATTAGATAAGCAAAAAAATTAAGTTACCTTGGTAGAGGAGAAAAGCCCCGTGGCTTTAACGCCATCCTGACTTAGGTCAAAATATCTATTGGTCCCATTAAGAGATAGTAAAGGTATCAAGCACTAAGTAGACAGGCTAAAGCCAAAAACCAATATACTAACAAGAAAAAAGATTGAGATACTCGAAAAGGCATTTTATATGATCAATAAGTAGCAATTTCCATTAGGGCCCTTATTTATTTATTTTATTTTATTTTTGTTTTTTTAGCTACAACCATTAGGCCCATTTTACAGATTACACTTTTCAAGCTAATGCACGAATTTACATGGGATTTTAAAAGTCTGAATGGGGTCTTATAGAAACCCAATATTAATTTAATTAATACATAGCTACAAACTTTTGACCACTCCAATATCTATACTTCCCTTTTCATCTCCTATATATAGTTCCTATCCGACGCTGATTAGAAGGAACTTTACCCCTTCATAGTCAAAGTGGGAAAGCCCTAAATGCATAAGAAATTCTAAAGTGGATATCACTGATATATGGAGATTGCAACGTGGTTTAAGATGATTGACTTAAAATCAAGAAACGACGTCGCTTGACTTTGTTTTATAGTTTATACATTCATCAATGTGACTCATTTTCTGCCTCAAAAGGTTCAGGCCGGAAATTGTTGGGCTATAATTTTTATTGATTCGTGTTGGGCACCATGGACAGCCTTTTGTGGATCTACCTGTGAAAAGGGCCCAATTTCAGTTTGGCCCAAACTAGGAAGATCCCTTTATTGATCGGGAATTTTGGGCTTGAATTTGTTGCCTCTGCAGGGAAAAAAGGTTGTGGTCCAAACTAGTTGTATGACATGTAAAGGGAGGGTAAAAGTATCTTTTATCAGTGATTTTGGGATTGGTATTTTTTGAAGCTATATGTGATTGCCCTTTTTTTATCTCCTAAACATGGAGAGTGACAGATTATGAAAAAGCGATTATTGAAAATTCTGATACATTATCAGCTTACATTATTTGATTATTTGGACCACACGCCAACCAATTATCCAAAAAAATAAAAACTTTAACCACCCTCGGATTCCTGTTCAAATCTTCTAAGTATATGGTCCCAGGCTCTGGTCCAAATTCTAATCATGTTTTATCCAAAAGGATGAAAGCAATGTTCTTAAACCGTCATTCAAAGACCATTCAATGTGTAATTTTTTAATTTTCTTTTTCTTTTTTCCCGATATTGAAGGTGAGATACGTGAACATTGAATCTTCCTCAAAGAAAATAATGATTTTGTCATGCAACTGTGCTCACAAGAATAAACAATAACTAGATCATTGTTTCTTCATGCAACAATATTAAGTTACCCATTATAGTGAAATATGTTTAGATGTCCACTCAAAAAGTTTGTGGAGGTGCTGTTGGTACGAGAGGAAAAGTTCATCACTCGGCCTTCAACGATTATAAAATGTCTATTTTGTCCCTTAAAACAAAGGAAACTCAAAACACTAGTATAATTTATTTTCTCTAAAAAAAAAAAACTTTCATAAATTTTTTAGTTCGATAAATTACTGCAATATTTTAAACTAGTATAATTATGACTGGTAAATAATTTATCCAAGCATTTTAAGGGTAGAAGAGACGCAAATCTTTTATAGAAATATATGCCTCTATATGGTGTTCCTAAATAACCCACTACGAAGAAAACAGGGTATTAGCCCCAATATATATTATGGCTTAAAGTGATTTATATTTTGTGGTTATCTATTTTTGGCTAAAATAAATATCGTTACTATCTTATAGGCAAAGACAGCAAAGATCCTGTGGCTAAAAGCTAAGGTAGTCGCTAAAATTAATTGTTGTAACCAAAAATAATATTATTCACAATAATTCGTTGTAATTAAAAATTCTGTGGCTATTGTAGGATATATGAACTAATGTGGTGTATTTACCAAAAAATGAACTAATGTAGTGTTGGATATAAGACAAAAAGTTTCTTCAAGCTATAGATATTTTTACCTATTTGATCAGAAACATAACATTGAAGAAATTAAAAAGTAGTATACGAGTAAAAAGATCTTACTTTTATTTAAAGAGGATAATAAGAAAACAATCAACTTTCAATTCTTTTAACTTTAAAAGGGCATAAATGTGACTTTCAAAAATTGGGCACTGAAAAATCGTGGAAGCAACGTTTCTTTCACGTCGGTGGCAATAAAACTACACGTAAATAAAGCTTTATGAAGCAATTAAGTATATCCTTTTTGCTAAAACCCAAAAAAAAAAAAAAGTATATTATTTTTCAAAAAAAAAAAGAATATATATATATATATATTTGTGTGTATTATATATATACTTCTTAAGCTTTAGTTGAATTCTTTTTTAAAAAAAAATGTTATTTTAAAGGATATTATTTGAATTTGAAAAATGCATAAGAATAATTATTAAAAAAAGAAGAAGAAAGTTTATTAAATGGAACTTCATGTGGAAGCGGATTTTGAGAGAAAAGCTCAATTTTAACTTTCTTTCTTGTTTAGAAAAATTCAAACAGACATTTTCCATATAAAAAAGCAAGTAAATCTCCTTTAAATTCTAGGTCATTATAACCTTTTTGTATATATATATATATATATGTATATATATTTTTGAGAGTGTTAAAGCCATGTATACGAATTTACTGTACATGACGATTCTCATACCACTTTTATTCAACATATACGACAAGGCACCATTCCAAACAGATTCACTTTTTAATAAGGAAATATATATATATATATATATATATATATATATATATATATATATATATATATATATATATGTACATAAAGCTAAAAAGGCGTTACATTGAACTATGAATTATTGGCAAACGTTTCTAGTCTTAAGTCTTAACCCATAAGTAAGACAAATAGAAGAAGAAAAGGTACTTCTCTCTTATCAAATATTACCAATCCATTCAAACTCTGACTGGCTTGTAAAGAACCTCCTCGGATAATGATGATATTTTTAGTATTTTTTTAATTAATTATTTTATTTTATTTTTCTTTGATTTATTTTTGTTGGAAGGGTCCGAGAGGGCTTTGGAAAAATGCTCAGCCTTTAATCAGGATTGTATTCAGTGAGACAAAATGATGTCTCAAATCCCAGCTACCAGAAAACACAAAGGCTAATCAACTTTTATAGGATTAAAGTGCAAAACATGCAAGTTACAATTAAAGAAAGAAAAAAACAAATTAAAGTAGGACCTTATGTTTCAATCATAATGATATATTCAGTGTTTTGATTTAATATATAGGGATTCTGCATGGTCCTATTAGATTAATACGCGTTTACATAAAAGGGAACCTCTAATCAAAAATTTTTTTTGCACACTCAAACTTCCACTTAATTAGTAGATGATAGGAACTAAGAAAACCATAGACATTTTGTGCGAGTGGTCAAACCTCATCATCAACTAAAATCATAACACACGAAATGATTGTTTGTCTATTTTTATTTTAGTAGCTTAATGAAATAATTAAATATTTCTAATTAATCCCGTAGTGCTTAAGGTCTACATCACCAATCAACTAGCCTACTCGTACGGAGAGAAATTTTTTGCAAAAAGTTTCAATTACTTAAGCGGTAAGACTTTTAATTAACATCTATAGAAGCTAATTAGTTAATTCTTTAAACTCCTCAATCTTTGGACGTGATTCAAGGGTGATTTGAGTTATTGTACATAGTACAAATTAATTTTCATCTAAATTAGTAGGAAAAAAGCTAATTCACTCTACCCATTCCTTTCTTCATTAATTACTATTAATTTATTAGCCGTAGTACAGAGTAATCTTAATTAGAATTGGAACTAACTTATTAACTACTGGACCCTGGAATAAGAAACTTTAATACAGTACGTACTACATATTTAGGACACAGAGCACAGTTGCATGACCATTTGTTATTTATATAACCTATTTGTTATCCTAATTTATCTTTCTCTAGCTAGCTCGTAATATGTAGCTCCAAAACTTTTGTCTGGCATCAGCCTCCAATTCAAGTTACTTAATTGGAGATCGTGTCATCAAATGATTAGGCTTATAATATCCAAGTAATTAAGATAACATTATTCAGTGCTTTGAAACTTTAGAATATATAATTGGCTAAACTAGGCCAATTAATTCTGCATCCTAACATTAACTGCGATTAGGAACTTAAACTTTATCACTTAATTTTTCCTTAATTTAATGCTGATTTTTTTATTAAATTAAAGTTTGTTTGGAAAATGACTCTAAACGTAGCAAATTAAAGACAATTCTCATGGTCCTTTTAGTATGATTTTGATTTTTGAGATCCATATAATGCTGTATATGTGCATGCGTGTATGTGTAAAAAAGCCGTATTAAAAAAAAAAGATGAAAGATTGGGATCACCGGCCTCAATAAAAAAAAACGCAAAACATATCCACACAATTAATTGTTGGTGGGTGGACTAGAGAGTCAAGACACTATTATTCACACGGATTCTCTTCTAATTATATAATAATAATATATATGTTTCATAGTGTGTTAAATTTTCTGAATACGTTAATTACTTATATCAATTCTAAAAAAAATATTCCCTCCCATCTCATACTTTTTATAAAGCCCTAGATTTCGTTTTCATTTAGATTAGTCAAACATTCCCCTCACTCACTTTCCTTCTCTTTTTTTCCCCCTCTCTCTCTCCCTATAGATTTAATAATTAGTAAAGCCAAAAGAGAAAAACTATAGTTTTGGTTTTTAGTGCTTCATTACGCAAGCTTCCATATATCATTTTATGCTGCTCGACGTATTGATAAAAGAGTGGAGTTTAAACCTATTCTTTATCCGAATAATATGTATTACTATTCCTTTGATAATGACAATAATATTAAAGCCATGCAAAATATTAAACCTTATGTTTAAGTATTCCTGTATACATGCCAAATTATTAGCCGTTAGTGTATACATACTTTGATTTGGTTTGTACGTATATAACAAACAATAATGCTTTGTACAAATATTTAAGTTTGGTTTGATGGCGCACAAACTTTCTACTTCTTAAAAGGGGATCAAAACAAGATGCCTGTATGTGTGCATTTAGTGAATAATAAGGCGATTATTTCTTTGACAATTGATGGTGATCCATATCAGCAGAATATGAATACATATACAATTTTTATTTTTATTTTATCATTTACAATAATCTTTTTCCATCTCATATCTCAAATTCATGACCTTCCATGCATAGATATGATTTGTTAACGTATATAATTCTCATCTTAATAATTTTGGAAATATTGATGTTGGAAGTACTGAAGGTATTTAAACTTCCAATTGAGTTTTTAATTTTAAATAAGTATTTGAGACAATACCCTTTAATTAGTTCACATGTCTGCAGGATTCTCTTCTTATATTAGAAACATATTCCAACAATCAAAACTTTATATGCATATATGGAACTCTTCAATTACTCCACTATAAAATACAAATCCAGTGAAGTTTTCAGTTAATAATAATAATAATAATATAATAATAATAACTATTTACCATATGTGCAATAGAATATTAATTTATTAATGGTTAGATTTTTTTTTTTTTCATAAATTGAAAAGGAGATTTTAATGTTGAACTAACAATTTTGAGGTTATTACCAATAAATACTACCATCTGGTTTATCCTAAAATAGCAATTAGATATGAGTTAAAAAAATATATAAATTCTTTTTGGTAAAACAAAAAATATATATATATATATGTATATATATATATATATATATATTTTTTTTTTTGCTTTGGATATATATATATATATATATGAATAGATCAGCACTACTTTTTATAGAAGCCCTAGCTTAATAAAATTGCACCAATGGATCTCCATATATATGGGGCAATTTTTCGCGCCGCATATGTTGACTCTCATATGTGATCAACTTTAAGAATTTTTTTTTTTATATTCCAAAAAAAAAAAAAAACTGTAAGATCTTTTTTCTTTTTGTTTTTTTTTTTTTTAAAACATGATATAAGTTAGAGCTTTTGAAAATATATAGATATATATATATATATTATAATTTACCAAGATGTATAAGATTTACCTTGCAATTTTTACATATTATGCATGTGATGACATTGTTTAAACAATTAATTATTACAAACAACATTAGTCATATAATGTAACATGTACAAACCTGTACAAATTGTTATGAAAAACTTTCTATAGGAACAATTAGCGAAGACATATGGGTAGAGAATTACGTTAATTAAGTCAACTAAGCAACAAATTTTCTTAATTTGCTTAGAGATCTTACCAAATCATAATTCACTTTGTGTGGCATTATTATTTTTCTTGACGTTGCGCTGAGAAGCAAGTAAAGTTTTCACCAAAAAAAGAGAAGCAAGTAAAGTAATAAAAACTACCAGATAAAAAGGTGTGCAATTAATTACCCCAAAAAAAAAAAAAAAAAAAAGGGTGTGCATTTAGTTTACTCAGTATTAAAAAGACAACAGTAACTGTTGGGAAACTACTTTTACTATTTCATGAAAAAGAACAGCGATCTGGGGACTAGCGACCAAAGTACAATAAATAACGGAACAGCACTAATTAAGTTACTCAGCACTGTAGCTTCAATTAAAAGCACTAAAAGCATTAATATTTTCAATCAAAAAACTGTTAAAGCACTGCTCAGGTACATGGACATACATAAAACACTTGATAATTTTAATGTGCTTGATATAAAAAAAAGAAAAAAAAAAAAAAGAATCGATGATTTTATTTTGAGTTAAATCCCGATTTGAATTTTGATCCTTTAGAGATAGATGACGACTAGTTTTTGTATTTAACTGTGTCAAAAGAAATTTCCCCTCTCTTTTGCATAGGTCAAAAAACAAAAAAAACAAAAAAAAAACCAAAAAAAAAAAAATCGTATAAACTTTGAAAGTTTCCAATAATAAAATAATATATTTTCTACTGTTTCCGAATTAAAGAAAATAATGTTTAATTAGTTGAACCCAGCTGGATATGGCCTTAATTTGTTGAACTCAGATGCTATTGCTCCATAAAATTAATCATTTAAAAGAAAAAAAGAAAAAAAACGAAGTACAATTGTATATTGAATTTATTATTATTATTATGTTTTTCTATCTAAACCCAAATAACAAATTACAAAATCTTTGTGAATGCGCTAGGAACAGTCAAAAAGGGTAGATACATCTTGATATGCAATATTTAAATAAACAGTTTTCTTCACTTTTTTTTCTCAACATTAACTAAACAGTTTATAACTATTTGCCAAAAAAAATTAAACAGATGATTATTCTTTATATTTTTCCTTACGAATCAGGTAATAAAAGATTACAGTTAGTGTTTACAAAAATATATAAACGAATTACTTTTTTTGGTGATTCTAAAGCTAACAAATTTATTTATCAAATTTCGAATACCAAATAAGATATGACATTAATTATATTATTGGATTTATTTTTTTTATAATTTTGAAGTTATATAAATTTGTCCATTAAAAAAAGTTATATTAATTTGACAAACATTAATAAGTAATAAGCTGCCATATCAATATTCAAAATTCAATAAATAAATTTGTTGAGCTAACATTTGCTATATTGGACTAGTTTGAATCAAGTTATATTATTTTAAATATACTCAATTGTTTCGCTTTGTAATTAAAATCCAAGGGAAATAGCATTTAATCACTTTTAATATTTCAAAAAACTAAAAGGAATATTCCTAAACCATCCACATGCAATGGAAGTAGTACGAAGTAGTACTTGTTTTTCCAATTTTAAATGTACATGTCAAAAGCACTACGTACATATACATTATTTCACCTTCTTTGTTGGAATTGCATATAAAGATTCCCATCTCATTAATTTCTACCTTAAGTCCCAGGCAACATACAAAAAGTATATTGAAAATACTAGCGCTTTTAGACCAAAGGTCTTATATGGAAATAACAATTAAGAATTTCTTTTTTTTTTTATTTTTCTGGGATTTTTGTACTTTCTGGAATAAATTTAATGAGATCTACATTTTTTCCCCCCCTAAAATTTGGGAGATCTAGCAAGAGTGCTAAATCACTTTCGTTTCATAGGTGAAGGATTTAAATTGAAATAATAGTCTTTGAAAACTTCAAATCCTATAAAGAATTCCGAGTTAGTTGAAGATCTTCAAATCCAACCTAGTTGCTGGTGGTTAAAAAAAAAAAAAAAAAAAAAAGTAAAAACTAGTTGCTGGTGATATTTGATTTCGACACATCTCACTTTGATTGTTTACTAATGTGTCAACTCATGAATTTCATGAATTAAACTTTAATCCTTGTGAGTTGAACAGTTGAACTCCAACTCAACCGCCTATAATAATGTTAATTAAACTAGGAGGTCTATTTCAGAAATAAAATCTGTAAGTTAGTCCTTCTAAAAGCTATTATTTCATTTTATTATTTTTCCAAGGATAATTTAGTATTTTCAATAAAAACAAAAGAGTAAGTCTTCATTTTTTTCCCCCCCAAAAGTGTTAGACCACTAAAGCACCCTTAAAGGTGGTAGTCTAGCTATTAGCTAGCTAGATTTTAAAACAAAAAACAAACATTACATAGCAAAATAAAAGCAACCACTCTGTGAAACATTTTCTATATGAAGAAATTGAACAAATTAACTTTTTTGTTATATATGTATATATATGGAAGTGTGAGAATTTGAAGTTTGGAACATTGTTTGAAAAAATAGTGGCTTTCCCATTAGTTTGTATTGAGGAGACACATGTGCATGATTGAACTTAATTAACTGTTCAAATTTTAATCTGGTGATATAATGGCAACTCTTTTACTTAAATTTTTTTTCTTTTATAAATCAAAAAATCTGAACTCTCACAAAGAATAAAATTATAACAAAAACCAAGGACATTTTTTTTTTCCTGGAAAGTTCAATGACATTCTCAAAGAGTACTAAAAGAAAAAGTTATGGAACGTTACAACTAAGCAAAATTTAGGAGCAAGTTGCAAAGTTCAAGATTAACATCCTTTAACATTATAATGGAAGTCCATTTACACTTATCAATTGGTATATACTACTAAATCTTGGATTAGTTCAATTGGTAAGGAAGGCTAACTCTCCTTGTCAACCAGAATTCGATTTTTGTGCGGGAACACTTTAGAAGTTTTGTAACTTCTAAATGCACTAGATTAATATGAGGGAGTGTGTCCTTAAGATCACTTGTGAAGGGACTAGTCGAGGTGCGCTTAGGACCCTTAAAACTAAAAAATATATATATTATTACGTAATATACATTGACATCCCAAATCCAAATTGGGAAAATGTCTAATCGCTAAGCCTACTTTAAAAAAAGGGGGAAAAAAGAAGAAGAAGGAAATAGCTCATCTAGGACGTGGTAGGCACATTTAGTCCCAAAGACAAATTAAGATATTATAATTTACAAGAGCATAATACTTTAAGTTCTCCTAAACAATTACATTTGTCTTTTTAACATCTATGTGCATGATTTTTGTATAGTATATATTTATCTAAGAATTCTAGAAATGACAAAGAATCTAAGGCTTATATGATTGAGCTCATGTGGAAGAACGTGAGGCCTGAGAAACCAAGAAGAGAAGCATAGATTGGAATCTCAGAGAAAAGAAAAGAAAGAGGTCTATTCAACAAGGACGTCACAAAAGGGAAAGCTGCCATGGAAACAGAGAGAACATCTTCACGCCTATACATGTGGGCATCAACAACATTAACACCCCTCTAGCTGTTTGGATTTCCGAGCTGATTTTGTTTTTCTTTTTTTCTTCTTCTTCTTCTTCTTCTTCTTCTTCCTTTTTTTATTTTTTTTAATTTTATGTTATAATTAATTTTGTTTTTCCATTATACCCCAGCCATTCCCATCAGACATTTTTGGGATCACTATCCCATATTGTACTCTACTACGACCAACCGACCAAGAACAAACTATCTTCACTATTGCAGTCATAGAAAGAGAGAAAGAAAGAAAAGAAAGAAGAGAGAGAATGAGAGGATTAGCTTTTTGACGGTTTATTGCTACTAACTTTATTCCTTTGTTAGAAAACAGCTAGCTTTGATTATTGCAAAAAGCAAATCCAAAATAACCCAGATTCCCATTCTCTTAGAAATGAAAGGGGGGGAAAAAAAAAGGGGGTAAATCAAAAATGAATTATTATAATAATGATATCATTAACCATAATTAAAATATGATTAAAAACATTCTCAAAGTATTAGGTTTTGATTTTATTTTATTTTCCGCTTCGATCGAAAAAAGGAAAAGCTTCAAGATCAAACAAAAGGTTAAAGAGAGATGCGGGGACTGTTTTTTTTTTTTTTTTTTTAACTTTTTTTATAATTTTGAGGTTTCTTTGATTTTTTGCTTTTGACTCTGTCTGATATTGTCCCAGCTATCCTCTCTTAGGTTATTTTTGTTCCTACAAAATTCCAAGAATCCCACTTGGATCTTTTGCATGGTTTTGAGTGGGATTTTGGCCTTTCTATAACCTTCTTTGTTTTTCGTCCATGTCTACCACTTCAAGTCCGCAAATACAACAAACAAGTACGTTTTTATGCAAATTTTTTTTTTCTTTTGTAGACAATTTCTTATAATTGCATAATCATTTCAGAACCTCCCCAATAGCAACAAATAAGTACCGTCTTGTAATTATAAAAAACAAAATTATTACAACCTTTTTTTTTTTTTTTTTGGTTTCTTCAGAAATATTCTCTTATCCAACATCCTAGATAAAAGTTTCATCATCCGACAATAGATCAATATATTACCAGTAATTAATGGCTTATTAACAGATATAAGTTGATCTTGGATTGGACAAAAATTTTCTAGATAAGAGACTCAGTAATATAAAGATATAGATATATTGTTTAAAAAGTTTTTTTTGTTAAGGAGGGTGAAAATTTACTAACCCTCAAAGTAAATATTCCTATAAAAATGAGACCAAAGATATATCTGGGAAATCTACATTTCCAAATGGATGATTAAAGAAACTAGGGGTTAGTACTAGCAGAGACCTTTTGATGGTGATGAATAAGCAACATGGATGAACAGTAGTGTTTTCATGAGACTGGTATCAAACAGATATCAATCGCTGAGACTTAAAGATTCCGCAGAAATGGCAAGAAATTGTCGCACTGCATTTACCTAAAAGAAGAAAAAAACTGGTACTAAACTGTTTCTGGGCATGTACTTCGACTCTTTTCTGCAGAGAAGAGATTGAGAGAAAGAGAGAGAAAAACTGTGAAAGTTGCAGGGAATGGGAGACTCTTACATTGCATTGAATCTGTAGCCGGATCATAAGCATGATGAATTAATCTGAGAATACATATAATGGTAGCTGCTTAATTTCCAATTCAAACCCATTTGAAAATCATGGATTTTTATGATGAATTCAAAGAGCTTTCTCTTTCTCTCCAATATTGCATATAATTATTGAATTTTTTTTGTCAATAATTTATGTATGAATGTGGATAATTTGGCCAATTGATTTCTTCTATGTTTTTTGGCAAAGTGATCTCCACCTCATTGAAATGACCAAATTATGTTTAAAGAAAACAAAAAGTGGCAGACATATTTTCTTCATATAATTAATTTGAAGCAAGCAAAAAAAACAAAGAATTACCACTTAATTAGGAAAAACCACTGCACATATCAATATATATATAACATTTTATAGCTCCTTGATGTCAGATACAAAAACTCCATGAACACATAATCCTAGCTAGATCTTTTCAATACACATAGAATGACCCCAAAAAAAAAAAAAAAAAAAAAAGAAGAAGAAAAGAAAAGAAAAGATCAAACAATAATAAAACAACACAAAAATAATTTCAAGGACTAGAAAATCCTACCATTGCAAAAGTTTCTTTTCTTTTCTTTGATTTTTTTGCAGCACATCATGAAGGCAGCATGATCCATATCCCCTTGATTCCCAAATGATCATCACCTCTTTTAGAGTTTTTCTGATTTTTGCTACCTTGATCGAAAAATGTTAGGGTGGTGGTTGGTTTAACACTGTATGTTTTGAGTTGTTCATTTTTTTTTTTTCCCTTTTTTGTAGTTTAAATTCCTGAAATAATATTTAAAATTGAAACAGGCAAAAGGATTGGGTTTTCTTGGTGAGGTGTTTGGAAGACTAGAAAATAAGAATAGATTATTAGATATTATAAAAGGTGGCTGGTGGAAGAAGAAGTGAAACCAGATAGATCAGTCCATGCATTGCCACCTGCCCAATATTGATCATTTCCAAGAGCACCCAAAAAGTTTCTTGACAGATTTAACCCTTGATTTTCTTCCATTTTCACAGCACCACCACCTCCAAGCTGCTGCTGATGAGTAGCCCCATCAGTAACTGCAGAAGAACCCAATGGCTTAGACCGAAGCTGCCCAGCTCCGCCGACGTAGCTCGGCGGCTCCACATTTTCACCCTCGAACGGATACAACCCTGTCGGAGTCTCCAAATTAGTTAAGAAAGGAAATTGTTGCACCTGCTGCTGCAGTCTCCACTGCTCGGCAAGTCCACTTGATAAAATAGACCCACCTGCAGCACCGCCACCGCCTCCAATCTGATATTGGACATCATTTCCACCCGTACTCACCACCTGCGGTTGAATTCCGGCGAAATTCATACCGATGTCGCCGCCGGCGGAACCGTATTCGCTAAGATGATGAAGAGAAGGCAAGAAAGGTAAATGAGGTGGTGGTACTACCGGAGACAAATGGGCTATCATATCACTCGTACAGCTGTTGGAGGAGACGGTGGTCGTCGAACAAGAGCCACCGGTGGTTTGTCGCTCTGTCGCTGGAGATTTCGATCTGCTACCTTTGCTCCTTTTGTTCCTTCTGCAACCTCCGCCTACCGGAACGTTCCGCAAAGCTCCTCCTCTAGTCCAGTAACGCCTGCACGTCTTGCAAAAGTGACGTGGCTGAGTGAGACTGTAATTGTTGAAGTAGCAAAACTTGGTATTTGTTGATTCGCAGCGAGGGCATTTGAGGGATGCCTCTGGCTGTGGTATTTTAGCTAGCCGGGCTCGATCAGACATCGAACCTGGCCTGATCGAGCCTTGGCTTCCGCCACCACCGCCAGCTGAAGGAGGTGGCGGCTGTGGCGGAAGCTGCGGATTCTGATGATGATTTTGATGATGCTGATGATGATCACCACCAACGCCGCCACGCCCACCACCCTGTTGTTGCTGATGATTTGATTGCTGCAAATATTTTTTTAAAAAAAATGGAAAAATAGAAAAATCAAATATATGGTATATTCAAGAAAGGATTAAAAGGGCTGGGAATATTTATCCTTAAATTTTTAGCTTTTTTGGAGAAGAAGCTAAGGGGTCTAAAAAATAAAAATTAATTAGGAGCAAAAAAATTAAAAAAGGAAAAAAGGAAAGAAAGAAAGAAAGAAAGAAAGAAAGACCAATACCTGTTGCCAGTTGGGTGGATCCAGATAGACGGGAACGGATGAGAAAACCATGGCTATTAAGAGAGAGAGAGAGAGCTTTCCTTTCTTTCTCTTTTGTAAAGGTTGATGGGGGTGGTTTTTTAGAGGGTTAGGGGATGTGGTGGAGAATCACATCAACAAAGAGAGAGTTGCAGAGAGAAATAAAGAGAAAGATAGAGAGAGAAAGAGAGAGAGAAAAGAGTGAGAAATATCACAAGGAGACGGAAAGATAAAGGCGAAGAAGCCTGTTTATTTATTTTGTTCCTTCTACTCTCTCTCTCTCTCTCTCTCTCTCTCTCTCTCTCTCTCTCTCTCTCTCTCTTTTTGTTTTATTAAATTTTTAGGGTTTTTGAAGGAAACGAACAATTTTTTTCCTTAGTCTTTAAGCTTCTTTTTGATGCTGTTTTACTGTAACTCAAAAAAGAGATTAGTGGTCATGCATGGAGAGAGATTAGAGAGAGAAAGAGAAAATAAAAAATAATAATAATAATAAGGTAAAACTTTATTAATAATATATGTGAGTGAATTATAGAGGCTAAATAAAATAATAATAATATGGAATTAAAAATGAAAAGGTGGATGAGAGGAAGTCTTGGGTGGAAGTGTCACAATCGAATGTACCTTTGTTTCTCCAGTCTGTTCCCGGCAGGTTTTCATTTTTGCATGGAAATGTATAAAGTTTTTTTTTTTGATTTTTTGATTTTTTTAAGCTGTTTTACGTAGATTATTTGTAAAAGACAAAGATTTATATACATACCATTCTTTATACCATTTTATCATATATCCATAAACATATTGCCAGTAAGTCATTGGAAACTATATAAAATGTTTACTGTCCTTAGTGTAATATATTTTATTTATATTATCTTTGGAGACATATGCAAAAAGAGATGGTACCAGCTTATACCCTATTTGCAGACGCTACTGTTTTACTAAAAGTCTGAAAAGGGTTTGGGATTTTTTTTGCTAATAATATTAAGTAAACTCTATTAATTAGTGATTTTCATTAATCAAGATGCTTATACTAATATCACTTTCTTTCCCCCATTAAATTCTTCACCTAAAAAGTGAAAGTAAAAAATATATAATTTCAAGTAAAAAGGCATAGGTCAAATCATTAAAAATAAATAAAATAACAAACAAAAGGAAGATCATTATCAAGAACTAGTACTTACAAATGGATTCTTCTAATAATTTGTGAAAGATGAACAAAATTTCTATACATAAATATATGATCAGTTTGAATAAAAATCAGAGTAGAGACTAATTAATGAATCTTGTTTATCAAAATAAGGAAAAAGGGTCATCATAATTGCTTTAAATTCATGATTGAAACAGTGTCAAAGTTGTGAAATATTGAAAATGCTGCCAGTTTGCAAGAGAAAAGGATTGCAAATTTTTTTCATGGCACGCTGCTGAAAAAGGCTGTCTGGAACATGTACACATGGTGTGAGCTTCTTGATGAATTCACAAAAACACACTCTGATCTTTTGTAAGAATCTAACATTTTTATGTGCTTTGATTAACAGTACCATTGTAATTATTTAACACATAATTTAAGATTTTTTGACTTTTTGGGTTATCTGCTAATAAAAGATAAATTTTTTTAATATATTATATAAATAATATATGTGTATATTAATTTTATATGTCAAAGGAAAACGCGCACTAAACACACTAGAACTTTAGATACAGGTTTTCAGGGCATATAGTAAGTCAAAAAGAAACCTAGTATGTAACTAGTTTATAAAAGAATCAATTCCTCTCTTTCTTTTTCTTTTTATCATCACAAGAAACACACTCCCTCTATTTTGGATCATGTTCAATTTGGTCTTTTGTCTTCTTTTTTTTTCTATTTTTTTTTCATTTTTTTTGGTTTCAAATAATTTCAGGTTGTACAAATATTGAATAAATGATAGATTTTTGCTCAATTAATTAACCACATCGTGGTATATAAGTAGACAAATTATATGATAGATTATATGTACGTAGACATATAAGTTTTTTTCTACAGGAATTAAGATATTGTGTTTTTATTACATAAATATTCTAATTAATGATCTGCAAAATATAACTCCTTTTCTGCACAATATAAAAGTTCAGGAGATTAATTAAAAGTAAAAAATTAATTTTGAAGAATTTATTTTGATGAATTAATTAACATGATATAGAGAGATTCCTGATTATGAGAACGATGCCCATATAATTAAGTAAACTATAGAGAAATTACCATTGGTGGTTGGTTGTGGTCTAGTAGTAAAAACTTTATCCAAGTGGTTTTAAGGAAAAAGGTTCAGCGTTTTATTTTATTTTTTTGGTTCAGATACGATATGATATACCCTGTCATTAGTTTCCAAACTAATTTTTTATGACTTAAAACCTTAACCTGTTAATCAATCAAAATGTGGGATTTGTTGCTAATTTCATAATTTTAGCAATAAAATTTACATCTAAGGGAATGCCCATGACCCATCAGATTAAATGTAAATATGAAAAGAAAAAATAAGAAGTAATCGTTTCCTAACATGCCTACCATTTTAATACATTCAATCTTTATTTTTTATTTTTATCATTAAAAAAATTCTTTATTTTTTTAAGACATAGATTATGTAATAGTATGGTGGATAATATAGTGTAATGTCACTATTTTTTCTAGCTCCCCCAACTATATTTATTATAAAAAAATAGCAAAATAAAATATCTAATAGTATCATATCTATACATATATATATATATATGTTAGTTAGGAAATTAATTAAATTTCATTTATATATATATATTGACAGAGATTATAATATATTTTCATTAAATAATTTTACCATTGAATTAAGTTTATAAATACAATTTTTTTTTATATTTAAAAAAATATTATTTATCATTATTGATAAACTATCTTTAATAAATACTATTTGCAAGCGAACTAATCAACCATCATTAAAGGTTTATTTTGGATTCTACCGAAAACGATAATCAGTAACAAATAATAAAATTCTTTATATTTACTTTTCCAATCAAATTTCTAAAAAAGCCAAAAATAAAAAAATAAACAATAATTAATCTTCTTCACTTATAAGCTAGTTAAGCCCATAAACACAAACACAGAAAAGAATCTGAACATTTTTTCACCAAAAAATAAATAGATAAATAAATAGGAAAATCTTAGAAAAAGAAAAAGGTAAAGGGGGGGAAGGGTGTGGGCTAGCCGCCGGATGTGGGGTGGATAGAGTGGTCGTCATCAGATGCTCACGGTCGGAGGATTCTTACTTTTTCAACATGCCACGTCAGAAATACAGGGTCCCACATCACCTTCTTGGCTATTGCCAACCCAGAATATATATATATATATATATATATATATATCCTCTCTCTCTCTCTCTCTCTCTCTCTCTCTCTCTCTCTCTCTCTGTTTGTGGGTCGGTAAAAAGCAAAGCCAAAGCCAAAGCCAATACCCTGCCTCTGTATTTCTCTTCTATAGGGGTCCCCCACATGCAATACATGAGGCCCTAAATTTCTGTTGAAGTTTCCACGTACCATATGACCATGACATGGACATGGACATCCATCATCAATATTCATGCCCATTTCCCTTTTTCTTCCCCTGCATCAAATTCAAATCTTATGGATTATACATTTTCTCGATTTCAGATCGTGACCCTCCGATTCCCTCAATGTCTACCCCACCCAGTACCCACTTTCAGGTTGATAACATTGGATATATATATATATATATATATATTTTTTTTTTCCATAAAGAAGGAGATTCCATAATTGGATATGTATGTCGTCGTCGTCGTCGTTGTCATCATCATCATAATTATCACGCATGATACATGATGTTGTATGACCATGCATGCATGCATGCATGGTTACTGACATTCCAATTCAGATAATTTTGATGCAAAGTTCAGGTTGCTATGTCGCTGCCAAAGCTATATGAAGTTGAACCTATTGATTTGCTTTGGTCCTTGGATATGCAAATATATATTTATATATTGATTTTGATAATGACACTATATTTGTCGTATTCAATCATCTATTACAATTTAAAATTTTCTTCTTTTTTTTAATTTGTATTTAAAAAAAACAAAAGTCTCTTATATTTAGCCTAATTCTTCTAATTGACCAATTTACCTTTGTGGTTACAAATTTTTGAACGAAACTTATTTTTTTATTAGTGGAATATGGTACTGGTTTCTGCTATAAAATTTTATTATAATAATTTTATAGTAAAATTATATATAATTTATGGGATATACTTTATATTTATATCTAATCGAATAACATATAATATATTTGATGGGTTACATATAATTTGACTGTTACACTGTATAATATTCGTGGACATGTACATGACAGCAAGACTGTTCATTAAAAATCTACTAGAAAAATAAAATTAGGAATAGTTTCATGAGAACAAAAATTGGGAATGGTATAAGAAAAGGAGAGATCATATTGTATAATAGACAAGATACATAGGTAGAAGAAATTTATGTAACCTGATAGTGAGAAGGGACACGTGCAATGTATGTACAAAGCACAGAATCGACCTTTATTAAATAAGACGATTTGGATAAAACAAACTACTTTCTCTAAACTAGCTAGCCACCAACGCGTTTTGTTGGTTTCCCTATTAGCTTCTTTTTTCTTTAAAAAGTAAACAAATAAATAAATAATCTCTTTCTTATTACAATTGAGAACAAAAGTACTGTTCAGAGTATTACATTATTTTTTTTTTTACTAATTTAAGATATATAAAATATATAAATAAGTATACATGAGAGAATCTTCTTTAATATTCTTTCAACGGAATCAATTCTTGCTATAGCTTCAGGAGGTACTACTATGTGAATTATGCTCTGTGGAAAAAAAAATTTCCTCCTAAAAAGAAAGTCATTTTCCACATTTATATTAATGTAGAAACTCACAAACAAGATTCCCAGAGGTAGTTATATGTCAAACATGCAACTGTTTTAGCCTCCAGCGAAACACTTTATTAGATTACGTGATTCCATCTGTATTTCTTCCAATATTAATCTCCTCCATTATTCATTTTTAGTTTGTAATTTTCATACACATCAGCACATGAGGCTTCTATAAGGACCAATGTGAATTACAAACCTTTTTATTTTTTTTATTAGCCTTTTTATTATTAAGCACTAAAATTTATAAATACACTAGTCCGTATATATAAATGTAAAAAACCACTAAAATAGTATATGGATTCGCCCAACAAATCATATGTATTTTTAAATATTTTGAAACAATCCAAATACTAATAAAGAATATCTTTAATGATTAAATGATAAATCAATTAACTTGATATGAATCTGATCATATATATAAAATTCATAACATCACAAAAATATTGTGATTGTTGTGATATTACGTGTACTTGTTGAAGAAGGTTTTCGAAGAATATTCACCTCTAAAGTATAGGGTTTGGTTTAAATTCATCAAATATTATTATATTCATAAAACATCATTGGATTCTTTCTCTTAATTGCAAACATATTGTAATATTCACTTATATAATTTATCCCACAACCCCAAACACAGAAAGTTCACTTCAAAAAGCCTATCCGATATGTATCAAAGTTAAAAGAGATCCATTCACCCAAAAAAAAAAAAAAAGAGGTTAAGAGAGATTCCACATTCAAAATATATAAACACCATATCCCAACAAACACAATGTTGTAAGTTAATATTAGGGACACCATGGTTGGGAAAATTAAAGCCCAAAGAATCTAGTTCATGAAATAAGTTGGGCCTTATAAATGCTTACAAAACAATTAATTAACAGAAATAGAGACAACCCATCATAAAATAATCATAGTTATATCGTGCTAACTTGTTTGTGCCCATAAAGTCTAAACTGTAAAGAAGTAAAAATCTAAAAATCTAACTGTCTATACATTTCATACAAATATTATTACAAGTCCTAAAGGGGACAGCAAGTGCCAAAGTCTATTATTTTCTACTCAAAAAATCTGAGTTTAATTTCCCCACCCCCAATATAAAAAATAAAAAATAAAATAAAATAAAACTAATGTATATTAGATAGTTATCTTACATATATTGATGTCCCAAATTTACCAAATATATGATCTCTCAAACTTAATTTTACCCAAAATAAATAAATAAATAATGTGTCCTAATCTTCATTGACTTGTGGTCCTAGCGCCAACAACAAACATCAGAATAAGTTACTGTGGGGCCCAATATATAAAATACTAGACACTAATTTGGATATCTTTCAAAAACATGTTGATTGAGTAACTCATCCCAAGAACATGGCTTATAATTGCTCTTCAACAATATTACTGTGTGGAAGCTCTCTGTTCTTGTGAACTTTCTTTAAAAACAATTTTTTTCTTAAATAATCAACTTTGTAAAATAATAATAATAATAATAACAAACTAGTAATTAATTTTTACCTTTTATAGCTTTTTTGCTCAATAACGTCATAGAACAATTTTTTAATTGTGTATCAAAACATTATACATTCACCACAGAGATATCAACACTATTACTTTATATTTAAGAAGCTTTAAATAAGTTAGCTCTCATGCAATTGCTTGTTATTGCCAGTTGTAATGTTTTTTCAAAGGGATCTATAAACCTGGCTTTAAGCCTTGAACAATTTAATATCATAAATTTATCAAAATTTTTCACTTTGATATTTCAAATAGAACCAAATTAAAGATAAATGTTTATAAAATTAAAAATTAGAAAAAGAAAAATTATATGATTGTTAGTCAACATTCCATAACACTTGAGATCATTACTACCCCTTGCCTGTTCATTTTCGATCTTTTACCAAGCTTAATTTGCAATAAGATTAATTGGGGGAAATGAATATTTTTCTACTTTATTCCTTAGCCAAACTAAAAATTTATTTTCAATTAATTAATTAGGTATCTATTCTCTTTTCATATAGGGAGGTTTTTTTCTTGATTTTGATTAATTAATTCTTAAAGTAGCCAAGTAGTTGAACCCTCAGAAGTTATATATAAAATAGGATATGGGAGAGACGAGAATTAACTGCCAACCCAGCCACCAAACGTAAGAAAGAAAACTATGTATTTTCACTTTTGTTCCCCTGAAATTTTCATTACATATTGGTCAGATAATTTGGTCAAATTTTCACTTTGGTTGATAATTAAATAGACAGCTATAATTTCGTTCTCTCTAGATCTAGACTTACTGATGACTTGTTGGTGAGATTCAGCATGACTTTGTTATCCCTTTGTGTGTGTGTGTGTGTGTGTGTGTGTGTGTGTGTGTGTTCTCTCTTGACCTGTCTTATCAGTTTGGTGAAATATCCAAATAAATTAAGCTACTTGTATATAGACTTACCTTACTTCATGTCCTTCTCCAAGAGAAATTAATAATTTAATCCATCTTTCTTGCACATGTTATAGTTTCTTGTTACAAACTAATGAACCTGATTTACAAACAAATACCAAATAATTAGCTGAATCGCATTTGCTATAGATATAGGCTATATTCTTATTTTTAAAACTTGCAATCTACAAGGTAACACAAAAAGCCAAGATAAACAAGAAACTTTTTAATGTTGGAATATGCAGTATATATTTCAAAGTATGTCATCGTTCCATATTAGCTAAATTTGAAGATCCCAAAGATAAATAAGAGGATTGGGCTGCTCTGAAAGGTTAATATTTTAGGGTAGAACGGTAAACCTCATAACAAGTAGTGATATCGAAGATAGGGTTAGACAAAGATTTGATTTGATATTGCTGTAAATTATGAAAAAATCGGGGAAAAAAAAAAAGAAGCTATGCTAAAGTGATAATAATCAGTGTAAGTGTTTAATAAACTATTATTTCAAACTTTTGAAACACTACAAAATTAAAATTTAAGCATTTTGTAAATAACTAGCTTAAATATTATACTAATACTTTTACATTAGAGTCATGATCATTTTATTTCTAGAGGAATCTCAAAAGCTATCTCTGAAATTGGCAACTTCATTATAGCTTATGAAAGAGGGATAATTTTTGGAGAATTTAATATTTATATATTTACCAAATTTTTTTTTTGAAAAGGAAATTCATTTATAATCAATATTTTTAGGGATCTAAAAGCAATCCCAAATATAAACAGTCATAAGTACACTCACTATAAAAAAAAAAAGATTACTTTTTAACTATGATTATATTTTATATATGGAATAAATATAGAAATAGAATAGTTATTTCATAAAATTAATAATTGATATGTTTAATATATTTTAAATTTTAGAAATATCTATTATATAAGAATGATTATTTGCAAATTTAAGGAATAGTTATTCCTTTAAAAAAGCTTGAAATTGTTATTCCTTTATTTAAAGGATAAATATCATTATCCTATTTAAAAAATTTAAATCTATATTGATTATATTAAACAAATAATATATAAAATAACTATAAAATTTCAACTTTTAATTAATTTTTACCAAATTTGATATTTTTTGAAAGAAAAAATTTTATTAGACTAAATGCTAAACTTATTTAATAATAATAATCAAATATAATAATAGAAATATTTATTCCTTTTCCTTTTCTTTAATTCTTATGAATAGATATTATTATTTATCAGGAACAATAATTCTTTATACCAAACTTGCCTGTTATGGCTAAAACCAGTTTTGACCACAACAATTACTTTTGGCTATAAAAGTAGTTCATGTGGGCAAATACTTTTAGCCATGGGCTTATTAGCCACCACCAAAAAAAAAAAAAAAAAAAAAAAAAAAGAGGAGGTATTATTACTCTATTGAATATGTCCGTTTAATTAGTTTTCAAATGGTATAGATATAGATTAATTGGAATATAAACGTTACTGCATAAATTAATATGTATCCCAAGATTCCTATCATATGCCTCTGGACATGAAAAGTGCCTGAAATGAAATCCAAGATATTTGTGATTGATCTCATGATTAAGAAAAGTAGTGCAAATTAATGTTGCTCTGCAAATTAAATTCCTACTATTTTTAATTTTTATTTTAAAAGCCAAAACATATTTTTTAGATTTTCTCAAAATATATATATATATATATATATATATTTAAAATTTTCTTTTATTAGATTGGATTTAAAAAAAAAAAACAAATATATGTTAAATTGATATTCAAACTTGAACCTCTCCCATTAATTTGCCACTTTGAATGCTATTTGATATGACATTCCGCGGTTCATTTTCAGTCCAATTCAAATAATAATGGTAACAATAAGTGTCTATATACATATTTGTATGTGCATGTGTGTGTGTGTAGTTGTAAAATGTATTTTGCTTTCAGCCTTTCGTTTTGATTAAATCTATACAGAAATGATTAATTACATGCCAGCTAATACCAACTACTGCAAAGGCTACATTCTAAGTAAGCAGCCTCTGCATAGATTGCTATCAACTTCCTTTCAAACTAATGTCATCTATGTGCGAAATTTTGAAAAATTTTAATTTGATGAATACTTAAAATATTTATAATTTCTATTTTATTCTCATTTTTTTATTATTTATCTTGCTTAAAAAAAATTCCAACTAC
This sequence comes from Ziziphus jujuba, assembly GCF_031755915.1. Classification (NCBI taxonomy): domain Eukaryota; kingdom Viridiplantae; phylum Streptophyta; class Magnoliopsida; order Rosales; family Rhamnaceae; genus Ziziphus; species Ziziphus jujuba. The sequence continues at coordinate 12,071,674 of NC_083386.1, forward strand.
AATTACCTAAATGGATGACCCTTTTTTTTGTGACCAAAGACTTGTAATGTTAGGTTAAATTTTTAAATAGTCTAGTCTATTTTGTACCTTTTGTATATATGGCTCTCTATATTCAAAAATTAAAATTTATTCCCCTCACGTTTAATTTTCCATTTCACAAAAAAGAAATTTATGTTTTACAAATGATTGTTTCCATTTCACTAAAATGTTATGTTAGCTGACAAATAAAGTTAAATTGAAACAAAATTGAAATGTAAGATATATATGTAAAAAGTACAAAATAAAAAGTAGGCATTTTGAAATATACCCTATAATTTTTATGAATTTAGGTGCATCTTACGTTTAGTATATATTGTACTGATTGGGAACAAACAACTTCTTTATATTAATTTTCTTGCTATTCTTTCTCTTCACCTTAGAGAAATACATATATTATAAGATTATTGACCCCAGATAGAAGCATTTTTGGATAGAACTTCACTATCCAAAATTATTGTGCGAAAGCAATATCAGTCCACAAATTAAGGGATTTTTTGTATCGCCATGAAATTAATCACATATCTATTCTCAAGCTAGCTTGCTGGTAAATTCTTCCGACAAAAAATCTGAATTATGATTGCTACCTTATGAAATAGATCAATCACTATTCGAGGCAGAAACGCCTCCACAAAAAACCCCCTTTCCGTACGTTAATCATATAAATGGTATAAGACAGTGCCTAGTCGATCACCGGACTGGGGCTGTATGAAGGCCATGCACTCTCTGAAATTTTGGCACATTACCTAGCCATGAAATTTTGGCACAGTACGTAGCCATGTACATATTCACGTATACATACATGGTTTCATAAATGTTCATCTTTTAAAAATAAAACAACGCAATGATAAAATTATTATTTACTTTAATAATAATTTTGAATTTAAATTCTCACATCCTAAATAAAAAAAAAAAATACATCAATTCATAGTTTTCAAAGAAAAATCAATTTCAATTAGGTAATCCCAAAAATTTAAAATATTTAAAAGTAAATTTAATATGTCATCTAAATGTAATTACTTCACAAAAGACAACGAAGGTTTAAGATATGAAAATCCAAAATTTGATATTGTAATATAATATTGAATCACAATCGGATATTATGATATTCAACAACTTAAATTTATAAAAAGTGAATCAAACTTGGGTTATATACTTTAATACCTAACATTTTTAAACTCTAATATCTTGATAAATTACTATTGATTTCAAAAATTTTAATTGATAGAAAATGCTTTTAATATATATATATCCAGCTATTTCAACCGTGCTAAGTATATTTTTGCATTAAAAATGACATATTTTGAAATGCAAAATTGCAAATTGAACTTTTAGAAGTTACATGGAACTTCAAATGAACCCAAAAGATGAATCAATACAAAGCTAAACAGATGTGAAATCCTAGAAATACGTTATAGGCAAAAGGTAGGTATCAAGCATGTAAGTACATATGTAATATTAATGGGATTAACAAGTACATGTATATATATATATATATATAAAGATGATATGTGGCATGTGATTAGTTAGGGAAAATAGATATAAGAAAAAAAAATGTTAAGGTTGGTGGTGTAGGAATCTAATTCCCTATCTAATCAATCTTTGCAGAATATTTCTTTAACTCATTTTCATGCAAAAAGTGGACCTCCCTGTATATATATACATGTTTGCAAAGGGAAAGCTTAGCTTGCAGCTTTTGCCTCCATTATTTTGTTCACTTGCTGTCACCCAACCCTCCCACATCTACATGTATACACAGTCACACACACAAAAAGAAAAGTGTACGTAATAAAGAGAGATTTGCTCAAATACATACTAGTCTGAGTTGCTCCCCCATTCTAATCCTATTAATTGTTATTTTTTTGTTAATTAAATTTTTTTTTTATGCTTTGCGTATTTGATTTTTAAAATATATCATTTTTAGGCTCTTTTTCTGCATATGGGATTTGTCCGCAAGGGGATTGAGAGCTGTAAAACAATATTAAGAAATAGACAAATCTCTTGCTCTCCACCATGCTCACGTGCTTTAATCTCAACCAGATTCTTAAGGGAGATTCCAAAATATTTGTTTAAAGGATGTTTGTTTTTGTTTATACATATATAGATAGGTAGATAGATAGAAGTCGTTTATTTATAATTTTATAGTTGAATTGTTTAAAGGGTGGTTAACGTGGCACCAATGGCTGCAACATTGTATTCTGTGCTTTTAGGCATAAAGATGGTGGTCCATTATGCTCTGCATCATAATTTATTGTGCTTTCACATTATAAAATATGAAGTGATTTGTAGAAGCCAAATCTTGGGTTGGGCCATAATGTGAGTGAGCCACCATGTGGTCCTTGTGAAACCATGTTCATACCATTTTAAGCATTGTTTGTATTTGAGCTTAAAAAGAAAAACACTAGTTCTTTGTTTTTTGGCAAATAAATTTTTTTTGCAACTCCAAATGGACTTGTTACAATCTCATATCCAGATGAAATTAACTTTGAGAAAGAGGAAAACCCAAAAAAAGAAAAAAGTATTATTTGAAAGGGGTCCATTAATTCGAGGCCCACGTTCAGAAATTTATTAGCACTTTTTTCTCTCTTACAGCATTACATCGTGGGCTTTTTTAATTAATGTCCAGCGATTTCAGACAACGCGTTTAGCCTTTTACTAGATTTGGATGTTAGTCTCATCAAACTTTAGCCCATACAAGTTGTTGGGTTTGAGCATATTTTTTTATATTCTACAACAACAAGCCCATAGCATTACTACTTTGCAAACTTAGATTGAAATTAAATAAATAAATAAATAATTAATTAATTAAAAAAAAGTACAGGGAGAAGAAGAAGAGGAAAAAGAGTTATATACAAATGTTATATGGGTGATTTGGTTTACGTGCTTTTATTTTGATATTGTACATAATTATAAGTTATTATATTTGCATTACACCTGAATACTGCATGTTGTACTTACATTGTGATCTAACGTTTGTGCACAATTTTCTTTTTTTTTTTTTTTTTTTTTACTTATCAAGACTTCAATTTAATTGGAATTCTTGTAAATCATAAGTTCATAACATTATTTGTAGATCTATCTGGACTGACTCATACGATTATCCATTAAGATGTGTTAAAGCTTAACAAAATTCAAATTTAGTATAACTTTATTATTTAAAATTTTTTTTACAAGTAGTTATAGACTTAACCGAATGGTAAAACCATTCAAAATATATTTTCAAATTTAAGATTGAAATTTTGAATTGGATGACAAAATCCCTTCCCCAACCTGTAGTTAACATATATATATATATATTCCTCTATAGAGCATATTTGCTTTTCCCAAATAGAATATTGGTTCTTAAGAATTAGACTTTCAGTTTTTATAATATGATGATAAACTTTTTTCTTCTTGTTTTAAATAATATGATGGTAAATCTTTTCATGACATATAGTTATTTGAATTTGATTGTCATCGTGGTTTGAAGAAAAAGTTGGTAAATATCCGTATATATATCATTTAAGTATTTTTGTCATTCCACATAGTATATGTATACACATTCTTGCAAGAATGGAACCAAATCCATTTGATCTTTACGACGAATTCTATCTGATTCTGACTAGCTAGAAGAGTGGTGGAATTTGACAAAATAAAACATAAAATAAAGAATTTTTATATTAAGTATCTTTAATAATTATATTGTATGTTTTTAGAATATAATTTTTTTTTTTATATTGAAAAGATGTAAAATAAAAAATTTTATCACAGGTATCATTTATTATTATACCTCAAAAATATATAATAGAAATGATCCTTATTATATAAGGGAGTTCCTTTAACATTAAAAGGCAAAGTCAATTGTACTAAAAGGAGTTCCTTTAAGTATTACGTATGTATTATTTAAAATCTCAAAATAAACCTATGGATTTTGTACTTTTAACGAAAGCTGAGGGTCCAGTCGACAATTGGAAACACTACACAAATAGGATCTATTACCATTAAAAGTGAGACACATTGACTTTTTCATAACTGTATCAGGCAATCTTACGGTTCCAAATATTTTAGAAATTGAATTTCAGTTCGAAAAGTGAGCTAAAACATTACCAAAAATAAATAAATAAACAAATAACAAACCACATTTAACTGACATGGTCCGAAAATATAACACTTTATAAACTTCATAAAACTGAATGGGCCTCTTGACCTGTTCATATAATTGGCCCAAACAGGCCTCAATATCGGTCCAAAGTATAACCCAAAATAGATTTATAGTTGTTTTATTCTTTAATCTATCTTTATAATTTTTCTTTTCTGTTTTTTCTAATGAGCTTGAATCTACGATATTTAATACGGATATTCATGAATTTCAAAAAAGGGTTTTTTTTTTTTTTTTCTATGCTGTTTCATAAGGCTAAGTTTTGAGTTTCTTTATAAAAACTTTTTTTTAACTTATATGAAAAATTTAACGATTATTAAATTCAACTTTTTTACATATAACTAAATACTCCTTTAACTTTTTAGTAAAATTTTTTAAATTTGTTATGAAAAATCTTATTTTTATAAACTATACCAAAAAAGCACTTAGGATCGATATGCTTAACGGTTAGAAAAGCTGATATAGAAGAGTTTAAGTAATGAATTCATTATATCAAAAAAAAAAAAAAAAAGAATAGCATATGCAATAATTTTTATTTCTTTTAGTAAATTTATGAGAAAATTTTTATCAGCATCCCTAAATGGCTTTTTAAAATAAATAAACAAAAAACTATATTTTTCCTGATAAAAAATATCTTTTAATGTAAAAAGTGAAATTTTAAAATATTCTCCATCATATTCTTTAGTTATGCCCCTTATTTTTACTTCTTTATAACTCTTTTTTTTTTGATGATTTATTTTTTAAATATTATATTAATGACATAAAAACATATACTATACTTAATTAAGTCAATATAATATTAAAATAAAAAAAATAAATTTAGCTCTTAGAAAATAAAACAAACTTTTTTTGTTAAAAAATTAAAATAAATAAACTAGTAAAATTTATTTTTAAAAATTGACTTTTTAGAATAAAAAAAATATGATATATTTAAAGAGTTCTTTACTTTTAAACCTAGAATCTAAAATTTTTCACCAATAATCCACGTTGGCTCAATTACTTAGAAGGACCGGAAAGTATAGAGTGTCGACCGGAAAAGAATAATGATAAAGAAAATACCTATTTCATTTTCACATTACGAAACTTGTTAATTCTCACTATGAAAGAAAATGACTATATAGTTTATTTTAAGCAAACCGAGTGGATGAAAAAAAACAAAAAAAAAAAAAAAAAAAAACAAAACAAAGAAAAAGATTGCGAAACTCTAAAAATTTCCAGCAACAACAACGAAAGGAGAAAATATTCACCAAAAATAAAAAATAAAAAATAAAATTTCCAAGCCTTTTTAGAAAAAACTACAGAAAGTAATATGGTGTCATATGCGTTACAGCCTAGCAATTGGCTCATTAGACGACGAATGGCGTCAACTGGCATAACTTTTGAAGTAGGACAGGTGGCACGATTTGTGTGTATGTTTTGATACTTGTTCTTTGTCTACTAGCTGTGATCAATTTACTTACGTTAAATGTATTTTTTATTATTATTTTTAATAACATGTTAATGATATTTAGAATATGTTAAATAAGTTAAAAAAATTATTAAGGTCAAATTGAATTTAACTTCAAATTATATTTTTTTATTTTTTATTTTCTAAAAATTTAAAATTGTTCAAAATGTTTAAGCTAATAATTAATATAAAAGTAAATTATAACCAATTACATAGAAAAAAATAAAAAGCATAAATTAAAAACTAAATAAAGTACCAAACAACACCTAAATTATTGTTTTGTTTTATTTAATATGTATATTGATTTGCATTATTTAATTAAAAATAATTTTGAAATTGACATTATTTTAACTAATTTTATTTAAATTACTTTATTCTAAAAATAAATATTTATATATTTTTAATTTGCTATGAGATTTTAATAAAAAATATTTATTTACTCAAGTAAAAATCGACAAAGTTTAAAGTTTTAACTATCTAATATTTGATTAAATAATATTAAATTAATTATAAACTATTCATATCTATGCGTGCGAACTCTTAATAAATTATTAAAAATAAAAAATACCTAATATTTTTATCCTAAAGTTTACAAATCTAGGTCCAAATCCAAATTTAAACTAATTATTAATTCACATTGAATTCAAACCAGTTATTATTAATTGAAAATTACCAAATCATTAATTGACTTGATAATTACCAAAACAGATTAGTTTTAAACCGTGGAATACTATTAGGCTCAATGGCCACCTCACGTGCAAGTTTTATGATTAGTATTAGAATATAACAACACTAAAAGGTTATTAAATACAAAATTTTAAAATCATAAGATATTTTAAATTCATTTAATCCACTACATGTTAAAATCCTCTAATTTTAATAATTTACATTGTAGCTATTTTTTATTTTATTTTTTTTAAAGAAAAATCATACTTTGATGCCCAATATACAACTTATATGGGATGACTATTATTACCCATAAGATAAAAATAAAAAGTTGAAATGTTAAATTATAAAATTGTAAAAATCGGGAGCACTGAAATGTAATCATCGAATTTCCAACAATGAATGCATATGTGTATATATATGTATATATATATATATATATATATTTTTTTTTTTTGTTTTTTCTTTTTCAAAAAAAAAAGAAAAAAAATGAAGAAAAATATCATAAGAAGAAGGGAACCCAAGGAGAGAAGGAAAGAATGGTCCACACATTCCCACGGCACGCGGAATCACAATTTCAATATGAATTTGGAAACCGCCACCCCCACCCGACATGTTCAAACACGGCAGAGATCTAGACCGTCCAAACTAATCCAGTCAACGGCTACAAAAATCTCTCCAATCGAACATTCTAGACTCTCTCCTCGGAATATCTCTATATAAAACTAGTCTCCCATAACTTGAAGCTCCATTCAAATCCTTGGCCTTTCTATTTTGCTTCATTTTTTTTTTTATTTTTTATAATTGTTCCTAATATTTATCTCTGATTCTCTTCTTCTCGGAAGCTCTTTCGATCTAAGGTCACGACGAAAATGGCTGGAAAAGGAGAAGGTCCAGCAATCGGTATCGATCTCGGTACGACATACTCTTGTGTAGGAGTATGGCAACACGACAGGGTCGAGATCATCGCCAACGATCAGGGTAACCGAACGACGCCGTCTTATGTAGCTTTCACTGATTCCGAGCGTTTGATCGGCGATGCGGCCAAGAACCAGGTCGCCATGAACCCTATCAACACCGTTTTTGGTAAGTCATCCAATTTTTATTTAATTTTTAATTTAATACTGCATCTAATGTTTTTCGTTCGCAATTTTATGTATACATGTTGGTTAAATCTGAAGAATGCATGTACTTTGTCGTGTCTTAATTATGAGATTTGGTTTTGGTTTCATAATAAAACGTTGTGTTATATAGAGATAGATCTGTATGTATGTGTTTCTTAAATAAATTGTTTTTTATTTTTTATTTTTTTTTAAAAAATTGTTTTTTTTTAATTGTAGATGCAAAGAGATTGATCGGTAGGAGATACAGTGATGCATCGGTTCAGAGCGATATCAAGCTCTGGCCATTCAAGGTTATTCCAGGAGCTGGAGACAAACCCATGATTGTGGTTAATTACAAGGGCGAAGAGAAGCAGTTCGCTGCTGAAGAAATCTCCTCTATGGTCCTCATCAAGATGCGTGAGATCGCCGAGGCTTACCTTGGTTCCACCATCAAGAACGCCGTCGTCACCGTTCCTGCTTACTTCAATGACTCCCAGCGTCAGGCTACCAAGGATGCCGGTGTTATTGCTGGGCTTAATGTGATGCGTATCATCAATGAGCCCACTGCCGCTGCCATTGCCTACGGGCTTGACAAGAAGGCCACTAGCGTGGGTGAGAAGAACGTGTTGATCTTCGATTTGGGTGGTGGTACTTTCGATGTGTCATTGCTCACCATTGAAGAGGGTATCTTCGAGGTGAAAGCCACCGCTGGTGATACTCACCTTGGAGGAGAGGATTTCGATAACAGAATGGTGAACCACTTTGCTCTAGAGTTCAAGAGGAAGCACAAGAAGGACATTAGTGGCAGCCCAAGAGCCCTTAGGAGGTTGAGGACTGCCTGTGAGAGAGCAAAGAGGACTCTCTCATCCACTGCCCAAACTACTATTGAAATTGATTCCCTCTATGAGGGTGTTGATTTTTACTCCACGATCACCCGTGCTAGATTTGAGGAGCTCAACATGGATCTGTTTAGGAAGTGTATGGAGCCCGTTGAGAAGTGTTTGAGAGATGCTAAGATGGACAAGAGCACTGTCCATGATGTTGTTCTTGTGGGAGGTTCTACCAGAATTCCCAAGGTACAGCAGCTGTTGCAAGATTTCTTCAATGGAAAGGAGCTCTGCAAGAGCATCAATCCAGATGAGGCTGTTGCATACGGTGCAGCTGTTCAGGCTGCAATCTTGAGTGGTGAAGGGAATGAGAAGGTCCAGGATCTATTGCTTTTGGATGTCACTCCTCTGTCTACTGGTTTGGAGACTGCGGGAGGTGTTATGACAGTATTGATTCCCAGGAACACAACAATTCCTACCAAGAAGGAGCAGGTTTTCTCCACCTACTCGGACAACCAACCTGGTGTGTTGATCCAGGTGTACGAGGGTGAGAGAGCTAGAACCAGGGATAACAACTTGTTGGGCAAATTCGAGCTGTCTGGCATTCCTCCAGCACCCAGGGGTGTTCCTCAGATCACTGTTTGCTTTGACATTGACGCAAACGGTATTCTCAATGTTTCTGCCGAGGACAAGACCACCGGCCAAAAGAATAAGATCACGATTACCAATGACAAGGGAAGATTGTCCAAGGAAGAAATTGAGAAGATGGTTCAGGAAGCAGAGAAATACAAGTCTGAAGATGAGGAGCACAAGAAGAAGGTTGACGCCAAGAATGCTTTGGAGAACTATGCCTATAACATGAGGAACACTGTTAAGGATGACAAGATTGCTTCCAAGCTTGCAGCAGCAGACAAGAAGAAGATCGAGGATGCTATTGAGGAAGCTATTCAATGGCTTGATGGCAATCAGTTGGCGGAGGCAGATGAGTTTGAGGACAAGATGAAGGAGCTCGAGGGCATCTGCAACCCCATCATCGCCAAGATGTATCAGGGAGCTGGTGCTGATGTGGGTGGTGGCATGGATGATGATGCCCCTCCTGCTGGTGGTAGTGGTGCTGGTCCTAAGATTGAGGAGGTTGACTAAATGTTTTCTCTGTCTCTCTGCCTTTGAAGCTGGAATTTGGTAGAGAGTTTTTGGTATTGTTTATGATGGGTTGGATTCCATCTTCTGCGATCTTTAGGAATTTTAGTTTTAAGATTTACGTGTCGGATATATATTACTTTTCAATACTATATTATGTTATAGGATCTTAATTTTTATAAGCAATTACAGACGGATAATTTTTTTTAATGCAAATCATCTTTGTTTTCATTTTGGGTATTGATTAAAGTATTTTGTTATGGACCTCTTTACGCAATTTGAAGTTCCGCTGTATCTCTATGGCTGTTGATGCAAAATCATTGATCACTACTTTTTGCTGTGCAATGGATAAACAGGGTATAATCTAACGAGTATAACTTATCTAGAACGTTTACCGGTTGGTTGAGATCATGTATCTCAATAGTTTTAACAACCTATAATTATCACTACGAATTGATATCTAAATTAAATTCCACAATCACAAAATCTTCGATGTGAAATAATTAAAATCAGTTGAATAAATTACACAACGCAAAAATGAGCAGAAACCACTTTTGGCTATTTTGTGGTGCAACAAGTTTCATCCTAGACCACTGAAGCTTGAAACGTTTTTAACGGCCTCCTCTTCCATCTCCACAAGTTGACGGCAGAACTTTTCAACATCTCGTGCCTCTTCCTTCAAGGAGAAGCGAAATTCTTTCCACTGGTACTGACCAAAACCATCCTTCAATACTGGACCAGGAACCTTTCCCAACACATCAAATCCCTTGCGATCTATGGATACCATGTATGCATCCTTGACATGCAAAACCAGGCATGGTTTTTGTTAGCTTTTCTTCTTAAGACAATCCTTTTGATGATTAGCAGGAATAATAGCCTTCAAAAATCTCATTAGTACCAATTGCTTCAAAATTATAATAAGGTTTCTGTGGAATACCGGCGCTTAAAAAGCCAGACATGGGATTGGTGTACAGACAGAAAATTTAGTAATACCATAGTTATATACATTCTCTTAATTGAAGTTATCCATGCATAGCAATTAGCATTGTACTCCAACTAATTAGTGAGCACCAGAAACAGAATGTACATTCTTACCTTTACATTTGCTTTCAAGTATGATAAACAAAATAGCATCAGCCCTCGGCGCCTTGCTTCACTTTGATTTATCCCATCAATTAGCTTTGCAGAAAAAGGTGCTACACATGGGATAGTATCCATTAAATCAAGCATCTACACATTCCAATGCCAAGGATAGATAAAGTTCGTCAAAGTACTTGTAAGAGGTTTTACCTAATCGATCTGCTTTAGATGCATCCATATCCTCCAAGTCTACCTCATGGGTGCCTCCGTTGCCTTCAATAAATATGCATGATCTAAAGAATAAAGAATATTGAGTCAGAAGCTAACACGTATGAATTTGCCAATTGATCTGTAGTCTCTAAAGCCAAATGTGGCCTGGAAACGAAACTGGCCTTGGCTAGGGATATTGACTTTAACAGAACTACACGTAGACAGCAATTCTGCACCATAACACATACCAACCAACTGAATATATCAAAGTCAAAGCTATTTATCTTGTGCAGTGATAGAATCAGGACCTATTTGAAACTTTGCTTGAACATTCAATACATGCAAGTAAAACCATGCATGTCCTCATCGAAAATCATATAGAAACAATTGGTTCAAAAATTAATTAAGGAAACTAAACACCTAACTAAGGGAGACTGGCCACCCACAATGTCTACAATCTCCAATCAGGCATGGAGACCATTATAATCATTGTATTAAGTTATCATCAAACTCGAAGAAAAACTACAAGACAATCCAGAGAGAAAAATTTCTTGCCTTGGATTGAACTTATAAATCATGTACGTTTCATCCCCTTCTACTAGCTCCTTAAGATTTTCGCTTCGAGATGTACTAAAAACATCCGAAGAACTTAATACACCAGTAACTGTATAACTTGACCCACTAATTGCTTTTTGTTCAGCAAGTATGACTTCTTTAAGGTATTCTGCTGCAGACTGAGGCCAACAATAACAAGAAAGATATGGTCAAGGTTACATTCTAAACATTGAAAAACCATATTATTATGAACAATCAGTTCAAACTGATCAACATATTAATTTTGAGTTACCACAGTTAAGATTAAGGCATAGATGAGTTTGGTTAACTCCAAGTACTGAGAGTCATCATACTAGAATACCTTTTCATCTCTATGAGGTACAATATCCCCAGTCAGAGCAACCCGAGCTGGTAGCTGCATGATGATAACAAGTGATAACTTTAGGGTGGTTCTGTTAAATAGTTTAACAAAATCAAGTACCTTCTCTACCTCCAAATAATTCTAGATATTTAAATGGATTGAAAAAAGGATGAATAGTGGGAAAATGATAAGTTTGACAAGGCAGAGGAAAGCAAAGCCTATTATAGCTAACATGAAAGACAATACAAATATAATCCATCACTAACCCTTTGTATCGATCTAAACAAGGCTGCCAGTGCACCAGCGAAGGGATTGCTCACAGAAAATGAACCACGTTCATCAATGATTGTGTTCTGAGTGAAAAAAAGGAAACAAAAAATAGATGTCAAAAGCTTACAACCATTCTAACAGATTTTCTTATACATTTATTGTGATGTTTTCTTTCTAATTCAAAGCTAAATACAAACCACATAGTTTATCTTCAGTGGCATCTCCTAACTACTACAAAATTCCACCCAAATGTTCACAGTTAAGTGTGATGGGAATGGAAACAACAGAAAAATAAGCAGATTTGATTCCATGGCACATTTACATTAAGTTCAACATGGTGAAACAGAAAGAATTAAAGCATGTTGATGAAAAATTATGAGAAAGAGAGGTACTTGGAGAAAAAAGAAACCTCCAACTTTAACTATGGTAATATATCCCTAGAGGTGCTATCCTAAGCACGAATCCTCATCCCAGGCGTGCCCCTATGGAATAATAGATTGAAAAGTTTGAACATTGTGTTCTACAAAGTGTACAAGAATTTAACTTTATCACTTAATGTTCCAAAATTTCCACCAAAAGCGTTCTTTTTAACTCACATGAAGTATAGGCTGGTGAGAGCTCACTCTTAGTAAAAAGGTTGCACCACCAACCCTATCCTCCCAACTTACGTATTGCTATAAGCTCTTTAACTGAATAACAACAGCATTATTCAGAATTTCCTTCACAGAAAATGGAAAATATATATATATATATATATCATCGTTAACCACCATCCAGACAGAATCATAACAATAAGAAAGGTCTAAGGGCAGTAAAAGGCAATTATAGAGACCCTCTGCCTGGTAAGAGTTCAGAACTCAGGGTAAGTGATTAAAATTTGAAGGACAGAAAGAGAACCAATCACTTTCTTCCATTCTTTATGCCATTAATAAATTCGTTAATGCAAAACTGCTTAGGCCCCAGGATTACTTTAAAATTTTAAATAGTGAAGGGAGCTGCAAAAATTAGAGTGGTAATACTGGGAATTGGCTTAAAGATACCACTTTGGCAATGAAAAGAGCTACCAAAGCAACAATTGTTGAAGAACCATAAAGAATATATCAGAAATCAGTTTACAAAATCAATTTTTCCAAACTCTCTCTGTGTCAATTTTGATATTGCAGAATGCAGAACATATATTTATCTGGAGAACATTGGAAAGCATATGTAAGGGACACTACAAAAGCAAGAACTCGAAAAGGATTTTTCCTTAATTGATAACAATAAGAGAACCGTAATAAGTTGGTCAAATCAACTTTCCTTTTTTCGATCCAAGAAAGTAAATTACTAGTACCAGCAATAAAGCTAAACCACGCATACCACATTATGCAGATCCTTCTCAGGCACCCAAATGTATGGTTTTCCTCTCTTGAGTATATACTTGACCTTTGATGTATATATGTCCTCCTTGCTAAGAAACCATACATAAAAATGAACATTAAAAATAAAAAAATAAAATAAAATAACAACTTTCAGAACAAGCGCACTCTTTCCGTCTAAAATCCCATGGTTGGTTTTAAAAAGCAAAGTCCATAACTCAACTCAACTAAGCCTAAGCTTCCATGTTACTGACTGGGGTCAGCAAAATGAATAACAAAGCAAGAGATTCCATGTGCTCATCTGCGTTTGCTTCACCAAATAATCGCCGAGCAGTAAAATTAAAACACAGAAGAAAGAAGGTTAAAGGAGAAAAAGACGAAGAAGAAGAAGAAGAAGAAGAAGGGTACCTTCCTTTAGCGTCAGCTTTAATGGTGTTGAGGTGACCTTGCCAATTTGAAGCCAATATATTCTGCAATTAATTACAGATTTGCTCAACAAACTTCTGCTACAAAATAATGAATGAAATGCACTTAGAGAGATAGAGAGAGATGTAAAGGACCTTGCACTTTTCAGCAAATGATAAAACTGTTGCTTTATTCCCCTTCATAGCTTCAAAAATAATCCGCAGAGTATATCCCACTCCAAGTGCTCGACGAAATTACCGATCGAATGTTGGGTGCGGGTCTGCCTGTGGAGAGGTTTTGGAGTCAGTCGGGGGTTTTAGGCTACTCCATGGTACACCCAAGTGACTACCAAGTCCCACGTGGCAAGTTTATTTAGAATACACAGTTTTTTAGCAATTTTAAACATTTTATAGAAAAAAAAATTTATTATATTTAGAAATAGTTCCTTATGTTTTGCGGTAAAGATTTTACTTGCCTTTATATAATGAATATGCGATTATATTAATGAAAAGAAGTTGAACTCGTGTCAAATGTATTATTGATTCATATGAAGTGTTAAAAATAAACATTGTAGTTTTTTACCCCTTAAAATATCATAATTTGATAGTAGTTGATATGTACTACTTGATAGTAGGGTTGTAAATAAGCTCGAGCAATTTGTGATCAATCACTTACTCGCCTTGATTTTAACTCTTTGAAACTTGACTCGTAAAAAAAAATAAAATAAAAAAAGCCAATTTTGAGTAAGAAAATAAAATTTGTGAATCAATTTTGAATAATAAATTAAATTCAGAAGTAACTCAAATTTATTTTATATGTATTTATATAAAAATTATATTAAAAATTTAAGCATATTATATGTTTTTAATGTATCAAAAATATTTTTTTATGTTTTAAATTTATAAATGTTTTAAAATAAATTAATTTTATAATAAAATTAGTAGAATAAATAAAATCTATTATTTTATTTTAAAAAATAAATATTTAAGTTTTAAAATTTTTATAACGTAACAAACTGAGTTGAATTCGATTAAATAATTTCAAAATTTTTTGAACTTAAGCCAAGTTTGAGCATTTCTAAAATTATACAAACTTAGTTTGAGAATGCAAATAATTGACTAATTCATGCCCTTAGTTGATAGTCCAAATTATATATATATAATTTTTGAAATAATTCTAAAATAATCTATTATTTTATATAATGTCATAATTCAATTTATAGTTATTTAGAAACAACTTTATTATTTTTTTAATATTATGACATAATATTATTTCAGAAAAAAAAAAATCTGTGTTCTTAAAGTATAACATGGAATTGAGTTTATAGACTTTAAAATAATATGCACTTACAGAAAAGTATAACACAATATCGAATGAGTCATCCACTTATATTTTCTATTATTTAAAAAAAAATAAAAATGAATGCATGCTTGACTACCTTTTTTTTTAAAAAAAAATATAAATTACATAAGCCCTAAAACTCTATTTTTAGCGTTTATATAAAACAACTATTTAGTATGGGATTATAATAATGAAAAAATAAAGTTGAACCCTTGTCAAATGTATTATTGATTAATATAAAGTGCTAAAAATAAACATTACGATTTTTTTTTTCCCCTGAAAATATCATAGTTTGATAGTAGTTGATACCTACTACTTGATAGCCAAATTATATTTATGATTTTATATAAATAATTTTAAAATAATCAATTATTTTATATGAACGTCATAATTCAATTTATAGTATTTAGAAACCTAATAATTATTTTATATAAATGTCATAATTCAGTTTATAGTATTTAGAAACAACTCTATTCTTTTTTTAATATTATGACAAAATACTATTTCAAAAAAAAAAATAATAATCTCTGTTCGTAAAGTATAACATGGAGTTGTTTATACTTTAAGTATAACATAATATATGCTTAAAAAAAGTATAACATAATATCAAATGAATCTTCCACTTATATTTTCAATTAGTTTTCTTTGAAAAAAAATGAATGCATCTTTGACTATTTTAAAAAATAAATAAATTACATAAAGCACTATTTTTAGTGTTTTTCACCAATTTATATTTTTTTTGCTGTATTCGACCAATTTTTATTGAAAACAATGTTTGAAGCAAAAATTATTAGTGTAGTTTATTATTATTATTATTATTTACGAAAACCAATTTAGTTTATTTAACATATACAAAGTAATTGAATATCTTTCAATATGAATTTATAGTAATTTATTTATTTATTTATTTCTGTGAAGGCCAAGGGATTCAAATCTAAAGTTTCCGTCTAAGCAAAAAGTAGACTCTTTTTTTATTTTTATTTTTTATAGTTGAGAAAAAACAGTAGACTTTTCATTTACGAAAAAAAGAAATCAAAACAAACCGTAGAATTTGAGTGGAGTAATAATTACTTTTTTTTTTTAGCAAATAAAAAAATTAAATACTCCATTTTGTTGATATTACTACTTAAATATGAATGAAAACTTTAATTAACAGGATTTAAAAAAATAAATAAAATAAAATTCCTTAGCTCACTTTATTTTTTATTTTTAATTTTAAATTCGCAGCTTACCTTTTAATTCCTTAGAAGCTCAGCAAGCATAATTCCATTGGAAGACCGAAGCAAAAGAGCGTTTGGAACGTAGCAATCAAGGAAAATGCAAAACATAGCTAGCAGTGCATAATTCTATTGGTTTTGGTTTTCCAGTTTCCAACTATTTTGAGGCAAATCCAAAAGAAGCCCCCAAGAGCTTCGAAACACCATAAAACCCAGAATCCTATTTTGTACCCTGAGATTCTCACATCTTGGCCATGGATTCCGACTGGGACCCATTCGATTCTCCGTCTTCATCCGACAACTTCTTCGACAGGGATCGCCACGTGTTGTTTCTGGAGACGTTGTACCATCTCTTACCGACTGATTACCAGAACCAAGAGATCAACCGCCTCACTCTCGCCCACTTTGTCATCTCCGGTCTCCATCTCCTCGGAGCTCTTGATCGCGTACGTCAAAACCCCTTTTTTTTATAACCCTCTTTCTTTTGTCTGTGTTTCGTTCCGGAGCAAGCAAACTACAGGAAAAAAAAAAAAAAAAACTGTTTGTTTGGTTTCTAAGAAAACTAATGGAAAATACAGTCTGTTTTTAGGAAATGGCTACTAAGCACAATTGAGATTGTAACATGTTCAGAATTTCTTCGTAACTATGAAAGCTAACATATTTCTTTTGGATTTTGCTACACTGCCAACTTAGTGAGTCTTGCTTCAGGTTTTGAAGCGTTTGACTTGTATTTTCCTTTTTCTCGCATTGTCTTTGCGGCAATAGATTGATGGGCTTTTGAAATTTAGTACAATTTTTGCATAGTCATTTTGTGCTTTGGAAAATTGAATTATGTAATAGCTCACACGTTTTCTGGGACAGTTGGGGCTATGAACTTATAGTGATTACATACACAATTTGACTCCTAATTGTTTTTCACAAACATATAATTAACAATTTTAGATCATGTACTTATTTGGTTTGATTCTTAGGTTGACAAGGATGCTGTTGCCAATTGGGTTTTGTTCTTTCAAGCTCTCCCAAGAAATGAATATGAGCTAGAAGACGGTATGTTGTTACTTACTGGGAAATGTGGTTTGAATTTGTTGGTTTGACTACTATAGCTAGGGAAATGTGATTTGAATTTGTTGGTTTGACTACTATAGCTAGGGAAATGTGATTTAAATTTGTTGGTTTGACTACGATAGCTATGGTTACAGATAAATGAATAGCGTGGAATACCCTGTTTCTCCATTACTTACACCTTGTGTTTACTGGAATACATTTTTTTAGCATGCTTTATTTAGTTATTGAATTCTAAAATTCAAAATGAGAGAAAAAGAATTGTCGAATGACTGTTGGTTTGATTCAGGAGAATTTTACGGATTCCATGGTTCTGCAAGTTCAAAATTTCCTCCTGATAATAATGGGGTATGAGAAACATGTAATGCACTAAGCTTCCTGTTCTTACTTTTTATTTATTTATTTGTTTTTTTAATTCTTTAGAATTCTGAATTCATCTAGCATCTGAATACATATTCTCCTCTCGAGAGAGTGAAGTTGGTGCAGAAATTGCCTTCAACCATACAGCTTATTTGAATTTCTGAAATTTTTTTGTGGACCTAACCAATTTATTATGCCTGTAGGTTTTGGTTCACAATGGCAGTCACTTGGCAAGCACTTATTGTGCTCTAGCCATACTAAAGATAGTTGGCTATAACTTTGCTAACATTGATTCTGAACCAATATTGAGATCGATGAGAAACCTCCAAAAGCCTGATGGGAGGTATGCTTTACGTGTTTTCTTGCTTGAACTCTTTGTTGATCAACATATGCACACATAGACTTGAATTTATTACTCTAGTTTGTATGATTTTCATTACACTTTTTCTAAAAGTCATGCTGCATGCATACAAGTTGCGTGGAGCATGCATGAGATTTTTTTTTTTGGGACATATGTTAAATTGGGGGAGGGGGATTTTTTAGCTCAAGGTCTGATCGAGCCCAACACCTAGGGGCCGGCACCAGTGGTCATTGCCTTGTCGTCTTCCCCAAGGGGACATGTATATTAGATGTTTGCTGTTGCATTCTTTGAATTATGTAGAGAAAATTTTATATTAGGCTTTTGTCTTATGGTTATATTATATTTGTGGTGGCCCAGATACCGATCTGAAATGTGGTTACTTATTCATCAGCCTAGCCCCCTACCTTTATTTGTTCTAACTTTTGTGCATATCTTCCTGGAATTTTACTGATGAATCCTTGGCATTTCTTCTTATTTTGGCAGCTTTATGCCTATTCACACAGGGGCAGAGACAGATCTTCGGTTCATTTATTGTGCTGGTAAGAAAGAATGGTTTGATGATTGTACTATAAAGTTTTATTTCAAATTGCTTGTTAATGTAGTATGAATATAGCTATTTGATGTATCAGCCGCTATCTGTTCTATGTTGGAAAACTGGAGTGGTATGGACAGGGAGAAAGCCAAGGATTACATATTGAATTGTCAGGTCTGCATTGTTAAATTGTTACTGCTATTATCTTGGACAGTGTTGTTACCTTTGTAATCATTTGTTTGCTATTACATATGTTGCATCTAAATCTTAATTTCCAGATAACTGATATCCTGGTATAGATACTAATTCATAATAATATTGTACTTTCAGTCATATGATGGTGGCTTTGGGTTGATCCCTGGTTTGGAATCGCACGGTGAGTTGAAACAATTTAATGTGACTTTCCTATGTCATGGAAGTGTGATTGTATGCGAACTGATTTGTAGAAAGAAGAATTTGTTCAATTAATCAACATTCACCTGAATTTGTCCATGGACTCCAAATATCACTGTTTAGGGACCAAGCCTGGTGGCTCCCCCCTATTTTTTAGAGGCTGTTCAAAATCTGAATATCTTTCTTTCTTGTCATGGACTATTGCTCTCCTTTCCCTTATTCTCTTTTTAATCCAATAGTGATGTATTTCAGTGCCACTTTTTTCATCCAAGTATTTTGTTCTAGTATTTCATTACTCAGGATCTTATTTCCCCATGGCCCTCTGACCAAGAAAAAATAAGAACTAGATATGGGAAAGTATAATTTTGTAGACTAGCGTTTCAATATAGATTGCTTGAATTTTGAAGCTATAAAGCTCCTTCATATTTACCGATGTGTTTATTGTTAGTGGCACAGGTGGGGCAACTTATTGTGCTGTCGCATCTCTTCGGTTAATGGGCTTCATTGAAGATGACCTTCTCTCTAAGAATGGTTCATCTTCCATTGTAAATGCACCATTGCTTCTGGATTGGATCTTGAAGGTTTGTTTTCTTCAACTGATATTTGAAGCATTACAACTATGCACTGAATGGTTGCTATTTTTCTAAAATGAGAAAATGGATCCAAAACAATGGTTCCACTATTTTTCCTTTTGATAATTAGAGTTTCATTAAAACAAGAAAGTTCAAATATGTTTTGTTCTTTTCATGGAGGAATATCTTCTTTTGTTCTTTTATGCTGCAGAGGCAAGCGAGTGATGGTGGATTTCAAGGTAGACCCAACAAGTCTAGTGACCCGTGTTATGCATTCTGGTAGGTGAAATAGCGTTTTCAGAATTTCTACAAAATTACTTGGAAATTTTTGCACATTGACAAGGGCAATGTATTTTGTAGGATCGGAGGAACATTGAAGATTTTAGGGGGTTACAAATTCATTGACGTGATATCTCTACGTGGATTTTTGCTAGCTTGTCAGTCTAAGGTGCTGTGCTTCTCCTATCCTCTTGCTCTAAAACCTATAGCTGATACATAAAACTAACTTTCTTTTTGATGGGCCATGCATAATCTATTATTTCTATGGCCCATCCGTACAAATAATTGAGTTTATTGAATCAAACTTATGATGGGAACGGAGGAAGTAACTTATGCCACAGAGGTGCAAACGTCATTCAAACAGCATGTTATACGATGGTCATCATGACTTGATGATTGAATATGCACATTTAAGTGCCAAAAGGACCGTGTTATTGGGATGTGAGAGGCTAGTATTAGAATTGGGAAGTGTGGTGCTAGAATTGTTTCACATTGATCTATAAAGATTTTATTATTATTATTTTTATTTTATTATTATTATTTTAATTTTATTATTATTGTTTTTTGGTCTTGAATTGGTAAGTAAAATTAATCTCTAATGTAAATGGTGTTAGTTATGATAGGCTACTTGTATGATATCCTTGTGCATATCATTGGAGATAAACAGTATGCTTGATAAAATCCTGAATTTGTTGCTCTTATCTTCTTTTGACAGTATGGTGGTTTCAGCAAGTTCCCTGGAGATTTGCCTGATCTGTATCACTCCTATTATGGATTTACAGCATTCAGTCTATTGGAAGAACCTGGCCTGAACCCACTTTGTGTTGAACTGGGAATATCTGATATTGCTGCCATGGATATCATGTGATTGTTCTTATCCTCGTCGTAGCATTTTTTTTCCCCCAAAAATACAATGTCCAATTGGACAGGTTGTGTCTTACCCTAAGAGTTATGATAATGTACGTCTTGACTAAGTGTTGACCATAAATATAATTTTATTTCGTAATGTCAAAATTGTTTCTGCAAGCATCTAACCTTGTTCCTTGCCATTTGTTAGATTAATTTTTTAAAGTCGTCTTTCTTTTGTCTTTATATTTTATAATTAATCACGTTAATCAGTCTCAGGGTAGAACGTTGTATAACAAGTTTTTGTTACGTCCACGGTATTTTTTGATTTTGACAAAGTACATATCTTGCTCGGTTGCTCAATAGATTGGCATTTTTGGTAGTGAAGAGTCCATGCATTCAAACCATGATAATTTTTTTCACTTGTGAAAGAAATCCATGCACTCAAACCATGATGATTTTTTAATTTCTAACTTTTTTTTGTTTTTTTTTGTTTTCACTTGTGAAAAAAATCCATGCACTCAAACCATCATGATTTTTTTTTTTTTTTTCAATTGTGAAAATAGATAGACTCTTTGAGCTCATGAACCCTTTTTTTTCAAAGGCTATTGCATGCCTCTGATAACAATGATAGATTATCCTGCCACAGAAGTTGGCATCGAATTATATATACAATTCACATGCGAGGCGACTTTAACATCAGCTAACTGAAATGGTAACACAGACTTAAAATTGGAAATTGCTCTGTATAGCAAAATAAAAAAGAAAGCGCCTAGCTAATATCTGTTACAGTCCAAGTGACCATACCTGAAACCCATAATCAAATGCTACCGAAGCAATACGGTCCACCCATTTTGCAATTGACTTGAGATTGCAGTTGCACATTCCAAAAGGGAAAAGAAAAGAAAAGAAAAGAAAAGAAAAGAAAAACATGATTAACTACTGGGTCCACCAGTTTTCCAAACATTGAAGCTCAAGATGAGTAGCCATGGATGTGGCAATAAAAGAGTAAAAGCCTGAAATGATTCTTTTGGGTGGGATGAACCTTTCAGGCTTATTCCAGGGAGCCAATTTCACGGGACAATCTCCATGTTCTTGTTGTTTAGGAAAAAGCCTAAAACCAACATCTCACAGGTCACAAATCACCCACTTTCCTTTTCTCAACTTTGTCATTTTGTTGGATGATTTTTTTTTTTACTTCTCTCTTCTCAAAGTCTCAACAACAACAACAACAACAACAACAACAACAATAAAATGAGATAAAAACCCTAAATCTATGATGGCCCACTTGGTGATCCTGTCACATCTACTTTGTTGTATTATTGTTAATCAGACGGTCTAAATCTTTTTTGTACTGAAAGTTAAACAGTGGGGAAGCACGCATGCAACAAAAAGAAATACAAAGCCGTGACATGGCAGAGAGAGAGAAAGAGAGAGAGTTGTCTTAAAAGAGCTTTACACTTTACAGTGCCCTTAAGGACAAGAACAATGAGCAGTAGCATCACTCACAAGAATGATTACAGGTATCAGACAATTCAGGAGACATGGAGATTGAATAAAACAAATAACCCCACAAGTCTCCCACTTTCCTCCACCACCACGCATCTCTGAACATCATGTCTGCAGAGAACGTTGTCCCCCCCCACAAAGCCACCATTGATGAAAATTCAATAATACATTATCATTAAGATTAGTTTTCAGGTTACCCTATAACTGAAACCCTCCAAACAGCCTACAAGGAAGATGAAGAAGGAAAAAAGAAGAAGAAAAAAACAGAACCCAGAATAAGTTCACCAAAAAAAAAAGTTCTAATAAATCCAAGAAAAAAAAGAAAAAGAAACAAAACCCATTACTAATTTGGTTCTACCTAATCTAGTGTGATCTGAATTTTGAAGGTGAAGAAGCCAGAGGCAGTACCTGAGAAGTGGTACTGCTTGAATGGTATTGTGGTTGTAAATGAGCATGACGATTAAGTTCCATATCTTTGTTCTTGTCAACAGTGATCGTGATAAAAGGACCATCTTCTTCATCTTTAAGGAACTTAGACATTGCAGGAGCTTTATTTCCCTTATCATGATGATGAATATTCTCATACCTATGAAAAACTTTCTCATCAGCTTCTTCTTCTAACATTTTTTTCCTCCTAAGTTTTTCCTCTGCTTCTTGCAAGAACTTGAATTTTGGTGGTGGTGATGATCTTATTCTGTTGAACTCTGCATCTGTTGCTGATTCAAAAAGTGGGTTAAATCCATTCTGGTTATATGAGGAATTCACAGGAGTAAGAGGAGGTGTGAAAAAAGGTGGGGAAGCCATTGGAGTCAAATATGGAGTTTCAACTGTCAGAATCAAATCACTTAAGCTTCTATTTCTCGACCCTTTTCTGCTTCTATCACCTCTAGATTTCCCATCATCAGATTCCAAATCTTCCTTTGTTTCCTCTATGATTGTGAAGAGGAATCTAGGAGGAGCAGATGGGTTTTGCAGCCTCATGAACTCTGTTTCAATCCCATCTTCCCCAAAGGGTTTGAGCAGAAAATCGCTGTTTGAGTGGATTTGAAGCTGAGCATTTGGTTGATCATGGACAAGTGAGTCTGTGATTCTCATTGTTGAACAAAGCTCTTGGGGATTCAGAGCTGTGTGGGTTAAAGAAGAATGTCTTCTCCAGCAAAACATGTAGAATAGCTCTTTTGCTGGACTGCTATAATCATTTTCAATCTCTCTGCTTGTGAACCTCTTCTTCCACCATAACAAGTAGTAGAGCTCAGCAACAAGAGCCAAGAATAGGCAACCGAAAACTACACTCAGACCAAGTCCTACACTACTCAAAGATTTCATTTTTGTTCTCCCAAAAAATCACATTAGGAAAAAAAATAAAATAAAATAAAAATGAAAGAACCAACGTTTGCCTTAGAAAATATTCATATACAAAGCTTAACGTTCACACATTATCTTGGGAAACCATTAAAAACTCCTATAATTTTCCCACATAAAGAATCCACAAAAAAGTGAAGGGAACAAAAAAAGGCTTACTGAGGTATTCTGAACGGTTGCAATCTTCTCTGGAGCCTTTAGATATGAAATTTGACTGGAAGTTTACAGAACATATCATACTCTTAGTGCTTCTCTTTACCATACAGTACTAACTTTATCTCTGCCAAATAACAAAGCCTCGAATACCCACCTGCTGAAACAAAACTATCACTGAAAAAAAAAAAAGCTCTTTTTAAAAAAAAATTTTCCTCTGAAAATCATACCCTTAAATGATGAAACATTATTACAAAAGCTTTTTCACTTTAAACCCACTAAAAACTTGCCCATCTAGTTGTGAATAATCACATGCTGAGTTATGCCTCAAATTAATAGCAATCTAAAAACCCCCCCAGCCAGGAAAACAAGCATGTTTATAGTAAAAGCCACTTTGTCAAATGGAGAGGTAAAAAATAATAATAATAAAATAAAATAATAAATAAATAAAAAGGAGGGGAAATCACCTGGATGAATTAGCAACATGGCAGAGAAACGGCAAATAGCTGACTAGTTTATGGTTGAAAAGTCACGTCCCTCGAGGATTTCTCACATGGTATCAAAAAGAAAGGTCATGTCACTAAATATCCTAATTAACTTTGACAATATTCTGTCTATCAAAAAATTAAAAAAAAATAAAAATTATAAAACTTGGCTTATATTCTACATTTTATGCCCATGGAGATAGATTTTTTTTTTTTTTTTTCCCCCTCCCTTTAAACTATGGTCTCGCAGAGGATGATTCTGTTTTTGACTCCAAATTCCAACCGCTAAAAACATTTTTGTCCTGAAAATCCCACAAGTTGATTAATGTCTTGTAATTAAAAAAGAATATAAGCTTTTTATTTTCCCAATTTCTTTTTGCCTTTCACATTCTCTGCATTTATGGTAAACTGAAAGATAACCGACCACAGGCTAAAAACTAGCTTTTAAATGATGAAAACAAAAGCATTCTAAACACTTTCAATGCTAACTTTTTCTCTTCACCAAACCCAAATTATGATATTTTCTTCTCATTTATCGAAAAGTAGTTTTTACTAATCAAAAATTAGTTTTTGGTGTCATTGTCCTGTAAATATATATATATATATATATATATACTCAATATCTTAAAAAGTAATTTCCATTTTATATAGAAATTTTATTGATGTGTTTAATAATAAAAATTATCATTATCCAATTAGGGTTTAATTTTATATTATTAATTAAATAACATCCTTGCTATTTGATATATTAGTACATTTTCATTTTACATTAGAAATAAAATTTTAAAATATTATAATTGAAAATAAAAAATAAAAAAAAAGACACATTTTATTTTATTGATTGACGAGTAAGAGTGGGCAGCTTTACAACTCTTGTATGAATATATAAAGTTGCTACAACTGGGTTTGATTGCATATTTTAAACGATGACCATTATTATATTTGGACTTGAGGCATCTATATCTAGGGCTTGTTATCTTCTCACAAAAACATCATGTTTATCAGTGAAAATCAAGGAGACCAAAACATGTTAAAAAGCTTCCTTTAATCAAGGTACAATTAATTTAGTCTGGATTTTCTTTTTCTGATTCTCTATTATGTGCCCGTGACATATGAATGCAATATGCATAGTAAATGGGAAAGAGAATCTGAATAATTTTTTTTTTTTGAAGGAAGAAAAAGAAAAACCTCAAAAGAAAATTCTTCCCCTATCTTTCTTGTGTATTATGCTATGATTTATTATTTTTTAATGTCTTTGCCCAAATTAGCCAAGGCCAAGCTAGCATCTTCTAAAGCAATATATTTGAGGGGAAGAATGACTCAAATCCACTTATTTTAAAGATGACAGTGTAAAGAGCTTATCAATTTTTTAGCCTCTTTTTTCATTTTTAATATATGTTTCAACATATGATATTCAAATATACAGTTTTACAGTGTTTGTATGCTTGACCTAGTGGTAAAATTATTAAAAATATACATGATTCAATTTTTTCTATAAAATCACCCTCCTCTTTAATTCAAAATATATTGTAATCTTTGACAAGAAAGAAAAAATAATAACATTAATAATAAAAAACACCTATGCATGAACGGTTAGAGATTTTTTTTTTTTTGTTAATATATAAAACATAAAGGGGAAAAAAAAAAACAATTTACTGTCTAGCTTTCCTATTTAACAACTCTATTCATTAAAAAAAAAAAAATCCTTAAATTCCAATACACATTGTCTATAAACTAACCTAGGGTATATCAAATAAATAATTTGGTCAAATCCTGACAAAATGAGACATAATGAAACGCTTTTTTGACATTATTTTATAATTAAAAAACATAATATTTAGAGAAAATTCCATTTACACTTTTAAAGTTTGATGAAAATTTATTTACACTTTTCAAAGTTTGAAAAGTCATTGCTTATGTCCTTTGAGATTTTGAAAAGAATCATCATTTATCACCTTTGAAATTGATTTTTAAGTTAACTAATTTAGAAAAGCTCTATTTTACCGCATAGTTTCAAAGTTAATGTCAAATCATTATTTTATGATCTTTTTATAAATAATATATATTAAAAATTGTAATATATTTATTATTTTTTACTTATATTATTTATCATTATATAAATGAACTTTATCATAAATGATATTTTTTAATGTACTCTATTATAAAGTAAATAATATATAATGTAATATTTATTTTGACATGTAAGAGTAAGAGTAAGGTAGATTATACATAAATTTATTTTATTAAATATCAACTCCGAATATAATAAATAATAATAATACAAACTTCTAAGATAAACGATGATTTTTCCAATTTCACAAATGGAAATGAAATTTCACCTAATCTCGAAAGTGTAGATGAAATTTTTCTTAAAATTTAACAATAAAATCCATGCATGACTTATATAATTAACTTTCGGCCCAAAAAAAAAAAAAAGACTTATATAATTAATCAATTATCCAATACTGATAGAAATAACTGCCTCACCAACTCATATGAATATAATAACTTATCAAGGTGGCCTTAATTGAGCAATTGCAGTGTGTCAATGGCCAGCCAACGTCAAGATGCCCGCATTGGTCGGACAAGTAAAGGCAGTAACAAAATCCTAAAATCATTGAATTTATTTATTTATTTTTCTGGACATAATAATCATTTAATTTAACAATGTAGTATTATTGGGATCTTCTTATTTATTTATTTATGGTCTTCCCGGACAAAGTATTATTGGGATTTTGCATTTGTATTTATAGCAATCCGAAAGTGACCAATTGACATTAGCTTCAGTCACTTTGTTGGTGGCCTGGCCTTTTGGTTGCACAACTGGACCACAAAATGAAATATGGAAAATGTTGGTGACAGACAGATATTATATGACCACAAATGGCTGATAGGCATGGGATTAATTTTGGATGACCTAATTTTACTATCGGAATTTTGTGTATATGACAATGCTTTTTATATCTATGTAATTTTCTATTTGTCTATTATGTGATGTCTACTTTTCCTTATATGAATGGTCAAATTTCAATGTCTCTCTTAGGGACAAAATGGTGCACAAAATGGGTTACATGACCCCAATATCTTTTTCTACCATGAAATATGTAGAAGAATGATAATCTCGTTCAAATTTTATTAATTCCCCTTTTAAAAGATAATAATAATACTATATATATATATAGGATAATTTTACGGTGCGGACTGTATTCAGGATAAAAGCGTCGATTTTGATGTATATAATGTACAACAAAACTGATGTTTTTATCCAAAAACCGTAAGCTTTGGATACGTCTGCATGCGGATCATCCGCACAGTAAAAGACTATATATATATATATATATATATATATATATGGAGAGAAAAAGAGAGAGAGAGAGAGAGAGAGAGAGAGAAAGACCAATCTTGCATTTGAGATTTTAATTCAAGATTAAATAAAAAATACCTTACTAACAAGTGACAAGGAAGAAGGGAATTTTGTTACCAAAGCACACAGCATTGTGAGAAGGATGCACTAAATTTTTGTTATCTATGGCCACTAGAGATTATTTATTGCTAATATGATGATTTAATTGGTTCAATTTTAAATCTCTTTTGACTATTTAAATATGAAAATCTATATAGGAAAGTAAGCCTACAGTATTAATATCAAATTGTCATTTTTTTTTGTGAATTATTAAATTGTGTAGAACCTATATATAATTATCACCATAATAGTTGTGATAAATAACATTTTTTTTCAAAGTATCCCTTAATGAAATTGATCTCTTATAAACATTGATTATATGCCCAAATTTCAAATTCCTACATGAATATACATATATCTTGAATAATACCATTTCCTAGGCCTGCCAATATTTCATTTTGTGCTAAAAAAAAATACCCTTAAATTGTTACTGAGGTCGACTTAACCTTTTTTTTTTTTTTTTTCCCTCTTTTTTAGGGTGCAAGTTTTTTCTAGATTCAAATTATAGTTCAGAATTTGATCTAACCTGAATAGGTCACCCAAATCACAAACTCACAAGTCCTGAAATGGAACCATGATTTAGACCTTATAACCAATATGACATAACCTATTGATATACATCTTTTTTATCAATAGCATCTTCCTTTTATTTGAATCAATAGCATCCAATACACAATAAACACCTTAAACGTAAAATTTTCCTTACGCAATTTGCCTATTCAACAATTAATAATGTGGTACATATACAGGTTACAATCACATTCTTTATTATCCAAATATAAAGTTACTTTGTAGAATTAAACTCTAAGACTAATCTTTAAGCAACCTCAACAAATAATACAAACAACCTCCTTTCACCATCACACCCTCCTTGTTTGCAAAACATTGTCTTGCAGTGTTCTTGCATCCAAGCTTATCTCAACCTCACCTGCAACAGAATCGGAATCCGATGCATGCCGAGACACATGTAGTGAGGGCACCGCATCCGTCCGACAAACAGGACAGTTGGGATGCGAATAAAGCCACATGTCGATGCATGGTACGTGGAATGAGTGCATGCATTCTGGTAAAGTTCTCAATTCTTCACCCTCTTCAAATTCACAAAGGCACACAGCACAAGCACCATCTTCCCCTACCAAACCTAAACCTTTTTTATGCTTATGGGCCGGTATAAGTTGGGCCGCGGATGAATCAATACTGTTGAGGGAGTTAAGTCTGTTGGGCCGGGAACTTTGCGGTTGTTGTCCAGTGATGTCTTGGCCACGCCGGAACCAGCAGGCTACCAGGCAGTGGTAGAGTGTGACCATAAATGCTGCCGATCCAACCGCAAAGAGAAGAAAAGGCACGGAGTTATCAAAAATGTTGTCATTCTGATGATCAGCCATGGAAAAGAGAACATAGCAAATGGCTCAAATGCCAAAGTGGTAGTGTGACCCATTGAAAATTACATGGTAAGGGCGGTGATAGCAAGAGTTTATTGTCTTTTTATCATCTAATTATTTAAGAGAAAATATACATGGTTCTTCGGCTGAAACTCTAGGTGGGCCTCAAAGTGGGCCCACTTGACCTATTCAAATATGGAGGTTCAGCGATGGTGCACCTTGAACTTTGATTTTGTAGTCATTCAAGGGTAAAAGAAGATACCCAGTTAGCCATCAGATTCCAATATTTAGCTTTGCTTATCAACCTTATTATTATTATTTAATCTGTATTTTTTCAATTATTGATTGGAATATAAATCTTACTTCAACAGTTAGTACTAATTAATAAATTAGTTATTTTGTGTATTTAATTAAAAATTTATTGTTGTACATGTGTCTAAATAAATTATTTTTGGGTTTGTGCCTTATAGGATGCACTTCTTTGGAATTTACCATATCTTTTTGACATTGGGGATTTGGGATTTATGCGATGTAACAATGACCTTTGTCATTCTATTCTCTCCACTTGAAGACATTGTCGCCAAAAAATCTTAAAATAGTGAAACATGATAAGACCTCAATATCCAATTAGCTTTTTGAATTCAAATTCACCCACTCGCAAATCAGAAATAACGATAGGTAATAATAAAAAGCTACCAATCAAGCAAAAGTTGATTATACTATTGTTAGCATAGCTATGGAAGCATATGGATAAATTCCTAATTCGATTGCGTTGCCCATTAAATGCTTTTATCTATCGTTACCAAAGGAATTCAAGATTATCTTGAGCCTAAACAACTTCAAGCTTTGAATTTGTTTATTCATTCATAAATTCCGAAAGTGAAATAAAGTTAAAGATAGATAAAACTTAAAATGGTATTTGATATTCATGAAAGCAATATTTTTCTGAAAAGCATAAAGATGAACTTAGACACTTCAACCACGTAACGTCGGGCCTAGTTAGCCCATAGGTTTAGGAAATCAGAATCTTCACCCTATTTCCCCTATGCGCGGCCATTTTCCGTTCTTTTTCAATTTTATATGATTTTTTTTCCTCTTGGGCCTGGGCCCAGTTAAACCCCATACCCGAAAACAGCTTCTGAAAAGTACAAACCGGCACTAGATAAATACAATGAGCATAGGTTGAATCAAATTAATTTAAAAAGCTAAAATATTATAAAATATCTCAAACGCAATTGCAACCAGGGTGGGGACAAAAAGAAAAGATAGCATTTGGGATTATCATTCTGCCGGTGACTACACTTTCCGAGAGCCTACATAAAACATAAATTGTTCATCGCAAACAAAATTAAGAAAAGCGACAAAACAACTGGTAAAACATCCCAAATCGAAAGTACATATGTTTATATATAATTGATCTTGGCTTAATCGACTTCTTCAATCTTGGGACCTGCACTGCTACCACCAGAAGGAGGAGGAACATCATCGTCGAAGCCACCACCCACGTCAGGACCACCAGCACCAGCACCAGCACCCTGGTACATCTTTGCAATGATGGGGTTGCAAATGCTTTCCAATTCCTTCATCTTGTCCTCGAACTCATCGGCCTCCGCAAGCTGGTTGCCATCCAACCACTGAATAGCTTGGTCAATGGCATCCTCTATCTTCTTCTTGTCGGCATCGGAAAGCTTCGAACTGATCTTCTCATCCTTGATGGTGTTCCTCATGTTGTAGGCATAGTTCTCCAGAGCATTCTTGGCATCCACCTTCTTTTTATGTTCCTCATCTTCTGACTTGTATTTCTCAGCCTCCTGAACCATCTTCTCGATTTCTTCCTTAGACAACCTTCCCTTATCGTTGGTAATGGTGATCTTGTTCTTCTGGCCAGTGGTCTTGTCCTCAGCAGAAACATTGAGAATACCATTTGCATCAATGTCGAAGCAAACAGTAATCTGGGGAACACCCCTGGGTGCTGGAGGAATGCCAGAAAGCTCGAATTTACCCAACAAGTTGTTATCCCTTGTTCTAGCTCTCTCACCCTCGTACACCTGGATCAACACGCCTGGTTGGTTGTCCGAGTAGGTAGAGAAAACCTGCTCCTTCTTGGTGGGAATAGTTGTGTTCCTAGGAATCAACACTGTCATAACACCTCCAGCAGTCTCCAAACCTAGAGACAGAGGAGTGACATCCAAAAGCAACAGATCCTGGACCTTCTCATTGCCTTCACCACTTAAGATTGCAGCCTGAACAGCTGCACCGTATGCAACGGCCTCATCAGGGTTGATACTCTTGCAGAGCTCCTTTCCGTTGAAGAAATCTTGCAACAGCTGCTGCACCTTGGGAATTCTGGTAGAACCTCCCACAAGAACAACATCATGGACAGTGCTCTTGTCCATCTTAGCATCTCTCAAACACTTCTCAACGGGCTCCATACACTTCCTGAACAGGTCCATGTTGAGCTCCTCGAATCTGGCACGGGTAATTGTGGAGTAAAAATCAACACCCTCATAAAGGGAATCAATTTCAATGGTAGTTTGGGCGGTGGATGAGAGAGTCCTCTTTGCTCTCTCACAGGCAGTCCTCAACCTCCTTAGGGCTCTTGGGTTGCCACTAATATCCTTCTTGTGCTTCCTCTTGAACTCCTGAACAAAGTGGTTCACCATTCTGTTATCGAAATCCTCTCCTCCAAGGTGAGTATCACCAGCGGTAGCTTTCACCTCGAAGATACCCTCTTCAATGGTGAGCAATGACACATCAAAAGTACCACCACCCAAATCAAAGATCAACACGTTCTTCTCACCCACGCTAGTGGCCTTCTTGTCAAGCCCGTAGGCAATGGCAGCGGCAGTGGGCTCATTGATGATACGCATCACATTAAGGCCAGCAATAACACCGGCATCCTTGGTAGCCTGACGCTGGGAGTCATTGAAGTAAGCAGGGACGGTGACGACGGCGTTTTTGATGGTGGAACCAAGGTAAGCCTCGGCGATCTCACGCATCTTGATGAGGACCATAGAGGAGATTTCTTCAGCAGCGAACTGTTTCTCTTCGCCCTTGTAGTTAACCACAATCATGGGCTTGTCTCCAGCTCCTGGAATAACCTTGAATGGCCAGAGCTTGATATCGCTCTGAACCGATGCATCACTGTATCTCCTACCGATCAATCTCTTTGCATCTGCAACGCATAAAAACAGATTAGAAATATTTCAGCCATACAACTAATTTAAATAAGTAATCCTACCTAAAATATATATTTAAAAAAGAAAAAAAAATTAAAAACTACACAACAGACTAACTTATGAATCCACATTGTTATGGCTATCAAAGAGACAAACTTGGTTGACCATGCTAAGATACGATGGTGGCATTCATTATTCATTCTAAAATAATGTCAAGCACATTGAAAAGAGCCTAAATTACCATTTTCAACAAAAACAACAATCAATAATAATAATGCACCATCAATAATTACTTGTAGATAATATTTAAAAAACTAGAGCAATATTAACCATGAATAATTATTTTATAAAATCATACTATTTTACTGATTCACTAATGTCACAATAATATGCACTCGATCAATCAATTTATGGTTATGGCTATTCTACTAATCCTTATGAACAAATAACGAAAAAATAATAATGCATATTAAAAATGTAAATTAAAACAAATGATACAATTTATTTTTCATTAAAAAAAATAAAAGAAACAAGAAAAAAATTGAAAAAAAGTCAACAACAAGGATCTAACTTTACAGATCTAACACACAAATAAACATACAAAAACATACAACATTGGACTTACCGAAGACGGTGTTGATCGGGTTCATGGCAACCTGGTTCTTGGCGGCGTCACCGATCAAACGCTCGGAATCAGTGAAAGCGACATAAGACGGCGTCGTCCTGTTACCCTGGTCGTTGGCGATGATCTCGACCCGATCGTGTTGCCAAACACCCACGCAAGAGTAGGTGGTTCCCAGATCTATACCGATCGCTGGTCCATCACCTTTTCCGGCCATTGTTGCTACTGCTTTGATCAAACTTTCGTACTCGTCGGCAAAAGCAAATATAAGAACGGCGGCGAGCGAATAAAGACTAAACAAATAGAAAAAGCGTGGAGCGGAGCTAGGGTTTTTATGTAGTTTAAGAATGAGCGAATGAGAAAGAAAGATGAGGGTATTTATATAACAGGATCTTGGTTCTAAGGATTCCAGAAGGTTCGAATGGCCAGAATATACAGCCGTTGGATCATTTTTCTTTGTTTTTTTTTTTTTTTTGTGGGGTCGGGTTTTGTGGTGTGCTTTAATTTTTTAAATTTTTGGTGATGACGTGGAAAGATCCCGGTTTAACTTGCTTCTGGTTGGTTCGCGAGGTTTCTTATAACTTTTTCTCTTTTTATTGGCTGGATTTTTTAGTCGGTGACCAATCGCCGTAAACTTAGGCAAAAAGACCTAAAAGTCCCCTTTTTTGCAAATTTACTTCTGTTTAGGGGCTAATTATCAATTTCCTTTTTTTAATATTTGAAATTTTTTTTTATGTAGCATATTACTAAAAATTGAACCTTTGCTTTTTCTTTACTAAACAATTTAGTATTTTTGATAAGATTAACTTCGCGCTTATTTCTTGTCAAAAAAAAAAAAAAAAACTTTGATTCATTGCCTAATTATAGACAAAGATTTGATCATCCAAATAACAATTTAACTAAAAAAATATGTAGGATGAAAATGAAAAATAAATTATCAAAAATTTTCGTTCATTATAATTTTTTTTTAGTATATTACCACTAATTATCATGGACTATTATTATTTTTTTATTTTTAAAAAAAAAACTATGGTCGTGATTATTTGTACGTACGACTTCCTGAAGAATCTCTTGTGCCTAAACATCCATCAAAATCTTGTTCAATTCTGACTCACACCGAGGGGGGGGGCGGGGGCGGGGGGGGGGGGGGCGGCTGGGGTTTGGGGGAGGAAATTCTTACAAGAAAAAACGTTATTAGATAATTGAAAACTGAAGCCGATAACTGACAATAATCTTTCCTTTTATTGCGGATTTGTTTTTTTCATAATTTTTGTTCGACTGAATTTTGACTTTTCTTCCTTTTGTTTGTTTTTTTTTTTTTTTTTTGAATAATTGCTTTAGATTGTTGTTTTTCCTACACAGTAAAGTAGATTTTTTTTATATCATTGTGCATTAATATGCATAAATATTCATGTTTTTGGCAATCAAATTGCGTTTCTTATTCCAAAAAGAAAAAAAAAAAATTGAATTTCTTATTTCTCAATTGCAGCACTTTCGGTTTGGCAGGTTGATCCTGCTTCACTAGAATATTAAAAAAGTCAATTGATTACCATAAAAAATTTCAATTATGTATGTTTTATTATCATCTTATATTCACTACCTGTAAGTCCAAAATTCTTTTCCTTGTTGCCATATTAGCAAAATATCTTAAAAGTGAAAGTATCACTATAACTTTTTTTATTTTGTTATTTTTTTTAGTTTTACAATTTTATTAAAAAAATATCAGTATAATCTTTTTACATTTCACATTCCTTTTAATAAAGCACTATTTTTTTTAAAAATTTTAATAATTAAGTTAAAATTTAATCCAGCTATCTTTAATTTAATGGAAATTCTTAAACTCATTCTTAAAGAAAAAGAATTATGAAAATTAATGGATAAAAATATAATAATCAAACTCATAATTAATTAATTTTTTTTTAAAAGAAGAAGAAATAGTTTCAAATATATTATGTTTAATTCTTAAATTTATATGTGAGACAATAATGATTATTATATATTACTTTTGTTATTATTATTATTATTATTATTATTTTATAAAATGTGGGAATGGGATTTTGCACAAATATTTTAAAGATTTAGCAATTTTACAAGAAGTATATGTATGTATTTGAGTGTGTGTGTGTGTGTGTTTTCATTGTTTGTTTGTTTGTTTTTTTTTTTTAAGTTCTTAGCAATAAAAAAAAAAAACTATAGGAGTGAAAAAAGAAACAAATATCGAGGGAGAGTAAATAGGTCAAATTCTAATTCTCTGAGTAAGAATTTTAAAAAATTATGTTATATCGAAACAAAAACAAAATATAAGATGATCATAATGACATTTTTTTTATAATAGAAATGTAACAATAAAAAAGTAACAAATTAAAAAAAATCCTATAATAATATTTGCCCTATCTTAAAATTGTCATAAAATTTTGTCAAAAAAAAAAAAAAGATATATATTGTGATTCAATTTCATTTTCAGACACATCCAAGTACTGCTTTGTGCTCTGTGTGGTAGAGGACAGACCATCCACAGATTCATCCCGAAATAAAAAAGATATATGGTAGAACAAATCATAGTCAAATTATTATTAAGCAAAATAAGAATCTGTTTTTTAATTTCTTTAATTTCTACAAAGAATAGCTATAATGGTTCTAATGTTTTCCTTGTTAAAGGCATTAAAGGTTATTAAGGTTTATAGGGTCTGTTTCTTGTTCTTTTGCCTATAGAGATACCAATCATGTAGTTTATGTTCTTACTAAGAATGCTTTATCTTTGGCTAAGTATTAGTTTTGGAAGAACGAAGCATCGAGATGGCTTCTTTCAATATTGCAAAATGATGTATCTTTGGGAGTTTAATTGAATAAAATATGTTATTTTTCAAAAAAATAAGTGTTTTTTTTTTTTTTTATCTACTGAAGAATTTCAAGGTGTATTCACAAATCACCATTTTGATGGATTTTAAAACGCTTGCATATTTAGGAAGCTCCCAAAAAAAAAAAAAAAAAAAAGATTGTTTTCTTTTTCCGAAAGAAGAATCATAAATTTCCTAGAACACGAAAAGTTGAACTCATAATCATTATAGGAAAAATCAGACATTTTGGAACATCACTTGGAATGGAGGAATTTACACAAACTGAAAGAAGACCATGCTCCAATATATTCCTTATTGTAATTACAGAAAGCTGAATAAAGAAAAAGGATTTGTTTTCAAGATTATTAATAAATTTAGTGAAAGCAGAAGATCAAGGCATGTAAAAGACTGATTAATTAAGGTGGAAGAACTAGTATACAGGTGTTAATTAATATAAAAACCTAAATTATATTTATTTATATATATATATATATATATATATACGAATTCCCAAATAGCATACATATCCTTTTGCAAGCATGCAACATTAAAGCACATCGCTTGTGAAGAATTTCTAACCAAATTCAATCACAAAAGTACATGCATACAGCTTTTCTCACTTCTCTTCTCTTTCTCTTTTCTTCTCACCTTTTTCTGGGCTTCCTAAGCAATTGCGCGTAAAAAGTTCCCTTCTCAATTATGATTAGCTGGAGGGTGCCTATTGCCAATAGGGCTTGGTCCTGATGGTGGTTTCGCCCCCAGCTTCCTGGACTTGACCTTTTATCATGCATGGAAGTAAGAAAAAAAAAAAAAAAAAAATTCATGCACTCTTAGTCATTTCCATGATATGGAGTACTTCAAGAGTAAAACTGTAAAAAAGCACTATTAAGCGGTAGAAAAACTAGAGTAAAAGAGTAATTCAAGAGTAAAACTGTAAAAAGCACTAACAATTAAGCAGTAAAAAAATTAGACTCACCCATGTGGATAACATGTATCTTGTAGCCAAAATATTTCTTGCTGGTCCAGGTTCTAGCTTGAGTTTATTACCTAAGGGAAATTATGCATATGAGAGAGGAGGGGCAAAAAAAAAAAAAAAAAGAAAGCATATATAACCGGTTAGTCTCTTAATAATATTATATTAAAAACTTATAAAAACAACCATTTAGATTTTATTTTAAAATACAAGCTCGATCCAATTAAATAAATCCAACAAGTAAATAAATCATACGATTGTGATTTGAAATCTTGATATAATATTATTAGATCAATCTAATAGCAAAGATTCTACTAGCAAAAATGGAAAGTTCAGGGATCTACCTGATTCTGCAGCTTGAACCATGAATGAAGTAGGTGAATAATGATGTTGAGAAGGTAGAAGAAGGATGACTAGTATTGCAAAGAGGAGGTATGGAAGAAGTTTTATCTTCATAATCTTCTTCTTTGGGGTTGCTGTCTTTCGGCTGATATATGGAGGGAATGAGAGGATTTAATTAGGGTATGTGGTTTTTATAAGATTGCAGATTAATCTTTGTGAGTGATATTCAATCCTGTTGATTTTTATTATAGCCTTGTTTGAAAGTTAATTTTCATGGTAAAGGGTATAAGGGAATCCAATGCCATAGAAATTGGCCAAAGTGTTCTTGGCATTGTATGTTGACTTCTCTTAGGTTAATGGGTGACCATATAATAATAATAATATCAATTCTGTTGTCCTCCCAATCTGCAGCCTAAAGTCACTCAAAACAGCTGTGAGGTCTTCAAATGTTGGGATTTGCCAATCATGCTCTGTAGATTTGTATTGGAAGTTAGTGTATATATATATATATATATAATAATAATAATAATTCTATACAAAATCTTTTTTTTTTTTAAATTTAAAATGTGAGAATTTGAACTCCAGATAATTGTTGGAAAAAATCATAACTGAAGTATAACAATGGTATCTAACTCTCATACTTCCCATTCATATCAAATTGGTAAGCTCTAATATGATCCGAATAAAGAAAAAAAGAGTTCATTCAAACCAATGCCACATCTCTAGCACATATTTTGCATAAGCAGAAAGAAGACAAACCAAGAAAAAGTACCCCAAAACAGTTTGAGTTGGCATTGCATAACCTGTGATTCTGCCAAATACTTAACCATTGACTATATGGGAAAAACAATTTTCCATCAATCTTGTTTTTGGCTAAGAAAAATTCCATCAATCTTTTGGTTGTCTAAGCTCAAATTTAGCTAGCTATGTTTGTTTCTCCAAGTCAAAAAGCCTTTGCAGCTCTTTCAAGATTTATAGATAATGGCAGTAATTTTTAAGGTGATTATAGTACATTTGTCAATGAGAAAGGTAATGAAGAGTGGGGCACCACTTATAAAGTTGAAGACTTTGCCATTGTAATAATGTTGCAATGTCTGGTTGACCACCAATGAGACAACTTATAATCATAAATTTTCTATACTATTAATATAGGTTAGTTTTGTCAAGATCATTGTAGATTTATTAGGTTCTTGATTATATTCTCATTTAGCCTAAAAAGTTGATTGTCTGTTTAGGATATCCTGTTATGCTTGTGCTCGAACTTGTTCCAATCTTTTAACCCTTCATTTGCCAATGAAGGCAACATAAAAATCCATTTCAAGATTTGCAAAATCAGCAATTTGTCATAACTTCCAGTGAGTTAATGTTTCAAAAGGTAAACTGTATTTAAATATGATGGTATCTAATCAAATTTTTATTTTTATCAACTCTGATTTCATTTGAAATATTGAATTGTTGTTGATTTAAATTGAATTATTT
Source organism: Ziziphus jujuba (assembly GCF_031755915.1). Lineage (NCBI taxonomy): Eukaryota > Viridiplantae > Streptophyta > Magnoliopsida > Rosales > Rhamnaceae > Ziziphus > Ziziphus jujuba. The sequence goes on from NC_083386.1 coordinate 12,110,019, forward strand.
TAAAATTTTAAATTTGTAATAGTTAAGTCTAATTCAATTCAATATATTCCAACACTCCAAACGGATGCTTATAGTACTGGGCTTTTTTGTTGTTGGAGAACTCCACATATTGGTTACCAGTTACCATGAGCCTTTTCTATCGGCATGAATCAAGCACTTCTTGTAATTTTTTTTTTTTTGGGTAGCAAATAGATTGGAGAATGACCAAGTTCATGAAACTATGCACAAAAACTAATATGCTTTTAACATCGAAGTCTAAATAGCTTATAGGATTACAAATAGAGTAGAACCTTGTAGTTACCATCACTGCTCCTTGAGTAATATGAAAATCATTGTTATTGGTAGTGCAAGTTTCATGGCAGTGATGAGAAAATAATTACCAATCGTGTTTACTTGGTTGCCACCTGTCACATATTATACAAATATATTATTGTTATTAACGAGGAAAATACTTGTGAAAAAAGTGATGATAATTATGTAATTTTAAGTGAAATGAAGATTATGTGTAAATATACTAGTTATGGCGCAGGTATCTTCTAATCCTTCTGGATCAAAATCACACTTTTCGTGGATTTAGGTTGCCCTATTTGTACTTTTAAAAAGGTATTATTTTAAAATTTTCTCTAAAGCAACAAATGGGCATTTGGTCTAGTGGTATGATTCTCGCTTAGGGTGCGAGAGGTCCCGAGTTCAATTCTCGGAATGCCCCCATTTTGTCCGTTTTACAGTGTTCATTGGCCAACCCGTTTTTATTCTCTCTTTTACGTCTTTTTCAAATTCTATTCTTGTTTCTTTCATATTCATTTTTTCTCAATATTCAAATATCCCCTCTAGAATTTGTTAGGGATGTCAACGGGGCGGGGTCGGTTTTTAAAATCCCGTCCCCATCTCCGTATGGGATTTTTCATCTCATCTCCGCAATTTTTTCCGTTTTTTTAAAAACGGGGCGGGGACGGGGATTCCCCAACCGGTGGCGGTGCGGGGACGGTTTCCCCATTTGTTTTTTTTCATATAATTGATATAATTTTTTTTGATAAATTTATATTAAAAAAATTTCTTCTATAAGCAAAATATAAATAAAATGACCAAAAATATAATAAAAATACAATAAAAGATATCAAAGTTCAAATTTATAATTTTAATAACATACATTCTCAAAAAATACAATATAATATAATCCAAATACATAAACATAAAATTTATAAAAATACACATGCACACATAATAAAGTTTTACTTCTTATTTCCTTAAGTCTCCATGAAAGAATGTTCCGTAAAAGTTAATTGCTACAAAAATAGACAAAACTATTAAATAATATCAAAAAATTTTAAACAATTTAATATAAACATTTTTTGTAATAAATAAATTCAATTTACCTCCTCATCAATTTCTATGTCACTCATAGTAGAAGAACAAGCTCCAACATACGGTGAAGAAGATGAAGCTAACAAAAATGAAATTAATTAGTTAACAATAAATACAAAAATCATTTAACACAAAAAAATATAAAATTTAATTTTTCATACCATTAATTTCAGCCCATAACCAATCTTGTGCACACATCAAAGCTAGGAGAAAGGAAGGAATAATCGAATAAGTTTAATTTTAATTTTCAAAATATTAAAAAATATATTAAAAAAAAAAGTAATATATACGGGCCGGGTTCGGGCCGGGGTCTTTAATAACCGGTCCCGACCCATCCCCGCTTCGGGTCTAAAAGAGTAAGCCCAAGCCCGCCCCGTCACCCCGTTTTTGCGGGGAAAAACCGCCCCGTTAGAGGCGGTGCACCGCGGTTTCGGGGATGGACGGGGCAAATTGACATCCCTAGATTTTGTCTGTTTTACGGTGTTCATTGGCCAACCCGTTTTTATTCTCTCTCTCATGTCTTTTTCAAATTATATTCTTGATTCTTTCATATTCATTTTTCCGCAATATTCAAATATCCCCTCTAGATTTCTTGTTCTTGACAGCCTCTTTTTTTTTTTTTTTTTTTTTTACTTCTATTTTGGTATATTGAGAAGCCCAAACCACAGTAAAATATCATATACTTAAAAACGTAGAAGAAACTAGATGCCGTTTCCCTTTAATGGTTGGAACTGTCTCGTTTTTTAGTTTAGCAAAAAAGTAAATAAATCAAATGGGAAAATTTTTAGATTTGATTTATATTGAATTTTTTATATTTATTTCATTTATATTAGATTTATAATTTATAGTGAATTTATATATTAGATTATTGTAGATAGATCAAGATCAAACAAAATATATTAAGCATAACAAATATTTTATTATTTTTGTTATCGAAAATAATAGAATTATATAATATAAATACTTTTATTTTATCTAAATGGTTTAAATTAAATGGTGTAAACGGAATTTAATTCTATATTATTATTATTATTCCGTTTATATTATATATATAAAGTATTGTAAGTAGAAGAAACTAGATGCCATTTCCCCTTTAATGGGTGCCGAAAGCATGGCTATACGATTCTGGGGATGAGCACCCGTGGAATGGATAATAGAGTGAAGGGAAGAATGATGGAGCCCAAGAAAATGTTTTTTTTTTTTTTTTTTTTTTTTAAAGTAAAGATGGAGACCAAGAGAGTATTATTTTTATTTATTTTTTTATTTTTCATTTGGTGAATAAATATATAATTAATTGGTGCTTTGGGCTCCTAGAATACTGAATATAGGCATATCTTTTGTTCAGTCTACGGTACGCATACAATATCCTTTGCAATAAAAGGACTATTCTGCATTCACTTTTTGCCTTTGTGCTTTGTTGACAGATCAAATATGCTGATTACATTTCAAAGATAAAATAGATAATGTGCCTGAAATTTCAAAATAAAATAAAAAATACATGTAGACTCTGTTTTGGAAATTTGAGCCTATTAACACAAGTTACACACTAATTGGTTTTCAAGCCAATTTTAACTAATTCTTACATTTTTTTCTTTTTTAATGTTTACTTTTTAGTCTCTTTGTACATATACATATGGTGGGGGACAGTATTTTAATACAATTAAGCCAAAATACGATTATGGGCATAATTCAAGATCTAATTAAACTAATTACTCTGAATTTAATAAATCATACAAACCTGTTTTTGAATTGCAGAGTAAACTTAAGTTAAAACAGATCGTGGAGTATATATATATTATAAATAATATAATTGTTATAAATATAATTATAAGTTTTATTTTTTATTTATTTTTCTTTTGTTTGAAATGGAAATAATAATATTTCAAAAATTAAAACTTTTTAACAAATCTTATAAATTAATTTTTTTTTTTTTTGAAAAATAAATGAAAAGATGGAGTAGGAAATAGGAATACTTACCCCAAATCGAATAATTCTATGAGATGGGTTACGAGAGGCCACCCTATACTATTGTCATTTTAGTCCCAACGTAATAAATATTTCTAAAATATAAAACTAATCATACAAAGAAATAACAATTTCATAGGGAATAGCAATTTCATTCCTTTGCCTATTTTGTATGCCAAAACGTGGCATAAGCTTTTTATTCTTGATTAAAAATATTTAATTTGATATTTATGGCTGAAAAAATAAGCAAGTGAAAAAGGCAAAATAAATAATTGAGAATGAACTATTTTTCTTTCTTTTTTTTTTTTTTTAACTAAAATTTAAAATTATTCTGTAAGTTTTATAAAACCAATGTCATAATGTATATGAATGTTGCGAATGGTACTTTAAGTAAATAAAATTATGAGATTTCAATCGAAAATTCCTTTATGAATTAATCAATAAGTACTGACTAAGCCTCAAAGAGATAATAAGAGTTATAATTCGCTTGTAAATCTACCTACATAAACTAATTCCGAACCTAACTAGAAAAACTTGGTTTTGTTCTGTTTTGTTTTTGTTTTTACTATTCAAGGTGACTTGTAAAGGATTTATTTTTATAGTAAAACAATGAAATTTAAAAGCTAGAGGTTCTAAATGATAACATTTTTTTTTTTTAATCGAAAAAACTATTTGTATATAAAACTTCGTTATATATATATATATATATATAAAGTTTATTTAGGCTAATTGTCAAGTTGTTCTAGTTACCATGCCTATTCAATAACAAAGTCAATTGGTTGTGAAAATCCAAATTGGCGTAGGTGATTAATTAATTATTAAGCATTATATTTTTATATTTTCCCCCAAAAAAGGAAAATTTGCATACTATCTGACCGTATTAGTTCGATGTCAATATTGTATATTTGTACAGGTTACCAACTTGTACTTTGTTTCCAAAACCAAGACTGAGATAGAGACTAGAAAGAGAAAGAGAGGGAGAGAGTCCGAAATAGGGAAATCAGTCCGGACCCTTTGGAGTTTGGTGACGTATAAATTTATAATTTATAAAAGGCTGCTGGGTCTGTCTCTGATTGTCACCGTATACCCAATCCTCTGTTTTATTTTTCTTTTATTCATTCAGTCTTCAATGGCTGTGTCACAAGCAAGCCTTCTTCTCCAAAAGCAATTCAGAGGTTTTTATTTATTTATTTATTTTTTTTCCAAATCTCCTTCGTCTCTCTTTAAGTTTTCTTTATTTTCTTTATTTATTTATGTTTTGGATTTTAATTTTGATCATTGTTTGTTTGTTTTTTTGGTTTTTTGTAGAACTCTGTAAAAACCCTGTTGATGGATTCTCGGCTGGTTTGGTCGACGAGACCAATGTTTTCGAATGGGAAGTTACCATTATGGGTCCACCCGATACTCTCTAGTATGTTCTAACCCGATTTACCATAATGGTTTCTGTTTCGGTTTTTGCTTTGATTCTAAAGTTTTTGGTTTTGTTTTGTTCTGTTGTTTTGTTTTTTCTTAGGGTTATGGTTGTTTCTTTTCAATTTCTTGTCTCTTGCGCCTGATTTCGAAAAAGATTTAAACTTTTGCAAGATTGATTTTCTGTAATGTATACTTTATATAAGTTGCTTATCTAATGGAGTTTTCTAATCTACATGATGATCATATATACCATAAACAAAGAAAGTTAAGCCTAGTTTGCTAACATGGTTGTTTTTTGTTTTTTTTAAAACCAAATTGTGTATAATTTGCTTATGCTAATTGTCAGCTTAATGATAGTTATAGTTTGTTGGACACCTTAAACAGTTATAAACTTGAAGAAAAGAAAAAACAAAAATAAAAAACTAATACAATTTAAAGTGTGTTTATTTATTTATTTATTTTCTTCTTTAATTTATAGTAAACTTAAATGCCAACAAACTTCAACTAATGTTAATTACTTAACCTAAGCAAATTATGCACAATTAGGTAGAGAAAAATAAAAAACAAAAACTAAAAATCAAGCATGTTACCAAATGGCATATTCGTTTCTTGGTTACAAAATTTGCAATACTTTTGGTCGAGAACAGGATTATCAAGTTTGATTGGAAACCAGGATTGTGTTTTTGAGTCCCTTTTGAAGTTCTTGGGGGCAGATATTATTGGGAGTTTCACTCAATGTTTTATTTATTAGGACATGTCATTGGAGATTTCCTGTTTTTCTTTCTGTTTTATTTATTTTCCTTCAGGACCTGAAATAAGTTGTTTTTTTTCTTGTTCTAGTGAATATGGTTTCTTTAATGCCATCATGAGCTTCCCCTCCGATTATCCAAACAGCCCTCCAACTGTGAAGTTTACCTCAGAGATTTGGCATCCTAATGGTAAATGATTGCTTTTGCATTTTGAATTTAAAATGACATTCATTTAACAGTTTTCCTTTTTGAGGTTGGACAAATTTCCTGATTTTTAATTTTTTGCCTGATTTTTAATTTTTTGCCTGATTTTTCAGTTTACCGGGATGGAACGGTTTGCATTTCAATTCTCCATCCTCCAGGTGATGATCCAAATGGCTATGAGCTTGCGAGTGAACGCTGGAATCCACTCCATACGGTAAGTAGTTAGGAGAGTTGAGATGGTTCTCATTTCTTTTTAACTTAGATATTTGTGCTATTCTGATAAATATAAGACTCTGATAAATATAAGACTCTATACATTTCTTGCACTGTGTTGTGAAAATATATGCTCTGAGTGTTGGTTGGATTCAGCATTTATGATGAAAACCCGCAAAGCAAATCTTAATTATTATTTATGTGTCAAGTTTTCCCCATATTTAACATTCAAGAAGTCGGGATGTTTTAGTAATAGCATGTTGTCAATTGCAGTCTGAAGGAGGGAGTTGTTTATTAACTAAGAATTAATTCTTGGTTAGCCAGACATGTGGTGGCTAATGGTGTGCACATGACATTAATTCACAATGTAATTTGATGATCTGATGGCAGTTCTCATTTGCAGTGAACTACCTGAAGCCCATATTGAGGTGCTTGTTCTCAATCCCTAACACAATCTTAGATTCTCAAAGAATTATATTTCGTTTGGGGGTATTTTGATGTAGTTAAGTACTAGTTTTTCGCCCGCCCTATGCATCGGAGGTGAGGGCGTTTAACATACTGCTATGAGACTGCCCTCAGCATTCATTTTAACACCTCTACTGCATGCTTCTGAGTTCTAGAAATTCTTGAAAGTCCTTTAAGATGATAGTAATGCAATTTTGTAATTTAATGGTAAAAGGAGCGTTTGACTGTGTTTTGAACTTATAGTTTTGGTGAGAAAGTATAGATAAGAGAGTAATGTGTTTGATGTTCTCTATTATGATATATGGACTCGGTTTTAGTAGGTTATGCACAATAAGTTGCTAAATGTGTTTTATATTGTTTTCTTGGACCTATCAGCTTGTATCCTTAGTGTGTAACACTTCCAACTGGTTTGACTCTTATTTGCAGGTTGAGAGCATTGCTTTGAGCATTATATCAATGCTGGCGAGCCCTAATGATGAATCTCCTGCAAATGTTGAAGCCGCGGTTAGTGTCAATATTTTTTCATTTCATGACTTATTTACTTAAACAGAATTCTCAAACTCATACTATAAAAAGTTTGAATTCTCGGCCTGCACTGTTATCTGCTACATTCAAATGGCTTTGGGATTGAATCAATTTCTTATCTGTTTTTCCAATCAACCCCATAGGGCCAAGTAAAAAACAAAAAAAAAAACAAAAAAAAACAAAAAAAAACAAAAAAAAACAAAAAAAAATGAAACGTTGTTTGTTCAAAACAATTCAAGAATGTTGGGATATCGTAGTCTCACTGCAGTGTTTATATTATTGAAGATTTTGGCAGTTCATATATAATATGGTTTTCTAATTCCTCTTTTACATTGCAGAAAGAATGGAGAGAAAGAAGGGCCGATTTTCAGAAGAAAGTTAGTCGCTGCGTTAGAAAATCACAAGAAACGATGTAGTCCATCATGCGCTACAAGAAATATGCTATATTGCGGCATTTATTTTCAGTCGTTTTGAAAAATCCTGCACTTTTTTCTTTTTAATTTGTGGTTAACTTACATCATTTTGATAAATTTATCATAAAATTACAGCATTTTGTGATTATGTCTTATTTTATTACATTATTTGTCAAAAATTGCCGTAAAATTTACTGCATTTATTAAAATAAGTTAGGTCAGTCATATGTAGTGCCGTAAAATTATGTTATTTTGAAAAAGTAAGTTATGATGTTTTGAAAATAAATTACATGTGATACTATTTTTATAAGACCTTTTAAATCTTATTTCAAAAAATTAAAATACATCATTAATGAAAATAGAACAAATTACAAAAACAAATTATTTTGATGTACAAACCATTAATGAGGAAAACAAAAAAGAAAAAAAATTTGACAATTTTCTATTTAAAGAAATGTGCTTGGTACAATTTTCTTTTAAAGTTTTTGAAAAACTCCTATTTAAAAACTGTTCTGTTTAACTTTAAAACAAAACAAAAATTGATTCATCTAGGACATGGTTGAATGAATCGTGTAAATTTTGTACTGAATCTTTGCGTATTGCAGTTATCAGAATGTCTTTGCAATATTGGATACATCAAATAGGAGTTTTTAGACGCTGAACTCATCTTACACAGGGCAGTTCTTAATTTGTTCTAAAAAAATATGAGTACGACAGTAAAGTATATTTAGCACTAGTGATGAATTTTAAATCTGCGTCGCTCTGATCAATTAAGCAAATACATCATCCTCAGGCTGCAAGAACAAGCTGCATTTTATTCTCTTAGTGCATATTATTGTTGAAATAATACAGTGGAAGTCAGAAATCGCATAGTATATAATAGATATATTTTCATCATCTATTACTAATTTGTAGTTGTGTAAAAAATATCTTTTTAAATCTATAGGATCTTCTAAACTATCTTCTACGTAACAAATTTACGTGTGAGTACACACTTAGTTTCTGTTTTTCTCTCTGATCATAACTCTAAAACTACTCAGTTTCTATTTTTATCAAAAAAACTTCTTAATTTGTATCTTTCTCTCAAACTTGATTACAACTCTAAAACTACTAAGTTTCTGTTTTTTTCTCAAGGTATTTTATTTTTCTCTGAGATTCTAACTCTTTGTAATATCTTACAACTTTATGTCACTGAAAGTTAGAAGACAATATATTTATAAACTGCTAACCCTAGCCTTTTAAGGTTTAATAATACTTTGGGCCCAATTAATGGGTTCTTTGTTGTATCTTAATAAGCAGTCAAATTGGCCTATCACTTGATGAGCTAGTTTGGGACTACTATGATCTGTTATTAATCAAGAATTTTGATCAATGGATTAATGTGCTCCAATAGCTGAAATCCAACAATCTGCAAGTTGTTCTCCCACTTGCTCTCAGTAAGTCTATTAAAAGTCCAAATTTGAATTCCAAAATTAATAATATTTCATACTAAATGTATTTTCCCTTTGTAAATAAAATAAAATAAAGAATTGATTGGTCATATTTTCTGTCAATCAATTAATTATTTATATTTTTAACTTATCAATTTCTCTAACAAATACAATGTACTGGCTAGTGATTTTTAATATCCAAGTATTAAAACATATCAACAGTATATTTCATACAAATTCCATTTTATATAATTCATAAATACTAAGTAATCAAATAATCATAATTTCTAAATTATGAAGTATTTACATTATACTCAAGATTAAAAAAAATAATATATCAAATATTGTCTAAGATATAATTCTTTTTCACAAAAATTTATCGTTAATTAAATCTCATCCGATTCTCATAAAATGACCATAATTCATTCCAATATTTATAATAACCAAGATAAGATATATTATTTTATAAAATATTATAGCTTAAATAAAGTACGCAACTTTATTTATCAACTATGAGATAGTTTATTAAGTATATGAATCTATGATTATGTCTTTTATGGATAGCGGTGGAAATTTGGGCTCTCCAACTTGGCCCAAACCCAAAAATTTGAGTTCGGGTGGATTCGAGCTTAGCTTTTTTGGGATTGAAGAGAAATTTCGTATTCGGCCTTGCTAGGCTAGGCCAATATATCAAATCTAAAGCCTGTTACCTGGGTATTTAGTTGGGCTTCAAGCTCAAATATCGGGCTCAAACTTTGAGTTTAAAGTTTAGGCCCAAATTTAGAACAAAAAATTTAATTTTTATTTTTCTCATAGTTTTAAAATTTGATTCAAAAATAATTTTATTTTGTGTAAACTATCTTTATATTAATAAAATAAAATTAATATCTTAATAAATAAACAATGCTACAAGTACCAAATATATTAATTAAATTTTTATATCAAATAATGCAGCTATTTTATTAATAATTGATATATTAATAAATATCTTAAAATCATTAAAAGTAAACACAATGAATAATGCAAAGTAATTGGATACCATATATTTATTTAATAAATTTGATAAATTTAGAATTATTTTTGATAAATTATCTTAGTTTATAATAAATAATAAATCAATACAATTTAATATGTAATAAATATTTTGGCTATTATCATTGCAGATCCCTAAACTATAGCAAGATTTACAAATGGATCCCAAAACCTTTGTTTTCCAATTTTATCCCAAAACTCCCATTTTCAAAATACCTTCCGTCCTTTTGCTCAATTCCGAAAGTCTTCCCCCATCAAAAACAAACACATGTGGATTGCACATGAGCCTGTTTCGAAGGGCAATTAAAGTCTTTTCACAGAAAAAAATTAATAATATATTTTTTTGGTGAAAAAAGTTAAACCATGTTTTGTTAATTAATTTGCAATAAAAGAATTATATAAAGTAAAAAGTGATAGTGATTAAAAAAAAAATGGATCAAAAGTAATGAAAAAATAAAATAATTATTTTTAAAAAAATGTATATCTAGAAAAAGTATTAAACAAAAAATGAAAAATTAAAATAAAAAATATTTTTTAAAAAATGTATCTAAAAAAAGTATTCAACAAAAAAAAAAAAAATCATATAAAAAAAAACACGTTAGATTCCTCAAATTGAAAACATACCCAATAGCCCCACCAACACCAAAACACCAATTTCTTAAATTCTCAAATTGAAGAGATATATAGTATCTCAACAACACTAAAGCATCAATTTTTTTCAAATAAAAAAACCCACAAAAATGTTAAATTCTCAAATTGAAGAGATATCCAATGTCCCACCCATACTAAAACATCAATCTTTGTGAAAAATAAAAACCAAATTGAAAAATTATACAGGTGCAAGCCTCCCTAACACCATTATTAGAATCACTCATCTCTACCTATCGTTATTCCATCTCTCTCTCTCTCTCCCCTTGGTGATTTTGTTACTAATCCATATTGTTTGATTTCTTTTGAATGTGAAATATTAAAAAAGGAGATCAATTAATACCAAATAGGAGTTTGATGAATCCTGATCAAGCCCATAGTTTTTCGGCAAACATAAACATCTTCCTTTGGGTGGGAGACATACTTGTGGATATTTCATTACAGGAATCAAAACCCATTTCAAAAATCATTGTCAAGAAGTCATCTATCCACAAATAATCGCAAGCCATAGTTGAAACCTAATTTGCTTGAGTATTGTGATTCAGTAAAAATTTGGCAAAATTGACATGTGGGATTTTTCTTCCACATCCAATCCAAATAGAACTTTGGAAAGCTCAAGCTCAAGCCATATTGGGTTTAGGTTGAATTTGGGCCATTTTTCTTTGGATGGCTTTGATTGAATTTTTGGATTTCGGGCTTTTTTAACATCCTTATCTATGGACTAATCCATATGATGATATACTACATAATTAATCCGGATCTTGTATGTAAAAAACAATGTGCACAAACATATGAAAAATAACGCATATTATTATATCAGAAAATGAAATTACAACTTGTCTTACTCTTAGAGTACAAATGTAACTAACTCTCACTTATTCTAAATTAAGTTTAAGACCATTTTAAAACCTATATTATCTACATGCTTCTCAAGTTCTAGTTGTGGTAGAGTCTTAGTAAAAATGTTTGCTAAATTTTTCTCAAGAAGCTATCTTTGTAATCACTGTCTCCTCTCCAGATGTAACCAATTGGTACTTCCTTTCTATGTATTTTTGTTTTTTGTAATATCTAAACTCTTTAAACTGTGCTATGGCCTCACTATTGTCACAATACAGGGTAATGGGTCGATACATATGATATCACCGGAAGGTCAACAAGGAATTTTTTTAGCCATACAGTCTCCTTTATAACTTTTAATATAGTCACATATTTAGTTTTAATTATGGAGTCTGTAATACAAGTCTACTTGATGCTTCTCCAAGGGCTCCTCCATTTAAAATAAACACATAGCCTCGTGTTGATTTACTAAAGTTAATATCTCCTTGGAAATCTAAGTCTTCTTAAACTCCTACTTGAATACATCAACATATAATCCTCCATTCTCCTTAGATACTTAAATATATGCTTTACTTCAACCCAATATTCCACTTTAGGATTTGATTGAAGCTGACTTACTATTCCTACTACATAACAACTATTAGGCCTAATGCACAGCATGATATACATGAGACTATCAACTACTGAAGCATAAAGTTTCTTACTCATGGATTCTTTGTCCTTAAGAGTTTGGTAATTACTGATTAAAAAGATGAATTCCATTTTTGAAGGGAAAGAATCCTCTCTTGGAGTTCTCCAACCTGAAACCGGCCATTATTTTGTCGATTAGGAAACTTAAAATAAAGCCAACATCTTATTCTTCTAGTCTTGTAAAAGCTTGATCCCTAAAATATAGTTAACGTCACTCAAATTCTTCATATCAAATTGTTATTTTAAGTAATTCTTTAAGCTTGATGATACCTTTTCGTCGTTTTTGACCAAAAGAATATCATCTATATAAAGAACCAGAAAACTACTATTGTACCTTAAATCTTTTTGTATACACATGGTCTATCAAAATTTTTCTTAAAGCCAAACATTTATATGACTTGATCAAACCTGATATTCCATGACCTGGATACTTGCTTAAGTTTATAAATTGACCTTTACAATGTGTATACCACGTATTCTTGGCCTTTGGCTATAAATCCTTCTGGTTGTTGCATATAAATATCATCTTCTAACTTACCGTTCAAGAAAGTTGTTTTCACATCCATTTGCCAAATTTCATAATCAAAAGCTGCTAATATAGGTAAGAGAATCTGAATAGATTTAAGCAGAGCTACTAGCAAAAACGTTTTCATCATAATCTATACCTTCTTTCTATGTATAACCTTTTACCACCAATATAGCTTTGAAGAATTTTACCTTCATATTTTGTCCACTTTTTTTTTTTTTTTTTTTTTGGTAGATCCATTTGCAGCCAATAGGTTTTACCCTTATAACTGCTTCTGTAAGAGACCAGACTGAGTTAAAATCAGTAGATTCCATTTCATGGTCCATGGTCTTTTGCCATTTTTGTACATCAACATCTTCCAATGCTTCCTTATAAGTGATAGGATCATCATTAGGATTATCTATAATGACTTGATAGATATGATCTAACAAGACATACTTTGCAGGTTTATGTATCATTCTCCCACTACGAGTTTATTGTATTGGTTGTTATACATATAGAAAAGGATCTAAGTTTAGTAGTTGTTGCAGATCATCAATTTCTTCATTATCCTCTTCTTATTCTTGAGTTTGGTCCGAAATAGTTATTGTACTTGTTCACCTTCGAATATTTCTAGTGCATTTTTTTTTCTTTAAACATGTATAGGAAACAAATGTGAGGCCCAAGAATTTTAGGTAGGTCTCGAACTGAGTCAAGCTCTTCATTCACCTTACTCTTAAATTTTAAATTCATCATATAATCATCTTCTAAGAAAGTAATGACAGTACTTACAATCACTTTTTTTTTTTTTTCCTTTGGATTATAATATATTCAACTTCACGTTCTATTAGGTAGCCTCTAAACATGCAAGTTTCCATACAAATTCTAATTTTTTAGGTTTTTGTACAAAGACATGTGTAGGGGTACCCCAAGTCCAAATATGACTTAAGTTGGATTTGTGCCATTTTCATAATTCTATTGGTGTCTTTGAAGCAAATTTAAATGGAATCAACTTTAATATCTATAATTATTTCTATGATATGCCATCAGAACAATTCAGGTAAAGATGAATAACTAAGCATCAATTTCACCATATCCTAAATACTCCAATTTCTTTTTTCAGCAACTCTATTTTGCTGGAGTGTTCTAAGAGATGACAATTGAGAAATTATCCCCTTTAAAATAAGAAAGACCTGAACTCACTAGATATATATTTAGCACCTTGTTCAAACTACAAACATTTGATATGGATACTAATTGCTTTTCTACCTCAGTCATGAACTTTTGAAACTTATCAAAAGCTTCAGATTTATAGCGCATTAAGTAATATAACCATATCTTTAGTAGTCATCAATAATATAATGAAATACTCAAATCCGCCTCTACCTTAAACACTCATTAGTTCACATACATCAATCCACACTAGTTCCAACTGTATAGTAGCATAATTTTCTTTGGCTTTGAAGGGCCTCTTTGTCATCTTACCTCCCAAACAAGATTTACATACTGGTAGAGGTTTAAAGATCAAGTAATTTAAAATTTTCAATGACATTAATATTATAAGATAAAGGAATTAAGAAATAAAAACTATTCTTCAATTTTCCAGAACAAATAAAAGTACCATCACGCTTAATTGAAAGTGAAGAATCAAGTTGTACTCTCAAACCATATTTAAATAAACAATTAATAGAAATCAGATTTCTTTTAAAATTCAAAACAAATAGATAGTGTGACAAATATCAATTTTATAATTAAAAGATAACTCCACTAGTCCCATTGCCATCATGAAGACATGTTCCTCCTTTCCCAACTTCAAGCTTTTTTGTCATTTATTGAGTGGACTACTTTATTTGAAACACCACAAAAAGTAACAGACATGGTTAGTGACTTCTAAATTAATGATCAATTTATTATTATAATTTTCCACTAAACAAGCCTCAATTAAATATAAATTACCCATATATAATTTATGGCAACCTCTTTTCTAACGACCCTTTTAACTGCACTTAAAACACTTATAATGACAACCAGTGTGGGCAAATACGGGGCACTGATAGGCTACGTGGTGCTTAATCACACATTACCAGGTGTAGATCAGAGAATGATCCAAGTATAATAATAGTCACTCTCATAACGTTGGGATATTTTTAGAGCGATTAGTTTTAGGGTTCCTAAAAACTCCGAAGTTAAGCGTGCTTAGGTGAGGACAATCCTAGGATGGATGATCTCCTAAAAATCTCTAAACAAAAAATCTCATATTGAGTGCGGTGGCTAAATTGCACACAATATCAACAGAGAGTGACAGGTCCACCAATAACGATGGAATGTTACAAATGGTATTAAAGTCTATATTAGGCTTGAAGTGTGCCAGCGATGGGCCCTATCGAGTGTGGTGGCTAAATTTGGAACAATATCGATAAAGAGTGACAGGTCCACCAATGGAGGTGGGATGTTACACTTACCTTTCGGCTTCTTCACTGTAGCTGGTTTGGCAACTAGAGCTGATTGTTTCTGCTTTTTGTTCTTCTTTTCATTTTTAGACTGTCCCTTAAATTTAGAAAAACTTTTAACATGATATGTACTTGCTGCCTTCATGAGAGTTTTTTTAGCATTTTCAAGTTAGTGCATGAGATTAATAGGAGAAAGTTTTACATTTTTCATGTTATAATTTAATTGAACTAATTTAGAAGAGATTCCAAGATCATGTCAATCTGCACCTTTTTATTCAGCTTAGCCCCCATCACTTCCACACGACTGAAATGCTCCATCATCATGAGACAATGTTTCCAAACAATTCCTCCAATTATACAAGAGAACATAAATGCTCTAATTATTGATTGTCTAACAGTGCTACTGCTCTTAACAAACATCTTATCCAGAATCTTGATCATTTTCTATCCATTCTCCATGTTGGATAATTGCTTCTGCAGATGACTAGTAACACTAGTAAAAATATGATAGCAAATGGTAGTATCCGTCTGTATCCAATCTGCATATTTTGTCTTGGTCTCTTCAAACGCATTAGCAGTAGGTTCTTAGCTTTAGGTTTGTTAGGACAAACTTGTTTTTTTCATACTCAAGGATAATAAAAATGGTACTTTTCCAGTTCTCATAGTCACTTTTATCCAAAAGCTTTTGACTCAAAATTATAACTATAAGATTTAAGTTTGACATTTTCTGAAAATTAAAAAAATACACATATTTTAACACATAATCTTCACAACATATAAATATACAAATCCCTTAACTACTTATGACTTATATTTATTGTAATAATAATTTAGTTTCTATTACAAACACTTATGTTGAATAAGGCATTTGTAATTAGCTATATTTTGAACATAATATTATAGTGTTTTGCTAAGTCAACTTTCTGAAAAAGTGAAATGGGTCTAGACTTCTTAAAAACCTATATTCTTAGACAAAATATTTTGAGATAACACCAATACCTACCACTCAAATATGATTTTGAAAAAATGTACCATTTTGAAGATGATATACATATATAATGTCCTACTATATCAGCTCCTATGGAAGGTGGGATGGATCTCAAATTTCTTAAAAACCTACCTCCTTATACAAAGCATTTTCAAATAATACTAACACATATCATTCAAAATTTATTTTAGAAAAATCAATTATTAATCCAATATTATTTGAACTTTTAATAATATCATCAGAGCCATATTGTGAGGATTATTAATATTATTAAAATTGAATACATTAATAATTAATTTAATTTCAAAATTCTAGTAATCTCTAAGTATTGTTGACATTGGACTGTATAAACTAATTAAGATTTTAAAATTAATTTACGTTCAATCCAATAAAATCCAATTACGCTTATTCGTTGGGATATCATATAACTGTTTTGTAAGTTTTAAATTAATTTTAACATTTGCCCATTTAATAGTTTATTATTAAATTAATGTAGGCATTTTCCATAATAATATAATCTAGATAATATATATATTATTATATACATATGTATATCATATAATACAATAATATGACACTGCCTATACTATATGACATGTTAACATATAAAAATATGTTATATCTATATAATTTAAGCAATTATAAATGCTGAATAATAAATAGATTATAATACATGGTTTCATAGAAAGGAAAATTACAAACCCAATAAAATCAAAAAGCCCAA
This sequence comes from Ziziphus jujuba, assembly GCF_031755915.1. NCBI lineage: Eukaryota > Viridiplantae > Streptophyta > Magnoliopsida > Rosales > Rhamnaceae > Ziziphus > Ziziphus jujuba. Next base: position 12,126,635 of record NC_083386.1, read on the forward strand.
CTAGATATCTTGACCTATTCTTCTTCTTGCTCCTAATCTTGCAAGTCCATGAGATATAGGCCAAGTTAGAACTAATTTTCTAGGATTTTATACCTAAGCCATAAAAACCCTAACTTGTCCAATCTTGAACCTGTTAGCTAAAAATGTCACCGATGCCCATAGACATATTGGATCGCTATGTAATATTACATGCAAGTACATCACATCTAGAGGAAGCTACTGCCAAAATTTCAACTCGATCCAATGGTACATGCACCCTCATGCATCCCAAGAATACATGTGAGTGAGATCCACTCATAGCAACTTCCAATGGTGCATGTGGGCGTGTCCGGTGGTTTCTAGCAGCGTTACAATGGTCTTGGCTTCGTCTTTTCGTATACTATCCATCTATGGTGGTTTCACTTCAAATGGATATCCAAATTCACACAAAAGATAATAAATACTGATGAATGTACAATTTTTATTGGATAAATTTACATATATTTGACAAAAATTTGAATTTATTACAAAATAAGTAAATAAATCAAGAAGGAAACATAATCTTACAACTATCCTCCTTTTTACATCTCAATAAAAAAAATACCAATAAAAATCTACCATGGATGAGGGGTAAAAACCATAATTCATTCATAATACCAAAATTATAAATAACATGAATATTAAAATCCTAGGTGTTATATATCTAATAAACATCATATACACATGAAAAATAAATTATGAATTCAATCTATTACACACTGATTAACCTAAAACTCTTATACCAATTATTGGAATCATAGAGTGGAAGCCAAAAATTGCACAATTGAATAAAGTATGTGATAAATCCACAAGACCTTTCAAACTTCTTTTTACATGACAGATCTGAATATAGACGCACACGATCACAAAAGAAACATGAAAATTAATCTGAAAACACTCTGAAACCACTCAGTTTCTATTTTTCTCTTAGGTATTTTATTTTTCTCTAAGATTCTAACTCTCTAAAAAATATTATATAAAACCTTATGTCACTAGAAGCTAGAAGACAATATATTTATAGACTGTTAACCCTAACCTCCTACAATTTAATAATACCTTGTGTCCAATTGATAAACTCCTTCTTATAACTTAATAATCAGTCAAATAAGAATTATCACTTAATGAGTTAGTTTGAGAATCTTACGACCTATTATTAATCAAGATCCCTAATCAATAGTTTAACTTGCTCTGAGAACATAAATCCAATAATTGTCTATGATAAAAACATCCTGTTATACTTTAAACCCTGTAAACCTTCATTTAGAGAGTTTCATTTAGCTGCAACTCAGATTTCTTTTAGAGACTTTGTTTTTGCAAAAAGACATTTGGGTTTGTTGGTCGTTGTTCACTTTGATTTTGATATTTGATAGCTTGCTATTTTCCTTAATATGTAATTTTTTTTTTCCCTTTGTTTTGTAGGTTGTTGATGATGATTCTGTGTGACTGATAAAAAGAATTGTTATCCATGAGGAAGACAGTAAAAGTAAAGGGACATTGATTTCCCACAAATGGACATAGCGATACCTGGAGTTCACAGTACCGCATGAGAAAAATGAAAGACTACACCGTATGAGAAAAATGAAAGATTACACAGTATAATATTATAAAATTAGATGTTCCTTTAACATGGCATTTGTAAGAGGTTTCTTGTCATGAAGGTTTTTTGAACTGTAACTTTGTAATAATTGGCTGTTATTGTGATTAAACAATTGGTTTTTTATATATTGCGCTTATGAGAAATAAAAATTATATAAATGAAAAAATATATATTTATACCATTTTTTTAATTATTGAAATGAGCAAAATTGCAGCATTTTCTAAATTGTGATAAAAACTGTGGCATTCGTATAAGTATCCTAAAAGTAATAACAAATATTAATAAAAATGTAGGAAAAAATATTTTATTGCATTTATAAAAATGATGTTGTTTTGGGCTTTAACTATTTTACAGCATTTGTAAAAGTGCTACTAATTTATTTACGGTATCTATAAAAATGCCCCAAAAAATACGATATTGGCTTTTGACCACTTTGCAAAAGTGCTCCAAAGCATTTTACGGCATTTTTCATACTGCCAACAAGCCAAAATTTTTTGTAGTAATGTATCCGATTCTATATGAATGAGAAATTTCAATTATAATAGCCAAAGAAAAGTTTTATTTAGTAAATTTAATTTTATATTATTTTCTATTTTCTTTGAGCTTTAATTAGGTGATAATTTTTAACTATTATTTGAAGAAAATATCAATAAAAGCTTTAAAAAAAAGACTTGAATTAGAAACAAAATCAGGCACTAAACAGGCACTTTGATTTTTAGTTTTGAGGAGTATAATTATATGATTACCTGAAGCACGTGGAACACATGGTACATATAAAGATTTGGGCTTGCATAGTATTTTGAATGAAAATTTAAAGATAGACGATTTTACGTTGTACCTATTAAGAACATATTCCACCTTTGTCCTTTTGGGGTTCTTCAAATATTCCACTTTTACCTCATTTCTACACAAATTTAGATGCCCTATTCCTCTCTCGGCCTATTTACTAACATGGGGGGCACTGTGTATTACCGCTTTTTATCCCATTTTTGTGTTCCAACCCTACCCTACACTTTTTCCAACTTTCCCACAAGAAGAGTTATATGCTTATATGGCTATAATCCATGGAAAAGACTCCAATATGAATTCTTTTTTTTTTTTTTTTTCAAATGTTTTTGGTCTTTTTGGGAATGAACTATAGGGTTTCTTGGGTTCTTACACCTTTTTCCTTTCGTGATGTGTGCTTAACTCATATTCAAACCATTTGATGATAACATCTATGTTTTTGGTTTTGAAATTTCTTTAGGGGTTTTACTTGTGTATAAGTGGTTAATACTTTAAATGATAATTTAAGCATTTTACTTGATAACTTGCTTAAAGAACTAGTTTACAAGCCACATCAAACTATTTATAAAATAGAATCCTTTTGATAAACATTGTCATTATAAATGATTATAATGAAGTTATTCATTCATCTACTTTGTTTTTTCAAACAAGGAAAAAAAAAAAAAAGAAGGGAAAATATAAATATAATGTTACCAAATGAGGGATAAGTAAGTAGTCATAGCATTCATATGGATCTCATATCATATATGTCAGCTTCTACATGTCCATTCACACAAAAATGAGAAACAAAAATTTCAATGCAAAATTCAAAGACGGAAAGTAAATCTCTAATACAACTCCATTAGCTAATTTAGCTTTATTTTATGCGGTAGTTTTGGTTGGACACTCGTTATAATTCAAATATTTCACCTAAACCTTGTATCATTTCAAACAGTAGAGCAAGGTTTATAAAATATTGTCTTGTTGCATGCTTTTTCTAATATTTTCAGTATTTGTATAAGAAAAAACAAACTTAAAAGTTGAAAATTCTCTATTAAAGGTGTCGGCTATCTTTAGCAAAATCTTAATACGCAAGTGGTAAAACGGTTTGTGCATGTTTGTCCACATTGTTATCCTGAGCTAAGTAAAGTTCTCCATCTTTTTCCTTAATATACTAATTGTTTTCATTATTTTTATTTCCCACTAATTGTTATAACCAATTTCTAACAGCTAAATGCATTAACATTAATGTCGTTAAACTTTTATTTGGTATTACAACCTACAAGGTATAAAACAAAACACGAACAATTAGTTGTTGTTTTTTGTTTTTTTTTTTTTTTCATAGTTTAAAAATGAACTCAACTATTACTTGTATTCGGTATTAAAAATATAAAAATATGTTACAAACTTATAATTTACATCCATTTAAGTTTCATATAAAATAAAAAATAAAAAAATAAATAATAGAGACACAGCCAGGTCTCCGTTTAGTTACGTGATAATACTATATGATAAGTACTTATCGTATGAACTTTCTAAATTTAATGATATAATACCTAATTTAATAATATTAAGTTAAACTGATAAAAGATTGTATATGTACATATATAGTCAATTCACCAAAAAAAAAAAAAAATTTTTTTTTACATATGCAGTCATATTCACCAAATGTACATTATATAATCATTTTTTTATTATGATATTTTGATGATTTTTCCATCATAACGTTTTTAGTAACCGTTTGAGAGTGATTTAAAATGTCTAAAATCACTTTCAAACCGATAGAAGCAGTTCCAATGTGAAATCATTTTTTGATATTTTTAAAGAAATACCAATTTGGTGATTCTTGATAAACAGAAATCAATTACCAAAACAGATTTCTAATTTCTAATTGACTCTTGGTTACAAATCACAAGAATGTTTATTCTTCCTCGAATTAATCAACTAGGAGGGTCTTTGATTAGAATTTTTCATTGCTTAAAACTAACTCTTACTGGCTTCAAAGGGTTGTATTTAAAAATGTATTGGTAGACCACATCAATCTAGTGAAACAATAAGAGTAATGTATTTAATTTTTAAAGTGTAATGGATTAAAATAAGTTATAGATTTTAAAGAAATCTAAAAATTATTTAATTTTTAAAGTATAATGGATTAAAATAAGTTATAGATTTTAAATCAATCTAAAGATTGTCATGAAATTTCATAAACTCCATACAAAATTTATAAAAATTTTAAAAATTCCTTAAAATAGATGAAATATTTTAAATTGATATTTTTATTTGTATTTTTCCTTATAAGATTCTATAAAATCCATTAACATCTATCCATTTTTAAAATCCTTCTAAGTTAATGACTTTTAAAATTTAATTTTAAAAGATTTTCACAAAATCTTAGTTGGATGCACATGAATTTTAATAGGTTTTTATAAAGTTTATTAAAATATATCTTAAATACTTGTGTTCATTTATATAGACTCACAACAAAATAAATTTGTATGAACTCTATAAGTTTAATATATATATATATATATTAATACAGTTATAATATCTTGATTTTATAAATCAAAGCCAAAAAATCATGTTAAAATAAAAATAATCTATTTACCTTGACTATTTGAACTGTTTCCAATCTTATAACATTAATATATCCTAATTGGGTCAAATACATATTATTGAATTCTAAATACATTTTTAAATCTAAAAACTTAAAACAATTCAAAAAACTGATGAGAGGATCGAATGGTTTTCTATTATACCACCTAAGAATATATATACATATATCGAAGAATTGGTTAAGATAATCCAATGTAAATATCAAAAGGTGTTTTTTTTTTTTTTTTTAATAAAAAGATCCTCTTGGTGAGTATCATCGGTCCAGGCTTTAAGGATCAATAGGTAGTTTGCATCGTGCTAATTCTGGAAAATCCGCAAACTACCTTATCCACGGTCTCTATCATCCTCTTCCACAGTGATATACAAACATGCGATCACACCAAAATTTAAATAGAACTTGTTAAGAATTAAACCCGCAACTGCAGCTTTCTTCCATTTGATCCACCCCCTTGGGTGTAAATATCAAAGGGTGTTGGTAACATAATGATGACCACCATTGAATGGTGTTGGAAGAACGGTTCCTAGGTTTTGTTGACAGGAAAGGATGTGAAAAAGGCTTGGAGAAGGTACCGAATAACACGACTGCACTTGTAAACAAAAAGTTAAATCATCAAAACAGTCTTATACCCTTTAATCATTGTCACGGGATTTTTATTTTCTTTCGACCCCCTTGTTCACTATGATCACCCACCAAATGAGCATTACCATTTTCAAATCTCTGCCCCCACCTATATCTTTTCAATTCCAGTCCATACTATAAAATTGCCAATAATATATATAAATATATATATATATATATATATATATATATTTCCATTATACTATGGTACTCGTGAGGCTACCAGGTGGTATTTCGATTTATCTATATTTAGCTTTATGCACTTGGCTCTCTATTAAAATTTAATACAATTAAAAAAAATTATAATCTCTGTATTTCATATTTAATAAGTAATAAATAAAATTGCCATTCTACCACAGGCATGTTTGAAAATACAATTTAATAAGCACTTATTTTTGTAGTATCTTTATTAATAAATGCTTCATAAAATAAATGATAAAATAATAAACCATATATAATAAAAAAATATTTTTAAATTTATTTTTGATATTTTTATATTTTAACTAATACATTAAATGACTTTTTTTTTTTTAAAATCGTAAAATATTTATTTAAAGAAGTACCAACCTTGATGTTTCTCTTAAAAGCACCTATTTTCACTCTAAAAGCATTTATTAGAATTTCAAAAAACACATCCAAACACGCTTTGTAAGCAAGCAAAATGACATGGTGAATAGGAACTAAATATTATCTTTTAACAAGGGTTATTATATTTATCAAAATACAATTAAGCAAATTAATTCAGTAATTTTTATACAAATTCTAATTTTTTTTTTGGGACATATAAATTCTAGTACTTAACTATAAAACAAAAAATAAAGAAAGTTTGACAAATACAGCAAAATAATGTCTGTCATGAGATTCCATTATGTCCCTTCTAGATTTTTTTTTTGTTTTTTTTTTTTTTTTTTGCGTGTCAATTTTAAGAAAAATGTGAAAGGTATAACCCAAAAAGAAAAGAAAATACATACAGAAAAAGTGGATTTTTTTTTTTTTTCCCCAAAAGAGTGAATGGATAAAGAAAGGCAACCAATAAAAAAATAGTTTTGCTATGGAGCCCCTTCGACTCTTTTTCAACCATGTCATGAAATTGAAAGCAAAACCTCAACAACAAAATCACAAAAAAAATATATATATATATATATATATATATTAAAGAAAATAAAAATAATAACAAAAGAAGAAGAGGCAGATGGGGAACATACCAGAAAGCCCAGAACCCAATCCAATAGTGAAACAGAAATGGTCGATTACCACGCATCCCTGAGCGCGTGACGCGTCACAGAAAAAAAACATGCTGAAGAAAGAAATTGAAACCCAAAATTACGTTTTTCTTTTATAAAAACTACAAACACAAAGAAAACCCCCACGCGCACACTTTTTTTTTAATTGCTAAATCTCTCTCTTCTTTTTATTCGTTGTATTTCTCTTTCCTTTTCCCACCCTCCCCTTCATTTCCTTTCCCTCTTTTCTCTGTCTGCTCTTAAATTCCCTCTGTTTTCCCACACTTTCCCTCTCGTTTTCTCACTCACTCTCTCTCTCATCTAATCCAGTTATCTCCATGAAACTTTTCCCATTTCACGTGACTCCACCTCCCACCTCTTAATCTCCAAAAAAAAAAAATAAATAAAAAAAAAAAAATTCTCGGAAATTTTTCTATATTTCTCCTTCTGATCCACACTATTTCCCTCATGATTTCTCACTCTTTCTTCTACTTATTCTTATTATTCTGCAACAATCACCATCACAGCATCCATAGCCATAGCCATAACCATAACCATAACCAAAAGCACCATGCGATCCCCACAAGCTCAGGCAGCTCGTAATGGGGAAACCCCATCACCCCACCACCACCATCCCCATAGATTCCCAACCCCTCCTTTCCACTCCACCGTCTCCGTACAGAAGCTCAGGCGCTTCAACTCCTTAATCTTCTTCTTTCGTCTTGCTTCTTTCTCTTTCTCTCTCGCTTCCTCCGTTTTCATGCTCACTAACTCTCGCGGCTCTAATTCTCCTCGCTGGTACGATTTCGATGCCTTCAGGTATGTAAAATTCTACTTTTCAACCGTTTACTCAATTCAAATTCACGCTTCGATTTTCTTTCTTTTCTTTTACCGAAGACCGTTTGTTTGGTTGCTGAGAAAATAATGATTGTTCGAATTTTCGGATAAAAAAGTTTTGGATATTTTTCCCCCTCTTTTACGGAATTTTAGGGCGCTGTTTGTTTTGAAATTTTTTTCCTTTTAAAAAATATTGTCTTCATGTTGCTTTCCCTCTTTAAGCAAGTCAATTACGAGGGAAAGAAATAAACAATTAATTTTAACTACTTCCTTTTGATGATTCCAAGAAAGGTTACAAGAAGGCGCTTAGGTTTTTTTATTCGAAAATCTGAAAAACTAGGTTTGAAAATTCTACAGCCTTTTTCTACGGTTTTCAAACTTTTTCTGAACCTAATTCAAACAGATAATTAAAAAAAATAAAAAAACAAGGCAATGCGTTATAAACAAAACAATAGCAGCCAGGCAAAAATCAAACAATTAAAAAAAAGAAATAAGGGTATTTTAATTTTCCTGCACATTCTCAGGAAGCAAAAAGGTTTATATCATGTTTGTGTACCTGTTGCAGATTCGTATTCGCAGCGAATGCGATAGTGGCGGTGTACTCTCTGTTCGAAATGGTAGCTTCGGTTTGGGAAATATCAAGAGGAGCTACTCTCTTTCCCGAAATCTTACAGGTCTGGTTCGATTTCGGCCACGACCAGGTTCACATTCCCTCTCTCTCTCTCTCTCTCTTTCTCTCTCTGTGTACTTTTTTTTGTTAAATAGTATTTTCCGAATTAAATTAAAGTGGAATTATTAAGAGCAATGATCGTGTAGGTGTTCGCGTACCTCCTTCTGTCTGCGGACTCGGCAGGAACGGCCCTAGCCAAAGCGCTGAAAAGGATCGACACGTGCACGGCGTCTAACGGGTTCTGTGTTCAGGCCGACATAGCTATTGCCTTGGGATTTGCCGGGTTTCTGTTCCTAGGGTTTTCGTCGCTGCTCTCGGGCTTCCGGGTCGTCTGTTTCATTATCAACGGCTCTCGTTTTCATCTTTAGAGAGAGATAGAGATATAGAGAGAGAGAGGAGAGTATTTGGGTGCGACAGGGTCTTGCTTTTTCCACCGCGTAACCGTACCTGTGGCATCGGTATTCTTGGGTGGGAGTGAGACTGATTGGATATGTGTGTGGCCATGCTGATGATTTGTAGTAGTGTGTACAGGGGAGAGGTTTTTTTTTTTTTTTTTTTTTTTTACGTCAGCGTATTCTTTTTTTTCTTTTTTTCATTTTTTTTTTCTCTTTTCTGGGGCTAACTGCTAAATTTGATTTTTTGTTGTTAGAATAAGAATTTGGGTGCAAATTTTGATTGGCTTTCAGTCTGATATTTTACAATCAATATGCAAAAACCTTTTCATAGATTTTTTTCTATCTCTTGAACTTGAGGGATTTTTAGTTCGGAGGGATAATTTTTATTGAGTTTTGATTCTATATATATCAAACTAATATCGAATTAAACCTCATATGTTAAGAAATTATACATAGACATAAAACCGTTCAAATGGTGAACAAATAAAATAAAAAGACATCTTTAGAAGTGACCATTTAGAATTGATTTTGAAATTTGTTACAAGTGATAATACGAGACTCATTGGTGATACAATAATAATTAATTGGTTCTATCGAAATTCTTGTTTGACTTTTCAAAAATTAAAAATAAATATGAGAAAATGAATCATATTGATAACCAATTAATTTAGCTCGTGAGCATTTAAATTCCATGGTGGTGATCACGGACACTGGTTAATATAGCATTTGTCTTTCAAATTGCTCTTAATTCCCTATGAAATGCTGAACAACCCGACACAAACTCCACTACTACAGAAACCGAGCATAATCTTATGCGGTAATAGTCCAAATAGTCCAATAGAAAATCCTTCTTAATCGCATCCAAAAATATCACAAAAAGACATCCAATAAGTAAAATGCTTAAACATTCACCCAATATATATATATATATATATATGCATTAACTGAGACAGTAAAATCCAAAAGAAAGTCCTACTCAATCGCATCCAAAAATACCACAAAAAGACATCCAGTAAGTAAAATATTGAAATTTCTCAAGCTTCTTCAACGAACAAATCATGTATAGAACAATCATTTTTGCTTAATGCATAGAAAATTTTGATGAAAACTTATTTGCAAATCAAGAAAACATTTGTCATCTTACCATTGAATTTGAAATTTTTTATTTTTATTTAGTTATTTTTATTTTTATTTTTTTGCCTCCTCAATTTTTACTGTAGGTTTAGTTGTACTTGTAGGAACAAAGTATCATTTAAAATGAGCTCAAAACGGTAAAAAGGCTGAAAGGACAAACATATCAAGATGATATTGATAGTTGGTACGGAAATTTACACACGGTATTTATGCTAACAAAAAATTATAATTTATACTCGGTATTTATGCTAACAGAAATTTATAGATCTTATCTAATGTCTTTATGCTAACAAAAATTTATAACTTATACTCGGTATTTATGCTAACAGAAATTTATAGATCTTATCTAATGTCTTTATGCTAACAAAAATTTATAATTTATACTCGGTATTTATGCTAACAGAAATTTATAGATCTTATCTAAGTTCACATGCACATAAAAGTTTATTAAAAAAAAAAAAAAAAAAAAGCATCACAACTCCAGGTTTTTAGTTGCCTTCATATTTGGGGTCCGCCATCACAAAATGGTAAGCAATCACCAGGACAAATATAAAAATGCCAAGAAAATTGGCAAAAAAGCCCAGATCCTGATCATCAATCATCTGTAGAATAAAGATAATCATCATAAATCAGCAACATATTCCAAATGAGCACATCACTTCTGTAATGGTTCTTTTACAGGCTTATAGATCACAGCAACACCAGTTTCATTAAAAAAATGTACTGGAATCAAATTATCAAAGATATTCTAGGCAAAGATTACATTGATGCTAGCAATTAAAAAGAGTTGGAATATCACCAAAACAGTTTCTAAGATTGGCTATAATAGTTTCCATAGCATTCGAGCCATCAACCAATCATGTGTAGTAGCAAATATTATTCTGTTATTCTACAACTAGAGGAAAAAGAAAACCATGACTGCAAGGATGTGAATAGAATATTTAAACATCAAAAGTAAGAGAGAGAGAGAGAGAGAGAGAGATTAAAAGCAGGTAGACAATAAAAAACAATAATAATAACTAAATAAATAGAAAGTGGCTATAAACAACAATTTCGAAATGCCAATTAAAACCAGAAAAATAGAACGTGGAACCTATAAAGTAAACATAAAAGATGAATAGACATGGCCGGTCAATAGAAATGCCCAGTCATACTTTTACTTTATTTTCCCTAACCTAAGTCTTATTAGCATACAACTGCACTGTGCTCAACCTATCTTACATATGCTACTTGTATTAAGTTTTTGCTGTGCTTGTATGTTTTGTTGTATCTCGAGGCATTCTGACCATAATGAACCTCCATGTCCAGCCTAAGATTGAAGAAGCTCTAACGTATTTTTAATGTGTACAAAAAAGAGATGCAGCAGGACAAAAGGCACAGAAGGAATAATACGTCTATCAATCCAGAACCAGTTACTCCTCAAACCAAAATTCACACTTTGAATCCAATCAAAACTAGTTAGGACTTAGAACTTAGAACCTTAATCTTATTGGCTGATTTTTAAAACTGCTTCTCCACAAAACAAAGATCACCATGTTCAATCTCTGCAGTTGAATTTATACACTACCCAACCAAAATAAAGCTTTCTACTTGATCTAAATATGCAGAACTTAAAACATATAGTGGCCAGTCTATTAAAGTGCAAAACATAAAATTCCATGATGATTATGAAATACTTTTCAGATCATTTTAGAATCGTCCCTAACTAAATCTCAAATCATCCCTTTTGCAATGAAACTACAAACTAATACTTTTTCCCAATAACACCATAATCCTTGCAGATTGTCTCTTCTAATTCCCAATAACAGTAAGAAATTGACTTTCAAATCTTCAAACTCAAACATACTTTAAAACTCTATAAAATGACAAAGTTTGTAGACACTGGACATTTGGACTTATCTTAAAGACCCAGAAATGCAGTATCATGATTTTTGAATCTCCTACTCATTAAAACGCAATGTATGGTGCTACATGTCACTTTGGACATAACCGACCTTAAATGTCGAATTCAGACAAAAACCCAGATCTTAAACAAGAAGAAATGACAGTTTTCCTTTGCATTAAAAACTCTCAGCTAAAGAGACAGATTTAAATGTCTTAAAGTGTCCCAGGTAGTATAGAATTTGTGACTCAGTGATGCACCAAAATTAATTTAGTGGCATTTTTGAATCAATGTATCACCTCTCGCTAAATATACTTAACAATGCAAATAACAGAATTAAGAGAAAACGAATGAATTTTTCAGGGATTAAAAAATAAAAATTTCAAGCCCTCTAAGAAAGTATAAAACCACAAAAAGGAAAAAAAAAAAAAAAAAGCGATCGCAGTGGGATTCGAACCCACGACCTTTAGATCCGGAGTCTAACGCGATATCCACTCCGCTATGCGATCGACTATGTCATATTTATCGAATTTCAATTTCACATATTCTCAACTGTCCAGTTTCTATAATACTACTAAAAAATAAAGAAAGAAAGAAAATACGAACAGATTCGCACGCCAAGGATCAACGGAAAAAAAAAAAAAAAAAGATCGCAATGTAATTCCAAGATCCAACAACATAAAAGCTCCAAAATCGTGAACGATCCGAAATAAAAAATAATAATAATAAAAAAAAAAGTGCAAATATGTATGAGCTGCTGCAATAGCCAGAGACTGAGAATGATATAGAAAAAACATGTACGCTTACCGTGTTTTTTTTTTTTTCTTTTTTTTTCTTTTTTTGGATGAGATGCAAAACGCCAAGACGATCCACGAGATCTCCGACGAGCAGATGCTAAACTATGGCTCTTTTGCTGTTGTAGCGGCGCTCAAAATTTCATTCACCGCAACCAAAATGAGTGGTTTTTTCTTTCTTTTTTAACTAAAATTAAAATTTAGCTTAACTTGACACCTGGATAATTGGTCCATGCCCAAAGAATGATCAGTGGGTTCAACTTTAAAGAGCCTTACTGGTGGGCCCAAGTCCAGGTGGTTTCGCTCGTTTACATCATTTGTTATAGTGGTACGCAAAATTAATTCAACGCGTCTAAATCCACCAGTTTAATTTATTTTTAACTATTTGAATTGAATTTTTTATATGAATTGGTTGGATTGAGTTTAAAATATTATAAATTTTATAAATTAGATTGAAAATATAAATTCAATACAATTTCAATCATATATTATATAATTAAAAAATTATATATTTTATATTTTTTTTTAATTTTTATATATCAATTTTTAATATATATTCTTTAACAAATCCCTAAAATCCCAAAATGCAATGAAACCCTAAACAATAGCATGTCTTATCATTATGTTGCCTTGCTGCCTCCACCACCACCATAGCCATTAATCAAGTTTCGACCATCACAACTATCAAAACTCATGGCACAACAAATTATCAGTTGCTGCTCATTCTTCATTTCTTTGCTTCAATACTCAACTATCGGTTGTTCATTCTTCATTCTCTACTTCAGGACTTATGGCAACTTCACAAGCAATGCTCATTATTTGCTTCATAGCTCGGCATTAGCTTGTTGCTCTTTCTCAGCTTCAAGACTCACAGCAATTTCACAAGCAATATCCTTTTTTGCTTCAATACTTAGCATCAGCTTGCTGTACCGAACCGATTAACCAATCCAAACTAAACCGATCATAAATGGTTTGGATTGGTTTGGGTTTAAAGTTTCAATGATTTGGATTGGATTCTTCTATTAGGTAAACCAAAAGTATGGATTAGGTTATATTTTGGTTCAAAACCAAACTAACACAATCTATGCCCACCCCTAGTTTATTGAAGTAAAATTTCAACTGCAGGAACCTGAATTTTACCATAATTCAATTTTGATTTCTTAATTTTTTATACATTATAACTGCAATCTTTGATTTAAATAGATATTTATATGATATTAGATGGGATTCTACGTGGTAGTTGCAATTACATATACATCCCCTGTTTGAAAACATGCTATTGAAAAAAGTAATCGTTGGTCAACAACTCTATTTTTGCTTATATATTCTGCTGCAAATCCACCTTATACAAACTTGCTGATTACATTGAAAAAAAAAAAAAAATCAGAAACCATATACAAACCAAAACCAAACCTGCACACAAACTTCACCTTATACCACGATATAACCTACATAAAAGCTACACTACACTACCTGCACTACACTGCCTACACCACGTGATATAAACATATACCACACTGTCTGCACTATATACAAACATACTTTTTGCACCATACTCAATATACAAACTAATACGAATTTAGCAACTTACATCCCATGCACGTCCCATACGCCCATGCATGAACCAACCTCACCATGCCAGTTGCATGGGTCTCACGTGCAGCATGGAGTTAAAGCTCACCACGCCACTTGCATGGGACTCGCGTGTTGCATGGAATTAACGTAAGAGAGTGGAGGTATATTAGGACCCACTCCTTCCTTCTTTACAAATGTAATAACTATAGCCACGTTCTTTATTTATGTAGGAGTAGTTATTGTGCAGCCATGTTCTTCCTTTTGTATAGGAGAAGTTATCAGTAGTAATAGCCTATATGAACTAAGTGATGTAATGGGAAAAACGTAAATAAGAAAACTATCTTTCGTTCCTCTCTCTTTCCCTTTTCCCTTTTACTCAAAACAGGGCACCCATCATAAGCCTGCACCTCACCATCACAAGCTACACCATACTAGCTACACTACACAATATAAACTTACACCACACTGCCTATACCACAATAGCTACACTACACAATATAAACTTACACCACACTGCCTGCACTGTCAGGACCCGTCCAGAATTCCTTCCTCGGAACCCTAGACAAGCCCTGATCCCAGGAAAACCCTACCGAACCCTCCAACGAAAAATCCGGCAGAGCCTCCCCTAAGGGATTTACTTATCATAAATTACCTGCACTGAAAACACACTTCTAAAAACATCCCCTTATTCCTCCCACGATACTACAAATTGATTCCACAAATTTCAGCACTTCAAAAGAAAACAGCGGCAACCCAGTGCATAAATAATAACCACACGTCCAATACAGTATACAGAGCATTATACAACAAATGTGGAATTTATAAAATGACAGATAAAGAAACAATACAAGTTCAAGAGGAAAAAGGGAAAAAAAACTTCTTGAACCTTCGGCAACGAACTGAGACGTTGGGCTCGCCCCGGACAATCAACGTCTCCAACCTGGACCTAAGGGAACGGAATTTAAGAGTGTGAGATGCTAATCATCTCAGTGAGTGACCCTATCTACTAAACACCTTTAATATTAATAATAATATATCAAATAAAAGGATTTAATAAATCAATACCGAACAATTAAATAAATAAATAAATAAACAATTGAAGTAATGCTTTCTCTCAAAACCCTCACTATTCACTCCGTTGGAAATGTTCCCCTTTTAAAACATTTTCACAAAACCCGATGTACGTACTCCCCGAAAACCAAGGGACCAAATAATTTAATAACAACAAATAAATAAATAAATAAATACCCAAAATATATAATTAAAATATAATAAATTATAGTAAATAATTTTTTGAACACCTTTGGGGTTTAGAACATTATTTGCAATTTACACCGACGCACCACACCATATACCGGTGATGCCCTCCGATACCCAGCGTCTCGAGCACCGACTGGCGGGGGGTTAAAGAGAGAAACCTGCAACGGTCACTTCGGCGTCCCGACAGTACCGCTGCTAAAACCATCAACCCGGCCCAGGAGGGGGGCGGTTGTGCACAAACAAACTTGCCTGCCCACGGTCCAATGGCAACTCACGGGTGAAGTAATAACCGCACGCTAAACCACATAATAACCGCGCGCTACCACGTGTCCATACACCATACACCAGAACACCAATACTGTATGAGTGCGTCTAAAAATAAACCTTAACAACCAACCGTACCGTTTTCCAAAATTACCGTGGAAAATACATTAAAATTTCACACTTACCATCCCACATATTTTTATTTAACAACCCAGTACGAAACAGCGATAACAACAAACCACAATTTTCTCGAAATACGAGATGCAACCATAAAAATACCGCGGGCATAATTTATAAAATTTAACCAAATATTTTCGTAAAATATTTAACTCAATTATGCCCGGAAATTATTATTTAAAATCACGTACAATTAATACCGAAATCCACTTTGCTCATGTATAATAAATAAATTAAACCACAATAAAATTCATAATTAAATTGCACCACATGAGCATAATTTAAATACCAATCAAACATAATTAATTGCCCAAAAATGATATAAAATCCAGACACAATTAATTACTGAAAATACTTGCTCATGTGTAATAAATACCATTTAATCACAATAAAATAATAATCGGGAATTTCTAATGACCCCAAAATTTCCATTTATTACCAATGGATAAATATATATATAAAATAATATTTTTCCCGATTATATTTAAAATACACCACATGAGCACCAATTACAGATATCAAATTAATACCACATAAATACAATTAATTACCCCAAAAATATTTTTAAAGGTGGGTCACTCACCTGGAGCACGCAATTAAACTATGATCCACCATGGGATCAATTTTACGACTCACCGGTGCTCCTAGAACAAAATTCACAGACAGTCAAATAAATTAATATTTTATTCGGATAATTAATACCCGGTACCCGGGGGGTCAAACACAAACTTTAACCAAAATAGGCGAATGATATACTGAATCGAAGCTCGTGGGATGAGGATCACAAATCCGGTCTCCATCGACCCCAATTCCGCCGGAGGTGGCCGGAATTTGGTCGGAAAGCTTCGGCCGGTTTTGATCTTGAGGGATCTTTCAAACGGTGGGGATTTTGGGCAAACTAACCCCGGAAATGGACTCAAAGGGGTCGAAAATAGTGGGATAGAGGTATGGGACGGGCTGGTTTGGTCGGAAACGGCAAGAATCGTCGGAAAATTTCCACCCGCCGCCGCGACTTCGCCGGCCCGATCTGGGCGCGTTCGGCGGCGGCTGGCCGGGAAATTTGGTGGCCGAGTTCGCGAGGTGGTGGGCTTGGACGGTGGCCGGCGCGTGTACTGTATGGGTGGCCGGAAAAAGTGCAGCAAGGAGAGAGAGAGGGACGGCCGGTGGGAGAAAAAAAACTGTGTGTTTTGTGTTTTGGTGCTCGGGGAAGAAGAAGGAAAAAAAGGAAAAAAAAGAAAAAGAAAAAGAAAAGAAAAAAAGAAATGGTGTTTTCCCACGTGGGGAAAAGAAAAAGAAAAAGAAAAAGAAAAAAGAAAAGAAAAGGAAAAGAAAAAAGAAATAAAATAATTAAATAATTAAACAAAAATATTATCATTTAAAACAATAATAAAATAATTTGATTTTACACATGGTTGACATGGCATTTCACCATGGTGACACATGGTCACCTTCAATAAGTCACACGTGGCACATCGTTACGCGGTTAAAAAAATAATATTAAAATAATACAGTATTTAAAAAACTCTACAGGTCCATAACTTTCAAACCACATGTCCAAATCGGACGTGCCGCCAGTCTACGGATTCGTACCAACGTGTACTTCGTAACGGTACCTCAGTCAACCTAGAATTTCAATCGGAACAAAAAGTCAACTTTTGACCCCTTCGGTCAACGGTCAACGGTCAACGTGCAAAAATTCCGACATGGTTCAGGATGGGGTGTTACATGCACCATATACAAACACACTTCCTACACCATGCACAATATACAAACTTGCATCTCACCATCATAAACCTTACCAGCTTGCATCTTTACCACCAATAACCCCAAAAAAAAAAATGTAATCATCTTGTGGAAGTTCTGAAATCAATGGAGGAATAATAATGTTCAAAAGTAGAATATGCTGCTATAGGAAAAAAAAAAACAGCCATAAAGATATCAAAGTCCAATACAAATCCATCAAAATTGTATTTTTTTCTATAATAATGTAAAATGCAATTTCTATACATTTTAGATTCCTGATAGAGAAGAATACAATGATGATGCAAATAATCAAGAGAGGAAATAATGCTGCTAACAAAGTGAAAATCTATCCTAACTCCAACTCCAAATTCAAGCTTTAACAGTAAGAGTACAAAATTGAGAGGCAATGGAAAATGGGATTAAGATGATTATGCTGGTCAATATGCTATTTTTTGGCATAACAATTGCAATATTCATGTCAACAATAATGAAATAACTGTTATATAATGTAAATACCATGTAATTTTAGTTACTAAATAAAAAAACTTTCATTTATAATATCAATTCGTCAAGTTATGATGCATTCATATATGTGTATTTACATTTGTTACATTATGGCTATACGAAAACAAGGGGTATAAGCCCAACTATCAAAAAATCTAACTGTGGCTTTACAATTATGCACCAAACATATACCAATGTCACTTGCACCAAAAAAATAGTATAATTTCATACTATTTGCACCAGACAAATAATATAAAGTATACTTTTCGTAGTTTCTTCAAAAATAGGTACACACTGCTATACTATATTTTATGTCCTAAAAAGCATAAACAATATGCACAATTGGAATTCATAGCCTCCCAATTCAAAAAACATAAACCAACCTAACATTCCAATAATTATTACTACCTGAGCAAAACATAGTTGCTGGTTGACTAACCTACAACTTGTTCTTCTCTTTGCCTACAAAATTCAATCCAAGAATTAATGGTATGCTTAGTTTAACATATTGTAATCCATCTTACAAATAAATTCCAAAAACTATTATACCTGTGCAAGAAGAAAAAGTAATGAGGTTGAACCTCTTGCAACTAAAGATGTTGTTACTGGTGTTGAAGTTGTTACTGCTACTGTTGTAGTTAAACCATTGCCAATCTCTTAACCACTTTCAGCCTTAATATTAAGATATAAATCATGATATTAGAGATTGTATACTTAAGTAAAAATACTAAACAAACTGAACAAAACTTATATAAATTATTTACCGAAGCTGTTGCATTTGTAGTTCCAGCATTCCCTTATCCTTAACCACATCCATCCTAAATAATAAAGTATAATGTTAAAGGTTATAAGCAAATTTGTTTGTTTTTAAATAATTAGAATAAGCATATGAATTGATTACATTACCTTCCTCCATCTTGCCTTTTTTCTGTTGTTTTGAACCTGAGAACATGACCTTTTGTTATGGCTAAGATCCCTATAAATCCCACATCTAAGTGCAAATAATTTTTGCTCCCTCAATGGTTCATTAGTTCCCTTTTTCTCGTCAATTTTAGCCATTCAGGTGGCCTTTTGCTTTGTGATGGTAATAATCTATCCACTTGAACTTCAGGCCACTCGAATTCATTAGGTATAAGGTGGATCATGTTGTCATAGGTGGCCAAATAAGCTTTCTTGGTTAAGCTTTTATCCACATATGCAGTGGAGTCACCTCTCTTGTCAACAATGCATGCCAATACATGCTTATATAGAATGCCATTTATTTGTTAGGCTCCACAAGCATAGGAAAACTTATCCAAATGAACAATAACCACCTTGGTATCCTCAATCACCTCAAACTTTTCATTACCAGCCTACATAACTTTGCAATCTTTGGCTTCCTTTCTAAACAAATTAAGACTATCTTACATTTTTGAAGGGATATTAGTTATCCAAGTAAGAGCTTTTGTATGTCTTTCATGGAACATCCTCATCATTATTCTGCTGATATACTCAAGTAAAGACAGTATTAATTTATCCCTATGACCATTTAATTTGTTGTTAATTGACTTGGTCACATTTTTAGTGACTTGGTCAAACTTAATACTAAATACGAAGCAAGAATTGCCATTAACTAGTCATAAGCGGCCATTGAAATTGTCTTAATCGCTTTCATGTTATAGTTGAACTCTTGTACATTTATTGCCTTACATGCATCCCAAAACAGGTTCCTCACTTGCAATTCTGGAAACTTAATCTTGAAATTAGTAAATATATGCCTCGCACAATATCTATTTTTATTCCTCGAAAATAAGTGAGTTAAGGCACTCGATACCCCTTTTTACCAGCTGTCATAAATGTAATGGTTATCCTCTCTGCCACACCAACATGATTATGCAACAGCTCTACAAACCAAGACCAATTACTTAGGTTTTCAACTTCACAAATGGCAACTACAATTGGAAACAAATAGCTATTTACATCCAAACGAACAGCAGTTAGCAAAACCCCTCCAAAAGGCCCTCTAAAATGGCACCCATCAAAACCAATAAATGGTTTGCAGCCATTCAAATAGCCTAACTTTTGAGCTGGAAAACTAAGAAAAAACCTTTGAAATCGAGGGTTTTCAGACAAAACAGACCTAATTGACTTGATTATACCATTGTTTCAGGATTCATAACCTTAAGAACACTAGCATACTTATGTAACTTGGGTTAATACTTTGCATAATCATCATCAAGTGAAGCAAGTGCAATTCTCTTAGCCCAATACAATTTTTGTTTGTGACATTCAAGTCCAAACCTTTTCATCACTTCTTCTAGAATTTTTATATACTTTGCATCTAAATTTGACCTAAACTAATCCCTTAACTGATGGCAATCCAAGTACCTATAGCAATAGGATTCTCTATGCTCTTCATAATAAGTTTTTATCTTGAAAATTATCTCATCATACAGTAGAGATGCATGAATTCTTCAAGGATAGCTCACAATATTCCCACAACATGCAATAATCCTTATGTTCTGATTCTTAATTTTTATCGACCTAAACCCCCTCTTGTACATCATATGTATTTAGGACTTTTCCAAACTTTTTCACATTCTCAAAAACTTGAAATAATGCCAATTTGGTCCCTCCATTAGCTAAAGGTTTATATACATTTCCACTCATACCTCTAACTAACCTTGCAGTTGGACTCTCATCTTCTCCTCACCATCTACCTTATAATGTGATAAATCTATCTCATTGCCACTTCCACTACTATCACCATCATTGTCCACTGTCACATTCTCAACTTGTTTAACACCATCATCATCTTCATCATTCCATTTAAACTATTCATATGGATCAAGTTCCTCATCATTTTCTGCATCATCTATAGCTGTTTTACTGGGAATGTGTTTATGTGTGGGGATATGTTTTTTATTAGAGTTTACTTTAGGATTATTAGGGATGAGGTCAGATGATGGTATAGGATGTTCTTCATGATTGGGGATGGGTTCAGATGGTGGAATTGGAGCTGCTTCATGATTGGAAATGGATTCAAATGATAACATAGAAGTTGGTTCATGGTTTGAGAATGGGTTCGGATGGTTGAATAAGAGTCACTTCATGAATGGAAATGTAACACCCCGTCCCAAATCGCACCGGAATCCGTGCACGTTGACCGAGGTTGATCGTTGATCGTTGACCGAAGGGGTCAAAAGTTGACTTTTTGACTCTGTGGGAATTTTGAGTTGACCAGGGTACCGTGGTGAAGTGCACGATGCCCCGAGTTTGTAGACTGGTAGCACGTCGAAAACGGAGCTACAGTTTGGAAGTTATGGACGAAACAAGTTGCGGTCCAAACTGTCCAAGGGGTGCCAGAGTTGACTTTTTGTTTATGGGGAAATGAGCTTTGACTCGTGCATGGTTGTGAAGTGCTCGTCGATACGAGTTCACAGACTAGCGGCACGCTCAAAACGGACATCCGGTTAAAAAGTTATGGACGTTTGAAGTTTACCGGATACCGTATTATTTTAATGTTTTTGGGTCTGTGAACAGTGAAATGCCACATGTCAGCTTCTGATTGGTCCACGTGGAATGAACAGTATCACACATGGGTTTTTATTTGATAAAATTCTCGGGGAAGAGAGAGAGGAGAGAGAAAGAGAGAGAGAGAGAGACCGCCGGCCACCGGAGTTTTTCCACTGTTCCAGCCGAGTTACTGTGCACGCACCGGCTAGCAAGCTTGCCCTCCACATTTCCGGAAAAACCTCCAAGTTTCACGGCGAACGGCCGCCGGACGCGCCCGGATCGGACCTCCGAAGATCGGCGGCGAGTTTTTCCCCTCCACCGCCGGCCACCGCAAATCAACCCACTTCCGGCCATTTTCCGGCCACACGCGCCAGTCACCCTTGATCCTCTCCTCAAGTCCGGGCGACCCACCAAAAATCATGGCCATCGGACCACCGACGCCCCGGGATCAGAGCGTTTTCCGGCGAGGGGCCGGAAATCTTCAAACGGTGATTTCTCCACCGTCCGACCTCCGTTTTGCTCACCGCCGGTCCCGTTGGGTTGCTCTCCTCACGATCTACAAGTCTGCAAAATTTCACGACCAACGGCCACCGCACGCGCCGCCGCCGGCGAAGGTTGCCGGTGACCGCGGCGGCTCGCCGAAAAGTACTATTTCGGTGAGTACCCGAATTTTCGGCCAGCTCCAGTCCGCTGTGTTCGACCTCCTGAACCCGAATCCGGCTTCCATTTCCGCCAATTCGCGACGGTTTGGGAGAATTGCGGAGCCAAAACTCGAAAAGCTTTCCGGCGAGATTCCGACCCCGTCGGGTCCGATCACCGGAAAGTAAGACCGAATCCGTGATCCTCATCACGCGAGCTTCGGTTCGGTATATTACTCGTAACCCCTTAGATATCGTTTGGTGTTCGCTCCCCGGGTACCCATTTGGAAATTACCCGAATAAAATATTAATATTTTTGGTTTGTGCACTGTGGTTGTTTAGGTGCACGCGCGAGTAGTGGAGTTGATCCCGAGGAAGATCTTAGTTGATTTGCGTGCTCCAGGTGAGTGACCCACCTTCAAAAATTATTTTGGGCAATTAATTATATTAAATTGGTATTTAAATTATGCTCATGTGGTGTGATTTATTTATGAATTATATTGTGGTTTAATTTATTATGCATGAGCAAGGTGTATTTTGGTAGTATTTGTACGTGGTTTTAAATTTATTTTTCGGGCATAATTGGGTTAAATATTTTACGAAAATATTGGTTTGAATTTTATAAATTATGCTCGCTGTATTTTTATGGTTGCATTTCGTACTTCGTGAAAATTGTGGTTTGTTGTTATCGCTGTTTCGTACCGGGTTGTTTAAATAAAAATATGTGGGATGGTGTTTTGTGAAAATATGGTATACTTCCCACAGTGGTTTTGGAAAAACGGTACGGTTGGTTATTATTGTTTATTTTTAGACGCACTCATACAGTATTGGTGTTCTGGTGTATGGTGTATGGACACGTGGTAGCACGCGGTTATTATATGGTTTAGCGTGCGGTTATTACTTCACCCGTGAGTTGCCATTGGACCGTGGGCAGGCAAGGTTATTGTTGCGCATAGCCGCCCCCCTCCTTGGCCGGGTGATGGTTTTTAGCAGTCGGGACGCCGAAGTGACCGTTGCAGGTTTCTCTCTTTAACCCCCCCGCCAGTCAGTGCTCGGGACGCTGGGTATCGGAGGGCATCACCGGTATATGGTGTGGTGCGTCGGTGTAAATTACAAATAATGGTTTAAACCCCAAAGGTGTTCAAAATGATTTATTATAATTTATTATATTTTTATTATATATTTGGGGTATGTTTTCTATTTATTTATTGTTTATCAAATGGTTTAATCCCTTGGTTTTTGGGAGGTATGTACATTGGGTTTTGCGAAAAGGTTTTAAAAAGGGAACATTTCAAACGGAGCGATTGGTGAGAGTTTTGTGGGAAATTATTATTTTTCCAACAGTTATTATTATTTATTTATTAATTGTTGGTATGTGTTCTATTCCTTAATTGCTATTACTATTATTTTTATTATTGCAAAAGGTGTTCAGTAGTTTGGGTTACTCACGGAGATGATTAGCATCTCACACTCTTAAATTCCGTTCCCTTAGGTGCAAGTGGTGGTAGACGTTCTTCCGGAGCGAACCAAGTTTTCCGCTGCTATTGTGTTTCGAGAAGTACCTTTGTACTCTTTCATTTCAGTGTATTATTTCTTTCAGCCTTGTTGTATTTCTGTTGTTTAGCACTTCTTAAAGCTCTGTATACTATTGGGATACTTCTGTTTTATTTATGCACTGGACTGTTGTTGCTTTTAAGAAGTGCTGAAATTTGTGGAACAGTTTGTAGTTTGTGGGAGGAATAAGGGGATGTTTTTAGAAGTGTGTTTTCAGTGCAGGTGGTTTGTGGTAAGTAAATCCCTTAGGGGAGGCTCTGCCGGATTTTCCGTTGGAGAGTTCGGTAGGGTTTCCCTGGGATCAGGGCTGTCTAGGGTTCCGGGGAAGAAATTCTGGACGGATCCTGACAGGAAATGTGTTCAAATGATAGCATAGGACTTGGTTCATGGTTAGGGATGGTTTGAAAATCTAGTTTAGGTGGCGGTGCAAACAGTGACATAGGGATCTCATTGACATTCCATGCAAGAGGTATAAAATCTACATCCAAATTGACCCTTTCTATACCTTTATTCATAAATATCTTAAAAACATCCAATAACTGATAATCAGTTTCTATTTTCACTTTCTTGCCATTTTTCCATGGTAACCTAACATATACATCTATAGTTTCTCTTTTCTCAAATGGTATACCTAATACTAATATCTTAGTATCCGCCCACATAACTACAAGGCTATATTTATAAAATTCCACATAAAATGGTTTAAGCCTATCTGCTAAACAACTAATTTCAAGCTCTAATGATATTTTGTTGTAAAATAGATGAAAACAAAATACATAGAAAAAAATATATATATACAACATGAACATCCTCATAATTTAGAACATAATCTAAAAACTTGGAAAATACCATAGTAAAAAAAAATTCAAAACCATATGAGCATAAATTCCACATAGAACATTGCATCATTACCAACATATATTATGAAGCAGCAAATCATAAATTATAAACATACATTATTTACCAAATAGACTATATTAAACTCACTCAAAAACAAAAATATATACCATAGATACTAAGCAAAAAGCATAAACAAACTAAGAAAATAGGATAAAAAAACTGACTTTTTTAGCTTTAAATGTGCCTTGTTCCAGATTTTGCCCAGTCGTAGGTCCAAACTGTGTACACCTCTAACAAGCTGGAAATAAGATATCCAAATTTCAACAAAATTTTAGTAAAAAATGCATAAAAAGATAAATCAGACTTAATGAAAAACACGTTTTACTTGAAATAGAATTAGGATATTTCAAATTAAGAAAATGTTTCGATTAATGACTTTTGTTTATTTAGATTTTAAAAAAACCCTAACTAAAAAAAATACTCACAGATGCAAAAAAATAAAAATAAAAGAAAATTACAAACTTCATTGAAACAATAAAATGTTCCTAAGCATATGCTAACCCATCGATTTAAAATAAAATGAAAAAAATTAAGAAAAGAGAAACCCTAACCTCAATTCATGGTCTTCTACTTGCTCAAGGAAGGAAATTTCACGCCAAAGAGGTGAAGCTCTCAATTCGTGGTCTGCTTCATGTATGATATTGCTTACTCCTCAAGCTTTATACACAAGACACATCAATCAGAGATAAAACATATGCATAAAGATGAATTTATCCTTCATCTGTTAACCATAAGAGTGTGTAACTAATGATAGGGGCCGAAATTGTAATGCATGAAAGTTGGGGAATCAAAATTGAATTATGGTAAATCTCAAGGATTATAGTTGAAATTTTCCCTTTATTTAAACCAAAGTTCAAAATTTAAATGTTAACGAACGATTGAAAATATAATTTTTTATAGAAATATTAAAAAATATTGAATAATCGTAAAAACTTAAAAAAAAGAAAATCATTTACAAAAACTAATTTTGGAAAATAAAAATTTTTATTGAAATTTTAAAATTAGCTTATTTAATTAATTAATTATCAAATTGACTATAAAAATTGCTAAAATATTGAATAAATGTTAAATTTCTTTCAATCAATTGATTTATAATAAGTGATAACAGTCATAAACAAACTATTATTAATAAAAATATGTAATATATATATATATATATTGATAAAATTATTTATTAATAAAAATATATAAAATAATTATTACAATTATATTATATTTTATAAATGTCATCTCAATACCATATAAAGTTTTTGAGTGATTGAAATTGTTGTTTATTTGATAATTTTCCATGTAATTGTTAATATATCAATCAAATCAATCTTATATTAAATATGATTGTCCTTAATATTTAATATAATATATTCTATCATCTTTTTATTTTTACTTGCTTAATGTTATTAATTTAAATATATAATATATTCCATCATCATCTATATTATTATTTTATATTATCATATAATCAACTATTAATTTATAATTATGGATTTTTAATGAATCCTTTCTATACAAATATATAGCAATACAATTTCTCATTTCCATAACTTTTTTTTTTTTCAGAATTTTGTTTTTCTTATAAACGGTATAGATTTTTAAAATATATCTATAAAATGATTTTATTATTTTTCAAAGAAACAAAATAGCTATATTAGTATTTGTAGAATATTTAAAGCTATTATAATTTTTGACAATTTATTTTAAAGCTAGAGTTTACTTCATTAAAATAATATTTAAAGCATCAATAAATAAAAAGAAATAGATACTAAAGCAAATAAATAATCTTAACCATTGATCTACTTATTGCCATGTACAATTGGATTATAAAAGGCTTAGGTAGAAGTTAGATCAAAAGAAAATCTTGACTGTTTTTTATTATTGCAAAAAAAGAAATATATATATTTATATACATATATATAGTAGCCTTCATGAATCCTAAAATTATAAATATAAATTTGAAATTTTCTTTTATTCAAATTGAAGGTCTGAATGATTCACCAAAAAATTGAAAATCTAAATTTAAAATCATTCCATTTATTAAAAGCTTAAAACAATGCCTTATGACTTTACTGTCCCTATGGGACAACTTTAATTTTTAATTGGTGATGCAGATTTCCTAATGATATGAAATTAACTTAAAGTTTTTTTTTTTTTTAATTCACCAAAAGAAAAAACTTAATTTTTTTCTTTTCTTTTTTTTTTTTATTATGTTTTGTACTCATCCAAGAAAATACTTCCACTGATGAATATGTCCATATATAGGCAAAGATTTTTAGAAAGTTTTGTTCATGCATCCATTAATTTTTTCCTTTCCAAATTTACATGCAAAATATTAAAGTAGATATTAGATTCTTTTACATCATTTTGCTTTTATTCATCACAGCCAAAATAGCCATGTGCTCTCCAGACAATCATTAACAACTTAAAGCTATATTATTTATTAAATATAAATAAGTAAAGCTGTATCATTGCAATCAAAAGTCAAAACTTCATACATTTAATCATACCTAACAAAAAATAAATAAATAAATGCACCAATATTAGCCTCAATTCATTTCACAATGATTATTGGTGATTTATTTTAGGTCAAAATGCACCACCATTCAATTGCAATTGTTGATTTCAAATTAATATCTAAAATATTAATTTTAGAACATATTTAGTTTACAAAATAATTATTTTTATTGAAATGAGAATAACTATTCATGGAGATAAAAATAAGGAAAATAAATTATGATTTCTATTTATATGTTTAGTAACAATAAATAATTAGATTCAAAGTTTAGCCTTTATAAATATTAAATTTAGTTAAAATTAATAAAAATTCAACTTTTATATTTATTTATATGTTTTAAAAACATAATGAACAATCTAAATTTAAATTTATTACAAATATAGTAATAATATATTTAAAGCTTATTTATATTAAAACAATATAAGAATAACAATTTTCAAATTTTAAAATGGAATAACTAACAATTCGAATGAAGGATTATCATTCCTTAATTTAAAAATCTACCAAACAAAAAAAAAGTAATATTATAAAATAAGTATTTTATTTTCATATTTATTATGGGATTATTACAAAAACTTACCTCATAGTTTGAAAGTTTTTCACTTTTATTCTTGGATTCTAATTTTTTTTCATATACTTCCTCTTAGATTCTTTTTCATTTCAAATTTCATTAATCAGGATGGTCTTTATTGCTATAACATCTAGCTAATCTACAGTTTTAATCTTAACACCTTGAGGAACTATTGACCAGGAAGACATATATCTCTTGATCTACCTCCAATTGCCTTAACAAAATTACCCTCCAAGATGTTTCTTAATCTGCCTCTAATTGCTTTAACAAAATTACTATCCAAGATGTGGGGTCTCTGCCAAAGACTTTAAGATCCTTCCAAGAGAAAATCGAAGCAAAAAAATCCCATCCACATCCACATATATATGTTTGATAAATGAGATTTTTCTTAAAAATAAAAACAAGAAAGAAAATGTTTTAATAAAAGAAAATAATATAATAAAAATATTGACAGAAAAATTACAAGATTACAAACTTAAAAGTTTTTAAAACAAAAAAATTGTTTGGTTCCTAAATAGGTTTTATATTGAAACATATAATTGGGAGGAAAAAAGGGGAAGAAAGATATTTTAGATTGAATTGTGTTTGAATTAGATTTTAACATAATATATATAAATCTAAGGTAGTAGTCAATATATGATAAGAAGTTTTATGAACTTAATGAAATTTGTTTCAGTAAATCTTATGTTTTAATTTAGATGGACATTAATCTCTTTCCACTTTTTAATTTTAAACACAATAGGTTATTATACATCGAAAAGAAATTATTTGTAAACAATAAGAAATTAAAAGGGTAATATCTAAAAAAAAATCAAAATCAAAATCAAAACTTAAAAATAGATGTGAAAAATTTTCAAATTACAATGTAAATTTGTGTACGTATCCCTATTTATTATGCATATCAAATTAGCCTTTCAGAAGAATATTTTAATTGTGAAAAGTAAAGTTAAAGCAAAGGAAAGTTGAATTTCTACGTAGGAATGAGAAGGAGTCAGTGAAATTCACATCAAGTGGCATGAAAATCGTAAAGAAAAGGACAGCTAGATAACTTGAGCACCTTGTATAATGAATGTAGGGGTGTGTTGGATCTGACGCAGCGGATTTACTCTACAGCGTGGACGTTCATAGACTTTCCGTGTATCTTTCTTTTATCCCCTAATTTTTATTTTTCTATTTCTCTCTCTCTCTCTCTCTCTCTCTGTGCCCCTCTACCCCGCCCTTACGTAGCTGTTCAATTTTGTCTCTGCCTTGGTAATAATCACATGGTCTTTGTACCACCCAAGCTAACTTACTCTTGTACCTATTTATTTTTTATTTTTTATTTTTTTGTACTCTATACCTATTTTTTTTTTTTTTTTGGGTGAATCTACTCTATACCTAGTTAACTACCAGTCTACCACCAAATTTAATGTCCATAAACTTTTTTTTTTTTTTTGTTTGTGATAAATTACCATAAACTACTATATAACTATCAATAATGTCCTTAGATATTTATTACTAATAACCATGACTTATTAATTTTTATATTGGGATTAAATTTGAATTTTTGTTCGGAAAACAATGGCTATTATTATTACAAAATTTGCTGTATAAATTTGAAAGCCATAGTAATAATCTAACTTTAGTGCTTTAATATTATGCTCGTAGAATAATCAGTTCACTTAGATAATTTAGGTGGGCCTGTAATGACACGTTTTATGTAATTTGTGTAATCCAGAATATTATGATGATATCACTTTTGATTATTTTATTAATATAATAAAATTCTAGATGAAATACAGATAAGACATATGGTATGTCACATGTTATATAGGAGACAATCCGATAATATATAAATATATATATATATATATCTATTTTTTTTTGTTTTATCTAAAAATGAGAAAATTCAAACTCATCATTGTTTGAGGAGATTATAATAAAACAACGGAATGCCAAAAAAGAAAAAAGAAAAAGTTGTTACATATTTTGTCCCGTTGTTTTATATTATAGTAAGAAAAAATATATATTTTTGTATAAATTTATAATAATTAATCATGTATTATATAATTTTTTTAAAAAAGGTCAAATAATTAAATTAAAAAGAAGTCCACTAAAATAAGTAAAACGTTGAAAAATGACTTTAACATATCGAAGTGGCAACCATTGATTGGTGGTTTCGCCAAGCACGGCGTAGGACTCACCGTCTACGAAACGCAGCCAGGTTAAAAAAAAAAAAAAAAATGAAAAAAAAGAAGATAAAATCCGGGGTTTTGCATGTGAGACAATTGGAAGAGGTCAGGGTATGACGTGGCGCAAACTGATTGGTAAAACGTAGGAACCGGATGGTAGAGGTTAGAAGATGGTGGGAAGAGCCATCGTGAATTTCGGTTGTAGTGGAACACTAACACCCACGAAGTGCGTGTGTTTGTGTGTGTTTATATATATATGTAATGTATGTATACATAGAATAATACACAAATTCAGTGTTTACTTCTTCACGTACCCACATTGCCATTTGGGAGGACCTTAAAAATCAGTAGAAAAACCAAAAACCTCGAATTTCCCATCACTTTACTCTCTATATCTCTCCCTGAGGTAAATTTTGGCCAACAATGTTTTATTAATTTTTTTTTTTTTTTTTTTGGGCATTGGATTGGGAATTTGTTTGAGCATGGGGTGGTAGTGTCAGATTCAGATTTCAGATCTGAATAGTTTTAATTCATAACATAGAAGCTTTGATGACTTTCTACTTTTCGTGTTTTTGAAGAATTTTGCCTATTTATTTATTTTTCCTCTCTATCTCTCTGGTTGGTACGGTTTGGTAGTACCCTTTTTTCCTTTTTTCTTTTTTCTATTTAATTAAATAATATTATTTTTGAATTTCAGTTTTTGGGTTTTCCAATTCTATATATAAGGGTGTCTAAATCCTTCAGTTGGTCATATATCAAGAACCGATTTGAGGAAATTGAGGAATTGCATTCTCTGGGCAGGTGATCTGAGTTTTATTGGTTTTTTGATCTTGGGATGTGAATGTGAAAGATGAATATTTTTTTCACTGTCATGAATGTTTTTGGATTATAAATTTCTAATAGTTTTTTGAAATTTAAGCTCATGGGTTGGTCTAATTGTTGAGATATTAGTGCATAATATTGTGGGTTTCTGTGAATTCTTTGTTAAATCAAATGTTGCATTTTTTATCTTTTGATTTCGGTCATATGATATAACTATAATCCTTGGTGGATTGCTCTTTTCCTAATAGGAATATGTATAATTTATGAGCTTCCTGGGATTGAATTTCATCTTGATTTAGCTTCTTGATTGTTTGGTCTCAGGATTTCAAGAAGGATCTGAGTTATGGCTATGGAAGCTTCCAACGGATCTAGAAAGCCACCACCTACTCCATCTCCGTTAAGAAGTGCCAAATTTTTTCAGGTAAGATCTGGACCAATTCGATTTGTTTGGTTTCTTGTCATTTTCTACGATTTCGTTCGGTTTTATCTCTTACTATTGATCTTCCTGGTTGTTATCCATTTACACTATATTTGAACCTTTCATGGCTATTTTCGTCAGTCTTCTTTGCTTGACTTTTTGGTTTTTCTGGTTTGCAAGTTTAAAATTTTAATTCAGAGGACTCAAATCTGGGTATGCAGGTGTTTTGCAGCTCGCATGACCTTTCTGCAATTCTTTGTAATGCTACAGTATTTGACATTCAAAGATTTTTCAATTAAACTAAATATGGAGTTTCAATCTAGAAAGAGTCACTTGTTAATTAGCTGGTAGTGAAGTTGTTGGTAATAATCGTTAATTTTGTTTTGTTTACGTGCATGTGAACTGGTTTTCAAATATATTAAGCTGTAGGATGGCTGTGTAATTGTCCTGTAATTAGCCATATAGTTTTTTTTTTTTCTTTTTTTTTTTCCCCTTGCAATTTTTTGGACTGAGAAGCTACAATTTTTTTCCACCTTCTGTTTTTCTAAAAGTTGTCCCTTTTTAGCACTGGACGGTACAATGCATTAGATTAGTTTTAAAAGGTTTTTATTTATTTATTTATTTATTTTTTCCCTTAAGAAGAAAGAGAGTTTAATACTTTTAAATTTCTCTAACGTTGCTAAACAAAAAGCAAAATGGCTGGATCTTAGGGATGAATTTTGAGAAAATTTGATGGACTTATTCCTCTATGATTGTGGAAATGTAGATTCAGTGGATCGGATATTCAGTCTTTGATCATACTTTCTTAGGAAATGGTTTTCTGATTAAGATCTATTATTCTATAAATGAACTTTGTTCTTTTAGATATTGGGGTGGGAATGCTTTTTGGCATTACTGAAACAATTTTTTTGCTCTTTTGCCATCGGGTTGCTTAAATATGACTTGATAATATGTATTCCTTTTGGTGGCAGGCCAATATGAGAATCTTGGTCACTGGAGGAGCTGGGTTTATTGGCTCTCATCTAGTTGACAGGTTGATGGAAAAAGAGAAGAACGAGGTAGATATCTATACTGGAGATAGTCAGTTTTTCACTTCAGGTCATAGATGATAGAACATTTGAGAAGGTTCCACATATATAGCTGTTAGTTACATGTATATAGTGCATGCACAGAAGAGCAGCAGCAGCTCAAAAAACAAAAAAAAAAAAAAAAGCCCTCAGTTCACATATCTGTTAGTTCATCTATTCACACTTGAAGTGTATTAATATCTTATAAATGTGTTTTGCATTTCAGGTTATTGTTGTTGATAACTACTTTACTGGTTCAAAAGACAACCTGAAGAAATGGATTGGTCATCCAAGATTTGAGCTCATTCGCCATGGTATGATTTTTTATTATTTATTATTATTTATTTTTTATTTTGGCTAATCCTAGATTTGATTTTATATAAGTATGCAGAGTGTATTCCTTAAATTTTCACATTCATAAATTCCTATTCATTTTATGTGAAAGCACTGCAATCCTACAACTCTTATATTTTATACATTCGGCATGCTTGAACTTTCTATGCCATTTTCTTTCCATTGTTATTCATGTATCGACTTTTCTACGCACAGATGTCACAGAGCCATTGCTTATTGAGGTTGATCAAATATATCATCTTGCTTGCCCTGCATCTCCAATCTTCTACAAATACAATCCTGTAAAGGTACATATATCTCCATTTTATATCTACTTGAGAACCTTTCGGAATCACTAACTTAGATGTTGCATAAGACTTTATTTTCAGCAGAAAGGTGTCCATTAGTAACTAATCCTGCCTTTCCTTATCTTTACCAAAAGGCTATTTCTTACTTGTGTCAAGTGACTTGGTGGATCGTTGTTTTTGGTGTATGAAATGGTGGTTTAACTAATTAAAATCTGTTTTTGACAGACAATAAAAACAAATGTAATTGGTACATTGAACATGCTGGGACTTGCCAAGCGAGTTGGGGCAAGGTTGAGATTGTTATTTAGTCTATTTTAAATACATATTCATTTTTGAAACTTCTGTTACTCATGAGATAACAATGTGGAACAGGATTTTGCTAACATCCACTTCAGAGGTGTATGGAGATCCGCTTGAGCATCCTCAGACTGAAAGCTACTGGGGAAACGTCAACCCAATTGGTACATGTTCATTCTATAACTGATATTAAATGTTATAAATTGATAACTTTTTTACTTTAAGTAGTTGTAATTTATCTGTACCCTTTGGTATTCATTTCTATTTTTTCTTTTCATTATGATGTTTAATTGTTTACCTTGAAACACAAAAAACTCTTGAAGTTCTCATTCAAAGAAAGTCAATTTTATCTTTAACACAATTTTTACTGTCAAAATAAAATTAAACGGAGATGTCTAGTAATGTAATTCATAACATGTTAATAACATTAACATGTTGATGTGCTTACAAAAATGTAACAGGAGTTAGGAGTTGCTATGATGAGGGGAAGCGTGTTGCTGAAACTTTGATGTTTGATTATCATAGGCAACATGGAATTGGTAAGTCCCCCCTTGTGCATTAAAAAAATAATTAATCTTCTTTCCTGTCTGGTGTATGTGCTTCTGAAATATGAGCTGTTCTCAAAGTTTTGTGTTTGAACATGCTAAATATTTTTCATCGACAGAAATAAGGATTGCTAGGATTTTTAACACATACGGACCTCGTATGAATATCGATGATGGTCGGGTTGTCAGCAACTTCATTGCTCAAGCAATCCGGTAAGTTCAGTTACAGTGTTATCAATGTATTATGAACACTTTTCATCCTAACCACAAACTATTTGTACTTGTGCTGGCACACTCATGCACATCCACAGACACACAGATACACACGTGCACACACACACACACACACACAAAAACACACATTTACAGACACTAACCGGTGAATCGCCTCTCTTGGTTTGTCACATATGTTGTTTATTTACGTAGTGGTGAACCCTTGACCGTCCAAGCACCTGGAACACAAACCAGGAGTTTCTGTTATGTCTCTGACATGGTATGTGAAATTTATTGTTTTATCTTTGTAATAGTGTGGATGATCAAGTTATTTCTAAACACGAGCATGAGACTAATTTTGCATTAAATGTTGAAGGTTGATGGTCTTATTCGACTTATGGAAGGTGAAAACACTGGACCAATCAACATTGGGAAT
The DNA here is from genome assembly GCF_031755915.1 of Ziziphus jujuba. Classification (NCBI taxonomy): domain Eukaryota; kingdom Viridiplantae; phylum Streptophyta; class Magnoliopsida; order Rosales; family Rhamnaceae; genus Ziziphus; species Ziziphus jujuba. The sequence continues at coordinate 12,160,982 of NC_083386.1, forward strand.
CCAGGTATTTCATGAACTCTAGCTATTTGTCTCTGCTATGAGAATAAAATATATTATCGACAGTATTTGCCTGCCATAACTAAATTGTCACTTATTCTTTCCAGGTGAATTTACAATGCTTGAACTTGCAGAGAATGTGAAGGAGGTCAGTATCTATTTGCCTTGTTCTCATTTTATCTGTTTAGCGGAGTATGGTGATTCTTTTGTCATATATAATGATGATGCTATCCCCTTTTGACTTGACAAAATGTTGATGTGTACCATCAGTTCACCCTTCGTAATTAAAATTCGACAGCTAATATGCTTTGTTATATGACTTGCAGCTTATCAATCCAGATGTGGAGATCAAAATGGTAGAGAACACGCCCGATGATCCTCGCCAAAGGAAGCCAGACATCACAAAAGCAAATGAGCTTTTAGGATGGCAACCGAAGGTCAAGTTGCGTGATGGCCTTCCTCTCATGGAGGATGATTTCAGGACGAGACTTGGTGTCCCAAAGGAGTGAAAAACCATGTAGCATATAGAGAAAATACAATGCCGGAGTTGCTATTTTGTGTTCCCACTTAATTGAGTGGGAAATATTATTGTCAAAGTGTTCGGAGATACAGATGTTCTTTTCCCTTAAATATGTTTCCTTTTATTTTTTTACATGTTATCATTTAGTAGAGGAATAAATAAATCTATGTTTTGTCTTATACAAGGAACAGGGGGAACTTACACTCTGCATCGGTTTTTGAGATGTATTTGGTTTTTATATAAAGAAAGCTTTTGGTTTATTGCCTGGTGCATTCTTTTGCGGTATCTTTCTTTCGTTTGAACGACGAAGTCATTGTTTCTTTGAATCCCTCGTTCTCAATGAGAAAGATGATAATAATAATGATAAGAAGAAGAAGAAGAACAAGTAGAAGAAGAAAAGAATGAGCTTATCCTATTTGAAGTCGAACAAAAATTTGTTACTTTGAAACTGAAGAAGCCTGGTTTTGCACACTATTTTGAAAACAGCCTTCTCAAATAAATAGCTGTGGACAAAATTGATTGGCTAATCCAGCTCCTTGAGGACTTTATACCAAACTTATTTACTTTGATTGAAACACTAATAGAGCCCCTAATCTCAAATAAATAGCTGTGGGCAAAATTGATTATCTAATCCAGCTCCTACAGGAATTTATACCAAACTCATTAACTTTGATTGAAATACCATATAGCCCCTGATCATCATAATGAATTTCTGTTTGGTTGAGTTGAATTGAGTTTAATAAACCGTGTTACAACTCTTAAAAGCCTAATTTCATAGGTTGGCAATGGGATTAAATTATATAGCATTGCAAACTGGAAAAAAGCTAACCGCAGCCTGTACATGTGCTTCTTAATCAATACACATCAATCGTCAAAGAAATTTATTCAAGTATATAAGAAAGTGTCATAGAATAACTATTACTAAGTCGAGGGTCGGAACTCGTATGGACATGAGAAACTAAACAAACTATCACAACAAATTTGATATCGTAAAGTCAGAGACTCTGTGTCTACGTAGAACAAATGATTTTATATGTAAAAACATTATAAAGAATCAAAGGCATTTTAGGTCTGAGGATTTATGCTTCAACTACTCGTTGATCCTGAGGCAGTTTCTCCTTCCTTTTTGTGACCTTTTTAGCTGCTTCAAACCCATTTCCAACTTCTGTTTGGTTTTCAATCCTTGCAAAGACTGGTTTAGGTTGGGAAGTAACATGACCACCCTTCAGCCCGCCCCACTTTGTCTCATTCTACAACGCAAAACCACCTATCAGTTATAAAACATGTAGTTGGCTATAGAGTACAAACACATAACTATGAAGCATAGAGAGATACCCAGGTTGCAGCATCAAATTGATCTTTTGAATACCCAAGTTGTGAATATATTCTACAACATAAACTCGGTGCCACAGGGGACAATGCAATGGCTATAATCCTCATTGCTTCCAGTATAATTACAAGGTCCTGCCCCAAAAATAAAGGGAAAAAGTGGTTGGACATTAGGTCTTGGCCTCATGATCCATTAAAAGGCAGATAATGCATATGATCTTGTTGGAAGGAAATACAAACAATATGTATATTCATGTATGTTTGAAAACCTTAGCAGCAGCCTCAGCAGTGGCACCCCCCTGCTTAAAAAGAGACCATGGTGCTCGCTCATCCATGTAGGAATTTCCAGCATTGCCAATCTCAAGCACAGCCTCACAAGCCGATGATGGTGAGAGATTTTCATAATGAACCCGAGCCTTTTCAACCTATGTAAATATGAAAATAAACTTTTCGCATACCAGGGATGAAAGGATGAATAAGGTTAAAAACAGCAACAATGATACCAAAGACCAAATAAAGCATAATGTGTCATATGCCCATGTCTGAATGTGAATGCGAACTGATTCACCAATGTTTATTTCACTCCCCTGCTAGTGAATAAATATTTTTGTACCATTGGAAAAGTGTGATCATTACTTAGCCTCTGACCTTAATTTGTACATCACCTAAATAAGTGGATCCATGACATCTGCTGTCTTACTACTGCAATTTCACAAGCTATCCAGTGGGATTGAGGTTGACCAATTTCATCCAAGAACGAATAGAAAAACCAACATGACTAGGAAAAATATATTATTACAAAAACAAGCAAGGTGACAGCTTTTGTCTAATTAATTAAATATGAGAAGATACTAGTCCTGATATCCTTAGTTGTCTACCTGTGTGCTTATCTAAATCTTTCAGGTTGACAAATGAATGAAGGTTAGAAGGGGTTTGAATGGTTCACAAACTAGTCACCTCCTACTTCAGTTTGTACCACTAATCAGACATACTTAGCAAGACATGTGACAACATAAGTTCATCAAAACCTTACCAACTTCTCCACATCATCCTTGAATGTAGTTCCCTCAGCTGCAATACTTGAATCAACAACCAAAGTTGACTGGCAGTTCTTTTTTAAAAGTCCTAGAGTACGATTAAGAAGATTTCCTGCAATGAATACATAGCTTCAGAAGCCAACTCAAGCTAAAGTAATAAAAAAAAAAAACAACCACCAAAATACTAATAACAGACATTAAATACCAATTGTATTGGCAAGATGTGCATTGACAATATTGATGAAGCGGTCTTCTGAATAGTCCCCATCCCCACCAAACTCCACTTCCCTCAAGAAGAAGTACCTGACTGCATCAGAGCCAAATTTATGAACCAGATCATTTGGTTCAATTGTATTCCCTAGTGACTTTCCCATCTTCATACCATCCTATATTAAAAATAAAAAGCATGCTGCATGAAATAAAATTATGTAAATGAGACAAAAATTCAAACTCTGGTTAGCTTGCATAATCAGTTTCAATTTTTTATTATCAATAATCTTATATCCAAGAGAGGTAAGCTTTTCTGAATCTCACTTCTAAGACATTCCAATCACACAGTAACATCAACGAAGGAAAACCACTGATTGAGAAATTTAATGTTTAGAGAATTCTAAACCACAATTATGCACAGAACACTAACAAACTTGCAAACCACCAATAATGAGTAAAGGAATCAACAAATGCTATTTAATGGCACTAGCATAAAGAACATAAGATGATAACACACCCGGACTTGTGTGCACATATGCATATATGTGAAATAGAAAGGAAGTAAAAAACATCTTTCACCCAACTCTACAAATAAAAGCAGAGGAACAAAGCATTTTTAACCTACTTATCTAACCAAACCATACAAATACTAACTACAGAAATAGAATTTATGAGATCAGGTAAGGAAAAATTTACAGGAATTAGTTGGAAATGTGTAATGGCTCTGGCAGGTATTAGGCTATGATTATGTAGTTATTGAGAAAATGACTCAACATTACAGGAATTAGCAGCCTGCGATTCCAGTTCGAATAATTCTTTTTCTTTTGGATGTGCAGCACGCGAAGCACTTATATTTACAGCTACATTTTCACAAGAAACCATAAATTCTATATTAGGTCTAAGTACCTTTGTCAAAAAACCATGGCCAAACACCATCTTAGGAAGGCTCAGTCCTGCAGACATTAGCATAGCTGGCCAGTAAACTGCATGAAAGCGTAAAATATCCTACAAACAAATAAGAAAACAATAAAAAGCCATATAATACTGAATCTGTATAGAAATTTATAAGGAATACTAAAATTTTAAGAACACATTCAATTGGGAAAGATCATTCAAAAGAGTAATATACTTGTGAACTAAATTTACAAGTCTGAAAAGAATGCTGAGAACAAGGTTATTTTCACACCTTCCCTATCAAGTGTAGTGCAGCAGGCCAACCCGATGAAACAGCTTTTTGCAAATTAGGTTCTTCTGTGTCCTCTGATAGTGCTGATATATAACTGTTTCAACAAATATATTCATTGAAAATCAAGGTAATATTTCATCAAAAGCTGCAAACTCCAGAAAATGGAAAGTTACCATGAATCATCTATTTTGCTTTGTACTTTGAGCTATTTAAAAATATAAAGAAGTTTATTTCTACCACATCTTTTGGATAACTTAGGAGATCACAAAAATACAAGTGTCATACTACCTTTTTAAACTATGAAGTATTCACAGGTTCAAAAAAAGATTCAATGATTATGATTTATATATAGAAAAATGTCTTACCCTAGTAAAGCATCAAACCAAACATAGATAGTTTGCTTGCTGTCATTTGGAACAGGGATGCCCCAATCCACTGATGCTCGAGAAATGGAAAAGTCTTTTAGGCCACTTCTAATCCAACTTTGCACCTTAAGAAAAATACAATTGGAACTTGCATGAGAGAGAAAGAGAGAGAAGAAGAAGAAGAAGAAGAAAACCCATATTTGTGCAAAAATTTATAATTTTAAAAGCAAGCATGCAACTTCTAAATTACCATTTCTAAACTTGCTGATGGAAGAAAAGGAAAGTACAAAAAATGACAACTTAAAATAGGACATTAAGACAATGTTCGACAGCTAGGGTCGGTAAAAATTGAAGCTATAAGAACTAATCTTTTCTCACCTCATTTTGACGAAAAGAAGGCTTTACAAAATCTGGATTTTGTGTCAGAGTTTCTTCCAACAATTTTTGATACTTAGACAGAGCAAAGAAGTAATTATCCTCTTTTCGTGGAACACATGGCTTTAGGTGCATGGGGCAACAGTTGTTATCAAGCAACTCCTTCTCATCCTGCAGATAATACAGAGCTAAAAATATCACACTACAGAAACTTACAAGCATAAGCAAGTTTCATAAAAGACCAAATAAATATGGAAAAGCCATTTAACCACATACACTGAATGGATACATCTAATATTAAATTGATCTGTTAAAAGCTAGATGTAAATAAGAAGAAAAAACTACAAAAACTAAGCAAACTAGTAAAGTTCATTTAACTGTTAAAAGGGCATTATTCGAAAAGAAGAATCAATAAACAGAAAAGATCATTTATTTATTTCAAAAACACACCATAACAAACCCATCATAAAAACTAGCTGGGTAAAACTGAGGTATTGGTTATCTGAAAGACCCCAAATAAGATAGACAAAACGACACATGACATTGAAATATAGAAAACTAAGGTACTGGTACTGTTGCTAGAACCAGAGAAACAACTCTGAAACAGAAAAATAAATAAATAAAATACACCTTATACTCTTCACAGTTGACACAATAAAGTCCCTCATAGTCAGCCCGGTAAATATCACCATTGGCAAGAACCCGAGAGTAGAACTCCCTCACTATTGCTTCATGCTTAGGATCAGTTGTCCGGATAAATTTGTCATAAGCTATGTCTAACTGCAATTAAAAATCCAATATTACATAAAACGAGGAAAATTAAACACGTTTTTTGGTGGTAATAAACCCCGATCATGTAAAGAAAATAAAATTACATCTTTCCAAAGTGTCTTGTAAGCTTGAGAAACCACATCACAGTGTTCCCTTGGGTTGGAACCATTGGCAGCAGCAGCAGAAGCAATTTTCTCCCCATGTTCATCTGTCCCAGTCACAAATATAACTCTCTTTCCTAACAGCCTCTGCCACAACATATGCAATCAAAAGAATTAACCTTTTCTAACTACTCAGAGCAAGCAATGATCATTTCTTTCGTACCAATTTTTGTATTACTCAAAATTATTTCTCAAAAAACCGCAAAACCCAAAATCTCAAATTGCATAATCTCACTAAAACCGCATTGGAAAACTAGAAAGGAATAACCATTGCATCCCATTTCAGATTCATAAATTTTCATCCAAAAAAACAGCACCATATCACAAATTCATATATTTTACCCAACAAAATTTAAAACCCAATTAATATTACGTGTTTTACATTAGAAGAAAAAATGAAATTAAAAAAAAGATTAAAAAAAAAAAGTTACATGAAAACGGGCAATGGCATCGGCAGCGATGGTGGTGTAAGCGCTGCCCATGTGAGGAGGGGCATTGACGTAATAAAGCGGAGTTGTAAGGACAAAAGGCTCAGCTAAAGAAGAGGAGGCTTCATTAGCGTCTTTCATGGGAGTATTGGCCGTGGCGGTGCAGAAAACAGCTTTCCGTGAATAAGAAGACAAGTGGTGGCGATGAAAGTGGAGGCGGCTCCTGAAATGGGTTGCTTTGGAATTGAAGGAATGGTTTAAAGGGTTTAGGAAACCTCCCAGCGTGTTTTGTAATGTATAGCAGTTTATTCTTGCTACCGCCATTTTTCCTTCAATGGAGGTTTTGGGTCTCTTGCTTAACCAGTTATTCTCAGGGCTCACCTCAGTAGCCTATCCTCAAGCTCTTTTTCCAAATCATCCCACTCTAGCACACTGAAAGCTCTGTGTACGTTGTGTTTCCTGGGTATAGAATGGATAGCAGAAATTGTTGGACAAGCGTTTGGATTCGGACTCGGATTCGGGTTCAACATTGTCATTGGGTTTTTGTTGTGGATGGGCTATCTGATTGTCTTGTTTCCCTTCCAGACATAAAAGGCCCAATTACACAATTGTTTTAGTTTCCCATAGTTTCGACCCCCTAATTCGAAAAAACACCACGTATCATAGTTGATGAAATTAGTAAGATACTATGAAAAAGGGTAAATTTTTGAGATTAAAAGAAAATATACTAATTACCTTATTTAAGATTAATGGATAGGAGTTTTGTGGAACTTTATCATAAGGATTAAATGAAACAGACGTGTCTATATATATATATATATATTTTTAATTAGTTCCCATGAGGGATAACTTATTCGCAATGCCACTATTTTCTTTTACAAAGGTTTTAATCAAATTCCGCCATTTCCTATATCAGGAAACAAAAAAATAAGAATAAAAAATTGTGTTTGATTAAAAATGAAGGGTTGTCAGTGTAACTATCCCTCAATCGGATCTAAAATAATGAAGAATCAGCTTATTTTTAATCGATCATCCCCGAACATATTTATATCTGGAAAGGGAAATCAAAGATTTTCCAGTGGATGATTCCAATTGGAGCAAAGGAATGGAGAATTTAGAGGATTTAGAAGAAGTTCTTATCTGACTCCCCACAACAAGGGTGGCTTAAAATCCTTACGAATCTTTTTGTTGAGACAGTTTTGTTTGGAGCATCTGGTTTGGTAGTATAGATTCTTGTTAACAATTGGGCGTTGCAGAAAAATGTGATAGAGAGACGGAAATGCGTTCTTTTCAAATTCGATGCTTTAAGGATTATGAGGAAGTTGATTCTAACTTTGAGTTGGTAAAGCTTTGCTCATAAATTTCTTTTTAGACTCTAAAATATTTATTTCTTTTGTCTAGTTTTTTATTTTAACCCCTACATCTTCTAATAAACTACCCATCAACGCGTTAAATGGGCTGAATTTTGATTCTTTAGTTCCTCTGGATTGTTGTAAGCTCTCCTTTTGTTGTACCCTTGGGATGTTACAGAGATTCTCCCTTGGCTTTGTTTTCTTCTCTGGGTTTATAACAAACTATATTCTTAGCCCCAAAAAAACAAAAAAAATCACAAATGCCCCAAAATCAAAAGAATGCCTAAATCCAACTCACTACCTGGAAATTCTTCATTCAATCATAATCAGAGATTGAAAGAATTAAATAATAATAAGAAAAAGAACTCCATATTCCCTGAAAATTTATTATTAAAGTAGATCCCATTGTTCAGCCATCAAAAGGTTAGGCATATCAGAATGCTCCACAAAAAGACAAAAGACTGCCAAGAGCAACGTCATATACTCAACAAATTAAACCATAACCATAACAATGTTAAGAACCATATTGAATTCCAGCAATAATGGCTGCATACATTAAGCAACTAGGTTTGAGGGGGGAAGAAAAAAAAAAAAATTAATAAAGCAACCATCTCTGTACCGATAGCATTGACCCCCATTAAGCTCCCTTCATTTGCATTTAACTGAAATCGAAACAATTGCAAATTACATTAGTTTCCAAATGCATAAACAACTAGAAACTACAACGAGGACATTGATTAGCGAATTAACAGCCTATATTCCTATCATCTTGTAGCCTTGTGGTTAACTATTAAATAGGTTGACAAGTTTTCCTTGATCCGATATTCAAGTATGGGCATGAGCTTATTTAAACCCTAAAAGCTAACAGCAGATATGCAATCTTCCTTAACTATAAAATTTAAACAGCATAAACAATTAAGATCAAATGTCCCTATCAAAGATATCTGATATGAAATTCCCATAGAATTATCTCTTGTAGACATTCAAATCATTAAACAGATTCACCCTATGACAAACTAGAAGCCAATTGGTACTGGTACATTTCTACTGCAGATAAGACACTTTGGTCCTTGTTTACCTGGGCCTCTTGGCAACTAGCACACATTAGATAGGACAATTGACAATAGCCATCGCACAAACCACTGTATTATTTCTAATTATCTCTCTAATTTTGCAGTCAGTCTGGACTAAAGTACTGAAACATTACTATAAGATGAATGCCTCCAAATTCATGCTGCTCTTTCAGGTGGTCACCATCAACATCAGTCATGTTGCAATAAATCAAACCCTTTTCAGTGTAGCAGAGTCTAACCATCAACAATTGAAAAATGCTACCCCCTATCAACAACCTCCAATTATGTAATGACAGCACATCACAATAATCAAATAGTACATTAGGAGCCAAACAAACATTACATAGATGACATGTCCCCAGCAAATAACAAACCGCAAGTCCAAACCACAGTGGAAATTGGTCTACTTCCATAACCAAAACCAATAGCCAAAACTAGACCAAATTCCAATCCAAAAATAAGTGGTTAGCAAGCAGAGTGACTATTTCAATACCAATTAACCTTTTTTTCTGAGGCAATAATAATAATAATAATAATAAGGCAGTAAATAATCAGCTGAGAGGCCAATCTAAATAAGAAAAGGTCACCGTTAACAACAGCTTTGGCTACTTTTATGTGATGAATGTCTAGATATTTCTAAATTGCACACTAAAGATGGGTAGGTTCAGTATCCAAGCTTCTTGGTCCTAAAACGTCCAAGCTATGCATCACTCACACCATGAACTCAGTTAAAACATTTCGCATTTCAACCGGGTCATCGACACAAACCCATACAGCCTAGCCTATTGATTCCGCATCCTAATTTCATAAAATCTCCAATCGTAAACAATTCCAACTCAAAATAATTAGTAATGAAGATCACATTTCACAAACTAATTAATCACATTTATTCTTGGTCCCCCCCAAAACAAAAAATTAAAAACCTAACTGAAGATCCACATTCAGCTATATATTACAGATGTTTAATCAATTGAAAAAATCTACCAGAGATTTGAGTTGAGAAATGATTGCTGCATTAGATCAGAAATCAATCGCTAAATCAAAATAAATTTAAAAAAAAAAAAAAAGCATCTAAATTAGGTTTTCGGAGACATACTGCTTCTTGTGCCTCTGCACGAAGGGAGAATTCTTTGCATCCTCCTCTGCGATGATAAATTCGACATGAAAACGATCAGATTACAAACAAAGCTTCACTGATGCATGTTCATGTACAGAAGTGACAATGAAAGAACAAATACCAGTGAGACCGAGAGAAAATTTGGTGATGACAGCTCCAGTGATAGCGAATCCGACCAAGAAAGGCCAGTTACGATTCCACTCGCGCCTGAAGAAGATTGGCCACGGATCGAACTTTCTCATGATTGTTTTCCCCTTTTCCTTTCTCTTTTCTCTCTTTTTTCTCTCCAACCAAACAGAAGCTCACCTTAACTTTTTCCTAGGGCTTTTAACCGAGTTTTTGGTTTTCGGAATGGAATGACCGAGTCGCACGTGCGAACCGAGAGTGTGATGACTGAAATTACTCATTTGTCCTCGCAGCCTCGTTCGGAAGACGGAATTCCGTTTCGCAAAGAACCATCACGGCAACTGTAAATCGTTTTACGTTTTTGTCCTCCGTAAAGTTTCAAAATTACCATTCCAACCACACGTTTCTAAACTTTTCAAAGCCCGCCTCATAGACACGCCGAAAATCGGAAAACCAAAAAATGAAAACAACAATCCGCGCCACGTATAAAGCATAAAATGCACCAAAACAACACAGACCGTCGATCCCCACCTTATCGACGTTCTAAAATGATCCAAGCACTAAGCCACGGATCGATATTCTCAGCCGTAGATTAAAATCCAAATCCAACGACTTCCATCAGCCCGCCCAAAATTCAAAACCCTCATCCCGCCCCTTATATATGTACCCCTCCACACCATCAAACAAAGCATAATACCAATTCGAAAAAACCCAATTTCACAGAGAAATTTTAAAAAAAAATTCTCAGAAGATGTCGGGTCGTGGAAAGGGAGGCAAGGGTTTGGGAAAAGGAGGAGCAAAGCGTCACAGGAAGGTTCTGCGAGATAACATCCAGGGGATCACGAAGCCTGCGATCCGAAGATTGGCCAGGAGAGGTGGAGTGAAGAGGATCAGCGGTCTCATCTATGAGGAAACCAGAGGTGTGCTCAAGATCTTCTTGGAGAATGTGATTCGTGATGCTGTGACCTACACCGAGCATGCCAGGAGGAAGACAGTGACCGCCATGGATGTTGTCTATGCTCTCAAGAGGCAGGGTAGGACTTTGTATGGGTTTGGGGGTTAAAAGCTTTTGGTTTGGTTATGGATTTTTTATTGGGGTTTATTTGTTGGGTTTATATTTTGGTTTAGGGAAATGTTAAATCGGTAATATTCAGTTGGAAAATGAAATGATGGGTTTTGACTTTTGTAAGCCAAATTTTCTTTCTTTTGTATGATATTGAAGAAAATGCAATCTTTTCCAGATTCGTCTACTTCTTGGCTTCATTAACGGAGTGAATTTTTTTGACTCAGATCTGCTTTCTTTTCGATCAAACATTCTAGTTTGCTTTCAACTGGTTTAACACTGAATCGCAAATTGTGAAAAAACTCTTTTTTGGTTTAATATTTTATTTTAAGAAGCACACATTGATCTTGTAACTAAATTTTAATGCTTAGTGTATATAAAATTTGCTATTTATTTGTTATTAATTTACTTGATTATGTGATAAGAGATACATTTACCAAAAGTAAATATACGTATATTTATGCGTATAAAAAAATAAAATTGAAATCGTACAATTCTATATGAGCACTGAGTGTAAATTTATTTATTTATTTTTTTCATTTGCTTGTTTATCGCATAGCATTGAACACTGTAGCAAACGTCAATAGTTTGTAATATGTATGCAACGTTTATGTAATTTTCAATGAATGATGATTTCGATTTGGTTTTCTAATTTATATTTATTTTTAATAGAGTTCAACAAAAATAAACAATCTCAATGATCAAAATCAAATCCCAATGGTTTTGCTTTGGTCGGATTGAGTATTTTGATTTTTTTGAAATAAAAAATATTAAACCAATTTTTATACAAATGCTCATCAAAAAGTGCCAAATTAAATATAAAAAAATTAACTATAACAAATTATATATGTAAATAGTTTTGTAAGAAATATATATATACATTTAATATAATTATTTAAATGTTTCAAAAAAGTTTTTTTAACTGTTATTTATAATAGTTTCTGTAGATAGATATAACATTTCATGGTATAAAAACATAACGCTTTTTAATTTTTTTGGGGAAAAGAATAATTTGGCTTTGTAATTCAAAACCGATGATAAGTCCATTCAGTATGAATATAGGTGGGCTAAAAGAAGCTTATTGGTGACCCAAAAAAAAAAAAAAAGTTTATAGTGTATATTTATTTGGTTTAATAGATGAGTCAATATCATTGAAAACCTCAGATCTCAATTAATTTTAGGGTTAACATTATTTTAACTCCTAAACTATAAACCTTTCTTTTGGTATTTCAAATGGTAAAATTTCTTATTTTGCCGCAAGCTATTGTTTCTACTGGTATGTTTATGCAATTTTTACTATTTGCTTTTTATTTTATTTTGGACTGGGAGAATTCAACTTAGTACTTAAAAAATTCTATATACTTGCATATTTAACCCACATTGAAAGTGGATTCCCACATATGGATTCCATTTTTAATGTGAGCTGAGAGTACTCAAAATTTGTCCATAATCATTAATTAGTAATCATTCAATTAATCTAAAAGTATATTATAAAAAAAGTTGGATAAAACTTAGCCAAAAAACTTGACCGACAACATCAACCCAAGAATTGTAATCGAGCGGCTGTTTGTAGTTTGCAGTAGATGGTTACTGCTTCAACTTGCATCAAGTGGCTGCTCACACGTCCACTTCAATCCAAATCATAATACGACGCTCGCCCCCACATGATTTCTTTAGTCTCCACTTTAAACCTTCACAGTCTAGTCCTTATTCGTCATTTCACGTCCCATTTACTTTCTAAATCCTAATTTTCACGGTCCAGGTTCACACTCAGCGCAACATGACACAAGTTCAATTACCAAACTATCCTTACAGGAAACTTTTATATTGTCATGTGCCTAAAAATGCTGACGTGGACAACAGTTGGTGGGTCCCACTTAGCCGACAACCATCCAACACCTCCTCGTTTTCACTAAAAAAAATATATATTCATTCTCTTTCTCACACACACTCTCTCTCTCTCTCTTTTATTTTATTTTATTATTTTTTTATATATTTGAACACAGTGTGGGTGAAAATGTATCGGATCACCGACGTAGCATCTAACAAAAATTACAGACACTTTCCGACCTATCACTAACCTAACTCGCCCTTGAGAGAGAGAGAGAGAGAGAGAGAGAGAGAGAGGGTGGAGGGAAGGAGGGCGTGAACAAAGACGCTGCAAATTCTCTGGCCATGCCCTCTGTGACCCAAAGATTCCGAGGGGCAGTGTCGTGATTATTCCCCCCCTCGGTTAAAAGATATGATATAAAATCAACGATGGGCGTTTCTTCTTGTGACGACGTTGTTCAGATCCAGCTGGGGAAATTTCCTGGCGAACCCTCCGTCGTCACTATTAACTGCCCCGACGAAGCTGGACTGGGTTGTGACCTCTGTAGAATTATATTAGAGTTCGGCCTCTGCATTACCAAAGGAGGTACATCATTAATTTATTAGTTTTAATTTTCTTTCTCATTTTTTTTATTAATGAAGCAGAAAACCATTAAAAATTCGCTTTCTTTTTTTTTTTTTTTTTTCCCCGACATTGTCAAGAAAAAGCTTGTTCTTTTATATGAAACCGAAGCTGCGTTTGTAAATTTTGTGATATCTTTCTGTTACTCCAAAATTAAAAATTTTATTTATTTATTTATTATTATTATTTTTTTCTTTGCAGTTTTAATAATTGCCCATTTGGTTTTATCTTGTAATTAATAATTTTTATATTAAAATGAATTCATTCATGGTGTAGATTTTTCGACGGATGGAAGATGGTGTTACATAGTATTATGGGTTATTCCAAATCCAAGCTCACCCAATGTTGATTGGGAAAGATTAAAAACTCGGCTTCTCTCTGCATGCCCTTCATGTCTGTTTTCATTCTACCTTAATCTGCAGTCTAGTGGTCCCAGACCCTCTCCATTGTACCTTTTAAAGTTTTGGTACCTTGATCAAAAAGGATTATTACACGGTAATTCACAAAGTCCGTGGGATTTTTATTTTTTATTTTTTAAAAGTTGTTATTGGTTCTTTGTATGTGATTTTTAAATTTTTTAGCTGATGTTGTTCTGTATTTGTCTTAGATGTTACCAAAGTACTTTGTGAGCTTGAACTTGCAATTCAAAGAGTAAAAGTGATGCCAACGCCGGATGGAAAAGTTTTGGACCTCTTCTTCATAACAGATTGCTTGTGAGTTATATGGAATTCAAATCTTTATGTTAAAACGTTATGTATGTTACTGAGATATTGTCTATCTTTTTTTCTTTTGTTTTTTTTATTATTTTTTCCTTCCTCAGTTAACTTTGGCTTTGATGTGTGATATGGTCAAAATAATGTCTCATTATGATTGTTACTAGTGTCGACTGCACTTCTGATTGGGATGTTTGCAATAGCTCATTAAAATGATTTACAAGACATGTCCAATCACGCTATTGAAATTCGCCAATGATATTTGAGTTTCTTGTCAATTTTACGTGCTTATGGTATATGGATTACATCACGGTTCACCTTGTTTGGCGAGGAAGAGGAATAGGTTGGAAAGTTCATGTGATGGGATATTGATGATTATCTCAGTAGGCTGTTTGACTAACCTCAGGTATTTGATGCTATATTAATCAGGGAGCTGTTACACACAATGAATAGAAGAGATGAGATATGCGATCATCTGATGGCTGCTTTAGGAAACCATTGTATTACGTGTGAGATTCAGTTGGCAGGGCCTGAATATGAAAGTTTACAGGGATGTTCTCCTCTTCCGCCTGTGATGGCCGAGGAATTATTTGGTTATGAGCTTTCAGACGAGGAAGCCTGTGTGAAATCTCTAAACCCAAATACAAAAGGACAAAAGAAGGCTACTGTTATGGTAGATAATTCAATGAGCCCTGCTCATACCCTGCTTCAAATACAGTGTGTTGATCAGAAGGGTCTTTTTTATGACATTTTGAGAACTTCCAAGGAATGTAATCTTCGGGTAACTTTTCACAAGTTTCTTGTAATTTCAGTCCCTTTTGACTGTAGATGCGTGAGCATAGGATTGCTAGATGCTAACCATCTTGGTATAGAGATTTCTTAGCGTATTGATCTTCCCCTTGCTAGGTGCTTGCACATGTAGGATATAATTCTATGATTAATCTTTGAAACTGTTCCCTCTTATATCTTTGCTGGACTTTATGCCGTTTAGCAGTCAAAATTGTTCTATCCATGGATGGTTTTTTCCTTAATTCTAGACAAACTGTGAAATAGAAAAAAGGGTTTGCTTATGTTATCTTATTTGTTGGGGGGGTGAAATATGGGTTTATGCTTGCATTTAACCATTACCAATAACAGATTTGTGTCATTTCTCATTTAGATCGCTTATGGTAGATTCTCTTCCAAAGAAAAAGGCTTCTGGAATATGGACCTATTTATTCAGCAAACGGATGGAAAAAAGATTGTTGATCCTGAGAGTCAAATCGCATTATGTTCTCGTTTGAAGAAGGAGATGCTTCATCCATTGAGAGTAATTATCTCTAACCGGGCCCCGATACAGAACTCCTGGTTGCTAATCCAGTTGAGTTATGTGGAAAGGGAAGGCCCCGAGTTTTCTTTGATGTTACATTGGCTCTAAAAATGATGGGAATATTTATATTCTCGGTATGAATTTGATACTTAAAAAACTTTTTGTATTTTTTTACTAATCATATCATACAAAACTCTCTTTCACTCTTAATATATTCGTTTTTTATGTCTTGTAGGCTGAAATTGTTAGGCATTCAACTTCGGTTCGCCAGTGGGAAGTCTACAGATTTCTTTTGGATGAAAGTCATGAGTTTCCCTTAGCAAGCAGTCAAGCTAGAAGTAGGATTGTCGAGAGAGTTCGAAGAACATTGATGGGTTCGTGAGCCATCCCGTCTGTTACCCTTTTTAATAACATTCGCCATTTAGTAATCGTTCTTTTCTGCATTTCTGTCGAAGCCAAATTTCAAATTTCTGAATTTTAGGAGTGTTTGTCCAGTCTGAAATAAGTAAGAAACGGTTCTGAAAGCGCCGTAAAATTTCCTTCTTGAAACTTCAGATTTTATGTTCCTAGTCTTGTCTTTATAAACTCACCAATGTGAAATGTTGTATTTTTATATTCTTGTTTCTGATTTGGAATATTTCATTTGAATATATTCTTTGGTCAAAAAATCATTTACAACATGTAATAATTAAAATAAGTTCGTATATCGTTTTTAAGGGAATAATATGTGAGGATGAATCTTATAAGAAAATGTTACAATGAATATTATTCTTTGATTATTAATAATGTTTCTCTGCAGATTTAATAGCTAATATATCATAATTTTTAGATTATATATGACTAATTTTAACTTATTAAAAATGAAAGTTACATCTACGTCCCTTGTTAGTTGCTAATATTAGAGAGACTTTCCTAGACCTGGCAATATGTTGTCATTGTGTTATGTTAAATCACGTTTGTTGTCATCAGTGAAAAAAATATCGATATTGAAGAAAATATTGAGAGAACGATTTTACAAAAATATTGACAAAAATATCAATATCGATAAAAATGTCAATAAAATTACAGAAACTATAAATTTTTAATTTAAAATATAAATTTTTACATATAAAATAATTAATATAATAAAATAATATAAAAATATAATACTTAAAATAAATAATAATAAAATATTCTATAAATATTACAAACTATTTATAAAAAAATAAAATATAATGTTATTTTTCACCATTCTACTTTCATTTACATTTTCTTTTAAAAAAATCAATAATAAAAAAAAAATCCCGTGTCTTTCTCTATTATTGCACTTTCATTAACATTTTTTAAAAAAAAAAATCAATAAAAATTTAAAAAAAAATAAAAAACTATTTATGAGGCATGGCTTGAGATTGGCCGTTCATAGCTAAGTAATATCCTTCAGGCTGACATTTGTACTCTGGTTTCTTAATTAATAAACACCTATGTTTTTATCAACCAAAAAAAAAAAAAAAAAAAAAAACACCAAAAAAATTCCCGTGCCTTCCTCCTCCTTCAGCTCTCTTTCCCTCCTCTCTGGCTGTCCCCTTTCCCTTCAGCTCTCTTTCCCTTTCGATTACAACACACAAACACACACACACACACACACACAGACCAATTCTCGGCCGCTTTTTCTACCAACAGAAGGAAATTTCCACCGATTTTTGATGATTTTGGCAACTTCTTTCGATTCCGGCTACAAATCAACGGCACTCCCGATAGAAACTTCCCCCCTCTTATCGGTGTTGACAGCAATCGGCAACTGTAATTAGTGCTGATTTCTCATCGGTTTCAACGACTTTTGTTTCACTGGTTGTCATTGTGTTATGTTAAATCACGTTGTATCGTATTCGTGTAAAATTTAATCCATCTGAATTGATTTTATGAATCTTTTATATGGAAATATGTAAATTTGAATTCATTTATTATTATTGTATAATTTGTCATTTGATCCATTTGTTTATTTTAATAGATTTTAATAAAATTCATTAAAATTTTAATTGAATATCATTGAATGCAAGATTTTTTTAAAATTTAAATCGAATACTTCTAAACTTTAAAATATTTTTAAAATCTTTCAAATTTTAAATTGAATACACAGTATATTTATTTATTTTTAGATTTAAAGAAAAAATATTCATACATTGTTTAATATAATAAACTAAGTTTTTTTAGTATTATATAATTAACATAATTATAAAAGTATCTCCTTTTAATAGGTTTAATGGACTTATCATGTTTTATCTATTAAAATTTATTAATTTATTTGGATTTATTAGATAATATTGATATAGGACTGACGATATCGTAAATTCAAATCTATAAATTATCACGTGAATTCATATCAGTTTATCATGTTTATGATATTTTGCAAGGTCTATTTCTATTTTGAAATTAAAAAAGAGTTAGAAAGATGTATATGAGCATCCTTCTAAGTTAATTGTTAAAAAAACCATTTGTCCCAGTTTTTTTAAAAAACTATTAAAGATATTTTAAAATCATAAAATCACAAAAATATTATGTTGGAAATATGGATGTATTTGCATAAATATATATTTAAATCGTCATCTCAAAGAGGAAAATGGATCTCCTAGGTACGATGATCTTCGAATCTCCTATCCCAAATAAAATTTAAAAAAAAAAAAAGTGTTTATACTTCTAGCATCATATAATTTAAGTTGCAAATTACGTTTGCAAATATATATATATATATATATGGAGACCGGGTACAATAAGGACCGACCATATGCAATATATCAAGACCAAAAACATGCAGAAATTGAGAGCTCTTGGATTTGCTCATTTGTCACAAAAAGGCCAAATTAAAGCCTCCTCACATGTGGATTTTTGCCCAAAGCTTCCCTTCCCATTCGCTGGTTTCTCTTTCCTTCTCCTCTTCTCTTGCCCACACTTCCCTTCCCTTCCAGCCGTTAGATGGTAAAAAAACAAAAAATGGAAACTCCTTAATTTTCTTCTTCTTCTGCAACTAATTAATCCATAAGAATCTCTCCATCTCCTTTCCTTTTTACCTTCAACTTGAAACCTTAAAACCAAATTTATATCCAAACACAAGCTATAAAATAAAATCTGTATCCAAATAGAAGTTCTAGTCCAAAAAATCCTGATTTCTTCTTCTTCTTTTTATTTTTGTTTTATTTTTTATTTTTTATAAACTAATATGAGTATCTATATATATTTTGCTTTCTTTGGATGGCTAAGAGAATAGAGTGCGAGAGGTAAAGAGAGAGAGAGAGAGGAGATCTAGGCAGATTTCTTTGGATGGGTAAGAGAATAGAGTGCAAGAGGTAAAGAGAGAGAGAGAGATAGAGAGAGGGGATATAGGCATATTTGAACTTATGGGTATGTAGAAAGAAGAAGAAAAGTCACGGTTATGTGAGAAGAAAGAAGAAGAAAGAAAAAGAGGAGGAGACAAATCCACACATGAGGACGCTTCAATCTGGCCCATTCGTGACCGATGAGCAAATCCAAGGGCTCTCAATTTCAACATGTTTTATGTCCTGATATATTTGCATAAGTTCGATCTTTATTATAGTCGGTCTCTATAGATATGTACACAAAAATATTTGTCGTTTGTATTTCTCTTTTTGTCATCGTTTGAGCCTGTTAGTAGCGTTTTATGTTCATAAAATATAATGAAAAACTTTGTTTTTTCTTTTTTGGAACTTTGAAAATTCTTTGGGTTGCTATCTATCAATATATATATATATATAAACAAAAAAAAAAAAAAAACAAATTTGAACCGAATGTGTAGTGGGTGCAAGTGGAAAGGCAACGCAATATTTATTTTCCAAAATGTAGAAATTTTATAAATTTTCGAAATAAATTTGTATTTTATACTATCCTATACTTTTAATACACTTTTAAATTATTTTCTAAAAAAAAAAAACATTTCAACCAATTAATTAAAAAAAGGGAAGCCAAAAGGAGAAAAATGTAATTATATTTTTTAATTTTAAATATTCAATAAATTTTGTGGGTAAGATTACCAAGAAAATTTAAAAAAAAAAAAAAAAAAAACAAAACAAAACAAAATTATGCTCCGTACAGTATCCAATTCCAACAGCGAGGGGCCAAAAACCTAGTCCAACTGTCAAATGGCCAACGTGACTACGTCAATACGTTGTCGTTTAACACGTTGGCCATTTAACCGGTGTGCTCATCTCTGCCATTTCTGAGAGGTGAGAAAATATTTTCTCAGAATTAGTCTCTCCCTTCCCAAATCCTCAAATCTCCAATTCATATTCTAGGGTTTTCTTCACACTTTCTTTCGGCTAATCTCAACATCTCAAGCTTGCTTCCATGTGGAGAAGTGCGTGCATATATATTTATATATATATATATATATATATATATATATATATATATATATATATATATATATATATATATGTATATATAATAAATAGACATACATAATGTTTATGATATTATA
Organism: Ziziphus jujuba; assembly: GCF_031755915.1. NCBI lineage: Eukaryota > Viridiplantae > Streptophyta > Magnoliopsida > Rosales > Rhamnaceae > Ziziphus > Ziziphus jujuba. The sequence goes on from NC_083386.1 coordinate 12,181,034, forward strand.
TATGCAGAGAGGCTAGCCTGAGGACCAACCGCATGGGTTATATGCGAACCAAACATGTGATCAAATTTCCTGCCCTTCAATTTGCACTGCTGGCATCTACGGCCCAACTTCAAAGCAACTCTCACGTGAGAATGGCTGGCCAAATTTCCCCTGAGCCCTTCCTGCTCTCACCAGCTCGAAAGGACTTTGCCAAAATTCCCAATCGCACTAGCAGCAACCAGCATTGCCATCCTTGCAAACTCACCAGATCGCACCACCATTGCCACAGCATTGCCATCTTGCAAACGCAATAGCTCGCACCACGATTGCCACCCTTCTCTGTACCCACCAGCTTATAATCTTCTACTCTGCATGTCTGTATTCTGGCTCTTCGTATCTATGAGTGAATGAGTTTATGTTTTGTAATTTTTTTTTCATTCTGTTTTTTATGTTGGTGATTTTATGTAGTCTTGCATAGTTGAAATTGTTAAATGTGGGATTGTGATTTGGGTTGAGAAATAACTTAAACGAAGGCCAATCTTCATGATGATTTTCGAAAATTTAGAAAATGATATTTTTCGCAGAAAAAGCATGAATGTATGCATGTTGTTTTTCTTTCCAGGTGTATAAATACCACTGTTCATGCAGACTATTCACGTGTACTGTTCATTGTGTAATAATCAATTCACTTAGTCTATCATAATACTAACATAAAAGAGATATTTACACCACTTGTTTTTGGAGTATACGAATGGCCAATCCATGCATGCTATACAAGAGAAAATAAGTTTGTTATAATTGGAACACAAAGTAATTCTATTCTGTAATTCCTATATCTACACACACACACACACACACATAAAGACATATGTATATATATATATCCTATTGTGTTTTGTTCCAAAACTGCTTAGTTTAGTCTTGAACAAGAACTTTGATAATTATACTCCCCTTAATATGCATGAAACATAGAGTTAATAGATTAAATTGATATCATTGCTTTTTATTTTTATTCTTTTAATAGCCTTTGTGTAGATTGGTTAACCTCTCATTGATTAAAGAGTTATGTATCAATATTTTTTTTCCCTTTATCTAGCAAAGATGTAATTATTTCATTGTTTTGCAACTTATATTTTTCATTTTTATATATACTATTAACTTTTTTGAACCCCATGATTCAGATTTATTTATTTATTTATTTTATCTGTTGATGCATGCATATTTGTTTCTTTCATTATAGAGTGTGCTGGATCAGCAACCATAATGCAAACTTGGCATATTTTGGCTGAAGTGCCTTTATTTTTGCAACATTTTTCTCTTCTATTTAGAAACTAAACTTTCTTAAAATAAAAGATATTACCACCTCTCATGATGGTTTTGCTTTGCCGTCTACCAAGTTACAAATTGATCAATAGGAAGCTGGTTTAAGTGTAGAATAGTTGGAAGCAAATTCAGATTGTAGATGAGTTGAAGACATATCCTTGCTGTCACATTCAAAATCCGTGGTTGATGTTTACATTCCCCAAGTGGCCGAAAACTACAAACCAAAGGTTGGACAAGAGTTTGAATCGATAGATGGGGCACATGAGTTCTACATTAAATATGCAAAAGAGGCGGGGTTTAGTGTTCGTAGCAGCCACTTTTGCAACAGATTATGTTCTTCCACATACCACTGCCATTTTTCTCTACTTCAATATTCTAATCTGTCATGTTATTGATTTACTTCTAAAATGCCACATTGTACTTCACCACCTTAGTTTATTTGTTAGAAGACTTTTAGCCTGTTTATTTCATCTTTCTCATGGTTTTTCTATGTCTGTTTAGTGGACTTATGCTTATTAGGAATTTTCTGGCCTTTACTTAGGTGTGTTTGTCAATGGATAGATTGGTATCTCAAGAAAAGATCTAAAAAGCCTTAAGCTAGATGAAGCACACAAAAATATCCTATGGGACATTAATAATTGAAACGAAAAAGGAAAGTGCTCTAAGGAATAGGATGCTCAATGCTGTGGTAAATTCTACAGAGAACAAAAAGTTGATATTTTGTTCGTTGGTTTTGTAGAAAACTAGATTATTTTCATGGGATTCTGTCATTGGTTGGTATATTTATTAACTAGGATAAAAAAGTCATAGTACAAACTAGTACAGAAAACTTAAGAAAGCAAGAAACTTAAGAAAGCAAGCTTCACGATTACTGTTCATGCATACTGTTCACATGAATTGTTTACCTGTGTTTAAACATTCCTCTTTTTCTTACATTTTTTTTTTTGTCATATTGCAATAACTATCAGCTTAGTTACTAAAAGATAGTTGAGTTATGATTATAGACTCCTTAAATTGCCATGTATTGGAAACATGAAGTCTTGTTTGATTATTTGACTAAATGTATGCTAGTTTGCTTTTAGTCTAGTTTGCCGTTTATTTACCAATGTGGTTTACTTCAGTTAGCAGGAAGGAGAAGCTGGAGATTGATGTTTATACATAGGTATTTTAGCCCCAAAAAAAATTTAAAAAAAAAAAAGGATGTTTAAACACAGATAAACAGTGCATATGAACAGTAGCTCGGCAACAATACGGCAGCTCGGCAACAGCACTAGCAGCAACACAGCAAGCTTGGCAGCAGCAAAAACAAGCTCAGCAGCAATACAGCAGTACCAGCAGCAACACAGCAAGCTCGGCAGCAGCAACAAGAAGCTCGGCAGCACCAGCAACAGCACCAACAGCAACACAGCAAGCTCAGCAGCACCAGCAGCAATACAGCAGCACCAGCAACAGCAACAGCAGCAACACAGCAAGCTCGGCAGCACCAACAACAGCCATGCAAGCTGTAACAATGAATAAACTAAACTAATATTATTTGCTTTTTCCAAAGCCATGCAAGCTGTAATGAATTATAGAGAGAGAGAGAGAGAGGGAGGCATGGCTGTGCGGCAAGAGGTACAGATAAAGCTTCACCAAAACAGGAATCTGAATATCAACTTAATAGAAACAAAACTTACAATGAGCTTAATAGAATACATATGGTGCTACATAATTAGTTTACCAACCGAAAAAGCATATATATTGCTTGACTACATTACTAGGCTAACATTTTAAAGAAAATAAATAATAAAAGTACAAGAAATATGACAGTCTTAATGTCATATCAATCGCTCCTCTTGGTATTTTTCTGAATTGCTTCACGTATATTATTAGATTTCTCCACTTGCAAAGATAAATGACGAACTTTACCGATAAGTACATCTATTTTTTCTAGTTTAGCTTCCCCTTCTTTTGCCCAAATGAATTTACCACATCATTTTTCTTGTGGCAAGTAAACATATATAATTTAATTATTTTATAAACGAAAACAAATAAAAATTCAACACATAAAAAATTGTATACAACCTGTTCTCCATCTAAGCATTTCCAGAATTGATGATTTAGATTCTTATCTATCTTTGATGTTTTTAAATGTATATATTGCCCACATGAGCACATCTGGATCGGTTGAACATCACTAGTACTTATTGACATGCTTACACAACTAATCTCCAGCTATGACTTCTAAAGAACACAAGGTAGGATTTAATACACTATAAAAAAACCAAAAAACATAAAAAATAAAAAACATAAAAAACCACCAGCAACCTTTCTACATGAATGAATGAATCTAACTTAGCAATACCAATGACTATAAGGCAATAGCAATAGCAACCACTAAATATATATTTTAAGAAAGTTTAGTTTCTAAATAGAAGAGAAAAATGTTGCAAAAATAAAGGCACTTTAGCCAAAAGCTGCCGAGTTTGCATTATGTTTGCTGATCTAGCACACTCTATAATGAAAGAAACAAATATGCGTGCATCAACAGAAAAAATAAATAAATAAATAAATCTGAATCATGGGGTTCAAAAAGGTTAATAGTACATATAAAAATGAAAAATATAAGTTGCAAAACAATGAAATAATTACATCTTTGCTAGATAAAGGGAAAAAAAAATATTGATACATAACTCTTTAATCAATGAGAGGTTAACCAATCTACGTAAAGGCTATTAAAAGAATAAAAATAAAAAGCAATGATATCAATTTAATCTATTAACTCCATGTTTCATGCATATTAAGGGGATTATAATTATTCACAGTTCTTATTCAAGACTAAACTAAGCAGTTTTGGAACGGAACACAATAGGATATATATATTTATATATATATATATATATATGTCTTTATGTGTGTGTGTGTGTGTGTGTGTAGATATAGGAATTACAAAATAGAATTACTTTGTGTTCCAATTATAACAAACTTATTTTCTCTTGTATAGCATGCATGGATTGGCCATTCGTATACTCCAAAAACAAGTGGTGTAAATATCTCTTTCATGTTAGTATTATGATAGACTAAGTGAATTGATTATTACACAATGAACAGTATGCGTGACCAGTGGTATTTATACACCAGGAAAGAAAAACAAAATGCATACATTTATGCTTTTTCTGCGAAAAGTATCATTTTCTAAATTTTCGAAAATCATCATGAAGATTGGCCTTCGTTCAAGTTATTTCTCAACCCAAATCACAATCCCACATTTAACAATTTCAACTATGCAAGACTACATAAAATCACCAACATAAAAAAAAGAATGAAAAAAAAAATTACAAAACATAAACTCACTCACTCACAGATATGAAGAGCCATAATACAGACATGCAGAGTAGAAGATTATGAGCTGGTGGGTACAGAGAAGGGTGGCAATCATGGTGCGAGCTGGTGCGTTTGCAAGATGGCAATGGTGGTGCTATCTGATGGGTCTGCAAGGATGGCAATGCTGGTTGGTGCTGGTGCAATTGGGAATTTTGGCAAAGTCCTTTCGAGCTGGTGATGGCGGGAATGTGAGCGGGAAGGGCTCAGGGGAAATTTGGCCAGCCATTCTCACGTGAGAGTTGCTTTGAAGTTGGGCCGTAGATGCCAGCAGTGCAAATCGAAGGGCAGGAAATTTCATCACATGTTTGGTCCACATATAACCCATGCGGTCGGTCCTCAAGCTAGCCTCTATGATTATATATATACATATATATATATATATATATATATATATATATTTTTTTTTTCTAGAATAGATGCGTACATAATATACAGTATAAATGTATAAAATGTATGTTACGTTTTTCCATGTATATAAAATCTCACATACTTGTCTGATTTGATTTGTCAAGAAATCTCTTGGAAGTGGGTTTGTGGGCACGAATAGTTGGTCATTTAACTGCTTTGTATATTAAGGTGTCTCATTCATCCATCCGTTTGGTTTCTCAGAAAATGGTGAGAAAGTAAAGAATTAAAGTGCCAATTTGTTTTTGGTGGTTTTCTGTTTTTCTCCTTTTTTTTTTTTTTTTTTGGGTGTGTCCTTTTAGAAAACTTGTGATTCGGTCCAAATTAAAGCAAAGGAGTCTAGGCAGGCTTAGTGCACTGTAGGATTTTGAACTTACAGGAAACTAAAAAGGTGTTCAAAATTCTTTAGCTTAAGATTTCTTTCTTGTGTTTGAACATGTGGGTTCGATTTTCAATGTCAGACTGTTGAAATTAAAGTTCATAAAAAGCTGTTGTGTAATTGTAAATTTTTTTTGCATTTTATAACTTGATTGTGGATATGGTACATTATCCATCTATTGGTAGAGTTTTGGAAGTTTTTCTAAAATATTTTTCGAAATGGTGCATTTGCATTTATGTGGAACTGTTAGCCTTAATTTGATTACTCTGTTTTGATGGCACCCAACTCGAGAAAAGGGAGAGCCAAATTCTGTAAGTCCACAAGTGTTCCATTACTATTTTCATCAAGTTTTGTAGTTGACCAAGGACATTATGTTGTTCAACTATTTTGTTTTAATGGGTTGATGGCAACACTAACAAAATTGATTTTTATATGCGCTTTTTTCTTTGTCATTGAGCAAGGACATAATGTTGTTCAACTATTTTGTTTTAATGGGTTGATGGCAACACTAACAAAATTGATTTTTATGTGCTTTTTCTATCCTATGTTTTTTTTCCACTCTCTCATATCTTTTCCCAGTCTAATTCTCATTGTCATCTCTAAAGCAATTTGTGTAGATTGTCACAAAATGTTATGATTATAATTTTTTATTTTATTTGTTTTATTTCGATGATTTGATATGGCCATGATTTCATTTTGTTTGTTTAGGTGGTGATATCAGCAGTTTGCTGATTCTATTGGCAATTACAGGTTGCTGATTGAAGGAGCAGCTGTTTTTTTTTTTTTTTTTTTTAATTTAAAAATACTAGCTCCTGGTCATTTTAGATATTTGATTTTCCATGATTCCCAGATATTTATGTTTTTGAGATTTTTAACATTGGTGTGGATAGAAGCCGAAGCCCTCCAAGAGGCAAGAGGTTTAGTAGCAGTGAACGTGCATCTTACCGTGATGCTCTCCATCCAAGAGATTGCCACGTTTCCTGGTATTCTTTATATTCAACTTCATATTTGTAGCATGGTTCCTTTTCAATGTGCGCTTCTATAAGCTCATGTTGTTCACTAGTTGTTACAATGCATTATCTTTTCCTTTACATATTTATTCTTTATTAATAGAAGTAAATTTTTTTGTATAATATGCTTGGTCAAACTGCATAATGTACATACTTATGTCCATGACACACACATAGATGCACATATGCAGTGAAGCCTCTTTCATATTTAAACCAAACGGAGGTCGGTATCATTACATCCTCATCACTGATATTTTTCTTAGAAGTATTATACATTTAATGGCTATCAGGTATTGTTGAGGAAGCTTGATCATATAGTAAGCATTTTGAATTTGGAAGCATTTCAGTAAATTTCAGTTTAGGTCCAGGTAGAAAAAGTATTCTGTTGGAAGTTAGAGTACAGATTGCTGGAAACAGAAGAAAAAATATGATTAATTGGTTTCTTCATGTGATGCACATAAAAGAATGAGTGACTGACTCTAAAGATAATGTTGGAAGAAAGTAAGCAGAAAGCTAAATTTAGTTAAGATAGTACATGGTGGCATGTTATCTTAGTATTGTGGCCAAAGATGGAGCTCATCGACATAATCTATGTGGCTATCTCCATTGTGTGGTTTGAGTTATGATGAATGGTTTTCACAGGGGTTAATGCCTGCCATGATTAATTTTGTGGAATATTGGATTATCAAGGATTAAATTTAAAATGTACATGAAAGTAACATAATTTAGACTCGTGCTATAGATAAGGTTTAAGCAGGAAATATAAATAAGAGAGGGATGACATCATAATATGTAAGAGGTAGTCTTTAGAAGACAACATATGAAGTCAGAAAAGATGTCCAGTCTAACAGGAAAGTAGTGGCTGCACATCAAAGTGAAAGGTATCTGCAACTGAATTAGTTCAAAAGTGGACGTCTGGCATATATAAATCTAAAATGGCTGGACTCTCCAGTATATTTGGAAAGTCAGTTTGTAAAGCATTTTGTTTTGTGAAATGTCTGCGGTATGCCATCTTAGGAATGGTTAACACTTCAATTTTTTCACTTCCTGGTTTGATTACTTTACTACCATACTTTATTTTTGTTCAAGGCAGTTCCCAATTTGGATTGATCTAGTGCTGTATAATTATATTCTAAAGTCTTCTTTTTTTAATTTGGACACCATCTTCTTTTTTAAATTGAGAACTTATTTTACTTTCTTTACTTTTAGGTTTATATCTACTGATTTTGGTGGTATTTTCCAGGCAAGATTATCTTTGCAATAAATGTAAACGACCAGGCCATTTTGCCAGAGATTATCTGAACATGACTGTATGCAACAATTGTGGACTTCCTGGGTGAGATGAGTACTGTTATTGCTTTTCATGATTTTCCCTCAAGATGGGGGGAAAAATAAAAAATATGGATCAAATCTATGAAAATTTGTTCGGGAGATTGCTCTGTATCTCAAGTTAAAAATTTTACCTACTATTTCTATGACTTTCTGATTTTTGGAATACATTTCTGTGACTGCCACATTGCTGCTGGATTACCTCAACAACTATGTGTTGGAACTGTAAGGAGCCTGGACATCTTGCAAGCCAGTACCCCAATGATCCAATGTGTCACATGCGTGGTAAGATGGGTCACCTGGCTCGAGATTGTGTTCATCCAGGTCTTCCAGCTCATGGTGCAAGGCTGTGCAACAACTGTGACAAGGCAGGCCACATTGCTGTAGACTGCACAAATGAGAAGGCTTGCAACAACTGTCATAAAACTGGTCACCTTGCTCGTGATTGCCCTAATGAACCGGTCTGCAATATTTGCAATACATCAGGTCATTTGGTCCGTCATTACCCCAAGTCAAGCCTAGCATCAGACATGAGAGGCTCTTTCCGAGACATTACCTGCCGGATTTGTGGTCAGTGAGGGCACATGATCCATGACTCTGTCTGTGCATACATTGTCACATGCAACAACTGCGGTGGAAGAGGTCACCAAGCCAGCGAGTGCCCTTCTACCCAGATGTTTGTCCGTCAGTATTAACTGCTTGATAGCTAGGATTACAATCAAATTATTGTAGCTATGAATTTGTTTAAGCGCTTCTCAATGTAAGTTGAGTGGCTTTGTTCAACTTTCGGATTTGAATTGATTGAATTCACTTTTTTGGATGATTCTTCTGAAACCAAAGCTTGTATACTCATTCCAAATAGACTTAGAAGTTGGACTTGTATATGTTTATCTGGGTGTTGGTGGTTGAGGTTACAGTGAATGAGAGGAACAGTTCGTTCGGATGAAGGCGTAAAGCTAATCTATGCTGCAATGGATATATGATATGACGTCCATGGAAGCCTCTGGGTGTTGCATGTAGAAGAAGCTATGTTTTGAAAGCCATTCAGGAAAATTTTTTCAGCTTATTGGGTATATGCGACTAGCAAACTCTGATCATGTCCAAGTTGTTATGGTCTTTTAGGCATTATGACGTGGAAGTGTTATGATTATAAAGAGCAGAAGCAAAGAAACTTCAAGGCTGTGGACGTTTCATTGAAATCTTTAGGGAAAATCCCAAAATACAATTATCAAAAAACCAGCGGAAATAGCGTGATTCCTTCATCAAACGACAAAAACAAATATAAAAAAATATTAATTATAAATAAATTAAAACAACCCAAAACGCAGTGTCAAAGGAGTTTCTTGAACTTGAGTCATTCTGGTGTATGGCCAAACCGTTATCTGTTTTTTTTTTTTTTTTTTTTTTTTTGTTTTAAGTATCACTTTAGTTCATTTAACCATTTTTAACTTTTGAATTTGGTTAAACTAGTTCGTTTCAATTTATTTTTTAAAAGGTGCATTTTGAACATAAATCCTTGTGCCGTTTACTTTTTATTTTTTATTTTTAAATTAATTTTTTTAAAATTGGATTTTGATTAATCAAACAAAAGGTTACGTTAGAATTGATAGAATTAAGGTAAACAAAATTGATAACTAATTAATTAGGTAAAATATATTGTCCAACTAATTAAAATACCTTCTTTTTTATTTATATAAAATTTTTCCTTTCCATTGGATATAGCCAGATGACTGTCCTTCCGTCTTTTAACGTGCTAATCTTCTGTTCTCTTATTAAAGAAAAATACCAAAATGTGTTCCTTGGAGAAGAAAGGCAACATCTTCGTTCTAACCCTAACCGGGTCGGGTGAACACAGGCTGAACCCGACCCTTGTCGATTCAATCCGATCCGCTCTACGCCAAATCCGAGCTCAGTCTTCTTCTTCTTCGGTCCTAATCACAACGGCTCAAGGCAAGTTTTTTTCCAACGGCTACGATCTCAAGTGGGCCCAGTCTTCCCATTCTCGTTTGCATCTCATGGACGCCAAATTTAGGTCGATCGTAGCCGATCTCATCTCCCTCCCAATGCCGACTATCGCCGCCGTCACCGGCCACGCCTCCGGCGCCGGCTTCATCCTAGCTCTCAGCCACGACTACGTCCTCATGAAAAGGCATAGGGGTTTCCTCTACATGAGCGAGCTCGATAATCAGCTTGTTATTTCGGCTTGGTTTATGGCTCTCATCAAGTGCAAAATCGGCGCGCCGACGAGCCGCAGAGATGTGGTGCTGAGAGCCGATAAGGTGACGGCTGATGAAGCCGTGAAGACGGGGATTATCGACTCGGCGTATGATAGCGCAGAGCAGACGGTTGAAGCTGCCGTTGGATTGGGGAAGAAATTGGTTGGGAGGAAGTGGAAAGGTGACGTGTACGCTCAGATTCGAATGGAAGTCTTGTCGGATGTACTCGATGAGATTCATATCGGCAACACTGGATCAAAGCTCTAAATCTGTTTGTACCGTACTTGACCGTTGATGTTATTGCTACCAATTTTTTTTTTTTCTATTTATCTAATTTATGAACTATTAAAAAAAAAAATTATTTTTGACGAGAATCTTTGTTTTTTTCTGGCGTATATAAAAGTGTTCAAGTAATAAAACTATCCACTTCGTTATATTAACGCAATCATATCTTTGAAAATATAGAAAAAAGGATTTAGTTGATTTATAAATAAATAAAGTATAAAGACCCTCGGACATTTGTGTATGCCATCTGTGTAAAATATTTTATCTGGTTCTTTGTAAAATATGTTACGGTTAGATGAATATTGCATTTTTTTTTTCTTTTTTTGTTTGGAAAAAGTAAAAAAAACAAAATATATATGAAAAAGCAAAAAAAAAAAAATAATAATAATAATAATAATATTGTGAATCCTCTCTAGGCTTTAGATTTTGTGAGCAGCAGAAAACCAGCAGAAACAGCGTGAGCAGTAACTTAAAAGCAAGCACTGTTCCTTACCATTACTGTTATAGTTAGGTGTACTAAGGCTTAATTTGATAATAATTAGAGGAATTTTAAAATCAATTATAAAAGAATTTTTGCTACTTAGGTGGTTAGAAAAAATATAATAAGGCTGATTATTTGAGAAATCTGGCAGTTATATAACGGCTTTTAGAACTCGATCTTATTTTTATTTTAAAAATCTATATTTTTATAATTAAAATGGACAAATTTTAAATTTTAAAATATGTTAATTAATTAATATAACACCACATCATATTTATTTATTATCCTATCAAACAATTATATTCAAATTAAAACTCTCTAAATAAAAAGTTCTAATATAAACCGACCATTTAAATGTAATATATACACATAAATAAATAATCTTTTAGTTGTCAATTATTTTATTTTAAAATTAAAATTTGGACAAAATAAAAATATATATATATATAAAAAATAAAAGATAATTTAAAAAAATATTGAAATATTTTAAGCAATATTTTAATTTAAGCATTTTTAAAATTAAGATTTGAATATAAAAATTTCTCTAATTTTTCTCTTCCATAATTGTGCAATTTTTATGCATATGGTTAAACATATATGAACTTTGTGATTCCTCTGATTGTTTGATTCTCTTCTATAAGGAAATGTTTCAAGGAGTTGGATTAAAAAATTGAAGCAATCAAATCATGGAAAATTAATTTTAGAAATACATCCTTGTCAGTAGAGGAGGAAACTATTTTGATTGTCATGCTCTTGGTTTAAGCTTAGCAAGAAGAACAGACTTTTACCATTTTCGTTTGTACATATTTGTTCCCAACTAGCTAGGCATTTTCCATTTTTGGTCACCAATTTCAGTCAAATCTTTTTTTTTTAATTAATTTCTTTTACATATACCTTAAATGACAACAAATTAAAGGAAGTTTAAAAAAATTGCATCATTTGGACGATTCACCTCTGAAACATTTTATGACCCATACACTTATGTATTTGGTTCGTTATTTATTTATATTTGAATAGTGAAAATGGTGAAAATGGTTGCAAATTGCAATGGACACCGCGGTAAGTCTAACTGGGATAATGAGGCTCTAGTTGTGTTTTGTAACTTATGTATCCAAGAGGTGGAGAAAGGAAATCATCCTGGGACTCATTTTAATAAATAAGGGTGAGAAAACTTGATCAAGAATTTCTATGAAGTAGCAGGAAGGTCATATACTAAGCTGCAATTGAAGAATAAATACTATGCACTCAAAATATTGATCGGAAATTATGAAAAGATTTGTTCAGAAAGGAAACTGGTTTAGGTTGGAATACAAGAAAGAATACTGCAAATGCATCTGATGAATGGTGGAAAACCAAATTACAAGTAAGTAATTCTCATTTTAATTAAATTACTACTATATATACTATCATATTTAATGTATTTATTTAATTTACTATAATTAATTATTATGTAGATACATCTTGAGGTGACCTAGACATGGAGGAATAATTAAACATAATGTTTATGAACATTATGTTTCTTTAATATAAAAATAAAATTAAAATTAAAAAAAAAAAAGTGGACAAAATGAAAATGTAAAGGAGTTTCTAAAACTGGAAAGGTAGGAGGTGCTGCAAAATTGTCACAGCAGGTTGATCACTTAATTATTGTAATAGAAAATAAAATATTCCATCATATCATATCATAGTATTCCTGAAGTGATATCTGGAAATTGAGGTTGGGAGTCTGTTATGGTTATTTTTAACTCGATTATATTTTGAATCTTGGAAAAAAAAAATGTTTTCAACTATGAAACAACCTGAAGTTATGCTTATGTGGCTTAATCACGAGGAGGATTCACATTTCTCACCACAATTTTTTGTTATATTTATTGTCAAGTTATTTTTAGTAATTAAGCTATGGAATTTTATTTTATGTATGAATCATGATGATAATTGTGTTTGAACTATGAAGACTTTTATTTATTCTACAATTCTACATCCAAAAAATCTAATTATTTAATAATCTTAATTTTTTGTTGATTTTAAACGTTTAGTTTATATTTGTGTATCCATTAATAACTTATATTGACAATTACAGGTTTTTTTCAATATAGCCATGCAGGAAGATCAAGAGAATTTTGACGAAATTGTATGCATATATATATATATATATATATATATCTTTTACTCATTGAGTTATTATGTCAAATATATTCAAAAGGAACCATTTATGAAATTCTTATCAAACTGGTAATATATGATTAAGGGAAATTTTAGTAAGAAATGAAAGCCGTTGTCATAGGATGTTTAGAATGGAAAAAAAAAATATGCTTTCCTTAAACTATACAATGATTTGGAAACCGATAATGGGTTACATGGTTCAAAAAGAATACATGTAGCTGGAATATTGGGAATGTTTTTGCACATTTTGGGATATGCAGGGCGGAACTACCTCATGGCCTGTGGGAGCCATGGCCACCCTAAGGTTTTTAATTTTTTTTTTTAATATATATGGTTTTTTGAATTTATTAGCATGATAGTTGTATAATTGGCTTAAATAATTTATTTGGCCCTTAAATTGAAGTACAATATTATATAAATTATTTTTTTACTCCAAATTACAAAATTCTCTTTTTGTTTTGTTATTAATTATAATTTTTTTTTTACATTATAATTAGGAATTTTAGTTAAAGTATTGAATAATTTGATATTATTTTTTATTTATGGTATACTTATGGTTTAATGGAAAGTATTAATGTTATTTCCTTTTATGATTAATGCTTATTTTAGATAGTTTTTTGTAAAATTTTCATCGTTAATTATTTTATTTTGTAGTTTGTTATTGACATTTTATCTGTTAAATTATATTTTTATTTGATTATCATACTTTGAAACAAATATTTTAGTTTTTGTATATTATCAATTTTGTTCACTAGAGTATATTCTCTCATATTATTCTAATAGATTTATTTTTTTTTTTTGGGGGGGAACAAACCGAATCAAATTTTCTAATAGACTTATCTAGATGTTAAAATAATAAATTGTATGAAATTTTATAAAAACTAGTTATCAATTTTTTTTGGGATTATAAATATAATAGAAAAACTTTATCATCAATAATAATTTAAATATTCAAAAAAAAATTTATAACTTAATTTCAACATTCCCAAAAAAAAAAAAAAAAATTGTAACTTAACCACCTTAAAGTTGGAATCCTGGTTCCGCACATGGTATAGGGAATAGATTAGCACAAGAATATGATTTCTGCATTTCTGTGAAACTATAAGCAAATACTTTGGTCTGATGTTAGATATTGTATGTGTTATGGCTAAATATTAAGTAAAGTCATCAGATCCTACATCTAATAACATACCAAAGGAAATATTTTTTAGATTCAAGATATATGTCTCATTTTAAAAGTAAATATTAAATGCAATTTTAGTTTTTCCTTCTTTTAATACAATTAAGTTGCAACAGTTAACTAGTATATTTTATAATTATTTAAGGATTGTATTGGTGCAATAGATGGTGTTCATGTTCATGCTTCAATAGTCCCTAAAGATCAAATGCCACAAATTGAAAGAAAAGGAATACCAACTCAAAATATAATGGCTGTATGTAGTTTTGACGTGCAATTTATATTTGCATATGCTGGTTTGGGAAGGAGCTGCCTATGATATGAGAATATTTTTTTACAGCTTTATGAACCCAGCTTTAAATTTTCCACAGCCTCCAAAAAGTCGTATAATATTTATTTTTCTTTTATTTTTCATAAGAAAAATATTATTTAGTTGATGTTGGATATCCATAAATAATAAATGGATTTTAAAAACCATATAAAGGTAAAAGGTATCAATTACCAAATTTTCGTCAAGGTAATCAACCAAAAGGACATCAAGACGTGTTCAACCATGCACACCCTTCTCTTAGAAGTGTTATTGAACTTACGTTTGAAGCATGGAAAAAAAGATGGAAGATTTTAAAGGATATGCTTAATTATTCATTAACAAAACAACAGGTCATAAGAAGGCATGCTCAATATGATCATCATTTTGAGGAAATTATCAATAATGACATTGTTGATAATGAACTAAACAATGAGGTAACCACCTTTGAAGAATATCATAATGATCGGGGAGCCCAATAAAGGGAAATATTAGGAAATACAATTGCTGCAATTTTAATGAGATTATAACTTTGTATCTCCATTTGAATATTTTTGTTATGAATAAAATTAGGTTTTTTTTTTGCTTTATTTACAATTTTATATTACCTTTTTTTTTTGGCTTAAATACAATTTTATATTACTTATACATTGTATTAAACATTTCGGTATATATTTTTCTAATAAATTTAATATAATTATTAATCATTTATTAGATATTATGTAATTTGTATTTTTGTTTATATATATATATATATATATAACTAATACAGCATATCCATTTTAGTATTTACAAAATTTACAACAATTTAATTTAATAAGTTACTAAACGTTTATATGTAAATTTTATACTTTAAAATAATTAATACTTCATATCAAACACTTTACTATTTTTTATTAGCATAGAAGAAGCCGATTCTTTTCAGCATAATGACAGTTGACTCTTTTAAAATTTAAACATAAACCTAAATAACAAAAGCAAATTAAAAAAATATTAATTCAAAATAAATTAAAACAACCCAAAAAACAGTGTTTTACCCAACAACTCCTACAACGTGTTTGGCCACACGAAGCCACAAATTCTAATGTCAAAGGAGTTTCGTTAACTTTGAGGCATTTGGTTGCCCTTCCCAACCCAGTTTTTCACCTCGCAAATTGTGATATGTTTTTAACTTTACCCTCTAGACAATTAACTTTTCTGGTGTTTGTATCACTTTAGTTCTATTAACCATTTTTAACTTTTGAATTTTATAAAATTAATTGTACGCAACTTTTATAACATTGTTTTGAAAACAATTTTATTATGTTTTATATATCATGAATGGCGGCTAGTCTGACCAAATTCATTAGTATTTGGTCAAAAAAAGGTGCACTTTTTAAATATAAATCATCATGGACTAATCAAAGAACTCCATGGGTAAAGCTCATTGTTTTCACACTTTTTTTTATTCAATTTTTTAAACATTTGATTTTGATTAGTCAAACAAAAATGATACGTTAAATTGATAATTGGGCACACAAAATTGATAAACTAATAGAGATACCAAATTGATTGGGTACGACATTGAATATATCGATCCACTAACAATTACGTTAGGTTTTTTGGTTTTTTTAATCTAATTTTCCGTTTACATTGATTATTCTAAAGAACCGAACAGCGTCATTGAGCACCACATACTCTATTCTCTTATCGTTTTTATTTATAAATCCAGAGTAAATAAGAAAAATTGTAATCACCATTTTTGAACTTTGAGCTCTAAGAAAAAAAATTAAACCAAAAAAAAAAAAAAAAGTGTTCCTTGGAGAAGAAAGGCAACATCTTCATCCTAACCCTAACCGAGTCGGGTGAGCACAGGCTCAACCCGACGCTTCTCGATTCAATTCGATCAGCTCTACGCCAAGTCCGAGCTCAGTCTTCTTCATCTTCGGTCCTAATCACAACCGCTCAAGGCAAGTTCTTCTCCAATGGCTACGATCTCGAACTGGTCAAGTCCTCCCCATCTAGTCCCCATATCATGGATGCCAAATTGAGGTCGATCGTAGCCGATCTCATCTCCCTCCCGATGCCGACCATCGCTGCCGTCACCGGCCACGCCTCTGCCGCCGGCTTCATCCTAGCTCTCAGCCACGATTATGTCCTCATGAGGCGGGATAGGGGTTTCCTCTACATGAGCGAGCTCGATATTGATCTTGTTATTCCGGCTTGGTTTACGGCTTTGATCAAGTGCAAAATCGGCGCGTCGATGAGCCGCCGAGATGTGGTGTTGAGAGCCGATAAGGTGACGGCTGATGAAGCCGTGAAGAAAGGGATTATCGATTCGGCGTATGATAGCGCGGAGCAAACGGTTGAAGCTGCCGTTGGAGTGGGGAAGAATTTGGTTGGGAGAAAGTGGAACGGTGACGTGTACGCTCAGATTCGAATGGAAGTCTTGTCGGATGTACTGGATGCGATTCGTGTCGGCAGCACTGGGTCAAAGCTGTAACATTGTTTCCATCGTACTTGACCATAAGTGTTATTGTAAACCGTGGATAAAAAATTTTAAAATATAGAAAAAAAGTTTAATTGATAAATAAATTAATAAAGACCCCACTGTCATTTTATGATATGCCATTTTTATTAAGTATTTTATGGTTAGATGAATGTTACATTTTTCTTCTTTTTTGTTTTTTGGAAAAGAACAAAAATGTGAATTTTTTTATAAGGCTTTGAATTTTGTGTTTTATTTTATAAGCCGAATTTGTTTTGATTATTAATTTGCAGTTTTTATATTATAAGACGCATTCATCATAAATCAGGCACATCTCTCTTTTTTTTTTTCACTAACGAAAAACTCTGTTTGTTTGTGTAGGGTGTGAAGATGTATCAACACTGGAGAAAATTGTGGCGGTAAATTCTCGATTCCAAGAAGGGCTGGTATTGCAAATAACAAGAATTTGCTATTAATCCCCATTAAAATACTTTGGGGGATTAATATGTTTGTTTAAATTGTTAATCCTTGTTATTGAGATCTTAAGCTTCTTCTATATAGTGATAAATTGTGACGAGATAATTAAGTTTTAGTTGTGATTTAATTATTCATGATAAAGCCATGTGCTTATATTTCGTACCAGCGTTGACAGATCAATTGAGTAGGATATATGCATTAAGGTCATCTTAATGGTAACCTTTTCCAATCCCTATTTGATTCAATTTGTCTAAACAAATTAATAATAATAAACCACAAATGTGGTTTGTGTCTGACTTAATTCATTTCCTTCATGTTAGCTATTCTTATCCAAGCCTCAATTTCATTCGCATATGAATGCGAACCCTGTAACATTTTTTTTCTTATGTTACTATCACCAATCAATATATATACATATATACCACTTTCGTTGATGAAAGTTTTTTTAGAAACCACTCGCTCTTGTAACTTTTATGACAGCCAGTCCATTTTCATAATAAAATAAAATGAAAAAGAAAAGAAAAATGTAAAATGTAAAATGTAAAAAATCACCACGGGAGGTATATCATGCTTATCCAAAACTCTTATTTTATCTGGCAGCATAAATTCATACAAACAATTTTCTGTTCCACCAAACATTTTGCAAAGACTTGAAAATAATTTTTAACCATTCATAACTCAACGTATCAAAAGGCTGGAGCATACTTTCACTCTCAAACTGTAGAATTTACAGGATGGCAAATGAATGTTAAAAAATCTAACCATATTCGCTCTTTTAATATAACTATAGATATAGATATTGATGTATAAGTAATCATAAAGCACACGTCAATTACAAAAAAAAAAAAAAAAAAAATCATAAAGCACACGCCATTAAAAATCATAATTTTCATTTTAAGACTGGTAGAAAAATTAATATGTATTTGTTTAGGTAAGTACTGTACTAAATAACAAAACAATGAAATGCAATATTTTATTTAACCAATACAGAATTTGAATAGTGATTATACTTAGAAGAAGGATCAAAAAAAAAAAAAAAAAAGGGGAACTTAAAGTACATATGACATGATAAATTGAAACCATAGTTAGAACTTATGTCTTTAAAGGGCAATTTAGCCCAGCTAAGATACTTACGTCTTTCTTGTAGTTTTATTTATTTATTTATTTTGGCAAATACATCTTTCTTGTGGTTATTAGCACTATAAACATTCAAAACCACATAATCAAATTTGGCTTGAATTCCCTACAAGTCTACAACATAAAAGTAACACCGATATCCTCTAAAATGTATATCTCGTTGTCTAAATGATAACAAAATTGAATGATTGAATTTAAAAGAAATTAAAATGAATCTATTAATAGAACTTGAAAATATATATGTAACTAAAAGACATATCCATTTATGAAGTTATATTTTTATATAATAATATCGTAAAGCGATGAACAAATGCCTTTATAAAATATATCATCCATCGTAATACAATATAATCTATTTCAATATTGAAAAATTGACTAGCTCTCTTGGATAGCTATAGGTGTTCATGTTTACTAAGAAAATCAATAATTTCTCTAACAACAATATTTATGAGTTATTCTTATTTTGGAAATAAAATTTAAATATATATATATATATAGTATTTTTATAGTATGGAGACGTCTGTCTATTTTTATTTTTATTGTGAAGATGTTTGAAAAAACTATAATTTTTTAAAAAATTATTATCAATAATTTATATAAAAATGATGATTCAAAAACCATAATTTTTAAAGTTATATACATGAGTTTGCACTATAAAATTATCATATATATATATATATATTTTATTCATCATTTTTGTTTGAAATTTAATCATTTTTTTGAAAATCATTCATCCACAAAACTTACAGATTCCGTTATATAATTAAAATCTACAAAATTTTAATTGAATTATATAGTTAATTAAACCACAATAAAAATTAGTTAATGTATTTTAATATCAATAATAAAATTCATATAATCATTACAAATTCACCAGAGCTCTACAAAAGAAGTTTTGTTGTATTAAATTGGCCACACCAAACATGATGTTGATAATTTTTGTCAAATATATATATATATATATATTGATAAATAATTGATAAATAATAATTTTATTATAATTAATAAACTATACCTGTCACTGTGTACTCCATGGAATAAGACAAATTAGAGTCTAATCCATTTCTTTATTCTTTATTGATTATTATTCTTCTCTAATAATGCAATCAGATAAAGGTTCAAGAACAAGAATCCATTTTTGAAGTTTTGAGCTCTGTTTCCTCTTTCCTCAGAGCAAAGGAAAAAAATAAAAAAATGTGCTCGTTAGAGAAGCGAGGAAATATCTTCATCCTAACCCTGACCGGGTCGGGCGAGCACAGGCTGAACCCGACCCTTCTCGATGAAATCCAATGGGCCATAAGCCAAGTCCGATCTCAGTCTTCCACATCTTCGGTCCTCATCACCACCGCACATGGCAAATTCTTCTCCAACGGCTACGATCTCCCCTGGGCCCACCAATCCTCCTCCCAATTTCTCTCCCGTATGATTCTCATGGACTCCAAACTCAGATCCGTCGTCGCCGACCTCATCTCCCTCCCCGTTCCGACCATTGCTGCCGTCTCCGGCCACGCCTCAGCCGCCGGATTCATCTTCGCTCTGAGCCATGACTACGTTCTCATGAAAAGGGACAGAGGCTTTCTCTACATGAGCGAGCTCGATCTGAAGCTTAAGCTCTCTATTCCGGCTTGGTTTATGGCTCTGATTAGGTGTAAGATCGGACCACCGATGAGCCGCCGCGATGTGGTGCTGAGAGCTGATAAGGTCACGGCTGATGAGGCTGTGAAGAAGGGGATTATTGACTCGGTGTATGATAGTGCAGAGGAGACGCTTGAGGCTGCCGTTGACCTGGCTGAGAAATTGGTCGCGAGGAAGTGGAATGGTGACGTGTACGCTCAGATTCGGATGGATTTGTTGTCGGATGTATTGGATGAGATTAGGCTGAGCTTTACTGGATCACGACTCTAGCTGTTTGTTGCGTGATTGACTGTCTAGAGTTTAGACGGCAACAATGGATAAAAGTTTATAATATGAAAAATTATACCCGGTCATTTTTATGTCATATATGAAAAAAGATATATTAACCTTTATCAATTGAATAAAAAAAGAAAAGATATATTAATATTTTCATCAAAATTTTATCAAAAACAAAACTTCTATTATCATATTAATAAATTAAAGTAATATAATATCTATCTAATTAAAGCATATTTTTTTTATCATTATAACTTTTAAAAACTTAACCAAATAACCATTATAGTCTTAAATTTAACTTTAACAATAAAATCTAGTAAAACAAATGAACCCAACATCAGTTGTTAATAAACTCATACTAACTTATTCCTATTCTCTTTTTTGTTTTTCCTCATATGTTTGCGGGATTTTACTGTATAATATTATACTGCTCGGGAACCAACAAAATTAGAAACAAATTTCTATGGTAGTATATATCAATTATGGCCAAATATTTTGGGTAGAATTGCTTACCGATTTTCTCCTTTAATTTTTTTTTTATTTTTATTTTTTCAAGTCAACTTTGGTATATTTGCACAGTTTCTTAAATGTGATTATGAATTGTGACATTCAACTTTAGTTAAACTATATATAATTTTTTCTACATTGCAATATTATAAATTTTAGTTACAACCTTGACATTCCAAGTCAATGTTAATATTTGAATTGAAAAACATAAATACAATGATTCTTCGTAGTCAACGTTAATATTTGGACTGAAAAATATAAATAAAACGACACCATCTTCGTATTTGATTGAGAAGAAATTAAAATGATTGGAAATTTATTTTGGATTTTCCATTATAGTAGAGTTTATTTCGTAGAAAATAAATTGGAGTTTTGATAACTGTTTGGATACAAATTTTTAAAAATTTATTAGTGGTTTTATTTTAATTAATAAATATTATAATTAGATGGGCGCTAGCTCTTTAAACTTATTAATTTTGGATAAAATTATATATTTTCTGTTAAGAAGGGATAAACTGAAAGGAAAATAAAACTAAAAGGGAAATATATGAAAAAATAAAAAATAAATAAATAAGGATAATTATAAAAAAAATTCAAGCTAGAAGGTAAATTTTTGTAGTTATCCACACACACACACACATACATACATATATATATATATATATATATTATGAGACGATAAAGGAATTTGAAACAAATTGTTAACAAATTATTTCAGCCATTAAGCTGGATTCATCCAATGGTTAATGAGAAAACATGTTGTATTATTTTATTATTATTATTATTATTATTATTATTATTATTATTATTATTATTGGGTAAAAAATGTTACATTATATTTGATTACGATGTAAAAAAAAAGTATTTTGTTAAAAATATTTCTCACTGATCGCTAAAATATATATATATATATATATATTGTTTTCATGTTTACATTATAATTTAATTTGATGTATGCTATTTATTTTATTTTTGTTTATATAAATTTAGTTTTAAAATGTTAAAATTTAAATAAAATAAATGTTTCGATTTCGTTGCAAGATAATTTTTTTTGGTCATCTTCAAAAGCATTATATTGTTAACAAATGATACACTAACATAACAGAATTAAAAATTCATAAATATTTGCAAACGGCAACAAAAATTCAGAGCTCTGCGCTGAAAAATGATAGTAACTTAAAGTAATAGAATTAAAAATTCATAAATATGTGCAAACGGCAACAAAAATTAAGAACTCTGTGATGAAAAATGATAGCAACTTAAATGATAGTAAAAGTTTTTTTGATGTGGACACTTGGAAATTAACATTGTAAATATCCTGACGATTTCGTTATGTTTTAAATTTAATATTCTATAGTTTCAGATCCATATGTAATGGTAAAATGATCTATAATACACCAGAAATTTCAGATCCATATCTAATGGTAAAATGATCTATAATACACCTATAATTAATTCAGGTGAAATCTCACACTTTAGTTTAAAATATATTACAATTCCCACAATAAAAAATAAAAATATATATATATATATATATATATATAATTATAAATAGATAAAAATGTTTGCAATCTAATAGAAACATATATTACTTCAGAGCAATCAAACAATAACATTTGTAAATTGTATTTAAGGATCTTCAAATGAGTTCTGAAGCCATTGTATTCATAAATCATATGAGCATAATCAATTTCTACATAGGAAAGAATCAGTACACTCTGTTTCCTAACTCCAAGAAAACAAGCTTTTTCTTGGAATTCCAATAAAACAAATTTGACCTCCAAGGTACCACTAACAAATCTTCTATTAATGTTTTTTTTTGGATTATAATTAAGTTGATTTGTTATAAATTTGAATTTGATAACGAAAATTAAAAAAGTATGATCTTTGCGAACTTAACTAATTGCATCCTTAACAAAGCTTCTATTACCTGCATTGCTAGTCCAGTTCAATTTATAGGTATAGAATCCATAAAAAAATAACGAATATTATTCATGCAATATTTGGTTTTAGAATAGTTAAACATTAAAGCGCATCTATTGTATTCCTTTAAATAAAACCATATTTGGTATGAATATCCATCTACTTGAGACAGCGTCTGGCTAAAAAAGCTTGCTTTTTTATTATGCAAAATTTAATTTTTAAAATTATGATTTGAACAATTAAAGTTTCAACTTTCCCCCATATACATTTTTAAATTCAAAAAACTTCATTAGATTTTCTCTTGATTTTTAACATTGTTTCTTTTAATAAATATTTTAATTTTATTCAGTTGAGTTCCTTGTAATTTAAAACTCACAAATTAACTGAATTATTAGTGAAGTTAAAATTGTTCAATCAACACATTCATACTCATCCTCTGTTGAAGTATATTTATATAATAATAATATTAGGGAGGGTTTCACGATGAATTTTAAAAAACCATTATTTTATAACATTGTCGTTTTTTTTTTTTTAAATCAAAAGATATTTATATGTTTTTCATATTAAATAAGACTTACTTAATTGAAAATTAGGAAAAAAATATTATAAATTATAAAAATAATCTGTTCCGTTTCCATGATAAATGCAAAACTAACTTTTATAATTTCTTATTTGTGAAAATGAACAGAAATAATTATAGAAAAGGATGATTACAAAAGCATACTTTCTAGTTTAAAACTTCTACATGATTACCATTCTATTTTTGTTATTTTAGAAATTTACATTCTATTTTTTTTTTTTTGCAATATATTTTTTTAGCTTAAAATAGATAGTTAAAGTTCAAAAAAAGACCGTCATTCATAAAGAACACCATTTTCTTTGAAATCTAACGTAACACCATTGCATTAAAAAATTAAAAAAGTTCAAATAAAAGATTAAAAAGTCATTCCCATGCCTCACAGATATACTTATTTATTAAAAAAATATCTCACACATATATTTCTTCGAACTCCTTTTAACTTTCGAGTAACAAAATAAATGAAAAAATAAATAAAATAAAAATACTCTTATCCTTCCTCCATTTTTGGTTCAGATTCAGTCACTAACGATGTCATGTTCACCCAACTCTTTTGTGTTTGGGAAAAAATATTATCATCTGCTCTTGTTGCCACAAATAAATAAATTTTCTTCGCAATTATCAGAAAATTACAACCCATTTGCTTGCAATGGTTTTTTGCTTATTCAGCAATTCGGTTTTTAACGTTTCCTGTAGTTTTATTAATTTCCAAGTGAAAGATGAGTTTTATTTAAAAAAGTTTTTATTTTTTTATTTTTATTTTTTTTGGTCTTTCAAGTAGGCAATTTTGACTTGAAGTTATTTATTTTAACGTACAAAGTGAAATAATTAAATGAAAATACACCTAGAGCGTAATTTTCTGCCAAAAACCAAAAATAAAATGGTGATCTTAAAAAAGTTTTAAAAGCATAAGGTAAGTTTGTGTAATTATGTCTTATAAAAAAATTGAGTAAATCTATCTTTTTTTTGGGTGTAAATAATTGATTGTATCTCATACTTATACTCCATGGAGCTTCAAAATTTGTAAAAATTAAAATCCAAGATAAGAATCCAACAAAAAAATACCATATCTAGCTCCACTGTCCCCACACACAGTGCAAAAGTACCCCACCCCCCAAAAAAAAAAAAAAAAAAGCAGCATTTTAGTCAATTCGACACATAGTAGAAAAAAAAAAAAAATCCATTTAGCCCTAGAAAAAGAAAGAAAGAAAAAAGAAAAATAAATCGTTCCGAAAATGCCCATAATCCCACTTGAAGTGACAAAATTCTAGCGCATGACAGCTAATAAACCTCATAAAACTACGCCAAATCCGTAC
Organism: Ziziphus jujuba; assembly: GCF_031755915.1. Taxonomy (NCBI): domain Eukaryota; kingdom Viridiplantae; phylum Streptophyta; class Magnoliopsida; order Rosales; family Rhamnaceae; genus Ziziphus; species Ziziphus jujuba. The sequence goes on from NC_083386.1 coordinate 12,205,766, forward strand.
AGCTAATACTTTCACATACTTTGGCAATTTAAACAAAAATTCAATCAAATCTCCTTCTTTCTTCATCTCTCTCTCTCTCTTTCTCCTTCAATCTCTCCAAACAAACCGTTCTCCGAAGTAACTACACCAATCTATCTCTCTCAGACTTTTTTTCAAACACCTGCTCTGCGCTTTTGTTTTTTGGTTTTGGTTTGGATTGCTCAAATGTGGAGCGACAGTGAGGGGGGCACAGTTTACGGGTAAAAAGAATTTGCTCTTCTTTGAATTATTTTCAAAGCGAGTTTCGGGAGATTCGCTGGCCCAAACCAAAAAAAACCACCATGTCTTCTAGTTTCAGTCCGTCATGGGGTCCCAGCACTGGGGGGAGTTCGAGGTTTCAGTGGGGAGGAGTTGGAGGTGTATCCAGGTTGAGATCTTCGTCGCTTAAGAAACCGCCCGAACCACTCCGCAGAGCCGTCGCTGATTGTCTGTCTTCCTCTGCGGCTAACTCACACCATGGCAATCCTTCCTCCGCTGTTCCCCTTACCGAAGCTTCCAGGACTCTTCGGGTTCGTAATTGTATCTAATTTTAGTTCTTGGTTTTGAATTTTTTATTTATTTATTTTGATTTTGATTTTTTGGTTTAGAATCTTGGCATGGCGTTTTGGGACTTGGGTATTTGGTTTTTGGAATTGGATGTTTTTTTTTTTTTTTTTTTTTTTTTTTGGGGGTTGTTGTTGTTGTTGGGGTGGTGATTTGGTTTTGAATTGTTGATGTTCGAATTAATTTGGTAGCTGGTGCTTTCAGAAAGTTTGAGCTTTTACCTTGGGTTTGGGATTTTAAGCAATGGTTTGGTTGTCGAGCAAAGAAAAGGAAAGAAAATTGTTCATTTCGCTTCTATATTCTCTTTTGAATACGGATAATTTAAGCTGAAATAAGAAAATGCGAGTGTATTTTGCTCTGTCAGTGGAGGCATTTTTACTCCTTGTTGCAAATTGATGGTGGAGGTGTAGTTGGTCTATTAATGACAAACTTGATTCCTAGGTATGTTAATTGTGTTTATTTTCAAATATATGTAGTTTTTTGTTGCCCTTTTGATTTATTTTCACCTGGTGAAATTCATATTAGAATTTCAAACTCTTTTTTTTTTTTTTTTTTCCTTGGAGAATTTCAAACTATTGCAAAAAAATCTTTTCTGTGGTTACTTGTACCAGCATGTCGTGGATACGAAGCATTCATGCCCTTGAGATTAATTATTATTATTTTTTTCTCTTATCCATTCCTTCAATTGCGGGGATTAAGTGTGAATCATATAAATAATTTATCAGCATTTAAAAAGCTTTTAAAATGACCGGTTATGTAGCACTTAAGTTTCTTATGCTTTTTTTATTTGAAGTAGCATTTATATATTGAGAACATCTTCTGGTGAAAAGCTCACTATTCATTGATCCTTATCGACCTGCTTGAACACTTTTGGATATCTACGTACAAGTGTATCACATTGACCCACGAACCCATATGGTTGAGACCTTTGTTATCTTTTTAATTAGTGCCATGTATCCTCAGATTTCACTAATGACATGATGTTTGGCCTTCAATATTGCAATCTAAAACTTATATGTTGCAGGACTATTTAGCAAATCCTCCAACAATGGACTTGGCTTACAATGTCATTTTAGAACATACAATTGCTGAGAGAGAACGCAGGTAACTTGGCAATTCTTTCTTAATGATGTGCATGTGGTTAAATTTCATTTATCTGCACTTTATTCTACTAGATGCAATGATAACCTGTTTATTGGCATCTTCACCATTGTTAATAATTATATAACTTCCTGCAAGAAAAAACATGTCATAGTTGCTACAATTTTTTTTTTTTTTTTTTTTTTTTAAAACATTTGCCCTGTCTTTTGGTTGTTAGCGTTTGAATTAAGATTTTATATATAGTGAGGCTTCTAACTTTATAAAGTATTGCCGCTCATGTCGTTTTTATTTGGATCAGCCCAGCAGTTGTTGCAAGGTGTGTGGCACTTTTGAAGCGCTATCTCCTAAGGTATGTTGTTAATATTTAGTACCTTTCAATTGAACTGGGTGCTTGATGTTTGAAATATCATAGATGTGGCAGCAATACTCATTTATTTTAAGCTGCCTAAGTGACTGTTTCAGAGTGGTTTTGAGATGCCCAAAACCAATTTGAAGAAGATAAATATCTTTCTTATAGTGTTTGAGCTAACAATCAAGCCCAATTTTTGATCCTTCTCTCTAGAAAATCACCTATTTGATGATACTGAAGAAGCATCTAATAGGTGATTCCTTGGAAACCACTTCTTAGTGGGGAAGCGCTCCCTGCGAAATCATTCCCAAATGGACCCTAACAAAGGACCTCATCTAGGCATTGCTTATTTTCTTGTCCTTTAAGTATTGTTTCTTTGCCTAGAAAAGGACTCTTGGTGAACTTCTGCATTGTATTATCACGTGAATGGTCACAATTGTAAAGAACCTCTGATTTCTAAGACAGTTTCTTCCACAGTTCTACTTAGAAGACCTAATCATTTTGGTAGTTGTTTCGTACATTGGGATCAATATGATTAAGTACTTGTGTGACTTTGTGCTTGCACATTTCCTTGTTGGTTAAAACCTATATCTTATTTTTCCTTAGTTAGTGTAAGTGTTGCTATTGTTGTTGTTGTTGTTGTTGTTGTTATTGTTTTCATTATTTCTAGGTGGAAAGGAGGAAGCAACAATAGAATTACTCTAGAAGTTGAACTATTTTTGGTCTCCCATAATTTGGATAAAGTGTATTAATGTGTGTAGCAAGTCTTTTCATGTGATGGGTTTTGAAAAAGGAAATTGAGAACTCCAATTAAGCTGCTAAAAGAACCTAGTTTGAATTTTTTAACAATAATTTGAATAAGTTAATCTGGAATTTAGAGGCATCCAAAATTTGGCATCAGTGGTACCGAACTGGTCTAGTGCACACCCTATGAGCATCAAATTAGATAGTTATATCCTTCCTTTACACACACACACACACACACACACAAAAAGAAAAAAAAAAAAAAATTGTTGATTAAGAGGTCATCATGGTTAATATTCCTTTGTAGTTTTGACCTTATGATTTCTTTACCTTTATGCAGATATAAACCCAGTGAGGAGACATTATTGCTGATTGATCGATTTTGTGTGAGCACTATTGCTGAATGTGATACTAGTCCAAACCGAAGATTGTCTCCATATTCACGACCTGTACTTCAACAATCTGGTGCATCAACACCATCTAAAAATATTTCTCCTTTGCCTGTATCTAGTTTTGCTTCTGGGGCACTCGTAAAATCATTGAATTATGTACGTTCTTTAGTGTTTCAACATATTCCAAAGCGGCTATTTCAACCAGCTGCTTTTGCCGGAAACCCCTCTACTTCAAGACAGGCACTTCCTACACTGTCATCTTTGTTGAGTAGATCCTTCAATTCTCAATTAAGCCCTGCACAAAATGCAGAACCTTCGGATAATAAAGACATTACAGTTTTATCTCTTTCAAACTCATCAAACATTGAAAAGGTTGATGGAACAGATGATTTTGAATACATTCCACTTGATGTACTCAAATGGCGCTGGCTTGGGGAATGCCAATCACCATTTTTGCCAGAAAGGTAAATAGTATTTTATTTTCTAGCTTTTGTCATTCTTGTGGTCCTTATTTTTCTCCTTTACATTTTAAGGTTTCATTTGGCAATTTATTATGTTATTATTTGTGTTAGTTGAAAAAGTAACTTGCATACTCTGTGTTACTTTACACAACAGTGACCGTTACATGAATCCTCAAGACATGCGAAAACATAATTTCATAGAAGTAGGTGCTGCGGCTTTACTTGTTGGAGACATTGAAGCTAAAATGAATGGTCAACTGTGGAAATATTTTGGAACTGCTGATATGCCTTTTCTTGATCAACTGTTGCAGCCTTCACCAGTAACAACAATCACAGATTCTGCCTTTGCCCGTCCCCACTTGAGAGCGATAACAGCGTCTAAACGCACTAGGGCAGGCCCTCATCAAATATGGCATGTTCTTCAACTATAAATATTTGTAGACATGCTTGGTGAACATTTCTATGTTTTCAATTGATTTATTTCCCTCACTTCTCTGTTTTCAGGTTATCTTCTTCATGAATGTCTCTGAATTTTAAATTCTCAAATGCTGTATTTTACATGTGGATAGTTTTCTCTTTTACTTAAGTAATAGGTGATACTTCGATTGTAGGGATGATTATCTCATGGGAATCAGATGATTGTAGACTAATTTAGTTAAGTAGACAACCTCACTTTATTTACATTGTAAATTTGTATGATGGTTTATAAAGACCATGGTTAGAGCGTGGTGGGATTCATACCATCCCAAATCTAGCTGAAGTTTGAGTGCTTAACACATAAACCTTGTCTAAGCATTCTGGTTTTGAGTTGACCAACCAATTCAAATCTCAATGTTATGCCCAAAAAAAAAAAAAAAGATTACATTCTTTAATGGATAATTATCTCCATATAAGAAAATGAGTTGGGGAACTTGGATGAAGTGATAATTAGACTGAGGAAGTTCTATAGTTAAACTGTAATGTCGTTTGCTAGAGCTTGAAGATTAAAAGTAGTAACAAGAAGGTAGGTAGTACTTGATTTGTGATATGCTCTAATAGTTGAATGGTTTTGTTGGTGGAAAGAATTCTGAAGGAAACTTAAGACCATACAGAAATAAAAGTAATTGCATAACATTTTGTTTTTTTTATTTAAGAGAATATGGGAAATCTGTGGCTTTTGTACGCAGAATATTTTAAATTATAGAAAAGCACATATAGTCTGTTAATACATGCCTGACTTTTGACTGCATGAATATTTGCTTTGAAGTCAATAAAAAACAAATAAATAAATAAAACATGGCTTTCAAAGTTATTGTCCACTGGTAATCATTTCCCTTGGTAAACATTTTTCAAGAGAAATGGAGCCTAAAATAGATGTCAATCAAGACAAGTTCTGAAGATAATACTTGTCTGGCCACTGGTTGGAGAAGTTCCTTATTCTACCAAGGATTTACATTTTGATTGAATTCAATATCTGACAGTAGATATGCATTTTTGTTGAGTCTTATTTATCAAAATGTACAGATAATAGTCATCATTTTAAGATAGTGGCTTAGTAAGGTTAGAAGTATGATGATCATATATAGTGTGCTGAATCTAGCAAATTCTGAATTACAGGGAGGATTCTCCAGTGAGCACATTCCGTCCACGGGCTAAACCACTATTCCAATATCGGCACTACAGGTAAGATTTTGGAAATTCTTACAAATTTGGCCCCAGTAATTTGTTGACTTACATTATGTAGTTCTCTCTCTCTCTCTCTCTCTCTCTCTCTCTCTCTCTCACACACACACACACACACACACACACACACAAACATTCTCTTGCCAAGACTAACTATGGTTGTCTTGGATAGTATGTTTTATATTTGTTTATTCACATTACACAAAGAGGCTAATTGTCCTTTTTCTCTTGAATTTCCCCACTTAAATATGTTTTTATGTTTTCTTTTTGTCTCTTAAAGTTTTGCCATTCATAAAATTTATGCTTTTGGATCGGTTAATAATTTTTTGATTTTAATTTATCTTTGGTTGTTGGATTGGTGAATATTGCTAAGTTCAAAGTTGAATGGTTCTATTACTACTATTATTACTCAGTTTAAAGTTGAAGTGGAGGCTCCCAACTAATGAAGAACGATAATGAAATTATGTTAATTTATGTACCGATATTTGGTGACATTTTACCACTTACTTGTCTGTTTTTTATATGACCTCTTAAATTTAATAACTCACCGTCTCTTTTAATGTGCTTGAGTATTTTGGACTCAACTTCCACTTCAATAAATCTTTGACAAGTTATTGTTGGAGGCCAGTTTAAATTTCTAGTTAGATTACATACGACTTCAGTGGTCATCAACAGGAAATTATTAGTTTCCTTTGTCACTGCTCAATTCTCTTACTAAGTGGTTTATTGTGGATCAGTGAACAACAACCTTTGCGATTGAATCCTGCTGAGGTATGCGAGGTTATTGCTGCAGTTTGCTCTGATGAGATGTTGTCGCCAAATGCTAACGCCATGACAGTATCATCTAGATTGAATAATAACAGTGGAAAGCCCTCAATGGATGTGGCCGTGAGCGTCCTTATTAAACTTATTATAGACATGTATGTCTCATCACATCTGACTGCAATTTAATTCAGTACTTTCTTCTTTTTTAGTTGAAATATTCTCATACTGTTTATGTTTATATATATATGTATGTACGTATGTATATGAGAGAACAAAAATACAGAGCGTTCATAAGTTTATTGATTCTTGAATTATATCAAGAATAAGGCACCCAAGTCTTGTTGCTTTCTCTTGCAGATACAAGAAACAAGGGAAAATGAGAAAAACACTGTAAAAATTCAGCATTTAAAGTCTGACTTGAGCATAGACAAAGTTCCTTCATACAGGGTTGAGAATTGACTAAAAAAGAGAAAATTGGTTAAATTACCTAATATAGTAATAGTCAAACTAAAGTAGAAACTACTAATATGTATCCCAAGAAGTGTGGCAGAATCAACAATCTTCAATTTTGATTTTCATGCACGAAGTTACTGAAAAAATAAAAATTCACAAAATGCTATAATGCATATTTGATCTCCTAATGAAGGGAAAAATTGTAGGGAACAATTCTAACGATGTTGGCCCATTTTGTCCTAAACTTGTGAACTTTCCCTTCTATAATAGAAGCTCCTTTCCAATTCTAGCGCCGTAGACCTGGAACCTTGTGCTCATTTTACTATCTTACACATCTTTGAATGGTCCAGACGATCATGTGGTCCTGTTGTATAGCTTTGCATTCTAGATCACAATGTTTGTGTATTTGAATTCTGTACACTTATCTAGGTACCAGTTTGGCTGGTAATCCTTGCTGTGATCAATTTCTACATCACTGTATTAGATTTGTAATATATGTAGATTACCACTCAATTATGCAAAGCTGGTTTATCTTTGCGGTGGATTGCCTGGAGTTTTCTGCAGCTTATTCTAACTATTATTTGAGCTCAATATTGGAGCATAACGTTGCATTTTATCACTGGGTGTTTTTGATTCTGTGAAACATCCTTCTTGCAAATAGAGACTGTTTGACTTAAATATGTAGCCTATATATGTGTTCAGTGCCTGAATATGGAAATTAGATATTTAGCAATTTTCATCTTTGGTCAATTGCTGAGATTGAAGTGATCATTATAGTCCCGTAGAATGTTTATAATAGACTGCATATGTTGCATATTATGATACTTATCGTGCTAAGAAGTGCTATGCTTTTATCTTATTACGATTTTATTTAAAATATTTCCATGGTTTTTCAGAGATCTCAATGCGACTTGGCTTGTGCTTTGTTGATGTTGTCTATCTGTATGGTCCTATATCAGATTGTGGGAAAGGGTTTAATTTTTTTCCCCCTTACTTTGTAGGTATGTTTTGGATGCTGTCATTGCTGCTCCTCTCACTTTGTCTATGCTTCAGGTGATGTTTCAGTAACACATTGATATTAGTGATTGTGATTTATTTATTAATTGAGGTTCTTGGCTTTGTCTTGTTATAATTTATAGAACATAAATGAATTATTTCAGGAAATGCTCAGTTCTCCAAAAATGGCTTGTAGGGCTCGTGCTTTTGATTTAATTTTGAACCTTGGTGTTCATGCTCAATTGTTAGAGCCAATGGTAACCGATAATGCTTCCACAATTGAAGAAGACTTTTCTCAAGAACCATATTTTGACAATGAAGCTGAACTTGCTACTCCAGGAAAGGGGAAAATGGATTCTGTCAAAATGGGCACTTCCTCGGCCATTAGTGGTTTTGAATCTTGGATTTTAAACATTTTATATGAGATACTGCTGCTTCTTGTTCAGGTAGAATTGGTCTTCGTGTTTAGTAGCAGAAGTGCTATGTTTGGTGCATATAACCAGCTCTAATAACATTTTTCATGAAGATTTCAGTGGTTTGATATACAATGCGTTTTCTTATATTTACCCTTAATGTGCTAACGCTAAACTTTTCTTTCCAAATAAGAGAAAATTTATCGCCATAATTTTACACTTTTAATCATATAACTTTGAATACATGATTATGATTTATAAAGTAAGTGAATGTTGATTTATGAGAAATTATTGCTAATATTTTTCTACTTAAGTTTCCAATTTTGGTTATTGATAAGTCATAATCATTCCTACTTCTCTGTATATCCATGTTTGTGGTTCTGTAAAATGGTTCTGACTTTTCTGAAAAGCCATTTGAACGTTGGTTTGCCTTGTGAAGCAATTGATAATTAGATATTTAATAAAAACAGAATGTTTCAACATCAAAAGGATGGACTATGAGCATTAACCAGATCAGTACTAACTTAAACGTAAGAAAGGGAACCTGATCAGATGGGAAGCTTGAAATAAATAATGATCTTGTAACGTATGAATTTGTGGGGAAAGTTTAGAGCCATAGAGACAATTGTCTTGAAAAGTTGAGGAAAAATAAGATTCTTTCACCATCTGATTCATCCTCGAGGAAATTTTTTGAACTATAATATTTTACTTTAGGCATTCTATTATTTTAATTTGTCATTTCTACTTGTCATCATTTTCTTATTTGCCTGTGCCTTTGATTTACTTTCTCAGATAGAAGAGAAGGAAGAATTGGTTTGGGCTTCTGCTCTAAGCTGTTTACTATATTTTGTCTGTGATAGAGGCAAAATCCGGAGAAACCAGTTAAATGATCTTGACATAAGGGTGAGTTTGTGTATTGTCACACTAGCTGCTCAAGGAAGAACTGATTTTTCTTAATAGTTATATGCCATGACTCTTTCTAGCTACAAATTTCTTAAAAGATGATCATTAGAGAAAATGAAGGCAGAAAGAAGTAAGTACACAATTTAAATAAACTGACTAGAGTTATGGCTATTATTTTTTCCTTTCTGCTTTGCTTTATTTTTACCATCATGCTGCAGATCTCTATTAAGTCAACTGACTACAATGAGCCTTTCAATTTAGCAGCCTTCTTGCTAATTCTATATGCTATGGTGCTATTTTTTATGTTTACTTTTATGGTGCTTGCATGCCATCTTCAAGTTTATGTTTGATCTAATTGACAGTCTTTTTCTCAGGTTATTAAGGTACTGATAGAAATCAGCAGGAAAAATTCTTGGGCAGAAGTAGTACATTGCAAACTTGTTTCCATGTTAGCAAACATGTTTTATCGAGTCCCTGAAGGAAATATGGATGCTGTTTCAAGTTCCCCAATTTTCCTTGTTGAACAAGTTGACCTGATTGGTGGAATCGAGTTTATTTTTCTTGAGGTATGTAAATCATGTTTATGACTCTGCTAACAGTCAGATAAGCGTGATTATGGGTCATGGTATCACTTGCTAAACTTCCTTGATCATTAGAGTATGATAATTACCTATAGGCTATTTAATGATATTCTTATGGTAGAAACTGCTTTATAAGACAAGAAGGTTTTTTTCTACTCTTATTCTACCTTCTCCATGTGGCATTAAATCCCTTTTGCCATTGCAAAATTTTTCAAAATTTCAGTACACATAATGACAAGCCTCCTCAAAATTTATCTTAAAAGCTATTGCTTCTGTACTTGTCAATGCTCCAAATGTTTAGACATAGCTATAGAAAAGAGTAATAAGAAATTCTGGTCCTCTAAAAGACAAAATATGTGCATCCACTCTAATGTCTGTCCTCACAAGAAGATTGGTAGTAGATATACTTGAATTTCGAAATTATATAATATTGTTTTGGAACTAATAGAATAAATATCATGCACATGCAATCTAGTTCATTATCAGACTGTAATGTCTGAATCAAGTGCATAAGTGTTCTTTTTGCTGCTGTAAGCTGTTTTAATTCCTATTTTTTTGCCATGCAGTATACTCTGGCAAACTCCAGGGAAGAAAGAAGAAGCTTGTATCTGGTCCTTTTTGACTATGTTTTGCATCAAATAAATGAAACATGCATATGTACAGGGGTTATGGAGTATAGTGAGGATGAGATTCAGCCTCTTGCAGGCCTGCTCACTCTTGCAGATGCTCCGGAAGCTTTTTATATTTCTGTTAAGCTTGGGATTGAAGGTATTGGGGAGATTTTGCGGAGATCAATTTCTACAGCATTGTCTAGGTATCCCAACAGTGAACGATTAAATACGGTAATGTTTCCGAACTGGTGTATGCATATGTAATTGTCTGTCTTTTAGAATAGAGTTATACTTGTCACACCAGAGTGCATATACAAATAGGTTATTGTGCACTGGTAATTATAGTGGATTTCTTCACTATTACTCTTTCAAGAGTTCCAACACATGTACCTATTTATAAACCCTTATCAATGATTTTTTTCAATAATTGTGGTAGAGAAGCTACAATTTGATGGATCACTGAGCCATTCTAGTCCTAAAAAATGTAACTTCAAGTTTATTGTTGGTAATATCCCCGCTTGCTTATGTTTTATGGTTTGTTCTGCTGGATTTTCTATGGATATGCAACAGCTGAATGCTCAACCTCCTTGCTGGTTTGATACTATGATCATCAGTCCTGGATTCCCATTTGACTTAAGAAAGAATCAACAATATGCTTTTTCAACTTATTGGTGGGGTGTTTTGGACAGATTTGGGAGGAATGAACTCAAAAAGATTGTTCAGAGTTAGTTTCTGATGTGTGTTTTTGATAGTCTTGAGAACATCGATCATGAAACAATGTTTTTGAAGTGTCTGACTTAAGAATAGACCAAATTTAAGGAACTTAGCTTGCTTTATCTACAAGTGTATTGGATGAAGGTCCAAATATCATGCTCTATGTTATCCTCATGAATAGTAGTTACTAATTATATGATATGTGCATAATTTTGTTTAAATATTTTATGTTAGATATCCATGTTTCTATGCTATTCTTTATCATTATCATTGTTATTATTAATATGTGTTTGGGGGGTATTATTTGATGGCAGCTTAAGATTTGCACAAATTATGCTTTAAATTTATCTAAATATCTAATAAAATGTTTCATTTGTTGTTTTCGTCATTTGCTTAATTGTTGCTGTTGTAAATTGTGGTATGTTGTTACTTATGGCCACCAGCTTCATGGACTTCATATGCACTGCTTTCCTTTTTCCTTTTCTTGGGAAATTTAACGTACAAAAATTTTGAAAGTTGCTGCCCTCTGAAATTCATTTCAACTTTGCAGCTGCTGGAGAGTGTAACGGAGAAATTTGATGCAATAATAACTTCATTTACTCATTTGGACAAAGAGTTCTCTCATATGCTGCAGATGACAAAATCTTACAAGGTTCTAGAAAGTGTTGAAGGTTCAGGCCTGAGAAATGGTATTGACATGGAAGCAAAGCTAGCGTGGGCCACTTTACATTCCCTTCTTCATTCAGACAGAATTTCTTACCGCCAGAATGGATATACTTGGTTGGGGGATCTGCTTATTGCAGAGATTAGTGAGGAAAAAAATGGAAGCATTTGGTCAAATATAAAAAATCTGCAGCAAAAGATTGCTCTTGCTGGTGTTCAAGATGCCTCATCTGCTTCAGATGTCCCTTTATCCATTTCGCTGATGTGCGGACTTTTGAAGTCAAGGAACTACATTATTAGATGGGGCTTTTTGTTTGTTCTAGAAAGGCTTCTCATGAGGTGCAAATTTTTGTTAGATGAGTATGATATGCAGCACTCGAATGGCGGTGATGTTGGGCATGTAGAGAAAGGTAGCCGTCTTGAGAAAGCTAATGCAGTGATAGACATTATGAGCAGTGCCTTGTCCTTGGTGTTTCAGATTAACGAGACTGACCGCTACAATATTTTGAAGGTAATTGCTTGTAGAAAAAAATACCAAGCATTTTATTTATAATTAATATAGATATGGAGACCGGCTACAATAAGGACCAGCCGTATGCAATATATCATCAAAAACATGCTGAAATTAAGAGCTCTTGGATTTGCTCATCTGTCATGAACGGACCAGATTAAAGCCTCCTCATGTGTGGATTTTTGCCCAAAGCTTCCCTTCCCATTCACTGGTTTCTCTTTCCTTCTCCTCTTCTCTTGCCCACACTTACCTTCCCTTCCAGCCATTAGATGGTAAAAAAAAAAAAAAAAAAACAAAACAAAATGGAAACTCCTTAATTTTCTTCTTCTTATGCAACTAATTAATCCATAAGAATCTCTCCATCTCCTTTCCTCTTCACCTTCAACTTGAAACCTTAAAACCAAATTTATATCCAAACACAAGCCATAAAATAAAATTTGTATCCAAATAGAAGTTCTAGTCCAAAAAATACTGATTTCGTCTTTTTCTTTTTATGTTTTTTTATTTTTTATTTTTTATAAACTAATATGAGTATCTATATATATTTTGTTTTCTTTGGATGGGTAAGAGAATAAAGTGCGAGAAGTAAAGAGAGAGAGATAGAGAGAGGGGATCTAGGCAGATTTGAACTTATGGGTATGTAGAAAGAAAAGAAAAGTCACGGTTATGTGGGAAGAAAGAAAAAGAGGAGGAGACAAATCCACATGTGAGGACGCTTTAATGTGGCCCATTCGTGACAGATGAGCAAATTTAAGGGCTCTTAATTTCAATATGTTTTATGTCCTGATATATTTGCATACGGTCGATCTTTATTATAGTCGGTCTCTATAGATATGTACACAAAAATACTTGTCGTTGGTATTTCTCTTTTCGTCATCGTTTGAGCCTGTTAGTAGCGTTTTATGTTCATAAAATATAATGAAAAACTTTGTTTTTTCTTTTTTGGAACTTTGAAAATTCGTTGGGTTGCTATCTATCAATATATATATATATATATATATATAAACAAAAAAAAAATAGAAAAAGAACAAATTTGAACTGAATGCGTAGTGGGTGCAAGCGGAAAGGCAACGCAATATTTATTTTCCAGAACGTAGAAATTTTATAAATTTGCAAAATAAATTTGTATTTTATACTATCCTATACTTTTAATACACTTTTAAATTATTTTCTAAAAAAATAAAAAACATTTCAACCAATTAATTAAAAAAAGGGAAGCCAAAAGGAGAAAAATGTAATTATATTTTTTAATTTTAAATATTCAATAAATTTTGTAGGTAAGATTACCAAGAAAAATTTAAAAAAAAAAAAAAAAATTATGCTCCGTACAGTATCCAATTCCAACAGCGAGGGCCCAAAAACCTAGTCCAACTGTCAAATGGCCAACGTGACTACGTCAATACGTTGTCGTTTAACACGTTGGCCGTTTAACTAGCGTGCTCATCTCTGCCATTTCTGAGAGGTGAGAAAATATTTTCTCAGAATCAGTCTCTCCCTTCCCAAATCCCCAAATCTCCAATTCATATTCTAGGGTTTTCTTCACACTTTCTTTCGGCTAATCTCAGCATCTCAAGCTTGCTTCCATGTGGAGAAGTGCGTGCATATATATATATATATATATATATATATATATATATATATATATGTATTGGAAATTTTATGGTGAGGACGGTCCGCATGAGGACCGCAGTATTAGTGACGGTTTTTCATAGAATTAACGACGGTTTTTTAGAAAATCGTCACCAATACTGTGGTCCGCATGAGGACCGTCCACACCATAGACAGACTGTATATATGTATATATAATAAATAGACATACATAATGTTTATGATATTATATATATATATATATATATGTTTTTCTAGAATAGATACGTACATAATATACAGTATAAATGTATAAAACGTATGTTACGTTTTTCCATGTATATAAAATCTCACATACTTGTCTGATTTGATTTGTCAAGAAATCTCTTGGAAGTGGGTTTGTGGGCACGAATAGTTGGTCATTTAACTCCTTTGTATATTAAGGTGTCTCATTCATCCATCCGTTTGGTTTCTCAGAAAATGGTGAGAAAGTAAAGAATTAAAGTGCCAATTTGTTTTTGGTGTTTTTCTTTTTTTCTCCTTTTTTTTTTTTTTTTTGGGTGTGTCCTTTTAGAAAACTTGTGATTCGGTCCAAATTAAAGCAAAGGAGTCTAGCTTAGTGCACTGTAGGATTTTGAACTTACAGGAAACTAAAAAGGTGTTCAAAATTCTTTAGCTTAAGATTTCTTTCTTGTGTTTGAACATGTGGGTTCGATTTTCAATGTCAGACTATTGAAATTAAAGTTCATAAAAAGCTGTTGTGTAATTGTAAATTTTTTTTACATTTTATAACTTGATTGTGGATATGGTACATTATCCATCTATTGGTAGAGTTTTGGAAGTTTTTCTAAAATATTTTTCGAAATGGTGCATTTGCATTTATGTGGAACTGTTAGCCTTAATTTGATTACTCTGTTTTGATGGCACCCAACTCGAGAAAAGGGAGAGCCAAATTCTGTAAGTCCACAAGTGTTCCATTACTATTTTCATCAAGTTTTGTAGTTGACCAAGGACATTATGTTGTTCAACTATCTTGTTTTAATGGGTTGATGGCAACACTAACAAAATTGATTTTTATATGCGCTTTTTTCTTTGTCATTGAGCAAGGACATAATGTTGTTCAACTATTTTGTTTTAATGGGTTGATGGCAACACTAACAACATTGATTTTTATGTGCTTTTTCTATCCTATGTTTTTTTTCCACTCTCTCATATCTTTTCCCAGTCTAATTCTCATTGTCATCTCTAAAGCAATTTGTGTAGATTGTCACAAAATGTTATGATTATAATTTTTTATTTTATTTGTTTTATTTCGATGATTTGATATGGCCATGATTTCATTTTGTTGGTTTAGGTGGTGATATCAGCAGTTTGCTGATTCTATTGGCAATTACAGGTTGCTGATTGAAGGAGCAGCTGTTTTTTTTTTTTTTTTTTATTTAAAAATACTAGCTCTGGTCATTTTAGATATTTGATTTTCCATGATTCCCAGATATTTATGTTTTTGAGATTTTTAACATTGGTGTGGATAGAAGCCGAAGCCCTCCAAGAGGCAAGAGGTTTAGTAGCAGTGACCGTGCATCTTACCGTGATGCTCTCCATCCAAGAGATTGCCACGTTTCCTGGTATTCTTTATATTCAACTTCATATTTGTAGCATGGTTCCTTTTCAATGTGCGCTTCTATAAGCTCATGTTGTTCACTAGTTGTTACAATGCATTATCTTTTCCTTTACATATTTATTCTTTATTAATAGAAGTAAATTTTTTTTGTATAATATGCTTGGTCAAACTGCATAATGTACATACTTATGTCTATGACACACACATAGATGCACATATGCAGTGAAGCCTCTTTCATATTTAAACCAAACGGAGGTCGGTATCATTACATCCTCATCACTGATATTTTTCTTAGAAGTATTATACATTTAATGGTTATCAGGTATTGTTGAGGAAGCTTGATCATATGGTAAGCATTTTGAATTTGGAAGCATTTCAGCAAATTTCAGTTTAGGTCCAGGTAGAAAAAGTATTCTGTTGGAAGTTAGAGTACAGATTGCTGGAAACAGAAGAAAAAATATGATTAATTGGTTTCTTCATGTGATGCAGATAAAAGAATGAGTGACTGACTCTAAAGATAATGTTGGAAGAAAGTAAGCAGAAAGCTAAATTTAGTTAAGATAGTACATGGTGGCATGTTATCTTAGTATTGTGGCCAAAGATGGAGCTCATTGACATAATCTATGTGGCTATCTCCATTGTGTGGTTTCAGTTATGATGAATGGTTTTCACAAGGGTTAATGCCTGCCATGATTAATTTTGTGGAATATTGGATTATCAAGGATTAAATTTAAAATGTACATGAAAGTAACATAATTTAGACTCGTGCTATAGATAAGGTTTAAGCAGGAAATATAAATAAGAGAGGGATGACATCATAATATGTAAGAGGTAGTCTTTAGAAGACAACATATGAAGTCAGAAAAGATGTCCAGTCTAACAGGAAAGTAGTGGCTGCACATCAAAGTGAAAGGTATCTGCAACTGAATTAGTTCAAAAGTGGACGTCTGGCATATATAAATCTAAAATGGCTGGACTCTCCAGTATATTTGGAAAGTCAGTTTGTAAAGCATTTTGTTTTGTGAAATGTCTGCGGTATGCCATCTTAGGAATGGTTAACACTTCAATTTTTTCACTTCCTGGTTTGATTACTTTACTACCATACTTTATTTTTGTTCAAGGCAGTTCCCAATTTGGATTGATCTAGTGCTGTATAATTATATTCTAAAGTCTTCTTTTTTTAATTTGGACACCATCTTCTTTTTTAAATTGAGAACTTATTTTACTTTCTTTACTTTTAGGTTTATATCTACTGATTTTGGTGGTATTTTCCAGGCAAGATTATCTTTGCAATAAATGTAAACGACCAGGCCATTTTGCCAGAGATTATCTGAACATGACTGTATGCAACAATTGTGGACTTCCTGGGTGAGATGAGTACTGTTATTGCTTTTCATGATTTTCCCTCAAGATGGGGGGAAAAATAAAAAATATGGATCAAATCTATGAAAATTTGTTCGGGAGATTGCTCTGTATCTCAAGTTAAAAATTTTACCTACTATTTCTATGACTTTCTGATTTTTGGAATACATTTCTGTGACTGCCACATTGCTGCTGGATTACCTCAACAACTATGTGTTGGAACTGTAAGGAGCCTGGACATCTTGCAAGCCAGTACCCCAATGATCCAATGTGTCACATGCGTGGTAAGATGGGTCACCTGGCTCGAGATTGTGTTCATCCAGGTCTTCCAGCTCATGGTGCAAGGCTGTGCAACAACTGTGACAAGGCAGGCCACATTGCTGTAGACTGCACAAATGAGAAGGCTTGCAACAACTGTCATAAAACTGGTCACCTTGCTCGTGATTGCCCTAATGAACCGGTCTGCAATATTTGCAATACATCAGGTCATTTGGTCCGTCATTACCCCAAGTCAAGCCTAGCATCAGACATGAGAGGCTCTTTCCGAGACATTACCTGCCGGATTTGTGGTCAGTGAGGGCACATGATCCATGACTCTGTCTGTGCATACATTGTCACATGCAACAACTGCGGTGGAAGAGGTCACCAAGCCAGCGAGTGCCCTTCTACCCAGATGTTTGTCCGTCAGTATTAACTGCTTGATAGCTAGGATTACAATCAAATTATTGTAGCTATGAATTTGTTTAAGCGCTTCTCAATGTAAGTTGAGTGGCTTTGTTCAACTTTCGGATTTGAATTGATTGAATTCACTTTTTTGGATGATTCTTCTGAAACCAAAGCTTGTATACTCATTCCAAATAGACTTAGAAGTTGGACTTGTATATGTTTATCTGGGTGTTGGTGGTTGAGGTTACAGTGAATGAGAGGAACAGTTCGTTCGGATGAAGGCGTAAAGCTAATCTATGCTGCAATGGATATATGATATGACGTCCATGGAAGCCTCTGGGTGTTGCATGTAGAAGAAGCTATGTTTTGAAAGCCATTCAGGAAAATTTTTTCAGCTTATTGGGTATATGCGACTAGCAAACTCTGATCATGTCCAAGTTGTTATGGTCTTTTAGGCATTATGACGTGGAAGTGTTATGATTATAAAGAGCAGAAGCAAAGAAACTTCAAGGCTGTGGACGTTTCATTGAAATCTTTAGGGAAAATCCCAAAATACAATTATCAAAAAACCAGCGGAAATAGCGTGATTCCTTCATCAAACGACAAAAACAAATATAAAAAAATATTAATTATAAATAAATTAAAACAACCCAAAACGCAGTGTCAAAGGAGTTTCTTGAACTTGAGTCATTCTGGTGTATGGCCAAACCGTTATCTGTTTTTTTTTTTTTTTTTTTTAAGTATCACTTTAGTTCATTTAACCATTTTTAACTTTTGAATTTGGTTAAACTAGTTCGTTTCAATTTATTTTTTTAAAGGTGCATTTTGAACATAAATCCTTGTGCCGTTTACTTTTTATTTTTTATTTTTAAATTAATTTTTTTAAAATTGGATTTTGATTAATCAAACAAAAGGTTACGTTAGAATTGATAGAATTAAGGTAAACAAAATTGATAACTAATTAATTAGGTAAAATATATTGGCCAACTAATTAAAATACCTTCTTTTTTATTTATATAAATTTTTTCCTTACCATTGGATATAGCCAGATGACTGTCCTTCCGTCTTTTAACGTGCTAATCTTCTGTTCTCTTATTAAAGAAAAATACCAAAATGTGTTCCTTGGAGAAGAAAGGCAACATCTTCGTTCTAACCCTAACCGGGTCGGGTGAACACAGGCTGAACCCGACCCTTGTCGATTCAATCCGATCCGCTCTACGCCAAATCCGAGCTCAGTCTTCTTCTTCTTCGGTCCTAATCACAACGGCTCAAGGCAAGTTTTTTTCCAACGGCTACGATCTCAAGTGGGCCCAGTCTTCCCATTCTCGTTTGCATCTCATGGACGCCAAATTTAGGTCGATCGTAGCCGATCTCATCTCCCTCCCAATGCCGACTATCGCCGCCGTCACCGGCCACGCCTCCGGCGCCGGCTTCATCCTAGCTCTCAGCCACGACTACGTCCTCATGAAAAGGCATAGGGGTTTCCTCTACATGAGCGAGCTCGATAATCAGCTTGTTATTTCGGCTTGGTTTATGGCTCTCATCAAGTGCAAAATCGGCGCGCCGACGAGCCGCAGAGATGTGGTGCTGAGAGCCGATAAGGTGACGGCTGATGAAGCCGTGAAGAGGGGGATTATCGACTCGGCGTATGATAGCGCGGAGCAGACGGTTGAAGCTGCCGTTGGATTGGGGAAGAAATTGGTTGGGAGGAAGTGGAAAGGTGACGTGTACGCTCAGATTCGAATGGAAGTCTTGTCGGATGTACTCGATGAGATTCATATCGGCAACACTGGATCAAAGCTCTAAATCTGTTTGTACCGTACTTGACCGTTGATGTTATTGCTACCAATTTTTTTTTTTTTCTATTTATCTAATTTATGAACTATTAAAAAAAAAAAATTATTTTTGACGAGAATCTTTGTTTTTTTCTGGCGTATATAAAAGTGTTCAAGTAATAAAACTATCCACTTCGTTATATTAACGCAATCATATCTTTGAAAATATAGAAAAAAGGATTTAGTTGATTTATAAATAAATAAAGTATAAAGACCCTTGGACATTTGTGTATGCCATCTGTGTAAAATATTTTATCTGGTTCTTTGTAAAATATGTTACGGTTAGATGAATATTGCATTTTTTTTTCTTTTTTTGTTTGGAAAAAGTAAAAAAATCAAAATATATATGAAAAAGCAAAAAAAAAAAATAATAATAATAATAATATTGTGAATCCTCTCTAGGCTTTAGATTTTGTGAGCAGCAGAAAACCAGCAGAAACAGGGTGAGCAGTAACTTAAAAGCAAGCACTGTTCCTTACCATTACTGTTATAGTTAGGTGTACTAAGGCTTAATTTGATAATAATTAGAGGAATTTTAAAATCAATTATAAAAGAATTTTTGCTACTTAGGTGGTTAGAAAAAATATAATAAGGCTGATTATTTGAGAAATCTGGCAGTTATATAACGGCTTTTAGAACTCGATCTTATTTTTATTTTAAAAATCTATATTTTTATAATTAAAATGGACAAATTTTAAATTTTAAAATATGTTAATTAATTAATATAACACCACATCATATTTATTTATTATCCTATCAAACAATTATATTCAAATTAAAACTCTCTAAATAAAAAGTTCTAATATAAACCGACCATTTAAATGTAATATATACACATAAATAAATAATCTTTTAGTTGTCAATTATTTTATTTTAAAATTAAAATTTGGACAAAATAAAAATATATATATATATATATAAAAAATAAAAGATAATTTAAAAAAATATTGAAATATTTTAAGCAATATTTTAGTTTAAGCATTTTTAAAATTAAGATTTGAATATAAAAATTTCTCTAATTTTTCTCCTCCATAATTGTGCAATTTTTATGCATATGGTTAAACATATATGAACTTTGTGATTCCTCTGATTGTTTGATTCTCTTCTATAAGGAAATGTTTCAAGGAGTTGGATTAAAAAATTGAAGCAATCAAATCATGGAAAATTAATTTTAGAAATACATCCTTGTCAGTAGAGGAGGAAACTATTTTGATTGTCATGCTCTTGGTTTAAGCTTAGCAAGAAGAACAGACTTTTACCATTTTCGTTTGTACATATTTGTTCCCAACTAGCTAGGCATTTTCCATTTTTGGTCACCAATTTCAGTCAAATCTTTTTTTTTTAATTAATTTCTTTTACATATACCTTAAATGACAACAAATTAAAGGAAGTTTAAAAAAATTGCATCATTTGGACGATTCACCTCTGAAACATTTTATGACCCATACACTTATGTATTTGGTTCGTTATTTATTTATATTTGTATAGATGAAAATAATATGATTAGTGAAAATGGTTGCAAATTGCAATGGACACCGCGGTAAGTCTAACTGGGATAATGAGGCTCTAGTTGTGTTTTGTAACTTATGTATCCAAGAGGTGGAGAAAGGAAATCATCCTGGGACTCATTTTAATAAATAAGGGTGAGAAAACTTGATCAAGAATTTCTATGAAGTAGCAGGAAGGTCATATACTAAGCTGCAATTGAAGAATAAATACTATGCACTCAAAATATTGATCGGAAATTATGAAAAGATTTGTTCAGAAAGGAAACTGGTTTAGGTTGGAATACAAGAAAGAATACTGCAAATGCATCTGATGAATGGTGGAAAACCAAATTACAAGTAAGTAATTCTCATTTTAATTAAATTACTACTATATATACTATCATATTTAATGTATTTATTTAATTTACTATAATTAATTATTATGTAGATACATCTTGAGGCGACCTAGACATGGAGGAATAATTAAACATAATGTTTATGAACATTATGTTTCTTTAATATAAAAATAAAATTAAAATTAAAAAAAAAAAGTGGACAAAATGAAAATGTAAAGGAGTTTCTAAAACTGGAAAGGTAGGAGGTGCTGCAAAATTGTCACAGCAGGTTGATCACTTAATTATTGTAATAGAAAATAAAATATTCCATCGTATCATATCATAGTATTCCTGAAGTGATACCTGGAAATTGAGGTTGGGAGTCTGTTATGGTTATTTTTAACTCGATTATATTTTGAATCTTGGGAAAAAGAAATGTTTTCAACTATGAAACAACCTGAAGTTATGCTTATGTGGCTTAATCACGAGGAGGATTCACGTTTCTCACCACAATTTTTTGTTATATTTATTGTCAAGTTATTTTTAGTAATTAAGCTATGGAATTTTATTTTATGTATGAATCATGATGATAATTGTGTTTGAACTATGAAGACTTTTATTTATTCTACAATTCTACATCCAAAAAATCTAATTATTTAATAATCTTAATTTTTTGTTGATTTTAAACGTTTAGTTTATATTTGTGTATCCATTAATAACTTATATTGACAATTACAGGTTTTTTTCAATATAGCCATGCAGGAAGATCAAGAGAATTTTGACGAAATTGTATGCATATATATATATATATATATATCTTTTACTCATTGAGTTATTATGTCAAATATATTCAAAAGGAACCATTTATGAAATTCTTATCAAACTGGTAATATATGATTAAGGGAAATTTTAGTAAGAAATGAAAGCCGTTGTCATAGGATGTTTAGAATGGAAAAAAAAAATATGCTTTCCTTAAACTATACAATGATTTGGAAACCGATAATGGGTTACATGGTTCAAAAAGAATACATGTAGCTGGAATATTAGGAATGTTTTTGCACATTTTGGGATATGCAGGGCGGAACTACCTCATGGCCTGTGGGAGCCATGGCCACCCTAAGGTTTTTAATTTTTTTTTTTTTAATATATATGGTTTTTTGAATTTATTAGCATGATAGTTGTATAATTGGCTTAAATAATTTATTTGGCCCTTAAATTGAAGTACAATATTATATAAATTATTTTTTTACTCCAAATTACAAAATTCTCTTTTTTTTTTGTTATTAATTATAATTTTTTTTTTACATTATAATTAGGAATTTTAGTTAAAGTATTGAATAATTTGATATTATTTTTTATTTATGGTATACTTATGGTTTAATGGAAAGTATTAATGTTATTTCCTTTTATGATTAATGCTTATTTTAGATAGTTTTTTGTAAAATTTTCATCGTTAATTATTTTATTTTGTAGTTTATTATTGACATTTTATCTGTTAAATTATATTTTTATTTGATTATCATACTTTGAAACAAATATTTTAGTTTTTGTATATTATCAATTTTGTTCACTAGAGTATATTCTCTCATATTATTCTAATAGATTTTTTTTTTTTTTTTTTTGGGGGAACAAACCGAATCAAATTTTCTAATAGACTTATCTAGATGTTAAAATAATAAATTGTATGAAATTTTATAAAAACTAGTTATCAATTTTTTTTGGGATTATAAATATAATAGAAAAACTTTATCATCAATAATAATTTAAATATTCAAAAAAAAATTTATAACTTAATTTCAACATTCCCAAAAAAAAAAAAAAAAATTGTAACTTAACCACCTTAAAGTTGGAATCCTGGTTCCGCACATGGTATAGGGAATAGATTAGCACAAGAATATGATTTCTGCATTTCTGTGAAACTATAAGCAAATACTTTGGTCTGATGTTAGATATTGTATGTGTTATGGCTAAATATTAAGTAAAGTCATCAGATCCTACATCTAATAGCATACCAAAGGAAATATTTTTTAGATTCAAGATATATGTCTCATTTTAAAAGTAAATATTAAATGCAATTTTAGTTTTTCCTTCTTTTAATACAATTAAGTTGCAACAGTTAACTAGTATATTTTATAATTATTTAAGGATTGTATTGGTGCAATAGATGGTGTTCATGTTCATGCTTCAATAGTCCCTAAAGATCAAATGCCACAAATTGAAAGAAAAGGAATACCAACTCAAAATATAATGGCTGTATGTAGTTTTGACGTGCAATTTATATTTGCATATGCTGGTTTGGGAAGGAGCTGCCTATGATATGAGAATATTTTTTTACAGCTTTATGAACCCAGCTTTAAATTTTCCACAGCCTCCAAAAAGTCGTATAATATTTATTTTTCTTTTATTTTTCATAAGAAAAATATTATTTAGTTGATGTTGGATATCCATAAATAATAAATGGATTTTAAAAACCATATAAAGGTAAAAGGTATCAATTACCAAATTTTCGTCAAGGTAATCAACCAAAAGGACATCAAGACGTGTTCAACCATGCACATCCTTCTCTTAGAAGTGTTATTGAACTTACGTTTGAAGCATGGAAAAAAAGATGGAAGATTTTAAAGGATATGCTTAATTATTCATTAACAAAACAACAGGTCATAAGAAGGCATGCTCAATATGATCATCATTTTGAGGAAATTATCAATAATGACATTGTTGATAATGAACTAAACAATGAGGTAACCACCTTTGAAGAATATCATAATGATCGGGGAGCCCAATAAAGGGAAATATTAGGAAATACAATTGCTGCAATTTTAATGAGATTATAACTTTGTATCTCCATTTGAATATTTTTGTTATGAATAAAATTAGGTTTTTTTTTGCTTTATTTACAATTTTATATTACCTTTTTTTTTTGGCTTAAATACAATTTTATATTACTTATACATTGTATTAAACATTTCGGTATATATTTTTCTAATAAATTTAATATAATTATTAATCATTTATTAGATATTATGTAATTTGTATTTTTGTTTATATATATATATATATATATATATATAACTAATACAGCATATCCATTTTAGTATTTACAAAATTTACAACAATTTAATTTAATAAGTTACTAAACGTTTATATGTAAATTTTATACTTTAAAATAATTAATACTTCATATCAAACACTTTACTATTTTTTATTAGCATAGAAGAAGCCGATTCTTTTCAGCATAATGACAGTTGACTCTTTTAAAATTTAAACATAAACCTAAATAACAAAAGCAAATTAAAAAAATATTAATTCAAAATAAATTAAAACAACCCAAAAAACAGTGTTTTACCCAACAACTCCTACAACGTGTTTGGCCACACGAAGCCACAAATTCTAATGTCAAAGGAGTTTCGTTAACTTTGAGGCATTTGGTTGCCCTTCCCAACCCAGTTTTTCACCTCGCAAATTGTGATATGTTTTTAACTTTACCCTCTAGACAATTAACTTTTCTGGTGTTTGTATCACTTCAGTTCTATTAACCATTTTGACTTTTTAATTTTATAAAATTAATTGTACGCAACTTTTATAACATTGTTTTGAAAACAATTTTATTATGTTTTATATATCATGAATGGCGGCTAGTCTGACCAAATTCATTAGTATTTGGTCAAAAAAAGGTGCACTTTTTAAATATAAATCATCATGGACTAATCAAAGAACTCCATGGGTAAAGCTCATTGTTTTCACACTTTTTTTTATTCAATTTTTTAAACATTTGATTTTGATTAGTCAAACAAAAATGATACGTTAAATTGATAATTGGGCACACAAAATTGATAAACTAATAGAGATACCAAATTGATTGGGTACGACATTGAATATATCGATCCACTAACAATTACGTTAGGTTTTTTGGTTTTTTTAATCTAATTTTCCGTTTACATTGATTATTCTAAAAAACCGAACAGCGTCATTGAGCACCACATACTCTATTCTCTTATCGTTTTTATTTATAAATCCAGAGTAAATAAGAAAAATTGTAATCTCCATTTTTGAACTTTGAGCTCTGAGAAAAAAAATTAAACCAAAATAAAAAATAAAAAATGTGTTCCTTGGAGAAGAAAGGCAACATCTTCATCCTAACCCTAACCGGGTCGGGTGAGCACAGGCTCAACCCGACGCTTCTCGATTCAATTCGATCAGCTCTACGCCAAGTCCGAGCTCAGTCTTCTTCATCTTCGGTCCTAATCACAACCGCTCAAGGCAAGTTCTTCTCCAATGGCTACGATCTCGAACTGGTCAAGTCCTCCCCATCTAGTCCCCATATCATGGATGCCAAACTGAGGTCGATCGTAGCCGATCTCATCTCCCTCCCGATGCCGACCATCGCCGCCGTCACCGGCCACGCCTCCGCCGCCGGCTTCATCCTAGCTCTCAGCCACGATTATGTCCTCATGAGGCGGGATAGGGGTTTCCTCTACATGAGCGAGCTCGATATTGATCTTGTTATTCCTGCTTGGTTTACGGCTTTGATCAAGTGCAAAATCGGCGCGTCGATGAGCCGCCGAGATGTGGTGTTGAGAGCCGATAAGGTGACGGCTGATGAAGCCGTGAAGAAGGGGATTATCGATTCGGCGTATGATAGCGCGGAGCAAACGGTTGAAGCTGCCGTTGGAGTGGGGAAGAATTTGGTTGGGAGAAAGTGGAATGGTGACGTGTACGCTCAGATTCGAATGGAAGTCTTGTCGGATGTACTGGATGCGATTCGTGTCGGCAGCACTGGGTCAAAGCTGTAACATTGTTTGCATCGTACTTGACCATAAGTGTTATTGTAAACCGTGGATAAAAAATTTTAAAATATAGAAAAAAAGTTTAATTGATAAATAAATTAATAAAGACCCCACTGTCATTTTATGATATGCCATTTTTATTAAGTATTTTATGGTTAGATGAATGTTACATTTTTCTTCTTTTTTGTTTTTTGGAAAAGAACAAAAATGTGAATTTTTTTATAAGGCTTTGAATTTTGTGTTTTATTTTATAAGCCGAATTTGTTTTGATTATAATATAACTCATATAAAATCATCATAAATAAATTATTTTATTGTAATATGGTGTATAAATTTTGAATACATTTTGAGCCTAACCTAAATTTGGAATACGAATAAGCAGATAAAAGCATGAGCATTTGAAATTTTGCCATCAAATTTCATAGTAATGTTCCAGCAATATATAAAACTATATATATATATATATATATATATATGAATATAAGTGAACGCTATACAAATTAGTTACAATTAGATCGAATAATCAATGGAAAATCACATTTTTCTACACTGACATGTGATGTGAGCTTGTGAAATGGCAATAGTGGCGATTTCCCAATTGGGCTGGATCCATTTATTCATTTCTTTCAGAAATTTTCCACTTCATATCCCATCAAATATTTCATCTATAAAAATTATTAATCCTAACAGCATTTTATTGATATCAAAATTTTAAATATTGAAATTTTCATTGAAATTTTATTGGAATTTTGATTTATTAAGGGGTCAAAAAAAAATTTTAAGTCTAAAAAAAAAAGGATAAATATCTATCAAAATTCCATCGAAATTTACATGATTTCAAAATATTCTTATTTAATTTTTAATAATTTGGTTAAAAAATCTATAATATGTATCAAAATTTTTACAATTTTTATGAAAATTTTAAAAATATCTATAAATTTTTTTTATAAAAATATCCAAAAAATTCATAAATATTATTGATGTTTACTAAATTTTTTTACCAAATTAACTTTAATGATAGTTTTCTGGTTTTTTTTTTCTTTTTATTTACCTTTAAAATATTTAATGATATAAATAAAATGGAATGAATTGAATTGAATAATTTTAATACATTTTATTCATTGATAAAATATATATGTATTTATTATATATTTTGTATAAGATGGATTTATTAGAATCGCAGAATTATAAATTAATAGTTGACTATATAAAAATAAAATATAATAACTTATTTTTTGATTTGGAAGGAGTGCTCCCGGTGCATCAGGTGTTGCAAAAATATAATTGAATATATATGTAAATACATGTGAAAAAATTAATGCAAAATAAATAAAATTATATAAAATAATCAAATAAATTTTAGAACCGGTAAATCCTTGTTAATTGTTTATTTTTTGTAAAATTAAGCGAGATCTGTGTGGTATCACAGTATCCTTAAAATGTTTTCGTCCATTGATGTAGAAATTTTATGATGAATGCGTCTTATAATATAAAAACTGCAAAAGCTTTTAGATCTAGCATCTCTAAAAATTTTCTTTTGGAACTACCAACATATTTTTATTTTACCATAGTCACTAGTTTTCTCTCTATTTTCACATATTTCTCAAAAATCCAAATTTATGTGTTTTTCTCAAAAAACTGAAAAAACGTAACATCCAAACTCGCAACGAAGAATTATTCCTTCCGTAAAACTCTCAACCCATTTTTTTAAAATATATATTATTTTATCAAAACTTAACCAACCGAAAGGGACCCAAAGTCAAAATCATTCACACATGTGGATCTGGCCCGGCCCAAACTCTAACACCCGGAAGACAGAGATAGTTTCTTTATGTTAATGCTATTACTTTGGAGCACTTATGGTGGATCCGTAACAGTGGCGCACACGGAAGAAGTTGATATTGCAGACTCCTCAATGACGTTGGTTATGAACAGGGTTATTGAACTTAAGTCCTTACGAATGCATGATTCTGTGCAAAGAAGCTTGGTTTCCAATAGAGACCATAGTCGGATGTGGAGCAGACCCTCGCAGGAGTCATTAAAATCAATACGGATGCTGCCTAAGAATGGAAGCTGTTTAGCTATGGTTGCTCAAAATGGCAAAGGGGAAACTGTTGGTAATCCAAACTTTCAAGTCGGAAATCTCTATTCCAAAGGTGGCGAAGGTAGAGGCCATTTTGATGGCCTTGCAGTTGCGATAAAGTTTGGGTGGATTAATATTTTGATTGAGTCAGATGCTCTCATCGTTATTGAGAGTTTAGCTAATAGACACTAGGTCCTTACACTGGAAAGCTAATCACTTTGCAAATAACATTTTTCTTTTGGTATCCATTTTTGTTAATGTCTATTTTGGTTGGGTCTCTAGAGTGGCTAATAGAGCTGCACACTTTGTAGGACAGTGGGCTAAACAATTTAGTTTTTGTGGAGAGGTGGACTCCATCCTACTGCCTTCTTCTTTTGTAATAGACTTGATTCAGGAAAGCGAAAATGCTGTAGCTACTTAAATCGAGGTTTTGGTTTTTGCCAACCTTCTCTTTTGGGTTCGAATAGAATTTAAGTTTCAGCAAAAAAAATAAAAGGGTATGTAATCTCTGCAATTGGGGATGTTCTATTTATTATATGGAATATTGGGGTTTTGAAAGTATAAAATATAAATCAGGCACATCTCTCTTTTTTTTTTTCACTAACGAAAAACTCTGTTTGTTTGTGTAGGGTGTGAAGATGTATCAACACTGGAGAAAATTGTGGCGGTAAATTCTCGATTCCAAGAAGGGCTGGTATTGCAAATAACAAGAATTTGCTATTAATCCCCATTAAAATACTTTGGGGGATTAATATGTTTGTTTAAATTGTTAATCCTTGTTATTGAGATCTTAAGCTTCTTCTATATAGTGATAAATTGTGACGAGATAATTAAGTTTTAGTTGTGATTTAATTATTCATGATAAAGCCATGTAAGTTATATTTCGTACCAGCGTTGATAGACCAATTGAGTAGGATATATGCATTAAGGTCATCTTAATGGTAACCTTTTCCAATCCCTATTTGATTCAATTTGTCTAAACAAATTAATAATAATAAACCACAAATGTGGTTTGTGTCTGACTTAATTCATTTCCTTCATGTTAGCTATTCTTATCCAAGCCTCAATTTCATTCGCATATGAATGCGAACCCTGTAACATTTTTTTTCTTATGTTACTATCACCAATCAATATATATACATATATACCACTTTCGTTGATGAAAGTTTTTTTAGAAACCACTCGCTCTTGTAACTTTTATGACAGCCAGTCCATTTTCATAATAAAATAAAATGAAAAAGAAAAGAAAAATGTAAAATGTAAAATGTAAAAAATCACCACGGGAGGTATATCATGCTTATCCAAAACTCTTATTTTATCTGGCAGCATAAATTCATACAAACAATTTTCTGTTCCACCAAACATTTTGCAAAGACTTGAAAATAATTTTTAACCATTCATAACTCAACGTATCAAAAGGCTGGAGCATACTTTCACTCTCAAACTGTAGAATTTACAGGATGGCAAATGAATGTTAAAAAATCTAACCATATTCGCTCTTTTAATATAACTATAGATATAGATATTGATGTATAAGTAATCATAAAGCACACGTCAATTACAAAAAAAAAAAAAAAAAAATCATAAAGCACACGCCATTAAAAATCATAATTTTCATTTTAAGACTGGTAGAAAAATTAATATGTATTTGTTTAGGTAAGTACTGTACTAAATAACAAAACAATAAAATGCAATATTTTATTTAACCAATACAGAATTTGAATAGTGATTATACTTATAAAAAAAAATAAAAAAATAAAAACAAAAAAAAAGAAGGGAACTTAAAGTACATATGACATGATAAATTGAAACCATAGTTAGAACTTATGTCTTTAAAGGGCAATTTAACCCAGCTAAGATACTTACGTCTTTCTTGTAGTTTTATTTATTTATTTATTTTGGCAAATACGTCTTTCTTGTGGTTATTAGCACCATAAACATTCAAAACCACATAATCAAATTTGGCTTGAATTCCCTACAAGTCTACAACATAAAAGTAACACCGATATCCTCTAATATGTATATCTCGTTGTCTAAATGATAACAAAATTGAAAGATTGAATTTAAAAGAAATTAAAATGAGTCTATTAATAGAACTTGAAAATATATATGTAACTAAAAGACATATCCATTTATAAAGTTATATTTTTATATAATAATATCGTAAAGCGATGAATAAATGCCTTTATAAAATATATCATCCATTGTAATACAATATAATCTATTTCAATATTGAAAGATTGACTGGCTCTCTTGGATAGCTATAGGTGTTCATGTTTACTAAGAAAATCAATAATTTCTCTAACAACAATATTTATGAGTTATTCTTGTTTTGGAAATAAAATTTAAATATATATATATATAGTATTTTTATAGTATGGATACGTCTGTCTATTTTTATTATGAAGATGTTTGAAAAAACTATAATTTTTTAAAAAATTATTATCAATAATTTATATAAAAATGATGATTCAAAAACCATAATTTTTAAAGTTATATACATGAGTTTGCACTATAAAATTATCATATATATATATATATATATATATATATACTAGGTATGGCCACGTGCGATGCACGTGGCTTTGATTAAAATTTGAATGTTTAATAGCTTTTAAGTAATACGGAAAAGTTTGAATTAAAAAATTGTTAAATTAGTTTTTTTAATTAACATTTTTCAATTTGTTTAGAAGGATTTAATCTTAAATTATTAACAAACATAAAGAAATTAATCATTTTATCCCAAGTTTTTCATAAATTTAATATCCAAATCGCATCATATAATTTTGAAGTAAGAACACTTCCAACTGATACGAACCTAGGACGACCTGCTCCTAAACCTGCATTATATTAGCCCGGATCTTAATTAAGTTCAAGTTCTAATGGAATTGACCTCAACCCCTAACCAACCCGTGGTTAGAAACCTTGGTATAATATAGACGCCACAATAGGGGATGGAAAACCCATTGATAAGTTAAGCTAAAACAACCAATTCTCTAATGGTGTTTTAGGTGTTCTCAAAGAACAAAGAGATAATTAATCTCACAAGTATTTTCTTAATCAAATCAAAGTTAGTTCTTATTGATAACTAAGCCTTTAAATAGGCTTTGAAAGAAACAAAATAAACCCTAAAAATCCTAGGTAAAACCGGCCACACACATAAAGAATCCTAGTTGGCCGTAACTATACTTCCTTTCCTAATCTAAGTTTGATTAATTAATTCCTTTATATTAAATTAGGAATTAATTAATTTACAATAAAATAAAAACCTTCCTAAAGTTATTTGTCCAGAAAACAAATAAATAAAAACCCAAAAAGAAAGAAAGTCAATCGCAAATTAGATAACGAGTTAACTTTGACATTTAGGCGGAATTATTTCTTCAACCGAGCTAACTTATGTCTGCCTGATGTCCGAGCTAACTTATGGCCTATCCGAGCTAACTGATGTCTGTCTGAGCTAACTTGTGTTTGGCCGAGCTAACTGATGTCTGTCCGAACTAAGTTGTGTCTGGCCGAGCTAACTGATGTCTGTCCGAGCTAAGTTGTGTGTGGCCGGACTAACTGATGTCTGTCCAAGCTAAGTTGTGTCTGGCCAAGCTAAGTTACATCCGATGTCCGAGGCAAGACTCGTCCAAGATCAGATGTCCGAGGCAAGGCTCCGATATCCGAAGTCCGAGACATGGGTGTGTGATATAAAATTCCGAGGATAGTGTTGATGTCTGCCTGATGTCCGAGCTAACTTATGGCCTATCCGAGTTAACTGATATCTATCTGAGCTAACTTGTGTTTGGCCGAGCTAACTGATGTCTATCCAAGCTAAGTTGTGTCTGGCCGAACTAACTGATGTCTGTCCGAGCTAAGTTGTATCTGGCCGAGCTAAGTTACATCCGATGTCCGAGGCAAGACTCGTCGGAGATCAGATGTCCGAGGCAAGGATCCGATATCCAAAGTCCGAGATCAGATGTCCGAGACATGGGTGTCAGATATAAAATATCCGAGGATAGTGTTGATGTCTGCCTCATGTTCGAGCTAACTTATGGCCTATCCGAGCTAACTGATGTCTGTCGGAGCTAACTTGTGTTTGGCCAAGCTAACTGATGTCTGTCCGAACTAAGTTGTGTCTGGCCAAGCTAACTGATGTCTGTCCAAGCTAAGTTGTGTGTGGCCGAACTAACTGATGTCTATCCGAGCTAAGTTGTGTGTGGCCGAACTAACTGATGTCTGTCCGAGCTAAGTTGTGTGTGGCCGAACTAACTGATGTTTGTCCGAGCTAAGTTGTGTCTGGCCGAGCTAAGTTACATCCGATGTCCGAGGCAAGACTCGTCCGAGATCAGATGTCCGAGCCAAGGCTCCGATATCCGAACTTCGAGATTAGATGTCCGAGACATGGGTGTCCGATATAAAATATCCGAGGATAGTGTTGATGTCTGCCTCATGTCCGAGCTAACTTATGGCCTATCCGAGCTAACTGATGTCTGTCTGAGTTAACTTGTGTTTGGCCGAGCTAACTGATATCTATCAAAACTAAGTTGTGTCTAGCCGAGCTAAGTTGTGTGTGGCCGAACTAACTGATGTCTGTCCGAGCTAAGTTACATCCGATGTCCGAGGCAAGACTCGTCCGAGATCAGATGTCCGAGGCAAGGCTCCGATATCCGAAGTTCGAGATCAGATGTCCGAGACATGGGTGTCCGATATAAAATATCCGATGTATGGGTGTCCGATGTATCAGCCTCTACCACTTGAAACATTAAAACAGGTCTTTTATCTTCAGGTATGGACACGCCCTTTTGAGAATGAATTACTTTCTAGATAAAGGCAGTAAGGTTGTCCTTAAACCTCTTAGCTTGAGCCCTAGTGATCGGTCCAGTCTTCATCTGTATCGGATCAGTACCCCAGTGAGTTGTCGATGGTGCAAGCTCGGGTGGATTTGCATCACCAACTCTTAGATGAACAGAAAATCTAGAAAAGCAGAAAATTTGAAAAAGCAAAAACCATTATTGTTCGTAATTAGATTCTAGCTTCATCCTTTCAATTTTATTTGTTTTTTATACACCAATCAATATTGAGATGTTTTAGATATTTAGTGAGAATAAATTAATTTTAAAACTAATTAAAACATAAACAATTTATTTTGATTCTAGTCCATTATCATGAAATTTAATTTATTCATGGATTTATATATTAACTAAAAGAAACACAACAAATAAAAAATGATCATAGGAAATATAAGTACAATCATAAAAACTCATAATTACTCTTTTACTTTCGCTAAACAAAAAGTTGTCATAAAATACTTGTGTCATAGATGAATCTATCTTAGCATCATTGCTATCTTCCAAAGATAAATTGCAAGATTTAATAGAAATGTATTAGGTTATACCTAAATCAATTTTCTATTACATCTTGCAATGTACAAAATAATAATATTAGTGTTACTATCATAGTATAGTCTAAATATGCTATAAGTTCACAAAAGACTGATAATAATCTACTTATGAACTGATAGTAATCTATCATGTCCACATTAACAAAAAGATGGTTCCCATGATAACAAATTAAGCATTGTCTTTAAGCTCGGCAAACTGCTTCCTACTCCCTTCAGCAAATTGTAAATGAGAACTTTCAAGATTCAGCGCTATTGGATAATGTAGATTCAGCGCTATTTTTCAATATCTTTAACAGAATCCTAAAAAAAAAAAAAAGATTCACAGTTAGTACTCACATAAGCATTTACATCATTTATATATGTTTTTTCAAAGAACAAGTTAAAACTAACCCGTCATTTCCACAAACACATATGAAAAGAATTATATTACCCCATCAGATTTATTCATCAACTCATATGCAGTGCAACCAAGAAAATTTTCAGCTTGATTTCCGAACAATGTAGCATTCAATGATGAAGACTCATCTATCAAATCAACAATGACTCGGCACCTGAATAAAAGAAGAATTACCAGTTAGAGGTTATAATTAATCATAAAATAAATAATATGAAATGTCTTATACAATAACTGAATAAAGTATTTCATATTATACAAAATTGAAGTGGCACTGGGTGGAGAGAGCAGAGGCAAAGATTGAGGCATTAACCTAATGGATTACAACAAAAGGTGATGAAGTAATAATGTAGATGAAGTAATAATCTATATGACAAAGATAAGCTAAGTATTTAGAGAACAAAAATTTGTGGAGTTCTATATTTTGCTTACTAAACTATAAATGAAAATTCCTAATGAACATGCTTAACATAAAAGATGGCTCATTTTGTTATTTTTCTTTGTTTTGTGTTGCAATTCTTAAACACGATCTCTGTTTAAGTTTGATTTTTGAGTTTCAAATAATGATGATTAATTTCAATTATTAATTTTTGTGGATCTCAATTATTATGGCAACTAAATATCCGAAAATACTCAAAAGACAGTGGAGTTTTTCTTGCAACAAATCTCGTTATTTTGGCTAGCAAGCATGATCCTCAATCATAATGTAGCCTGTTTTTGCTTTTAAATGCAGCATATTGACAAATGAGCAAAAGTTGTAGAATGGGGTGATTGCTATGGGGCTCAACAAATGTACAAATCGATCAGTTCAAGGTATAATCATATCTTTTTTCTGTTTTATTCTTGTCCTATTCATTTAGATCAAAGCTTTATCTTATGTTTCACACCTGAGATGAAAAATATAATATCATTTATTATAAATTTTTCATGCATAATTAATTAGTGTGTTTTTAATAGGGAAAAAAACCTAGTAGTTGTAAGTTACAATCATATAATGATGATTGCATAATTGGACGATAACAACAACAATAATAATAATAATAACAACAAATATTTGTATGCATACCTTGGCATAGCTTTAACTTGATCATGTCTGCAATACAAGCAGTTAAACCTCTGTTCAAATTCATATCCAGTTGCTTTTGTGCATTTTTCACAGCTTAAGTACCAAAAAGGTTGAATCAAATTTGTCACTTTGATGTGACCATTGATCCAAAAACTTCTCCTCTGTTTACATAATGAAAAGTACAAACATATCTTAATATTATAGTTGTTAATAATTATAAACAAAGTAATAGTCAAGAAATTTACCGTATTAAGTTGATTATCTATCATCTTAATGGTAATGATGTCCTCAGCAGAAGGAAGTGTAGACAGTGACTTTGTCTCAAGACCAATCCTTCCACATATTATGTCCATGGCTTTTTCAGCATTAGCATTATACCTGTAATTGCTAAAATTAATTATTACTATTTTTATTTTTTATACAAGAAAAATTGTTCTAAATTTAAACTCCAATATTAGTTTACCAAATTGATAAAGCAGCTGCTTGTGGTATCTCCGGTTCAATAACAAATGAACTGGAGAATTTGGTTGAAAGTGAGATACCTGTATGATGATATAAATGATACAAATATGCATGTAAAAATTTGAATTAATAAAAACTAATTTAGAAAATTGCTGACTATTTTAATTACATAAAAATTGTTCAAAAATAACATCAATTGTAGTGTAGTCATTAAGGAAACATACCATTATATGAGCTAACTTTAAGTCGACATCCAATTATGATTGGTTTTCTATTCATAATATTCAAAATTTGAGTACATTCATTGTTCACAAATTGGTTCCACATGGTAAGCATCACAGTATCCATACTGTCCATAAAATTAAAATCAAAATTCAGAAAAATGTTTATTAACTTATTTAATAATTAATAATTATTTTTATTTTTTTTGAGTACTTACTTATCATTCATCAAAGTCATCTCTTGGACAATCTCTAAACCATCATTCGTGATTATCTCCTTTTTTGGCTTGATTTCAATCGCTATTCCAATCACATCTGATGATAAACAAATTCAAAAGTTAATTAAAATGTTATAGATCATTAGAAATTTGTCCACATGATGAATTAAATATAAATGAAAAGTTATAAAAATATAGCTGAACAAATTGACTATATACACAAACATACCGACGTGGGATAGAGAATCAATATGTGATATTGGGTGAAGAACTGAAATATAAATCATATGCATGTGCACACAAAAGCAATGAAAAATGCAAAGATCCATGCACAATGAAATTCATGAACTCACAAAAGAATTGAAATGCACGAGGAAATTAAGTAATAAGACAAAGGAATGGAAAAAATTAAAGTTACCAATTTTGTAGTGAATAACACAATCCTCAGGTTCTTTGTCGTCACTGATAAAGAGAGTAGGGGGAGAGAAAAGCTGAAAATAAAAATAAAATAAAATAAAATAGAAAAGAAAAAAAGCCAATGGCATTTAAATACTGAAAACCAAGGAAATAGGCTTTAAAATATTATAAATCAAAATATTTACTTACATGGTAAGTCAAAGTTATTTCTGACGTACAATAATGAAGTCCAAAATTTTGTATAAAGTACACTAACTCTATCCTTACCATACTGTAAGTCATCATAATCATAATGCATGCCATACCACAACCCCTGACACCTGTATGGTAAAATAAAAAAGAAGCATAAAATGTGGATCTCACCAGTATGGCAATTGTTGAAGATCAAATATGTGATGGAACATTCAAGGATTTTAATTAACGTAATAGATAAAATATAAAAGGCTAATGCAAAGCAATAGTTGGAGTAAGTCCAATCCATTATTTATCAACAAAAAAGTCCAGGCCATTTAATAGAAATTTATTTAATATTTAAAGTGAAAAAATTTACTACATCTCACATATGATAAAATATTCAACAAAAATATTTATTTTTTTTTAATTTACTTTGAAAATCATATATATATATATATATATATATATATTGTATGCACATACTTATATACACATCAAAACATAAATTATTTCTTCATTTTACATTTATTTTTTTATACATATTGGATCAAATCAGTATCATATTATATATATATATATATATATATATATATATATATATTAATTTTTATGTGAATGAATCAAATTCCATATACGCAAGCACATATTAGAATTTTTTTTTTTTCTGGGTAACAGACATTTTCTTTGGAAAAAAGAAAAAAGAAAAAAGAAAAAAGTAGACTAAAGAAACAAGATATTTTATTTCCACACAACAACACATGGAAAATCTTGATCACCCTATTTGGGGTTTCATTGTCTCTACATTCATAAATAAGATAAATCATAACCCAAAATTCTTTAACAATTTCACCAAGCTTATCAAATATGATCAATAGATTCCAAGTTAATGACTACATTGAAACAATACTGAATTCCAGAACCAACTAAAAGGTTTACACGGCTTCCAATAACAAACAAATAAAATACAAATCCTAATCTTATTTTCTCTAAAATTGAAACAAATAAATAAACTTGATCCAAATTGAAAGGCAGAAAAAAACCCAATCTATACATGAACATACAGGAAGAGAATATAGATTTTGGTGGAAAATGGAAAGCCCATTAGAGAGAGAGAGACCACGTAGGATTGTTGAGGAGGAAGGAAGAATAAATAAGGAAAGAAAGAAAAAATAAAATATAATATACACTCACCAGATGACCCAAGCGACCTTGAAGCACATCCCAGAGTTATTTTTCTTTTCTTCTCTTCTGTTTTTTTTTTTTTTTTTTTTTTGGGTGAATCTGAGCTTCAATGGAAGGAGGAGAGAAGAATGCACAGGAGAGGAAAGATTCAACTTCCCGTACAAAAGTTGGTAGATACTTTAAAAGACGTTAACAACCCTCAAATTTCTTCAAATTTCCAAAAGACATACAAATTGAATAGCACAAAATAAAATAAAACGCAAAAAAAATGGTCGTTTTTGAACCATTATAAATAGTAAAATATGACCAAATCCTTTGGCTCTTTTCATTTATATTATAGAAGACTAAAGGAAAGGAAATATATATATATATATATAACTTATTAGTTCATGTTTAAAAAAAAAAAAAAAACAGCTTTTAGTTGCTGTCTTGTGTGATGTGTGCTACTGAGATGCCATAAGTTTAAGTATATGAGAAGCTATGCCGTGTCAGTGTAATTTCAAAGTCATCGATTAAAAACTTTGTATTTAATAGAAATGAAATATCTATTTTATCTTTGGTATACTATTGTAGAATGAAACAAAAAAAGGATAGATTTGGATAAATGAAATTG
The DNA here is from genome assembly GCF_031755915.1 of Ziziphus jujuba. Classification (NCBI taxonomy): domain Eukaryota; kingdom Viridiplantae; phylum Streptophyta; class Magnoliopsida; order Rosales; family Rhamnaceae; genus Ziziphus; species Ziziphus jujuba. The sequence goes on from NC_083386.1 coordinate 12,243,563, forward strand.
TAAAAAAAAAAAAAAAGTAAAAAACAAGAAAAAAAAAAGCCAAAACGCACGAAAAGTAATCGTTTTGGAACCATTTTGAACAGTAAAACATTACCAAAACTTGGGAACCTTCTTGCTTATAGTATAGACTAAAAGATATATATATTTTATTCATCATTTTTGTTTGAAATTTAATCATTTTTTTGAAAATCATTTATCCACAAAACTTACAGATTTCCGTTATATAATTAAAATCTACAAAATTTTAATTGAATTATGTAGTTAATTAAACCACAATAAAAATTAGTTAATGTATTTTAATATCAATAATAAAATTCATATAATCATTACAAATTCACCAGAGCTCTACAAAAGAAGTTTTGTTGTATTAAATTGGCCACACCAAACATGATGTTGATAATTTTTGTCAAATATATACATATATATATTGATAAATAATTGATAAATAATAATTTTATTATAATTAATAAACTATACGTGTCACTGTGTACTCCATGGAATAAGACAAATTAGAGTCTAATCCATTTCTTTATTCTTTATTGATTATTATTCTTCTCTAATAATGCAATCAGATAAAGGTTCAAGAACAAGAATCCATTTTTGAAGTTTTGAGCTCTGTTTCCTCTTTCCTCAGAGCAAAGGAAAAAAATAAAAAAATGTGCTCGTTAGAGAAGCGAGGAAATATCTTCATCCTAACCCTGACCGGGTCGGGCGAGCACAGGCTGAACCCGACCCTTCTCGATGAAATCCAAAAGCCATAAGCCAAGTCCGATCTCAGTCTTCCACATCTTCGGTCCTCATCACCACCGCACATGGCAAATTCTTCTCCAACGGCTACGATCTCCCCTGGGCCCACCAATCCTCCTCCCAATTTCTCTCCCGTATATTCTCATGGACTCCAAACTCAGATCCGTCGTCGCCGACCTCATCTCCCTCCCCGTTCCGACCATTGCTGCCGTCTCCGGCCACGCCTCAGCCGCCGGATTCATCTTCGCTCTGAGCCATGACTACGTTCTCATGAAAAGGGACAGAGGCTTTCTCTACATGAGCGAGCTCGATCTGAAGCTTAAGCTTTCTATTCCGGCTTGGTTTATGGCTCTGATTAGGTGTAAGATCGGACCACCGATGAGCCGCCGCGATGTGGTGCTGAGAGCTGATAAGGTCACGGCTGATGAGGCCGTGAAGAAGGGGATTATTGACTCGGCGTATGATAGTGCAGAGGAGACGCTTGAGGCTGCCGTTGACCTGGCTGAGAAATTGGGCGCGAGGAAGTGGAATGGTGACGTGTACGCTCAGATTCGGATGGATTTGTTGTCGGATGTATTGGATGAGATTAGGCTGAGCTTTACTGGATCACGACTCTAGCTGTAAGCTGCGTGATTGACTGTGGAAATGTAGTCTTGAGGCGACGGTTTAGAGTTTAGTTAAACTTTAGTTAAACTATATATAATTTTTTCTACATTGCAATATTATAAATTTTAGTTTCAACCTTGACATTCCAAGTCAATGTTAATATTTGAATTGAAAAACATAAATACAATGATTCTTCGTAGTCAACGTTAATATTTGGACTGAAAAATAGAAATAAAACGACACCATCTTCGTATTTGATTGAGAAGAAATTAAAATGATTGGAAATTTATTTTGGATTTTCCATTATAGTAGAGTTTATTTCGTAGAAAATAAATTGGAGTTTTGATAACTGTTTGGATACAAATTTTTAAAAATTTATTAGTGGTTTTATTTTAATTAATAAATATTATAATTAGATGGGCGCTAGCTCTTTAAACTTATTAATTTTGGATAAAATTATATATTTTCTGTTAAGAAGGGATAAACTGAAAAGAAAATAAAACTAAAAGAGAAATATATGAAATAAATAAATAAATAAATAAGGATAATTATAAAAAAATTTCAAGCTAGAAGGTAATTTTTGTAGTTATCCACACACACACACACATATATATATATATATATATTATAAGACGATAAAGGAATTTGAAACAAATTGTTAACAAATTATTTCAACCATTAAGTTGGATTCATCCAACGGTTAATGAAAATATGTTGTATTATTTTATTATTATTATTATTATTATTTTTTTTTTTTTTATAAAAAAATGTTACATTATATTTGATTACGATGTAAAAAAAAGTATTTTGTTAAAAATATTTCTCATTGATAGCTAAAATATATATATATATATATATATTGTTTTCATGTTTACATTATAATTTAATTTGATGTATGCTATTTTTTATTTTTTTTGTTTATATAAATTTAGTTTTAAAATGTTAAAATTTGAATAAAACAAATGTATCAATTTAGTTGCAACATAATTTTTTTTGGTCATCTTCAAAAGCATTATATTGTTAACAAATGATACACAATATAACAAATGATACACTAACATATCAGAATTAAAAATTCATAAGTATATGCAAACGGCAACAAAATTGATAGCTCTGCGCTGAAAAATGATAGTAACTTAAAGTAATAGAATTAAAAATTCATAAATATGTGCAAATGACAACAAAAATTAAGAACTCTGTGATGAAAAATGATAGCAACTTAAATGATAGTAAAAGTTTTTTTGATGTGGGCATTTTGAAATTAACATTGTAAATATCCTGACCATTTCGTTATTTTTAAAATTTAATATTCTATAGTTTCAGATCCATATGTAATGGTAAAATGATCTATAATACATCAGAAATTTCAGATCCATATCTAATGGTAAAATGATCTATAATACACCTATAATTAATTCAGGTTCAGGTGAAATCTCGCATTCTTTAGTTTAAAATATATTACAATTCCCACAATAAAAAATAAAAATATATATATATATATATATATATATAATTATAAATAGATAAAAATGTTTGCAATCTAATAGAAACATATATTACTTCAGAGCAATCAAACAATAACATTTGTAAATTGTATTTAAGGCTCTTCAAATGAGTTCTGAAGCCATTGTATTCATAAATCATATGAGCATAATCAATTTCTACATAGGAAAGAATCAGTACACTCTGTTTCCTAACTCCAAGAAAACAAGTTTTTTCTTGGAATTCCAATAAAACAAATTTGACCTCCAAGGTACCACTAACAAATCTTCTATTAATTTTTTTTTTGGGTTATAATTAAGTTGATTTGTTATAAATTTGAATTGCATCCTTAACAAAGCTTCTATTACCTGCATTGCTAGTCCAGTTCAATTTATAGGTATAGAATCCATAAAAAAATAACGAATATTATTCATGCAATATTTGGTTTTAGAATAGTTAAACATTAAAGCGCATCTATTGTATTCCTTTAAATAAAACCATATTTGGTATGGATATCCATCTACTTGAGACAGCGTCTTGCTAAAAAAGCTTGCTTTTTTATTATGCAAAATTTAATTTTTAAAATTATGATTTGAACAATTAAAGTTTCAACTTTCCCCCATATACATTTTTAAATTCAAAAAACTTCATTAGATTTTCTCTTGATGTTTAACATTGTTTCTTTTAATAAATATTTTAATTTTATTCAGTTGAGTTCCTTGTAATTTAAAACTCACAAATTAACTGAATTATTAGTGAAGTTAAAATTGTTCAATCAACACATTCATACTCATCCTCTGTTGAAGTATATTTATATAATAATAATATTAGGGAGGGTTTCACGATGAATTTTAAAAAACCATTATTTTATAACATTGTCGTTTTTTTTTTAAATCAAAAGATATTTATATGTTTTTCATATTAAATAAGACTTACTTAATTGAGAGATTATAAATTTGAGATATAAAATTAGGAAAAAAAATATTATAAATTATAAAAATAATCTGTTCCGTTTCCATGATAAATGCAAAACTAACTTTTATAATTTCTTATTTGTGAAAATGAACAGAAATAATTATAGAAAAGGATGATTACAAAAGCATACTTTCTAGTTTAAAACTTCTACATGATTACCATTCTATTTTTGTTATTTTAGAAATTTACATTCTTTTTTTTTTTTTTTTGCAATATATATTTTTAGCTTAAAATAGATAGTTAAAGTTCAAAAAAGACCGTCATTCATAAAGAACACCATTTTCTTTGAAATCTAACGTAACACCATTGCATTAAAAAATAAAAAAAAGTTCAAATAAAAAATTAAAAAGTCATTCCCATACCTCACACATATACTTATTTATCAAAAAAATATCTCACACATATATTTCTTCGAACTCCTTTTAACTTTCGAGTAACAAAATAAATGAAAAAATAAATAAAATAAAAATACTCTTATCCTTCCTCCATTTTTGGTTCAGATTCAGTCACTAACGATGTCATGTTCACCCAACTCTTTTGTGTTTGGGAAAAAATATTATCATCTGCTCTTGTTGCCACAAATAAATAAATTTTGTTCGCAATTATCAGAAAAATTACAACCCATTTGCTTGCAATGGTTTTTTGCTTATTCAGCAGTTAGGTTTTTAACGTTTGCTGTAGTTTTATTAATTTCCAAGTGAAAGATGAGTTTTATTTAAAAAAGTTTTTTTTTTTTTTTTTGGGTTGTTTTTCAAGTAGGCAATTTTGACTTGAAGTTATTTATTTTAACGTACAAAGTGAAATAATTAAATGAAAATACACCTAGAGCGTAATTTTCTGCCAAAAACCAAAAATAAAATGGTGATCTTAAAAAAGTTTTAAAAGCATAAGGTAAGTTTGTGTAATTATGTCTTATAAAAAAATTGAGTAAATCTATCTTTTTTTTGGGTGTAAATAATTGATTGTATCTCATACTTATACTCCATGGAGCTTCAAAATTTGTAAAAATTAAAATGCAAGATGAGAATCCAACAAAAAATACCATATCTAGCTCCACTGTCCCCACACACAATGCAAAAGTACACCACCCCCCCCCCCCAAAAAAAAAAAAAAGAAAAAAAGCAGCATTTTAGTCAATTCGACACATAGTAGAAAAAAAAAAAAAAATCCATTTAGCTCTAGAAAAAGAAAGAAAGAAAAAGGAAAAATAGATCGTTCCGAAAATGCCCATAATCCCACTTGAAGTGACAAAATTCTAGCGCATGACAGCTAATAAACCTCATAAAACTACGCCAAATCCGTACAGCTAATACTTTCACATACTTTGGCAATTTAAACAAAAATTCAATCAAAACTCCTCCTTTCTTCATCTCTCTCTCTCTCTCCTTCAATCTCTCCAAACAAACCGTTCTCCGAGATAACTACACCAATCTATCTCTCTCAGACTTTTTTTCAAACACCTGCTCTGCGCTTTTGTTTTTTGGTTTTGGTTTGGATTGCTCAAATGTGGAGCGACAGTGAGGGGGGCACAGTTTACGGGTAAAAAGAATTTGCTCTTCTTTGAATTATTTTCAAAGCGAGTTTCGGGAGATTCGCTGGCCCAAACCAAAAAAAACCACCATGTCTTCTAGTTTCAGTCCGTCATGGGGTCCCAGCACTGGGGGGAGTTCGAGGTTTCAGTTGGGAGGAGTTGGAGGTGTATCCAGGTTGAGATCTTCGTCGCTTAAGAAACCGCCCGAACCACTCCGCAGAGCCGTCGCTGATTGTCTGTCTTCCTCTGCGGCTAACTCACACCATGGCAATCCTTCCTCCGCTGTTCTCCTTACCGAAGCTTCCAGGACTCTTCGGGTTCGTAATTGTATCTAATTTTAGTTCTTGGTTTTGAATTTTTTATTTATTTATTTTGATTTTGATTTTTTGGTTTAGAATCTTGGCATGGCGTTTTGGGACTTGGGTATTTGGTTTTTGGAATTGGATGTTTTTTTTTTTTTTTTTTTTTGGGGGTTGTTGTTGTTGTTGGGGTGGTGATTTGGTTTTGAATTGTTGATGTTCGAATTAATTTGGTAGCTGGTGCTTTCAGAAAGTTTGAGCTTTTACCTTGGGTTTGGGATTTTAAGCAATGGTTTGGTTGTCGAGCAAAGAAAAGGAAAGAAAATTGTTCATTTCGCTTCTATATTCTCTTTTGAATACGGATAATTTAAGCTGAAATAAGAAAATGCGAGTGTATTTTGCTCTGTCAGTGGAGGCATTTTTACTCCTTGTTGCAAATTGATGGTGGAGGTGTAGTTGGTCTATTAATGACAAACTTGATTCCTAGGTATGTTAATTGTGTTTATTTTCAAATATATGTAGTTTTTTGTTGCCCTTTTGATTTATTTTCACCTGGTGAAATTCATATTAGAATTTCAAACTCTTTTTTTTTTTTTTTTTCCTTGGAGAATTTCAAACTATTGCAAAAAAATCTTTTCTGTGGTTACTTGTACCAGCATGTCGTGGATACGAAGCATTCATGCCCTTGAGATTAATTATTATTATTTTTTTCTCTTATCCATTCCTTCAATTGCGGGGATTAAGTGTGAATCATATAAATAATTTATCAGCATTTAAAAAGCTTTTAAAATGACCGGTTATGTAGCACTTAAGTTTCTTATGCTTTTTTGATTTGAAGTAGCATTTATATATTGAGAACATCTTCTGGTGAAAAGCTCACTATTCATTGATCCTTATCGACCTGCTTGAACACTTTTGGATATCTACGTACAAGTGTATCACATTGACCCACGAACCCATATGGTTGAGACCTTTGTTATCTTTTTAATTAGTGCCATGTATCCTCAGATTTCACTAATGACATGATGTTTGGCCTTCAATATTGCAATCTAAAACTTATATGTTGCAGGACTATTTAGCAAATCCTCCAACAATGGACTTGGCTTACAATGTCATTTTAGAACATACAATTGCTGAGAGAGAACGCAGGTAACTTGGCAATTCTTTCTTAATGATGTGCATGTGGTTAAATTTCATTTATCTGCACTTTATTCTACTAGATGCAATGATAACCTGTTTATTGGCATCTTCACCATTGTTAATAATTATATAACTTCCTGCAAGAAAAAACATGTCATAGTTGCTACAATTTTTTTTTTTTTTTTTTTTTTTTTTAAAAAACATTTGCCCTGTCTTTTGGTTGTTAGCGTTTGAATTAAGATTTTATATATAGTGAGGCTTCTAACTTTATAAAGTATTGCCGCTCATGTCGTTTTTATTTGGATCAGCCCAGCAGTTGTTGCAAGGTGTGTGGCACTTTTGAAGCGCTATCTCCTAAGGTATGTTGTTAATATTTAGTACCTTTCAATTGAACTGGGTGCTTGATGTTTGAAATATCATAGATGTGGCAGCAATACTCATTTATTTTAAGCTGCCTAAGTGACTGTTTCAGAGTGGTTTTGAGATGCCCAAAACCAATTTGAAGAAGATAAATATCTTTCTTATAGTGTTTGAGCTAACAATCAAGCCCAATTTTTGATCCTTCTCTCTAGAAAATCACCTATTTGATGATACTGAAGAAGCATCTAATAGGTGATTCCTTGGAAACCACTTCTTAGTGGGGAAGCGCTCCCTGCGAAATCATTCCCAAATGGACCCTAACAAAGGACCTCATCTAGGCATTGCTTATTTTCTTGTCCTTTAAGTATTGTTTCTTTGCCTAGAAAAGGACTCTTGGTGAACTTCTGCATTGTATTATCACGTGAATGGTCACAATTGTAAAGAACCTCTGATTTCTAAGACAGTTTCTTCCACAGTTCTACTTAGAAGACCTAATCATTTTGGTAGTTGTTTCGTACATTGGGATCAATATGATTAAGTACTTGTGTGACTTTGTGCTTGCACATTTCCTTGTTGGTTAAAACCTATATCTTATTTTTCCTTAGTTAGTGTAAGTGTTGCTATTGTTGTTGTTGTTGTTGTTGTTGTTATTGTTTTCATTATTTCTAGGTGGAAAGGAGGAAGCAACAATAGAATTACTCTAGAAGTTGAACTATTTTTGGTCTCCCATAATTTGGATAAAGTGTATTAATGTGTGTAGCAAGTCTTTTCATGTGATGGGTTTTGAAAAAGGAAATTGAGAACTCCAATTAAGCTGCTAAAAGAACCTAGTTTGAATTTTTTAACAATAATTTGAATAAGTTAATCTGGAATTTAGAGGCATCCAAAATTTGGCATCAGTGGTACCGAACTGGTCTAGTGCACACCCTATGAGCATCAAATTAGATAGTTATATCCTTCCTTTACACACACACACACACACACACACACAAAAAAAAAAAAAAAAAAATTGTTGATTAAGAGGTCATCATGGTTAATATTCCTTTGTAGTTTTGACCTTATGATTTCTTTACCTTTATGCAGATATAAACCCAGTGAGGAGACATTATTGCTGATTGATCGATTTTGTGTGAGCACTATTGCTGAATGTGATACTAGTCCAAACCGAAGATTGTCTCCATATTCACGACCTGTACTTCAACAATCTGGTGCATCAACAGCATCTAAAAATATTTCTCCTTTGCCTGTATCTAGTTTTGCTTCTGGGGCACTCGTAAAATCATTGAATTATGTACGTTCTTTAGTGTTTCAACATATTCCAAAGCGGCTATTTCAACCAGCTGCTTTTGCCGGAAACCCCTCTACTTCAAGACAGGCACTTCCTACACTGTCATCTTTGTTGAGTAGATCCTTCAATTCTCAATTAAGCCCTGCACAAAATGCAGAACCTTCGGATAATAAAGACATTACAGTTTTATCTCTTTCAAACTCATCAAACATTGAAAAGGTTGATGGAACAGATGATTTTGAATACATTCCACTTGATGTACTCAAATGGCGCTGGCTTGGGGAATGCCAATCACCATTTTTGCCAGAAAGGTAAATAGTATTTTATTTTCTAGCTTTTGTCATTCTTGTGGTCCTTATTTTTCTCCTTTACATTTTAAGGTTTCATTTGGCAATTTATTATGTTATTATTTGTGTTAGTTGAAAAAGTAACTTGCATACTCTCTGTTACTTTACACAACAGTGACCGTTACATGAATCCTCAAGACATGCGAAAACATAATTTCATAGAAGTAGGTGCTGCGGCTTTACTTGTTGGAGACATTGAAGCTAAAATGAATGGTCAACTGTGGAAATATTTTGGAACTGCTGATATGCCTTTTCTTGATCAACTGTTGCAGCCTTCACCAGTAACAACAATCACAGATTCTGCCTTTGCCCGTCCCCACTTGAGAGCGATAACAGCGTCTAAACGCTCTAGGGCAGGCCCTCATCAAATATGGCATGTTCTTCAACTATAAATATTTGTAGACATGCTTGGTGAACATTTCTATGTTTTCAATTGATTTATTTCCCTCACTTCTCTGTTTTCAGGTTATCTTCTTCATGAATGTCTCTGAATTTTAAAATCTCAAATGCTGTATTTTACATGTGGATAGTTTTCTCTTTTACTTAAGTAATAGGTGATACTTCGATTGTAGGGATGATTATCTCATGGGAATCAGATGATTGTAGACTAATTTAGTTAAGTAGACAACCTCACTTTATTTACATTGTAAATTTGTATGATGGTTTATAAAGACCATGGTTAGAGCGTGGTGGGATTCATACCATCCCAAATCTAGCTGAAGTTTGAGTGCTTAACACATAAACCTTGTCTAAGCATTCTGGTTTTGAGTTGACCAACCAATTCAAATCTCAATGTTATGCCCAAAAAAAAAAAAAAAAGATTACATTCTTTAATGGATAATTATCTCCATATAAGAAAATGAGTTGGGGAACTTGGATGAAGTGATAATTAGACTGAGGAAGTTCTATAGTTAAACTGTAATGTCGTTTGCTAGAGCTTGAAGATTAAAAGTAGTAACAAGAAGGTAGGTAGTACTTGATTTGTGATATGCTCTAATAGTTGAATGGTTTTGTTGGTGGAAAGAATTCTGAAGGAAACTTAAGACCATACAGAAAGAAAAAGTAATTGCATAACATTTTGTTTTTTTTATTTAAGAGAATATGGGAAATCTGTGGCTTTTGTACGCAGAATATTTTAAATTATAGAAAAGCACATATAGTCTGTTAATACATGCCTGACTTTTGACTGCATGAATATTTGCTTTGAAGTCAATAAAAAACAAATAAATAAATAAAACATGGCTTTCAAAGTTATTGTCCACTGGTAATCATTTCCCTTGGTAAACATTTTTCAAGAGAAATGGAGCCTAAAATAGATGTCAATCAAGACAAGTTCTGAAGATAATACTTGTCTGGCCACTGGTTGGAGAAGTTCCTTATTCTACCAAGGATTTACATTTTGATTGAATTCAATATCTGTCAGTAGATATGCATTTTTGTTGAGTCTTATTTATCAAAATGTACAGATAATAGTCATCATTTTAAGATAGTGGCTTAGTAAGGTTAGAAGTATGATGATCATATATAGTGTGCTGAATCTAGCAAATTCTGAATTACAGGGAGGATTCTCCAGTGAGCACATTCTGTCCACGGGCTAAACCACTATTCCAATATCGGCACTACAGGTAAGATTTTGGAAATTCTTACAAATTTGGCCCCAGTAATTTGTTGACTTACATTATGTAGTTCTCTCTCTCTCTCTCTCTCTCTCTCTCTCTCTCTCTCTCTCACACACACACACACACACACACAAACATTCTCTTGCCAAGACTAACTATGGTTGTCTTGGATAGTATGTTTTATATTTGTTTATTCACATTACACAAAGAGGCTAATTGTCCTTTTTCTCTTGAATTTCCCCACTTAAATATGTTTTTATGTTTTCTTTTTGTCTCTTAAAGTTTTGCCATTCATAAAATTTATGCTTTTGGATCGGTTAATAATTTTTTGATTTTAATTTATCTTTGGTTGTTGGATTGGTGAATATTGCTAAGTTCAAAGTTGAATGGTTCTATTACTACTATTATTACTCAGTTTAAAGTTGAAGTGGAGGCTCCCAACTAATGAAGAACGATAATGAAATTATGTTAATTTATGTACCGATATTTGGTGACATTTTACCACTTACTTGTCTGTTTTTTATATGACCTCTTAAATTTAATAACTCACCGTCTCTTTTAATGTGCTTGAGTATTTTGGACTCAACTTCCACTTCAATAAATCTTTGACAAGTTATTGTTGGAGGCCAGTTTAAATTTCTAGTTAGATTACATACGACTTCAGTGGTCATCAACAGGAAATTATTAGTTTCCTTTGTCACTGCTCAATTCTCTTACTAAGTGGTTTATTGTGGATCAGTGAACAACAACCTTTGCGATTGAATCCTGCTGAGGTATGCGAGGTTATTGCTGCAGTTTGCTCTGATGAGATGTTGTCGCCAAATGCTAACGCCATGACAGTATCATCTAGATTGAATAATAACAGTGGAAAGCCCTCAATGGATGTGGCCATGAGCGTCCTTATTAAACTTATTATAGACATGTATGTCTCATCACATCTGACTGCAATTTAATTCAGTACTTTCTTCTTTTTTAGTTGAAATATTCTCATACTGTTTATGTTTATATATATATGTATGTACGTATGTATATGAGAGAACAAAAATACAGAGCGTTCATAAGTTTATTGATTCTTGAATTATATCAAGAATAAGGCACCCAAGTCTTGTTGCTTTCTCTTGCAGATACAAGAAACAAGGGAAAATGAGAAAAACACTGTAAAAATTCAGCATTTAAAGTCTGACTTGAGCATAGACAAAGTTCCTTCATACAGGGTTGAGAATTGACTAAAAAAGAGAAAATTGGTTAAATTACCTAATATAGTAATAGTCAAACTAAAGTAGAAACTACTAATATGTATCCCAAGAAGTGTGGCAGAATCAACAATCTTCAATTTTGATTTTCATGCACGAAGTTACTGAAAAAATAAAAATTCACAAAATGCTATAATGCATATTTGATCTCCTAATGAAGGGAAAAATTGTAGGGAACAATTCTAACGATGTTGGCCCATTTTGTCCTAAACTTGTGAACTTTCCCTTCTATAATAGAAGCTCCTTTCCAATTCTAGCGCCGTAGACCTGGAACCTTGTGCTCATTTTACTATCTTACACATCTTTGAATGGTCCAGACGATCATGTGGTCCTGTTGTATAGCTTTGCATTCTAGATCACAATGTTTGTGTATGTGAATTCTGTACACTTATCTAGGTACCAGTTTGGCTGGTAATCCTTGCTGTGATCAATTTCTACATCACTGTATTAGATTTGTAATATATGTAGATTACCACTCAATTATGCAAAGCTGGTTTATCTTTGCGGTGGATTGCCTGGAGTTTTCTGCAGCTTATTCTAACTATTATTTGAGCTCAATATTGGAGCATAACGTTGCATTTTATCACTGGGTGTTTTTGATTCTGTGAAACATCCTTCTTGCAAATAGAGACTGTTTGACTTAAATATGTAGCCTATATATGTGTTCAGTGCCTGAATATGGAAATTAGATATTTAGCAATTTTCATCTTTGGTCAATTGCTGAGATTGAAGTGATCATTATAGTCCCGTAGAATGTTTATAATAGACTGCATATGTTGCATATTATGATACTTATCGTGCTAAGAAGTGCTATGCTTTTATCTTATTACGATTTTATTTAAAATATTTCCATGGTTTTTCAGAGATCTCAATGCGACTTGGCTTGTGCTTTGTTGATGTTGTCTATCTGTATGGTCCTATATCAGATTGTGGGAAAGGGTTTAATTTTTTTCCCCCTTACTTTGTAGGTATGTTTTGGATGCTGTCATTGCTGCTCCTCTCACTTTGTCTATGCTTCAGGTGATGTTTCAGTAACACATTGATATTAGTGATTGTGATTTATTTATTAATTGAGGTTCTTGGCTTTGTCTTGTTATAATTTATAGAACATAAATGAATTATTTCAGGAAATGCTCAGTTCTCCAAAAATGGCTTGTAGGGCTCGTGCTTTTGATTTAATTTTGAACCTTGGTGTTCATGCTCAATTGTTAGAGCCAATGGTAACCGATAATGCTTCCACAATTGAAGAAGACTTTTCTCAAGAACCATATTTTGACAATGAAGCTGAACTTGCTACTCCAGGAAAGGGGAAAATGGATTCTGTCAAAATGGGCACTTCCTCGGCCATTAGTGGTTTTGAATCTTGGATTTTAAACATTTTATATGAGATACTGCTGCTTCTTGTTCAGGTAGAATTGGTCTTCGTATTTAGTAGCAGAAGTGCTATGTTTGGTGCATATAACCAGCTCTAATAACATTTTTCATGAAGATTTCAGTGGTTTGATATACAATGCGTTTTCTTATATTTACCCTTAATGTGCTAACGCTAAACTTTTCTTTCCAAATAAGAGAAAATTTATCGCCATAATTTTACACTTTTAATCATATAACTTTGAATACATGATTATGATTTATAAAGTAAGTGAATGTTGATTTATGAGAAATTATTGCTAATATTTTTCTACTTAAGTTTCCAATTTTGGTTATTGATAAGTCATAATCATTCCTACTTCTCTGTATATCCATGTTTGTGGTTCTGTAAAATGGTTCTGACTTTTCTGAAAAGCCATTTGAACGTTGGTTTGCCTTGTGAAGCAATTGATAATTAGATATTTAATAAAAACAGAATGTTTCAACATCAAAAGGATGGACTATGAGCATTAACCAGATCAGTACTAACTTAAACGTAAGAAAGGGAACCTGATCAGATGGGAAGCTTGAAATAAATAATGATCTTGTAACGTATGAATTTGTGGGGAAAGTTTAGAGCCATAGAGACAATTGTCTTGAAAAGTTGAGGAAAAATAAGATTCTTTCACCATCTGATTCATCCTCGAGGAAATTTTTTGAACTATAATATTTTACTTTAGGCATTCTATTATTTTAATTTGTCATTTCTACTTGTCATCATTTTCTTATTTGCCTGTGCCTTTGATTTACTTTCTCAGATAGAAGAGAAGGAAGAATTGGTTTGGGCTTCTGCTCTAAGCTGTTTACTATATTTTGTCTGTGATAGAGGCAAAATCCGGAGAAACCAGTTAAATGATCTTGACATAAGGGTGAGTTTGTGTATTGTCACACTAGCTGCTCAAGGAAGAACTGATTTTTCTTAATAGTTATATGCCATGACTCTTTCTAGCTACAAATTTCTTAAAAGATGATCATTAGAGAAAATGAAGGCAGAAAGAAGTAAGTACACAATTTAAATAAACTGACTAGAGTTATGGCTATTATTTTTTCCTTTCTGCTTTGCTTTATTTTTACCATCATGCTGCAGATCTCTATTAAGTCAACTGACTACAATGAGCCTTTCAATTTAGCAGCCTTCTTGCTAATTCTATACGCTATGGTGCTATTTTTTATGTTTACTTTTATGGTGCTTGCATGCCATCTTCAAGTTTATGTTTGATCTAATTGACAGTCTTTTTCTCAGGTTATTAAGGTACTGATAGAAATCAGCAGGAAAAATTCTTGGGCAGAAGTAGTACATTGCAAACTTGTTTCCATGTTAGCAAACATGTTTTATCGAGTCCCTGAAGGAAATATGGATGCTGTTTCAAGTTCCCCAATTTTCCTTGTTGAACAAGTTGACCTGATTGGTGGAATCGAGTTTATTTTTCTTGAGGTATGTAAATCATGTTTATGACTCTGCTAACAGTCAGATAAGCGTGATTATGGGTCATGGTATCACTTGCTAAACTTCCTTGATCATTAGAGTATGATAATTACCTATAGGCTATTTAATGATATTCTTATGGTAGAAACTGCTTTATAAGACAAGAAGGTTTTTTTCTACTCTTATTCTACCTTCTCCATGTGGCATTAAATCCCTTTTGCCATTGCAAAATTTTTCAAAATTTCAGTACACATAATGACAAGCCTCCTCAAAATTTATCTTAAAAGCTATTGCTTCTGTACTTGTCAATGCTCCAAATGTTTAGACATAGCTATAGAAAAGAGTAATAAGAAATTCTGGTCCTCTAAAAGACAAAATATGTGCATCCACTCTAATGTCTGTCCTCACAAGAAGATTGGTAGTAGATATACTTGAATTTCGAAATTATATAATATTGTTTTGGAACTAATAGAATAAATATCATGCACATGCAATCTAGTTCATTATCAGACTGTAATGTCTGAATCAGGTGCATAAGTGTTCTTTTTGCTGCTGTAAGCTGTTTTAATTCCTATTTTTTTGCCATGCAGTATACTCTGGCAAACTCCAGGGAAGAAAGAAGAAGCTTGTATCTGGTCCTTTTTGACTATGTTTTGCATCAAATAAATGAAACATGCATATGTACAGGGGTTATGGAGTATAGTGAGGATGAGATTCAGCCTCTTGCAGGCCTGCTCACTCTTGCAGATGCTCCGGAAGCTTTTTATATTTCTGTTAAGCTTGGGATTGAAGGTATTGGGGAGATTTTGCGGAGATCAATTTCTACAGCATTGTCTAGGTATCCCAACAGTGAACGATTAAATACGGTAATGTTTCCGAACTGGTGTATGCATATGTAATTGTCTGTCTTTTAGAATAGAGTTATACTTGTCACACCAGAGTGCATATACAAATAGGTTATTGTGCACTGGTAATTATAGTGGATTTCTTCACTATTACTCTTTCAAGAGTTCCAACACATGTACCTATTTATAAACCCTTATCAATGATTTTTTTCAATAATTGTGGTAGAGAAGCTACAATTTGATGGATCACTGAGCCATTCTAGTCCTAAAAAATGTAACTTCAAGTTTATTGTTGGTAATATCCCCGCTTGCTTATGTTTTATGGTTTGTTCTGCTGGATTTTCTATGGATATGCAACAGCTGAATGCTCAACCTCCTTGCTGGTTTGATACTATGATCATCAGTCCTGGATTCCCATTTGACTTAAGAAAGAATCAACAATATGCTTTTTCAACTTATTGGTGGGGTGTTTTGGACAGATTTGGGAGGAATGAACTCAAAAAGATTGTTCAGAGTTAGTTTCTGATGTGTGTTTTTGATAGTCTTGAGAACATCGATCATGAAACAATGTTTTTGAAGTGTCTGACTTAAGAATAGACCAAATTTAAGGAACTTAGCTTGCTTTATCTACAAGTGTATTGGATGAAGGTCCAAATATCATGCTCTATGTTATCCTCATGAATAGTAGTTACTAATTATATGATATGTGCATAATTTTGTTTAAATATTTTATGTTAGATATCCATGTTTCTATGCTATTCTTTATCATTATCATTGTTATTATTAATATGTGTTTGGGGGGTATTATTTGATGGCAGCTTAAGATTTGCACAAATTATGCTTTAAATTTATCTAAATATCTAATAAAATGTTTCATTTGTTGTTTTCGTCATTTGCTTAATTGTTGCTGTTGTAAATTGTGGTATGTTGTTACTTATGGCCACCAGCTTCGTGGACTTCATATGCACTGCTTTCCTTTTTCCTTTTCTTGGGAAATTTAACGTACAAAAATTTCGAAAGTTGCTGCCCTCTGAAATTCATTTCAACTTTGCAGCTGCTGGAGAGTGTAACGGAGAAATTTGATGCAATAATATCTTCATTTACTCATTTGGACAAAGAGTTCTCTCATATGCTGCAGATGACAAAATCTTACAAGGTTCTAGAAAGTGTTGAAGGTTCAGGCCTGAGAAATGGTATTGACATGGAAGCAAAGCTAGCGTGGGCCACTTTACATTCCCTTCTTCATTCAGACAGAATTTCTTACCGCCAGAATGGATATACTTGGTTGGGGGATCTGCTTATTGCAGAGATTAGTGAGGAAAAAAATGGAAGCATTTGGTCAAATATAAAAAATCTGCAGCAAAAGATTGCTCTTGCTGGTGTTCAAGATGCCTCATCTGCTTCAGATGTCCCTTTATCCATTTCGCTGATGTGCGGACTTTTGAAGTCAAGGAACTACATTATTAGATGGGGCTTTTTGTTTGTTCTAGAAAGGCTTCTCATGAGGTGCAAATTTTTGTTAGATGAGTATGATATGCAGCACTCGAATGGCGGTGATGTTGGGCATGTAGAGAAAGGTAGCCGTCTTGAGAAAGCTAATGCAGTGATAGACATTATGAGCAGTGCCTTGTCCTTGGTGTTTCAGATTAACGAGACTGACCGCTACAATATTTTGAAGGTAATTGCTTGTAGAAAAAATACCAAGCATTTTATTTATAATTAATATAGATATGGAGACCGGCTACAATAAGGACCAGCCGTATGCAATATATCATCAAAAACATGCTGAAATTAAGAGCTCTTGGATTTGCTCATCTGTCATGAACGGACCAGATTAAAGCCTCCTCATGTGTGGATTTTTGCCCAAAGCTTCCCTTCCCATTCACTGGTTTCTCTTTCCTTCTCCTCTTCTCTTGCCCACACTTACCTTCCCTTCCAGCCATTAGATGGTAAAAAGAAAAAAAACAAAACAAAACAAAATGGAAACTCCTTAATTTTCTTCTTCTTATGCAACTAATTAATCCATAAGAATCTCTCCATCTCCTTTCCTCTTCACCTTCAACTTGAAACCTTAAAACCAAATTTATATCCAAACACAAGCCATAAAATAAAATTTGTATCCAAATAGAAGTTCTAGTCCAAAAAATACTGATTTCGTCTTTTTCTTTTTATGTTTTTTTATTTTTTATTTTTTATAAACTAATATGAGTATCTATATATATTTTGTTTTCTTTGGATGGGTAAGAGAATAAAGTGCGAGAAGTAAAGAGAGAGAGATAGAGAGAGGGGATCTAGGCAGATTTGAACTTATGGGTATGTAGAAAGAAAAGAAAAGTCACGGTTATGTGGGAAGAAAGAAAAAGAGGAGGAGACAAATTCACATGTGAGGACGCTTTAATGTGGCCCATTCGTGACAGATGAGCAAATTTAAGGGCTCTTAATTTCAATATGTTTTATGTCCTGATATATTTGCATACGGTCGATCTTTATTATAGTCGGTCTCTATAGATATGTACACAAAAATACTTGTCGTTGGTATTTCTCTTTTCGTCATCGTTTGAGCCTGTTAGTAGCGTTTTATGTTCATAAAATATAATGAAAAACTTTGTTTTTTCTTTTTTGGAACTTTGAAAATTCGTTGGGTTGCTATCTATCAATATATATATATATATATATAAACAAAAAAAAAATAGAAAAAGAACAAATTTGAACTGAATGCGTAGTGGGTGCAAGCGGAAAGGCAACGCAATATTTATTTTCCAGAACGTAGAAATTTTATAAATTTGCAAAATAAATTTGTATTTTATACTATCCTATACTTTTAATACACTTTTAAATTATTTTCTAAAAAAATAAAAAACATTTCAACCAATTATTTAAAAAAAGGGAAGCCAAAAGGAGAAAAATGTAATTATATTTTTTAATTTTAAATATTCAATAAATTTTGTGGGTAAGATTACCAAGAAAAATTTAAAAAAAAAAAAAAAATTATGCTCCATACAGTATCCAATTCCAACAGCGAGGGCCCAAAAACCTAGTCCAACTGTCAAATGGCCAACGTGACTACGTCAATACGTTGTCGTTTAACACGTTGGCCGTTTAACTAGCGTGCTCATCTCTGCCATTTCTGAGAGGTGAGAAAATATTTTCTCAGAATCAGTCTCTCCCTTCCCAAATCCCCAAATCTCCAATTCATATTCTAGGGTTTTCTTCACACTTTCTTTCGGCTAATCTCAGCATCTCAAGCTTGCTTCCATGTGGAGAAGTGCGTGCATATATATATATATATATATATATATATATATATATATGTATTGGAAATTTTATGGTGAGGACGGTCCGCATGAGGACCGCAGTATTAGTGACGGTTTTTCATAGTATTAACGACGGTTTTTTAGAAAATCGTCACCAATACTGTGGTCCGCATGAGGACCGTCCACACCATAGACAGACTGTATATATGTATATATAATAAATAGACATACATAATGTTTATGATATTATATATATACATATATATATATATATATTTCTAGAATAGATACGTACATAATATACAGTATAAATGTATAAAACGTATGTTACGTTTTTCCATGTATATAAAATCTCACATACTTGTCTGATTTGATTTGTCAAGAAATGTCTTGGAAGTGGGTTTGTGGGCACGAATAGTTGGTCATTTAACTCCTTTGTATATTAAGGTGTCTCATTCATCCATCCGTTTGGTTTCTCAGAAAATGGTGAGAAAGTAAAGAATTAAAGTGCCAATTTGTTTTTGGTGTTTTTCTTTTTTTCTCCTTTTTTTTTTTTTTTTTTTGGGTGTGTCCTTTTAGAAAACTTGTGATTCGGTCCAAATTAAAGCAAAGGAGTCTAGCTTAGTGCACTGTAGGATTTTGAACTTACAGGAAACTAAAAAGGTGTTCAAAATTCTTTAGCTTAAGATTTCTTTCTTGTGTTTGAACATGTGGGTTCGATTTTCAATGTCAGACTGTTGAAATTAAAGTTCATAAAAAGCTGTTGTGTAATTGTAAATTTTTTTTGCATTTTATAACTTGATTGTGGATATGGTACATTATCCATCTATTGGTAGAGTTTTGGAAGTTTTTCTAAAATATTTTTCGAAATGGTGCATTTGCATTTATGTGGAACTGTTAGCCTTAATTTGATTACTCTGTTTTGATGGCACCCAACTCGAGAAAAGGGAGAGCCAAATTCTGTAAGTCCACAAGTGTTCCATTACTATTTTCATCAAGTTTTGTAGTTGACCAAGGACATTATGTTGTTCAACTATTTTGTTTTAATGGGTTGATGGCAACACTAACAAAATTGATTTTTATATGCGCTTTTTTCTTTGTCATTGAGCAAGGACATAATGTTGTTCAACTATTTTGTTTTAATGGGTTGATGGCAACACTAACAAAATTGATTTTTATGTGCTTTTTCTATCCTATGTTTTTTTTCCACTCTCTCATATCTTTTCCCAGTCTAATTCTCATTGTCATCTCTAAAGCAATTTGTGTAGATTGTCACAAAATGTTATGATTATAATTTTTTATTTTATTTGTTTTATTTCGATGATTTGATATGGCCATGATTTCATTTTGTTTGTTTAGGTGGTGATATCAGCAGTTTGCTGATTCTATTGGCAATTACAGGTTGCTGATTGAAGGAGCAGCTGTTTTTTTTTTTTTTTTTTTTAATTTAAAAATACTAGCTCCTGGTCATTTTAGATATTTGATTTTCCATGATTCCCAGATATTTATGTTTTTGAGATTTTTAACATTGGTGTGGATAGAAGCCGAAGCCCTCCAAGAGGCAAGAGGTTTAGTAGCAGTGAACGTGCATCTTACCGTGATGCTCTCCATCCAAGAGATTGCCACGTTTCCTGGTATTCTTTATATTCAACTTCATATTTGTAGCATGGTTCCTTTTCAATGTGCGCTTCTATAAGCTCATGTTGTTCACTAGTTGTTACAATGCATTATCTTTTCCTTTACATATTTATTCTTTATTAATAGAAGTAAATTTTTTTGTATAATATGCTTGGTCAAACTGCATAATGTACATACTTATGTCCATGACACACACATAGATGCACATATGCAGTGAAGCCTCTTTCATATTTAAACCAAACGGAGGTCGGTATCATTACATCCTCATCACTGATATTTTTCTTAGAAGTATTATACATTTAATGGCTATCAGGTATTGTTGAGGAAGCTTGATCATATAGTAAGCATTTTGAATTTGGAAGCATTTCAGTAAATTTCAGTTTAGGTCCAGGTAGAAAAAGTATTCTGTTGGAAGTTAGAGTACAGATTGCTGGAAACAGAAGAAAAAATATGATTAATTGGTTTCTTCATGTGATGCACATAAAAGAATGAGTGACTGACTCTAAAGATAATGTTGGAAGAAAGTAAGCAGAAAGCTAAATTTAGTTAAGATAGTACATGGTGGCATGTTATCTTAGTATTGTGGCCAAAGATGGAGCTCATCGACATAATCTATGTGGCTATCTCCATTGTGTGGTTTGAGTTATGATGAATGGTTTTCACAGGGGTTAATGCCTGCCATGATTAATTTTGTGGAATATTGGATTATCAAGGATTAAATTTAAAATGTACATGAAAGTAACATAATTTAGACTCGTGCTATAGATAAGGTTTAAGCAGGAAATATAAATAAGAGAGGGATGACATCATAATATGTAAGAGGTAGTCTTTAGAAGACAACATATGAAGTCAGAAAAGATGTCCAGTCTAACAGGAAAGTAGTGGCTGCACATCAAAGTGAAAGGTATCTGCAACTGAATTAGTTCAAAAGTGGACGTCTGGCATATATAAATCTAAAATGGCTGGACTCTCCAGTATATTTGGAAAGTCAGTTTGTAAAGCATTTTGTTTTGTGAAATGTCTGCGGTATGCCATCTTAGGAATGGTTAACACTTCAATTTTTTCACTTCCTGGTTTGATTACTTTACTACCATACTTTATTTTTGTTCAAGGCAGTTCCCAATTTGGATTGATCTAGTGCTGTATAATTATATTCTAAAGTCTTCTTTTTTTAATTTGGACACCATCTTCTTTTTTAAATTGAGAACTTATTTTACTTTCTTTACTTTTAGGTTTATATCTACTGATTTTGGTGGTATTTTCCAGGCAAGATTATCTTTGCAATAAATGTAAACGACCAGGCCATTTTGCCAGAGATTATCTGAACATGACTGTATGCAACAATTGTGGACTTCCTGGGTGAGATGAGTACTGTTATTGCTTTTCATGATTTTCCCTCAAGATGGGGGGAAAAATAAAAAATATGGATCAAATCTATGAAAATTTGTTCGGGAGATTGCTCTGTATCTCAAGTTAAAAATTTTACCTACTATTTCTATGACTTTCTGATTTTTGGAATACATTTCTGTGACTGCCACATTGCTGCTGGATTACCTCAACAACTATGTGTTGGAACTGTAAGGAGCCTGGACATCTTGCAAGCCAGTACCCCAATGATCCAATGTGTCACATGCGTGGTAAGATGGGTCACCTGGCTCGAGATTGTGTTCATCCAGGTCTTCCAGCTCATGGTGCAAGGCTGTGCAACAACTGTGACAAGGCAGGCCACATTGCTGTAGACTGCACAAATGAGAAGGCTTGCAACAACTGTCATAAAACTGGTCACCTTGCTCGTGATTGCCCTAATGAACCGGTCTGCAATATTTGCAATACATCAGGTCATTTGGTCCGTCATTACCCCAAGTCAAGCCTAGCATCAGACATGAGAGGCTCTTTCCGAGACATTACCTGCCGGATTTGTGGTCAGTGAGGGCACATGATCCATGACTCTGTCTGTGCATACATTGTCACATGCAACAACTGCGGTGGAAGAGGTCACCAAGCCAGCGAGTGCCCTTCTACCCAGATGTTTGTCCGTCAGTATTAACTGCTTGATAGCTAGGATTTCAATCAAATTATTGTAGCTATGAATTTGTTTAAGCGCTTCTCAATGTAAGTTGAGTGGCTCTGTTCAACTTTCGGATTTGAATTGATTGAATTCACTTTTTTGGATGATTCTTCTGAAACCAAAGCTTGTATACTCATTCCAAATAGACTTAGAAGTTGGACTTGTATATGTTTATCTGGGTGTTGGTGGTTGAGGTTACAGTGAATGAGAGGAACAGTTCGTTCGGATGAAGGCGTAAAGCTAATCTATGCTGCAATGGATATATGATATGACGTCCATGGAAGCCTCTGGGTGTTGCATGTAGAAGAAGCTATGTTTTGAAAGCCATTCAGGAAAATTTTTTCAGCTTATTGGGTATATGCGACTAGCAAACTCTGATCATGTCCAAGTTGTTATGGTCTTTTAGGCATTATGACGTGGAAGTGTTATGATTATAAAGAGCAGAAGCAAAGAAACTTCAAGGCTGTGGACGTTTCATTGAAATCTTTAGGGAAAATCCCAAAATACAATTATCAAAAAACCAGCGGAAATAGCGTGATTCCTTCATCAAACGACAAAAACAAATATAAAAAAATATTAATTATAAATAAATTAAAACAACCCAAAACGCAGTGTCAAAGGAGTTTCTTGAACTTGAGTCATTCTGGTGTATGGCCAAACCGTTATCGGTTTTTTTTTTTTTTTTTTTTTTTTTTTTTAAGTATCACTTTAGTTCATTTAACCATTTTTAACTTTTGAATTTGGTTAAACTAGTTCGTTTCAATTTATTTTTTAAATGGTGCATTTTGAACATAAATCCTTGTGCCGTTTACTTTTTATTTTTTATTTTTAAATTAATTTTTTTAAAATTGGATTTTGATTAATCAAACAAAAGGTTACGTTAGAATTGATAGAATTAAGGTAAACAAAATTGATAACTAATTAATTAGGTAAAATATATTGGCCAACTAATTAAAATACCTTCTTTTTTATTTATATAAAATTTTTCCTTTCCATTGGATATAGCCAGATGACTGTCCTTCCGTCTTTTAACGTGCTAATCTTCTGTTCTCTTATTAAAGAAAAATACCAAAATGTGTTCCTTGGAGAAGAAAGGCAACATCTTCGTTCTAACCCTAACCGGGTCGGGTGAACACAGGCTGAACCCGACCCTTGTCGATTCAATCCGATCCGCTCTACGCCAAATCCGAGCTCAGTCTTCTTCTTCTTCGGTCCTAATCACAACGGCTCAAGGCAAGTTTTTTTCCAACGGCTACGATCTCAAGTGGGCCCAGTCTTCCCATTCTCGTTTGCATCTCATGGACGCCAAATTTAGGTCGATCGTAGCCGATCTCATCTCCCTCCCAATGCCGACTATCGCCGCCGTCACCGGCCACGCCTCCGGCGCCGGTTTCATCCTAGCTCTCAGCCACGACTACGTCCTCATGAAAAGGCATAGGGGTTTCCTCTACATGAGCGAGCTCGATAATCAGCTTGTTATTTCGGCTTGGTTTATGGCTCTCATCAAGTGCAAAATCGGCGCGCCGACGAGCCGCAGAGATGTGGTGCTGAGAGCCGATAAGGTGACGGCTGATGAAGCCGTGAAGAGGAGGATTATCGACTCGGCGTATGATAGCGCGGAGCAGACGGTTGAAGCTGCCGTTGGATTGGGGAAGAAATTGGTTGGGAGGAAGTGGAAAGGTGACGTGTACGCTCAGATTCGAATGGAAGTCTTGTCGGATGTACTCGATGAGATTCATATCGGCAACACTGGATCAAAGCTCTAAATCTGTTTGTACCGTACTTGACCGTTGATCTTATTGCTACCATTTTTTTTTTTTTTCTATTTATCTAATTTATGAACTATTAAAAAAAAAAATTTATTTTTGACGAGAATCTTTGTTTTTTCTGGCCTATATAAAAGTGTTAAAGTAATAAAACTATCCACTTCGTTATATTAACGCAATCATATCTTTGAAAATATAGAAAAAAGGATTTAGTTGATTTATAAATAAATAAAGTATAAAGACCCTCGGACATTTGTGTATGCCATCTGTGTAAAATATTTTATCTGGTTCTTTGTAAAATATGTTACGGTTAGATGAATATTGCATTTTTTTTTCTTTTTTTGTTTGGAAAAAGTAAAAAAAACAAAATATATATGAAAAAGCAAAAAAAAAAAAAAATAATAATAATAATAATATTGTGAATCCTCTCTAGGCTTTAGATTTTGTGAGCAGCAGAAAACCAGCAGAAACAGCGTGAGCAGTAACTTAAAAGCAAGCACTGTTCCTTACCATTACTGTTATAGTTAGGTGTACTAAGGCTTAATTTGATAATAATTAGAGGAATTTTAAAATCAATTATAAAAGAATTTTTGCTACTTAGGTGGTTAGAAAAAATATAATAAGGCTGATTATTTGAGAAATCTGGCAGTTATATAACGGCTTTTAGAACTCGATCTTATTTTTATTTTAAAAATCTATATTTTTATAATTAAAATGGACAAATTTTAAATTTTAAAATATGTTAATTAATTAATATAACACCACATCATATTTATTTATTATCCTATCAAACAATTATATTCAAATTAAAACTCTCTAAATAAAAAGTTCTAATATAAACCGACCATTTAAATGTAATATATACACATAAATAAATAATCTTTTAGTTGTCAATTATTTTATTTTAAAATTAAAATTTGGACAAAATAAAAATATATATATATATATATAATAAAAAATAATTTAAAAAAATATTGAAATATTTTAAGCAATATTTTAATTTAAGCATTTTTAAAATTAAGATTTGAATATAAAAATTTCTCTAATTTTTCTCTTCCATAATTGTGCAATTTTTATGCATATGGTTAAACATATATGAACTTTGTGATTCCTCTGATTGTTTGATTCTCTTCTATAAGGAAATGTTTCAAGGAGTTGGATTAAAAAATTGAAGCAATCAAATCATGGAAAATTAATTTTAGAAATACATCCTTGTCAGTAGAGGAGGAAACTATTTTGATTGTCATGCTCTTGGTTTAAGCTTAGCAAGAAGAACAGACTTTTACCATTTTCGTTTGTACATATTTGTTCCCAACTAGCTAGGCATTTTCCATTTTTGGTCACCAATTTCAGTCAAATCTTTTTTTTTTAATTAATTTCTTTTACATATACCTTAAATGACAACAAATTAAAGGAAGTTTAAAAAAATTGCATCATTTGGACGATTCACCTCTGAAACATTTTATGACCCATACACTTATGTATTTGGTTCGTTATTTATTTATATTTGTATAGATGAAAATAATATGATTAGTGAAAATGGTTGCAAATTGCAATGGACACCGCGGTAAGTCTAACTGGGATAATGAGGCTCTAGTTGTGTTTTGTAACTTATGTATCCAAGAGGTGGAGAAAGGAAATCATCCTGGGACTCATTTTAATAAATAAGGGTGAGAAAACTTGATCAAGAATTTCTATGAAGTAGCAGGAAGGTCATATACTAAGCTGCAATTGAAGAATAAATACTATGCACTCAAAATATTGATCGGAAATTATGAAAAGATTTGTTCAGAAAGGAAACTGGTTTAGGTTGGAATACAAGAAAGAATACTGCAAATGCATCTGATGAATGGTGGAAAACCAAATTACAAGTAAGTAATTCTCATTTTAATTAAATTACTACTATATATACTATCATATTTAATGTATTTATTTAATTTACTATAATTAATTATTATGTAGATACATCTTGAGGCGACCTAGACATGGAGGAATAATTAAACATAATGTTTATGAACATTATGTTTCTTTAATATAAAAATAAAATTAAAATTAAAAAAAAAAGTGGACAAAATGAAAATGTAAAGGAGTTTCTAAAACTGGAAAGGTAGGAGGTGCTGCAAAATTGTCACAGCAGGTTGATCACTTAATTATTCGTGAGATTGGGAGTCTGTTATGGTTATTTTTAACTCGATTATATTTTGAATCTTGGGAAAAAGAAATGTTTTCAACTATGAAACAACCTGAAGTTATGCTTATGTGGCTTAATCACGAGGAGGATTCACATTTCTCACCACAATTTTTTGTTATATTTATTGTCAAGTTATTTTTAGTAATTAAGCTATGGAATTTTATTTTATGTATGAATCATGATGATAATTGTATTTGAACTATGAAGACTTTTATTTATTCCACAATTCTACATCCAAAAAATCTAATTATTTAATAATCTTAATTTTTTGTTGATTTTAAACGTTTAGTTTATATTTGTGTATCCATTAATAACTTATATTGACAATTACAGGTTTTTTTCAATATAGCCATGCAGGAAGATCAAGAGAATTTTGACGAAATTGTATGCATATATATATATATATATATATGTTTTACTCATTGAGTTATTATGTCAAATATATTCAAAAGGAACCATTTATGAATTCTTATCAAACTGGTAATATATGATTAAGGGAAATTTTAGTAAGAAATGAAAGCCGTTGTCATAGGATGTTTAGAATGGAAAAAAAATGCTTTCCTTAAACTATACAATGATTTGGAAACCAATAATGGGTTACATGGTTCAAAAAGAATACATGTAGCTGAAATATTGGGAATGTTTTTGTACATTTTGGGATATGCAGGGCCGAACTACCTCATGGCCTGTTGGAGCCATGGCCACCCTAAGGTTTTTAATTATTTTTTTTTTTAATATATATGGTTTTTTGAATTTATTAGCATGATAGTTGTATAATTGGCTTAAATAATTTATTTGGCCCTTAAATTGAAGTACAATATTATATAAATTATTTTTTTACTCCAAATTACAAAATTCTCTTTTTGTTTTGTTATTAATTATAATTTTTTTTTTACATTATAATTAGGAATTTTAGTTAAAGTATTGAATAATTTGATATTATTTTTTATTTATGGTATACTTATGGTTTAATGGAAAGTATTAATGTTATTTCCTTTTATGATTAATGCTTATTTTAGATAGTTTTTTGTAAAATTTTCATCGTTAATTATTTTATTTTGTAGTTTATTATTGACATTTTATCTGTTAAATTATATTTTTATTTGATTATCATACTTTGAAACAAATATTTTAGTTTTTGTATATTATCAATTTTGTTCACTAGAGTATATTCTCTCATATTATTCTAATAGATTTTTTTTTTTTTTTTGGGGAACAAACCGAATCAAATTTTCTAATAGACTTATCTAGATGTTAAAATAATAAATTGTATGAAATTTTATAAAAACTAGTTATCAATTTTTTTTGGGATTATAAATATAATAGAAAAACTTTATCATCAATAATAATTTAAATATTCAAAAAAAAATTTATAACTTAATTTCAACATTCCCAAAAAAAAAAAAAAAAAAAATTGTAACTTAACCACCTTAAAGTTGGAATCCTGGCTCCGCACATGGTATAAGGAATAGATTAGCACAAGAATATGATTTCTGCATTTCTGTGAAACTATAAGCAAATACTTTGGTCTGATGTTAGATATTGTATGTGTTATGGCTAAATATTAAGTAAAATCATCAGATCCAACATTTAATAACATACCAAAGGAAATATTTTTTAGATTCAAGATATATGCCTCATTTTGAAAGTAAATATTAAATGCAATTTTAGTTTTTCCTTCTTTTAATACAATTAAGTTGCAACAGTTAACTAGTATATTTTATAATTATTTAAGGATTGTATTGGTGCAATAGATGGTGTTCATGTTCATGCTTCAATAGTCCCTAAAGATCAAATGCCACAAATTGAAAGAAAAGGAATACCAACTCAAAATATAATGGCTGTATGTAGTTTTGACGTGCAATTTATATTTGCATATGCTGGTTTGGGAAGGAGCTGCCTATGATATGAGAATATTTTTTTACAGCTTTATGAACCCAGCTTTAAATTTTCCACAGCCTCCAAAAAGTCGTATAATATTTATTTTTCTTTTATTTTTCATAAGAAAAATATTATTTAGTTGATGTTGGATATCCATAAATAATAAATGGATTTTAAAAACCATATAAAGGTAAAAGGTATCAATTACCAAATTTTCGTCAAGGTAATCAACCAAAAGGACATCAAGACGTGTTCAACCATGCACATCCTTCTCTTAGAAGTGTTATTGAACTTACGTTTGAAGCATGGAAAAAAAGGTGGAAGATTTTAAAGGATATGCTTAATTATTCATTAACAAAACAACACGTCATAAGAAGGCATGCTCAATATGATCATCATTTTGAGGAAATTATCAATAATGACATTGTTGATAATGAACTAAACAATGAGGTAACCACCTTTGAAGAATATCATAATGATCGGGGAGCCCAATAAAGGGAAATATTAGGAAATACAATTGCTGCAATTTTAATGAGATTATAACTTTGTATCTCCATTTGAATATTTTTGTTATGAATAAAATTAGGTTTTTTTTTTGCTTTATTTACAATTTTATATTACCTTTTTTTTTTTGGCTTAAATACAATTTTATATTACTTATACATTGTATTAAACATTTCGGTATATATTTTTCTAATAAATTTAATATAATTATTAATCATTTATTAGATATTATGTAATTTGTATTTTTGTTTATATATATATATATACATATATATAACTAATACAGCATATCCATTTTAGTATTTACAAAATTTACAACAATTTAATTTAATAAGTTACTAAACGTTTATATGTAAATTTTATACTTTAAAATAATTAATACTTCATATCAAACACTTTACTATTTTTTATTAGCATAGAAGAAGCCGATTCTTTTCAGCATAATGACAGTTGACTCTTTTAAAATTTAAACATAAACCTAAATAACAAAAGCAAATTAAAAAAATATTAATTCAAAATAAATTAAAACAACCCAAAAAACAGTGTTTTACCCAACAACTCCTACAACGTGTTTGGCCACACGAAGCCACAAATTCTAATGTCAAAGGAGTTTCGTTAACTTTGAGGCATTTGGTTGCCCTTCCCAACCCAGTTTTTCACCTCGCAAATTGTGATATGTTTTTAACTTTACCCTCTAGACAATTAACTTTTCTGGTGTTTGTATCACTTTAGTTCTATTAACCATTTTGACTTTTTAATTTTATAAAATTAATTGTACGCAACTTTTATAACATTGTTTTGAAAACAATTTTATTATGTTTTATATATCATGAATGGCGGCTAGTCTGACCAAATACATTAGTATTTGGTCAAAAAAAGGTGCACTTTTTAAATATAAATCATCATGGACTAATCAAAGAACTCCATGGGTAAAGCTCATTGTTTTCACACTTTTTTTTATTCAATTTTTTAAACATTTGATTTTGATTAGTCAAACAAAAATGATACGTTAAATTGATAATTGGGCACACAAAATTGATAAACTAATAGAGATACCAAATTGATTGGGTACGACATTGAATATATCGATCCACTAACAATTACGTTAGGTTTTTTGGTTTTTTTAATCTAATTTTCCGTTTACATTGATTATTCTAAAGAACCGAACAGCGTCATTGAGCACCACATACTCTATTCTCTTATCGTTTTTATTTATAAATCCAGAGTAAATAAGAAAAATTGTAATCACCATTTTTGAACTTTGAGCTCTGAGAAAAAAAATTAAACCAAAAAAAAAAAAAATGTGTTCCTTGGAGAAGAAAGGCAACATCTTCATCCTAACCCTAACCGGGTCGGGTGAGCACAGGCTCAACCCGACGCTTCTCGATTCAATTCGATCAGCTCTACGCCAAGTCCGAGCTCAGTCTTCTTCATCTTCGGTCCTAATCACAACCGCTCAAGGCAAGTTCTTCTCCAATGGCTACGATCTCGAACTGGTCAAGTCCTCCCCATCTAGTCCCCATATCATGGATGCCAAACTGAGGTCGATCGTAGCCGATCTCATCTCCCTCCCGATGCCGACCATCGCGGCCGTCACCGGCCACGCCTCTGCCGCCGGCTTCATCCTAGCTCTCAGCCACGATTATGTCCTCATGAGGCGGGATAGGGGTTTCCTCTACATGAGCGAGCTCGATATTGATCTTGTTATTCCGGCTTGGTTTACGGCTTTGATCAAGTGCAAAATCGGCGCGTCGATGAGCCGCCGAGATGTGGTGTTGAGAGCCGATAAGGTGACGGCTGATGAAGCCGTGAAGAAAGGGATTATCGATTCGGCGTATGATAGCGCGGAGCAAACGGTTGAAGCTGCCGTTGGAGTGGGGAAGAATTTGGTTGGGAGAAAGTGGAACGGTGACGTGTACGCTCAGATTCGAATGGAAGTCTTGTCGGATGTACTGGATGCGATTCGTGTCGGCAGCACTGGGTCAAAGCTGTAACATTGTTTCCATCGTACTTGACCATAAGTGTTATTGTAAACCGTGGATAAAAAATTTTAAAATATAGAAAAAAAGTTTAATTGATAAATAAATTAATAAAGACCCCACTGTCATTTTATGATATGCCATTTTTATTAAGTATTTTATGGTTAGATGAATGTTACATTTTTCTTCTTTTTTGTTTTTTGGAAAAGAACAAAAATGTGAATTTTTTTATAAGGCTTTGAATTTTGTGTTTTATTTTATAAGCCGAATTTGTTTTGATTATTAATTTGCAGTTTTTATATTATAAGACGCATTCATCATAAATCAGGCACATCTCTCTTTTTTTTTTTCACTAACGAAAAACTCTGTTTGTTTGTGTAGGGTGTGAAGATGTATCAACACTGGAGAAAATTGTGGCGGTAAATTCTCGATTCCAAGAAGGGCTGGTATTGCAAATAACAAGAATTTGCTATTAATCCCCATTAAAATACTTTGGGGGATTAATATGTTTGTTTAAATTGTTAATCCTTGTTATTGAGATCTTAAGCTTCTTCTATATAGTGATAAATTGTGACGAGATAATTAAGTTTTAGTTGTGATTTAATTATTCATGATAAAGCCATGTGCTTATATTTCGTACCAGCGTTGACAGATCAATTGAGTAGGATATATGCATTAAGGTCATCTTAATGGTAACCTTTTCCAATCCCTATTTGATTCAATTTGTCTAAACAAATTAATAATAATAAACCACAAATGTGGTTTGTGTCTGACTTAATTCATTTCCTTCATGTTAGCTATTCTTATCCAAGCCTCAATTTCATTCGCATATGAATGCGAACCCTGTAACATTTTTTTTCTTATGTTACTATCACCAATCAATATATATACATATATACCACTTTCGTTGATGAAAGTTTTTTTAGAAACCACTCGCTCTTGTAACTTTTATGACAGCCAGTCCATTTTCATAATAAAATAAAATGAAAAAGAAAAGAAAAATGTAAAATGTAAAATGTAAAAAATCACCACGGGAGGTATATCATGCTTATCCAAAACTCTTATTTTATCTGGCAGCATAAATTCATACAAACAATTTTCTGTTCCACCAAACATTTTGCAAAGACTTGAAAATAATTTTTAACCATTCATAACTCAACGTATCAAAAGGCTGGAGCATACTTTCACTCTCAAACTGTAGAATTTACAGGATGGCAAATGAATGTTAAAAAATCTAACCATATTCGCTCTTTTAATATAACTATAGATATAGATATTGATGTATAAGTAATCATAAAGCACACGTCAATTACAAAAAAAAAAAAAAAAAAAAATCATAAAGCACACGCCATTAAAAATCATAATTTTCATTTTAAGACTGGTAGAAAAATTAATATGTATTTGTTTAGGTAAGTACTGTACTAAATAACAAAACAATGAAATGCAATATTTTATTTAACCAATACAGAATTTGAATAGTGATTATACTTAGAAGAAGGATCAAAAAAACAAAAAAAAAGGGGAACTTAAAGTACATATGACATGATAAATTGAAACCATAGTTAGAACTTATGTCTTTAAAGGGCAATTTAGCCCAGCTAAGATACTTACGTCTTTCTTGTAGTTTTATTTATTTATTTATTTTGGCAAATACGTCTTTCTTGTGGTTATTAGCACTATAAACATTCAAAACCACATAATCAAATTTGGCTTGAATTCCCTACAAGTCTACAACATAAAAGTAACACCGATATCCTCTAAAATGTATATCTCGTTGTCTAAATGATAACAAAATTGAATGATTGAATTTAAAAGAAATTAAAATGAATCTATTAATAGAACTTGAAAATATATATATAACTAAAAGACATATCCATTCATAAAGTTATATTTTTATATAATAATATCGTAAAGCGATGAATAAATGCCTTTATAAAATATATCATCCATTGTAATACAATATAATCTATTTCAATATTAAAAGATTGACTAGCTCTCTTGAATAGCTATAGGTGTTCATGTTTACTAAGAAAATCAATAATTTCTCTAACAACAATGTTTATGAGTTATTCTTATTTTAGAAATAAAATTTAAATATTTATATATATAATATTTTTATAGTACGGAAACACATCTTTATATTTTTATTATAAGGGTATTTGAAAAAACAATAATCTTTTAAAAAATTATTATCAATAATTTTATAAAAACGACGACTCAAAAACCATAATTTTTAAAGGTATATACATGAGTTTGCACTATAAAATTATTATATATATATATATATATATATTATTCTTAACCATTTTTGTTTGAAAATTAATCACTTTTTTGAAAATTATTCATCCACAAAACTTACCGATTCCCATTATATAATTAAAATTTAATTGAATTATGTAGTTAATTAAACCACAATAAAAATTAGTTAATGTGTTTTAATATCAATAATAAAATTCATATAATCATTACAAATTCACCAGAGCTCTACAAAAGAAGTTTTGTTGTATTAAATTGGCCACACCAAACATGATGTTGATAATTTTTGTCAAAAAAATATATATACATATATATTGGTAACTAATAATTTTATTATAATTAATAAACTATACATGTCACTGTGTACTCCATGGAATAAGACAAATTAGAGTCTAATCCATTTCTTTATTCTTTATTGATTATTATTCTTCTCTAATAATGCAATCAGATAAAGGTTCAAGAATAAGAATCCATTTTTGAAGTTTTGAGCTCTGTTTCCTCTTTCCTCAGAGCAAAGGAAAAAAAATAAAAAAAATGTGCTCGTTAGAGAAGCGAGGAAATATCTTCATCCTAACCCTGACTGGGTCGGGCGAGCACAGGCTGAACCCGACCCTTCTCGATGAAATCCAATGGGCCATAAGCCAAGTCCGATCTCAGTCTTCCACATCTTCGGTCCTCATCACCACCGCACATGGCAAATTCTTCTCCAACGGCTACGATCTCCCCTGGGCCCACCAATCCTCCTCCCAATTTCTCTTCCGTATGATTCTCATGGACTCCAAACTCAGATCCGTCGTCGCCGACCTCATCTCCCTCCCCGTTCCGACCATTGCCGCCGTCTCCGGCCACGCCTCAGCCGCCGGATTCATCTTCGCTCTGAGCCATGACTACGTTCTCATGAAAAGGGACAGAGGCTTTCTCTACATGAGCGAGCTCGATCTGAAGCTTAAGCTTTCTATTCCGGCTTGGTTTATGGCTCTGATTAGGTGTAAGATCGGACCACCGATGAGCCGCCGCGATGTGGTGCTGAGAGCTGATAAGGTCACGGCTGATGAGGCTGTGAAGAAGGGGATTATTGACTCGGCGTATGATAGTGCAGAGGAGACGCTTGAGGCTGCCGTTGACCTGGCTGAGAAATTGGTCGCGAGGAAGTGGAATGGTGACGTGTACGCTGAGATTCGGATGGATTTGTTGTCGGATGTATTGGATGAGATTAGGCTGAGCTTTACTGGATCACGACTCTAGCTGTTTGTTGCGTGATTGACTGTGGAAATGTAGTCTTGAGTCGACGGTTTAGAGTTTAGACGGCAACAATGGATAAAAGTTTATAATATGAAAAATTATACCTGGTCATTTTTATGTCATATATGAAAAAAGATATATTAACCTTTGTCAATTGAATAAAAAAAGAAAAGATATATTAATATTTTCATGGATTTTATCAAAAACAAAACTTTTATTATCATATTAATAAATTAAAGTAATATAATATCTCTCTAATTAAAGCATATTTTTTATCATTATAACTTTTAAAAACTTAACCAAATAACCATTATGGTCTTAAATTTAACTTTAACAATAAAATCTAGTAAAACAAACGAACCCAACATCAGTTGTCAATAAACTCATATTAACTTATTCCTATTCTCTTTTTTGTTTTTCCTCATATGTTTGCGGGATTTTACTGTATAATATTATACTGCTCGGGAACCAACAAAATTAGAAACAAATTTCTATGGTAGTATATATCAATTATGGCCAAATATTTTGGGTAGAATTGCTTACCGATTCTCTCCTTTAATTTTTTTTTTTTTAAGTCAACTTTGGTATATTTGCATAGTTTCTTAAATGTGATTATGAATTGTGACATTCAACTTTAGTTAAACTATATATAATTTTTTCTACATTGCAATATTATAAATTTTAGTTACAACCTTGACATTCCAAGTCAATGTTAATATTTGAATTGAAAAACAGAAATACAATGATTCTTCGTAGTCAACGTTAATATTTGGACTGAAAAATAGAAATAAAACGACACCATCTTCGTATTTGATTGAGAAGAAATTAAAATGATTGGAAATTTATTTTTGATTTTCCATTATAGTAGACTTTATTTCGTAGAAAATAAATTGGAGTTTTGATAACTGTTTGGATACAAATTTTTAAAAATTTATTAGTGGTTTTATTTAAATTAATAAATATTATAATTAGATGGGTGCTAGCTCTTTAAACTTATTAATTTTGGATAAAACTATATATTTTCTGTTAAGAAGGGATAAACTGAAAGAAAAACAAAACTAAAAGGGAAATATATGAAATAAATAAATAGATAAATAAGGATAATTATAAAAAAAATTTCAAGCTAGAAGGTAATTTTTGTAGTTATCCACACACACACACATATATATATATATATATATATACAATTGTTAACAAATTATTTCAGCCATTAAGTTGGATTCATCCAATGGTTAATGAAAACATGTTGTATTATTTTTTTATTATTATTATTTTTATTTTTTGTAAAAAATGTTACATTATATTTGACTACGATGTAAAAAAAAGTATTTTGTAAAAAATATTTCTCACTGATCGCTAAAATATATATATATATATATATATTGTTTTCATGTTTACATTATAATTTAATTTGATGTATGCTATTTTTTTTTTTTGTTTATATAAATTTAGTTTTAAAATGTTAAAATTTAAATAAAATAAATGTTTCGATTTCGTTGCAAGATAATTTTTTTGGTCATCTTCAAAAGCATTATATTGTTAACAAATGATACATTAACATAACAGAATTAAAAATTCATAAATATTTGCAAACGGCAACAAAAATTGAGAGCTCTGCGCTGAAAAATGATAGTAACTTAAAGTAATAGAATTAAAAATTCATAAATATGTGCAAACGGCAACAAAAATTAAGAACTCTGTGATGAAAAATGATAGCAACTTAAATGATAGTAAAAGTTTTTTTGATGTGGACATTTGGAAATTAACATTGTAAATATCCTGACCATTTCGTTATTTTTAAAATTTAATATTCTATAGTTTCAGATCCATATGTAATGGTAAAATGATCTATAATACACTAGAAATTTCAGATCCATATGTAATGGTAAAATGATCTATAATACACCTATAATTAATTCAGGTGAAATCTCGCATTCTTTAATTTAAAATATATTACAATTCCCACAATAAAAAATAAAAAAATATATATATATAATTATAAATAGATAAAAATGTTTGCAATCTAATAGAAACATATATTACTTCAGAGCAATCAAACAATAACATTTGTAAATTGTATTTAAGGCTCTTCAAATGAGTTCTGAAGCCATTGTATTCATAAATCATATGAGCATAATCAATTTCTACATAGGAAATAATCCGTACACTCTGTTTCCTAACTCCAAGAAAACAAGCTTTTTCTTGGAATTCCAATAAAACAAATTTGACCCCTAAGGTACCACTAACAAATCTTCTATTATTATTTTTTTTTTGTTATAATTAAATCGATTTGTTACATATTTGAATTGATAGCCAAAAATAAAAAAATATGATGTTCCTTAACAAAGCTTCTATTACCTGCATTGCTAGTCTAGTTCAATTTATAGGTATATAATCCACAAAAAAATGACGAATATTATTCATGCAATACTTGGCTTTAGAATAGTTAAACATTAAAGTGCATCTATTGCATTCCTATAAATAAAACCATATTTGGTATGGATATCCATCTACTTGAGACAGCGTCTTGCTAAAAAAGCTTGCTTTTTTATTATGCAAAATTTAATTTTTAAAATTATGATTTGAACAATTAAAGTTTCAACTTTCCCCCATATACATTTTTAAATTCAAAAAACTTCATTAGATTTTCTCTTATTGTTTCTTTTAATAAATATTTTAATTTTATTCAGTTGAGTTCCTTGTAATTTAAAACTCACAAATTAACTGAATTATTAGTGAAGTTAAAATTATTCAATCAACACATTCATACTCATCCTCTGTTGAAGTATATTTATATAATAATAATATTAGGGAGGGTTTCACAATGAATTTTAAAAAACCATTATTTTATAACATTGTCGTTTTTTTTTTTTTAAATCAAAAGATATTTATATGTTTTTCATATTAAATAAGACTTACTTAATTGAGAGATTATAAATTTGAGATATAAAATTAGGAAAAAAAATATTATAAATTATAAAAATAATCTGTTCCGTTTCCATGATAAATGCAAAACTAACTTTTATAATTTCTTATTTGTGAAAATGAACAGAAATAATTATAGAAAAGGATGATTACAAAAGCATACTTTCTAGTTTAAAACTTCTACATGATTACCATTCTATTTTTGTTATTTTAGAAATTTACATTTTTTTTTTTTTTTTTTTGCAATATATATTTTTAGCTTAAAATAGATAGTTAAAGTTCAAAAAAGACCGTCATTCATAAAGAACACCATTTTCTTTGAAATCTAACGTAACACCATTGCATTAAAAAATAAAAAAAAGTTCAAATAAAAAATTAAAAAGTCATTCCCATACCTCACACATATACTTATTTATCAAAAAAATATCTCACACATATATTTCTTCGAACTCCTTTTAACTTTCGAGTAACAAAATAAATGAAAAAATAAATAAAATAAAAATACTCTTATCCTTCCTCCATTTTTGGTTCAGATTCAGTCACTAACGATGTCATGTTCACCCAACTCTTTTGTGTTTGGGAAAAAATATTATCATCTGCTCTTGTTGCCACAAATAAATAAATTTTCTTCGCAATTATTAGAAAATTACAACCCATTTGCTTGCAATGGTTTTTTGCTTATTCAGCAATTGGGTTTTTAACGTTTGCTGTAGTTTTATTAATTTCCAAGTGAAAGATGAGTTTTATTTAAAAAAGTATTTTTTTTTTTTGGTTGTTGTCTTTCAAGTAGGCAAGTTTGACTTGAAGTTATTTATTTTAACGTACAAAGTGAAATAATTAAATGAAAATACACCTAGAGCGTAATTTCTTGCCAAAAACCAAAAATAAAATGGTGATCTTAAAAAAGTTTTAAAAGCATAAGGTAAGTTTGTGTAATTATGTCTTATAAAAAAATTGAGTAAATCTATCTTTTTTTTGGGTGTAAATAATTGATTGTATCTCATACTTATACTCCATGGAGCTTCAAAATTTGTAAAAATTAAAATGCAAGATAAGAATCCAACAAAAAAAATACCATATCTAGCTCCACTGTCCCCACACACAGTGCAAAAGTACCCCACCCCCCCAAAAAAAAAAAAAAAGCAGCATTTTAGTCAATTCGACACATAGTAGAAAAAAAAAAAAAAATCCATTTAGCCCTAGAAAAAGAAAGAAAGAAAAAAGAAAAATAAATCGTTCCGAAAATGCCCATAATCCCACTTGAAGTGACAAAATTCTAGCGCATGACAGCTAATAAACCTCATAAAACTACGCCAAATCCGTACAGCTAATACTTTCACATACTTTGGCAATTTAAACAAAAATTCAATCAAATCTCCTTCTTTCTTCATCTCTCTCTCTCTCTCTCCTTCAATCTCTCCAAACAAACCGTTCTCCGAAGTAACTACACCAATCTATCTCTCTCAGACTTTTTTTCAAACACCTGCTCTGCGCTTTTGTTTTTTGGTTTTGGTTTGGATTGCTCAAATGTGGAGCGACAGTGAGGGGGGCACAGTTTACGGGTAAAAAGAATTTGCTCTTCTTTGAATTATTTTCAAAGCGAGTTTCGGGAGATTCGCTGGCCCAAACCAAAAAAAACCACCATGTCTTCTAGTTTCAGTCCGTCATGGGGTCCCAGCACTGGGGGGAGTTCGAGGTTTCAGTTGGGAGGAGTTGGAGGTGTATCCAGGTTGAGATCTTCGTCGCTTAAGAAACCGCCCGAACCACTCCGCAGAGCCGTCGCTGATTGTCTGTCTTCCTCTGCGGCTAACTCACACCATGGCAATCCTTCCTCCGCTGTTCTCCTTACCGAAGCTTCCAGGACTCTTCGGGTTCGTAATTGTATCTAATTTTAGTTCTTGGTTTTGAATTTTTTATTTATTTATTTTGATTTTGATTTTTTGGTTTAGAATCTTGGCATGGCGTTTTGGGACTTGGGTATTTGGTTTTTGGAATTGGATGTTGGTGTTTTTTTTTTTTTTTTTTTTTTTTTTGGGGGGGGGGGGGTTGTTGTTGTTGTTGGGGTGGTGATTTGGTTTTGAATTGTTGATGTTCGAATTAATTTGGTAGCTGGTGCTTTCAGAAAGTTTGAGCTTTTACCTTGGGTTTGGGATTTTAAGCAATGGTTTGGTTGTCGAGCAAAGAAAATGAAAGAAAATTGTTCATTTCGCTTCTATATTCTCTTTTGAATACGGATAATTTAAGCTGAAATAAGAAAATGCGAGTGTATTTTGCTCTGTCAGTGGAGGCATTTTTACTCCTTGTTGCAAATTGATGGTGGAGGTTTAGTTGGTCAATTAATGACAAACTTGATTCCTAGGTATGTTAATTGTGTTTATTTTCAAATATATGTAGTTTTTTGTTGCCCTTTTGATTTATTTTCACCTGGTGAAATTCATATTAGAATTTCAAACTCTTTTGTTTTTTTTTTTTTTTTTTTTTTTTTTTTTTTTTTTTTCCCTTGGAGAATTTCAAACTATTGCAAAAAAATCTTTTCTGTGGTTACTTGTACCAGCATGTCGTGGATACGAAGCATTCATGCCCTTGAGATTAATTATTATTATTTTTTTCTCTTATCCATTCCTTCAATTGCGGGGATTAAGTGTGAATCATATAAATAATTTATCAGCATTTAAAAAGCTTTTAAAATGACCGGTTTATGTAGCACTTAAGTTTCTTATGCTTTTTTGATTTGAAGTAGCATTTATATATTGAGAACATCTTCTGGTGAAAAGCTCACTATTCATTGATCCTTATCGACCTGCTTGAACACTTTTGGATATCTACGTACAAGTGTATCACATTGACCCATGAACCCATATGGTTGAGACCGTTGTTATCTTTTTAATTAGTGCCATGTATCCTCAGATTTCACTAATGACATGATGTTTGGCCTTCAATATTGCAATCTAAAACTTATATGTTGCAGGACTATTTAGCAAATCCTCCAACAATGGACTTGGCTTACAATGTCATTTTAGAACATACAATTGCTGAGAGAGAACGCAGGTAACTTGGCAATTCTTTCTTAATGATGTGCATGTGGTCAAATTTCATTTATCTGCACTTTATTCTACTAGATGCAATGATAACCTGTTTATTGGCATCTTCACCATTGTTAATAATTATATAACTTCCTGCAAGAAAAAACATGTCATAGTTGCTACAAATTATTATTATTATTTTTTTTTAACATTTGCCCTGTCTTTTGGTTGTTAGCGTTTGAATTAAGATTTTATATATAGTGAGGCTTCTAACTTTATAAAGTATTGCCGCTCATGTCGTTTTTATTTGGATCAGCCCAGCAGTTGTTGCAAGGTGTGTGGCACTTTTGAAGCGCTATCTCCTAAGGTATGTTGTTAATATTTAGTACCTTTCAATTGAACTGGGTGCTTGATGTTTGAAATATCATAGATGTGGCAGCAATACTCATTTATTTTAAGCTGCCTAAGTGACTGTTTCAGAGTGGTTTTGAGATGCCCAAAACCAATTTGAAGAAGATAAATATCTTTCTTATAGTGTTTGAGCTAACAATCAAGCCCAATTTTTGATCCTTCTCTCTAGAAAATCACCTATTTGATGATACTGAAGAAGCATCTAATAGGTGATTCCTTGGAAACCACTTCTTAGTGGGGAAGCGCTCCCTGCGAAATCATTCCCAAATGGACCCTAACAAAGGACCTCATCTAGGCATTGCTTATTTTCTTGTCCTTTAAGTATTGTTTCTTTGCCTAGAAAAGGACTCTTGGTGAACTTCTGCGTTGTATTATCACGTGAATGGTCACAATTGTAAAGAACCTCTGATTTCTAAGACAGTTTCTTCCACAGTTCTACTTAGAAGACCTAATCATTTTGGTAGTTGTTTCGTACATTGGGATCAATATGATTAAGTACTTGTGTGTCTTTGTGCTTGCACATTTCCTTGTTGGTTAAAACCTATATCTTATTTTTCCTTAGTTAGTGTAAGTGTTGCTATTGTTGTTGTTGTTGTTGTTGTTGTTGTTATTGTTTTCATTATTTCTAGGTGGAAAGGAGGAAGCAACAATAGAATTACTCTAGAAGTTGAACTATTTTTGGTCTCCCATAATTTGGATAAAGTGTATTAATGTGTGTAGCAAGTCTTTTCATGTGATGGATTTTGAAAAAGGAAATTGAGAACTCCAATTAAGCTGCTAAAAGAACCTAGTTTGAATTTTTTAACAATAATTTGAATAAGTTAATCTGGAATTTAGAGGCATCCAAAATTTGGCATCAGTGGTACCGAACTGGTCTAGTGCACACCCTATGAGCATCAAATTAGATAGTTATATCCTTCCTTTACACACACACACACACACACACACACACACACACAAATTGTTGATTAAGAGGTCATCATGGTTAATATTCCTTTGTAGTTTTGACCTTATGATTTCTTTACCTTTATGCAGATATAAACCCAGTGAGGAGACATTATTGCTGATTGATCGATTTTGTGTGAGCACTATTGCTGAATGTGATACTAGTCCAAACCGAAGATTGTCTCCATATTCACGACCTGTACTTCAACAATCTGGTGCATCAACAGCATCTAAAAATATTTCTCCTTTGCCTGTATCTAGTTTTGCTTCTGGGGCACTTGTAAAATCATTGAATTATGTACGTTCTTTAGTGTTTCAACATATTCCAAAGCGGCTATTTCAACCAGCTGCTTTTGCCGGAAACCCCTCTACTTCAAGACAGGCACTTCCGACACTGTCATCTTTGTTGAGTAGATCCTTCAATTCTCAATTAAGCCCTGCACAAAATGCAGAACCTTCGGATAATAAAGACATTACAGTTTTATCTCTTTCAAACTCATCAAACATTGAAAAGGTTGATGGAACAGATGATTTTGAATACATTCCACTTGATGTACTCAAATGGCGCTGGCTTGGGGAATGCCAATCACCATTTTTGCCAGAAAGGTAAATAGTATTTTACTTTCTAGCTTTTGTCATTCTTGTGGTCCTTATTTTTCTCCTTTACATTTTAAGGTTTCATTTGGCAATTTATTATGTTATTATTTGTGTTAGTTGAAAAAGTAACTTGCATACTCTGTGTTACTTTACACAACAGTGACCGTTACATGAATCCTCAAGACATGCGAAAACATAATTTCATAGAAGTAGGTGCTGCGGCTTTACTTGTCGGAGACATTGAAGCTAAAATGAATGGTCAACTGTGGAAATATTTTGGAACTGCTGATATGCCTTTTCTTGATCAACTGTTGCAGCCTTCACCAGTAACAACAATCACAGATTCTGCCTTTGCCCGTCCCCACTTGAGAGCGATAACAGCGTCTAAACGCACTAGGGCAGGCCCTCATCAAATATGGCATGTTCTTCAACTATAAATATTTGTAGACATGCTTGGTGAACATTTCTATGTTTTCAATTGATTTATTTCCCTCACTTCTCTGTTTTCAGGTTATCTTCTTCATGAATGTCTCTGAATTTTAAATTCTCAAATGCTGTATTTTACATGTGGATAGTTTTCTCTTTTACTTAAGTAATAGGTGATACTTCGATTGTAAGGATGATTATCTCATGGGAATCAGATGATTGTAGACTAATTTAGTTAAGTAGACAACCTCACTTTATTTACATTGTAAATTTGTATGATGGTTTATAAAGACCATGGTTAGAGCGTGGTGGGATTCATACCATCCCAAATCTAGCTGAAGTTTGAGTGCTTAACACATAAACCTTGTCTAAGCATTCTGGTTTTGAGTTGACCAACCAATTCAAATCTCAATGTTA
Source organism: Ziziphus jujuba (assembly GCF_031755915.1). NCBI lineage: Eukaryota > Viridiplantae > Streptophyta > Magnoliopsida > Rosales > Rhamnaceae > Ziziphus > Ziziphus jujuba. Next base: position 12,286,414 of record NC_083386.1, read on the forward strand.
TGCCCCAAAAAAAAAAAAAAAGATTACATTCTTTAATGGATAATTATCTCCATATAAGAAAATGAGTTGGGGAACTTGGATGAAGTGATAATTAGACTGAGGAAGTTCTATAGTTAAACTGTAATGTCGTTTGCTAGAGCTTGAAGATTAAAAGTAGTAACAAGAAGGTAGGTAGTACTTGATTTGTGATATGCTCTAATAGTTGAATGGTTTTGTTGGTGGAAAGAATTCTGAAGGAAACTTAAGACCATACAGAAACAAAAGTAATTGCATAACATTTTGTTTTTTTTATTTAAGAGAATATGGGAAATCTGTGGCTTTTGTACGCAGAATATTTTAAATTATAGAAAAGCACATATAGTCTGTTAATATATGCCTGACTTTTGACTGCATGAATATTTGCTTTGAAGTCAGTAAAAAACAAATAAATAAATAAAACATGGCTTTCAAAGTTATTGTCCACTGGTAATCATTTCCCTTGGTAAACATTTTTCAAGAGAAATGGAGCCTAAAATAGATGTCAATCAAGACAAGTTCTGAAGATAATACTTGTCTGGCCACTGGTTGGAGAAGTTCCTTATTCTACCAAGGATTTACATTTTGATTGAATTCAATATCTGTCAGTAGATATGCATTTTTGTTGAGTCTTATTTATCAAAATGTACAGATAATAGTCATCATTTTAAGATAGTGGCTTAGTAAGGTTAGAAGTATGATGATCATATATAGTGTGCTGAATCTAGCAAATTCTGAATTACAGGGAGGATTCACCAGTGAGCACATTCCGTCCACGGGCTAAACCACTATTCCAATATCGGCACTACAGGTAAGATATTGGAAATTCTTACAAATTTGGCCCCAGTAATTTGTTGACTTACATTATGTAGTTCTCTCTCTCTCTCTCTCTCTCTCTCTCTCTCTCACACACACACACACACACAAATGCAAACATTCTCTTGCCAAGACTAAACTATGGTTGTCTTGGATAGTATGTTTTATATTTGTTTATTCACATTACACAAAGAGGCTAATTGTCCTTTTTCTCTTGAATTTCCCCACTTAAATATGTTTTTATGTTTTCTTTTTGTCTCTTAAAGTTTTGCCATTCATAAAATTTATGCTTTTGGATCGGTTAATAATTTTTTGATTTTAATTTATCTTTGGTTGTTGGATTGGTGAATATTGCTAAGTTCAAAGTTGAATGGTTCTATTACTACTATTATTACTCAGTTTAAAGTTGAAGTGGAGGCTCCCAACTAATGAAGAACGATAATGAAATTATGTTAATTTATGTACCGATATTTGGTGACATTTTACCACTTACTTGTCTGTTTTTTATATGGCCTCTTAAATTTAATAACTCACCGTCTCTTTTAATGTGCTTGAGTATTTTGGACTCAACTTCCACTTCAATAAATCTTTGACAAGTTATTGTTGGAGGCCAGTTTAAATTTCTAGTTAGATTACACACGACTTCAGTGGTCATCAACAGGAAATTATTAGTTTCCTTTGTCACTGCTCAATTCTCTTACTAAGTGGTTTATTGTGGATCAGTGAACAACAACCTTTGCGATTGAATCCTGCTGAGGTATGCGAGGTTATTGCTGCAGTTTGCTCTGATGAGATGTTGTCGCCAAATGCTAACGCCATGACAGTATCATCTAGATTGAATAATAACAGTGGAAAGCCCTCAATGGATGTGGCCGTGAGCGTCCTTATTAAACTTATTATAGACATGTATGTCTCATCACATCTGACTGCAATTTAATTCAGTACTTTCTTCTTTTTTAGTTGAAATATTCTCATACTGTTTATGTTTATATATATATGTATGTACGTATGTATATGAGAGAACAAAAATACCGAGCGTTCATAAGTTTATTGATTCTTGAATTATATCAAGAATAAGGCACCCAAGTCTTGTTGCTTTCTCTTGCAGATACAAGAAACGAGGGAAAATGAGAAAAACACTGTAAAAATTCAGCATTTAAAGTCTGACTTGAGCATAGACAAAGTTCCTTCATACAGGGTTGAGAATTGACTAAAAAAGAGAAAATTGGTTAAATTACCTAATATAGTAATAGTCAAATTAAAGTAGAAACTACTAATATGTATCCCAAGAAGTGTGGCAGAATCAACAATCTTCAATTTTGATTTTCATGCACGAAGTTACTGAAAGAATAAAAATTCACAAAATGCTATAATGCATATTTGATCTCCTAATGAAGGGAAAAATTGTAGGGAACAATTCTAACGATGTTGGCCCATTTTGTCCTAAACTTGTGAACTTTCCCTTCTAGAATAGAAGCTCCTTTCCAATTCTAGCGCCGTAGACCTGGAACCTTGTGCTCATTTTACTATCTTACACATCTTTGAATGGTCCAGATGATCATGTGGTCCTGTTGTATAGCTTTGCATTCTAGATCACAATGTTTGTGTATGTGAATTCTGTACACTTATCTAGGTACCAGTTTGGCTGGTAAGCCTTGCTGTGATCAATTTCTACATCACTGTATTAGATTTGTAATATATGTAGATTACCACTCAATTATGCAAAGCTGGTTTATCTTTGCGGTGGATTGCCTGGAGTTTTCTGCAGCTTATTCTAACTATTATTTGAGCTCAATATTGGAGCATAACGTTGCATTTTATCACTGGGTGTTTTTGATTCTGTGAAACATCCTTCTTGCAAATAGAGACTGTTTGACTTAAATATGTAGCCTATATATGTGTTCAGTGCCTGAATATGGAAATTAGATATTTAGCAATTTTCATCTTTGGTCAATTGCTGAGATTGAAGTGATCATTATAGTCCTGTAGAATGTTTATAATAGACTGCATATGTTGCATATTATGATACTTATCGTGCTATGCTTTTATCTTATTACGATTTTATTTAAAATATTTCCATGGTTTTTCAGAGATCTCAATGCGATTTGGCTTGTGCTTTGTTGATGTTGTCTATCTGTATGGTCCTATATCAGATTGTGGGAAAGGGTTTAATTTTTTTCCCCCTTACTTTGTAGGTATGTTTTGGATGCTGTCATTGCTGCTCCTCTCACTTTGTCTATGCTTCAGGTGATGTTTCAGTAACACATTGATATTAGTGATTGTGATTTATTTATTAATTGAGTTTCTTGGCTTTGTCTTGTTATAATTTATAGAACATAAATGAATTATTTCAGGAAATGCTCAGTTCTCCAAAAATGGCTTGTAGGGCTCGTGCTTTTGATTTAATTTTGAACCTTGGTGTTCATGCTCAATTGTTAGAGCCAATGGTAACCGATAATGCTTCCACAATTGAAGAAGACTTTTCTCAAGAACCATATTTTGACAATGAAGCTGAACTTGCTACTCCAGGAAAGGGGAAAATGGATTCTGTCAAAATGGGCACTTCCTCGGCCATTAGTGGTTTTGAATCTTGGATTTTAAACATTTTATATGAGATACTGCTGCTTCTTGTTCAGGTAGAATTGGTCTTCGTATTTAGTAGCAGAAGTGCTATGTTTGGTGCATATAACCAGCTCTAATAACATTTTTCATGAAGATTTCAGTGGTTTGATATACAATGCATTTTCTTATATTTACCCTTAATGTGCTAACGCTAAACTTTTCTTTCCAAATAAGAGAAAATTTATCGCCATAATTTTACACTTTTAATCATATAACTTTGAATACATGATTATGATTTATAAAGTAAGTGAATGTTGATTTATGAGAAATTATTGCTAATATTTTTCTACTTAAGTTTCCAATTTTGGTTATTGATAAGTCATAATCATTCCTACTTCTCTGTATATCCATGTTTGTGGTTCTGTAAAATGGTTCTGACTTTTCTGAAAAGCCATTTGAACGTTGGTTTGCCTTGTGAAGCAATTGATAATTAGATATTTAATAAAAACAGAATGTTTCAACATCAAAAAGATGGACTATGAGCATTAACCAGATCAGTACTAACTTAAACATAAGAAAGGGAACCTGATCAGATGCGAAGCTTGAAATAAATAATGATCTTGTAACGTATGAATTTGTGGGGAAAGTTTAGAGCCATAGAGACAATTGTCTTGAAAAGTTGAGGAAAAATAAGATTCTTTCACCATCTGATTCATCCTCGAGGAAATTTTTTGAACTATAATATTTTACTTTAGGCATTCTATTATTTTAATTTGTCATTTCTACTTGTCATCATTTTCTTATTTGCCTGTGCCTTTGATTTACTTTCTCAGATAGAAGAGAAGGAAGAATTGGTTTGGGCTTCTGCTCTAAGCTGTTTACTATATTTTGTCTGTGATAGAGGCAAAATCCGGAGAAACCAGTTAAATGATCTTGACATAAGGGTGAGTTTGTGTATTGTCACACTAGCTGCTCAAGGAAGAACTGATTTTTCTTAATAGTTATATGCCATGACTCTTTCTAGCTACAAATTTCTTAAAAGATGATCATTAGAGAAAATGAAGGCAGAAAGAAGTAAGTACACAATTTAAATAAACTGACTAGAGTTATGGCTATTATTTTTTCCTTTCTGCTTTGCTTTATTTTTACCATCATGCTGCAGATCTCTATTAAGTCAACTGACTACAATGAGCCTTTCAATTAAGCAGCCTTCTTGCTAATTCTATAAGCTATGGTGCTATTTTTTATGTTTACTTTTATGGTGCTTGCATGCCATCTTCAAGTTTATGTTTGATCTAATTGACAGTCTTTTTCTCAGGTTATTAAGGTACTGATAGAAATCAGCAGGAAAAATTCTTGGGCAGAAGTAGTACATTGCAAACTTGTTTCCATGTTAGCAAACATGTTTTATCGAGTCCCTGAAGGAAATATGGATGCTGTTTCAAGTTCCCCAATTTTCCTTGTTGAACAAGTTGACCTGATTGGTGGAATCGAGTTTATTTTTCTTGAGGTATGTAAATCATGTTTATGACTCTGCTAACAGTCAGATAAGCGTGATTATGGGTCATGGTATCACTTGCTAAACTTCCTTGATCATTAGAGTATGATAATTACCTATAACCTATTTAATGATATTCTTATGGTAGAAACTGCTTTATAAGACAAGAAGGTTTTTTTCTACTCTTATTCTACCTTCTCCATGTGGCATTAAATCCCTTTTGCCATTGCAAAATTTTTCAAAATTTCAGTACACATAATGACAAGCCTTCTCAAAATTTATCTTAAAAGCTATTGCTTCTGTACTTGTCAATGCTCCAAATGTTTAGACATAGCTATAGAAAAGAGTAATAAGAAATTCTGGTCCTCTAAAAGACAAAATATGTGCATCCACTCTAATGTCTGTCCTCACAAGAAGATTGGTAGTAGATATACTTGAATTTCGAAATTATATAATATTGTTTTGGAACTAATAGAATAAATATCATGCACATGCAATCTAGTTCATTATCAGACTGTAATGTCTGAATCAGGTGCATAAGTGTTCTTTTTGCTGCTGTAAGCTGTTTTAATTCCTATTTTTTTGCCATGCAGTATACTCTGGCAAACTCCAGGGAAGAAAGAAGAAGCTTGTATCTGGTCCTTTTTGACTATGTTTTGCATCAAATAAATGAAACATGCATATGTACAGGGGTTATGGAGTATAGTGAGGATGAGATTCAGCCTCTTGCAGGCCTGCTCACTCTTGCAGATGCTCCGGAAGCTTTTTATATTTCTGTTAAGCTTGGGATTGAAGGTATTGGGGAGATTTTGCGGAGATCAATTTCTACAGCATTGTCTAGGTATCCCAACAGTGAACGATTAAATACGGTAATGTTTCCGAACTGGTGTATGCATATGTAATTGTCTGTCTTTTAGAATAGAGTTATACTTGTCACACCAGAGTGCATATGCAAATAGGTTATTGTGCACTGGTAATTATAGTGGATTTCTTCACTATTACTCTTTCAAGAGTTCCAACACATGTACCTATTTATAAACCCTTATCAATGATTTTTTTCAATAATTGTGGTAGAGAAGCTACAATTTGATGGATCACTGAGCCATTCTAGTCCTAAAAAATGTAACTTCAAGTTTATTGTTGGTAATATCCCCGCTTGCTTATGTTTTATGGTTTGTTCTGCTGGATTTTCTATGGATATGCAACAGCTGAATGCTCAACCTCCTTGCTGGTTTGATACTATGATCATCAGTCCTGGATTCCCATTTGACTTAAGAAAGAATCAACAATATGCTTTTTCAACTTATTGGTGGGGTGTTTTGGACAGATTTGGGAGGAATGAACTCAAAAAGATTGTTCAGAGTTAGTTTCTGATGTGTGTTTTTGATAGTCTTGAGAACATCGATCATGAAACAATGTTTTTGAAGTGTCTGACTTAAGAATAGACAAATTTAAGGAACTTAGCTTGCTTTATCTACAAGTGTATTGGATGAAGGTCCAAATATCATGCTCTATGTTATCCTCATGAATAGTAGTTACTAATTATATGATATGTGCATAATTTTGTTTAAATATTTTATGTTAGATATCCATGTTTCTATGCTATTCTTTATCATTATCATTGTTATTATTAATATGTGTTTGGGGGGTATTATTTGATGGCAGCTTAAGATTTGCACAAATTATGCTTTAAATTTATCTAAATATCTAATAAAATGTTTCATTTGTTGTTTTCGTCATTTGCTTAATTGTTGCTGTTGTAAATTGTGGTATGTTGTTACTTATGGCCACCAGCTTCATGGACTTCATATGCACTGCTTTCCTTTTTCCTTTTCTTGGGAAATTTAACGTACAAAAATTTCGAAAGTTGGTGCCCTCTGAAATTCATTTCAACTTTGCAGCTGCTGGAGAGTGTAACAGAGAAATTTGATGCAATAATATCTTCATTTACTCATTTGGACAAAGAGTTCTCTCATATGCTGCAGATGACAAAATCTTACAAGGTTCTAGAAAGTGTTGAAGGTTCAGGCCTGAGAAATGGTATTGACATGGAAGCAAAGCTAGCGTGGGCCACTTTACATTCCCTTCTTCATTCAGACAGAATTTCTTACCGCCAGAATGGATATACTTGGTTGGGGGATCTGCTTATTGCAGAGATTAGTGAGGAAAAAAATGGAAGCATTTGGTCAAATATAAAAAATCTGCAGCAAAAGATTGCTCTTGCTGGTGTTCAAGATGCCTCATCTGCTTCAGATGTCCCTTTATCCATTTCGCTGATGTGCGGACTTTTGAAGTCAAGGAACTACATTATTAGATGGGGCTTTTTGTTTGTTCTAGAAAGGCTTCTCATGAGGTGCAAATTTTTGTTAGATGAGTATGATATGCAGCACTCGAATGGCGGTGATGTTGGGCATGTAGAGAAAGGTAGCCGTCTTGAGAAAGCTAATGCAGTGATAGACATTATGAGCAGTGCCTTGTCCTTGGTGTTTCAGATTAACGAGACTGACCGCTACAATATTTTGAAGGTAATTGCTTGTAGAACTAGGAATAGATATTATAAGCACAAAGGGCAAGCCTCTTAGTTTTATATATTGATTGAAAACATGCTTAAGTAACCATAATTTGGATATTTGGAGATCACATGGTGAACTACTTTTACATTTGATAGAGTTTGACAAAAAATGTCATTTTGAATCACCTATTGCTTGCTTGTTTAGCATTGCTTTATGAGAAACTACCAGAATCCAATTTACTTTGTTTGGGCATATTAATATTGGGGTGTTTGATTTTTTATTTAGATGTCCTATGTCCTTTGGTCTGAGCAATTTAATGCAACATATTCTTAGGAAAGGTTTTATTGACATTGTTCTGTGCAGTATGCTTGTCTGAAGAAAGCTAATTGAAGATTTAATATATGTACGGATACATATGAAAAAGCAGTTCAAAACAAAGTATTTCGGCCCAAATATTATTTCTGTTAACAAACATAGGAGGATATGCTAAGTTGTAATCAGTAAATAAGGATTTGCTTGTGGAATCTATTGGTTAAAGAATATATTTATATCACCCTTTGTCCCTCACCTATCTGCTGCTTGTAAACAGATGTGTGAGATACTATTATCCCAGTTGGGCTTTAGAGTTCCTCCAAATGCAATGTCCTTTGGAGATGATATACACCTGAATAGAGCTTCTAGTTTCATCGATGATAGTAAAAAATTTGGTGCTAGTGATTGTGTCCCACAACAAGAGAATTCTCCCAGTGACGTTTGTATTGGAGAAGCTGATGGCAGATCGAACCTCAGTAGTAACAATCCTTTAGATCATGAGACAGCATCAATGGCAGCACTGCTTTTACGAGGTCAGGCTGTAATTCCTATGCAGTTAGTTGCACGTGTACCTGCTGCATTGTTCTATTGGCCATTGATTCAACTTGCCAGTGCAGCAACAGACAATATTGCTTTGGGTGTGGCTGTTGGAAGCAATGGAAGAGGGAACCTCCCTGGTGCCTCATCAGATATTCGGTCTACCCTTTTGTTACTTCTAATAGGAAAATGTAGTGCAGATTCTGCTGCTTTCCTAGAAGTTGGTGGTGAAGAATTCTTTAGGTGATTCTACACTTCTCTGATCCCAATGATGAAGTTTGCTTTCTTTCTATCATTTGATATATGATATGGCTAGGCATCTTTGTTTTGGCAGGGAGCTTTTAGACGATCCAGATTCAAGGGTTGCATATTACTCTTCAGCTTTTCTTTTGAAGGCAAGAATGCTTTTTTCTTCCCATTATTTTGGATTTCTAATGCAACTAAATATTAAGTTTTGCTAATTCAATTAAGTTGCGTTTCTTGCAGCGAATGATGACTGGAAAGCCTGAAAAGTACCAGCACATGCTTCAAAGTCTTGTTGTCAGAGCTCAGCAGGTAGGAGGACCTTGCTTAACAGATAGAGTTTAAAATATGGTGCCCTGCAATAAAGAAACATAGGACTTGGGGTTATGATAGATAATTCAATAGTAGAAAATTAGAAAATTAAAACATATGATTGGAATGATCAAATACGTTCAGAACCATGAACTATGGTGTTGTTAACAATCTTCTTAAAGGAGCTTTGAACTTGTAAATTTTAAAACATTCAGCAAACCTGCAAAGTGTATTTAGGTTAATCTAACTTACATCATCTAAATATATGGAGACTATATTTTGAAGTGGCAACCGTTATTTTGGTTTCTCTATTTCTAGTGTGCTTGAGAATTGCATCCAAGTTGAGTTCTTGTATAAATGTTAGGAGACATTTCAATTTCTCAATCAGACTATGAAACTACATATTCTTATGAACCTTGTCTTTTTCCCAACTCCTTTGTTGCTGACCACCCCATCATTCCTAAGTTTTGAATTCCAATGAATTTAACCTGCTAACTGTTTGTTGCTTTGTTGTTCTTTCTGCAGAGCAACAATGAAAAGTTGTTGGAAAATCCATACCTTCAAATGCGTGGCATACTTCAGCTGGCAAATGACCTAGGAACTGGGTTATAATCTGATGATGCTCTTCTGTGGATATTGATTTCTTTACTTGGAATCACTGCTAAGCAGCGTCACGTCACAGGGGCTGATGCTCCTAAGTTTTAGTGACTGGGGTTGTGTTTTCAAGTTTTATATGCCTATAGCAGGGTATGCATGATTTTTCAGGATGCAGTTTCTTTTAGATCTAGTTTAGTAACAAGGTAGGAGGCTATTCTGATATTGGATGATTCTGGAAAATCAAATTGAGCTAACTATACTTACTCCAAAGCAGTGCCTCTGCGTGTCTGGAATGAGATAACTAGAAAATAGTGAACCACATTAGCAATTGCTTCCCGTATTACTGTATTCAGATTGTACATTTAGGTAGTGAACTATGTTGGGACTTCCTTGTTCTGTAAGGTACATGGAGTTTTATCTTCAGCTGAAGGATTGTTAATGAGGCGCACAAGTAGTCCACAAACATATGTTTGAGTAGCTGATTCATTGATACATCTCCCTATCCTTCTGGCAGTAACAATGCAGTTCTGGGGCTTGGATACATCTTCAGGTACTGCAATCTAACTTGATAACGAAGAGGTCAATTTATGTCCTTGTTATGTCACCATATATATATCTATATATATTAACAGGTGGATTAATATACTTGTTTTGTCACCTGGTGTCTTTAAATGCATGCTTAATTATGTCTGTGTTTGTGTGGGATCTTTTTAATTCATTCTTAGACATGTTAAAGAGAATGCAGGAGTAGCATTCCATATTATCTGTTGATATTGTAATAATGTTGAAATTCATTATTGTTATTTTCTATTTTCATATGGAGCAGTCGGCATTTACATTTACAAGACTATGCGGGAAACTTCAGTAGATCCATTCTTTGTACAGAATCAGAATACGTCCAAGCCTTCTCGTTTTATTATTCCTGAAGGCGGTCTTGTGACTTACTTTTCTGATCGCATGCTTGGATAATAAAAATCTCAAGTTTATTATAAAACTCACGGTGTTCCATCACCTTGGCAGCAGTGAGAACGGAATCATCAGTGTCTTGTTGGTTTTTTGACAAGATAAATCATGTTAGAGGATAGATTGGATTGCAAGGCTTGGGGATTTCTTTTATTATTATTACTATTGTTATGTGGCATAACAAAGGTGTCGATTTTTAGGGGCATATTTAGTTGTGCCATTTTTTCTTGAAAAGTTTCTGGTTTATTTTTGACACTGTAAATATGTGGGTTTTTCTTTTAGGTTTTGTTGCTTTTGTGGTTTTTGATAACCCATCTCCAATTAGTTGCGATTGTTGTAAAATGCCTGTTGAGAAAATTGCTTAACATATGGCTGTTGAGAAATTTTGTTTAATGTATGACATTCAAATGTTTGATTTATGAAGAAAGTATTGATTTTTGAGAAATTGAGCAAGTGAGAATTGTATTAAAATTTCACTATTTCAGCCAAAAGGGGGACCTTTCATTAGATGAATGCTTCCTTTATTTTTTATTTTCCTTGCGGTTGATTGAATATGTTTCTTTTTTGTTTTTTTAGCAACTTCCTATACAAAAATTGCTATATGAGCAATTTACTTTTTCTTTGGAATTCTATCATTTTATAATTGAAAAACTTTATATTTGGTTTATTTTATACAACCATAAAAATTAGCACTTGTGTGGAATGGTCAAAGTATAGAAAAAAAGCAATATAACTAGTAATTTTTGTATTTAAGTTCAATATAACTTGTTACATGGTTAACGTTGTTGGAAGTTTCAGAAGAAAAAATATATAATATTTGAACCAAGACATTATTTCAAAGTTTAAAATATGTGTCTACTTTGGAAAAGAGATTTAGCAACCTAATTGAGTGCCCTCAAAATCATTTTGAAAATTTCTTGCTGAAGTGTTTTGTTTTTGTCGTTTCAATATTTGCATCCAAATCAACCTCAATTCACATATTTAAAACGCAAACAAGGTTTTAATTTCTTTTTTTTTTAATTTTTTTTAAAGAAAAAAGAATTTAGTTTTGATATTCAAACATAATTTACTTTTCATAAATTCTAGCATTTCGTATACGCTACAAGGAATGTTCTTATACTACATCAGCAAGTGGCCAGAACGTCGTAGTTCTTTTCAATCCTTTTAATCCTTACTCTTTAATTAATAGACAAATGTATCGAATATAAAAATTGATTATATGCCTTTCTAACTTAAAGATGCATAAATAAATAAATTGCCAATATTTAATCTTGTCAATTCACCAAGAAAAGGAAAAATGAAGAAGAGAGACAAAGGAGTTCAAGACAACTGCCTGTACAGTTATATTGTTGATGTCAGTGATGAACAAAATAACGCTATTCCATGGGAGCTGTCTCTTGCACACAAGTATATGTGTATGAAATGTGTACCAACCAAAATTATAGTATGGTGTTAAAATTTGAGGGAGAAACTACAATTATAAAGTCTAATGTCTCCTTCTAGAACTAACCACATTTACTAATGTACTACTATCTGCAAGTGACACTTTTTTCCCATCCAGACAAACCAGAATAGGTGAAAATCAGTGTACTTCAAATTGTATCATTCAAGAAAAGATTACCGAGAAAGTGCATAAGATTTTAGCTTATCTGCATAGATTGCAGACGGTAGCACTCCAACTCAGCATCCAGATCCTCTACTGTCACCCTTTCATGTTGGTTTCTTCCCTGTCCACGACCCCTTAAATTTCCATGGCCAAAATTACCATGAGTCAATTCCCTAGAGCCAGCTTGTCTTCCTCTGTTCCAGTAAAGATGAATATTATGCTTAACAAGGAACTAAAGCTTTTATTATTATCATTACCGCCAGAAGCAGGATAAGAGTAAAAAATATATCACAAGTTAACAATGCTTATTTTCTTAAGGCATACAGGTGAGATCAGCATTATCACAGATATAACCTTGTAAATCTCAGTTGATGCACTTTTATTTTCCAGATTGAATAGTCAAAATATACTTCACCAAGCACCTCATGAATCCATATTTGTTACCTGTCTTAACTGGCTCGTGTACAAATACATACTTGGAGACAAGACCTCTAATTTAATCTATGAAAAAACAGAAAATGCTTTTTCTTTCTTTTTCTTCAAATTATGAGCAGAATTACGAGAACTTTTAATGTGGTTTCAATTAAATGAAAAATCTCTCAAAAATTCTTGATGAAACAGAAGTTCCAGGGTTTGACTAGACATGCTAAACTACAACCATAGTGGATCAGTAAAAGAATAAAAGAAACTACAGCACCAAAAATTAATTTCCACATGAGAAACCAAAACCTCATCTCATAGTAGCTTTATGCTCCTTCATACATAATTATTAGTATTATTATTATTATTAATTTTTTTGGGGAAAAAAGCTCTTAACACAACACTTGAAATTTCAGTGTTTGCTGGACATAAATTATTTATTGGTTTTAGCTATTCTATTTCCTTACATTAATTAGAAAGGACATATACTGCATACAGGACAAACCGAAAACTAAATTTAAGAACTACAGTACATGATAAACACAGAAGCAATAATCAGAATTCAGAATTACATACCTTCTGATGGAACCGTTGAATCTTTCCAGTTTGTTATTTCTAGTTGGAGGTACAAGAGTTGGAGCATCCACGAGCCCTCCAACAAACTCAATTTTCAATGGCTTTCCATCAAGCCGAACATTGTTGTATTTGTTGATAGCTGCTACAGCATCTCCATGACGAGCAAAGACAACTTCTGCTGTTCCCTGAACAGAGGCAGACCAACTAAGCCATTAGAATATTTCTTTCAAAGAACACGATAAATGAAAATACGTAAACAATGTACAATGAAAATCTGTAAACAATGAAACACCTTCGATCTTCCACTCCTATCATAATGGATTGAATATTGTTTCAACTCGCCAACATCAGAAAAGAGGATCTGCCAAGACAGTGTTTATATCTCAACTCTGTCATCTACATGCCAATGTTATATGATTCACGAAGACATAAAGATTAAGAGAAAAAAAACAGAAAAAAAGAAAAAAAAGAAAAAAGATTGATACCGATATACCAAGTCTTAGTAAAGGGATAGCCATGAAAAATAACAAGGCATTAAGAATAATCAAGAAAATCACAGAATACCAAGAAATTAAAATTCACTTCCTTACCAAGAAATTAAAATTCACTTCCTTGGGCATCTTTGGATTGTCATATAAAACTCAAGCAACAAACTATACAAGCTGCTATGGCTGCTTTACTCACAGAATCCCATTATCAATTTTTAAAGCCTTGCTGTTTGTTTAGATTTTCATATATACAGACTCCACCAATCCTTACACAACAACAGCAATACAAAAGTTATAGTTTACAATTTCAACCAGCTTCATTTGTAAATTTTGACAAGCATATAGATATATGATTAAGTTTTCTATATACAATGACTACAAAGGAAATAGCAATACCTTGATATCACTGTTAGAAACCCCATAATCCAAGTTTGATACATATAATTTGGTGCTCTTCTCGACGTCAGACTGTCCACTCACTCCCAATGGTTGCATCAGCATTCGTCCCCTGAAGCGCGCAAGCTGCATTGCATTTTTACGTAATATTTCCACTTTCAGATGAACTATGTTCGCATCGTATACATCAAACAAAGAAACAGAGACCCGAAGATGAGTGTGCGCGTGATTTTGATATTCAAAACCCTAATTCTTGCTTGGTTCTTGAGGAAATTTCGGCAAAAGAAAATCAAGAAAAAAATAAAAAAAGATCAGCGATAGCAGCAAAAATGTGTTTCTATTTTCCCGTTCATTTTCTCACCAACCAAACGGTGAGGGGGGGAAAAAAAAAAAACACTCAAATGTCTGAAATGTTAAAAAGGAAACCGAAAACAATAGCTATACCGGATGTAGAGCAGTATAGTACGGCGTCGTTCTGGCCGGATTGCGGTTCTGAAAGCGACGCTCCGGACCAGGACCAGAAGAAGAGCCACCACGGCCTCTAGCTGCTCCTCCTCCTCCGGCTCTGCCTCTGGTTGCAGAATTACCATTGTAACCCCCGGTTTTCTTGTTTTTCTTGATGATGTCCTCCAAAGACATGTCCAGTTGGTCCGCCATTGTTGAGTGTTGCCGAGTTTTCGCTTTCTTCTTCGCGTGGTTTTGGAGTTTTGAGAGGGAAGGTGGTCCTTTTAGAGCGAGTGCACAGTTGACGCTTCCTTCAGAGGCGATTTTTCAGAGGTTTTTTCGTATTTCCTTCGAGGGCACGCACTTTTCCATTCAACCTATCTAGAATCGTGACGCGTGTTAGTTATGCGGGGTGTGCGAAACAACCGTAACTCTGAAAAAGGTTCTGAATTTCCAAGAGTAACCTGTACGGCTGTACCTAATGTAAACCATTAGGAGTATTTACCATACCTAAACTTACTGTTTCACATTAACACGTGAAGTGTTTTTTTTTTTTTTTTTGAATTTTGGTCTTTAGATTTAAAATTTTGATGCATTTTGATTTTTAAATTATTTTTATTTTTTTTTAGCAATTTTAAGACTTTCATTCAAAACAAAAAAAAAAGAAGCAATTTTAATATTTAGAATGCATTTAATATACAACATGCAGAGTTTTGTATAGTCTTACAAAAATAAAAAAATAAATCTTGTAAAGTTGTTCGATTTTGTAATTTGATTTATTTATTTATTTTTATGGTAGATACATTGTAGGCCTTAAATATGCTACAAATTAGATTAAAATAATTTTAGAATTAAAATATATAAAGAATTAAAATTTAGGTATCAAAATGCTAAAATAAAAAATTTAAAGATCAAAATGTAAATGTGAGTATAATTCAAGGATTAATAAAGTTTCAAAATTGTAATTTTTTTTTTATCGTTTACCTTAATTGTAATTTAAAGAAAATAAAGATAATACATAAGAGAGTTTTTTAATTAAAAAAATTAAATGATAATTTATAAATAAAAAAAATAAATTTAAGAGAGAATTTTTATCTTTTTGCGGGTGTTGTTTTATGTTGTCGGAAGATTTGCGTGCACAGCAAAATTTGGAAATAAAACATCAAAACGGAGGGCATTTTCGTCATTACAGGTTTACCGCCGCCCTAAGTTTCGTGGCCTCCTCGATTCTTGATACGCACCGGAAACGGAATTCCCAAAAAAAAAAAAAAAAAAAAAAAGCCCAGCGAGTCGTTACAGCTTTTCCTTCCTTGGTCTACGTTTTATCATTTCTAGAGAGAGAAAGTCGTAGAGAGAGAAAAAAACGAGTGACGATGGAGGACGAAGCCGATGAGCTCAGGGATGGAGCCGCGGCATCCGAGCCTGCTAACTGTGGCAATCCTAACCACCAGGAGCTCACCACCAACAACAAACCCTCCAAAGCCAGAGAGGAAGGCGAACTTTCTTCCGATGATAACGACGACGACGTCATCGACAACGATGACGACGTATTGTTTTTTGTTGTTTTTTTTCCCCCCCCTTAAAACCCTGGCTCATCTGCTTCTTTTATCTGGATGATTTTCGTTTACGAATTCGTGTTTTTTTTTTTTTTGGTTTTCCCTTGAATGTGGAAACAGTTTTACATATTATCGTTCTGTTTTTTTATTTTTTTTATTTTTGTGTTAATTCGTATTTGATTCTTGGTGTTCTGAACCTGGTTTACCCCTCAGGAAAACAATGTTTGCTCAACGTCACAGTGCACTAGTACCGATGCTCCTCCAGTAGGATCAGATCCTGTTCCTCCAACGAACAATTGCACCCAGGAAATTCAGGCGGGTAAGTCTTGCCAGTCGTCACGAGGAGAGAGACTAAAACTTTTATTGAGGTGCTTTCTTTGCTGGCATAACCTATACATAATGCCATTATATAAATTCATTTCCACAGCAAATTGCTGCATCTGTCTCGGAAGCTTATATTTGTGTGTTTACATATATATATATATATATATATATATATATATATATATTTATATACACATACACACACTTGTCTGATGTTTTGCATGTTAAACTAAAATGCTGATAATGTATTACACGGGTTTATCATAATTTAAATTCATTTTCTTTCTAGTCACACTTTCTGGTGCAGTACAGTCCATACCCCATCATTTTCTTGTATTTCCTATGAGTTCTAGGTCACTTCTTATTATTATTTTTTTGTGTAATTGTACTTTTGATGAGATTTGGTGAACAATATTCTATTCTGATATTTACCTTGTATATTGTTATCTTATATTTGCTTTACAAAGCATCTTCCTCTGTGTGTTTTTTTTCTTTTTTTCTTTTTTGGGAAAAGGATCATGCATTGCTTGTTCCATACATCATATTCTATTGAATTAGATTTTATTTGACAGGGATGGCAGTTTCTGGAATTAATCTTGTAAACTCTGTTGATATTCAGTCCCAATCATCAATACAATCTGTTGTTCAGAAGTGCATTGAGAAGAACCAAATACCACCAAAAACTGCAACGTCTGGATGGTGTACCCCTTCAGAGGCTACTGATAATCTGGTTATAAGATTCTCGGATGATGAAAGTGGTAGTGGTTCTGAAGAGTGCATAAAAGAAAAAGCTTTAAGAACTAAAGGCAAGACAACTAGGTTGGGTGGTGTTCAAAAACCACCTGTTTCTTCATATGCAAAATTGAACAAACAGATTTCTACATCTGTGAACAAAGTAATGCCAAAGAAATTGTCCTTCAATCGTCCTTTTGTTGCATCAACAACCAAAACACATGGAACTAATTTTAGAGGTGCTGGGCCCTCATCAGTAGAGCAAGGATATCGAATTGGAAGATTTAATTCCCTTAACAAGTATTCGAGAAGTCAAGAGCATGGAAATGATAAAGGTGTATGTCTGAACAACAGTAAACTTCAAGACTTGCGGCAGCAGATTGCACTTCGGGAGAGTGAACTGAAGCTTAGGTCTGTCCAACGAAGTAAGGAAGTGGCTTCATGCAGGGATAACGATGCTTTGACTATGAAACATGCAACTTATGGAGAAAGTGTACAACTAGAACCAAAAGAGCCGGATAAGAAACGTGCAAAACCCAGTGGAACTTATATGAACCAGCGAAATTCAGTTGGCCTGCAAGATATATCTAGAAAATCTACTTTACCATCTAAAGAGCCAGTGATGGAGGATAATAGTCTGCAAGGTGCAATTAAGAGTGACCATGGACTGAAAAAAATTTCTGTGGGTAGAACAGAATCAAGCATGGTTAAATGGGATAAGCATAATGATAAACATGTGGCTCATATTTCAGAAAATACATCTCTGGGAGTGAAAGATGGTCTATAACTAATTTTTTTTTTTTCTTTTTAATTTTGTTTCCCACTCTAAACCTTATCAAGGTAACATCTTATGATTTCTTAACTAATTGGCTGGTGTTTCCCTGCAGCTGCTAATGTTAATACTAAGGGAATTCAGTCTGACAATAGTAAGCAAATGGACCCTTCAGTCATGTTGCACCCAGTTACATCACTTGCAAATGTGAATTCCAATGATTTCACAAAGAATTTAGTAAGTGTTATCTTTGTTTTCAAAGAGAATTTTGTGAGTATTATAAATATAAGTATTTGCAGCTGTTAAGTTGTTCTTCCATTTCATTGAACTATCCTTGTCACTTTTGGCTGGTTTTCCTCAAATCATTATATGTTCCATATGGATGTCTTAAAATTTTATGGAAATGGTAAAAGATTGGTTGTCTAAGTCATTGGTTTTCCATAACAGTGATAAAGGATTGCAGGAAATGCTAAATACCATAATTGGAAAAGCTCACTTAAACTGGACTTGCCTATAGAACTCATTCTGTGCATGTTGCGGTCACTATAATAAAAACTTTATTTATGTTGAGGTGTTCTATAAGATTTATTTTTCCAAGGATTAGGAAATGTCTAGATTTTTACTAAGAAATTTGTCGTGAAGTTTTTTATGACCATTCTCTCAATAGTTATGAAACTTTTTTATTTTACTAATATTTTTGAACGCTACAGGATAGTCTGGAGTTGAGTCATCCTGGTAAAATTAATAAGCATAAAGAGCCAAGTTCTTTCTTGACCAAATCAGCACCAGGGAAAAGTTCAATGAGAAGTGGTAATGATGACATCTTATCCGGTGAGAAGATTCAAAAGTCCACATTCAACAATAGATGTCAGGTTTGTTTCTGGCACTTAAAGGCCTCTGATGTATATCTAGTTGAAAGAGTTTTGCCCCTTTGTCATTGCATTTCTATTTTCTGATTAATAAGTTATTTACCTATTATATTCTAGGCATCTCTAAACAATGAAAGCCTCTGGAATTGTTTGCCTAACGAAAGTGTCCCTGGACATAACAACGTGAATGTACAGTCATTGGTTGAAATGGAGGAATCTTTGGACAAGGATCTTGATGATGCACAAGAGCACAGACGCAGGTGTGAAATTGAAGAAAGAAATGCTTTTAAAACTTATCGTAAAGCACAAAGGGCTCTGGCTGAGGCTAATGCTAGATGTAGTGATCTATATCGCAAAAGAGAACTGTACTCTGCTCGCTTGCGGTCTTTTATCATGGACAACTCTGGTTTATTCTATTCCTCAAGACAGAATGAGCAAGTTGGAAACGAGTTGGGTTGCCTAAATGACATGTCAAATGATGTAATACCAACATCAAACCATCACTTGCAGCCTGAATATCATGGTTCTAATCCGCTAGGGTTTAATTCAAATGCCCAATGTCTTAACAGGCATGTGAATGGACAGCACTTGGGTTCAGAACCATGCAGTGAACCAGACGTTAGTACATCGGAGCTACTGCCTCATAGGGACAACACTGCTGCACATGGAGTTTGCTCTCCATCCAATGATCCAAATATTTCTGCAGATGAAGATGAAGAGACATTTCCATTTGAACATGAATCTGTTCAACCCAATTTAGAGTGTCATAGAAAGGAGAAAAGCTCTGAAGATGGGCAAAAGGGAAAAAATAATGAGTCAAGCAGAAAATTGGTGATTGATGGCTCCCAGGATTCTCTTATTCTTGAAGCAACATTAAGGTCTGAACTATTTGCAAGGCTGGGGAGAAAAAATGTTTCTAGGGATAGTGGTTCATGTTACAATATGGAGTCTGCAGTTGAACAAGGGGCTGAAAATGATGTCAGAAGTAATATAAACCAAACAAGAATTGAGTGCAGTCCACTCTCTGAGATAGAAAGAAGTCAACAATCTGATCATGCAGGTAACTTCTCTAGAACTCTTTGTTTTATATCCCTGTAAAAATATTTGGTGATTGTTTACTGTTGGTGTCCTGCTGAATGTAGAACTGAGTTGATTGCTTGGTGGGTTAATCTTTGTATTGTTTCATAGGATGAACTTTGAAATAGAACTACATTCCAATGCAATGCAAACTCTATGGCTTGATTGTCCAAGTGTTATATCAAAATGAAGGAATGGGCATTTCTTGTCTAAAGGTAAGGAATGCCCATTCCCATTCTGTTAATACCTCATACTTCTCACGTATATATTTTATACTATAGTGGAGTTTCTCCTTGTAGTTTTTCTCTCTAATATTCTTTTTAATTTTTCTCTAGTGTGGGTTTCTATCTAAGTTCTCCTTCCCTCTCTCTTTTGCCCTTCTTAACTTCTCCCTAGCTTCTTTCACTCGAGTTTGTCTTTGTACTTCTACTCGTGCTTTCTACTCGATTTGTTACTTTTCTTCCTCTCTATATTCTTTTCTCTCTTTTATTTCAGCATATATCTGATTCAGTCGCTAAATGTAACAATCAATTTAATTTTTGATTTAAATGTGCATACAATTGTCATCTGATGATTGACTGTCATGTTTTTTGTTTGTGCAATTTAATTGGTTTGTTACTGTTTGTGGCCTCTGTTCTATTTCAATATTTATTTCTTTAGTTTTATTTTTATTATTCTTACTTTTAGGGACTGAGAGACAAGAAAGAAGTAGCACTGAGGCTCATGGTGAGATGCAGAATGACTGCTGCACCATAAATAGTTTGAACTCTCACTCCACTGTTAATTCAGAGGACAACAGATACTCCAATAGAGAAGGTCACAGCTCATTAATTTCTGAGGCCTTTTCACCTCCTAATGTCTTGAGGAGCACTTTTGGTCATATGAAAATTATATTTCCAGCGAATTTAATGGAGTTGCAGGCTAGAAATCAGCAGATTCATAGTAGTGATATTTATCATAAAGAAGGTGCTTGTCTAAACTCTAAAGAAGTACTATGGAACAATACAAAAAAAGACTCGATCCATGAGACTATTGGGGAATTATGTGGAAGAGAAATGGGCTCTTATACATCTAATGTAGCAGTTGATTCGTTTTGGCCACTTTGCATGTATGAGCTTCGAGGAAAATGCAACAATGATGAATGCCCTTGGCAGCATGTTAAGGACTACTGTGACACAATTTTGTACCAGAATCAGCATGATGATTCTGATACCACGGGTATGGGATTTCCTTTATTAATTTTGAAACCTAGTTTTTTTATTTCTTACACAGTAGAATGAATGATGCTCATGCAGATTATCTAATTGGATTAACAGTAAATGAGAAAACTTGTAATGCTGCAAGAAGTATTCCCAAGTGTCATGATGTTATGACGTCCCCACTATATCTAGTTGGCTTAGATATTCTGAAAGCTGACCTCCATTTGTACGAATCTGGACTAGCATGGAGAAATGGTCATTGCTGGCAGAAGTATTTCAGTCTTTCCCTGGCATTATCAAATTGGTTTCAAAAGGATTTACGTGCAGATGGGCCATTCTCAAATGGTAGTGATGGTCGCATAGAGGTCAATGGGAGTTGGAATAGAAAGTTATCGTATTTATTGAGTGATGACAGGATGGTCTGTTCATTATTCTGTTCTCTTTTTTCATACTACTAATGTTTAATGCTACTACTGTTATCACATCATTGCAATTAAATCTTCAACTGCGATGACATAGCTTTATTTCTTTGATTTGGTTCTTTGCTTAGTTATTTGCCCTGTATGAACAATATTTATGTGCTTTGTGTTATTATTTAAATAGTTATATAGTTTAAGAGAATATCATATTTATCATTCTCTTGTTTGTTATTGTGAAAATTTGCAGTCTGTTGATTATGATTGAGTTATTTGGCTAAAGCGATTTTTGAGTGGGTTTGAGCCAGGGTTGGTAAGCCCCATGGATGGCTTGCTGGAGTCTTTTAAATTGCTTTCGTGTATTCTTCTACAAAGATCTTTGATAATAAAGTTGATGCTAGTGATTTCCAATATTTATAATTTGCTTTTTAAGTGTATAATTCCTAATGTTGGTGTCTTTTACTGAGAGAAATAAGCCAACTTTTGTTTCCATATTTTTTATTTTCATTTGTTGGGTTATGAGTGTCAAATTATTTTGATTTTAAAAATTAGGCAGTGGCAGAATTTCCATCAAATCCTTTTTATTTTTATTTTCATTTTTCCTATTATTGCTTGTGCTTTATTAGGCCGTGTAGTTTATGAATCTTCATAATTTTGTAGCTCTTTAGCTAATACTTTTCCTGTTTGCTTTTGCTCTATGACTGGTTTTAATATTACTTCTTCTGTATACTTAGAATCAACTCAAACAGGGTTTGGCTGATAATGATCAAGTTCTGGAAATGGCTATCTTAATTTTCAATGAGGAGGTTGACAAACTTGAGGGTATGAAAAAGGTGTGTATTTGGAATATGAGTTGCATTAGACTCATCTTCAGAACTTCATTTCCTGTTATCTTACAATTTATTTATTTGCAGGCTCTCCCTGTGCTCTCTCGAGCACTTGAAGCTGATTCAGCATCCGTAATTCTCTGGATTCTTTATCTTCTAATATATTATAGCAATATGAAGTCTGTAGGGAAGGATGACATGTTTTCTTATGCGGTAAGTTATTTCATGTTTTTGCACTTTTATACTGTTTGGTTGCACTCTGGAAAGGCGTGTTCTCACAGATATTAAACACATCTTTAAACAGCAAATGCCATCTCAATTCCAACATGTTTCAAACTCTACTATTTTACGGCTATGCTTTATGGACACTTAATATAATTAATCATATTAGTGTGGAGTTAACATCTTTTTACATCACCAGGGAGTAAAAAGTTGTGTTGTATTTGATCATGTTAAATTTGCAATTTTTGGTGAGACATTTTCATCAGGCACGCTAGCGAAAATTTTATAAATCATGTAGATAAACAGATTTATTACTGTGAAAAGTATATAACTACAATCCTGGCAGTTTTCTGTAGCCTGTAATATCTGTTTTCTTCTTTATGAGTTTTTTTTGGGAATAGTTTACAGATTATTTTTATGCTATTTTCAATTAATAGCACAGTCAATGTCTCTATGAGTTAAGTATTACCAGAATTTGGATTTTTTTCTACATGTGAATTGTATGCAAAAAGGGGTGGAGTTCAACATGCTTGAGTGGCAGACAAGTTTGAGCTTCTTACTAGAATCATTTTTTATTAGCAGGCCTTATCCAACTCTTAGAGTTTTATTTCTTTTTAGCAGCTTCCCTGTTTCTTACAACAGGGAGATGCTGTTTGAATAAACAGGCAGAGATAGAAAGTGGGAATTCTGTGGCATTTTAGAGAATTATTTTCCTTTGTATAAGAGTCCCTTTCTACCACACTATTTTTCTTCTATCATTTTGTTTTTCGCTCCTGGCTATAGCATTAGACTATTTGCTGCTGTTGAAACTATAGTATTAGAGTTTGAGGGCATGTATCTTGTATTTTAAAGCATGTTTCTCCTATATCCCTTGAGAAATCTGGAATTGAAACATTAGTATGCAACACTTCTCCTTTTGTCCTTCAGGTCACAAACAATGAAGGATCTTATGAGCTCTGGCTAATGTACATTAATAGTCGGATAAAGCTTGATGAGCGGTTGGATGCATATGAGGCCGCCCTCTCTGCACTTTGCCGCCATGCTTCTAACTTGGATCGTATTAATGCGAGTGCTTGCATCTTAGACCTATTTTTGCAAATGATGGATTTTTTGTGCATGTCTGGGAATTTTGGAAAGGCCATCCAGAAAATATCTGGACTCGCCTATCACGACATGAATTCTGATGAGTCTCCTACTCTGTTGCTATCAGATACAGTCACATGTCTGACACTTTCTGACCAATGTATATTTTGGATTTCTTGTATGTACTTGGTTGTTTACAGGAAACTACCAGATGCTGTGGTACAGCAATTTGAATGTGAGAAACAATTCGTTGACATTGAGTGGCCTTCAATTCATTTGATAGATAATGAAATACAGAGGGCTATAAAGCTGCTCGAAACAGGATTATATTCTGTTGATGGACACATGAAAACTGAAGCACTTGAAAGTGATAATCTCAGATCTTTACATTTTTTGGCTATCAACCACATCAGGTGTATGGCAGCACTTGACAGGTCGGAATGTTGTAGGAATTTGTTGGATAAATATCTTGGTTTGTATCCATCCTGCCTAGAGCTTGAGTTAATATCGGCACGAGTGCAGAAACAAGATTGTGGGGATCGGAATTTTGTAGGTTTTGAGGAAACCCTTAGTAACTGGCCAAAACATGTCCCTGGAATTCAGTGTATTTGGAATCAGTATGCTGAATATGTCATCCAGAATGGAAAATATGATATTGCAAAAGAACTTATGGACCGTTGGTTCAACACTTCTTGGAAAGTTTGTTGTCTACAAAATACTAAATTGGGTGACATGGATGGGTTGCAAGGTTCAGCTGCAGCTTCAATTCTGGACAATCTTAATTCTAACCTCAGTCAGCTTGATGTAATGTTTGGATATCTTAATCTTTCTATCCATAAATTATTGCAAAATGATCGCCCTGGAGCTCATTTAGCTGTTGACAAGGCATTGAAGGCTGCTGTTCCTGAATATAAGAAGTTTTGCATGAGAGAGCAGGCCATGTTTTTGCTTACTGATGAATCACTATTGAGGGAGAATGCTCCTATCAGTTATGTGCTGAACACTTTGAAGCGATACATTATTGATGCCCAGGCACTCCCTGTCTCTGAGCCTTTGCCTAGAAAGTTTATTAACAATATCAAGAAAACAAGAGTACGGCAGCTTATGACTAACATATTCAGTCCAGTTTCATCTGACTGTTCTCTGTTCAACTTGGTTCTTGAAGTATGGTTTGGACCATCTCTTTTACTTGAGAGGTCAAATGAACCCAAGTATCTGGTAGATTTCGTTGAAGCCATCTTGGACATATGTCCATCAAACTATGAATTTGCTATGTCTGTTTGTAAGCTGTTAAGCAGTCACAGCAACTGTAACAATGTTAGTTCAGCAAGTATGTTGTTTTGGGCAAGCTCCAGCTTGGTTAGTGCAATTTTTCATTGTATCCCAATTCCACCAGAGTATGTTTGGGTAGAAGCTGCAGGCATTTTGGGCAAGATAATGGGTATAGAGGTCATTGCCGAAAGATTTTATAAGAGAGCTTTATCGGTATATCCTTTCTCTGTCAAGTTGTGGAAATCCTATTGGAAATACGAACACTGTCATGGAAGCAGCAAAAGAGAGGGGCATAGATCTTAGTTAAAAATTTGTTTCTTCGAAGTGTTAGAAATGTAGGATCAGAGTTGTTTTAGATTTTGGGGCCAGGCCAGTTCTGCTTTTTAATTTGGCGGATGGTGGCCTTGATTTATGAAACGTTAAAACTGTGAATTTAGGATCTACATGAAGTTAGTTGTAATGGGAATTTCACCAACATGGCAAGGTGAAGAAGATTTTGTTTGAAGAGTAGATATCAGTCAGAAAGTGTTTAGGTTTTGTTGTTATTGTTTTTTTACAGTAGAATTGCTTAGCTTATAATTTCCCCACATGTAACTGTAATTACTTTTACAGTATTGTACTTAAAGCCTATAGGTTTGAAAAATGATATTGGATTTTTTTTTAGTATATGCCAATTTGTCCTCTCTATTTTCTATACTTACTATTTCTTTGTTTTGTTTTTGTTTTTTTTTTTTTTTTTTTTGGTAGATTCGACAATTTCTTTGTTGACTTGATTGGTATTATTACCTGGGTGTTGACCTTTCCTATTATTAACAAGCTGATTAAAGATCATCTGAATTGTAGGGCTTAACTCATGAAGTTAATCTTTATACATATGACTAGGAAATATGGTAAGTTGATGAGGATAATAGAAGAATTATCTCTATTATATATATATATGAAGATGATAGTCGATGGCATTCTTAAATCTGATAACTAGTATATTTCGTTTCTACATAAATGGTGTAGCGTGGGGAAAAGAGTAATAAAAGAGAGAGGTTATTCTGGATAGTTTATTTCTGTTAAATTGATTGTCAGAAAAATTGGAACAGTTTGTTTTCTATGAATTTAATTATTTTGATATTAGTTAACACTCGATTTAATAATCTTGTTAAGATTATTTCAAAAAATAAAATAAAATAAAATGATCATGTTAAGATTGTTCAATATAAATCTAGTTTAATGACTCAATATATTAAATTTTGTTGCTAAAATTTATATAAAAATATTTAAATTTATTTCTATAATTTTGATGGTATAAATGAAAATTAGTTCAACAACTGAGCTCATTAAATTTGGTTGTTAATTTCTATAATTATAAAATTTACATGTTATGTGTGAATTAACATACACATGTTGTTGCCAACCCAAAAAAAAAAAAAAAAAAAAAAAAAAAAAAAAACCGAAAAAACCCAGTTTTACATCTTTTTATATTGAAGTATATATATATATATATAACCTAGTTTCATATTTTAGTGGGGCTTAGGTTAAGTTAAACCTCCCGATTAAACCCGTTGTCCCGACCAATGCTCTGCTGTAGTAGGCGTTGCACACTTCAACTCGCTTCCTCAGCAGCCATACACTGTGTCTCTTTTTCGTGTTAGTGGTTTTAGGGTTTGCTTTTCTGAATTTCAACAGCATTTTCGGTGGTTTTCTTTTTCTGCGAATTTTAAAGAATTGGAAAATGAAGAATCTGAAGCTGTATTCGGAGCTGTTACTGAACCTCGATTTGCAGTCCAAGGAAGAGTCTATACTTTTCTCCGCATTTGATATCGAACGCAGCCGCTTATTCTTCGCTTCCTCTGCCAATTTCCTTTATACTCTTCCTCTGTCTTCCTTCCAGGTTAGCTCTCTTCCTCTCCTTATATATATATATATATATATATATATATATAAGCGTCAAAGTTTCGAACTTGGTTTTTGGAGGGACGGTGTTGGGGAACTTAGGATATGGCGTTAGGTTTTGAGTGAAACTGATGAATGTGTTCATGTACTCGTACTTTGCTGCTTACAATTAAAAAGAGAGGAGCTTGAAAGTTTGTACATAAGAAAAAAAAAAAAAAAAAAAAGGCTTGTAGAAGGATACTGCTTGTCTTCTGTTTTAACTTGCCGCTGAAAAATAAGTTGTGCGCCATTGATTATGGCATATTGATAAAGGGCCAGTGGAATTTGTAGAGGAGTGGGTTTATGAGTTCGGGTTATTACCGTTGAGCAAAATTAATTGGAAATTGGGTCTATGGGTAAGCTGTGTTGAGACATTTAAAACCGTAGCTGGGGTTCATTAAAATATGCAAAAGCAATATGGGTTCAGTTTTAAACTTGTGTGAATGATGAAAAATGTTAGTTGGTTAGTGTTTCCATGTATTATTGTGCTGCTTTCGCTATTTGTATTATGGAGTTTTTTTTTTTTTTTTTTTTTTTTTGTGTATTATTATTATTGTTATTTTTTATCCCCTACCACATTTTTCGTAAAATAAGTTGATTCATTGACTAGAATGGAGCATGGAAGACAACCTCATCATCCATGGAAGTTGATCAAATCGATTTGGAACCTGGGGACTTCATCACTTCCTTTGATTATCTCATGGAGAAAGAGGCGTTGATGGTGGGAACTTCTAATGGACATCTGATGCTGCATATTGTGGATGGTCATTCAACAGAAGTTGTTGGTCAAGTGGAGGGTGGCGTAAAGTGCATCTCACCCAGTCCGGATGGGGATCTGCTTGGCATAATTACTGGTTTTGGGCAGATACTAGTGATGACACATGATTGGGATTTGTTGTATGAGACTGCACTGGAGGATCTTCCAGATGGTGTTGACGTACGTAAGGACCTTTTGCCATTATCCCAGATTTTTGCGTTGTTTGCAATTAACTTTGTTATACCATATTGCCCAGTGTCATGATCTTTGAAGTAGGGAGTTTTTAATGTCTTATCTTTTATTTGTTCCTGGTTATAATGGAAACAGCTAGATAAAGTGGAAATTGTGGTCAGTTTTTCGTCCTGGTACTGATATCAGTTTCTCATGCCTCATTTTTCAAACAAAGATTATCTTTACGGAGTGCTGTTTAGAAAGGCTTATATAGTAGGTTGCTTTATTTCTTTGGTTTGGGTCTTCTTCTTATGGGAGGTATGATATGTCATAGGAACAATTACTCATGGAAAATTTTTAAGCTCTACAAGCCTTTTTAGCTTTTTCAAATCTAAAATTATTTGTAGGTAATAAAAAAAAAATTTATGAAAATAAAAATATAAAAAATTAGGACGGTTAGTTGGTTGTAAATTGTTATCAAGAAGGCTTTTCTAATATGGTTTGATAAATTTGGAAAATTTAGTGACTAGA
Organism: Ziziphus jujuba; assembly: GCF_031755915.1. Lineage (NCBI taxonomy): Eukaryota > Viridiplantae > Streptophyta > Magnoliopsida > Rosales > Rhamnaceae > Ziziphus > Ziziphus jujuba. The sequence continues at coordinate 12,314,443 of NC_083386.1, forward strand.
TTATGGTTTCAGGTGAACCAAAATGTTGAGAGCCCCATTTCTTGGCGAGGTGACGGAAAATACTTTGTAACACTAAGTGAAGAGTTGAACTCTACTTCCTCGCTTAAGAGGCTTAAAGTATGGGAGCGAGATTCGGGAACACTGCATGCAGCTTCAGAATCAAAGTCGTTTGTGGGTTCTGTGTTAGAATGGATGCCTAGTGGAGCAAAAATTGCAGCTGTTTATGACAGGAAAGCAGAGAATAAGTGTCCTTCAATTGTGTTGTTTGAAAGGAATGGATTGCAGAGAAGCTTGTTTAGCATTAATGAACATGTAGATGCAACAGTAGAAATTCTGAAGTGGAATTGTAGTTCAGATCTTCTCGCAGCTTTAGTTAGATGTGAAAATTTTGACTGTTTAAAGATCTGGTTTTTAAGTAATAATCACTGGTATTTAAAACATGAAATTAGATACTTGAGACAGGATGGAGTGAAGTTCCTCTGGGATCCAATGAAGCCACTGCAGTTAATTTGCTGGACTCGTGGTGGCCAAATCATGCTATACAAGTTCATCTGGAATACGGCTGTCATGGAGAACTCAACTGCATTAGTTATTGATGACTCCAAGATACTTGTAACCCCTCTGTCTTTATCCCTAATGCCACCTCCTATGTATTTATTCAACTTTAAATTTCCAAGTGCTGTCCGGGACATGGCATTATATTCCAGGGATTCGAAGAATCATTTGGCTGCTTTTCTTTCAGATGGATGTTTGTGTATTGTAGAGCTTCCTCCACTTGATACTTGGGAAGAATTTGAAAGCAAAGAATTTTTTGTTGAAGCTTCCGTATCTGATTTTCCATTTGGATCATTTATACATTTTACATGGTTGGACTCACATATGATCCTTGCTGTTTCTCACTATGGGCTTAGTAATAGTAATTTATCCCGTGGTTCATTGAGTGAGGATGGATTTGTTGGCTTCTATTTGCAGGAAATTGAACTTGCATGTTCCGAGGATCATGTTCCAGGATCTGTCACTTGCTCAGGCTGGCATGCAAAAGTATCCTGTAGAAACTCTTTAGAAAATATGGTTATTGGCATTGCTCCTAATCCTGCAAAAAACTGTTCAGCATTTGTTCAGTTTTATGATGGAAAAATCTGTGAGTATATAACAAAAATTGGCATCTCCAGAGGAGCTGTGAAACATGATAATTGGAGTCTCTCATCAGCTTGCCCTTGGATGAGTGTGGTGCCAGTTGGGGACCATGGATCATTGAAGCCTTTGCTTTTTGGACTTGATGATATTGGGATGCTGCATGTTAGTGGGAAGGTTTTATGCAATAACTGTAGCAGTTTCTTCTTTTACTCAAATTTGGCTGACCAAGTGGTCACACATCTAATTCTTGCAACTAAGCAGGATTTGCTTTATATTGTTGACATAAATGATATATTGAATGGGGAGTCAGAAATAAAATATGAGAACTTTATTCATGTTAACAAAAGGAAAGAAGAAGATAACATAAACTTCATAAATATATGGGAGAGAGGTGCCAAAATTGTTGGTGTTCTGCATGGAGATGAAGCTGCTGTCATATTGCAAACAACTCGGGGAAACCTTGAATGCATTTACCCAAGAAAATTGGTTCTGACGTCTATTTGCAATGCATTGGTCCAGCGGCGCTTTAGAGATGCACTACTCATGCTGAGGCGGCATAGGATTGATTTTAATGTCATTGTTGATCATTGTGGTTGGCAAGTATTCCTCCAATCAGCTTCAGAGTTTGTTAGGCAGGTTAACAGTTTGAACTACATAACTGAGTTTGTTTGTGCCATAAAAAATGAAAACATTATGGAGACCTTATATAAAAACTTTAGTTCTCTGCCTTGCCTGAAAGGAAGTAAAGATTTTCAAGCCAGAGATTCTGTTGGTCCTGATAGCACTAACAAGGTTACTTCCATCCTGGCAGCCATAAGGAAGGCTCTTGAGGAACAGTTACCAGAGAGTCCTGCAAGGGAGCTTTGCATTTTAACAACTTTAGCTCGTAGCAACCCTCCTGCTCTTGAAGAGGCTCTGGAGAGAATAAAAGTTATCCGTGAAATGGAATTACTAGGTTCTATAGACCCAAGGAGAATGTCTTTCCCCTCTGCTGAAGAGGCCTTGAAGCATTTATTATGGTTGTCTGATACTGATGCTGTGTATGAAGCTGCTTTAGGCCTTTATGATTTGAACCTTGCAGCAATTGTGGCCCTGAACTCTCAGCGGGACCCTAAAGAATTTCTTCCTTTTCTGCAAGAACTGGAACATATGCCTGTTGTGTTAATGCGTTACAATATTGATCTTAGGTTGCATAGATTTGAGAAGGCTCTCAAGCACATTGTTTCTGCAGGGGATGCGTATTATTCTGATTGTATGAACCTAATGAAGAAAAATCCTCACCTTTTCCCATTGGGGCTTCAATTGATCAATGATCCTTCTAGAAGGAGGCAAGTCCTTGAGGCTTGGGGAGATCATCTTAGTGATGAAAAATGCTTTGAGGATGCTGCTACAACTTATTTGTGCTGTTCCAGTTTAGAAAAGGCTTTTAAGTCATATCGTGCTTGTGGCAACTGGAGTGGAGTGCTTACTGTTGCTGGGCTCCTTAAACTGGGAAAAGAAGAGATAATCAAGTTGGCTCATGAGCTTTGTGAAGAACTTCAAGCTCTTGGTAAACCAAGGGAAGCAGCAAAAATTGCGCTAGAGTATATTGGAGACGTTAACGCTGGGATTAGTTTGTTAATTAGTGCAAGGGACTGGGAGGATGCTTTGAGGGTTGCTTTTATGCACAATATCCAGGATTTGATTTCAGAAGTGAAGAATGCCTCCCTGGAGTGTGCAAGCTTGCTTATTGGTGAATATGAGGAAGGTTTAGAGAAAGTAGGGAAGTACTTAGTCCGATATTTAGCTGTACGACAAAGAAGATTACTTCTTGCTGCAAAGCTCCAGGCAGAAGAACAGTCAATGAATGATCTAGATGATGACGCTGCTTCTGAAACTAGCAGTAACTTAAGTGGAATGAGTGCTTACACTACAGGGTATGTCTGATGTATTTTATGTTCATGACTTTATTTTTTACTTATTTATTTCTGTATATGTTCCATTCTAATTTCTTCGTTTTCTTTTTCTTTTAAATAGGTAAATTTATAGTTTTTGTATTAAAAAATTCCTGTGTCCATAGACAATGTGCTTATTGATTTTATGTTATTTTATTATTATTTTTTCATTATAAAATATATAAGTTGTTATGACTGTTCTCTCTCTCTCTCTCTCTCTCTCTCTATATATATATATATATATAGAGTCTTTTAATTTTTCATTCTTATTCTGTCCCCTATTATTTAATCCTGTTAACAAACTTTTGTAAGCTAGGGATCCCTTCAATTAGGGAATTTCCATTCCATGCATGGTGGACAGATGTAATTATAATTTTTCTTTTCTATTGAAAAGAAAATTTTTCGAAATGAAAAATTTTATTGATAGGATGATTAACTCATTGCTGGCAAGAACCTGTAGGATACCCCCTACCTATAAAATGTTAACCTTTTGCTTTACATTTATGGCATAAGTACATGTTTGGGTCAATATGTATCCAAAGTGTTGTAGAAATCGTTTGGGCTCCTTAATTTCCATCACATTCTTCACATTTTGTTATATTTGTTTCTTTTCGCATGTTCTTTTCATTTTATGTCTCTAGTGTCTCCAGTGTGGTTCTTCCCTTAAGAGTTTCATACATTTCTTTTTTCTTTTGATATTAATTGTCTTTCAAATTTTTCCTCGTCTAATGTACAGAACAAGGAGTAGTGGTGTTACTTCTATCAGCTCAAGTGCAGCTAGCAAGGCAAGAGATACCAGACGTCAGAGGAAGAGAGGAAAAATTCGTCCTGGAAGGTAATTTTGTAATTCTTGATTCTACATCCTTTTTACTAATTGCTTGGTTATGCCTTCATCAGAATCTCATGGATGAAGTTATTAATTGACATTTTAGTGCTGGTGAGGAGATGGCTCTGGTAGAGCATTTGAAGGGTATGTCTCCAACAGATGGAGCAAAACTTGAGCTAAAATCTCTGTTGCTTTCCCTTGTGATGCTTGGGGAGGTAGAAATTGCAAGGAAGCTACAACGTGCTGGAGAGAACTTTCAATTGTCTCAACTGGCAGCAGTAAGGCTAGCTGAAGATACAATGTCTAATGATAGAATGGATGACCAGATACATACTTTGGAGCATTATACACAGAAAATGAGACTTGAAGTGCAGAATTCTGAAGCTTTCTTTTGGCGGTGTAAAGTATTCCCCTTTTAAAAAGTGAGTATTATGAATTTCTACCTTATAGATTCTTCATATCAGCTTGGACATGTATGGATGTTTTTCACTAGTGTTTGATTTTATGTAGATGAGGTGCGCATTTATTCGTTGTGGCAGCTTGAATCTGTGCAAATGCCTATGAGCTCCATATACATTGTCATCTGTTATTCCTTTTGAGCTACTTGTGCTCTCTCAGTTAGTAATTAGTATTGTGAATAAAGTTACTACATAAACATAAGCCTATAGGAGTAAATGCCTCCAGCAAACAAGCAAGCAGTACTGTTGAAAATATCTAGAATAGCAAGAGTCGTTTCTCTACTAATAGTTAATCGTAGACTGGAGAATTCTATATCTGCTCTATGTAATAATTCCAAATATTTTCAACCTCTTATAATTTCTGCACAGTAGGATTCCCTTCTTTGCATGGTCCCTTGCATGTTGTCCTCAAATACATTTTGTTTCAATATTATTGATGGTTTGGTCTATCATCTTCTGGCCCTAACCCTAAATTGCATAGTTCTTACTATAAAGACCAGAATGCAATTTATTTGGTTTTTTTTTCCCCCCCTTCCTGTGGCCCTCTTATATGTTCATACAGTCCCGATTTGGATAATACTTAGTTAAACCTTAAATAAATTGCAAGCTAATTCCACTATATCCTTTTCATTTTTGATTTGATTCTTCACTTGGGCAGAGTTGCATACATTTCTTTGTCATTGATCATTCTGTGCACATATTGTGGTGAAATGAATAATTTTATGGGCTTGTTTTTGCATTGGGGCTCCATGTCCTAAGCTACCTTCTTGTGTTGATACTGAGATAGGACAACTATTTGCTCGCGGTGTGTAATTGCAGAGTCTATGATCTGTGCGCCTGCAGCTGAAGCTGATATTTGGAAAGTGAAGGTAGCATATGAGGAGAGGAGGAGATTGGAGGATAAAGGAAGGGTATAATTAACATACCTTGTCTCCTTATTGGATCTTATACAGCCATTAAGCAGGTTGAATCAGAAAAGGAGGTTCCGAAGTTGTATGCATATACTACGGACTGTAGTCAAACGATTGGAATCATTCAATACGGTGGAGGGAACAGTTCCCTTTAAGCACCAACTTTTTGCCAAAATTGTGACCTTTTTGTTTAGCGGAATTTGAATAAGCCTTTTAATTATGTGTTACTTTCAAGAGTAACATGCAACGAACATAGTGTTTCACACACTATCATGTCAACAGTGAATAGTATTGAAGTTTAGTGAACTTGGTATTTAAGACCAGTGATTGCTTGTTCGTATTACATGCTTTTTCTCTTGCATTATACCATGTAACCATTAACCAAGATCAAGGACGGACTATGGTAAAATCTTTAATTATTTGATAGATTGTATCCAAAACCCCATATTGTTCTTTTCCATAGTTATATGTCTTATGAAGAAATAAAAAAAATATTATATATATATATATATATATACACACACATGATTATTTTTCTCCACGGCCCAGAACAATGTGCGACTTTAATTATCAAATATAAGGGTGAAATGGCAAGAGAATTCAAATTAATTGATACCGGGCCAACCCATCAAGTAAACCACTTGGTATAATTGGTGCATTATAGGCCTTGCACTGAGATAGGGCTATAAAATATTATTTCATTTGGAAAGCTGAGAAAATTCAAGCTAAGAGTGTAAGATTTACATGACTCTAGGATTGTATTTGAATCTGCTGTCGTAATAATAAATAAATAAACCGTGAGCAGGTTGGTGTTGAAGACTAGGAAGCAGTAAAAGCGAAAATAAATAAATTAATAACTTCTAAAACATAAACAATAGGAGGGCCCAACCGGGTTCGAACCGGTGACCTCTTGATCTGCAGTCAAATGCTCTACCACTGAGCTATGGACCCGTTTTGTTCAGGCAGTTGATTATATTAAAAAATATTTACTTCAAGTTGAGCCGCTTTCCAATTCTAACAAGCACAGAGGATCCTTTTCCTTTTTGGTGGATATTGGCAAATTGGTTATTCAAGCTGTTTCTCATGGCCTTTCTCGTTATGTTAGAGAAAGAGAGAGAAAGAGAGAGAGAGAGAGGGAAAAAAATTAAATAAATAAATAAAAGAAAGAACAAACAAAATGCTACGAGTCTTGGGGGGTTCCCCATAAAGGGAAGAAAGGAAAGGAAAGAAATAATAAAAACCCATTTACATAATTATGTAGCAAATACATGTGTAGTAAAAGGTTTATCTGAACCCATGGAACAGATTCATAATTATTGTTCTTTCAATAACTTGTTTTCTCGTGTCACCAATCAATTTACATAAACACATCACAGTTGTTGATGAGCAACAAATCACCAACCAAGATCATGTTCATCCAAACTTTTATCATCTGGCTGCATAAATTCATGCAAAGAATTTTCTGGGCCACCTACCTCTCATTCTGCAATCACCAGCACTGCAGTCCCAAGAATATAAATATAAAAAGAATGAACAAGGATTAATAAAACCTCCCCTAGTCCCAAGATTTAAGGAGCAATAGTCAGGTTCATATCTGTCTTGTAAATATACAGAAAAACCTCAACCTGCCAATCCTTCATTACAATGCATAGCTACTTTGATTTTTCCATAGGCTCATTTTTAATGCCAATAAATTTTTAGAAATATTGGAATCTATAGATTGTCTTGTACCATCTCTTCTAGTAATTTGCTCCAAAATTTGAGTATCTAACCATGCACCATTCATATGTGAAGATGTCATTTCTTTCCACCATGCATACGAAACAAGGGCATAAATAACACTTGCAAAATAATCTACCCTCTGTGCCTGGTTGACTTCACAAAAGAATAACTCCCAAATTATTGTCATTTTCAAATAGACAACAGGGAGTAAGTACATTACGCTATAAATTGATTGATAGTTCAGGTTCGTATTCCAATCATGGAGAGATTAAGAAATTTTGAAGACAATAATTAAATCATTTTGTAGCAGAATTTCAGCCCAAAAAGACTATTAAGGTTATGTACACTTACAGTTCCAAGCAATATTCCAATTTCGGTTCCTTGCTTATGATCCTTCTTTCCCTTGGACAAACCTTGCCAAATGCCACAAACCTGTGAACTCACCAAAAAAAGGAAAAATAAAAAATAAGAGAAGCACGGAAGAAGAACAAATGTATATACCTCTGTTCACAATCAAAATCTTGAACATGATAACAAGAGAAAAGAAAAAGGAAAACTAGAACACAATGGATAAAGAAAATGTAGAGAAATTAGAGATGAGGATTACCGTAGTGGTCAATTCAGTCTGATTCTTTCAATTAAGTCATCAGAGCAGGTGTCATTAAGCCAACTCAGCACCTTAGAAAGTATACTTTTTTGTTGGTATAGGAAGTGAGAGGCTTCGATTCATCGACTAGTTAATGACCACTGATTTCTCTGTGGTGAAGTTCTAAGAAATCCAATTTCTTCTACTCCCCTTCACACTTATAATGCCAAATGGGAGCTGCTATCATTTCTAAAATAATGGATGGGAGCAATCTGTGCATTTCCGACCAAAGTCACCAATAATCTTTGCAAGAGCATCTACCATCTTCAAAATGGTGAAAACGAACAGCATCTCTCACGATGATTGAACGGTTGGAGATCTTTGTAATATACTTGGTTACAGTGTGGCAATCCACACAAACACGAAGATTTTTAACTAGTTGGATGGTAGACCCAGGTTCTGTGTTGAGAAGAGCAAATGTTATTGCTAACCTTTCACTGTGATTGTAAAGAAAGAAATCTTTATCTTCTTCCTCCACATTTTGTAACACACAGCTCCTGTCAGGAATATATCCCATTTGCTCCATTTTCTCAAGCAGATTGTTCCAAAGCAAATGCATGCTTTCAAGCTGTGGGTGGCTCTGATCACCGGCCTGAAATGTGTGGACCTTGTTTTTAACCTCAACCCATGTACAACCTGGAGTTTTCTTCAACCCGGAGTCATTTATTTTTGATCTTGTCTTGTCTACATCACCCCATCTGCCATATTGAGCATATATGTTTGATAAAGCTATGTAATTAGTAGAGTTTCCAGGCTCAAGTTTAACAAGATGATCCAGGGCAACTTCTCCCAACTTCACATTGGAATGCATTCTACATGCGCCCAATAAGGCTCCCCAGACTCCAGCATCAGGTTTCATAGGCATCGTATTGATTAGATATAGAGTTTCATCAAATAAACCAGCACGGCCTAAAAGATCCACCATGCAAGCATAATGTTCCAAATTTGGCTCAATGTGGTGTTTCTCATGCATCCACTGAAAAATATTCCTACCTTCTTCTACTAAACCTGCATGTCTGCAAGCAGATAAAACACTAACAAAGGATAGAGAATCAACTTGGACATGACTATCCTGCATAAGAGAGAAAAGTGAAACAGCATTATCCCCTTGCCCATGCACTGCATATCCTGTAAGCATTGCATTCCATGAAACTGTGTCTTTGTTTTCCATCTCATTAAAGCATTTTTCTGAAAGATTGAGCTTCCCACATTTAGCATACATATCAATCAGACTATTCGCAACAAGTGTGTTCGACAAAAATCCCATCTGGATAATACAGGCATGAAAAGCCATGCCTTCTCTTAAGACTGAAAGGTATGCAGCCGCAGGAAGAACGGTCACAAATGTGACTAAGTTAGGTGTAAGGCTCTCTAATTTCATCTGGCGGAAAGCAGAAATAGCTTCTTTGGCATGTCCGCTGTGCATATATCCTGCAATCATTACATTCCAAGATACTTCATCCTTCATCAGCTGGGTTCTGTTGAACAAAATCTCAGCTGAGGATATGCTATCACATTTGGCATACATACTAATAAGAGCATTTTTAACATGGGCATCAGATTCAAACCCAATCTTTATAATCTGTCCATGGATGCAGGCACCTTGATTGAGGTCATTTAATAGGGTACAAGCTGGCATCAAACCCACCATGGTTCCAGCATCTGGATGTATTCCAGACAACTGTAACTTATGAAACGCTTCCATTGTATGGTATGGATCACCATTCTGGCTATATGCATTTATCAAAGCATTCCATGTTACAACATCTTTACATGGCATTCTATTAAACAGTATTGTTGCAGGAGCAAAAAATCCACATTTAGCATACATTGACACTATAGCTGTTCCCGTTGAGATATCACAATCAATACAGGCCTTAACAGAATAGCAGTGGATGCTCTTACCTAATTTCACAGCTGATAGGTCTGCGCATGCTGAAAGGATACTAGTCAAGGCTACCCAATCTGGTTTCAAATTTTCATTCTGCATATCACGAAAGAGAGACAGTGCCTCTTCAGAATATCCAGATTGTACACAAGCAGATATAAGTGCAGAGCATGCAATTAAATCTCTTCCCTGAAGTTCTCCAAACAACTCTTTAGCGTTCTCTACTTCTCCACACCTTGCATACATTGTCATGATAGGAGTGGCGACCAAAATATCTGAATTTAGCTCCTCTTGAATAGCACGATCGTGAATTTCCTTCCCCTTTGCTAAATCTTTCAACTCAGCAGCAGCCAAGAGAGCACTTATGACTGATACCTGATTCATCTTAAGATTTTCTGCTTTCATGCAATCAAATAATTCCAAAACCTCCATAAAAAATTTGTTAAAGGCATAACCTGCCATCATTGTTCCCCATGACACATCATCACGTCCCTGCATCAGGCTGAAAATCCGGAAAGCAGCATTAACATCTCCACACTTAGAATACATATCAATCAACCCATTTGAAACTGCAGGGCCAAAATTCCTTCTAACCACATAACCATGAATAGATCTACAGGAATCAAAATCTGCTAATCTTGAAACAGCTGGAACCAAGTTCAACAAGCTCACTGAATTCGGCACTAAACCCAACAACGGCATGCTACGGAAATAATCCAATGCCTTACTTGGATCCGAGCTTTGTGATAAACCTGCAATCATGGCATTACAAGCCACAGCATCTTTACTAGGTAATCTATCAAACACTTCACTTGCACTCCTTAACTGACCCATTTTGCAATACATATCAACGAGACTAGTCCCTATAAATAAATCACGGTCGAGCTGCCTGCGAGCAATCTCACGGTGAACTAAAACACCCTCTTGCAAATCCAAAGCACCAGTACACGCTTTCACAACAAAATTGAAGGTATACTTATCCGGTTCCAGACCCTGTTCTCCCATGCAATGGTACATCCTCAAAGCATCTTTATAGCAGCCTGATCTTGTATAAGCTCTGATTAAAGAGTTCCAAAGAATGACACTTGGGTTTGGCGTGGAATCAAATAAAAAACGAGCCACAGCACATTTTCCAAAGAAAGAGTAGGCATTGATGAGATGGGTCACACTGGAATGGTCTTGTTTCAGGCCTGAGACTATCAAGTGGCCATGGATTTGAAGCAGGGACTTGAAGTCCTCGCATGAAGCGAGAAGGCGAAGGTAGTGAGAAATGGTGGAGGGCAGGGGAGGAATCTCAGAGGGTGTTCTACTTGTGAGTGTGTGGTATGGTCTACGTAGTAGTGCAAGCTTAAGGATCATAGTTTTGGGTATTTTCATGCAAGCCAAGCAAACCTTTTTCGTTCTTCAACTTTCTTGTATAAAGCTTTAAAGAGCTGGGCTTTGACTGACAACTCCCGAATTGTCTCTTTTATCAGAAAAACGTAAACAAACTCAATTGGCCAATTTTCACCCAAAATTTCACAAACTTATTATGATAAAATAATAATAATAATAATAAATGTCATAAATTCAAATTTAAACTAGATAACATTATCAATTATTAAAATAGGATAAAAACATTTAATTTATGTTGGATTACTTATATAGAATTCTGCTAAGTCCATAATATGGCTCATAATTTGTTGAATTAATAAATTTTATGTTAGCTTAATAAAATGTGTGATCACATAATTTTAATTTCAGTTTATGATGATTCTTAAAAAAAAAAAAAAAAAAATCAGAAAGTGTTTGACAACAAATTAAACTTTTTTTTAATTACCCAAAAAAAATTTAATTAATTAATTCATGAGTTATTTTTTAAATTTTTTTTTTTTTTGTTTTTTTAATAAAACTTTTTAAGTATCAAAATTTGACTGACGTTTACATGTAAAAATTGAAGTAGCAAAGAAGTCCCCAGTATAAAAATCGCTTTTCCAAAAGTCGTTTTCACAGAAGTAGTCGTCAAGAAGAGGAAAGCAGAGAGTGCAAGCTCAGAGAAAGAGAAAACCCCCAAATAATTTTATTTTATTTTTTAAAAGTTGTAAATTGTGAGGAAATAGTTTAATTAGGGTTTTGGGAAATGGAAATAAGAAATGTGCTCAAGGACAAGAAATTCTGGTTCGCATCGTTCCTCATTGCCTGGGCCGCCGCTCTCCAGGTTCAATTTCCTTTTCTTCTTTCTGATTGATATTCACGCATACTCTCTCTGTCTGATTCAAATTCTAACAAAAACCCTAATGCTCTGCACCTCTGATTAACTGTGACTGAAACAAGTTGGGAATTTTTTTTTTTTTTTTCTTTTTTGGTGGGATTTAGGGACACATGATGTGGCTGCAGAGACAGGACTCTTTCAAGCAAAAGTTTGGGAATCTCGAACACAAGAACGAGGATACTGTTGATGAATAAACAAAATTGTTACTAAAACACACTTTTGCTTCTGAAATCTAAAACCTATCAGAAAATTTGTATGTGAACAAACCCCATTACTTAATTTTTAGTTGAAATTTTTTTTTTTTAATTTTTTTGCGTGTTTTCTCTGGATTGTGTTGTGTGACTAGGTTCTTGCTTATGGAATTTTCAATTGTGGTAATTTGTTGGAAATAGACAGAGATTTAGGATAATAATAGTGAAAATATATATATATATATATATATATATATATATATATATATATATATATATATATATATATTATGTTGTATAAGGTTAAAAAAAAGAAACCCAAAAATATCTTATGTTGTATCAGGTAAACTTTGTGAAAGCTGAATTTGGTTCTAATGGGATACAGAGTTTGGTATGCTTGTTTGATAGTCATAAGCGATGTTTTATTTTTAGCTGAAGGATAACAGTCAAATGAAGTGCTACTTTAAAACTATTGATAATTAACCTTCTAAAACCAAAACTTAAACAATCAGAACAAGAAAAGAAGAAGAAGATCCAGTAGCAATTGTGTAAAACAGTTTAACTTGGTAAAGCTAATTAAAACGTCTATGGAACAGATAATTTTTTCTTTCTGTAGATGGTTGGTAAATTAAAGTGGTTATACATGGTATAGCTTCTTCTCACATGTCAGATATATCCAAAAACCATGCATAGAATTTAGTGCTGTCTGATATGTCTTTTGCTTGGATGGGTTTCCATGTTAGAAATTTATCTCAAAAATTACCATAGCATGAAGAAATAACTGCAAACAATGTTTCTTTTTTGCTCCTTTGCTTTTTGTAGTTCTGGAAGCACAAAGATCGCTGGCTGTGTCGCCTTAAAATATACTTTTAGTGATATTTTTTGCAAACGATGCATTTTGTTGATTTTAATTTTAAGTTAGAAATTCAACTGTTGCATGCTTTCCTTCTAGCTGTCAAGACTTAGGAAATTCCCAAGATGTGGTTTCAAATTTATTTTTATTTTATTTCTTGTATAAGTGAGAGGAGTAGGATTCTGAAATCTTTATAGTTTAGTGTTTTACCGGATCTTAACTCGGCTATTTACAGTTGCTACTAATTTTTGCATCTTTCAAATTAAGAGGCAGTTCATATAACCTTTACATCTATTTTGTATTGCTAACAAGATAGCAACTGTAAAGTCACTTTATGGGATTGACTCATGAGAGTTGGCTGCTTTGTTGGTGCACTATTGCCTGGAGAGGACAAAGGAGTCTATTCTGCTAGTCTAAGATTTCGTTTTTGCCGGAGTACAGACGCTTATTTCTCGACTATTCTGCTAGTTTAAGTTTTCGTTTTCGTCTAGTACAATTGCTTATTTCTCGACTGGATTGTATAAATCATCCATTTAAGATTTTCCTCTTGATAACTGTCGTTTGAAGTGTTCAGATGATGTTGATTTGTCAAGATCAAAAGCCGATTCTTCTATTTGCAATATTTACTTTTTACGTGACTGTCTCCTATTGTTCTTTAAGGTTTTTTAGCGGCTTTGCATTATTTAATTCACTTCCTTAGACAACAGTGTTTTCAAGTCTTTCACATATACAACCTTACCTATCCTTGTACTTCAACGGCGATGCTGAAGTTCTAGATTTACAATTTAAAACAAGACACCAAGATTTATATAGATATAATGTGTACGTTAATTTTCCATTGGGCATTGTAACCTTGTTTATATTGGGTGACTAACTCATCCAAGTGATGTCTTCCATAATAGCAAATAGTATATATATATATATTGGGCGAGATTACTGTACGGATCAGTTCCAACGCCGATATTAAGAAAAAAAAAAAAAACACCGGTTTTGCTGTGTATATGTAACAGTTTGCTGTATATATATAATAGTAAAACCGATATTTTTTTTTTAAAAAATCAGTTTGGAATCTTATCCTCTATATATGTATTTATATATGATACATAATTATGCAGGTGAGTGACACACAGATTTGAGGATACTGTGAGGATATATATTTTGCAAACATGTTATGAGACATGTATCCGCATGATATCTTTTAATCTCACATATTCTCAAGTTAGCATTCTTATTTAAGCAAAACTTTATATACATAAAAAAAATATTAATTACACGAGCAAACAGAAGTCAAAAACATATAAAAGTTCAAATGTTATTTCTCCCTAAATAAAATAGTAGAAAAAAATTTAGGGAAACATTATATATATATATATATATATATAAATCATATAGTATTATTCATAATAAGAAAAGGCAATGGCCGGTGGGCAGGCTCTATTCTTGATTTGCAACTGTTTGCAATTGTTGGTGCTTCAGTTTCAAATGGTTGACCTGATTTTCTTTAAAGGTTATTTTTGACAAGGACAGGGTCGGAGACTCTGCGGTATCACTGGTAATAAATTTACCCACCTAATAATACCCCATGGAAACCCCACCGAGAAAACAAATTGTCTCTTTTTTTGTGAAATAACTCTGATTTTCATTTGTGAAAAAACTGGGATGCGAAAATTAGGGTTTCAAAAGTATAAAATATACATATGTATTAAAAATGTCAGAAAAAATTTCAATCTCCAGAATGATCTAGAAAATTACCCCAGAAAAAGTTGTTAAAGCTCTGAAAAAAATTCGAGAAGTTTTAGAAAATCAACTTGAAGCCTTGAAAAATTACGGAGGCTCCAAAACAAGCCTCAAAATGTCTTTCAAAGCTCCATAAATATGTCTCAAAACCTTGAAGAAAATTCTGTATTGTCCAAAAAAACTCAGAAGCCTTAGAAAAATTTTGAAGGTCAAAGAAAATAGTTTTTAAGAACCATAAAAATAGTTGGCGAGGACTTATTGAGTCACACGAATTCGATTATAAATTTTAGATCCTTCTGCTTTTGTTTTTAAGTGTTTCACATATACAACCTCACCAATCCGTATACATCAATACATCAACAGAGATGCAGAAGTAGTTATATTTACATTGATATAATGTGTACATTAATTTTCTACTGGCCATTATTTGCCCAATTTATTGGGTGACAAACTCATTCTATCAAAGTTGGTAGAATGCATATTGCCCAACTTATAGTAAGTCACGTCTTCCATTATAGTAAAATTAATATGTAACAATGCTCATGTGTGCACAATAACTTCATTCTTGCATGACCAAAGAATAACCCTTAACTATAAAAGGATATAGAAGTAGCTTGATTTCATAATCAGAAACGCCATAATCCAAGTTTGAAACATATCATTTGGTGCCCTTATAGGTGTTAGATTGTTCATTCCCTACCATTTTGTTGCACACACTAGCATTGTTCTTGCAATTGTATTTGTATAAGCTAATTGAATGGTGTACGATTTGCTAAATCATAAAATCAAAAGTAAAAGAATAAAAAAATTAAAAAAAGTACAATATTTTGACAGGTGGCTAGCTAGAGGAGGAAGAGACTTAATAAATAAGTATGACCCTAGTAGGGACAGGGAAGCTTGCAAATAATAGAATGTAAATGAAACAGCAAGTTTTAAGAATAAGAACCCATTTAAGGATTGATGTGAATCCAATCAAGGGTCAAGACCAAGAAGATAGAAAAGGAGCAATTTTTTTATTTTTTATTATTATTATTATTTTTTTTTATAAGGATTGATGAGAATTCAATCAAGAGTCAAGACTTTTAATTAATTGGAACAAAAAAGTAGAAAATCTTGCTGGGTGCTTCATATCTTGCACGCAATTCTCGTGACAAAATGTAGAAAATCATTCAGTTTAAGAATTTCCTAATCATATATTTATCTTTTGTGAAGCTTTGAGATGTTGATCCAACGAAATAACAATTCCTTTATGCAATATTTTCCGTCTCCTATTTTAAATTATTATTATTATTATTATTATTATTATTATGAAACTGCATCACCGTATGCGATATATGTTGGTTAAAAGTTGTCCAAAATCGTTTTATACTCGTGTTTTATCTCCCCACTAAAAATCCTGAGCAAATAATAATTGTATTCCATGGGAAAATTGTGTACATCTTTTGGCCTCATTGACTGGTTTGGTTAGACTATACCATATAATTCTTCCTTCTAGACAACCCTAGAAATGCATGTGCTGTACATTTTTTTTTCCCCTTCTTTTTCTTCTTATTTTTTCTTCCACCCCTTTTTTTTTTTTTTTTTTGGGCTATGAATGCGTGTATTTAGACGTTTAATCGTATAAAATAATATATATTCCCTTAAAAAAAAATTTATGCGTCCCCACATAGAAAATTTCCATGCACATGACAAAGTCATGTTATAAAATAATCAAAGACAAAAACAACTCCCAAAAAAAAAAAAAAAAAAAAAACTTTTGCAATTTCTATTCAAAATTCAATAGTCAATATATATACTACGGCAAGTCAAATACTTCAATTAGTTTCACATATGATTTTACCGAAAGATATGAACACTATCAAGCCTCTTGTGTACTATTTATGTATTATTTTATATTTTTTCTATTTGGAATGGAAATAATCATGGCACAGACCAAGGGAGAGAAGAGTCGGTAATATTTCTTTGCATACTTTGTGTACGTCCACCTAATTTCTTTACTCTATGTAAGCACTTGACAATGATCCCTAGCTTGGTAGAAAAAATATATTTAGTAGACACGTTGTGTAATTAATAAATTTCGTATTTCAAAAAAAAATTAATTTTGTAATTAAACACTACTAATACATTTTGTTTATTCAGCAAAATAATATATCCTTTTACAGATATTCAGTTGAGAAATATCAAAATCTAGTTACTGATTTTTATTTTTTTTAATAATTTCTCTTCTATACACCAATACTTTATCTTTGTTGATATATTTAGTGGTTTTCTACTATAATACTTTATCTTTGTTGATACATTTAGTGGTTTTCTACTATATACAATTTATTTAAGTACAATATTACATGCATTATCTAATTTACCGATATATTTATTATGAATATGCGGATTATTATTTAATTAGTTTATATTTAGATACATTTTTTTTTAAAATTTACTTATATATTTATAAATTATATTAAATGTATTAACAAATCAAATAATAATACATATATTTTTAATAAATATATTTATAGATTACTTGATACCTGTGGCATTAGTCATGAATCTTATATTGTATGGCATTTATTTACAATTTGTTCTCACTTTTGTTATAAAATATATTACAAAATGAGCAGTTATGTAAATTATTGGGCTGAACTCCAATTTATTAAATTGTAATGTAATTAATCAAATATAATTTGAGGTTAATTATTCTCTGTCTAAAACTAGTTTGTTGAGGTTTATAATTTCAAAAAAAAAAAATCTAGTACTATTAAGATTTTTATCTGTAGTAGAATGTAGATTAGGAGCAGTAGAATAATTAAATTTGGACACTCTAACCAAATCCAAATTCTCAACCGGTTAAATTGAAAGTTAAAACATGCATAAATGTTTAATACGGGGAAAGTCAAATCCGTGTGGGTTAGGTTGACCAGGAAGCATAAATTAGTAATAGTAGCTCAACCCTAGAAAACGTTCGGGTTCTTATATATGCTCTATAATTATATAAGCTGGAAAAGTCAGACGCAAACTCACCCAAGTTGGTTCAGCTACCAAAACCTTTTAACTTGATTAATGCTTAATTTCTTTTTCTTACCTTTTGAGTTGACATCACTAAATTTATTTATATTAGGTACACCATGTAGTCTTAATTTGAGTTTGTAAAATTACATATTGATTAGTATATACTAATATATGCTTTATATATATATATATATATATGTATGTATTTATATATTTAACGAATTCAGCAATTGTTAGGAGTTAGGCCTTACACATCTAGCACATTAAATATAGAGTGTCAGAATTCAAACTTAAGATCTTACACGTCTCTAAGAGCATCTGTGTCAGAATTCAAACTTAAGATCTTACACGTCTCTAAGAGCATCTTCAATGGTTCTGTACATTTTATTCATTTAAAAATTTTCTGTCACATCAGATAAATATATAGGATTTAAAAAAAATCATCTTCAATCATTCTGTGTATTAGTTCTACCAAGTTGATATGGTAATAAAAAATAAAAAATAAAAAAAAGAAGCGGTGAAGGACACTATCTACTTTTGAAAACTCTGTTAAATAGACTGATTCAGCATTTTATTTATTTTTATTGATTTTTGTTAAAAAAAAAAATCCTACACAAGTTTTTAGTTTTTTTTTTAATTAGATATAATTTTAAAATAAAAAAGTTACATGTTAGCATTCCATAATATTTTAAACAGAATCTATTGGAAAAAAAATTGTTCAAAATATTATCTATTAAATAGAGAGAATGCCACATAAGTATGAACACTTTCAAAAATCAATACCACATAAACTCTAATAGAAAAAATAATTGAAGATGCTCTAATATTCGATAGACCATATTGAACTACTTCAAAAGTTTCAATAGAAAGTAGATCCACTATGCATATATTTTAACAATCAAGTCAATTCCATTCTATATGTACGTATTTGATAAGATAGTCAAATTCAACGGTGTATAAATTAGGACCTTAAATTGTCAATAATTTCTCAATTTTTGTACACATTTAATTTTGGATGTATCCATTTAAAATTTAGATAATTTATCAAAGATACTCTGTTAAATATTGTATAATTGGTTAAGAAACACTACCCTTCAACAATATATATATATATACATGCATGAACCTTGTCAATTTTCCTTATTACAAATTGGATGTATATATCCTTTAAAAACAAACACGTAGGATATACTTGATTAATATGAGCTGGAGAATATGTAGGCAAAGATAAGATTGATTATGACTCATAATGGAATTTGGATTTGTAATTTGGCGTTTTTTTATTTCGAAAGTGTGAAAACTGAAAAGTGACTATTTTGCTAACTATATATTGGAGTACACTGTACGCTATAATTCCCAATTTGCATTTTGTACTTATTTTCCAAGCTGTTTCTTCCTCTTTTAGTGGCTAAATTGATGATCTAAATAATTTATTCGACACAACTTTGAAAGGATTTCTTATTGCTTTAAAAACGCGCACAGATTAAAGTCATCCATATAAATCTCTAAAGTTAATTTATATCAATAATTAAAAAAAATTAAACAAATTTTTCATGTAATATTGAATTTTTTTTATATTTTTTTTAGTAAGCAAAAATTTTTGAGCCTGACTTCATGAACAGGTCATGAACACGGAAGAATGATGCAAACCAGAAAAGCTTAATAATCAAACACATAGTAAATTATGTTCAAAATAGAAGTCAATACTACGCAAGTCAAAATTCCCCCACTAGAAGTGTGTGATACACATACTTCTACACCAAACCACATAGACGACTCCTCTGTTTCTGACTTTTAATCCAATTTTTGGACTTGTTCACTAATGCTTAATTAACTCTTTTTTTTTTTTTTCAAATTATTGTTACAAATTTCCATATAAATTCAGTGTAGACTTAACTAGAACATTGTTTGGGGCATATAAGATTCAATAAAAAATTAAAAAAAAAAAACCTCTTGAAGAGATGGATTAAAAAGGTTGGATATATGTGGATGTGACTGTAAAATAATTATGACTAATTTGTCTATCCTGAGACAATCTGGTAATTATTTCAATTTAATTAAAATTAATAATAATTTTTTTAATAAAATAAAAAAGTTTTTTAATATATTAGATTAGTCCGGACGTCACCATTTACTTGATCTTCTTAGCTTATTGTTGGTCAACGGAACTCTCGCACATCCTACTGACTCATTCTCTACATAGCAAATGCGTATTTGTTTATTTTCAAATTTTTTTTTTTTTTTTTTTAGGAATTGTGTAAGCAGTTATGTATTCCGTTTCTTAATTATTTATAATAGGATCATATAACACGCATGCAACACATTATCTATTTGTGTATATATTATTTGCAGCCGACACTAGATCTAAGTTCACACCAATAATCAATGATTTGCTTCTTCAATACCAAGGGCTTTTCAAACATACATACTACACATTTTTCAATGTAAAATTGAAAATTACACCCACATATAAAATGTTAATCTGTCACTTCAATTAATCATTAAAAATTAAAAACATAAAATATTATTTTAATTAATAATTTAAATTTAAAATATAAATAACCATGTAATAATTTTTAATATTTATTATATTAATATACTGTTAACACAAAGTAAAAATTATGTATTAGTACATTATCAAAATATATATAAATGTAATTCTATTAGGAGATATTTTTATTTTTATTTATTTATTTATTTTTTTGGATAAAGCTATCCGGAGATATCTCATAAATCATAATAGAAGACTTTGTAACATGGCCAAGAATTATGCCTGTCACTTAGAATAATTGCCATATGTCATTAGTCATATCAAAATATGTTAAAAGATATTTTAAAATATTAATGAGTTTTAAGAATAAAATGTGCATTGGGAAAGCTATATTGCATTGAATTTTGACCTGCCCAAATTTAAATAATTATAACCATTCCAAGGGCTTTGTCCAGGAAAAAAAAAAAAAAAAAAACCTAATCCAACTCGGCATGCATGATGGGATATGACATATAGAACTTCTTCTCTCCAATTTGGATGCTAATTAATCTTATTACTTTACAAAAAAAATGTGAGTCCTAAACAGTGAATATTAAATGGAAAACCTGGTAAAATAATCAAATAAATGAGTGGAAAACCCAGTGATGTCGGGCATGCAAGTCAAATTAGAGGGTTAACATTTTCTTAACCACCAAGCAAATTTAACAAAAGTGGGTATTTTAATCTTTCATTAAATTTATAAAAAAAAAAAAAAGTCTGACCATAATATAACCTGCTTACACCAAGGAAAAAAGATAAATAATGAAAGCATATACCGTTCAACTATACTTGCACGTACCTACTTTCATCAGCATTCTAGAATACGTTTACTTCTACGACCATTACTGTATGTTTAATCGGTCATTCTTGGAAGATAGCAATTAACTATAGAGTTTTTCTTTTTATATCTATTTTAGTTTATTTTTCTTTTCCTAACCAGTTAGATAAAGATAAGAACGGTGACTTGTGCTCATATAACTCATGATTTTTCCCTAGTACACATTGTTATGGCCTTGTTTAAGATAATTTTTACTTTTATTTCTTTGAAAGATATACTGTTTTAAATATAAATTTAAAAGTTATACTTTATTATTATTGGTTGTTTTGGTTTGAAGTTATTGTTAGAAAAAAATTTTAAATACTTTCACAAACTGCTTTTGAATTAAACCATCAAAAAATAAAAATTCAAAATTCAAAAACCAAGTCAAACATGGCCTATATACCTATGAATGATAATAAAAGAGTAGTATTTTTTTATTTATTTATTTTTTTTTGAGAATGGGGTATTTAAATTCAGATTATGCATAAAAACAGTAGTTTTTAAAAGTAATAAACTTCAAAAAATAAAATATTCAAAATTATTTTCATGTTGATTAAATATGGTATTTAGAAATAAAATGGCTTATGCAAATTACATGGATTTATAATAATCTTTTTTTTTTCCCCACCAAAAAAAATATTTATGTTTAATTAAATGGGATAAGCGGCAAAAAGGTATCTATCTAGAAAAGTGGGGGCATCTTCTAGTTACGTAAGGTTGAGCCAGCTCTCCCTTCAATCATGACCATCCTCTTTATATACGACAAAATGCTTTGTATTCCTATACGATTCTTTTTATTATTATTATTTTGAAGTGAAAGCACATAATTAAATTTATTTACTAAATTAAAAAAAAAATCTTCATGAATTGCATGCATATATACTTTAATGATTTAAAACAAGCTCTCAGTTAAATAAATTAATATTATTCAATTAAAATCATTTCCAAATTTTGAAAATTTGTTAAATTCTTGCTGTATATACAAATATAAATGTGCATAATAATTTGAATGAGATTTGATATGCAAAGAAGTATTTTCCAATTTATGTTAAAAAGATACAGTAATATAATACATGTTAAAAATTATTACTTATTTATATTTGTATCGTTAGAAAGATATTGATAAAATAGAACATTTTAAAAGTTATCATATTTCTCCATCTCCAATGTTAATTAGTAAGCATATAAAATAGATAAACCTTTCACTTCATAATAGCTGGACAAATTATTTTATTTTTATTTAATTATTTTTTGTATCTAGAACATCATGTTATAATTATTTAAGAGTTAAGTCATAGGGGCTTGACAACATATGCGGCTTAGCTTTCAAACTACAACCAAAATATACTCTATGCACCCTTTCCATCATCCATACTTTCTGTGACCCCATATATATAAACACACATAATAGTCACATGACCATGACTGCGACAATGAAATTAGTTAGATGACGACTGTAAAAATTAATTATATAGTTTTAATTCTACAACCAAATGTCAACAGTATATATTTCTTATCGTAAAAGTAATTAAGTTTAATTAGCTAATTAACCCCAATAAATATTTAAATATATAGATACTATAATGTAGCCGGTAACAAATGGGTTATATACATATAATATTAATTTATATAATAACAATATATAAGCTTTTTCCACATATTAATATTAAAAATGGATGGGACAGTTAAATCATAATGGTTATTATTATTTTAAGTGCCTTTAAAAGGCATAATAATATATAATCCTTATTTGGAAATTAGCATGCCTTTTTATGCTTTAAATGCTAATTATCTTCAATCGTACTTGATAAACTATCAATATCATATGGAAACCAAACTCCACCAACTACACAATTTTACACACTTACACGCGCTCTAGGATTGTCTTCAATCTTATTTTTAATTTTCTTTCAAAAGAATCGAATAGATGTTGAAAAAGACACAAAATTAACAAAAGTGAGAAATTAATATTATTAAGATAAATATCTCTCAAATGTATTGATCTTCACGGCACTGTATAGTTTTCCAGGTTTTATTTTTGTTTTTATTTTCTTCTAGAACCGTGATGACTTGGAAGAAAGTTTTTCTACTTCATTATTGAAGCTGTGATTTTACTACTACCAAACGAAATGATGTCGTTGGCATGACATCATTGGATCAGGTTGATAATTCTTTTTTTTTTTCCTTTTAGGTGTATCCAAGATGCAAATTGTGATACTAGATATAAAAATTAATTAAGATAATTCTACAGTATTTTTCAGCTTTGTGTAAGGACATGCACCATATACAACCTAGCTATTACACTATCATAGCTTAATTTAGAAGTCAGAAGAAATTTCCTTGGTGTAGCTCTTAATTATCAAACTTTCGTTTTTAGCGAATTAGGCAATCACATATATATATATAATAGTGTATAATTTGGACCGAGTAGTCCCTATTAGATCAAAATTGTATAAATATATGTGGTTTAGTTTTGATTCTCGTTGGGCTAGTAGCAAAGTTTTTTTTTTTTTTTTTTTTAATCATAGTTAGTTGTAAAATTTTGAGGGAAAATTAGTTTTCCTTTCTGATGTGTTTGATTAGTAATAGCTAGGAAAAAAAATATAATTTAAATACAAAAACTGTGTAGATTAAAACAGATAAAATTGTGTTAATTATGAAAATACATAAATTAATTGATCAAGAATCTGAATAAAATGGAATTATTTTCCTGACATAAAAAAAAAAAACAGAAATATTTTCCTGCCAACTTTTCAAAAATTAAGAATCAAATTTTCCTTGCACCCACATTTTCCACCCTGCAGAGAAATTTTCCAAACACCTAGTACTACAATTTTTTTTTTTTCCTCAAAAATTATCGTACTCCGACCGATTGGACATTTGACGTACGTTCTAGAAAAAAGTTTAATTTTCTCAATTTGATAACTTTCAAAAAATAGGCATGCATGCATGCTCTTTTCTTCTTCTTCTTCTTCTGCTTCTTCTTCTTTTTATTTATTTATAATATTAGAGTGAGAGTTCAAACTCTGGATTATTTGAATTCTATTTTGTTTGATTAACTCCTTGAATTAAATAAATTAATACAATGTTTACAAAGACTTTCACTTAAATAGTAGTCCAAATAATTTTTATTAAATTTTTTTTATATGAGGGTGAAATTGAACAAATTAAAGGCAAAATGGATGCTAATTATTATTTGTTGCATGGTTTGATATTTTCTTTTAAACTGCAATGCATTGTCCTTTGATTGTAACGTTTACTAAATTCTTGAGATACTTATGAATTCCAAGGTTAGTTTTTAGTTGAAATAATTGTACATAACATTGTTATTACCAAAAAGGAAAAAAAAAAATTTGTACGCAATATCATAATATCATGTAAAATTCAGGACATATGGAACAGGCACTTGGTTTTTTTTTTTTTTTTAATGAAAATTCAAATTTAGATCATTATCTAAAGAATAATAATTTTTATCATTGGACTATTCTTATATTATCTAAGGAATAATAAATTTTATCACTGGACTATTTTTATAAGGACGCCACTTTCCTTTTTTTTATTATTATTATTGACTTAATTATATAAATCCTCCTACTTTTAAAAGTGTAATTATTTATATAATTCTTAATTCAAAAATGTAATTATTTTTATATATTTTATAGTATACTATTTTTTCGAACAATAATCTTGATGTTGGATATCCCCAAATCCCAATATATATATATATATATATACATATACAAAGTTTAATTAATACATTTCAATAAAATAAAACAAAAAAGTTGAATATACTTCATTGCCTTATAATTTTGCCTAATTCACTCGAGAATCTTTAAGTTTTTTTTTTTTAATAAAGCCAAACAATTTAGTTTCCAAATTACCATTCCACTATCATTCATATTTATAAGGCCGATGTTAAATTTCAAATTTCCAAATTACAATATATATATATATATATATATTAGGATGATGCTAATTTATATACTTTATGTTAAATTCACACTAGAGTTCTCTAGTAATAGGACTATACCTTATAAGATAAGTAATTTGACAACAGAGTTATTGATAAGTACTTATTATATGAATAATTGAAAATGCATAAACACTTATAAATGGGGAGCTCCCTTGACTCCAAAGCTTGAACTCCATTAATACTCAAGTAAGCTCAAGTTTTTAACTTAACCAACCATTTTTTTTTTTTCTTGAGCAAAGCATAAATTTCTCTAGCTTTATTAATGAATCTCTTTCCGGTGAGGCTATTTTTTAGGTTCATTGTTGTGGTTGTAAAGATTTGGCGGTCTATGAAGGTAAATTTGGTTGTAATTATGGTAGTCTTGATGAATGAAAGTTTAATTGGTCCAATGACTCTGACTATAGAGCGAGGTACATAACTAAGGAAGTTTGGTATCAATGACTGTGATACCTCTGATTGTGAAGTATATATATATGATCTGGCGAAGGTGGGTACTGATACATAGATAGCCATGACAATTTTATGGAGATCATGATCAAATAGATAACAACAAGATTGAGTGAGAATTTAAACATTTCCACACTTTCGAAGTGTTTCGATTCATAATTTCAAATACAAAAATAATAATAAATAAAAAGAAAAGAAGGAAGACAGAAAGAAGTAGATAAAAGCCAATAAACTAATTTCAAAAATTACGATAAATTGACTTAAAATTGGAAAAATAAAAACAGAGTTAATTATTCAATGTTCAAATCAAACTCTTACAAGTAAGTACATGCAAATTAGCTAGCCAGCTTGCTTCTCCCTTCCCTCTCTATTCTTATTATTTGACTTTGAATTCCGTACTACCAAACCAATATCTTTTTATTCTTATTTCTTTTCTTTTTTTTTTTTTCTCTTTTTCCAAAAAAAAAAAAAATCTCCCAAAAACACATTTGTTCTTCTGGTATAAAGAACATAAAATATAAATTAAATAAAAAAGATCCGATTGATTTATACCAAATTGGTAGCATGCATGACAATTTATCAAGCTATTATATTAGTTTTTTTTTTTCTTTGGTGTTATATATTGATATATATATATATATATATATATTGGAAATCTACCTTACATTCTAGAAAAAGATAAGGGCTTCGGGTGGTTTAACTAATTAATTGAAACACATAAAATTTCTCTATGCTCAACAATTTCTTTGCCGAACATATTTTCCTTCATTTCATGATTTTGATCAAATTAATTCGTCCAGCTAATTATAAACGATATCAAAAACAGTTAAATTAAAAAGGTATAAAAAAAGACCATCATAAGTATGCTTTCAATTTATGTAATATTAATAATAAACAAATATAATTGTACACAGTATATAAACATAGCAAGAGAAATCAAGAAAAAAACTGACCCAAAAAAAAAAAAAAAAACAATGAAGAATAAAGAAGAAGAAGAAAGAAAAGAAAAAAAAAAAAAGAAAAAAGAAGAAATATAAGAGCAAACCTGGATCCTAATATCCTATATGTAAAATTTAAAAAAAAAAAAAAAATTGTGATAATCACAAAAAACAATTAACAAGTGAAACAGTACTCTTCCCCAGCTGAAGGATCTTGATGTCGTTCTCTAAAGGCGTCAAATTCAGATCCAAACACAAAACTCTTCTACTGTTATTATCTGTCTTCTTCACCACCGGTACTACTCTCGTCGGAGAAGAAGAAGAAGAAGAAGAAGAAGAAAAGCGATCCTGCAGAGGAAGACGAGGAGAAGAACCTTGGTTTTCGTTCATTGCGGCTCTGTGCCTCCTCATGTGACCTCCCAAGGCCTGTCCTATGGCGAACTCCAGTCCGCACACGCTGCACTCGTGAGTCTTAGGCTTCATCGGCGACGAACCTTGAGATTGGCTATTATCGGAGCTTCCATCTCCGGTCAACCTTGGTTTCTTATGGCTAGCCCTATGACCACCCAAGGCTTGAAACGATGGAAATGTCCGGTTACAGGTCTTGCACTCGAAAACCCGAGCCGGTGATGAGTTCGATGACGAATCGATTTCGCCTCCTTGAGAGAGAAACATCAAGTAGTTGGCCATGGTTATGTTCTCTACCTCTCTTTCTGTTATGCTTCTCTTCATAATTCCAAAAAGGAAGGGAAAAAAAAAAAAATACAAAATGTTAAAAGGGTGTGTTTGGATGTGGGAATAGTGGGTTTTTTTTTTTTTTTTCCCAATAATTTTTGGTGAAGTGTTGAAAGGGAATAGAACGTTTGGGGGAAAGGAAGGGATGGATATAAATAGAATGTGAAAAATGGGAGCTATAAAAGGCCTAGCTAGGTCAAGTAGTGAGACCAAGAGCTCTTTCATTGGGTTGACATTTTGGGAATGACATTTTTGACCTTGTTACTTGTAGGATAAGAAAAAACAGATGGATGCTGATTTTAGGAAATTAAATATTAGTTTTTATACGAATCAAATTTTTGGGGAGGTTTTAGATTTAATTAATTTAAAAAAAAATTAAACTAACCAAGTGTGAATTGAGAAAGTGTATAGACCGTAATAAACGAAAGCAACAACGTAAGCATGAGCAAGTGGCTGAGACAATGCAATTAGCAAATAGCCAAAATAAAAGTCTACTTTTTGAAACCTCTTCTTTCTGTTATGTCTTTCTTACAATCTTCGTCTTTCTAGAAGGTTCTCACATTTCTTGCTACTTATTTTAACTTTTTTTTTTTTATAAATAAAAATTAACTATATATTGTGTTTTACTGGTAGAAATTCGGAACGGAAAATAGTTTTTTTTTTTTTTTCCTTCTTACTTACTAGATGATATTATCTCTAATATTAGATCGATGGTGAATATTTCCACTTCGGACTTTTTCTTTCACAAAGTTTGCATTTTGGAAACTGCCACCTGGTAACAATAGGAAAAAGACAACTTCAATAAATGATTTTATATGTTTCAGTACTGATAAAATTATAAACTGTGAAACAAAAGAACAAAATAAAAGTCTAATAAAAATTATATTCAAACATTTATGAAGATTTCTTGTGGCATAATAAAATATTAATGTGTCAATACCACGTGATAATGACTAATTAATTAAAAAAAGAAAGCATTTTATTAATATTTTCAGTAGCTTCTAAACATATTTATGTTAGTACATGTGAAATGATAGGCATTCCAGTGTTCCAGATATATCATCACTTGTGATATGGAGTAGCTACTTTTTCACACTCGTTGAACTTGTTTGTTTGTTTTTGTTTTATTTGTTTTATTTTATTTTTTAATTTACTATTATAATTAGTCCCACTACCTTAACATTATTTGATTAAAAGTTTTTAGTACTGTTTGTGTCGCGTTTTGGTAACAAGAACTCAAAAAGGGCATCGTCGCAGATAGAATAATTATGTGGATAGCAATTGCAGTGTGTGAAGGGTGGCGTGTCGTGTAAAAGCAGTTCTTCTTTTACGCGTCTAGCGATATTCATAAACCCCGTAATCTTTATTTTTATATTAATCTGTTATTCTACATAAACTTATTATAACTTATAATGAAAGATATTGTAATGTGATATAGGTGACAAACAAGCTTTTAAAACTAAAAATTAATTATAAATTGTGACAATTCTAGAGAATTGTTTTGGTAACATTTTTTTTCATTATATACATATATAGATATAAAGACTTTCGATGTAAGTTGAAAGATAATTTGGAGCAAAAATATTAAAATCATAACATATATATATATATATACAATTTTACTATAAAAAAATAAATCATAACTGTATCATAAGAGGTGTGCCATAAGTTTATTACCAACAATAAACTGTATTTTCAAATTAATTGTTGACAATAAACT
The DNA here is from genome assembly GCF_031755915.1 of Ziziphus jujuba. NCBI lineage: Eukaryota > Viridiplantae > Streptophyta > Magnoliopsida > Rosales > Rhamnaceae > Ziziphus > Ziziphus jujuba. The sequence continues at coordinate 12,343,166 of NC_083386.1, forward strand.
GGTGGCATACCTTTTACATTACGGAATTAGCACACACTATAGCAAAGCTATATATATATATATAATTATAGAAAGAGTTTCTAATATAGGAAATCCCAAACAAATTTTATCAGAACACAATAAAAACTATAGCTTTTAAAAAACCGTTATTTATTGTATATATAAATCTTTTATACTGGTGTCTCGGACAAAATTCATTGGAATTTCCTATATGTGAGAAAAATTATATCATTATGTATATAATTATATATACATACACACACACACACATATATATATATATATATATATATATATATATGTATATATGTAAATAATTTTACTAAAAGCATGTCAGTTCACTGCCATAAAAGGCACGCCATCAGTTTATTATTGACAATAAAATTAAATTTTTGAATTTATTATAATAGATTGGTGATATGCCTTTATAGTGTAGAACCGATATACACGGTAGCAAATTGTATATATATATATATATTATAAACTTGCGGTATATGTGATACTCTTTTAGCATTTGTCACATTAAGTATCCATCATATAATAAAATAAAAAATTCAATAACTAGAAAATTCTTTTACGCCTATATTTATATTTATATTATATCAAAAAAAAAATTTTTTTGGCGCAATTATATTTATATCATTTAGTGGCAATGTCATGGTGCTGACGCAGGCTGTATTGCATATATACATGGATCCTACTCGGAAAGACAACCAATGGATGCGTATTTAAATTAAACGACTAGAAAATCTAAGAAATGTACCAGCTTGGTTTCAAAGATATAGATTCGATGCAAGTTGTTGGATTTTGATTTATACTTTCAAGTTTATCTCTTAAGACAACAAAATCAACTTTCCACCAAAAAAACAAAAAAAAAAATCAACTATATTTTTGGAGTTGTTGAAAGAGAGCTTGATTCAATTTCTCTGAAATTTAACGGATGACTTTCGTCTTTCTTTATTTAATTTCCACAAAATGGTGCTGAATTATCTGCAATTTTGTACCGTACCCATATAAAATATAAACGTAATTTTTTATTAATAATACGAGTTTATTAATATATATATATATATATATATTAATTTAAGATCATAAGCTAAATTTATTTATGTATGTACAGATGGATATGGGCTAGTGACATGCCAAGTCAAAGGCAAGGCACATGCCCAAGTCAAAGTAATTAATATGACGTATTAAGACCTCTATTGCTTGCGTCAACAAGTATTTGCTTCGATTATTATTATTTCTTATTTTCTTTTTTTCAAAATTATGAGTAAATTTCATAGGAAACTTCTTCATTTTTTTTATCCTTATCAGAAAAAAAAAGGGGTTTTCTTAGCATTACTAGTGAGAAAGAAAGTTGGGATAGATTAATTTAATCAATCAAGTAGGGATAGGATTTCAAGGTAGACGAACCGTACACTCCTTGTGTTTTCCACAAGTTTTCCATAACGACTAAATATACAATAAAGTCTAATTATATTTACTCTAAATCCTAAAAGTACCTATAATCCAATTGATAGGAATATTAATGGCTAAAACTCCGTTTAGATGGTTGAATTTCAAAATTGCACCTACTAGCACTCATTTTTCTACATGTTTATTGCACTCTGCAAAGTCTTTATATATCTTTAACTTGTAACCTACGTATTTCGGAAGAAGTGAATTCTAAATGCGTGTAAAAAAGAATTAGCATAATTAGTTGCTTGATTAATTAATGTAAAATAGAATCGATATATGTTTCTAATCCTGGTTCATTCCTTTATCATATGTTTGCAACTTTTTTTTTTTTTTTACTGTTTTTGGTAAAGAAAATCCTTGCCATCAATAATTTGAAAAGAATATACGGCTTTGCATTTAATTAAGCATATATATATATATATATATATATATATTACACATTTAAGAAAAAAATTGAAAGGAACAACATGTGGTTTATTAGAAGACCAAGAATACAGATAAGAACAAAAAATATTAAAAGTATCATCAACAAGTCTAAATTTTTGCTGCCTGAAATAGAACAAGGGAAATTGTCAAGGGAAAATACAGCAGCAAGAAAGAATAAATTATCTTGCTCAAGTTTATTTGTCGCACAATGGCAATTGTCTCTCATCCATAAATTTGGTTCTCGATTTCTTGACTAATCCTGTCTAAATCTTATCTAAAATATCATTGACCACAAGTCATCAAGAAATTAATTCATCCTTCTGATTAAACTCCTTCTATAGTAAATTATCGAATTAAAATTAATTTAATTAATTGAATTTATATATATATATATATATATATTGTATCAAATTAAGGTAACTGTGCATGCAATATTAGTTAATTAATTAATGTAACAATCACTTCAAAAAAAATTTTAATGTAACAATAAATTCAATGTGCTAGAATGAATCTGAATATGAACAGAATTTGTGATCTAAGGGGTTTCTTGTTTTGATGGTTTCCGCTAAAAGTTCCAGTGAGTTACTTGGAAAGCCACTTGGGAATTTGAAATAATAGTAATTAACATTTTGCAAGCTGGCTACCTTGAAAATTATATTCAATGACTTGGAGAACTTAAAAAAAATAATAATAAAAAATGCTTATTATCCCTCTCTTTTTTTTTTCTTTTTTTTCCAATAAATTTATTAATGAGTTTGACAATTGCAACCTTTAAAAACTAAATTAGAAATATAAAAATAAAAGACTAAAAAACGGGGCTTAAAGATAATTAGCTCACAAAAAAACAGTAAATCTGTCTCGAAAGTTCACGAAGAAGCATTAAAATAAATGTTATAAAACACATACTAACCTAGTTACCACTAATTTTAAATTACCAAACAAATATTATATATATAATTAAGTGCCTTTTACGTGGTTTTACAAAATGCAATACAATTAGGCTTTGATATTTAATGTTAATTGATTGCACGTCATTTTTAATTTTTAATTTTATCAATTTTGTTCACAAAAAAATTATAATTAACTTATATATATATATATATATATAATACTGTTATTGTGAATGAAATTAGATACCACATGATAGGTGATAGTTATCTATAATTGTTAGATTTATATAATTTGTATGATTTTAGGATTATAAATAATTATCCCCGTCAAATAATGGATAACTTATTCCAAAATAACAGTTTCGTATGTTAGTGTGTATATATATATATATATATAATTCTCTTGAAACACAACCTTACAAGGGTTTTTTCTTTCCATTTTTTTTTTTTTTTAAAGGATACTATCTCACAAGGTTAACCCATAACAAGAGCAATAAAAGTATTATATATTGATTAAAATTTTCAAATTTAGCCAATGATAAAATTTTCTTCGCACAACTCCAAGATTGATGAAAATGAATATGACGTCCGTTAAAAAGTTTGTTCCTAATCACTTTCTTTACAATTTGCAAATTTCTTTAGCCATACGTGTCTCACATGTAAAATATTGAAACTTAATCATAAAATGAACTCATATGCATGTATTGTGTGTGTGTGTGTGTGTGCGCGTATATATATATATATATATACACAATTTTTATTGGCACCATCTGGACAGCATATATGCTAAGTGTTTTAACTGTTTATAAGCGTTAATAGATGCCTATATATGTTTAACTACTAAAAATAAAATATTAAGTGTCCAACATAAGTGCTCCGATATTATCCAATAGAGAAGTTGAAGTTATACATATATCTTTCATTTGTAAGTGGTTAGGCATCCACATATTATATCCAATGATGTTCAGTTGAAAAAAGTATATATATATATATATATGTATATATATTATGATTATCAAGTGTAGACATCCATACTTAAAAGGAACTACATACATATTGTAGTTCAAATCATCTGACTCAGCCCAATCCTTATTATTATTTTTTTTTAATGGTGTAAGTGTTCATGTATTTTCCCACAAGTTACCAAACAAATATACAGAAACAGTAAATATATATATATATATATACACATACACACACACACACACACACATATATATATATATATATAATGAGGAAAAATAATTACTGAAAAATTATAATTATGTATAATTAAAGTTGTGCAACTGCAATCCAACATCCATGAAAATTTAGTTTGGGCCGGGTCTCAAATTTAGTTTTATCATTTATGGGCTTTTAATTTGTTTTGTCATTTGTGCACGTGATTACCATGAAGATGACTGAGTCATGCAATGACAACATCATGTACCTATCAAAAATATATGCCACGTTTCCAGAAACAAAAGGAAAAAAGTGTATGCAAGGTTTTTTCTTTTTCTTGATATGTTATTTGTCACTTGCCAGTATGTCTGTCTTTCACAGAGATAAGCAAAGTAACTTCTTAAATGCGGCCTAAAAACGGTTGTGAAATATTGTACCATGGTTAGGTAGCTACCAAAAATGTAAACCACCATAAATTACTTCCCTAATACAGACATTGGCCCAATAGTCCATGTCAATCTCCAAGTTCTTTAAATATATAAAAATAGGCTTTCAATTAAATTTTTTATTTATTTATTAAATGTTGCTAGGGATACAGTTAATATACAATAGAGTTTTAGAAATTCAAATTTTAATTTTGTGAAAAAAAAAATTTAAAATTTAATTATTATTTTTTTTTCCAAATTAGTGCGATATTGTTACAATCAAATCTAGCACTTTACATGAAGTTAATTGTTATATAAAAAAAAAAATTTACTTTTTTGTCGATCATCAATGACACGCGTTTACTATTTGACAATTTTATATGGCTTTTCAAAAATGTTAATTTTTGTAAAAATTAATTTTCACAAAAATTAAGATTTTAAAATAAAAAATCAATACATAACTAAATGTTATTGATTGATAAATGATTTCATATATGATTCTAACAATGATAAATAGCAAAATTCATTATTATATAGGTTGTACAATATGAAGGATTTATTGTGTATAAATGTTGCAGCTGAAGCGACAGAAGTCCTCACAAATATATTGTAGTTGAAGTGAGATCGATCAAATTGTTCAGGTATACAAACTATTAGAATAGAAGTTAGAATCATTTTTCAATAGAATAATTCTTTCTTATAAAGAATTATTTTTCTACGAATTTATAAAGAATTTATTTCAATACTAAAAGTGGGTTAATACCCACGATGAAGGACATTCTACCAAGCAAATCAATATTCAAATGTTTTAGTCGAAACAAGCTTGATCAAATCGTTAGGGAATACCTTTTCCATATGAGTAATTTTTTCTTAGAACCTATTGTTGGTACTAAAAGTTGCTTAATAACCTAAAGCGGATGACATTCTACCCAACAAAATCAATACTTGAATGATGTAATTGGAGCAAGATTGATCGAATATTTTGGGCACACAAATTTTTTGAATACAAATTATACTCCCCTTCAATAAAAGTATTTCTTTTTTGTTTTTTTTTTTTTAAATAAAAAGTCCAATTTGATACTAATTCAAAGTAGGATAGTAACCCACAGTGAAGGACATTCTACCCAACAAAGCCAATATTTTTAATACCATTTTATATTGTTAATACATAAAAATATCTTGCTCATTAACATTTTATGAATATTTTGACATAGTTATCGAGTTTAAACTAATTTTCATACAATTTTTTTTGTTATTAATTTATCCAACTATAAACTTGGTGTATTTTAATTTTGCAATATTTTGTTTATTAAGTTTACTAGTTGCTATATGGATTAATTTTTCATTGTATTTGTTTTTTCACAAAAAAACAACTGAGATCTTTATGTTTTTTCGTATAGGACAAACCAATATATTTGTGAATATAACCTACAATAGATTGGATTTACTAAATAATTCTTTCTATGTAAATATTAATTTTTTCTCCCAAAAAGACAATATTTTTGTCTGCAATTTTTTTTTTTTTGGGGAAGAGAAAATTATGTAAAATATATTTGTCAGCAATTTTTTTTTTGGGAAGAGAAAACTATGTACAAGTTAGAGAATTGTAATACATATACTTTGTTAGCAGCTAGCTGAATTCATATATGCTTTATGGGTGCAAAAATTTGATTTGCTTGGGTTCTAATAAATGAGCTTCAAGTTGCTTCTGGGCATGATTTGGACCATACACAAAAGTTGATATGGTATGAAAATTTACAGCGGAAAACAAAAGTAGTAGAAAATTGTATGAGAAAACCATAATTAATCACACTGTAGATTTTCTCAATAAGTTTCATATTGAAAGATAAAAAGTAAATAAATGAATTGGATATTCACTTCTATATTCTCTACAGAGAGTAATTATCTGACACTTTATGACACTTTATTTATGTTTCTAATTTAGCAAATATTTGAACACTTTTGCAATCATCATCTACAGTATCTTTAATTATGATATGCGAAAGAGGGCTATTATAAGGGAAAATATTTTAATGAGATGGAGGTATTATGAATTTTATTTATGTGAATAGACTTTGCATATAGATTTCATAAATAAATATGATAGGCAAACAACGTAAACCTTACTTATGTATAAAGGTCTTGGGGAAAATTATCTCACCTAATCAATAGTTTTGGTTCCTAGGTGCTGGATTGGAGAAAATATCATTTTAGCCAATGAAGTGGTGCATTCCATGAAACGTATAAAAAGGCTTGAAAGGCATTTTGGGAATTAAAGTTGATATGCAAATGGCTTATGATATGGTGGATTAGGTAGTGATTACCTGAATCCTAATCTCTTTTGGGTTCTCATACAAATTTGTTAAGTTTATCTTAAATTACATTTCATCAGTATCTATGGAACTACTACTGAATAGAGGCATATTTGGAAAAATCCTTATGGAGAGAGAGTCGAGATAGGGAGACCCTCTATCTCCACTCATCTTCATTCTCATGGTAGAACTTCTATCTAGAATGCTATGCAAATGAGAAAGTGACAAGAAATTTAATGGAGTGAAGCTAGGACGCATAGCACTATTTGTTACTCATCTACTTTTCACAGATAACATTCTCATTTTTTGCAGAGCTAATGTGGGAGAAGTTAGAAATATCCAACAGTGCTTTCAACAGTACTGTAAATGGACAAGTCAAGCCTTGTGAGAAATCTGACTGGTTTTTCTCTCACAATGTCTTAGGAAAAATTAAAGTTGATATTAAAAGTTGCCTAGGTATGAAAGAACTAGATAAATAGGCTAAGCATCTCAGGTTGTCTCTTTTCATGGAGAGGAACAAGTCAATTGCCTTCGAAGACTTTAGGAAAAAGGTAGAGGCAAAGTTCCAATGATGGAAGGCCAAGCTTCTGTCTTAAACAAGGAGAGCCACTCTTGTCAAGTATGTGGCCACCTTAATTACTGTACATAATATGTCATCTTTCCTTTTCCCTAAAGGATGGTGTGAAAATATGGAAAAAAAATTGCTACAGCTTTCTTTTGGAAAAATGATCTCAAAGACCCAAAAGGCTTCAGCCTAGTGGCCTGGAAAAAAGTATGTCAATCGAAAAATAGAGATGGTCTAGGAATTAAAAATTTATGAAAATTCAAGAGAGCCTTGGTTGCCAAGCTTGGTTGGTGCCTTGCCATTAAGGTGAACAAGTTGTGAGTTCGGGGCACTAAAGGCTAAGAACTTCTTCCATACTTCATTCATGAAGTGTAAAAAGAAAAAGGTGTACTCTTGGTTATAGACTAGTGTTTTAAGGTCTAAACCTTTGTTAGCAAAAAGCTTATGCTTTAGAGTGGGAAAAGGAGACTCGATGAACTATTGGAAAAATCCATGGATTCCTAACTTTTCAGGTTTTCTACCAAAGCCAAGGAATATGCCTTCTCCTATACTTGATGATGTGATTCCACCCGAGCCCGCTCAACCGATAACCCGCTGGGGTGCTGACCCGACACGGATGAAGACCAGACCAATCACAAGAGCTCAAATTAAGAGATTTAAGGACAACCTGGGAGCATTTATACAGGGGGTAATCAATTCTCAACAGAGCTTATCCATACTTAAAGATACAAAGCCTATTCTAAGCATCTAAATGGTGGAAGCCGATACGGACCCGGATAGCGATTTTGGTGCAAATATAGACATCGAGCAGCATAAAATGGTTCCAACTCTTTATGAATTCAATACATATGTCTAATAGGATATGGAATCAAGTCAAGGCAGCTTCAAAGGCATTTAAAAAGGGGTTGTGCGGACAGCTTCAAATTTGGCCTGTTTTTTACTGTATTTTGTGCTGGCTTTACTGTATTTTGCTGAGTTGGCTTTTTCTTCCTCTTCGAAGCATGGGCAATGTGTGAGACTTCATATTCAGCTTATTTGGCATCCTACAAAGCATATTGAAGCTGATTTGGAGCTCAATTTGGTCAAAAATTGGTCAAAGTCAACTTAGTCAAAAAGCTAGTATTATAGTTTCCTAATTTGATTCTACTTTTTGTTAGGAAATTACCATTACTTTTTAGTTTTTATTTATTTATTTTCTGGAACAATAAGTTTAGAAAAGTTATTATTTTATTATTTTCATTGTAAATTAATTAATTCCTAATTCAAAATAAAGAAATTAATTAATCCAAAATTAGATTAGGAAAGGAGTGAGAATTTCGGCCACCATAGGAAACTACTTTGTATGGCTGGTTTTCCCTTTGTTTTTAAGGTTTTATTTCGTGGCTTTGTAGCCTATTTAAAAGCTTATTTTTCAATAAAGAAGAAGCTTGAATTTTATACAGAAAATTATTTGTGAGATTGAATTCTCTTTATTCTTTTGAACACCTAAAACACCATTAGTGAATGAGTGTTTTAGTTTGACTTATCAATAGGCCTTCCATCACCTATTATAGCGTCTTCATCATATACCAAAGTTTCTAATCACAGGTTGGTTAGGAGTTGAGGTGACCATTAGAACTTGAACATAATTAGATCTGGGCTAATATAATACGGATTTTGAAGCAGATCGTCCTAGGTTCATATCACTTGAGATGGTAAACTTGCTGAAATTGAGTAATGTAACTTGGGATGAGAATTGTCTAGAGTATCTTTTTTATCAGGATTCGACTAAGTGTATCAAGGAGATATTCTAGGTAAAACATGACTAGAGAGATGAGCTAATCTGGACATGAACCAAATCTGGTTCCTTTAGTGTCAAATCGGTGAAGAGAGTGGTGATAATTGGTGGAAGCATTTTTGGAGAAGCCATATCCATGGGAGAACCAAGCTCCAAGCTCTTTCTATGGAAACTTGCCAATTTAGGACTTCTCTTGCTTTCAAACCTTGCTACCAGCGGGGTGATCTTGGAGAATGGCGAGTGTTCCCATGGGTGTCATTGTGCCGAAAATGAAGTTCACGTGTTCTTCCAATGTGAGGTGGCGAAGAGAATATGGTTCGCTAGGCCAAGGGAAATTAGATGGGGGGAGTCGATCTGTAACAATATTCTCTCTTTTTTAAATTGTATAGCCAACCCAGTAGGTGTTCTCCCAATCCATCCTAAAGATAAAGAAGATTTCTTTGCCTCTAGTGCCATCACTCTGGAACATTTATGGTGGGTTAGAAATAAAGTGGTCCGTGAGGGAAAAGACACGAGGGTTGATTTTTTGCCGAAGATTGTAATGGGAAGATTCAGAGAATTGAAGGATGCTCTAATTCATGAGGAAAAGGATAGAATTCTACAATCGGCCACCAATGGCATAGACTTTGTCAACTGGAGCTGCCTAGCAATAGGCACCATCAAGCTAAATTCCAAAGCGGCCGTGAGAAGCACAAAGAGTCACTTGGCTATGTTCGCTCAAGATGATAGAGGAAAGGTTCTTCACATCCACATTTTCAAATTGGATGTTTTTGTTCCTGAATTGGTGGAACTAAAAGCTATATTGAAGGCCATGCAACTGGTTAACAGTTTCAGATGATTCAATGTGCAGATTTAATTAGATGCCCTCTCAATCATCCAAGCTTTAAATAAAAGGGACATGAACCCATTGCATTGGGCTGCAAATCCTTTCTTTAAAGACATCGTCTTATACATTTCTAATTTTGTAAACTGCTTTTTTGTTTGAGCCTCTAAAAAGGTTAATAAACTTGCCTATTTCATTTATCAGTGAATGTCGAGCTAAGAGGTATATGGATCTATAGACTCAAATTGGCTCCGATCATTTTTTGATGTTTGTATAATCCAAAAAAATATATATGGGGAAACCTTCTGAATCTAAGTTATGTTTTTTTAGCCTTTCCTTTTGTTTTAATGGATTTCTAATTTTAAACAAAAAATGAATTTCCAATTTTAAGTATAAAAAATAAAAATAAAAAAGAAAAAGAAAAAAGAAGGGGGCTCCATATATAAATCTTATAAGAGGATGTGGGTAAGGTACACGATGCGCCGGTTCACCAAAGGTTTTCTCCACTAGTAGAAAAGCATAAAGTAAACAATAATAATTATTATTTGTTCAACAAATTGGGATTGGTCCATCCATTTTATCTTTAAATCAAGTAGTTTTTATTTATTCATTTTTTCCGTTGATGTGAAAGGAATCGGGCAGTTCCATGTACTATTCACCAAAAAAGGTTGTTCTGTACTTGCTAATAATGAAATGTTCATGCATAGATGTAGAGCTAATCCAACCAAACATGAAAAAAAAAAAATAAAAAATTCTAACCTACAATGAATTTTTTACCTTTTATATTTCCATGTGCCAAAAATTATTTCCTCCTAAGAGAGGAAAATATAAAAAAGGGAGAATATTTATAATTAGCTAATACCAATAGATTTTTTGAAATTTTGAGGACTCAATAACTGTAGTTACCTCACATTCCTTTTAAAGCAAAAATTTATATTTTTTCTATAAAATTAGTAAACGGTGCTCACACTCATACACTAACTTTTTTACCATAAAACAAAATTTATGCAAATGGGTCTAATTTTTAATTATTTTCCAAATATGTAAGACAGATCAACGGCTGCAATTTGATCTCAATTTTGAGGCCCCCCAAGACCATGCATGCCTTGCACGTGATGCCTGCCACTTTTACCAGAATACCCTCACTCATCTCGTAAATTGGCCCACGTTTCAATGAATTTCCTAAAAGGCATAGGTCCTGCACGTTTTTCTTTTGTCCAATGGTACGCCTAGTTATGAGGGGATTCACAGAGAGCATTGTACAGTCGCGCGCACCAAATATAAATCATACAAGTAAGGAACATGGTATAGACACATGTTCTTCACCCAATAAGAACACGCCACGTACACGAAGAAAACCTCTCTGCAAATGGGTTTGCTTCAAGTGCCTTCCATTTTCTGTAGTCTCCCAATTTAGAAAACATTTTCTGGACGGCGATGATTTTCCTAAGAGTTTACCTAACACCTAGAGATCAAGAAAAGTGGGTCCCAATCATTATAAATATCCTACGTGGATGGTCCTGATGAGCGCAACCTTAAATGGTAATGGTACAGAGATTCATAGTAAATCCTTAGTCATAGTTAAAACCCAAGCTTCAGTTTTTTTATTTTTCTCATTTCTAGCACTCACAGAGGTCCTTTTCTCAAGAAAAATAAAATTAATATTTAATATTTAAAAAAAAAAAAAAGAGAAAAACCCACAGAGTTTTCTTCTCCGGCGCCTGAAAATATCTGTGGCGATCACTCCGGCGAGGTCTTCTTCTTCTAATAGTCTCTCATTATTCTCAATTTCTAGGGTTTAGTCTCCACTGCTATAGTTATTGTGCTTGTGTGCTTGCTTGTGTGTGTGTGTGTGTGTGTGTGTGTGTTTGTGTGTATTATAGGTTTGAGAATTTCAGTTTGATCTTTAAGCTTGTTGTTGTTTTTTACTCTTTCTTGATCATTCACTGCTTTTGTCCTTTTGATCGAAACTCAATTTCTAGGGTTTTTGGTGGTTTTTGTGTGCAGATTGATTGAGCAGGGGGCTTTTTCGAGCTGTGAGCTTTGAGCTTTTTGCATGGTTAATGTCAGTGGCTTTAGTGGGCGAAATAGTGCAGTAAATGCTAAAGAGGGTTCTGAGAGTGTGGAAAAGAAACTGAAACTTGATTGTGTGTGGGGGGGAGCGAGTTCGTTGAGTGAAGCTGAGGCGACTCGCTGAGCCTTTTTTTTTCCTTGAAAAATGGTAGTCTTGGAACTCTAATTAGAGCTCTTGCATGCAAATGCTGTGTTCAGATTTTGGTTTTGGTATTTGCTATTTGGTTTTATTTGATTCTTTTGCACCGGAGAGGTTATGGTTTTGATGAATGATGGTGCCATGTATTATGTCTTTGTTTGCTCTCTCTCTCTCTCTCTCTCTCTCTCTCTAGTTATATATATAATATACCTTTGTTGTAATAGATTTTTCTGTTGTCTGGCATTTTAAATGCTTCAATCTTCGCTAACTTATATCCTTGGGGAAATAAGAAGTTATTTCTTTTTGTTATTGATACAAAACCCTTTGGTTAACACCAGTTCACTTAATGATATGAAAAATAATTTATCACCCTAATATGTTAACTTTATGAAGTGCAAATTTTACGGCTTGTAATTTATTTGTTTGAGTATTAATATATTCCTTTCTTTTGGTAGTTGTTCATTTAGTGTGAAAGAGATAAATTGAAATGATCATGTGAGAGTTTTCTTGTTGTGTGATGTAAACATGGGTTTGTTCATGGCTGGTAAGGAACTACCTTCACCTCCACCCATCGGTAGACCGAGATGCAAACAGGGATTTGACCCAAAATATATATGTGTGGGTGAGTATGTCTATATAACATAAATAGGGAGAGAGATTTGATCAAAAAGAGCTATATGTGCATCGTTTACCAGTGCTTCACCATATCAACGGCCCCTCATAAGCATATATGGAGAGAGAGAGAGAGAGAGAGAGAGAGAGAGAAGCAGAAGTGAAGTAATTTGTTGGGGAGAGCAAGAGCGAGAGCGAGAGTGAGAGCAAGAGAGAGAGAGAGAGAGAGAGAGACGGAGAGAGAGTTATGAGGATGAGGAGGAGGAGGAGGAAGGGAGTAGTTTTTGGGAGTTTTATTTTCTTATCGCAGCCTTGTATTGTTATTACACACCATAAATGGAAAGCCCGACCCTATATTATTCGAGAATTGATTGGTCCACTCTTTGTCGACTTCTGGTCAAATTATCTCAAAATATTAGAAGGTTTCATAAATTGCATGGACCAGTTAAAGTATTGCCTCTCATTGCTTTAATTTAAATATTCAGGTGATTCCATTATATCAACTTTAACCATTAGCTATAACCATATTAGGTCATCTAAAAGTCAAACTGGTAAAAATGGGTGAAAGGGGATGGTACTGACAATGTTAGATTACCCTTAGCTCGTAGGGTTCTAACTTTAACATTCATCATTTAAAGTCCAAAAACAATAGTAAATATGAGAAAAAATTGAGCTACATGCAACGCATGTTTTTGTAATATGATATATTATGATAATGCAATTACAGGAGACTAAAGAAAAGGGAGTTCTATAAAAGGTATCACTGAATAAGTAAAAGGAAGGTATGCTTTTTTGATTTATGGTTTTTGCAAAAAGAGTCCAAGTTTTGTGGTTAAGCAAAATCTCATCTCATGGCAATTCTTGTGGGCCTTTTGAAGTTTATGCCTCATAGCATGTCTAGCACCTTTTGCTACTCTTTCTTTGCTAATTATCTATAAGATACTGATTATTTTTAGAATTTGTGTATTTTTCTGACCTCTAGCTAAATTTTGTGAATTGTTAATGTATAATACTTTATGCTTGCTACCTTTCTAGACTAGAAATTGTTATTTGGCTTAGTTCTGTGATTGCGTCATAAAATTATTTTCACTGTATGATATTGAGAAAAATCCAAAAACGTGTAACCGATCTTTTGTTAAACACATTTGGAATAAAAAATTGTACATTTTGTGATTTTGAATACTGTGGTTGGGAAAAAGAGAAAGAAATTAAGGTACATTACATCATTTCTCCTTCTACTACACATCAAGTTAAAATCTTATCCCAAAGGTTTTAATTGAATTGAAGCTTTTACTGAAACTAGTTACTTATGCCACAAGTTTACTTGTCATTAAGTTTCTTAAATACCCAAATTTTGAGCATAATGTTTTTAACTTCTTGGTTATTGTTCTTAAGAAATCATATATGTAGCCTTAAGAATAAAGAACAAAGAAAAACTTTTTTATACCATAAACTATTTTTCTAATTGTTAGTTTGTAAATTTGTAGTCCTAAATGCTAATTCTTGCATAAATTCTAGTATCCAATTCATCATAGTATCATTCCCCAAAAACTCATTGTAGTATTAATACTGTTGTTAGATTTAGCTTTAAATGTGTATAGAGTGGGAATATTGACAAATAAATCTTAGGTTAGGGGTAAAGTGCTCCAGTTGAAAATTAAGAGCAAATTACAACGTTGTATTAAGCCTAACGTAAGCATTGCTTTGTCAGAAATATAGGAGTAGGCTTATATGCTGCTTATCTAGTTTTTTCGATTAAAATGATTGGTGTAATAACTTAGTAGAAGTTCTTTCCAATTAGTTTACTTTCTGGGGTAGTAACATGGGTATATCCATTGTGAGGAAAACAAAAAAAGTATGAGAGAAGAGTGCATAGAAAACTTAGAGTTATGTTATTGATATCTATATATGGAAGTGGACCTTGTAAATTGTTATGAATTTTTGTCAATTATATGCTTCTAAACTTAGAGTTATGTTATTGATATCTATATATGGAAGTGGACCTTGTAACTGTTATGAATTTTTGTCAATTATATGCTTCATATCAAAGTTAAGATTAGGAGGAGAAAGCTATATATGAACTCTTCATAGGATTGCCATGCTAATTTTCTCAGATAGATGATTTTTAATTGGGGAAAATATCGAAGGAAAGGTGAGAAAAGAACATTGGAAAACCCTAGGTTTGCACGGTGCAGCCTGGTTGTTCCTTTGACAAGGTAATAAACTAAGAGTAGAGATCTATATGTTGGTTATTAGACTTGACCTCAAAATTAAAAGCTTGAAAACCAGCTTACTGACACCAGAAGGCACATAGGCACTTTTGGTATTAAAATTTCCTCCATTTCTGTATTTGAAGAACTTTTGGCCCGCATCTTAAAGCAAAATTACATAGAACCTTGAAGGTTCTCTTTGGAAGTATAGAGTGATACTTGCTCTCTCACTTTATCTCGTCATATACCCACATCCAGCACTTGGACGTGACTAAGGGTATGACTTTTTGGACATTCCAAATACATGGAAAAAAAAACTTTGAAAACAAAAAAATTAACACTTAAATGTATTCACACCTGACACACTTGAGTCCAAGCAACATAGGTACGGAGAGAAATATTGATGCTCATATTGTACAATCTAACACCCTAGTTGCATGTATAGTAATTCTATGCTGTTTTCCTTTTGATTTGTGCAATACATGTTAAGTATATAAAATTTCATTTAATGAGTGATGCACAATATTTTATGTTATAATGGTGTCAATAACTTTGGATGGTTGGATCACTGGATACCTAGATGCACACCTGTGCTAGATGTCTACCTAAGTTTTTTTAACATATGTCCCAAGAGTACTTTGACTCAATGATCAATAAATCACTATATCTCTGCACCTTTGAAAGCTATACTCTGATCTTTACTAATCAGTATGTTGTTGTATATCATTGCTTTCTATCAGCCGAATCCTTTATCGTCAGAATCTGGTTTTGACTAGTTGCATCACTGCCTTTATGATTATTATTATTTACTGCACTTCTTGGGCTACTTTTTGTTTAATTGCCCGTTTTATGGTAAGTCTGATTATGGCCTGTAGGTTGATATTGCTGTGAAAAATATGATGATGGAATATTATGATTTGGCATATCTGAATTAAATGTCTTTAAAGTGTTGGTTGATGTTTATTACTTGTTACTTGCTATCTTGAGAATAATTTTGTATTTTTCCATACTTACCTTCTCTATATCTTATAACTAAATGTAAGCTATTTATTTCATTTTTATAGATATATCTGAGTTTTGTATTTTCAAATTATAAACATAGCTGTCAATTGTTTCTATAGCTATTAAAATTTAGGCAACATGATGATATGACCTGGATTGCAAAATCAAAGTACCTAATAGGTACTTATACAAATCATGCTTAGAGGTTTTTATCTCTCATTAAATGGTCAAACCAAATAAGAAGCTACCAGTCCAATATCTTCTAAGATACTTAGTGATGTTCGTAATGCACTGGATTCCTTTGTGGGCTGATACAGTGAGATATTAATTGATATAAATATGTTAGTGATGTTAATAATGCATTGAATTCTTTTGTGGGCAGATATAGTGTGATGTTAATAGATATAAACATGTTGATCACTTTACCTAAGAGGTATTACGAAAAAAATATGCAGATAAGTTGCAATTTTTTGTTAGATGTTCAAACTGAAGAAGATGTTACTCATCCTTAAAAGTATTTCTGAGACTTTTAGTAATATTAATGCTGTATTCCTGTGTGGACACATGTAGATGTGCAATTTAGGTAACTGAGTTGATATGAACATGTTATTCATGATTTCCCTCTAAGATAGGTAAAATGTATTTACATACTCTTCTTACAGTTCAAGTCAAAATTATCTTCATGTCTATGACGTCCTTTGTGCTTTGACCATCATTCCTATACCATTTTTACTTAACCTATTATGCATATCAAGAAATTTTACAGGTGCTCTTGTAACAGTAGCTGGCCTTGAGGTTTTTAGGATCTACAATTTTCTTAGGAAAGTTCATAATTTGTTTCATTTCAAAAGGTTTCCCTTTAAATCATTCATGCATGTCATATTTAATTTTGATATTTATGCTTCTGTAAATTGCTTAACTGATTTGGGGAGATTTTCAAAATCTTTATGAGAAATCTTATTATTATGTAAGAAAAGCTAGGAGTTGCCCTTGTCAGCACTAACTTTTGCCAATATTTTCAACAAACGAAGATAAATGTCAAAAAATCCCTCGTGAGGATCCACTGAGTGTTTCTGAAGTTGGAGTTGACAAGGCTCCATAAATTATAAGTCTTGGATGATCTAGTCTCTGCGTTCACTTTCTTGGAAACATTAGGATCTCATTACTCTTAGGCTTTATAGTTATATGAGGTATTGTCAGAGATTGCTTCTTTTATTTCAATTTCCCTCTTGAATTATTAAAGGCTGATTCCAAGTCATTGTTAATATTCATGATGCTGCTCTTACTTTTCAGTCCAATATGTATTTGTTTGTCCTTGCCTTTTCCTTAAAATTCACTTCTCTTGTAAATTTTTTTTTTTCCCCCTTCGGTTTGGTGAAGCGTTTAACATATTTGTGTTAGCTTCTCTTTTCCTCTTCTTAAGCTGCTACTCCTTTTTTTAATTGTGATTCTTGTGCTCAACCTGAAAACTTTCTTTAATTTTGTTTCAGTCTTTTCAACCCAAAAGCTTTTGGATGCCTCGAGATGCTGGATGTCTCACTGATGGTGATATGGGGTATGATAATTCCCCCAGAATTGAAGCAAAGCGGGGTCAGTGGTTTATGGATGCCCATGGACCAGAATCGTTCAGCAACAAGAAGCAAGCAATGGAGGCTGTTAATGGCAGACCAGTTTCAGGAGTTCCACATATGAATATTTTGCCATGGGATAATTCTTCTGGTTTTCAGTCAGTTCCAGGGCAATTTTCCGACCGCCTGTTTGGATCTGAACCGTTACGGACTGTTAATCTGGTCGATAGGAACATTTCGTCTATTGGCAGTGGAAACATGAATATCGCAAGAAAGGATTTTGAGAATCAATATGGAAACAATCCATCAGTGGGTTTGTCAATTTCTCATACCATGGAAGATCCCTCTTCATGTATCAATTTTGGTGGTATCAGAAAAGTTAAGGTCAATCAAGTTCGGGACTCTGACAATGTTTTGTCTCCATCTATGGGAAACTCGTATAGTAGAGGAGACAATAACACAATTCAAGTGGGTACCACCTTTAATAAGACTGATAACAATGCCATTTCACTGGGTCCTACTTATAACAATGGTGAAGAGAATACAATCTCGATGGGCCCTCCATATAACAAGGCAGATGACAGCTTCATCTCAATGGGTCACAGTCATTCTTTTAATAAAGGAGATGGTAATTTCATTTTGATGGGTCATAATTATAGCAAGAGTGACAATAGTATCTTATCAATGGGTCAACCGTACGACAAGGGGGATGGCAATTTTATATCAATGGGTCAATCATATGAGAAGGGAGATAGTAATACCTCTTATAACAAGGGGCATGAGAATTTTATTTCCATAGGTGCATCTTATGGTAAAGCAAATGAGAATTTCATTTCGATGGCTCCTTCATATATTAAGGGGAATGATAATATCATATCGATGGGTCCAAACTATGACAAGGCTAATTCGAATGCAGTACCTGTGGGTCCAAACCTTGATAAGGGAGATTCTAGCAATCTTTCTATGGGTCAGAACTACAGCAAGGGTGAGAGTAATACCATATCTTTCGGAGGCTTTCATGATGAATCTGAGACTAATCCCTCTGGTGGGATTATTAACAGCTATGATTTGTTGATGAGCAATCAGAACTCTACTCAGTTGTTGGAAGTATCTGGCCAGAAAGATCCAATTGAATCTAATGTGGATCCAAACAACATGCCCAAAACTGGTTCTAGGACTGATAATGTTTCCAAGAATAAAGAACCAAAGAATTCTAAGAAGGCTCCTGCAAACAACTTTCCTTCTAATGTGAAAAGTTTGTTATCAACTGGTATGTTTGATGGGGTTCCTGTAAAGTATGTTTCCTGGTCGCGGGAGGTTAGTTATTTTGTTATATGTTTATTAGCCCTTTTAATTTGGACAAATGGTAATGATTATTGATTTTTATTGATTTGACATGCCACTGCATTTTATTTTTTTACAGAAAAATCTTAAGGGAGTTATAAAAGGTACAGGGTACCTATGTTCCTGTGCTGAGTGCAATCACTCGAAGGTGATTAGATTTTGTTAAATTTTTTCTTTTAAAAGGTCATGTTTAATCTGTATCCATGACCTAGCTGATGATTGAATTGTTTCGTGCAGTCTCTCAATGCTTACGAGTTTGAGCGTCATGCTGGTTGTAAGACCAAACACCCTAATAATCACATTTACTTTGACAATGGAAAGACCATCTATGCAGTTGTTCAAGAGCTGAAGAACAAGCCTCAGGAGATGCTGTTTGATGCAATCCAAAATGTGACGGGGTCTCCTATTAATCAGAAAAATTTTCGTATTTGGAAAGGTGAGCAGAATTTCGGATAATTTTAGACCGACCACTTAATTGCAAACCTGGAATATGAATATCCTCTTTGTTTTTTAGAATTAGTTTGGTTAATATATTTGCCTCACAAATTTCTGTCTTCCCTTTGCTAAGCATCATATCAAGCTGCTACCCGCGAACTTCAGCGTATCTATGGCAAGGATGAAGTCGCAATGCCATCTTGAGATGAGAATCTGCCTTTATAAAGTTTCTGAGGTAGGTCAATATGGGATCTGTGAATAGCACCACATAATACAGCTTATAGCAAATACAGACTCAGTTTGGAATTTTAATAATTTAAGCTGTTGGATGTTTATAGTTGTTTTGGCTATTTACTTTTTGTTGGTTAAGACATTTAATTTATTATGGATTTTGGAATGTTCATATTCTCAATTATGTGATTGAAGCACCATAGGTGGTTTATCCCTATTGTCATTGGCATTATAGACAAGGTGGGACCTTAGTAAGAATCAACACATCCATTTGAAACTGTTCTTCATTCATATATACTAAATATTTCCAGGGCCGGGAAGGAGGGGCATCATTCAATTAAGATTATTGGATAGTCTAAAGTTTAAAATCAACCAATCATGTGGCAAGAATGAGTTTGCTACTTTTAAGGCTTGATGGGAAAAATATATATTTTTTTGTTTTATGAATTGTTCAGGATGTATCCTAATTCATTGGTGGGCATTATCTTTTGCATGAATCCCACTAATGGTTAAACGGGTTTTCAATACCATGGTAGTGAGAGGCATGCTTCTATTGTTGTTTGCTTGCAAGACTGGTTTGCGATTTTTCTGATTTCAGTGCATGCTTGGGTCTTATTTTAATCTGGCGAGTTTGCTCTGTTTTTCTTGTTCTACGTGCAGAGTTTTGAAACAGTAAAATCAAAAGTCAGTTTCAGTCAAATAGTTTTGGCAGCATTTTTGCCATATTGAGTTGCATCCGAATCAAAAATCTATTGGTAGTGTATTGCTTCTGGCTGTTTCACTGCACCCACT
This sequence comes from Ziziphus jujuba, assembly GCF_031755915.1. Lineage (NCBI taxonomy): Eukaryota > Viridiplantae > Streptophyta > Magnoliopsida > Rosales > Rhamnaceae > Ziziphus > Ziziphus jujuba. The sequence continues at coordinate 12,363,412 of NC_083386.1, forward strand.
CACTGCACCCAAAATTTAGGACATTAGGGAAGCTTCCCCAATTTTGACAATTTTGAATGATAATATAGGGGCAGTATGGGATTGTTGAGGCCTTTTTTTTTTTTTTTTTTTTATGTAATTAAAGTTTCTGGAAGCACAGGTGATACAAGTAGATGGAATGATTGACCATATTATCATTCTATGCTTCCAGAAACTTTAATTACGTTAAAAATAAAATAAAATAAAATAAAAAACTATATTTTGAATGATAATATAGGGGCGGTATGGGATTGTTGAGGCCATTTTTTTTTTTATTTTTTATGTAATTAAAGTTTCAAGACTATATTTTGAATGGTAATATAGGGGCAGTATGGGATTGTTGAATGTAATTAAAGTTTCTGGAAGCACAGGTGATACAGGTAGATGGAATGATTGACCATATTATCATTCTATGCTTCCAGAAACTTTAATTACGTTAAAAATTAAAAATAAAAAAAATAAAAAAAGGAAAAGGAAAAGATGTCATACTTTAGGACTTTATGTTCATAATGATGTCATGCTTGCTTTTGGTACCCCGGAGCCTGAACAATCCCATAGAGCCCCTTGTGCGTCCATTCTAAAATCACACCATATATATATAACTCTTTTTAGCGGTATGAATGCTAATTCTAGGAAAATTAAATTTAGAGTCAGCAAATTTTTATAGAAATGTCATTGCCAGAAATCGATACCTTTTTTTTTTTTTTTAATGATAATATGCCAGAAATCTATAGTTGTATAGATGTGTTATCATTCATTACATCTATTTGTATCACCGTGCTTCCACAAACTTAAATTACATGCAAAAAAGAGCCTCAACAATCCCATACTGCCCCCTTGTGCATCCATTCTAAAATTTCACTATATATATATATATATATATAAAGTAAAAATAACCTTTTTTTCTCAGATATGACTGCTAATGCTATGAAAATTAAATTTAGAGTCGGCAAATTTTTATAGAATTGTCATTGCCAGAAATCTATACCTAAATATTTGAAGGTGCAAAGAACTTTTGTCTGAGAGAGTCATATTGCAAGAATCTGACAATCTATTTTCTGATTCCTTGGGAAAATTCAGCTGTGGGTATGACTTTGTCTTTAGGGAACAATTTCAACATTCTCATTCGCTGTAGCTATCTCTTGATTGCTTGGCGTTTCGATACCTCTGTCTGACACAGAGGATGTAGATTGGTCCTGGCTCTTTACCCATAGAACCATATGTAAGCCTCCAAAGGTGACTATCGCACCAATAATCCTACAAGCAATGCGTTCACACACAAAGGCCAGTTTAATTGCTTGAAATGTGTATTCTTGGGTTAAGTTTACAGGAGAAGATCAATGGATTACCTTCCCTAGTACATCTCCTCAGCCAAAACAAAGGAACTCAAAATTGCAACAAACAATTACTGTGCACAAGGGATTAAATGCAGTAAAAAAAACAGGTCCCTTTTCTTTTATTACCGCTCCCATGACATAATAAGCAAGCATAGATTGTATTCCCTGTTTGAAAATATAAACCTTTAGTACATTCTCAGATTGAAGATTGAGACTCAATTATGTTTGAATGTGATATAGACGGTTACTTTGCAGTGGTTATTCTTATGCCAGGATTCAGAATTCTGTTCATGACCAGAGACTGTAACTTACCCCATAAAGACTAGCTAAAAAGTTTAGCATCCAAGTGTATAGACCGAACTGTGTTGTTTCCCCATTCAATTGCAAGGACTAGCACAGTTTCTTCTACCATGCCTCATGTGCATATCAACGCGGTGACGGAAAGCGTAGGAGGGTATGATTTCAGGGTAAATGCCTATCATAAAAATATCACCCATAGAAGTGTCATATTTTGTGACTTTGTTTTGTTTTGTTTTTTTTTTTTTTTTTGGGTTCCTTTATTTATTTATTTATTTATTTTTCCCTTGAGCTAATTAGAAAAACCCTGGATGACAAAAAAAAAAAAAAAAAGTATCTTTTGCATTGATTTGTTAGAAGATTTACTTGCAAAATGATGAAACAAGAGCAGCAGAAACAAGCTGCTGCTGTAAGCGCCAGAGCACCCTTAATGAAATCCTGCTGCTGGTTTGCAGCATTTTCCGACTGAGAAGGAGAAGGATGTCGGTTTCCAGATCTGGTCCATGGTAGATTTAGTTCAGGTCCTTTGGTTAGTGTCATTACCATGGCTCCCCTAACAGTAACAATGGTTCCTGCCAAGTTGGCCTGGCAATGTATTTTCCTTGTGTCAACCTTCTCAGGCCTAGAAAAAACCCACAAAAAGTTACCTCATTTCACTTATAATAAGTGCATTTCTGGATATTAGCAAAATGAATAAATAAGAAGAAGAAGAGAAACAATGTATTTGTTGTGTGTGTGAGGAAGTAATATACCTGAAGATCCGGGCAATTAGGAAGGCAAATACAAGAATCATATTGCACATAGCGGAAGTGAAACTTGCGTTGGTATACTTCATTTCAATGTAGTACAGATTCTGATCAAGCACAGGGCTGTATATATTAATTTAGAGTGAAAAATAATCTAATTTAAAAATAGATCCTCTATATGGTATAATTGACTAAAATAAATACGAGTTCTTACTCAAATAGGCTGAGTAACATTGTCTTAGCCAAGATTGAGAAGGTCTTCTCTGGCCTTGATTTCCTGTAGTATTAAATTAATGGGTGTTATAAGGAAATCCAAGTAAATTCGAGAGAGAGAGAGAGAGAGAGAGAGAGAGAGAGAGAGAGACCTATCTAAAACGATGGCAAAAGGAGCAATAATAGCAGTGGCAATGGTCATACGGTAGCTTACCAAAATGTAATGGCTCATTCCCTGGTTCAGAGCAAACATTGCAATCATAGATAATCCAGCATACAAGCTCAGCAACAAAATCACACTCAAAATTAGCTTTCCCTGCTCTAGAAGATTACTACACCAGCCTATTGCCATTATTATTTTTATTTTTATCATTACTACTAATTTATTTAATTTTTCTCACGCTAAATGGAAGAGTTTGTGAGCAATAGGGCATGATATACAGTTAAATCTTGCTTTTTATAAGCTCATTACGTGTTAATCACGCAAGAAAAGTTAAAAAAAAAAAAAGGGAAAAAAAAAAAAGGGAATTAAGGTTGCCATACGGTATAAGCGTGTGTGTATCCACAATATGTACCAGTCAAGTGTGTTTATTATATTTCCAGGATTTCTTTCTTTATTCTATTTAGTTTTCTTCAAATTCGAGGACTCAGTTGAAGTGGAGAGAGAAATTAAAGCATATCGAGAAATGGAAATTAATTACCCATTTATGCAAAGCATTAAAAACATCAGGTCGTATCAAAAACCATCACTGTTAACTAGCTCACCAAAGAACGGTGTAAGTAATCGCACTGAGCAAATGTGGATATGGGAATGATTTTACCATCCGTGAAAAAAGACTAACGTGTTTGGAAAAAATCATTGTTAATACCCTTTTTGTGAGAGAGAAAAGATGATGGTCGTCTTTTATCTTAATCCGTATGCGGACCGTTTTTATAGTAGCCAGATTCGGTGAATATAAAATGAAAATATGAAAAATAAAAAAATAAAAAAATAAAAAATAAAGGAGATATAAAGTGAAGAAATTATTTGTGTTTTCTTCACCTATACGGATCCATTCTTAATTCTTCCAAGTTTTAGCCAAGCATGTAGATAATGATTTTGATATAAGGTGAGAACCATACTCTAGTTGAGCGGATGACAACGCTATTAATTTTTCATATTAGTAAATTTTCAACATATCAAAACTAATTGTATACGCATTATTTTTACCTCATAATATCTATATATATATATATAGATAGTTTTATTATTAGATTTTATATTTTATATTTTATATTTTATAATTATTCCAAAAACTAAAATTGAAAATTTTATTTATACTTTATTGAGTTTCGACATTGTTTGTTTTTTTAAGTAGTCAATAAATTTATATTAGATCATTTCTCTTTTCAAATCTTTTGAAATGATCCTACAACTTACAGAAAAAAATTTGAACATCTTCTATTTACTAATTTTGCATAGTTATGGTTTATTTTATTTTGTTTTGTTATATTTTTTAATTGTCAGTTGAGTTCACCTGCATAATTAAAGATTGTTAAATTAAAAGCTCAAATGATATTTAAAGAAGCGACCTTCGTCCATAACATGAAAAGCCTAAATAAAAAGCATTTTCCTCATTTAATTTGCTCTAATAATATTGAAATAGGCATGATTAATCACCAAATTTGGGTGCTTTCTAATTCTAGTCGTATAAAGCGTGCCCACTAGATATACAAAAGAAGTGAAAGCAATAAAATATATAATTTTCTAATTCTAAATGGACATTTGACACGTACACATCAAATAAAAATATTTAAGTTTTTTTTTTTTTTTGGCTAAAAAAAATATTTTGAGGGTGTTAATTGGTGAAGCAAGTGCCATGTAACTTTATTACAAAGAGGCTTTGGAATTCATCATGTTTTACTCCTACGTATGGTATTACATTTTATCAAAGGAAAATGTTTGGTATATATATGGACAGAGAGAAAAGAAGGAAGAAATCTGCAGGCAAAAAATAGAAGGCTTGGATAATTAGGAAAGGCAAGAGTAACACAAAAGTAAAATTGTAATTATAACATTTATATACATATAGTTTTTAGTTCTGATTAAATTAGAATATTCTGAATTTATAAAGTTAGGATACAGTTCAAATTAATCATTTTTATTTTAATTTAACTTTTTCACATATACTAATTTTATAAAATTAAAATATCCTAACTAGATTATTATATATATATATATATGAAAATTCTACCATTAAAATATTTTGATGAAATTCAGTATAGACGCCAATATCATGCGTATGGGAGAAATCCATCCTTGTAACATATTACGTAACATTGACATCCTCACCAACTTATGCTTTTTTTCCAATATATATATATATATATTGGACAATACTAGACTAATTAATTACAACTAAGGAAGAAGAAAATTTTATCCCGATTAAATTTGAATTCTGAATTTAAAAGTATATTCTAAGATTTTTTTCACTAAATTAATTCTACCAAATAAAATTTTTGAGGTTATATCAAATATACATTAATGGTATCCAGGATAAAAAGAGATAGACTGTGTTAAATAAACTTATATAATGTTTGGCAAGAATCACAAGTTTATCTAAGGGCAACCATTTAATACTGCCTACACCAATACCATATTAGATAAACCCATGGAAGGGGTTGGGTTATCTCTGTATTGTACTATTTCATTTTTTATTTTTTATTTTTCCCACCAACACTACTATTATAATAACATCTGCTCTCTATTATTTTTTTTTTTTAAAAAAAAAAAGAAAGAAAGAAAAGAAAAGAAAAGAAAATCATACTTCTTTTAAAAGCCTCTGCAGTTGTTTACATTTACCTTTCTGTTTTCTATTTTCTTTTTATTTTTTTGTAAAAGCGTTTTTTTTTTCTTAAAAATTTTAATATTATAATTTTAGGTAATGTAATTATTATCATGAATAATGATTAAAATTCAATTTCATATAAAAGATAATGTAATTATTTAACTAAATTGATTATAATATTAAAAAATAACAATTTAATTTTATAAATTATAATAGAAAATTCAATATTATTAATTTTTTAAAACATTTTCTTAATTCTTTTAATATATATATATATATATACTGAAACTCTATTAAATATATTATGAACAATGTAATTAATTTTTTAAAATTAAGGAGTAATGAATAATAAAAAAATCAATTTATCTATTTTAAGTTTAGAAAAAAAATTATCTGAATAATAATAAAAAATATTTTTTTCTACTTTGATTTTTGTAATTATTTATACAAAATTATATGAATGATAATAATCTATTTTATTTCAATAAAAATAATTTTTTTTTTTTAACAAAAACCTATAATACATTATGATCTTGCACCAAACACTAGAGAATATTAATATAGTACAAGCTAATACAATAGAAACTAATACAATACAGACTAATACAATCCTACACACCAAACAAATCCCAAAAATCCATGCACAATCCAATAAGCTTCTGCTTATTTCTTTTAGAATCTGAAGGTGTATTTTAAAATGAAGTCTACCAATACAAAATAAAATTATAAGAGACCTTTTTTTTTGGTAAATAAATTGTACCAGACTTGCATGCACCAAAATTTCTCATAATCAATATCAAAATCTAAAGTATATTCGTGTCATGTTGTTTCATCTTCGGTGCGTTTTAATTGTATTCTCCAATTATTTCATGGTATAAAAATTATATGTTTTGGTGAAATAATATATATAGATATATATATATATATATAATTTTATGCTTCCGATATATACGTTGTATATTAACAAAGGAAGTACAACATGGGCCTCCCAACAACAATCATAAATATACAACATGAGCCTCCCAACAGCGATTATAAATATACAGATTTTCTATAGTATAAATATGTGCACCATAAGAAGTTACAGATATATATATATATATATAGAATAAATTTTCAATGTCGAGGGTTTTGTTATTGAAAGTTTATTTTGGATATGTCCGCAAATTAAAAAATAAAAATATAGATATTTTTACATCATAAAATTTATAAAGGGGTTCATTTTTTGTACTAAGTTATCTGATAAGTTTTTTTTTTTTTTACAAATTATATATTCTAGCCATTAAATAAATCTAATTTAATGGTAGATAACTTCTTTAATGTTAAATGATATATAACTTCTTTTAGCTGATTAATTTTAGTAATTGCTTAGTTATGAATCAGTGTCTTGCCATAGTTGGATGAAAAAAAATTAATTGGTATGGTTTGTGAAATATCTTATAAAAAACATGAGTACAGGAAATATTCACCATTTATATATATGTTAGTCTTTGTATATTGTGAATCTCCGCACCATGAGAAGTTGCATATACATGCATACAATAAAGTTCAAAGTCAAAAGTCTTGTCATTGCTGCATAACTGCAAATTGAAAGGTATGGATATATATATATATATATATATATATAAATAGTTTGGTTTTAATGAAGATGCTAAGTTAAGACATCGTACAGATTCATGTCTTGTAATATGTTGAAAGATATGCATTTGCATGATATCTTTAACTTACCATCCTCATAGCCTAATTATATATATATATATATATATGTATATTAATTACATGTGCTGGGGTTTTATAAAAATCAATTAGACAATGAAACCCACAGGGACGTCAACTTAGTGGACAGGTTACCGTATCAGAAAATGATATGAATTGAATACTTCCACCGTTAATATCAATCTAGTGGCAAAACTATTATTATACATTTACAACATGCGTATTAAATTGATTAATTTTTCTTTAAGAAAATTTATATACATATATAATATAACTAAGAATGTAGTTCTTCAAATTAACCACAAATACCCAAAAACCAAAAACCAAATCACTAGTGCTCAGCTCAGTTCAACTCTCTCTCTCTCTCTCTCTAACGCTAGCTATCAATTTTTTCACTAATTTCCTTCAAACAGACTCATCTTCCCTTTTGCCATCCATGGCAAGAGACTCTTGGTTTTTAGTAGTCTTTATTGTCATTTCTTCATCAATTGTTGCTAATTTATTATTAATGTCGGCTGGTTCAGATTCAGAATGAAGATCATGGTCCTTGCTCTTTCCCCATAGTACGATGTATAGCCCTGTTACAATTATAACAGCTCCAATAACCCTGCAAAATTAACATTATAAATTAATGCCTCAATCAAATTAAACTCAAATCGTTGATAAATAAAAATTCTTTACATCATTAATTTGAAGAAAAAAAAAAAATCTCTTCTTGATTTACCTTCCAAAGTATGTTATCTCACTCAAAAGCAAAGAGCCCAAAATTGCAACAATAACCATCCAGAGAGGGTTAAAAGCAGTCACAAAAACAGGTCCTCTTTCTTTCACCACAATTCCTTGGATATAGTAAGCAATCCCTGAACATACGATTCCCTGCATTCAAACATATCTGTTCACTTTCAATATAAATCTGTTAACATGAATTTTCATAATATAATAAAAAAAAAATTATGCCCAAAAAGAAAATTTTTTGAATAAGCAAGAATTTCTTACACTGTAAAGAGCAGATAATAACATAAAATCCATGTGTATAGCCCAAGCAGAAGGGTTGCCCCATTCAAGTGCTAGAGCCACGACACTGCCTTCCATTGCTCCCATCAAACATATCAAAGCTGTTAGGGAAAGCTCAGCAGGGTATGATTTTAGTGTAATTGCCTGAAATAGACAATATCACTAAAATAAGAATATATATATATATATATATATACTTCTTTATAGAAGTTTGTAGTTATAGAAAAAGTTGATTTGGGGATAATTAAAATTAAGAATAGTGTTAATTTTTATTACTTGAAGGATGATGAAAGCAGACCGGCAGAACGAGCCTGCTGTTATCATTAGAGCACCCTTAACTGGGTCTTGTTTATTATTAAGATGATCAGCTAATTTTGAGGATTCCTGATGGGTGTTTTGTTTTACCCATGGCAAATTCAATGTGGGTCCTCTAACCAAAGTCATAAACATAACTCCCCCAACTGTCACTATGGTACCCAATATTTTTGCCAAGCTATGTACACTTCTAATTTTAACCTTCTCGAGCCTGCAATAATAATAAACACACTCAAAAATTTGGGTCAATTCTAACTCTGCTATGATTCGTTACAAACACAATATTACAAACACAATATGTATTATACATAATGTGTATGTATGTATAGATTTGTATATGTGGGTGTGATATGTAGAGAAGTGAACGATTACCTTAGAACCCAGGCCATTGCAAATGCAAAAGCAGGATAAACATTGCTTATTGCGGCTGCAAAAGTTGCTGTTGTGAGCTTCATACCAGTATAGAACAAGTTCTGGTCGATCACTAGCCTGAATTTGGAAGAAACAGAAACAAGCTTGTTAATTTTGACATCCTTAAAGAAAACACAGAGGTTTTTATTTTATTTTATTTTTAAATTTTGAATATGGTCAGGATCTCTTTAGTTTACTCTATTAGTGCCATCAACATAATCTTGGAGAAGATAGGGAGGGTCATCTTTGGCCTTGTTTTCCTGTTATAGTAAATATATAAAATCAGTATATATACGATTGTGTATGTATATATATATATATATAGGAAATCAAGATAGAAATAGAGACCTATCTAAGAAAATGGCAAAAGGAGCAATAACAGCTGTGGCAATAACATGGCGGTAAACTACCAAAACATGTTGGCTCATCCCCTGATTTAGAGCAAACTTTGAGATTATGGAGAATCCTGCAGACCCAAATTGCAGAAAAATTACCATAAGGAGTGGCTTCGCTCGAATGAGCATTCGGGATGAAGATTTTTTACACATTTTTGTTCTATTTTTTCTCTCTTGAAAATTCTGTCTTAACACTTCCCAACTTTCACCATTCCTATGAAAAAAAATAAATAAAAAAAATTGCAGTTTAATGCGCTATTATATATACAAAGCTAAGTTTGTGTTTTTGTTTTTTTTTTTTTTCTCTCTTTATTTATTTATTTATTTTTATTTCTTCTCCTTGACACAATTCTTCCATGGAATAGTGACTCCATTATCTTAAAGGAGAAAATTGATGAAATACCCATTAATCCACCAACAGCATCCTTAAAGGAGAAAATTGATGAAATACCCATTAATCCACCAACAGCATCAGAACCAGCTTTCAACATCAGAACCAAACTTTTTCCTGTATAAAAATATCAAACACCATTGTTTGATAATGAGGACTAATTGTAAGGTTGGTAGCAGGGGAGCCACAGGACTTTGGATTAATGGGGCAAACTAAAAAGTAAACAAAAATTGATCAAATCTATGAAAGTTAAAATGAGAATTTATAAAATATATTTTAAACGATGGATAAAATTTAACTCTCTTTTTGGTTGGATATGAATCTTTAGTACTGTTAGCTCATATAAGATAATAATGGGGGTAAATTAAGTAATACATTAATTTTTACAAAACATCTATACACTTTTCTCTCTTCCATTAGAGGAAATTTAGTAAATATTATTAAGCTTGGGTTTGCTTAAACGTAAATTAATTACATAAATCAAAATAGAGTTTAAGCACAATAAAATTTGCTTATTTGTTGTTGCAACTTGCAAAATCTTGTAGTTTGTTGTGTGTATACCATACAAGTGTGTGCAATTTAACTGCACATACATAACTAAAAGCTTACATTTATCGACTATTGTCTGTATAATATTCATTCATCATGTGCAATGTAAACCTAACAATCTAATCATAGTTTTGTGTAACATTAAGGTGAACCATTTGAATCCTATATATCCGTTTTATATAATAATTATTAAGTATTTGATTATAAATGATTTGTCAGACCATATTACCCTTTTAACGAGATTGTATATAAGTTCGTCTTTACCAATTACAGGTGAAGAGTTGATTGGAGGCAGAGAATTAGAAACTTGGTACTTGGTGCATGTTCACCATAAAATTAATTAGTACCTTCTTATATTGACCCCTGTGTGTGCATGATATTGATATGATACAATATTTGTGAATTGGGGTGGGCGTTGTTTTTTTTTTTTTTTTTTTTTTTTTGGGTCAAATAGAACCGAATGAACCATGGAGAAAAACCAAACTGAATTGAACCAAACATTTTCGATTCAATTCAATTGGGTTTGATTAAGTTGAATATTTTATTATTTTTAAATTTTCAAATAATTTTTTTAAAAAAATATTTTTTAATTATTTGAGTTTAATATTATATCATTAAATTTGATATTATTAATATATTTAATTAAATAATCTAAAAATATAATTAATCATAATAAAAAAAATCATATGTAATATACATGTTCAGTACAATTCGAATTGATCAGGATTATTTTTAACTAAAATCTAATCAAACCAAAACCGAACTAATATAATTTGAGTGGTTTAATCAATCTGGATTGATTTGTGTGCATTCCTACAGCTGCGTGTATACAATGACATTGATGTTAGCACATCAGAAACAATATGTGTATATATACATGGATAAGGATTCTTTCCATTTCAAGGGAATGGAGGATTTCAATTTAGCTTAACAAAATTGTGTAACATCAATTTTTTAGATACAAAAGCTATTCTTGTTCCATATCATCATTATTAATTTGGAAACAATTACATTAGTTATTGATTGGTACCAATTTTGTTATATGATTTAACATTAAAAATTAATTAATAAAATATGTCTATCCAAAATTAAATTTTAATTTATTACTCTTAAAGAAAAAAATAAAAATATTGTATAATATATTTCCATGATAACTATTTTTTAATAATATTTATAATTAAACAATAAAATTAAATTAAGAGCAAAGAAATTAAAAACAAAGTTAGTTGTTAAAACAAAACATATTACTCAATTACAACTTTCACTCAAGTTACTGAATATATAAAAAAAACATACATAAACAATCTGAAAAAAATAAAAATAAATAAATAAATAAAAACATAATCACACCATAATTAATCACTTCCCAAATTTGTCGCATGTGCATGTTCACTGTATAATATTTGGGTATACTTCACAGTCATGTCAATTGAGATAATATCAACAAAAAAGAATATTAAAAAGCTAAATATAATAATTTTGAAATTTTCATACTTGAGTGGGATTATTTCGACTGTTTTGGAATTGAGAATCACATATGTGGAATTGCACGATACTTATTCCCATGTCTTAACAACCAATTTTAAATAAAATTCGTTAATTTTTGTTAACCACTAAAACTATGTTAATTTTATTTTAAATAAAATTAGTTATATTACTGTAAAAAAAATTAAAAATCTTTTGTACAATTTTTTTTTTAATAAATACTTCGCATACATTTCTTCAAATATGGGAAAAAAAAAATTATTTTCTTTCTTTAGAAATGAATAAATTTAGGTTTTGCTATACAAAAAAAAAAAATCTAATTAGAGCATCTTCAATAGTGAATGTAGGTTAATACCTATATGACATAGAAATTGAATTCGTCTAAATCTAGATAAAATAAATATATAGTCAGTTTTAAAATTATTTTTCAATAATAATGTGAAGAAAACTATTTATGACTATTAATTAATTATATATATATATATTATTAATTTTATAAAAAATTAACTTTTTAATGAAAATTTTGTTTTTAAAGAAATTAATAATGTTTGACAAGCTCTCTAATAGTAGAAAGGTCACCTTAATAGTATCTATATATATATATATATATTTTTTTTTTCTATATCAGTTTAACAGGTTTAGACAGATTATTTATTTTTTGATATTATAAAAAAAAAATTAGCAATAGATAAAGTCATTAGAAATTCTCTTACCATTGATGTCAACAATATAAACACTAGTATTTGTCACATATTTAACACAAAAAATAAATGGAGCTTTCAATTTGCCTAATTAGGATGATCCAACGTAAAGTCCCATAAAAATACAAACCACATGGACAGATTCTAGGAAAAAATTAGACCATATATATATATATATAAATTCTGGAAACATTCTGATTCTCATTGGATCTAAAGTATCAAATATGTTTTTTTTTTTTTCTTTTTTCGTTTCGCTTGTATCAAATTATGATGAAGTTAGGTATAAGTCAATCCCTCATTCGATCTAAAGTATTAAATATGTTTTTTTCTATTTTCTTTTTTATTTTGCTTGTATCAAATTATGATGAAGTTAGGTATAAGTCAAACCCTCAGTATTGAGAGACTTTAATATGATGGGGTAACCATTATGATCCTTAGTTTCATCAAGATTTTGACCAATGTTAAATAAACTTGCCAATCAAATTTTTAGTTCAAGATACTATACAAATTTAGATTCACTGATTGGTTATAGATATATATCTTGTTTATGAAATTGGTGGCTATAAATTAAAGTAGAGATACAGTGAGGAGGTAATTGCCAATATATATAAAATTATATATGCAATCCATCTCATACTTGCACAAGTAGTACATGTCATGGTTCCATTTGAGTTTTATCATAAACCATTAATGGGGATATCTAAATCTCAACTTCAATCCTAATATAAAAGATGTGATTTAAGCTCGCGTGTGTGTGTGTGTGTACCTTTTTCCCCCCTCGCCCTTTTTTTTTTTTTTTTTTTTGTTTTTTGGGTATTGATATATGGGAATATTTAAAGTAGGTTACAGGGGCATATTATTGAAGTGTGAGTATCTATAAAAAGAGGTTGGGGGTTAAATAATTTTCTCTTTTTTTGGTATAAGGTTTTGGAGTTATACATGATCAAGTAAACAAGAAAAGTCCATGTACAATTTAGTAAGCTATTGTTTATTTCTTCTCATAAAATTGTTCAAGACTTGCATGCACCAAATTTTCTCAGAATTAATACAACAATCCATTAAGTATATTCGTGTCGTCTCGTTTCCTCTTCAGTGCGTCTTGACTGTATTAATTCTCCAATTATTACATGACAGGAGGGCAGCACATTTCTAAGATATAAAAGTTACATTCATTGGTGAAACATATAGAATTTGAATCCTTCCACCATCATTATTAACCTAGTGGCAAGACTATAGTATAATGTAACTAAGAAATGTGGCACTTCAAATTAACCACAAACCAAATCAGTAGCTCAGTTCAACTCTCTCTCTCTCTCTCTCTCTCTCTCTCTCTTTCTCTCTCTCTCTCTCTCTAAATGCTAGCTATCAATTATTTTTATTAATTTCCTTCAAACTCAAACGGATTCATCTTGTCTTTTGCCATCCATGGCCAAAGACTCTTGGTTCTTTGTAGTCTTCATTGTCATTTCTTGATAATCTGGTGCTAATTTATTATTAATGTCGGCTGGTTCAGATTCAGATTGAAGATCTTGGTCCTTGCTCTTTCCCCATAGTACCATGTATAGCCCAGTTACAATTATAACAGCTCCAATAACCCTGCAAAATTAACATTATAAATTAATGCCTCAATCAAATTAAACTCAAATCTTCGATAAATAAAAATTCTTTACATAATTAATTTAAAAAAAAAATCTCTTCTTGATTTACCTTCCTAAGTATGTTATCTCACCCAAAAGCAAAGACCCCAAAATTGCAACAATAACCATGTAGAGAGGGTTAAAAGCAGTCACAAAAACAGGTCCTCTTTCTTTCACCACCATCCCTTGGATATAGTAAGCAATCCCTGAACATACTATTCCCTGCATCCAAATATATCTATTCACTTGCTGTATAAATCTATTTTAACATTAATTTTCAGTACTAGAAGAGAAAAATTGTTCCCAAAAAGAAAAATTTTTGAATAAGCAAGAATTTCTTACACTGTAAAGAGCGGTTAAGAACTTAAAATCCATGTGTATAGCCCAAGCAGAAGGGTTGCCCCATTCAAGTACTACAGCCACTACACTGCCTTCCAATGCTCCCATCAAACACATCAAAGCTGTTAGGGAAAGCTCAGCTGGGTATGTCTGTAGCGTAATTGCCTGAAATAAAAAAATATATATATATCACTAAAATGAGAATATATATATATATATATATATATGGGGTCGTATGGAGCTCAGGATTTGTTGGGCAGCTATGTCCTATAACATGTTGTAGGATGTGTAAAATCAAAATCAATGTCCTGCAACATATTATCGAACGCTGCGTTGTCCAATATACAATTAGCTCAATCGTACACTGGAATATTTTCCCATATATATACTTTTTTATAGAAGTTGAAGATATAGAGAAGGTTAATTGGGAGATAATGAAAATTAAGAATGCTAACTTTTATTACCTGAAGGATGACGAAAGCAGACCAGCAAATACATCCTGCTGTTATCATTATAGCACCCTTAACTGTGTCTTGAGGATGAGTTAATTTTGGGGCGTCCTGATGGATGTTTTGTTTTTCCCATGGCAATTTCAATGCGGGTCCATTAACCAAAGTCATAAACATAGCTCCCCCAACTGTCACTATGGTACCCAATATCTTTGCCAAGCCACGCACACTTGTAATCTTAACCTTCTCAAGCCTGCAAATAATAATCACACTCAAAAATTGGGTTGATTTAAACTTTGCTAAGATTCATTACAAACATATATATATATATAGGATGTATATGTATATGTATGTATACATTTGTATGTGTGGGTGTGTTATGTAGAGAAGTGATGATTACCTTAGAACCCAAGCCATTGCAAAAGCAAAAGCAGGAAGAATATTGAACATAGAAGCTGTAAAAGTTGCTGTTGTGAGCTTCAAACCAGTGTAGAACAAGTTCTGGTCAATTACTGGCCTGAATTTGGAAGAAACAGAAATAAGCTTACTAAATTTGACATCCCCAAAAGAAAACACAGGATTCTATTTTTTTTTTTTTTGGAAATTTAAATAAGGTCAAGATCTTTTACTCTAATAATCCCAGCAACATAATCTTGGCGAAGATAGTGATGGTCATCTTAGGCCTTACTTTCCTGTTGTAGTAAATATATAAAATCAGTAAATTATGTATAACTGTCATATATATATATATATATATGGATGTATGTATGTGTATAAAAGAAAAAAGAAATCAAGATAGAAAGAGATACCTATCTAAGAAAATGGCAAAAGGAGCAATAGCAGCAGTGGCAATAGCATGACGATAAACTACCAAAACATGTTGGCTCATCCCATGGTTTAAAGCAAATTTTGAGAATATGGACAATCCTGCATACCCAAATTGCAGAAAAATTAGTGCAATGAATGGCTTCGCTCGAATGAGCATTTGAGACAAAGATTTTTCACTCATTTTTATTCTTTTTAACTCTCTTGAAAATTCTCTCTCTAACACTTCCTAACTTTCAACAACCCTGTGCAAGAAATTGCAGTTTCTTGCACTCCTATATATACAAGTTAAGTTTGTCTTTTTCTTTCTTTTTTTATTTTTTTTTCTTTTTTGTTTTTTTAATCCTTGGACACAATTCTTCCGTACGTGGAATGGATTCCACTATCTTTAAAAACAAAATGATAGAAAAACGGGGGAAAAAAACAGAAAAAAAAAAAGGAAAGAGAGAGGTGGAGAGACAGAGAATTGATGAAACACCCATGAAATCCACCGACAGAATAAGAACCCGCATTCAACTTTTCCCGGCACAAAAAGTATCAAACACCATTGTTTGATAATGAGGACTAAATGTAGGGTTGACAGCAGGGGAGCTATAGGACTTTGAATTAATGGGGCAAACTGAAAAGTTAAATAAAAATTTATCAAATAAATGAAAAAGTTAGGTACTACATATTTTTTTAGTACAATTTTATCAATGAGAATAATTAAAAATATATATTTTCAAATTTTAGACAGTATTTAACTCTATTTTTGGTTCGATTTGAATCTTTAATACTATTAGCTTATATAAGAGATGATAATGGAGTAAATTAAGTAATACATTTTTACACCATTGTCACTTTCAAAAGGGGGAAATTTAGTAAATATTGTTTAGCTTGGTGGGTTTGCTTAAATTTATTACATGAAATCAAAAAAGGGTTTGAGCACAATAAAATTTGCTTATTCGTTGTTGCAACTTGCACATGCATGAACGTCTTTCATTTTCCTTTAAATGATTTGTTTTTCTCACATGTCTAAAAACTTATATTTATCTATTAAAATCATATTAAATATATAATGATCATTTATCATTGGACAGTGCTAATCAAATAATATCCTAATTATAATTTTGTATAACGTCAAAATAAATCATCTAGATCTTATATATAATTAAAGGTATTCAATTACGAATATGATTTATTTACACTATATTATCATTTTTAACAGCTGTATACAAGTTCCAATTACAGGTGAGGATTTGAGAGGAGGTGGAGAATTAGAAACTTGGTACCTGGTGCATGTTCACCTGAAAGTTGATCACAAGTTCCCTCGACATTGACGTGTGCATTGCATCTTAGCAGGACTGTTATGGATATTTAGCGAATAAATATTATATGCTGATAACTAACATGTGGTTATATTGTGAGGATTCATTGGAGGATCTGGTGCCAGCAGCAGTGGTAGTTCTGAGTCCAGTAGCTGGTATTTGAGATTATTTTAGTTGGGTTTCTGGAATTTTCGCTTTCCCCATTTAGTGCAAGAAATTCATAAAGACTTTTCCATCCCCATCAACCCCACACACTTGTGCAGGATGTGTAATTTGATGTTAAACTGCATCAAATTAGTATCAGCAACTGATTTTATTTCTTTCTTTTTATATATTCGTGTGGTCGGTCGGTGGCATCTCTTCACATGTGTGTCTTATGGACTATTCCAACCTGCTAGTTCTTGTATATCGAATAAACCAGCAGAATTAATATATATTAAAGATTAGATTTTAATCTGATTTTAGATATACATATATATATATATATATATATATATATATTCATTCATGAAAAATAAAAAATTTAAAATAATTTAAAGAATATTAATACCTCTATTATATGCTATATAATCTTAAGGGTTTACTCTCTCTCTTTATTCTCTCTCTTTCCATGTTAATTATATATATAATTAGACCCTAAAAATTGTAGGCCTTTCAATACCCGTACTTTAAAATAATATTTAATTCAGTTAGCAAGACTAACAGGAAAAGTTTATCCTCAATCATCCAAAAAATAATTTAAAAAAAAAAAGAAAAAAAAACTTTCAAAAATTTGTCGTTTACCACTTTTTGTTAACCCACTAAAACTATGTTCATAACTTTATTTAATAAAATTAACTACTGTAAAAATAAATAAAAATCTTTAATGCATGCGATTTCTTTTCAATGATCACTTTCATTCGCATGGATTAATTCCTTTTCAAATGTGGAATTTTTTATATTTTATTTTATTTCCTTTTTTGCCTCAGAATACGAATAAATTAGGTTTTGATAGACGAAGAACCCGATTACCATATATGCCAGACAGTATAAATGCTAGCATTTGTCACATATTTGGTACCTTATTTGAATGGGACATCTCTCACCAATTTGACAAGCTAGGATGATCTAATGTAGAATCCCATAAAAATACAGACTACATGGACTACATAAAATTACAAGGTTTTATATAATATTTTTTATATTCTGATTCCCTTTCAATATATTAAAGTATATTCTTTTTCTTTTTTTCTTTTTTTCTTTCTATGGAAAATATCCAATTAAGAACTTAATATGTTAGGGTAATCATTATGAATCCCTAGTTTTATCAAAATTTTGACAAATAATTTTTATTGAAAATTTTGACAAATGTTTACTAATAAACTTCACCAATCGAATTCTTGTTTAAGATATATTTTAATATTGTGTACGTTAAACATATATGTATACATAATCAAATTAAGATAGGATCGGATTCGTCTTACCTAGCTATATATATAATTATATAATAAATCCTTCTCATACTTGTGCAAGTGCATTTCATGGTTCCACTTGAGTTTGCCTATAAACCGTTGATAAGGGTATCTCCATTTTATTTATTTATTTATTTTTTATGTTGTTGTAACTTAGAACCACTATGTATATTTTTATAAAATATGA
Source organism: Ziziphus jujuba (assembly GCF_031755915.1). Classification (NCBI taxonomy): domain Eukaryota; kingdom Viridiplantae; phylum Streptophyta; class Magnoliopsida; order Rosales; family Rhamnaceae; genus Ziziphus; species Ziziphus jujuba. The sequence continues at coordinate 12,382,023 of NC_083386.1, forward strand.
TAAGCTATTAACGTGTCTTTTTGCCTATGGACAAGTGCAAAAGTGAACTTTTGGATTACTGTCATAGGCTTATGTAGTTTTTGAGTTTTGGGGTTTTAATTTTTGTGTTCCTTGAATGATTTATCTTAAACATTTTGTTGTTTTGGCTTGAAATTCTGCTAATTTCCATGCAAAGCAACTCACGTGATGAAATTCCATTATTTTTTGTGTTTTTTTTTATTATTAAAAAAAAAAAAAAAACAAACAAACAAACAAACAAACAAAAAAGAAAAACAAGCAAAGTTCTAAGAATAACTTTTTTTATGCTGATAATAACCTTTTTAGCCAAGAGGGGTGTGTGCACAGAGTTCTAAATTTCTAATGTTATTTCATAACCCAACAAATTAAATTGGAATCCTTTTTGTCTTTTATATGCTAAAAAGTTTTTCGGATAATTAATATGCTAAAAAGTTTTAAGTGCTTTTACTGGTTCAACAATCTTTCTTATTAAAGCAATACAAATTATCTAATATGATGATCACTTTTTCTTATCTAATATGATACCAAAATGCCTTTGCCACTTGGTAAGGAAAAAGCATTATTTCCTTCTCGATGTTCTTTGCCTCAAAGCATTATTTCCTTCTCGATGTTCTTTGTCTCCAAATTGCGAACTCTATTGTTATCTTACTTTTCAAGATCTCTTTTACATGTATAACAAGATTTTTTTATTATTAATATTATTACTATTGTTTCCCAAAATTTCTTCAACCGTTCATTTTTTTCTTTCCCATTGGAATAATTCCCATATAATCATTTCCTCCAATCTTTAGTATTGAAATTGCATATTTCCATGCACCCTTTAAGGCCAAAATTCATTAGTATATAGTTTTCAACCTTTTAGTGGACGAAAGGGTTTTAATCCTGTTTTGTCTCAAATCCCCAGTGGTGGAGAAATATTCATCTTCTTCCAATCAATTTTTTAGCGATTGATGAGCATAACGAAAAGATAATATGCCCCTTTTTTTCTGGCCTTTGAATATCATAGCTAGCCATGTCGCTTGCGCATGAATGAAATAGCAGACGGTCAATAATCAAGCTAAGCATGTTGAAATTCCCAATCAAAATTCTCCTTAAATTAAAAAAATGATAATAAAATAATAATAAATAATAAAAAGAGAAAAAAAAAAGAAAGTAACAGATGAAAAAGTTAAATAAATAAATAAATTAAGAGTCGTTGAGAAATTCAAGCATTATCTAATGGTAACTATTGGGCAAATAAAGCTGGCAAGCTACTAAAATTTTCATGGCATCACCAAATTATACAAAATCTTACTATTATTAAAATATTACCATTTCAAAAAAGTAAAATAGAAGAAGAATAAGAAGAAGAGACGCAAGTGCATTACATTAGAAGAGCAAAATGGGTGAGAAGAAAATCCCCATTCTGACTATAACTTTTGGACAATTCCGATTCATGTTTGTACAAGGATAACGCAGCATAATTTTATTACACTCTTAACAGCGTTGCACAACGAGAGAAACAGAACAAAATCAAATGATAAATATAAATCCAACTATTCAACTTGCATGCAGTACCATGGTACCTTTGCTGAAGGAACTAAGGAAAAAACCAAAAAAAGAAAAAAAGGGATTCAACCGCAAGATCGACTTTCTGATAACATCATATGTATGCAATTGTTCTTATTAAGAATGAGTTTCATTTTTCAATTTTTTTTTCTTTTCATTTTTTTCTTTTAAGGGTATTCTTCAAATAGGATCCATCAAGGAAACTCAATCGGCTCAGGCTGTATGGCTTTATGCACAAGCTCTGCTTGTTCCTTGACATGAACCTGATAGAAACCAGTGGCCGTTGCAGCTGATGGAGCACGGCCAACATATTTAACATCATCCACGGTTCCTCTGTTCAAAGCTTTCATGGCAGTGCTGAGGCGAGGTGCAATATAACTGTATGCACCCATGTTCATTGGCTCTTCCTGGCACCAAACGATCTCAGCATCTATAAAAGAATAATAAACAAAGATTATGTCAGCCTCAAAATGTCAAGTAAGCAGAAAACAAGAAATCCTAATTTATAAATTTCCCCAGCAAGTACTATGCGAGCTCCCCCCCAAAATACACTCTTTTAAGCTTGTATCCCTCTTCGATAACATTGGAACATTTCACACCGTAGTGAAATAAGATGAGAAGATTTCTGGTAAACATATTCATATAATGTTGATTCCAGTGCATGAAATGAATTGAACACTGCATCAGATTATATGATTTATGCTTTGGAAATCTAATTTCTACATTCCCTTGGGAAACAAACCTATCAATAAGAAAAATAAAAATAAAAGCAAAGAATAAAAACCAAGCAACCCAGCTGACACAAACACATAAACACTCTGCATCATATAATATAAACTTGTAATGGCATTTCAAGTTACAAGTGTGAACTACATACTTGGATATCGCTTCAATTCTCGCTGGATAAGATCATAGGGGAAGGGGCAAAGCTGTTCCACCCTACATATTGCTACATCCTTTGCACTGGCCTTCTTACGCTCTTCCTCAAGCTCGTAATAAACCTACCATCAAAGAATATATTAAAGTTTATACCAATGTTCAGAGAAAAAAATTTTACTTTGTAGTTAAGATATTAAAAGACACTGCTCAAAAGTCAGCATGCTAAATGATCTAATATCTGTCGGGTTCTGTTTGTATTCAGTCTCCTACCAAATGAAAGATTTATGATCCATTTACTGGTAAAAAATTGTATATCTAAAAGGTCAAATTGTAACTTTGTAATTTCTCAGGGAAAAAAAAATGCGTGTGCCACGGAGGGGTTTCAAAAGTCCGCATTATGGAATTTCATACCTTCCCAGAGCAAAGAACTAGTCGCCTTATACCCTCCTCAAGATCAGAGTGATCGTTCTGGTCCTTTATAAGGCGTTTAAATCTGGTTCCCTGTTTGTCAAAACCAGGGTGACCTTGGACATCATCAAATTCGGATAGATTTGATTTGCAGTCCTTGTGACGAAGCAGGTTCTTAGGAGCCATCACAATAAGAGGTTTACGGAAATCCCTATGTATCTGTAAAATGAATAAGCAGAACATAAAAAAATGGGCAAACCTCTCTTGAATTTGGAAACTCATAACCCAATACATTCACTCACCTGACGCCGCAGAACATGGAAGTAATTAGCAGGAGTAGTAACATTCACAACTTGCCAATTACATTCCTGAATTTGTGTTCGAAGAGTTGGATCCATCTCAGGAATGACAAAAGGATTATCATCACTCATCTGCCATTAAATTAGTGAACACATATTAGTTGTGGTCCTTGGGGATCTATATTACATAATATTGTCTAGGACAAAGTTCCTTCACATAATATAAAAGGTAGTTCTTCAGCCAGCAAACAAGGGAATCACTAATTCAAAGTCGAGTTGGGGTTTAATGCAAAATAAATCTACCATGTTCTTGCACTAAACGTCATAATAACAGAGCTTCATATAAGAACGACATCTACATGAACTCCATTACAGAGGAATGAATGGTCTTCAATAAATCCTGTTCAATTCTCAAAGATGTGAAACCAGTAACCATGAATTAAAATAAAAGTGCAAGGCAAATGCTAACATCTCAAACTAAAAGGAAATTGTACAATAAGAGCATTCAGTTCCTTCTTATTTTTTGACATCAACATTTAAAATTTCTTCAGGCATGAAAATTTCCTCCCAAACATCATAATTACAGAGCAATAATTAACAAATATACAAAAGATAAGAGAATTATAACTTAAGAAAAGTACTCTTATTTCTTAAAAAATCAGTATCTTTGGTTTGGGAGTACCTGAAGAAAACGCTCCAATCTTGCACTTGAATGTTCAGGGCCCTGGCCATCATAACCGTGAGGAAGTAGAACAACAAGCCCAGTTTGACGAAGCCACTTAGACTCACCACTGCTCAGAAACTGATCAAATATAACTTGAGCCCCATTGGCAAAGTCACCAAATTGAGCTTCCCAAATTACCAATGCATTAGGACTTTCCATTGAGTAACCCAATTCAAACCCAAGAACACCAAACTCAGAAAGTGAGCTGTAAACAGTAAAACAACAAAAAACAATTAGGCCATGTAAGAGACATACTAAATGAAAAGCCCCTTTGACCAGAACAATGTCATTTCTCAGACATTATAAAGGCTTGAGTCTATGGGCTCTATTTCTGGGTCTAATTTCTAGCCATGGTCCAATGGCGAGATAAATATTCTAATGTGAGAACAGGGGGTTAGCACTTTATACTTCTCTAATCAGCATAACATAATATGCATATGGATAATACTCCAGATCCTAAATACCCAAACAGATGCATCAGCTGATTAGGATACAGCACTTTAAAAACTTTACTAACAAATTTGAAATATACTTTAACCATGATAGCTGGTCTAGAAAATTAATAAAAAGAAAAGCAGTCCATTGGATTACATGTAAATTACGAGGTACAACAATAAGTAAATACGCCATATCAAATCAACTCATAAATCAACATAAATGACTAAAATAAGAAATAATATTGTAAATAATAGTGAAATTAATATCTTATTCACATAAACAAAAATAAACTATATGAGCATCTTTAAGGTGAAAACCTAACATTGTCCCTTAAGGAATATATTAGAAAAAATGTTCTACTCTCAGATAGTCATCTATAGGGACTGTTGTACCCTCAAATAGCCATCTAAAGGGACCACAATTGACAAAATGAATATGCAAAGTATGTTACAACTAGAGGTCCCTAATTAATCTCACTCCCTAGCTGGACGTTTGCATTAAAAAACAACAAAATTGGATGTTGAGGGTAATCATATGAAAAAAGAGGAAATGAAATAAAAATTAGGATAAAAATGATGAGATACTGATATATGACACATTACCAGAAATTACCTGTTGCTAACAGTGAACATTTCCTCATCTTGGTTCATGATAAGATGATCAAGAGGGCAATACTTCTCTCCTGTTTCCTGGTGGTGAACTACAGAATGCCGATGACTAAATGTACCTCTTTCAACATCCTGCCCACTCAGTCGAACATGGTTACCTTCTATTACCAATGTAGCAAAGGCAAGTGCTTCCCCAAGTGCCCAGTCAATGCCTTCACCAGTTTCAATCATTTGTGCACGTTGATCATAAACCTTCTTTACTGCTCTGTGAGGCTTAAAATTCTCTGGAAGTGATGTGATAGCTTTTCCAACATTCTTCAAAATCTCTGGTTTTACCCTGTGCAACAGCATAAGAATTTTAGTAAAAGAGTCTTTTGACATCAGACAAAGCAAAGAACCAAGTGACAAGTCCAAGATAATTACTGGCATACCCAGTATTACGGACACGTGAAAGCTGTTCAGGTGACTTAAATCCAGACCAATGAGATGAAAGCCAGTCCCTTCTCTTTGGAACATAATCTTTGCTAGCCAAGAATTCTTCATTGAGGATATTATTAACTTTGTTGTTTATCCTATCAATGTCTTCTTTGGTTACTTGCCCAGATTCTAAAAGTTTCTTCTGGTAAATTTCAAGAGCTGAGGGATGATTCCTTATAACCTACGAAAGTAAGTAAGAAATGTCAGGATTCTTGATGACTGATACCAAAAACAGCAGTAGCATACTACAAAATATAATAGAGAGAAGAACTTTGTATACTTATCAGAAGACAAGATCCTCACTTAAAACAAAATTATCAAGTTTCATGGAATATAAGAAAAACCTGGTACATTTTGGGCTGTGTGAAAGATGGCTCATCAATCTCATTATGCCCAAATCTTCGATAACAAACTAAATCAACCACAACATCAGAATGGAAAGTTTGACGCCACTCTGCTGCAAGCTCACAGACATGAACAACTGCTTCCATGTCGTCAGCATTTACATGGAAAATAGGGGCATTCAAGGCTTTTGCAACATCAGTGCAGTACTGAGAAGATCTGCCAGCCCTTGGATCAGTTGTAAAGGCAACTTGGTTGTTGACCACAATGTGTATGGTCCCACCAGTTGTGTAGTTCGGAAGAGCACTAAGATGAAGAGTTTCATAGACTACACCTTGTCCAGCAAAACTACCATCACCGTGGATCAAAACACCCATATTCTTGGTCCTGTCCAGATCACTCGAGTAATATTGCTTGGCTCTTGTTTTTCCAACAACAACTGGGTCAACAGCTTCCAAATGACTTGGATTTGCAACTAAAGACAAATGAATTCTCTTACCACCTCTAGTTGGTCGATCATAAGAAGTTCCCAAGTGATACTTAACATCACCAGTTCCTGTGTAGAGCCCAACTTCATCGACAGGCTTCGTGCCGCCACTAAATTCACTAAATATCTGAGCTAGAGGCTTTCGAACAACATTACCCAAAACATTCAGTCTTCCTCTATGAGGCATTCCAATAACTATGCTCTCAACACCAAGATCTGCCGCCCTATCAAACATCTCCTTCATTCCAGGAATCAATGTCTCCCCGCCTTCAAGCCCAAATCTCTTTGCTGTTGTCCATTTTGTGGCCAAGAAGTTCTCAAACTGTGTACTCCATATAAGCCTATCAAGAATAACTTCACGCCTTTGCCGATTGTATTGCATCGGTGTCGGAGTTTCAACCTTATCTCTCAACCAGTTGCATTTTTCACGATCAGCAATGTGCATGTATTCATACCCAATGCTCCCACAGTAAGCCTGCTCAAGCCTGGTCAATATGGATCTAAGGGTCTGCACTGGACGGTTCTCAGACAAAAACCCAGACATCCTCCATACACCTAAAAAGAACTCTCTATCAAGATCAGCTTCAGAGAACCCATAAAGTGCAGGGTCCAAATCATCTGGGATTTCTCGTTCTTCCAAACCCAAAGGATCCAACTTAGCTTTCATGTGACCATTAACCTGGTAAGCCCTCACAAGCAACAGCAAACGCATACTCTCCTGAATCGTTTGGCCAGAAATTCCAGGGGAAGTGGCAGCCTGACCCACAAAATTCCTGAAGAAATTGTCCCAGGACTCATCAACACTATTTGGGTCAGCTTCCCAAGCCCTTTGAAGCTCCTCCAAATAGACACTGCTGGTTCCATCTAAGAAACTATCAGTGAGCCTAGAGAGTGGCACAGGGCGAGGAACAGGTGCAGCTTGCGCCTTGGGTTTAAATATTGTGGTGTGGAAATAACGATTCTGAGAGGGAAGGACCCGTGTTCTAGCAGCATATGATCCACTCTGAGATAGAGTTCTTCTGATGGCAAGCTTTGCCACACTAGACCCAGCTCTAAACCACGCCATAGCTATTTTGAATCCGAAACCTATCTAAAAAGACTCACAATTCTTCCACAAACATCTATTTGTTCTTCCCCTCTAGCTGTGAAACACAACCTATTCTTAGACCCCCCCAAAAAATTAAATAAATAAGAATAATAATAATATCAAAATGAAATAATAATTTATATGGTGGATTAATCAATTGTCGGAACGAGAACCCAAAAAAAAAATTTCAATTGAATTCAATATTTAACAATTTCCCTAAACTAATTTTGGCGTAAATGGCAGAAAGAGCTAATATGAGCTTAACAAAAAAAAAAAAGACAAAAAAACAAAACAAAACAACACGAAAAATGAAACTGAGATTAAGATTTACCAAATAAGATTTAAGTTATAGCACTAAAAACAAAAATAATTAATAAATAAATGAACTGTGATCCAAAAAAGTAAAAAATAAAAAAATCAACTGCTGAGCAGAATGAAATGGGGAAAATGATTCTGGAATACCTGAGAAACTGAAAGTGAAAACGCGAGAGAAAGATAGTAGAAAAAAGTGGTACGAAACCCTAATCGCTGTGAAGCGACTTTGAGATGGTGATTTTCAGCCTTTGCTTGGTGGCGTTTTTATTCCCTTTCTTTTTTCCACTTCTTCTGGAACCGAAATTTTCTTTCTTTCCTTTTTCTTTTCTTTTTTTATTTATTTTTTCGTTAGTTTTACCAAATAATAATGTGCTTTTAATACTTCTAAATATTCATGACCAAACCCAACTTTTTTTTATTTTTTTATTTTTCCTAATTCCGTTTTAAACAAATAAAGATTATTACTAAAATACAAAAAAATTATTATGTTTCTCTCTTTCTTGCATGGTAAACAATTATAGAGAGAATGTAATTATTTATCAAATAAAAAAAAATTATAAACAATGAAATTTGATAACAAAAAAAGTAAAAGATATTGGGTAATTTGGTAGTATAAAAAATTCAATTTCGTGATCAAAAAAAATAATGAAACCATTTTATTATCTTTGAATAGTTCATTCACATTTATATCACTGAAAAAGATAAAAGATTATAATATTTAGGGAAGGTTCTTTGTTTTCTTTTTATTTTTAATTTTTTGGTAAAAGGGAAGGTTCTTTGTTGTTTCAACAAGGCAAACCCATTTGGAATTGCAACAATTTGATCTGTTTCATAGGTTTTTTGCCAGTGTTATTGTTGTCTCAATTTTCACCTCTTTCTTTTTTTTTCTTTTTTTTTTTTTTTTTTTTTTTTTTTTTTGGGGTAGAATGTTCAATTTTCATTAGTCAGAAACCGTGCCATGGATAATGAGAGAAGGATATTTGACTTTTGCTAGCCTTGAATTATTTAATTTGTTTTTATTATTTAATATTTTTGCTAATTATTTCCATTTGTTTTAGGTATTAAAAAAATCAGACGAAGCATTGTAATCGTTGTCACATTGTGAAAGATATCTTTTTAAAAAGTTTGTCAATAAATAAAAACTTTAATACATTTTTACAGCAATTTTGTTAATCACACATCCACACTCATATTCCCATGCAGAGGCTGAAATGGCATTCAATTTTCCATTAGACAAAGGAAAATCATTATGGAGGATTCACTTTGTTTGGTCATGAACTTCATTTATTTTTCATTTAAAATAATATATATTATATATTTAGAATTTTTTTTTTTTTTGAAGTATATTTAGAATTTAGCTACTAAACACATGACCCCAATACATATAATTTGTAAGATATATTGCATGTAATAGGGCACCAATAGATGATGAAGACGCCCAATATATAAATACATATAACTCAATGGTTTTAAATAATTGAATTAATTTATCCTCAACTTTTTGAGGATATATTAGCTTAAACACCATTATATACATATAAATATATTTTACTTTACAGGACTCAAAAAGGCTCAAATTCTCACATTACTTATGATGCAAGTATTTAGGAGCCACCTCAACAAGTGGTGCAAAAGATTTTAGAAAAGCATTAAGAAAACAGAGGTTCATGGGATTTTCAGTAACAAGAAGAACGGTTTGAATACAAACTCTTATAATCTCTGTAAACAGAAGGAATAAGGAACAGCTTTTGTGTGTTCTTGGTAAGAAGCTTAAACCTGACTTTATCTATCTACATAAAAGAGTCAAATGATAAAAACAAACCCCATAACCAAAAGATTTGAGGAGAAATAAAACCAATCGTGTTATTAAATTCCACAAATTAAATGTTGAAAAATAAAATAAAACAAAATTAAAAACCTAATTTTTAATATTAGAGACTTGATAAGCTGGAAAAATATAAGAGGAACAGAATCATTTGGCTTGCATCAAATTTAATAGTACAACTAACGTCGATGCAGCATGTGCAGAACCTTTCCCTCTCTTTTCTACAGTAAGGTTTAGTTCTCATTGTGAACCGCAGCAAGACGACTTTTGCACAGCTTGGCCACCGGCAGCTTGGTCAGGGTTAATCTTAATTGTCTGTTCCTGGAATAATCAAACAAAATGGAGACTCCATTAAGATGTGAGAAATATATATGTATATATATATATTTTTTTTTTTTTTTTATTTTTTTTTTTTCTCTTACCACTTTGGATGGAGGACAACAATTTCTTTTTGGAAAGCAAGGATAAATGGAGGAAACAAAAAGTCAAAAGACAATCATAAAGAATGAATGGAGAACAACCCACCTCGGAACCCCTTGAATCAGATTCTGCAAGTCTTTGTTTGATATCCCTTGCTATTGAAAAGAAAACTTCCTCCACATTCATATTCGTTTTTGCACTCTGCAGAACATAGTTTCTCCATATAAGCATATTAAAAAAAAAAAATACCATTTTGTAGTTTCCATAGATTTAAGCTCAGAGCACAATACTACTTACAGTTTCAAAGAACTTGATACCATACTCATCAGCAAGAGCTTGACCCTTGGAAGTGGGCACAGCCTAGCAAAAGAAAAGAAACATTGAAGGAACACACTCAACACACACAATACAGACAGAGAAAGAAGGAACTTCACTCTAACAATATTTAAAGGGAAAAAAATTTCTAAAACTTATCCACAACTCAATCAATTAGGTGAAAGCAATGATATTATGCTGAAAGAGCAAATTGACATGCACAGAAATTCACCACACAGACACAAAGGTATTGAAATAAGTAGCTCAATGTAACATCTCAAATATTCTTTTTAAAAAAATTACTATCCACAACTCAACCGATTAGGTGAAAGCAATGAGATTATGCTGAAGGAGCAATGAGATTATGCAGAAGGAGCAAATTGACATGCACAGAAATTCACCACACAGACATCAAGTATTGAATTAAGTAGGCTCAATGTAACATCTCAAATATTCTTTTAAATAAATTTTCCAAATTCATTGACACCATGATCTCACACTATTAGGTCAGAAAGCTGCAGGTTTCTTTTAATAAAAAGGAAGAAGCACCAAGCTAGGTCAGAAAGCTGTAGGTTTCTTTTAATAAAAAGGAAGAAGCACCAAGCATTTCCTGCAAGCAAATAATTAAATAAGACCCACCCTTTTGCTCTCATCCATGTCAGCCTTGTTTCCCACCAAAATCTTGTTTACGTTGTCAGAAGCATGTTGTTCAATGTTGCGAATCCAGTTCCTAATGTCTACATTTGAAAAGGCGTCAACCATAAGTACCATGGCGAAGATTAAGTATACTAGTTTAAAGAGTGACAGAAAAAGCACCATGACAACAAATGCAGATCTTCAATCATAAACCTCAATCAAAGAAAGAACCAACATAATATCAAGGTCAGCATCACTACTTAACAAATTCCATTAGAAAGGATAACACACACAACATAATCTGGCAAAGCAATCCCAAAAGATGGACGAGCTCAATTAGCCAATCCATTAAAACATAAAATACTATAAACAAAATATAATGATTCAAATCAAGCAAGCTATCCAAATTCCCCTGTTAAGAGTAAGGAAAAATGAGAAGTTACTGTTGAAAGATGACTCATCAGTAACATCATACACCAGCAAAATGCCCATTGCTCCTCGATAGTAAGCTGCAGAAAAGAATAGAAGATATAAGCAAACTCAAAGATGAGGATTCTCATGAAGGTAAACCAGAAGAAAAGTGGTAACTATTTCCAGAAATAAGCTGCGTATATAAAATATATATATATATATGGTTAGACCCTCCACAATGAAACTAAAAATCCATCCAGGTCAGATCTTTTAACTTGATGATATTATTTCAACCATCTGGAAATCCACCTTCTGCTCCACAGATTTCTATTTTTTATATTTCCTTAAAACTTTAAAGAAGTAACTCTAGAATTGGGTCACTTTTTTGTATCACAGCACACATGTGGTAAACAATGATGCAACATTTCATCCCTCCATTGACAACTCTCAAGTGCAATAGGACACATCCTACCATGCTATTGACTAGATTTCAAATCAAAGATCAAAAACTCAAAGCCCAACTCAAAGCCCGTATGCGTACCTGTTGTAATTGTCCTGAAGCGCTCTTGACCAGCTGTATCCCATATTTGCAGTTTAATTCTTTTACCATCAAGTTCAATGGTTCTTATCTTGAAATCAATGCTGTTGAGAGAGAGAAAAATAAAAAAATAAAAAAATGAACAAAATTCTTGTTCAACAGAGATCTAAAAGAAACTTTCAAATTATTCAACGAAAATCAGCAAAGCTAGGTTCAAGTATATTCTGTCCCTAATTTTTGCTCCATATGATAACCTTCATCTTTCCTTCATCACTTCCCCATCATTGTTTGCCTCATTTTTCACCTCAGACTTGAGACATCTCCTTGCATTCTCTTATCCAATGCCACTACCACAGGACCCTTGGAAAGAAAGACCATTGTGCCCAACATATAATCTTGAAGTGTACAGTTCCTTAAGTGCTCTACAAGCAGGATCTAATGATCATATCCTAACCACTTTCTATACTTCATTTCCCAAAGTTATTCACCAGATTTACCGGAAAACCCAAAAGTAAACATAGATCATCAATAATCATTTAGTTTCCTTCAACATTTTTCTTCTAACTCAAATAAGCAGACCCTTTTAACGAGTTGATGCTAAAAGAATTCAAGATAAAAAGTTTCCATGGTTTCAAAAGATACAAACCCAATAGTTGTAATAAAACTGGTTGTGAAGGAACCATCAGAGAAACGCAAAAGAAGACAACTCTTCCCCACACCTGCAAGAGGTTATCTGATGTTAAAAAACCAGGACCAAAAACTTCAGTAAGTGAATCAAAAAGATTGCTTCTAATCAGGAATAGACATACCAAATTCACCAAAAGTTCACAATTAGTATCAAATTCTCCAAACATGATTAGTCATGCGATCATTCAAATTTTAAAATTAAAAAAAAAAAAATATATATATATATATATATATATATATAAAGAAGCAAAGGAAGGAGCATGAGAAATTTGACCGAAAGGTTACTTTTGGACCAACCACAAGCCAAACTACAATGTGCAGCTATTTGTTACATGAAAGAGAATTAACATCTATCAAGACAGAAAGACCACAGGAACTAAATTCTTAGAGAATGAACTACCTGCTAACCCAGCTTTAACCTTTCAGTACGAAGAAAGTACACTTTCTTTCCCAAAAAATTGGTAGCTAGTGATTTTAAGTAATCATGCTTTAAACCACATGCCATCTTCAAGATCTCCAAATACACTTATGCAAAGACCCAAGCATGCATGTAAGTAAATGAGAGCAAGATACCATCCAAACAATCCCAGTACAAATTCTTCAGTTTCTCTAGACTTTACAGATTTTGAATTTTGCACAAGAACAATCCCTACTGAACCAAACCGAAGATGAGAATGGAAATCACAAATAAATTTGCATCATGCGACAAGAACAAGTTAATAATTGACAAAGACTTTCAACATAAATTACTCAATTAGGTATCACCTTCTTCCTCAAAAACCCTCACCCCTCCTGTCACAAAATGAAAGTTATCTTCTATTAATATGGAACAAGAACTCAAACCACTTGGCTACAAGTCAAGGGTCCAACAGAAATGATGAACCCGAAAACAAGGTTGTAAACTCCTCGGTCACACAATAAAGATATCCCCCAAATCTTTCCCTCCATTTTATTTAAATGCAGAAAAACCTAATAGAAGGACAATGATCAGATCCTCTAACAAAGTCTACGCTGCAGCAAACACGGTGAAGTAGCCAAACACCAAATACAACCCTTATAGACATGAGGAAACATTAATATAACAGGGGAAAAAAAATTAAAACAACTGCACCTAATTTCAAATTCAACCCAATATTTCTTTCTATAAAGACGATTCAATCAAACAGAAAGCAAAACAAAACAAAAAGAAATATAAATAAAAAAATAACAACAATAATTGATTTGCAATAAACCCAAAATTTCGAATCACACCCAGTAAAAGAAAAGCGCGTTAGATCTCAAAAACGGTACAACTTGTACTTCCCATTCCCACCATTTTCTCGGAAACCAAACAAACGGGGACCAATAGCTTACCACTGTCGCCAATAAGTAGGAGCTTAATGAGGTAATCGTAATCGGCCCGAGCCCTTGCTGGTGGCGCAGCCATTGATTATATCACCAACCCCAAAATTTGTACTTCCTCCAGAAATCAATCCCTCTATGCACCAACATTTGGGGAAAAAAAATAGTAATAATAATAATAAATAATTTAAATATATAATAAATAATTAAAACAAAAAATCCAAAAATGAAAAACAAAAAGTAATTAAATTACTGAAGTGTACGAGATCGGAGAGAGAGAGAGAGAGGGGTTACCTTTGGAGAAGAAGCTTAGCAAGTGGTCGGCGACGTAGGAGAGATATCAGAATGCGATCCAATGAAATTGCGAGGAGTTTTAAGACTTTTCGCTCCCGCGTATCATACGTGGTGTGTTTTTCTACAGTACACCACCCACCATTTGCCTACATCCGCCTACATCCGAATACTTCTCTTCGAAGTGGTGGAGAGATTGCCCACAATCCAACTTTTTGTAATTATTTTATTTTATTTTTTCATTTTTTTTTTATTTCAAATATGATAAGAATTTTTTCAATTAAAATAAATGGAGGTATCTCAATTTTTTTTTCTTTAATTTAAAATAATCCAATCCAATTTTCTGATTCTCTCTTCTTAAGTTTGGTATATAAAATATGGATGATCTATGTAATCAATGAAAAAAAATATGGATGGTATAAAACTTAAATATAAATTTTATTTTTTTTTAAATAAAAATTGTTGAGTTATATATTTTTAAAATTTATATTTTACGTTTGAAAATTTTAATGTGGTTCTTAATTCAGAATTAAAATTTAAAATAGATTAACAACATTTGATAAGTTATTAAGAAACAGTGAAAGATTCTAAAAACTATTCCCTCTTTCTATGATTATTAATGCTTCTTTATGTAACATGGTTACTTCATTTAGAGTCAATGTGGGTTCTTTTTTTTTTTTTTTTTTTTTTATTTCTTGAAAATTTTTGTATTTTTTTGGAAGACAAAAAAACAAATAAAAAAGCCTTTCATCCAACTTAATGCCCACCATTTTACTACTTGGATAGTGGCGCATTTTACAAGTACAAACATTTAAAGAAATTTTTTTTTTTTCATAAGATGGTCTGAACCAAAGTGCAAGGCCAAGTGTGCGTCAATATTCATAAGGCTTAATTGCAAAATTCACTCCTAAACATTGTCTGAATTTTAGTTTATTTCTTTGCATTTAACAATATTCCTTTATTGAGATTATAAAGTGGAAAAAAAGTGCACGTAAAATATCTAAATAAATAAATAATATAGACATGCATTTTTATTCGTTTGGAGATCTTCTATGGTGCGTTTTGTTGAATAAGTATGCTTTTGTTATTTTATTCAATATTTCCATTCATCTGTCTTTTTTTTTTTTTTTGTATCTTTTCAATTATAATAAATTTTTTTTTTTTTTGGGAGTCATTTTATCTTTTCACCATGCTTCACTCGAAAACCAAATTGCTATATGAAATGAAATTCAACTCATAATTAAAAACCCAATGAGATAATCTTTTAAATTTGTTAGCACATTTTGGAGGAATGAGCTGAAAAATTAAATAAGGGAGATTTGGTTTTGATTTTGGTAGAATAAAGAAGACCCAGTCCCACCAACATGAATATGTTTGTGTCATTAAAGATTAAACAGCGTGACTCACCTAGAATGTACCACTTGCGCATTTACATCACCCCATAACTCTTATTTATTTATTCATTTATTTATTTTCATTTTAAATTCCCTCTTTTAGCTCCAATATTCACCTTTTTTTCTTTGCTACCTGCTAGGTGGATATTATATCCACATTTTACCATAACCATATCGTAATAATTTTTTTTTTTTTAACGTTTACAAGATTTTATATTTTATATTTTAATATTTTAAATCTATAATTTTAATAAATATAAATAACTTACCAACTAAATTAATTTGAAATATACATACTAAATAAAAACTAATTAAAATTCAAACTAAATTATTTATATAGGCATAATCAGTGATGAAAATATCAATATCGACAAAAATATTAAGGATATAATTTTATAAAAATATCGATGAAAATATTAATATTGATAAAAATATCAATAAAATTATAAAAACTGTAAATATTTAATTTAGAATATAAATTTTTATATATGAGATCATTAATATAATAAAATAATATAAAAAAATATAATAATTAAAATATAATAATAATAAAATACTTATCCAATTAGGAATATATACTAAAATCCTATATATTATACAATACAAAAACTAATAATGTTATTTATTTATTTATTTTGTTTTTAAATAGATAAAATCAAATTAAACATTAAAAGAGTAGATAAAAAAATAAAAAAGATAAAAGAATATGTATGGAGATGCTACAATCCTACCATCTTTAAAAACTTTAGATTTTCTCAAAAAGATCCGTAACTACAATTTAATCAGTCCAATTAATAAATTGGATATTTGAAAAGCCTATGAAGAAGCCCAATATAATATTATCATATTATTATTTTATATTATTTTTTTCTTTTTATTTTTTTTCTTTCTTTTTCCTTTTTCCCCCACTTGGGAAGGAAGATTTTTTTGTTCTCCTTTCTTCTTCTTCTCTCTTCCCTTCGTCTTCTTCCTCCCTCTCTTTCTCTCTCTCTCCGATGGCATTTCTCTCCCACTCATTCTCTTTCTTTTTTTTTTTTTTTTTTTTTCTTTTCTGCTTCTTCTTCACCTGTTCGGACAGCTCCTCTCCCACACAAACACACACGCACACATCGGTCTCTTTGCAGATCATGAGAGAGAACTGATCAATATTTCTGCCGACAATCGATTTCTCCACTTCGTTTTCCACCATCTTCCACTCTAAACCCGAAACTCTCTACAATATTTGACTATTCAGGCGACATACTTTGACTCCGATGATATTTCTCCGGCACTGGTGACAGAAACTTCCCCCTATCAATGTCGACTATCTCCGACATCCAATATTGTCGCCAACTTATCGCCTATCTTGGTAATATTTGTTTCAGTGGGCATAACCTATTAGACTCATAAGTCATAACGTCCATTCTGTAACAGCCGTTTTGTAGATCAAGGGAATCCTCCATGGCCCATAAATTAGTTAAGACCCAACTGTATTTTGTTTTTACCATTTTTTTTTTTTTCTTCTTCTTTTGGGTATGGAATATCCTGCTCTGCTCTGCTCCTCCTTAATCATTATTCAATCATGCTAGAGACATTTTGTTAAAAAAATAAAATAAAAAAAATTGAGAGATTAAATTGTTTCCAACTAATGGAGTAGATGCTTTACAGAAAGAATAATGTGAAATGTGAATAATATGACAATATTTTTTTTGACTTGTATTGAAATGACGAAAATGGTATAATCTTGTCTTGAAAAACAGGGACAATTCGATAAGGCAAAAGCCAAAATTTTCTTGTTTTAAGAATAAACTACTGGTTTTGGTGCACCACATGTGCCTCTAAGAAAGAAAAAAATAATAATAATAATAATAATAAATAAAAAAGGTTTACTACAAAACAAAAATGAAAGCTAAAATAATAATAAAGTAAAACAATTTTGGACATAACTTGGCAATTTGCTAACCAGTAAATAAGAGCATACCATGTTTAACTTTTTACCTGTGCTGCATAATAGCATTAGTATTATAATAATAAGAAGAAGAAAAAAAGTGAATAGAAAGTGAAAAGTAGGAAACACAAAAAGAGCTTAATGTTCCAAAGGACCCAAGTATATGCTTAGAAGATCCTTCATCCCCCACCATCTCAAAACTTCCTACAAAAAGGGCCTGAAACTAGTCAAGTTCATACACATTCCAAATACTAAAACACTTTCACAAACCTAACTTTCCCTCCGTCATTACATGACTAAATATCTATCTTCCATTACAAACTTTTGCCCCTCCATTTCCATCTCTGGCTTTGCAGCCAGGAACTCGATGTCCATGCTGATGATATCGATAGCAGAGTTTGAAGATATGGGTGATAGTAGTGAAGATGATGCCGATGATGAAGAAAAAGAAATTTTTTCCATGGAAAGCTACAAGTCTTCATCGTCATAAAATAATGATGATTTTTAGCAACCCTCAGGGCAACTACAAATCTTTGGCAATTTATATGTATGATCTGCAACTATAAATCACTACGATTGATGTGAATTTAGGGGGAGTCAGTTTCATCCAATTCTGATCAACCAATTGGTTTTCTCTCCCCAAGTTAAAATTTTTCTTCTTATTTTGTTCCTTTTTTTTTTTTTTTTTTGGGTGATTGCATAAAAACTTTCTTGACATTCAACCATTTGAATGAAAGTTATGCCTTAGCAGTGTACTCAATCTAAAATTTTATGCCTTAGCAGTGTACTCAATCTAAAATTTTATGAATTTAAAATAAAAGTTATGCCTTAGCAGTGTACTCAATTTAAAATTTTATGAATTTAAAATAAATTATATATTTTAAAAGATTTAATAGATTGTAATCGAATTACATTGATTTTATAAAGAATTTATAAGAATTCAATGAAATATTTGAATTTAAGACTGGATTTCATATTGACAATTTTCTTCACAATTTCATCGTTAAAATCCTTTCAAATCCATTAAAATCGATCATTTTTTAAATTTTTTTAAAATCAATGACTTTTTTAATATCATTAGATTTTAAAAAAATTCTACAAACTCCTGATTATATACATTAATGAACTTTTATAAAATCCATTAGAATTTGAATTGAATATCATTTGACTTATATAAACTATTTTAAAATTTAAATTAAATACTTTCAAACTTTTAAATATTTTTAAAATCCATCAAACTTTAAATTGAATACACATCTTTTATTTTTCAAGAACAACTTGTTATCTACCTTTGGATGGTATGGTTGTTATCTACCTTAGGATGGTATGGTCAAATACAAAACCTTGAATAGCATATGCAGAAGAAGAAAAAAATAAATTAAAAAAAAAAGATTTTTCAGTTTTCTATTTTACTAAAATGTAAAATTTTGAATGCTATTTTGTAATTCCAGTTTCAAGGAATAATTTTGGAATATGGCAGGCATCCCATTCATTCTGACATCTCTAGGCGGAGTTCATTGTAATATACATATTTTAATTTTCGTTATGAAATGTGAACAAAAAATACAATAAAATACTGTTGAGAGAAATTCAGATACAACTGTTGGAGAATCGATTTCTTCATTATAAAAATTTAAAAAAATAAAAAAAAATAAAAAAAGAAGATATGTTTGAGAATCATTTAACAACAAAGAAAGAAGGTTATCAAGGGAGACTTTCAAATTCATGCTAAAGGGCAATTTTCAAAATTTTTTCTTCCTCTGTTTTTATTTGATATTAGAGAATCCAAATAAAACTTAAATATTTAAGCGGGAAATAAGTAATAAATGAAACTAATATAGTTAGGTTGTGAGTTATGATCATCTTCAAATTATAAATTTGTAACCAATAGTTACGAACTAAAATAATAATTACCTATGACGGTCTGATCCGATTCTTCAATTAGAAAAATGGAAAGTGATGCTCAATTAACCAATTCCATTATTAAACGCTTCCAAATTCCAAAGAACCAAGCAAAGCCAAATTCACTTTATTAGAGTGTCCGACTTGATTCTATATCAAGCAGTGAATTGAATAGTTAGAGCAACCATCAACAGCTCTTATGTCTTGTGGACAACAGGAGAAATTTTGGGTTATTCCAAGGAGGTTTAACTTTATACTGAATAATATTTTCTGCCCACTGGATTCGAATGCTAGATACAAAGTAACAAATCTACCGCAACCGGATAAATTAAACTCTACAAAAATCATCTAAACAAATCAGATTGGTTGTGCATTGGCCAAAAATCACGCCATCCATCCGCTCAAAATTTAGAGAATGAATAACAGACAAATAAAATATCAACTCCTTATAGATGAAAGAAAATGCTTAAACATTACCGTCTTCAAAGAATGCCAATAACAAACAATATTAGCATTGAAAAAGCAACACATAAATCAAACCAAACATAGAACTAATCTATGCATGTTTCAAAGTACACAAAAAGCTCCTCAGTCCAAAAATTCAGTCTCACTCTTTTAGTAAACTTTGACCTAATAAAAGAAACCAAGCACTTTACCACCAACATTCTTTCTTCGAGCCTCCTCATGATCCATAATGCCAGCAGAAGTGGTCAGTACAATGTATCCAAACTGCAGACATTCAGCAATGGATGATAAGCACAACATAACAGAAAATATATAAAAGTGGTTACTAAGCGTGAAAACTCTTTTGTAATTACAAATGCTCCAAGTAACAAAAGAATGGTGCAAGTAAAATGATTAATTTACACTATATATTCAAATAATCGCCATTGACATAGTTCCAACATTTACGCATGAATGTTGTCCGTAGAATCTAAATAGGCTAATATCAAAAAATCTACAGAATCAAGCTAACCTGTCTTGATGGAAGCAACCTTGCAGTCCATCCTTCAATCTCCTTGACACCCACATCAAATCGGGGACTAATAACTCCACACTTATTAAGCCTTCCATTCAGTTCAACCACGATTTTCCCAGACCTATGATCATCAACATACTCAAACTCACCGATATATCCTAAAAGATTGAAAAAGGTAAACAAGTTAGATACATAAATAGCCTTAAAATGTGAACAGTAAATTGTGTACATATGAACAGATGCATACCATGCTTCTGCATAACCAAAAGGAACTTGATTATAACTTTGGAGGATGGTCTAATCATGACCTGGCGCTTCCCCCTTTTCTCTGCATTGTACATGCTCTTAAGAGCATCATTGAGAACACTAACTCTCACCATTGTCACCGACGCACTACATAATATTTTTGGGGAAAAAAATTAATGAGATTACAAAGCTTTTGAGCTCTGATGAAGAATGATGAATATTAAAAAATTTAATAGAAAATGTTTAATTTTTTTCTCCAGAACTGTAATGAAGATCAGCAATCTAATGATTTAACTCCTTGAAGTTCAAAACAATGGCTCGACCAGATTACAACTTGCTGAAAACCAATGCATGCGGTAGCCCAAACGCACAATAGTAAACATAAACAGCACACTGACCCCCCAAAATGAAAACAATAGAGCACAAAAATTCCAAAGTATAATCACCAATACTTAGAAAATACACCAGCACTCAAAACAAGGCAAAACCAAAAACATATAACAACAAAGATCCACCCTATAACCACAAATTCCTAGTAAAATATTTCAGAAACTCTAAAATTAGATCAGAGTCTGGAATTGTGCACTTTCCGTCAAATTTTCTCAGCAACCAAGCAAGGGCACAAACAAGACAAACCTGAACTATAGCATTAATTTATTTTTTATGTACACTTAAAAATGCAAACCAGATATAAACTACAAGTTACATACAGAATTCATTGAGCTAAAATGGACACCAAAAAAAAAAAAAAAAAAAAATTCACTTATGGAACACAAACCAATTGGGATGGAAAGAGACCGTCAAGAATGAGATCGCACAAGTGAGTAAGTAATAACCCTAAGACCTAGTCATTGACAAAAATTAGGGGTTGAACAGTACGTACGTCAAATATGCAGAGGCGCCTCCGCGAGCTAGGGTTTTTCCAAGGCTTTTTGAGAAGTGAGTTTTCTGTTTTGAAACCCTAGTTCGAATATAAGGTGGGAATGGATGTGGAATTACTGACTTGCCCCCCACCTTCCTCTCTCAACCGGCTTCGGCCCAGGCCCATGATCCATTTTTGCCGAAAGATTTCGGTCCAGTACCCGATAACGAGTTTATAACGGCGGTTCTATATACATTCTGCCAATTTTGTTGTTAAAAACTTCCTTTAAGACATTTATACTTCTTTTTCTTTTTTTTAAAAAATAAATAAATAGCAGACCAACCATCATGCACACAAGTATATTTATATATTTAATGGATTTTAATATGTTAAAAACATGATTTTTGCCTTATATTATAAGTTTATTAACATAATAAATATTAAAAATTATTATTTATCTAATTAGATTTTTAGTTTTAAATCATTAATTAAGATGACATTATCATTTTTAAATACTCCAGTACATTTTCATCTTTTATTTAGAACATATGTAATTGTTGAAATTTGATAATCTATAGAAAATATATGGAAAAGAAATTAAAATTTACAATATAATAAATGGATAGAATAATAATACGTGTATTGGATTATTCCATTCTACAACCTTTTATATAAGCTTTTTCTAAAGTTCTTTCCCTTTTTGTTTTTTTTTTCTTAGAAGTCACGTATAACTTCTAATTTTATCATAATTTGTAATGTCGGTTAAAGCCTCATTATTCAAGTTTCAAAAAGAAAAAGTTATGGACCTCATGGAGGCCATATATATATATATATATATGCTCACTCGATTGTAGGCTACTGGTTGGACCATTTCATGGTACTGAATTTTCTGTTTATGGACCTTTCTTCTTTTTCCTTATCTAAGCTAAGAAATCGCTCCCACCATTACATTTGTTTAATATTATAGTGTGGATACTCATTCATTAGCATTCATTCCCTTCATGTTTTTGTTTTGTGCTCGGTGCTAGGTGCTAATTATTTGATTTCGGCATGAATGTTAGGTCCTCATTCTCTTTGCCCATCCTTGGTCCACTTGGCCGTTTAGCTCTTCACGATGATATCAACCCAAAAGGCTTGTATTGGATGAGCTTAGGATATATATAGTTAAAGAATTTGATAGAATATGACATAAACAAGATTACGTGAAGTTTTTATGGTAGGATTTCAAATAAAAATAGACAATATTGAAAAATAAATAAATAAATTGGATTGTGTTTAATTATGTTTTCTGTTTTTAATATTCAAAATATTATTTAAAAGAAAAAAAAAACAAAAACCATTTTTATTTGTTTTTTTGAAAACAAAAATGTTTGGTCAATAACGTTTCAAAATAATTTTTAAAATTAAATAGCAAAAAACAGAAAACATCATTTTAATATTTTCTAAAATTTTTTTAATTTGTTTTTTGAAATTATTTTTGAAAAATGATGACAAAATAAATATTTTTTTGTTTTGAAAACAGTTTTTGATTTTATAGAATAAAAGATTATTTTAAAACCTAGCTTTTTCTTTTATATTAAATTTGATAAAGACCGTTTTCTTTCTTTGGGTCATGAGATTAAACGAAAACTAGTATTAATTTGCTTATGATAAGCTGATTCAATATTCTTCCTCTTCAATTTCTCTACGTGAACTTTAATTTATGTTTTCTCCCTTTTTTTCCAATAATTAACACGGTATAATATAATTCATGCCATTAACCACAAAAAAAAAAAAGAAAAAAAAAAAAGAAAAAGAAAAAGAAAAGAAACGAAGCTCTTGTCTTTCTTTGTGTTTTCCATCGGTTCGATTCTTATTTTGTTTTGAAGTGTCAATTTGGTGGCACATGTCATTAGATTGTGCATTTTGGATATTAATGTTCTAAATTAAGTCAACAAATTAAAGACAGGCCGTTGACTTTGTAATTTTAATTTAAAGCATATATTAAATTAAATAATAAGCATTAATATAACATATATGTGTAATGTAAGCATGTAACTAGTGAGATGGATTTTAAGATAACAACATTGGTGATTAAACATTGCGTTTGATTTAAGGTAAATTAAGTAAATCAAGTGGACCATTGAGTAACGGTTATTACTACACGTGTTGATTCTTCAATCATCCAGTGCATATAAAACCAATTTACACACTAGCTGATACAAAACTTGCTTATCTCTTGACTTTTTAATTCGAGTCCAAACTTCGTCAAAGAAATTTTATATTATAATTCTATGAGTATGGTTCTGTTCTCTTTATCTTCTAGCAGCCTTGACCTAATAATTTTTATTATTATTGTTATTTTTATTATTATTTATGAATTAGCGTTGACCTAATTTAATTATATATGTGGATCACAATCAGATATTTGGACGGTCAAATTAACATGAAGCTATATACAAATAAATAGGAAAAGATTTATTCAGCTTAAGGAATATACAATTATTTAGACACTCAATTTTTATATTTTAAAAGATTACACACACACACATATTTGGATGGTAAAAATATATAATCAATATGAACCTATACACAAATATGTATCAATATATAATATGAACCTATACACAAATTTGTATCTATTTATAAAAATTAACTATAAAAAAAAAGATTTATTCAGCTTAAGGAATATACAATTATTTAGACACTTAATTATTAATATGCCTTTTTATTTTTTTTGTTTTTTTCTTTTGCTTATAATATTTTAATTTGGAGCTTGTTGATGGGGTAAGAAATAAACTTAAACATTTTATGCATACATGTATATATATATATATATATATATATGTAAGCTGAGAACCAAAGTTTTGTAAAATTAGTAAGTTCAGTGATTGACTAGCTAGCTAGCAGTTGCTGGAGCTAGCCAAATATTTGATATAGTCACAGATTTAATTAACTATTAGCTAAAGGCCAAATTAATCAATAAGATCATGGATAGAAAAAGTAATTGTCAACGAGAAAAGTTTTCCAAATTTTGGTGCGAAGTAAGAGTGAGTATGATGCTTGATCAATCAAAACTCTCTGTGCATACAGCTTTAATTTAATAAGTACGTAATATCAAACTAATTACTATAATTATATATATATATATATATATATTTTGTAAATATGTTACTTAATATATATTAGTCAACCTTAGAGGGAATAGGTCAACATCTGGAGACAAGCTACAAAAACCAGGCCACGCAGAGACAAAATATTATACATTAATTTATAATTTGTGATACAAATAACAATCATATTGTTTTTATTACATAGTTTTTATTATTATTTATTATTTTGGTCAACTTTTTATTATTGTTTCTATTACATAGGTATGGCCATAAACTTAATGTACATGCATATATAATATGTAATGTCTCACCATTAAAGCAACCGTCTAAAAAATTGTCTATTAAAAAAAAAAAAAAAAAAAAAGTCGTCTAGATAACATGTATGGAATGTGTAAGGGCGTTGAGACATTATATCATTTGTTATAATATTTTTAATGAATGTACAAAATTATGAGACAAACGTAAGATTACAAATAGAATAAGAAGTAGTGAGATAGTCACAATATTAATATTCTTTTTCTATCAATTTCATTTGGCTATATATTACGGATTTTACTTCCAACTGTTTTTTTTTTTTTTTTCAAATTGTTTTAAGTACAATTTGTCAATTTCGTTCATAAAAGATTTCCTATTCAAATTGACAGCCAAACTTCTTATTCTTTTCATCTCTCTTTAATTATTAATTACCAAGATGAAAAAATAAATACTAGTTTTACCGTTTTAGTTTCATATTAAAATTAGGTACTAAGTCTTTAAATTGGAATGCATGCATTTGCAAGGACTATATATATATATATATATATACATATGTGGCGACCAAGATTGTTTCTAAGTTGGCAAGTGTCATACTTCCTTATCTTTTCTTGTTTAGATTCAAACTTATGGCAATATGGCAATGTCGATGATTACAAAAAAAAAAAAAAATATATATATATATATATATATGCATAATACAGACAATTAATTATCTTATGCAATACAGACAATTAATTATGTTATATAAAAAATATTATGGACAATTAATTAATAACAGATGCTTTTATATATCGGCATATTTTTTTTTATGTTTTTATTAACTAGTGGTATACAAATAGTATATACATAAATATAGTCCGTATATATACTGTCATATTCATCAAATCCTTAACATTAAAACTAATATAGGAATTTTTTTTTAACATTTTAATCACATAAAAGATTGAAATTCAAAATTATATTTATTAATCACTATGTCCTAACATAATTTATTTTTTTAAATAGAAATTTTTATATCATTAAATCCATATTTAATCATTTTTTAAATTTAGTATTCTAATTTTTAATGTGATTTGAGAATTAATAAATTGAGATTTGATATTAAAATTATCAAACCATCATAATGTGAGTAACTTTATATATATATATATATATAATAAATTGACATAGTTTTTTTTTTTTTTTCTTTTGAAAACATAACAGTAATGATTTAATAGGTTACCTAGCTCACTTTTACCATTGACTACCTAAAGGTATCATTGTAAATCATATATGACAATATTAACTT
Source organism: Ziziphus jujuba (assembly GCF_031755915.1). NCBI lineage: Eukaryota > Viridiplantae > Streptophyta > Magnoliopsida > Rosales > Rhamnaceae > Ziziphus > Ziziphus jujuba. The sequence continues at coordinate 12,408,062 of NC_083386.1, forward strand.
AAATCATTTTCTTATTTTTATTTTTTAGTATTAAAAAATTAGTAAGGAAAAGTGGACATTTTAATGGAAGCAAATTAAATTTTCACATACAATTTAAATAACACTAAAATTTTCTTTTAAAAAAATTAAAAATTTTATACATTTTTTTCCCCCTATTTAATTTTATTCCATATTAATATCTCATTTGTACTATCTATGTGACTTGATAACTGTGAATATTATCTTTTTCCATAAACCCCTTATAATTATTGACTAACCATACCAAAACTGTTTATATACATATACATATATATATATATATATATAAAATAATTCTGTACCAGCATCAACTTTTGGTGTGATATCCTTTTATATAGATATATATATATAGGGAATTGCTCATCCTGACAGTGTTTCATCCAGACCAATGGCAAATTTTGAATTGCTCATCCTGACAGTGTTTCATCCAGACCAATGGCAAATTTTGTAATAAAATAAAAAATTATGTCTCATTAAAGAGCTTGCAAGTAGATACTGTAGCACACGAGGCATAGAACGAATGACAAGAAGAAAAGACAGGCATCATGAAGAGTTAAAAAACAAGAACAAAAACAAAAATATTTTATGGGTTCGGTGTGGGGAAGAGAATAGAGAAAAGAGGAAGAGTATCTACTTGCAAGCTCTTTAATGAGATTTGCTGCAGAAGTTACAGTTTGTTGTTGGGTTTTACTTTTATGAATAGTTCACCTTGAAATTGTGGCTTTTTTTAGCCAGAGTAACTTAAATATTTTAAAGGCTTTTTATTTTTATTTTTTTATTTAATTTTTCTTTTGGGTGTGTAATAAGATGCATAAAAAAAAATAAATAATTTTGAATTTATTGTGCTTAAAGAATGGGGCAACAAATCCCTGGCAAAATCAAGTGGATTCCACACAATAAAACTTTTATTACTGAAACTTCATGAAACAACTGAATCAGTTGAAGGATCGTCTGCCATCTCATACGTCTTCATAAGGAAAGGAGGCAGCAAATTGGAGCTGTCCTAATCTTCATCCATCCTAATTCCAAAATCCCTAAATCACAAGCCTAAACCCCCAAATTAATAAACCCACAATTGAAACATCAATCACTTCGCAGAATCCCCATTGGCATCCTCGAAATTCCAATAAAAATCATATTTTCTTTGTCTGTTAGGCTTTTTTTCTTTTGCCTTTTTTGGCTTTCTATGAGAAAGAGAAGAAGAAAACAAAAGAAAAAGAAAGGGAGAAAACAGAGACAGAGAAAGAAAGAGTCAGGGAAGAAAAGAATTAAAATGGTGGCATTGAAGTAAGGAAGAGAGGTGGTGGAGGAAGAGTGGAGACAAAAGAAGAAGAAGAAGAAGAAGAGAGAGAGAGAGAGAGAGAGAGAGAGAGAGAGGAAGAGAGAAAGAGTAGAGGGTCCCCAGAAGCCACGAGAGAGAAAAAGAGAGAAGAAAGTCCTAATTGGCCCCCCAAAAAAAAAAAATCTGGACCACCTGTTTAATCGAACGGCCAACAGAGTTTCTCACAAAAAATTACATTTTTTGTCCGCATGCCATTTGGTTAGGACGTCCTAAGCATAGAACTCCACTCTCTTTCTCTCTCTCTCTCTTTATATATATAAAAATGTTAATTCTTTATCATTTCAAAACTATATATATATATATATATATATACACACAAATATTATATATGTTGGTGTTGTATATATCGTTTTGTTTTAGAACCATTTTAACTTATGATTTCAATTATTAAAAAAAAATATATTTTTCATAAGAAATTGAGTAAACGCCAAGTTACCAGCTATATGTACACTAATAAGTCTTAATAATCTAAATTTAGCAACAATATCCATCTACCTGGCTACCTGCTCTCCTATCTTCCATATCCTTGCTTATTAACTTGCTTACCAAAACCACCTACACAAAAGATTATATATATATATATATATATATATAATCTCTTTTTCTTTATGCTAAGTCCATGAGTTTGTGTGCATAAACAATCTTATATTAAATATGTATTGAAATGAATTTTTATGCGTATCCAATACAAAATATGGGTATTATCATTCAATATAATATAGACTTTATCTACCAATAAAATTACTCTATATATATGTATAAAGAAATATAAATCAATGCTAAATATTAATTAATATAACATTATTGCTTATTAATCACCAAAAACAAATATATATATATATATATATATATTTATATATATAACATTGCTCGTTCATTTGCTTAACTAACTCCAAAATTTATTTGTTTTGGTATTTGTGGATTTGATTTAGTGGTAAAATCATTCACTTCCAAATCTAATAAAAAATCTACTTAGGGAGTTGTACTTTCTTCTCTCACCAACGGATAGAACCCATACGGGACTTACATATGTGAATCTTATCAAATATGAGAGGAAGGAGTACATTTCGTAGAGTAGGGGAAATTTATTCCCGATTCAAGATTTTAAAATTACTAGGGTAAAAATCCTCCCTTCTCAAATTGTAATAATATATATATATATATATATATTTGTTGGTTTCAATCTCTCAAACAAATAAATCCAACTGAAACATTATAAATTTAAAAAAAAAAAAGTAATGTTAATAAAATACTTCATCGTACAAGAAACTTGATTTTAATATATATATATATATATATATTTAGTTAAAGAGAAAAGAATAATCATAAAAATTGCCGCTTTAGGAGAGGTTGAATTGGGAAAGCAATTAGAAAGATTAACCAAGTCAAAATATGATCAACATAAGTATGTAAAAAAAAAAAAAAAAAAAAGAATTCCATCAATTTGTTAGATTTTGACTAGCATATATAACCTTGAATTATTATCACGATCAAAGGGAGAGAAAAAAACAAAAAAAAAATAGAGGAAAATAAATCACTTTCCAGGTAATAATAAAAAAGCAAAGTCAAATTAAGTGAAAGCGAAATGAAACGGATAATTTTCTAGTTTGAGAGCCGACCTCGTCTCTCTCTCTCTCTCTCTCTCTCTCTCTCTGTAGCTAATACCACAAGGTTTCTGAGTCATCCAAGACGTTCTGTATTCCTGTTTATGCAATAAATATAAGCCTTGTGACCACACAATTTTCCCAGTAAAGGAAAGAACCGTTGCTACACTCAAAAGAAAAACACAAAATTATAATCCGTAGTATTTCCTCTCTACAAATTCCTATTTTAGGAGACGAAACTCAAAGCGTTTTTTATTTCCTTATAATTTTCTCCAACCCTCTTGACAACCAAGATTTTGGCCTTTTATATATAAGCTAAAGCAAACTGGGTGGTTTTCTTGCATTTTTTTCTTGTTCATCCCGGGTGAGATTTTTCTATATGTTTAATTTACATCATAAATAACATATTTTTGTTTTAGATATATGATGTGTATATTCTAAATCATACTATTTGGAATTCATTATATGTGTATATTTTTCAGGCTCTAACTGAGGGTGATTAGAGCTTCAAAGGCCTTTGAGTATTGCAGAAGCATCTGATCATCATCAACAGCAAGTTTTTAGTATAGTTTTGAGACTGTTTTAGAGGAGATTTTTCGATCATCTGGCAATGAAAAACGCCATTCTCCCTCCTGTTTCTTCGCATATTTACGATTTTGGTAATGATTCTTTTAAAATTTTGGAGCAATTTTCCATTCTTTATCTCTTGGACTAAACAAAATCTAATTAAACAAACTACACATTGTTTGGAAATGTTCATACATAATGAGGCACAAAGGCAATCTTTATTAGTTTGTTATGATGTATGATTTTTTTTTTCTTCCTTTTAATTTGTTTATGCAGGAAATAATGAAATCCAGATTTTGCCAAATTGGGATATACCTATGCAGTTTAACAGTAAAATGTAAGCACTCTTATTCTTCCAAAATTTTTGCATTGGTACTTATTTAGAAAGTGGAAACTGCTTGCTCTCCTTCAATTTCAATTGAAAAACATAACAACATCAAAAATTTAAAATGTGGGCCGGTTTCTGAAAAAAATTAATACAGCAGGCAAATATTATTATTATGATCTTGGTTTGAATGATGTCTGCTTTGTTTTTAGAAAAAAAAAATATATATATATATATATATATATATATTATATATGATTCAAATCCATAGTTTAAAAAATTTGGACTTCCAAGTCTATAATTTGTTGATTGGATGGTCGCAAGTTACCTTCAAAGTAGGCTTGCTTAATTTTTGTGGACTCTCCCACCCAAATAATGTATTTGTCTCAGGACAAGTACCTAACCAGCGCTGGAATTAAATTAAAAAAAATATATATATATATATATATATATGTATATAAATTATATAATAAATTTTAATATATTATATTTAGCTTTTAATTTTTCAATTTTTATTTATTTATCTCTTGGAAGCATTGTATTGATTTGTGAAGATTGCATTTTGAACTCATAATCAGGAAATATAATTTCATGAATAATTAATATCTAATTATCTTTGTTTCAAAGCCGGGAGAAAAAAAAAAAATATATATATATATATATATATATAAAGCTCAATTATAAGTCACTTTTGTATTTTTGTTTCAATTATTTTTATGGGTCTCTGTCTTGGAAAAAAATTATAATGAAATATTGAATACCATATTGAAAATGTTCCTCAACAGTAGTGCGTTTTGCATGGATTCCGAAGTATTGGACAATGACAACCAGATAAGAGCTGAAGCCTATTCTTTTCCAATTCAGTCTTCGTACACTGTAACTCATCAACCAGGTTTGGTTCATTTCATTATCTCTGCTTACAATCTGGAGAACAAATTTTCTAGATTCAGCCTAATTTCTTCCTTTTCTTTTCATTCTTTCTGTCATTTTTTTTTTTAAACTTAAAATTTTGACTGCATAATTGATATCAAATAAAGGAACTATTATTATCCACTAATTATTATTATTATTATTATTTTTTTCTTAGCAGGTTTTCCTACCACCTTGCACCACGATGAAAATATTTCCCACCAATCAATGAGGCTTGGAAAGAAGATTTTAGCCCCACAATTTGATACGGTATGTTACTTATGAAACTTAGTGTATAATTTTTCATTTATTTTCAATCATTACATTGTTTGATCTAATTAAAGCACCCCAAAAAAAAAAAAAAAAAAACACTATTTGCTACAGCATTAAAATTTATTGTCGAATTAGACAGTTTCTGATTACACCATATTGTAAAACTCTCATCAAGTACGAATAAGCCTAATTCAATAATTGTTGGAGGCTTAAGCTTAACAACCATATTTTTTTTTCATTGACCTTACCTAACCTTTACTTTTAGATCATACAAAATCGTGTCATTCTCAATCTCAACTGGTCAATAATTAATTACCTGACCGAAAGTTGGAATTCTTTATGCAGGCTATACAAAATGCCAGAAAACGTCCAATTGAAGTTGATGAGCTTTTGCCCAAAAATGACATTGGTGAATTGATTGGTAATCAGAGTACAGATATGAGTGAATGGAGGAAAATTAAAAGAAACAAAACGACAAACTTTGAACATCAATGGCAAGAAGGATCAACAAGAATTCAACAGCAAAGGGTATCTTGATTAATCAATGCACTTGTATATATCTATATAATTTTTCTCCTGGATGAATTTTTGTTATAGACAATATGTATGTTTTAAGGATAAACGTTTATCTAGGATTCTTATATATACTAATTTTATAAATTATAATTACTCTAAAAAATTTTTGTAACTAAAAGATTTTTAGTAACAAAAAAAAAAAAAAGATTTCTGAGATTTTTGCTTCTTTGGATGTATACAGTTGCTTGTACCGACAGTAAGGAGAACCCAAAAGCTCAGTGACAAGATCACAGCTCTTCAAAAGCTGGTCTCCCCTTATGGCAAGGTCACAAAATACGTTATTATAATTTGGATGATGATTAATTAGATCAAATATTGATATTAGTGATTATAAAATGAAATTTAACATTAGTAATTAATTTTGAATATTGGGATATTAATATTGCAGACTGATACTGCCTCAGTTCTTCAAGAGGCTTCTGGTTATATAAAGCTCCTTCAAGACCAGATTCGTGTATGATCCTGTATATACAGCTTCATAAATATTTTGCATAATAAAAATAATAATAAATTTTTTTTTCTTATTTGTTTGGCTAACTTTTTTTTTTTTTTTTTTTTTTGGGTGGGATTTGAAGCAGAACCTGTTTCGGATGCTGAGTAGTTCATATGACAGTGTTAGAGGGCTTCAACCGGTACAGGTACACATTGTGGTCTGTGTGTGTATAAATATATTTTGGTTTATTTATATGACCAAATTAATTAAGGTCCTTAATAATATAGGAAAAAGGAAAGGGGCGGCTTGACCTGAGAAGCAGAGGACTCTGTCTGGTTCCCATATCTTTTACTCAGAAAGTCACGATGGAAGAGCGTGTGGATCATAATCATGCTCTCTCACTCTCTAGGAAACCAGTTCTTGATAGAAATTTCTACTGCCTTAATTAATTAATCATTTAATTAAGTTATTTAATAAGTACCCATATATATGCAATGCTAGATTGATCTCAACATGAGTTCATCTCTAGTACTTTATGTAGAAAAAAGAAAAAAAAATCAAGTGAATATTATTATAAATTTATTGGTATAAATACCAGCTACCAGAGATTAATGTATTTTACAAGGAAATTAATCTAGTAAACTATTATATGTGTCCTTCCTAATTTATTGATTCATATATAGACATACATATATGCCTTCTTATCTTGTTCTGTTTCCAAGCATAATTTGATAGAAACATAAATATATATATATATATGTGTGTGTGTGTGTGTGTGTGTGTGTGTGTGTGTGTGTATGTATAAATATATATTTTATTAGTATTTTTGTCTCTTAAAAACTGTGCATAAATGAGAGAGGAAAAAAATGACGTGCAATACATGATTGGAATTTAAAATTGCTGTTCAACCATCAATGGCTATGAATAATTTGTTTTTGTTTGCTTGAGTTTGACCCCTTCTTTGAGTTGATGTTGGCCTAGAACTTAATTGCTATAATTTAGAAAACATTTTTAAAAAGTTAGCACTATTATTTGAAAAAAAAAAATAGTAGTTTTGAAACCTAAACCATCTTTTAAATTTGAATCTATTTATCTCTTAATAGGCCATCCGATACACACTAGAGAATGAATACATACCTATTCAATATGTGTGATTATTATTATTATTATTGACGTGAAAGGATTGTAGTCATTATTTGAGGAAATAATTATTTTTATTATTGGACAGCCCATCTAATCGGTTTATTTATTTATTTATTTTTTAATTTTTAATTTTTTTAAGTGGTAATAAACCCATCTATTGTTTTTGTTTTTGATAACTAACAGCCCATCCAATGGTAAATATAAATTTTTTTAGCTTTTACTTATAAAAGCTTAGATGTCTCTATCCAAGAAATAATTTATATTAGACCTACCTACCTTTATTAATTTTTTCCACTCGATTATCTTAATCAACAGAGCGTCTGTTGAAGTGTGGTTTTTGCTTTATGAGTCCCAAGTCTTGGACATTAATAATGGCATCCAGCTAAGGTGTCCATGCTCCTCCTTTACCATTCACTCCTCTCTTGTTACCCATTCATTATTTGTTTACTTCTTCCAAATTAAATAAATATATGTATATATATATATATATATAGAACTTAGTAAGTTCGGATAACTTTGTTGATCCCAAAAAAAAAAAAAAAAAAAAAAAACAAGGTTTGGTTAATTTGTGCATGAAAAATTATCTAAATTTTGAATCCGCACTTTCTCAAGTTTTTTTTTTTAAAAAAAGGGGGCTAGTTTCACTATTTGGGTATAAAGAACAATGTTTGATTATGATATAAAGGTTTTCTTTTTTTCCTTAAAAAAAATGGTATAAAGGTGTGTGCGTGTGTTTTTTTACTCCTGTCTGCCAAGGACAATAATAGAGAGGATTTCCTATTGATGTTTCTTTTATTTTATTATTATTATTATTATTATTATTATTTTGAAAGTGGATAATGAAAAATGTGCTTAAACACTATTTTAATATAAAGGAATTGGTTGGCTTATATAATGTTTTGGTTTTGCTTTGGTTCCTTCCTAAAGAGTTCCATTCAGTTGTCCCTTGTATGTTTTATTATTTTTATTATTATACATCAACTAAACATTTCAGTTTTGGAATTTCTTTTCTTTCCTACATAAAAAGGAAGATAGATAATTTTAACTAGAATTGAATGCATATATGGCTTTCTCATGTTAGAGTAACGATTACTTTGATCCGATTGTTTTATTTATGTGTATCAATTGGAATTTGCCATGAATTTTTTTTTTTTTTTTGGTTGCTTGTTTCTTTTCCATGTTATGTCTCTTTCTCTTTCTCATGCCACTTCATCAAATTGAGTCATCTATTTATATATTATATGGTCCAAACTAATAATGTGGTGCATTAATAATGGATGGGAACAAAGAAAGAGGGGAAAAAAAAATGAAGATAGTGTATAAAATATGGAGGGAGAAAAAAGAGTGAAAAACTGGAGCCCTTACAAAATGTCAATTACAATAAGGTATGTATTATTTAACAGCCGAAATAACAATCGAAACTATAAAAGATTATATTTTGATCTCAGAGTAACATTATTAAATTTACCATAAATAAATCATGTTTGTCTTTTTCTTTTAACTTATTTAATTCAATTGTTTTCTTTAATATAGTCTAATAATAAAAGTTTACTCTCTCTATTTTTCAAATTCTTACATCCTCAAAATATGTATAAAAAAAACAATTTAATTCTACATTCTTTTTTTTAATAACTCTTTAGTTCAACTTGTTTACGTTGTCTTCTAAGAATATTTGAATATTTCTTTGAATTAATTGTTCCAACCCCATTTATTTAATAATAATAATATTATTATTTTTTCCGTGGAAACCAAACAATATAGCATGGCTTGGTCAATTAATAGATGGTTTGGCAATGGGCTTTATTTGGACCCTTTTACTTGGGCCACAAATTCCAACTCTTCCTTTTGGCAAGGCACGACGACGTATCAACCTCAACTTCTCTCGCTGTTGGATTTGGGAGGCACCTTTTGCGTGAACCACTTGTCATCCTCACCGCCCAGGCGGTGGCACAGTATTCAATTCTTTACAATACGTGGCAGTATTTGTTTGGTTCCTCATCCTTTAGTTTGCGGCGGTCACCGTGAGCTTAGTGTTAGCTACCAAACGCGCAGGGCCTCCACAATTTTTTTTTTTTTTTTTGGGTTTTTCCAAGTCGCAGACCTTTCTCATCGATAACCCGTCTATCTGTATCATCTCTCTCTCTCTCTCTCTCTCTCTCTATCTCTCGCTCTCTCTCTCTCTCCTGGAGCCCTAGATTTTCTCGGCCCTTCTCTCATTTTTTTTTTTTCTCCTCCGATCTTTTCTCGGCAAAATGGTGAGCAATACCTCTGCTTCACTCGCTCTTTCACTAGGTTTTTTTATTTTTATTTTTTTTAATCACTTTTTTTTGTTTTGTTTTGTCGATTGTGCAAATTTTATACGATCGTCTTTAGTTTTAATCTGTGCTTTGTCGGTTATCGATCTGTGAAATTTGTTTGTTTATCTGGAAGAAATTCATTGTGTTATCTGGCGGATTTGAATATTAGTTAAGATTTTCGTAATTTGATCGATCTGAATTTGTTTTTCTGCCTTTTGGATATTCAATCTGAATAATTTGGCTGTTTGATTTTATTTTTTTCTCTGATCTGATTGGATGAATTTCTGCGTTTGATGATTATAACGACCTCTTTATCGAGCAAAATGTTTTATGTTGTGGTTGGGTCCGCTGTTTATATATGTATATATTTTTAGGTATTTCATATGAATAAAAAAATAAAATTATATTTTTAGGCATTTTAAGATATTTGTGCCTTTTTATATATGTACTTTGTGTTGACATGTATTTATTGGTTTACATATATTAATTGGGCTTGTATCTGCATCTGTGCTTCTGAGCGTAAAATGATGCTTTTGGGTCCGCTATTTAAGTGTGGCTCTTTAATGTGGAGTAATGTTCCAGATTTAGATCGTTCGCGTTGAAAATAATTTAATCGATGTGTTTGAAAGCAGATCAGAAATTCATGGTACATGGGAAAATTAAATTTTTTTTGGCTTTTAGGATTTGATTGGAACTAATTTTCAAAATATATGTGAATTGTGGAAATGGAGCTTGTATTAATTGATATTGTATTTTTGTTATCATGGGATTTTTAATTGGTGGATTTTTCAATGATTCTTATATTTGTTCTTGTTGAATTTTTACTAATGCATGGCAGTACGTATGAGAATTGGGTTTTGATTAGTGTTATATTTGATACTTGTTGGTTCTTGTCCATGTTTAGGCAAACGCAGCTTCGGGAATGGCTGTGCATGATGACTGCAAGCTTAAGTTCTTAGAGTTGAAGGCGAAAAGAACTTACCGCTTCATTGTTTTCAAGATCGAGGAGAAGCAAAAGCAAGTTGTAGTGGAGAAACTTGGTGAACCATCTCAGAGCTACGAGGATTTCAGTGCAAGCCTTCCTGCCAACGAGTGTCGATATGCTGTTTATGACTTTGATTTCGTGACTGAAGAGAACTGCCAGAAGAGCAGGATTATTTTCATTGCTTGGTAATGGTTAACAGCTTTAGGGTTTTATATCACTTTGTAGATTCATTCATTTATTTTCGTTTTTATCGATCGGTGTCGGTATCGATTTTATTTACTCGATAATTGTTTTTATTTGGTATCATTAAGGTCTCCTGATGCATCAAGGGTGAGAAGCAAGATGATCTATGCCAGTTCCAAGGACAGGTTTAAGAGGGAGTTGGATGGAATTCAGGTAGAGTTGCAAGCTACTGATCCGACCGAGATGGGTCTTGATGTTATTAGAAGCCGCTCTAACTGAATGTAAAGGTGTCAAATGGGAGAGTTCTTCCGTACTATCTGGTTTCTCTATGAAATGTTTATAGCCTATGGGGACATGAATTTGTTTTATTATTATGATATTGGGTTTTATGACTTGATTTGTAATTTGTGGATTTATTGGTACCTCATTTTCGTGTGTTATACAAAACTAATATGGTGGCTTATTGAGAGTGGATGGATATCCCTTTTTATCCAGTTTGCATTTGGTAGTCTTTGGTTATTTTTGCCAATTGCCATTGTAAAAACCATTATCGGTTTTTTAAACAGACAAGCTTTGTAGGATAATTACATTAAATTATCCACTTGTTCCAAAGCATTTTTTTCTTCTTTTTAACTGTATTTGAACTCGAGTTTGTTACATGAGCATCAGCAACCTTGACAATTTTGTTAACGATGTTGCTAGAGAGTTGGAAGTTCTGTAATGGAACTAGGATCCCATTTCCTATTTGATCTTGAAAGCTTATGTTGGTTAATTTTTAAAGACATCGCAATTTTTTTTGGGGATGTTTTCACCGTTAATCTCTAAATTATGTAATCAATATCATTTCAGTTTTTAATTTTATTTTCAAATTAATTTCAACAATTTATTTTAGTCCTTAAACAATATAATTAGTATCATTTCAATCTTTAAATTTATTTTTTTAACAATTTTATCCTCAAACTAACTTTAGCAATTCACATTAGTTTCTAGGTTTTTTTCCGTTCCCTGTTCCATTCATTTGAAATTGTAAAATTAAAAAAAAACTTTAAACTTGAAACAAAATATTTTGTTTTGGTATGCATATTAAAAAGATGATTCAATTCACCAAACCAAGGATTTCAATAATATAATTTAAAAAATACAAAAACTATTTAAATGCCAATTTAATTATAATTGGATTGGTTGAACCTGATATATTATTATAACTGGCATTTATGTTTGAACAAATTTTTCCCTTCATATTATTTTAAATCTCATTTATAACTAGTAAATTGAAAGTTTGAACAACAAATGCAGGCCATTGATTTTCAACGAAATGAAAAGTTTAAATTTCAATAATATTATAATTATTTTCAGTTCATATTTAAGATTTACAAAAAAAAAAAAGAAAAAAAAAAAGATAAAGGAAAAAATCTTAAATGTTTTTTATAATTGGCTTACATTTAAAGCATATAAGTTTTGTGGTTCCAAATAGATGGAAAAAGGACTTAAAGACTCCGATGAATATATAAGAATTAAAGTGATATTAATTATATAGTTTAAAGACTAAAGTGAATTGTTAAAATTAATTTGAAAATAAAATTATTAAAAAAATAAATTTAAAAACTAAAATGATACTGATTATATAGTTTAAAAACTACCTATAATAATATCCCTTTTATTTATTAATGTTTGTTTTTATAGCTTCGAAGAGTGTGAAAGACAAGTGTGGCATTTTAGAAAGAAAAAAAAAACACTAAAATCGTAGCAAAATCTACACACTGATTCTTTTTAAGGATATACGGTTTTTGGACCAAAAACCGGTCGTGACTTCGAAGTGTCACATAGAATGTCTCCTTTTAATACGAGTGTTTAAATCTCTTCTCGGTTAATGAACATTCTTGCACGTCTAACGTTGAATGAAGTTTTTTGGCTCATAATCTTATACTGTAAAAACCATTTTAAGGAATACAAGTTAGGGGGTGGTTATTTATTTATTTCTTTCATGAAAAAAAAAAAAAAATCAATGATAATGATCAGACCCTTTTTAAGAAATCTACTAATTGCGTCTCGTAGTCCAATAATTAATTCTTGCGTCTCGTAGTCCAATAATTAATTCTTTCTTTAGGATCTGTTATTTATTTATTTTTCTATAACATGTGGATGGCTAGAAAGGAAAAAGGGCAAAAAAAAAAAAAAAAACAAAAAAATTATATTTAAATAAGAAAAGGTTAAGATCTAATGAACAACATGTATTTATTTTATTTTACTTTTTTGGTGAATAACATGTATTTTGTCTTGTTCAACATATAAAAAATGGAAATGATTATTATAATGCATGATGGACTTTGACAAATCATGGTGAAGCCCAACGGATTAGACTTGGTGAATGTGGATCTGTTAAAAACCACCTATTCAACTTAATCATGACATTAAATGTATCAAATGGATTCTCACAATGCAGCATAATTATTGAAGTCAATCCAGCCCCAAAAGACAAGATTCATATACCGTGCAAACTATGGGGCATTCTTAAGCTGTTTCTCATTCGCCTTTCAAGCAAACATATAAGGCATAAAATGCTTGTGAAGCGTCTTTAGTGATTCATTTTGTGCTCTACTACTTCTACTACTCCCAAGTCTATCCATGGATGCAATAACCAAACTAAACTTTTTTAGTTTGGATGAACAGAAAGTGAAGCTACAAAATGATCATCATTGCCAAAATTACATAATGCTAAGAAAGAGAAAGAGGGAGGGGAAGAAAGAAAAAAAGATGGAAGGAAAGAGATCACATTTATAAGCAAATTTTATGTCCAAGATTGATATCTACTTTTGTAAAAGAACTAACCCACTAAGTATAAATTCCAATTCAACTAGAGCAAAAAGCGTGAATGAAATAGATGAAAGATAACCACCTCCCCAGGATAGAAGGATCTTTTTTACTTTGGCAATTTTCCTGATAATTGTAGGGAGAGCTTCTCTCTGAGAATCAAAGCGGACTTGTCGACAGATTCACTATTTAGTTGATGGTAACCTGTATCATGATGATGAGACAAAGGCAATTCATCTTGCATCTCATCTTCCATATCGATAACTATATTGTGCAGTATGCAGCAAACAAGAATAATCCTGGGTAATTTATGTTTATCAGGCTTCCACATAACTCCATGAATTATTTTCCACATCTCCTTCAACCTTGCCAATGCCCTTTGCGCGACCATTTTGGTTGCAAAAAGCCGTTTATTATACTCTGCCTGAAAATCTGGCAAGTGTTTTCCACGATATGGAGTAAGAAGCCATGGCAAAAGAGGAAAACCTGCATCTCCTACTATGTATTCTCCCAACTCTGTTCCTTCTGGAAGTACCATCTTCTTCCCATTCAACATCTTCCCTTCTCCACAGAGTTTGAAAAAACCTGAGCTTCGAAGCACAATGTCATCATTTAAACTTCCAGGCCACCCAGTAATTACGTTGCGGAATCTCATTTCAGGGTCAACAATTGCCTGCAAGATCATGCTGCAGTTTTTCTCATGATCAAGCCAGACATCACTTGATGGGTCCATTGTAGGCAGAGTCATCATGATATGTGTGGTGTCAATAGCACCACAGCAATTTGGAAGGCCACGGATTTTCTCAAACTTGGATTTTATCTCTTCCATCTCTGTTTCAGTTGAAGGCCAATGAAGATGGTGGAGACCTCTTTCTTCCATTGATTCCACAAACCGCCAGGTTAGTTGAGAAACAGTGGACTGGTTCATCTTAAATGAGTCACCGATGCTTGATAATGATTCACCAGCGCTAAGCCTCCTAAGAGCAACAGCTACTTGGTCATTTAGGGACAAAGGCTTGCCATTTAGATCAACGAAGTTTGAGGCCTTAGCCATCATATCTTCCTTTACTAGAGAGCAGATGTAGCTAAATGTCTTTCTTGAAATTTTGAAAACAGATTCAAATTTCATTTTCTTTGATTGTAATAAAGGCCCTAGAGCATTGGAAAATGAGAACATAAAATTTTATTAATGTAAATCTCCAGAACATTTCTAACAATTCGCATAGCAAACTGAACATAGGAAAACCCCTTAACGCAGATTATAAATTTTACTTCAGAAGAATTGATATTTTTAACATAACAGACATGTATTTCTACAAAATGACTACACAGAAAGTGTAAATTGAAATCAAACACAAGCAGAACTGACTAAAGGTAGTTATATTCATAGACACAGATAAGAAGAAATTACAGAGAAAAGCAATGGGCAAGAAAAACATTATTTTATTCAATGCAAGTTGAAAGCTCCTTTATTTATATTACCCAAGCATTATTTCACAGATTATTTATTTTTGAAAAATTCTTCACTCCAACCACAATAATACGCCCTTTCTTCACAAATAACAAAGCTTTATCTATCCATTCATGTGAATCTTCAGGTTCACAGGTATATGGTACATTCCAATCTACCAAATCTTAAACCTTACTCTGTTTAAAATTTGATACCCCAAGGTTATGAAAGTATATATGGCCTTTTAACTCCCATCTGATTATTGATCAATAGGAAATTGCTAGTTTCTTACCTTTTCCTTTTCTACCATCTTATCTGATTCCTTCTAATTAAATAGCAGAGTAATTCTCATTTCAAATTCTTTTCTGTTATTATATCACTACATTTTTGTAAGACATGTTTACTTTATTATATCTGTTTTAGTTCTTTGTGCAATGCACTCTGTCACTCTTATCTAACTAGACAAGGTTCATTTCCCCCACAATATATTCCATAATCAAAACATGGTGGACATAGGATAGCAGACAAAGATGGTCTGGAGAAGGCTTTCATAAGTAAAAATTGAAAAAAGACTAAAAATTACGAATTGTATTCATTTCGTTATGAAACTATGGTGATATACATGAAAGCACAGCAAGATAAGTTTGTTAAATAAAGAATATCTGCTCAAATGTCTTTTTAGACAAAACGAAATAAATCCTGTTTGATTCACCTTAATTCACATAAAATCAACTTTGGAACACCTTATCATGTTATCACACAACTATATTACCTGTAGAGAATGGACATTTTGCTGATGATGAAGAAAATCATCCAGCTTAGAAGTTCCAGAAAGTTATTCAGAAAATTGATGAAACACACAATGGTCATGCCAGGATGTTGCATGGAACTCATTAAACAGTACCTTGCGAAGGGAGGACGACATGGCAATTACTAAGTAAGGTCTCTTACAATATCACCCTAAACTCAATTGATTCCTTTAAGAATTAATTAAGCCATGAAACAGCCCTGGCATGAACTATGGCAAGAATCTAAAAGGAAAACTGTAGGAATAGATTCCTCTTAGATGATAGACAATGCAGAAATAAAATGGTTAATCAACTCAATGATTTTTCTTTTTTCTTTTTTTTTTCTTTTTTTTTTCCTTTTTTTTTTTCTTTTAAGAAAAAAAGAATTTACTGCTTTACCTTTCTAATGAACAAGACGAGAAACTGTGCTTCTACAGAATTTGAAATACACACTTAAAACATCTCCAATAATAGGGAAAAATTTGGGTCAGCATTTCATAATGAGGAAAAAAGAAAGAATGTAAAGGATTGGCATGTTAATTGAGTTAAATATTAAACTAATAAAAGAAAAATATAACTTTTAAACAACATCACAATATGTGATCCCAGAACATGGTAAAGTACACAAGTATGAGCCCTGGTATTTCTTCGACGGTCTGTCATCAGAACTAACTTTTTATTAAAGTAATCACTTTCTTCCTTTTGGCTCTTGCAATATTCATCTTTATTGCAGCAATTTCCGTTGCTACATATCAAAATATTAATCTGTAGAAAAAAACTTTTAAGGAAAAGCCACAGTGTGCAACGAGTCTAAACTCATTTTCAGGAACTAAACAAGGATGATAGAACAGGACAGATACAATACCACTAATTCATAACGGTACTGTAATAACCAAATTACATTATACCAGAGTCAATTTGGCTATGTGACGGAGGCTAAGTTAGTTTTCTTCTTTTTCACATTAACCTTGTTCACCATAAAAGTAATAGGACAACTAAGTTGGGAAGCCAGAAGGCAGAGGTTTTAGCCTCTTTAAATATACAGCCATGATTACGAAAAATAAATCAAATAATCAGTTGTAATTTGAATAATAACTATCCTAATAAGTTTGTGCATGACCATCCTAATGGCAATTAAATATGAGAAAATATTCAAGTTTTTGATCTCTTGGTTTGATCCATTTCCTAAAATAAGTGCATTCTGCATACATTACATGAACATTCAAATAGAGATTCATCTTGAGACTGAATGTAGCCCATTACTCAAATACTTGCATATTAAAATTACTGCCCCTCGCTGCCCCTCGCTGCAACAGAGTGCATTTTGAAAGCCACATCTAAGTGTGAATCAACAAAAGCTCTAAACAAAATTCCAAATGGAAACAGCAAAGAAGTAGTGAAACAGTAGTGTTATACACATTGCCAATATGATTAAATGAAATAATATATTACAGTAATCAATCTGCTAGTTAAAACCTGGAAAAACACCCAAGTTCTTAAAATCCATCTAATACAATGAAAACGTTGCAAATGACTTCTAAATCACCAAAGTTCTTACTGGAAGCGATATCAAACACAAAAAATACATTAAAGCACGATAATATATATCAAAAGAAGCCAAGTATTATAAACTATAAGATTGAATGGATAGAATACCGATTATACGTTTTCAGAACCCACTATTAAGGCAAAATCAGTATATATGGAAGTTCTCATACACAAAGATTCAATCAAATTATTGAAAACTGCATTTGACCCATGTCCCAAAATTTCACCAAATACAAACAATTCTGAACCAATCCCCTCGTAAACAGCAAACTAGACATGGCCGCTGAGAGCCAAACCAATGTATATATAATCACAATAGCTCCACATAACAAACTAGTAAACAAGCAAAGCAAAAGAAAAATGCAGCAGAAAGAAAAAAAGAAAAGAAATCTTTACCAGTAATCCTCTGAGAGAAGCCGTCCCACCAATCCAGGGGCTCTGGTTCAGGACCCAGAGAAGCAGCCAAGACATTCTGGTCAACCTTCTTCTCAACCTTCTTCCTCTTCTTCAACCCTCTAACGGGTCCCATTTTAAAACTCACAAGGAAACTCAAGACGAGTCAAGGCTCTTAGTTAAAAAAAAAAAAAAACAAAGACCCACCAGCGTCAACCAAAAGAAATCAAAAGGAATCCCAAAGAATTCACAGAGAGATATGAAAACCCATCAATCATAAAAGCCTTTAGATTTGAAGGCCAATGAAAATATAAAGGATTGGTTGATTAACAAAAGGAACAAATATGTCTCACATATACAAGAAGATGGTTCTATTTTTTTTTCTCTCTTTCAGGTGGGGTTAGAAGGAGTTGTCTATGCAAATGCTTAAGTGCTCTCTTTCTCTCTCTCTCTCTTCCTCTTTCTTTTCGGGTTAGATTTCAAAGCATGCAATAATAAGTAGAAGAATATATATATACATGTATGTGTATATACATATACGCACACATAAGAGAGAGCTTAGCTTAAGAAAAGAAAATCAAAGACAACAAATAAAGAATCAGATAGAGTGGACAGCTTTCAAAGGAACCAAAAGGAAGTTTGTGAGCAAACGCGGGTTGATATTTAACAAGGGAAAAGACAATGTAGCCAAAGAGAATGTGAAATATATATAAAGTTTATATGAACATGAGTCACCGAATTTCCTATCCTGCCTTTCGATCTTATTTTGTTATATATATATATATATATATAATTTTCTTTTTTTCTTTCCCCTTCAAATCCATAAGTATATAAATATGATATTAATAAATTATAAGTTTACCAGTCATACGAAGTTTTTTTAATTTTTAATTTTTCTTTTTATTTTTATTTTGAAGGAAATTGAACGCAAGAAGACTATTAGTTTGGTAAATCAATTGGAGAAATCCCACATACCCCACCAGATCCCACATCAATCCCTTTCTATATTTATGCTACAAACTTATCTTTTATTTATATTTTTCAATTGTTTTAAAGTTTCATAATTTATTTGTTTTTAATTTACACTTATTTCATACCAGTGAATGAAAAAGAATATTGGGTTTCTGTTTGATTTTTGATCTGCTACCTTCGAGGGGTTGATTTTCAGTTTATATTCATTGGTTTCATTAGTAATAACAAGTTATTGAGTTCAAGCTAACATGAAGATATGAATGTTATTATTTGTTAGTCAAGTTGGGTAAGAACTTCCAACTTTTTATTTTAATTTTTGTTTTAAATAGTATTTTCATTGAGATTTTTGAATTAACATATTAAAAAAGGAGTTGACTATGTTCTGTTTTTTGTTTGGAGAGAAAGAAATTAAAGTATCAGAATTTCATGAGTTAATCAACACTCATATTATGATAACTATTGTAGGCATTAACTTTTTAGATACCAATTTTATAAGTATTTATCTATAATCCAAATAAATAAATTAATAGACAGAGAGAAAGAGAGAATAAAAAATAAAAAAATAAAAAAAAAGTAACAGGCTCTCTTTTATTTATGGTAGTGAAAAGTGATGGCTTTGAAAATTCCATGACTAGAAAAGGTAAAGATACAAAGAGATGTTCTAGCATTTTTTTTTCAAAAAAATAAAATAAAATAATAATAATAAATAAATAAATAAAGGGTAAAAACACCATTTGAAATTTGTTTGCTCTTTTTCATCCATGTCGTGGAATATTGCGTTGCTGTTGGCGGAATTTAGTTAATGGTTGCCTGACCCAATGGGCGGAAGTTCATATTGGCCCATCAATTGTCTATCTATGCAGGCTGTACTTTCCGTTTTTCATCAAAAAGCTACACTTTTTCCAATCCTCCCGACATGAATTAATACTCTTCAAAAAGGAAAATAAAAAACCAAAAAAAAAAAAAAAGAAAAAAAAGAAAAAAAAAAGAAGTGAATTAATACTTTTATGTTCTTTACATTTTACTAACCTATACTAATTTTCTTTTTCATAAATTAAACTGTTTTTCTTTTTTTTTCTTTTTTTTTTAATTTTTTTTAGTTATAATAGAAATTCAATTATTCAAACTCTAGACTTTTACCAGAGTGAATAGTACTAAAGAAAATAGTACCTTTTTGGCTAATTGTTTTTATGGGAACAACTAACCTAATTTCCTAATTGTTTGATCCTAACAATAAACAAATAATTGCAGTAATTCAATTGCAAACAATAGAAATAAATTTGGACATTCTAAGGATAAAAAGAAGTAAAAGGAAATAACATTTCATGATTTTAAATTGATAAGGTAATTTTAGGATTTTTTTTTTTTTTTTTTTTGGGGGGGCATTATTTCTTTGTACAAGTCTAGGCAAAAAATATTATCCTCAAATTGTTTCCACATTTTCTTTGTATGGAAAGAGTTTTGTACTCAATTCTAATAATATTTATTTCTATGCATCTTAGTCCTTACTTTTCGCGGACTCACAATCTTTGACACCTCTTGATCCACACCTGATCAACTGCATCAGAACCGTTGATGCCTTCCTTCTTTCACCACCACAGCTATTCTCAACCGTCCCATCTTGCATCTCCACGTACCCTTCCATACTCCCTAACCCACCAAAACAATAATTTGAAAGCACTGAAGCTTCTTCTTTGCTCTGCTCTGTAAGACCAACAACACCATCTCCTTCAAACTCTTTAACCTCTCCATGATTTGTTGTTGCCTTCTCCTCCGTCTGCGTCGACGCATTCGTTGATTTTCCGGCAAGTTCTCCGGTGGTTTTGGCCTTGTAGACTTGGTATTCACGAAGGTCATCAAATAAGCTCCATGACTGGTTTTTTCTTCTAATGATGGTTGTTGAAGCACCAGAAAAATCCTCACATGAACTGTTAGTTTCCCGGAAAAATGCAGGTGCTGATGATATTGACGATGAAGAAGACGGTGTTTCGTAAGACGACCTAAAGCTTTGAGAAGTTTCGAGAAGTTTTGATCCTTTGAGAATGTATTCATTGCCTTGACAAGGATATATGAAGTCGTTCTCAGATAAGTCCTGCCATACAAACCCATTTTTGTATCTCCTGGAGTGCATAATACCATGTGTTTGGTTAATGAGAAAATGGAGGAAAAATGAAAACAGGGGATTTTGCTTGATGGGTTTACCGCTTGGAAGCCCATGAATATATGCTGCAGATTCCTGGCCCTCTAAGAGAACTCAACCTATTAATCACATCTGAGAAAATTCAAGATTCAAAAACCAGCCTATTTGATGAGTAATAATTCAAAGTCCAAGTGATTTTTTTTTTGGTGGGGTTTTTCAAGCATTTTACCTTTGAGATACAATCCTTGAGGAGAAGAGAGAAGAACTTCCATGAAATGAGGATGTTCCAATTGCCCATTTCTGGAAAGATAGTAAATGACTGGAACCTTTTGGTCAGCCTTCGTCTTTGGCTTGGTTTCCATCAACGTTTTGGTTCTTTTTGGATTTGCATTATCTCTGTCTTGCCATTTTTTGGGCATGGAAGTTTCTGCTTTTCCTCCTAAATTGACCACCATTATGAAACAGATTGGAAGTAAATATATATATATATATATATTTGAATCTCCAATGCTCAATGAGATAGAACAGCAGAGAGGAAAGATAGAGCTTTGAAAACAAGGAAGCTATAAATTTGTTCACAAGGAAGACAGTATTTTTATGTATCACCAAAATTTTGGCCTTGAAAAATTCATGGCAAGGTTTCACGGATCAAAGTAGAACTAAGACAAAAAGTTGCATTTTCAATACAGGGGAAGTCAAAGCTGAGTCCCGTGAAACCATGAAACTTAAATCAGGGGTAGACGGTTTGACAATTTCTTCCTTTTAACCACTCCAACTCAAAATATGGATCTTTACTAAACAAATCTTTACGTACTTCCAAACAGATGAGCATGAAGAATTGAATAACATGCCTCCAAAAATCCAGACCATAACATACTATCATACTTAGCCAAACAATTTGTAGGGAAATAAAACAAAATATGACCTTGGGTTTAGGTAAAAGCACAGCCAGATTACCTTACAGTACAACTAGGGACATTAAAACATGTGAACCCTACAAAATAACCCCTGAATGTTCCATCATTAGTGGCTTGTTACACCATATGTTACTCATCTTGTCACTCATAATAACGGTTACGTATAAAACTTTTTTCATTTCTAGGGGTTAGATATGTCTCCTTGGCTGCAGCAGAATGCATCAAAATGGTAATGTAACGAAGTGAAGTTAGTATGTAATGATGGCTACCTCTATCAGAATATTCTTGCCACTTTTCCTTCACTAAAATAAATGCAAGAAAAATCCTGGTTTTTATCTGTCATAGTTTTTGGGCAACTAGCAAAACTGCATACACCATCGATGCTATTCATGCAAGGGGGAAAAAAAAAAAAAAAAAAAAAAAAAACAGAAAAAAAGAAAAAAGAAAACCTACTTCAAATTCAAACTCAATTTTTTATAAGTACATATTTCTGCGGTAATAATTTTTTTGTATAAGAAACTGATTCCTTAGAAAGGTAAAGTTCCAAGAGATATCCCAGAGCTTCTTTGAAGATAATCCTCCAAACCAGTTTCCTGAAACAAAAGTTTGGAATAATGGACCATACCAGCACCACCTGTGGACTCTAGATTGTTCAAACTTCAAACAACCTGAGTTCTGCAATAGTGGTTTGCAAGACCACGTTAAGATGCAGATACTTTTGCCAAGAATGATGACCTTGTAAGAACCATGAACATGCTTAACTTGGATTAGGATATGTTGGAGCATCTGTTTGCTTCTTTGGACAATCAGAAGAAATATGACCCTTCTCGCCACACTCATAACATGTTCTTCTCCTCATCTTACCGCTAATGGAGCTCACTTCACTATTAGTAACTTCACTCTTAGCAGCTTCTGTAGTTGTAGGCAAAGGCATTGGATGGGTCTTTGCTCCTTTCTTAGGGACCGCACATGTTATCCTCACAGGTCTTCCACACACAACTTTCTGGTCCAACTTTAATGCCATTGTCAGTGAGAGGCTATCTGAGAAATCCACATGGGCATAACCTCGGAATTGACCTGTTTCCTTGTTCATACCAAATCGAATAGATGATATATTGCAATCTGAGAAAAGCTTTCTAAGGTCGTTGTCAGTGATATCCCATGATAAATTTCCAAGATAGACTCTGTTGTAGCCATCTATATGTTTTGGGGCAAAATCAGATCCTTTAGTGGTTCTTGTTGTCTTGTAAGGTTGGATTTTCAGAAACAGCCCACCCCTGAGATATAAGAAGTTTCATAGGTGTGATGTAAGAACCAGACAACAGCAATAAACAGGGTAACTGAAAAGAAATTGTCTATACTCACATATCTGCTCCGTCAAGAGCCAAGGCTCGTTTAGCTGCAGCTTCGGTCTGTAAAGAAATTGAAATGGTAAGATCAAGTAAATCACAAAACCATTTCAATCTGGCAAAGAATAAAATTTCAAAAAAGTACCAAAAATTTTTGAAGCTTCAATTTAATTTATCATCAACTGCAGAACTCAGGTTTAAACAGGAAGAAAGCTTTTGACATGAAATCAACAATACAGGATAAGCCAAACATCTATTATTTTTATGTAAGCTGTTTCAGTGGCGACTGATAAAATCAGCAACCCAGCAAAGTTACTTTTAGCAGGTCAAGTCATGTAATCTCTGTAATGCTGTATGAATCTTTCTAAACTACATTTGCTCAGCAGAATAGCCTCTATAATGGCATGTCTCAGGATACAATATGACTGAAACTGACTACATAACTTAAAGACTAAGTTTGACAAGATTTTCTCATCTTTAATTAGTATGTTACCGATGATTTAACCTTTATGCCAAGGATATGTGCTAGTTGCAAGTAATTTATCAGCCAGTTCCATGAGCAAAACCTCCAAATCAGCAATTATGCAATACCACAATGAAGTGAGGATATGAGGAAAGGGGCATCAACAAGTTATGGAATGGAAAAGCCAACAAAAGTTCCAAAATATTGCCTTCGCTTTTGAATTCTAAAGTTATCAATGGCAACTCTTGAAATAGATAATTTTTCCAACTCTACATAATCTAAAAGCAAAACCAGTTATGTAGTTTTTTTCACCTTAAAGCTAATAATTGCAATTCCTCTGAATTTACCACTCTCTGGAAACTTCATACAATCAACTTCTGTTATTGTTCCGCAACCTTCAAAATAACTTCGGATGTCATCCTCAGTCGAGTAATAAGGAATGCCTCCTACATAAACTTTTGTAGTAACATCTCCATTTGCTTGGCTAAAAAAGAAAAGAGAAAAAATAAATAAATAAATAAATCTGCCATCAGATAATGCCCACAATTGAGGACCTAAAACAAACATAGGAACACAGACAAGAATCCACAAGATTTTGAAATGCGGAGTATAATAACTTAAAAACTGAGAGAGCTAGAATTTCATCCCGCATAAGCGCACTTGACCATTTTACGAATATCACATAACACCACTACAATATTCCATCCAAAACTCATCTTTGTTGAAACACGAAAGAAAAAAGATCTCCTTTGTTACAAGTTAAAAAGAGACTGCTGCCAATATGGAAAAAGAAGATACTACTTTTGATAGATAATAATCCTGTTATGCATGAATATCCTGCATGCATCCGAGTTTTTCCTCTCCATGCCATTCTATCAGTGCACAAAATTGTACAGTGCATATACAAGTTAATTGTCCATGTTTTAACTTCCTTTTCCCAATACTTAGTTTTCTTAGGAATCAAAATTGTGCATAACCTTTTTCGTCAAACAGCACAAATCAGAGATGAAATATATCTTCCCAAAAGCAACAATATTATTTTAGTTAAAAAAAAATAAAATATTACAATAAAAACCAAAAAAAAAAAAAAAACAAAAAAAAACAAAAAACAAATTTGAAATTAAAAATCACAAATTGGGCAAAAGAGTATTGTATTAGCGTTACCTATCACTATTCTTATTTGTCTCAGCGACCCTTTGCTCCTCACTTCCAAGTTCAGCAGCCCCTTTCTCTTCCTCATTCTTGGCCGCCTTCTTCTGCTTCTTTTTCTTATTCTTCTTATTCTTCTTCTTCGTCTCAGAGTTCTTAACCTCCTTCAAAACTTCATGTTCCTCTGTATCCAAATTCCCAACCTCCTTCAAAACTTCATGTTCCTCTGTATCCAAATTCCCATTCTTTTCCTTCCCATCTCGCTTCCTCTTCTTTTTCTTCTTCTTATCCTCCGAACCCACTGGCTCAATTTCCTTATTGTCCTCCCCATCTCTGTTTTGTCTATGTTTGTCTCGTTTCGACAGTCTGGGTCTCTGGGTTGCCAAGTCTAGAAGCTTTTTCAAAGACTGGGGTTTTGGGTTTTGCTTGTCTCGATTCTCTGTAGCTTCATTGTTGAGGTCGGTTTTAGCTTCTGAAGCTGCTAAAGAGTGGGCTAATTCTGCTCTAAGCTTTTGTTTCAGCTTCTTGTTTGACAAAACCATACTTTGCTGGTTTTCCTTCTCAGTCTCTGTAAATGGCATTCACTTATGCACTCTCTCACCCTGCCATAGCGAAACCGAGGGTTTTTGATTCGAAAGGCTAAACCTGGACCATACGACGTCGTTACGAGGTTAAACTATTTTTTTTTTTGGGTCCTTTTTCCTTAAATGAAGATAATTGTAAAGCAACCAAAAAAAAAAAAAAAAAAAAAAAAAAAAAAAACTTAATCCGTTTGATCGACGAGATAAAACGCCAGGAAGTGTTCTTTTTATAATAATACAATCTATTTTTTGATACCTAAATAAATAAAAAATATAAAAATATTTAATACAATATTATTAATACCTAAAATATTCCTACTTTATATCATTTTAAAATTATATATTTTTTATTAAAATTTTTTTTTTACAATTCTAAATTGACTATATACAATCCTATAAAAATTAATTTTATTAGATTATTTTTTTTTTATATTTTGAATTAGGATTGACTTTCATCCTTTTTAATTTTTTATATTTTTTTATTATTTTTTAATGGTGTGAAGTGTTATTTATTTGAAAGGAAAAAACCAACCATCATGAATAATGGAGGATAGCTAGCGATCGAGATTGACATGACTTATAAATATATTTGAAATATTTGAATTTGTTCAATTTAACAATTTTATAATTTTTTTGTGAAATATATTTTTAGATAATTCAATTATAAATTTTTGTTAAATTTTGAAATAGTTCGGTTATAAGCTTTTGAACAGATTTAAAATAATTCATACATATTCTTTTAAACATATTTAAAATTATAACTTACTATTTTGGAGCATTCGATCATAAACTTATTATTGAGTGTGTTCATTTGTATATTTTTTAACACATTAAATTTGTTCAATCCAACAATTTCAAACTTTTTTAAGAATATATTTTTTAATAGTTCAATCGTAAAATTTTGTACAACTGAATATATTCAGTTATAAGATTCTGAACATATTAAAGTTGTTTAGTTGTGTACTTTTAAACATCTTCAAAATTATAACTTCTTATATTGGAGCATTCAATTATAAACTTCTGTCCAAATTTTCAACAACACATTCTAATCCATCACTTCCATTATCTATATCATTTTCATCCTGTATATATTTTACATTCAAATAGATGTAAATCATCAATGATTAAAAAAAAAATTGGCATATTTCATAATATAAGATACTTAATATATGTATAAATATATATGCTCAATAGATAAATGTCAAACATATTAAGAATGTTTGGATGAACTCTTTTGAACAATTAAAAAATATTCAGTTTTAAATTATCAAATAAAAGATGAATTTTAATATACCATGATCAAATATAAGAGTATTGTTTCGACCTGATCGTTAATAAGCCATAGAAAAAAAAAAATCCAAACTAAAGTAATCATCAGGAAAAAAAAAAGAAGAAAAATTAAATACATCTTATTGTATCATTTTTAGACTAATTTGTAAATAATTGATGTATCTGCAACCCTAGTTTATAATGGAGAATAAATTAAATGAGATATAACATATTATTTGAAAAGAAGAATGAGATTGTATAAAAAAACGATTTAAATAAATTAAGTTAATAAATATCTTTAATAGTAACTTTAAATAGGAATAAAAATATAGATTAATAATAAAACTGTATAAAGTCTAAATGGTAGTACAACTAGAAATTTTCAAATGCTAATATAAAGGACAAAATAAAGGGGATTTTTTTGATGCAACATGTATAGTATATTTAAAGATGGAAAAATAAAGAAGGTCAAAAAAACTTATATATTACATTGAGAAAAAATGATATTGTTTTTGGTTTTGTTAATAACGTTTTGTGATAAAGAAAAATGTTTGTTGTTTTTTTCATTATATTATTATTGTTATTATTTTCTTTAAGAGGCACCAAAGTTCAAACTAAACTTCAATTTTTGCATAAAATCTATAAAGTATTTTTATTTGTGTCATGAAAAAATAAATTCGAATCATAGACAAAACAAAAAAAATTAATAATATATATTTAGATAATTTATTAAAAAACAAAAAAACATGTTTCATGCGAAATAATAATAATAATAATAATATAAATAATAATCTGAGTTCCACTGTCCCAACCTAAAAAATAATATAATAATGAAATCCCAAGTAGAAAAGAAAGAACACCAGTGTCCCTCGTACAAGTGTATCATCATATGTCACGGGCATTCATAACTTTGTTCGCGAATGTTTATATTTTGTTCGGAATATATGTTCCCATTTCTTATGAAAACTCTAAGAATAAAGTTAACTATATTTTTGGTGTCTTTAATTTGACTCAAATTTCAATGGAGTTTTTTATTTTTATTTTTATTTTTATTTTATTTAACTGAATGCCTCAATTTTTATTTTGGTTTCAATTCAGATTTCTGTTTTTATTATTATTACTATTTATTTTTCGTAATTGTGATCCTTGATTTTTGTTTTATTTTAATTTGGGCATTGCATATTTAATTTATGATAGGGGTTTTTTGTTTTATATAGATTTTTAATATTTTAAGAGCTAATAATAATTTTGGATGTGTAATAAAATATTTATTTTCATCAAAATTTTCATTATTTTTTTTTATCAAAATTGAAAGAAATATTAAAAATTTAAAATAGAATCCAAATTGAAACCAAAATGAAAATACAAGTATTCAATTAAAAAATTTGAAAATCTAAGCACTCAATTGAAATTTGGGGTAAACAAAAGGACCCAAAACTACAATTAACCCTTATAATATACCAAAGTTGTCATTTGCCAAACTTAAATTTAGATGTAAGTCATTAATTGATAGAGATATCGTTACTCATGAACATAATTTTCAATATAAAATGATAACATATTCCCAACATATAGAATTAGAGAGAAAAAGAAAGGTGAAAGTTTTGAGCTCTTCCCCTTATTTTGTACTAATCTTATGGAAGATGACCAATTTAAAAGTCTTTTTTTTTTTTTTTTTGGCTGTCCCCTGTCCCTGTGCCTCTATCCAGTGACTCGAATCCTTTTTTTTTTTTTTTTTTTTGGGGCATAGATAATGATGCTCACCAACCGATCAATTTAAAGGTAGATGTATTTATTTTCATATTGAAGTTTAGGATTAAAAACGTTCTTTGCACCCATTGAAACCAATCACAAACTGTTGGACGTTCTACCTACTTCTAGTAGTAAAAATAGTTCTTCATAACTACAAATAGTAAAAATAGCTCTTCCTTAATATGTATAAAAAAAAAAACTAAAACTTGAAAAAGCCTCTTGTAGATACAATTACAGTGAATGAGCAAATTTGCACTCACTTCACAGCTCAATAATGCTATACAAAAGCCTTGGATTTTGTGGTAGAACATGCTTTGATTGAGTTGTCATTTTTTGATTTGCTAGAAATTCATTATTTAGTAATTAGCGTGGACCTAGAGGTACCTGCTTTGAAATTGACATTTATCTAGTATTAGGAAATAGGTGTGGATGAGCTGGGAAAGTATTTGATGCTTCATTTTATTTTGATGCATTAAGTTTTGTTTAGTTTATTTTTTTGGTGCAGAAATTAAGGTAGTTTAGGTTTAAGTTGTTTTAAAAAAATGTCTCTCCTATTCTCCTTCATTCTTGAGCTATATTGACGTTCTTATTTTATAAATATTGGGAGGGATTTTTACACCTTTAATATGATATCTAGCAAGTTTTGAGGAAGAAGAGGTTTTATTTTAGATTAGACTTCAAAGAGGAGAATTTACATGGTCAAATACTTATTCAGAAAATTATAAGATAATATTTCAATCTTCAACCATGTTGAATAAATTGCCCGTTAAACATTTTTTTTTTTTTAAAATGCAAAAACGTAAAGTTAACTGTTAGCTTGAAACGGATTATATAGTAACACAACAAATCATTTGATGATTTAATTTTTTTTTTTAAAAAAAAATAAGAATTTTATACATTTATAACTGTCATTGTGTAACATCCCATATCGGTTGGAGAGGGGCACGAAGCGGTCTTTATAAGACTGTGGATACCTTTCCCTTCAAGACACGATTTGACAAAACCTTGAGGTAAGGGGAGAGACGGAGTGAACGAGGCCATGAGAGAGAGAGAGTGAACTCTGGGCCAAAAAAGACAATATCTTGATGCGGGTAGTACTGTAATTTTATCAAAAGATCAAATCTGTTTAAATAGTTGCTCTTAAACAAGAGCAAAATTGTCAAAGAGCTGCCCTAGATTATGATAAGTCATTGTAATTTTTTAATTTCTAATTCTCTGTATCTTCACATGGTCTGCAATATTCAATTTAAAGGAGATTAAATAGATCATATATTTGAACTTGGAATTGCAACTTGCAATTCAATGTTCTACGTGCTATCGTAGGCATGTTTGATCATGAAGGCAATAGAATTCAGTCAGAAAAAGACTTGTTTATTTAATTCTTTAAAACAAATTTACGACTTTGAGTTTCATTAGCCAACAATTTTCAATTTTCAAACTATAAAATAAACAGGAAAAAAAAAAGATCAATTTATAAATATTCATTTAACTAATTTGACTTTTTCTACTTTCAAACTCGAAGTTTATTTTTCAACTAGTTTTTTGTTATGACTTTTTTTTTTCTTTTTTTTTTTTACGTAACTATTTTGTTTTCTTGTTGGTTGAAATAGTTTATTATGATTTAAGACATAGTAATCAGCAAAGTCAAATAACAATCCAATTCTATCAAATCTTAATTAATTGCATTTACAAATTGACAAGTGCTATTTATTACGGTAGCTAGTTTTAGCCACGAAATTGACAGGGAAAGAAACAATTAAAGAAATAAAAGACTTAACATAAATCCAAAAGCCCCTATACCAAGATGAAAAAACAATAATATTTATCACAACCCAAATACGTCCTTTACTTTCTTAATCATATTTGTTATTCTACAATCCTTTTCAGTATAAATTCTGGCAAATGCTAACCGGATTTTTGTGACAGAAACATCCATGGAGGAGAACACAGACAATTTGTTCCGCAAATTACCTGATGAGCTTCTTTGTCGCATCATTTCTTTTCTTCCTTCTGAGACTGCATTAGAAACCAGTTTGGTTTCAACTCGATGGAGAGGTTTATGGAACCTGGTTTCAGTGAAACAAGGAAATCTAGATGGGATTGCCTGTTCAATTGCTGAGTTTTTAACCCATTTTGACAGACTTGATCCATTGAAGCAACCAAGGAAGCTTCAATTTCACTTGGGCAAAGATAGTACTGTCTTAGCCACGATTGCAGCCAATGATAAACTCCAAGTGGATTTCTCTACTGTGAAGCAGGAATTTCCAAAGCAATTTGATTGGAAATTGGTGCTGATCAACCACCACGATGTTACCCACCAGCCATGCCCATCTAATTTCTTTGTTAAAACTCTGAATCTGAAATCAGTTGGCCATCTTACTAATGAGGCTGTTTCTTCCATGATGTCAAAGTTTCAGTTCCTTGAGAGCTTGAAAATCATTGAGTGCAATGGGCTGCAAACATTATGTGTTGAATCCACTCCAAAGCTTCAAAACTTAACCATCTTTGACTGTCCAGATTTAATATCTCTCCGTATTAGATCCTCTAAACTCCGATCTTTTCGTTTCCGAGGTAAACTCCCTAGGATTACACCTGAATATCATTTTAACCTGGTGGATGCCATGCTTGATTGCAGACAAGGTCCTGGATACGGTGGTTTCAAAAGCAGTGACTTTGATCCTGCTCTATTAACCATAAAGAATGCTGAAGTTCTAACACTATGTAGATGGACTTTCGAGGTATGTTCCAAACCATATTCAAAGTTTTGATTTTTTTTCAAATTTCTTGTTCCAGCTTTTCAAACCTTGACTTGTTTTCTTGTTTTCAGTAGTATATAAATTGTAATGGGAAAGTACTTGTTGCAGGCATTGATCTGGCCAGGAATTTCTCCATTAAAAGGGAACTTCCAATTCTATAAACTGAAAGAACTATGGTGGATTGATTCTTCAAAAGATGGATACTGTGCTGATGCCTTGATCTACTTTCTCAAGCTCTGTCCTGCTTTGGAGAGACTCTTTGTAACTGTAAGTTTCTTTAACTTGGAAATACCCAAAAATTCCATCTTTTTCACCGTTTTACTAAGTTGATCCATTTTTATGTTTTCCAAACATTGGCTAGATGTATAACATATATTCAACACCTTAAAGAATGAACTTGATGAACTCTAAGCCAATTTCTGGAAAAGAAAATATTTTTGGCAATGTTACTCTGTTCAGCCCTTTAAGTATACACTTGGTGTTCATAAGTGCGTTACCATTGCTATTATTTTCTTCACTTAAATTTCTCATTCTCATCATGATGTTCTCTACCCTGTTTACAATTTTGCAGATTGATGAAAAAAGCTATTGTATTCCAATCATGGCCACATGCACAAAAGAAGTTGATAGGCATACAAAATTGGGTCATGTAAAAGTGGTTAAATTGGATGGATTTACAAAGCAAGAGGATGAGATCTCATTGCTAAAGCATATAAGAGAGCTAGTCAAAGTAGATCCACTCACCATAACATCATCCAACGAGAATTGTTTTCGGAGTTCGGTTAAGGAATCTCCATATCAGCCAAAATTCTGTAGCAATTTTCTAATGGAAGCACCCTGGTCAGAGGGAAGGAAGAATTCAGATCATTTTGAAGAAGTCAACGATATTAATAATTTGTGCCCAAAACATGCTCAAATGGGTCTAATGGCTCCAAAATTTGGGCAGATTTGATTTGTCTCTATCCAAAAGGTACTCAGTTTTTGTCATGCACCCAACAATTGGAGTGCAGGATGCTAAAAGCTAAGATGGTGGATTAGAAACTTTGTAGGAATTGCAAATTGTGACAAGCACAATGCTTAGTTTTCGAAAAATCATTTCAATTGTTACTTAAGGCTCCTCTCAGTGTAAAATGAGCTTGTAAAATGTGTCAAACACTTGTCAAAAAAAAAAAAAAAAAAAAAAAACACTATGCACTTTCAATGAAACTTCAAATTTTCTCTTATTGTAAACCAAAATTCTAGCCCCTTCTTTAAATGGCTTTTCCTGTGAGATTTGAGAAGCAATGTTTCTATGGAACCTAATGCATCATCATCACTACCTTGCAATTACAAATCAGATCATTCTCTATGTGATTGCCTAGACAGTTGTAGCTCAGCTTTCAAGCTGTATTAGGTACCAACCCTGGCCAGTCTCATTCACCCTCTTGCTTAGTACCCGATATCAATCCCTAAAATGGACAGCAAGAGAGGAATAAAATATGTCCAAAAAATATTATTGGGATTTATGTGAGGGCTTGTTAAATCAACATTTATTCCAAAAATTTTAAGTCAAACAGAAAATGAATCCAACGATGTATATCAACCTAACACAAGTTATAGCCAAAAAAAAAAAAAAAGAAAAAAGAAAAGCCTAACACAATTTATTATCAATAGGGCAAGTTGTCTATTTCGGGTTCCTACACTGCAAGTTGAGTTGGTGGCCCTAATTAGCCCTATTCTCAATTAGGTTCTTGACCAATATAATTTTTTACAAACCATGGTTTTTCTTGCATTCCAAAATCATGCGCATGAATCATGGCACAACCATCTAGTTTTGAACTATATTGCATGATATTCTATTATTATGCACATGAAATATGCTTTCGTGGCACAACCAACTATTTTTGAACATAACTATTTTTGAACATTCTTTACCCAAAAAAATAATAATAATAATAAGGAAACTAGTTTTGAGCAATATTGTATTTTGTTTTCAAACTACTAGTATTGTATAATTAAATAAGCTGTGACTTTAGAGCTGTTCTTCTTTGGATAATTCTGAACCATTTAAAAACATAGAATTGAGAGGTGAATTTTCGCTTAGAAAAAGACCTGAAATATTTTAATCCCAAATGAGATTAATCCTCAACTAAGTGATTGAACAACAAATAAAAACAGAGACTTCGAAGAAAACTTATAAGGCTTATCAGTGTAAAACCAGCTTGTAATAGGTGTCAAAGACTCTGAAGAGGAAAAATAATAGTAATAATGATAAACAAAAGCTATTTAGTTCAATAAAACTTACAAATTTTCGCTTATTGTAAACCACCATTCTAGCCCTTGTTTAAATGGTTCTTTTGTGAGATTTGAGAAGCAGTGTTGCTATGGAACCTAGTGCATCCTCAGTACCACCTTGCAATTACATATCAGATCATTTCTATACCTGATAATTTCCTAGATTTGTAGTAGCTCAAATTCAGGCTGTACCAATAAATATATGTCAAAAAGTGTTATTGGGCTTGGTTGATTGAGTCCAACTCTCAAGCTCACATGCCAACATTATTACCCGAAAAAAAAAATATATATATATATATATATATATATATATATATATGCCAACATTATTACCTCAATAAATAAATAAGAAGCCAACATGCATATTTGGATTCCACACAAGTTGAGTTACTGGCCCTAATCGGCTCCATTTTCTATATAGCTTCTTGATAAATTCGAACTTTTCCCTTCTTTTTATTTTTATTTTTGGTAATTAAATATAAATTTTTCTTACATCCAGACAATTCATGCTTTTCTTGAATCCCAAAATCATGCGCATGAAACATGGTACAACCAACAAATTTTGAACAACATTGCATGATATTCAATTCAAATTAGTATTATATTAATGAAAGAATAAAATGTGACTTTAGATCTTTTTTTTTTTCTGGATAATACTGGAAGATTTTAAAAACATAGAAGTGAAAAAGTGAATTTAGCTTAGAGAAATGAACTGAAGTATTTTAATCCCAAATGACATTAATCCTCGGCTAAATGATTGAACCCAAAAAAACAAAAAAAACAAAAACAAATTTTCACTAATCAGGAAGATCACAATTTCCCAAACTCTCTCCTCTGTTCTTAGTTCTTACAACCTGAAACGAAAAACAGGACGAATACACCTACCACAACCAAAAAAAAAAAAAAAATGCTACACCAAAATCCCAAAACCCTAATTAACTCCATAGCATCTTTATTCTCTCCCATATCTTAAAAAAACAAAGAGAGAAAAACGAACTAAAATTCATCACCATTGGGAAGTGGCTCGTGGGCTCCATCTCCGATAAAGATATTGTCATAAACAATGGCTGCAATGGCAGCCCCAATCAAGGGTCCAACCCAATATACCCAATGGTTAGTCCATGTCCAGCTAACCACCGCCGGCCCAAAAGACACTGCCGGATTCATCGATGCACCGTCGAAGGCACCGCCGGCCAGAATGTTCGCGCCGACGATGAATCCAATGGCAATGGGTGCTACAATTCCTACATTTCCTTTCTTCGGATCCACTGCGGTAGCATACACAGTGTAGACCAACCCGAAGGTCATGACGATCTCGAAAACCACTGCGTTCCAAGCAGAGACGCCGGTGGAGAGCGAGAACGCAGAGGTTTCCCAGCCGCCGGTGGCATACTTGAGAAGCAAGCAAGCGACGACTGAGCCCAACAACTGCGCGATCCAATACAAGATTCCTCTGAGAAGTGTTATGTTTCCACCTATGAATGCGCCGAAGGTTACCGCTGGGTTCACGTGGCCGCCGGAGATGTTTGCTCCGACGGAAACCGCCACGAAGAGTGCGAATGCGTGAGCCAGTGAAGCTGCTATGAGGCCGGAGGGTGTTGTTGAACCGTTATCAGTAAGCTTATCTGCAATGAACAACAAGCACTCATCATTGAATTACAAGATTACGCTGTTTTTATTTTATTTATTTTTACTTTGCTAAGAAATTCCATTGCTAAAAACCGTATGTGATTATTTGTTAAAGAAAAAATCTTAATTTTTTCTACTTATTTGAAGCTACTAATTTGTTTTTACTTATTTGAACCTACTAATTTGATCAATAAGTAAAAAACCAATACGAAAAAGTTGAATCAAATATGTATTAATTCAAAAAAAAAATCAAATGGGTATATGAATATATATATATATATATATAGATTGTTATAGAAATCTTACTGAAAGCCATGCCAGAGCCTTCGCCAGCAAAAACGAAGATGAGCATGGAGAAAAACTCTGCCAATGCAGCTCTAATGGCGTCAGGGTGGCTAGCCTCCCCTGGCGTCCCAACTGCAATTCTATAGATTGGCATTTTTGTTCTTTCTTACTTTGTAAATGTTTCTCTTTACTTAGGAAGCAAAAAGTGCTTCACAAAAAACACAGCCTTTTGCTGCTTCTTTTCTTTCTTTTCTTTTCTTTGGTTTGTTTTTGTTTTTGCGAAAGTGTTTTCGTTTTTGTCCTTAAATACCTGAAATAACGGCTATGGAACCGGTATAGCAAGTGACCAGTATAGAGCCAAAACAGTTCAGTAAATTATAAGACCCAGATTTGATTGTGTGTTAGAGATTACAGGTCGGTCACTTTACAGCTAACAGATGGGTCCCATCGTTGCCCATTGTGTGGTTGAGATACAATTTAGTAACCCTGAAATCGACGACGAGGAGACATAGGATCGCCGACCCTATGGCCTGGCGGGTCCCACTTTACGATTTGTGGTGGGTTTCTTGTTTGTTTTTTTTTTACCCACTAAAACCTCGTGCCTACCGCTCGATGACCCGCGACTTGTTTGGATTGGCTACGACCGACCTTCTGATTTGTTTGAATACCCCAATCACAATTGCGGGTCGTATTGCATGTATCTGATTTAACTGGCGGTGGGACCCTGGAGATTAAATTGTGTCGGCTATTTGTGGTCCCACCAAATTGTACTTGATTGTTTTCCTTGGTTTAAAAAAAAAAAATACTATTTATCATTATTAATAAATAATTATCAATATTAAATATTAATTTAAATTGTTATTATTAAATTTTTTTTTAAAATTATAGGATAAAAATTAATAAATTAAATATTTTAATTAAAAATTATTATATAGAATGATCATTGTTATTGTTAATGATATTTATTAATGTCAACACTGAATGAAATATGAATTACTCATATTATATTGGATTTCTAGACTAACAATTTTGTTGAATGTCTACACTATTCTATATGTGAGATTTTATCTTCGAATAAATCTAATGATTAAAAAAATGTTATTGCATGGGTTTGTGGCATGATGGACCCGCAAATCCTATTAACAAATCCTATTAACACTATAACAAAATTTTTGTTCTATTAACACAAAATATAGAGAAAACCAATGATTGGAGGAGGGTAAACTAATTATTATGACAACAATTTTAAAGTGAGAATTGTCCTAGTAGAAAACCATCACAATCTCCTTTATAGTTTTTAAATTGTTTTGAAAATTGAAACATTTAAAATTATGTTTAAGATTTATATAAATCTATATGTAAGGTTTATTTAACTTTATGAGATTTTAGAATATTACTATACTAATGTAAAAAGTAAATGTGTTTTTAAATTTCAATTTTGAAATACTTCAAAAGCTAATAATATAGGTCTTAACAATTTTCCATTAGGATGGTCCTAATAGAATAATGATTGTAATATTAGTACCACTCTTTCAATCCATATCATTGGGTGCAATTTTTCTACAAAACTTCTGCGTCTCCTGTTAGTTCATATTTTTGGTGAATCCTATTGACTGGAATTATAAGCTTAAAAATTATGAGATATAATATAGCAAATATATGAGAATGTAATATAGTTCTATTCAATCTAATCCAGTGTAACAAACAGCTGAATCTAAATAGTAAATACAGCAATCCACTAATAGATTTATAGCGTCTGTCCATTTTATTTTACTTCTATTTTTTGGTGAATCTATAGAGTGTATCTTACTGAGTCCTCTTTTTGTACCTAAATGCTTATGCATGCGTATAAATAAAGTAAACCATATGGCTTAAATTCAATTGACGGCAATTTTTGTTTAATTTGATTGGAAATGTGTTAGATAGAATTAATTCAAGCAAAATATATATAAGCACGTGGGGTTTCTTAACAATGAAGTTTTTGTCGAGTATTTGGCTTCAAATTGGATATTGATGGATGGAGATATGGTTTCGGAAGTCATTCTCACTTAATAAATCATTGTGATGGAAAAAATGAATTAATCAAAATTCATTAATTTGTTGTATGTGGACAAATGAGTACTTCATCATCTAGTGTTATTATAGGACCGACCAATTCTTGGTCTACTTGTTAGGTAGTAGGAGCCAAGAGGAAGAGTTTCTTTAACCTTTTCTACTTATTTCACAAATGTCATATAGAGCCCCATAAAAATGGCACTAATGCAAAAGAAAAGTGATGAAACTGGCATTTTGGTTTTTTTATAGAAGTAAGAACTTCCGTATTAATCTTGAAATTTAAATACTAAAATCCAACAAGTAAAATTCAATCTGCCTCCTTTGAAACTTGACCTTAAAGAAAGCCTCATAATGTGTTGCAACTTTCAATCTTTAAGACTAATTACTTTGAGCTTTTGGACTAATTATTTACCTTTATTCTTTTCTCAATCTGGTTCTACTGAAGGGATTTGCTTATTGTTCCTTAATTTTCCTATAAAACTTTTATGCTCACTGAATTGTTCATGACTTGTGGTATGTGCTCGCAACAACAGTAAAAAAATAAAATAAATAAAGCATCTTAAGAGTTGTGGAGTTATTTTGACTTTAGGTAGTTAATCACTTATATTTTGATGCTGCTAGCTAGCTATTTGCTTCCACAGTACAGATTTCACAGTTCCAACTTCCAATCAAGAAATTAACATCAAAAAGATTCTGCCAAGAAATGAGATATAATGTTTATCACACCAGTTAAAACTACAAACGATATAATGCTCCTGTGAAAAAAAAAAAAAAAACAAACCATGTCACAGAAAAATACTGATATTATCTTCATATTTCCTTTGCATTTCTTCTTTCCATGATACAATGAGGATTTGACTGCATAATCTGTTAAAAACTATGTTGGTCGAAACTAGTTTTCTTTTCTTTTCTTTTTTGTAGAATTCCTAGTGAATATCATGATCAACAACTTCGTAATTAGAAAAAAACATTGCCATGTGAATGTATGATGAAGGCTAAACCTTTTTCAGTACTTATCTTCCTTTTGGATTCATCAACTGAGAAAATACCATACTTGATGCTGTATCAAATTCTCGGTCACTCGTTGTATTGGCACCATCACCATTAGTAGATTCAATCTGAGGGAGCCATTCTGGAATATCTGGAATGTAATTAGCACTGTTCTCAGCTGACAAAGTTTGTATAGAAGCCTCCTGAAGTTGAAAAGCATACTCCAAATTCCACAAAACATCTCCCATTGTTGGCCTCTCACTTCCATGCTCAGCCAAACACTTCTCTGCTGTTTCACCAAATTTTCTTAGAGATTCAAGGTTTATAGATCCTATAAGATGGGGATCTATTATCTTCTCCAATTTTCTTTTCTTTTGCCAGTTCATAGACCACTCTGCTATATTCACCTGTTCTCTTGGCAGGGCAGGGTTTATAGCAGGCCGAGCACATATGACTTCCATTAAAACTACTCCAAAAGAATAGACATCTGATTTCTCCGTGAGTTGCTGTCTACGATAGTACTCTGGATCAAGATAACCAAAGCTTCCCTTCACTGCAGTGCTTACATGAGTTTGATCCAGAGTAGGACCTAACTTGGAAAGCCCGAAATCAGCCACTTTTGCCGTTAGATTTTCATCAAGAAGTATATTTGTTGTTTTGACATCACGGTGGATGATACTGTCTGCTGCTCCAGTGTGAAGGTAGTGCAATCCTTTTGCAGCTCCAATGCAAATTTCTAGGCGTTGCTTCCAACTAAGTGGTTTGAGATTTGAGCCATACAGGTGCTTCCTTAGAGGACCTCCAGCCATGAACTCATAGACAAGGATTCTCTCATTGAATTCCTCACAGTAGCCAATAAGGGAAACCAAGTGTCTATGCCTTAGCTTGGAAAGCATCTCTATTTCTGTCCTGAATTCAGTAAGTCCCTGCTGGGACTTTGGATTTCCGCGCTTTACTGCAACCAAAGTCCCATTTTCCAGCACTCCTCTGTATACTCTTCCAAATCCTCCAACACCAAGAACCAAGCTCTCATCGAAGTTTTTAGTTGCTTCACGAATCTCTGAGAATGCTAGAACCCGGTTTAAACCAAGAGAATGTGCTGTTGAAGTGGAACTACCAATTGAAACTTTTGAATCCAAATTTCTGACTTGAGTAGTAGGAACTGGTATCCAGGATAAGCACTGGTGCTTTGGCTTCTTGGGACATGTTTTTCGCAGGTACAAGAATAAAGCTACTGATATGAGCATGAAAAGAGCAAAACCTGCAGATGCAGAAGAAATTGCAATCACCAACCAGTTTTTCTTGTCTGGCATCTTGGAATCAATACCAGCTGCTGGAAGGTTCCCATCAAGGCTTTCGTGGGGATTGCTCATTTTAAAAAACTCCAAACCATTCAAGATTGCATTGGAAGGGAGATTTCTTGAAGCAGGAGGACCAACTTGAACCAGAATTCGATCTGAACCCGTTGAAAGATTTGCCACAATGTCAACGAAATAGGCTGCTGATAATTCCATTGTTTTGCTAGACAGATCAAAAAAGTCCAGAGCAGATTGTCTGTTGATATACACATTGAAAACCAATCTATCAAGAGCTATGCTAACAATATCACAAAAATGCATCCTGATAAGATAGGTGAAGCCATGTTCAACAGCAAATTCCCATGAAATGTTGAACCTCTGATCACTAACATTCGCATCCGCCATTTCTTGAGCTGTAGAGTAAACCCAATTTGGTGCAATTTCAACTGAAACTCCATCAGGGTATTTGATCAAACTGGGATTTTCACTAACATTCCGGGCAGAAGCAGGATTTAGAAGGAAAGGAAAATCTGGTTCCCAAGTCCTCCATAATGGATCGTTCTTTGGGGTTAGAAGTGGACCTCCCATGTTTACTCTATATGCTGTTTCCAAAGCTAAATGTGGAGGAATTTCAACTTCAGGTCCAAGTGGAACAGGCATTGCTGTGGAAGGGAATTGCTTGTTGGGCAAAGAAACAACCTCTATCCCATTGATAAATGCAATTGAACCATTGGAAGGAGACAATGCTAGTGACAATCTTTTCGAGCTTGTTCCACTCAAATCAACTGCATATTCCTTGAAAAAAGGTGTGAGTCTTCTCGAGTTTGAGAAGGAAAACCTATACATGAGTGTAACTCCATTAGCCAACACCGAAAAGACTGCAGATTTCAAATCATAATGTGGATTCTCAAAGGGGTAAAAATGCAATCTCAGCAAGTGGCGACCAATCTGCTTAGTGCTAATAGTATAAGCAGATTTTTCTTTGAAAACTCTGGCAGAATTATAGAAAGCTGAATCATCATCTGAAATGGTCATTTGGGGGTCTGAAATCACAATGAGGGAATTTGGTGATAAACCCACAATTGAATTCCCAGAGTCAGGCTTAAAAACTCGACCATCATCGAGTTCCAGTACCTTGTTTCCCCCACAATCAATGAAGAAACTGTCTTGAGAAGTAAAAGAAGCAAACACAATGCTTGGTGCACAGAAAGCATAAAGAACGCAAATTCTATAAATCCAAACTGAATTACCCATCTTTTGCATACAAGCTCTCTTTCAGCCAATAAGTAAAGCACATACAAGGCAGAGATTAGGAATCATACGTTGATAGAACCTATACTCTCATTCTCAATCTTCTTGCATCATCTAGTTAGCAGAAAAAAATTTGAAATGTAATTCAAATGCAAAGAATAACATACCTGCTTCCTCATAATTTACTTCGAAAGCAAAGAAAAGCAAGAACAAAAAGAGGTGTGAGAGTTACGAGTATAAAAAGAAGAGGAAAGAAGAGGCAATTTGAGGTTGTGTGGGAAGAATCATGGTAATGCTGCAGT
Organism: Ziziphus jujuba; assembly: GCF_031755915.1. Taxonomy (NCBI): domain Eukaryota; kingdom Viridiplantae; phylum Streptophyta; class Magnoliopsida; order Rosales; family Rhamnaceae; genus Ziziphus; species Ziziphus jujuba. Next base: position 12,449,139 of record NC_083386.1, read on the forward strand.
TTCCAAGATCTGGTCTGTGACTGTGTATGGACCAGCTCATGGCTTTAAACTACTTTTTAAAGAAAAAAGAAAAAGTTTGGGGAACTGGGGCAAACTGACTTAACTGAACTTGCGCTGTTTTCATATACATATATACAATATAATACTATAAAATATAATAGCGGCCATTAAAGAAAGCTCATGCCTAAGGAATATGATGGCCAATCAATAAAAAAATGTAAATAATCCAATCGAGAAAACAGAATTAAAATATAAAGACAAAACTTTGATACAATATTCACCATCTTCTAACTTTTCTTAATGTTTTCTAGGAAAGCAAATGCTAATTTCTCAGCATTGAAAAACTTTGGTTATCTAAATCAGTCTCAAAAATATTTGGAAAGCTTAAATGTGGAAAGAAAAATATATATCTTTAATGGGGAAGGAAAATTAAAATTGATTAAAAGTTTAATCTGTATAAATATTTGGAAAGCTTCCATGTTTAGTATGACATGCCTAGAACTCTGTGCCCATATATATATATATATATATATATATAAAACTCCGCAGTTGTGTTATACTGGAGATCCAGCAGAGCAAAACAAAGCATAGAGAGTAAGTGAGAGCGAGTCATATGCAAGTCAAAGTAGAGAATTGAAGTGTGAGAGTAAAGCTTTTCCTTGAAAGCATAAAACTTTTAATCCAAACCATAACCTTGAAAACGTTTACCTTCCCTTTCTTTCATGCAATGGTCAGCAGATTCCTGGTTGACCAACTCTTTTATTATTATTTATTTTTATTTTTTTTAATTCAGATTTGTGGTGTTTGCTTCTGTAAAGATTAAAGTTTTTATTTCTTCCACATCCTCAACAATAAATAAATAAATATAAAAATCCACTTACATACAAAGTAATTAATTATACCTACAAATTTTAATTTTATTGATAACCTTTTTCAATAATAAAACTATTCATATACAAGGTGGACAAAATATATATATATATATAAAGTTTATACGGTGTTAACTGTTTATATGCGAATCGCATCCAAAATCATCTTTTTTTGAACAAAAACGTCGGTTTTACTGTATGTGTTGTGTACATATACACAACAAAGTCAATATTTAAAAAAAAAAAAAAAAACATTTTAGATGCGATTTACATTGTAGAATTACTCTATATATATATATATTCAAATATGAAATTAACAGAAACAAAAAATAAATGAAATACTCATTATGTGATTTTGTGGAAGAAAAAAATGATTTTAAAGTTTATTGTTATTATATTAGTGAAATGTGATTAAGCAGAATTCAAGCAGGATATTAGGGGAAGTTTAATGTTGATCACATGATCTGAATTTTGATAGATGAGCTTTTCTTTTTTTAATTCAAAAGTAAAATATATATATATATATATATATATATATATATATTTCATGAATTAATAAATGAAATGCTGTGAAAATAAATGCTGTAAAATAGTGCTAGATTTTGTGTTTTCCATCTACATTACAACTCACTGGAAGAATTTAATATTGGAAAATCCGCTTCCCAGTTGCGGACAAGTAGTACTACATGTAAAGCTTTTTGTTAGGAAGGAAGTTTATTATCAACTTCTTCCTTGTAACTTTATGCTTAATGAAATTCTTATTCATCAAAAAATATATATTATAATTTCTAACATATTTTAGATATCTGCTAAAAGAACATATTAAATTTATATTTATACAGTATTACCAATTACATATGCTGAAGTTTATTCGTTTACAAATTAAATTTTGAATTATTGGCTCAAATTAAATTTTTTTGAATTATTTGCTCAAATTAATGGCTCAAATTAAATTTTGAATTATTGGCTCCCCTAACCCTTTAATTAAATCTATAATTCCACTATGATCTTTAAACTATTTTTTTTTTAGCATTTTAATTTTTAAATATTATTTTTATGTTTATATTTTAAGTAGTTAAGCAGTTTTAAGATATATAATACACTTATTATAATAAAAAATAATAAATTTACAATATCAAAACAATCGCATAAGATTTATGGATAATGCATCAAGTATATTGTACATTTTAAATTTATTAGAAAGTAGATAAAAAATAGTTTAAGAATCAAACCGGATCAAAAACTAAAATTTTGGACCAAGATGTGAAAAAAGGAAATAATCCAAAGATCAAACTGCAAGTATTGATATAATTGAAGGACTAATAATGTATTACCTTAAATTTATCGTTAAAGAAAAACAGTCTGTGTGATTTATATAAAGTCCTTTTATTCCTTCTTTTTTCTAACTTTTAAATTGTGGATTCTAAATTCACGTAAGTCCTTGAAAAAAACAAACACATAATAATAATTGGATTGAATAGCACAAACTCTCATGCGATTTAACTCATGTTGTGTTTTTGGTAAGGTAAAACCCGGTTTGTTAAAACATATTTATTAAAGTAGTAAAAGAACATATATTAATTGAAAAATCATTTAGTTTGGGAAAAACTAATATGATAAAAGAATTTATTAATTTATATCCCAAATCTCCATTTCATCTCTTTGGTCTCCTTTAGTCAAAGTGCTACTAGGGAAACACAAATATTGCAGAATAAGTAACATGTACAATGAAGCATATGCTATGTATATAAAAAAATTAAATTCAGAAATTAAAAAAGGGGCTTGATCTCAAGACATTAATTTGAAATACCCATGATTTATAATTGAAAATTTATAATTAAAAACATAAAAATCAAAATTTTCATACTTGTTTGTTTTATATATTTGGATAGAAGATTCCAACTAAAGTTTTCTGTCTGGGAGCTTCATTTACCAAAAGTTGAAAGTTTGTGTTTCTTTGAACCCTAAGCCTTTAATTGGGTTAATGGTATTTTTTTCTTTCTTTTATTTTTTATTTTTAATTTTTATTTCATTTATTTTAAGAAATTATATTGTTACATATGGAGTCAATCACGTGCCTATCACGTGTAACAGCTCCCCAACTCAAGAAACGCTGTGTATCATCCATTTTCTTTCCTTGTCAACGAAAAATGTCCCTACACCACCCACACAAACTCCTATAGGCTATAACCCAATCATCAACGACCCCAAAGCTGAACTCTTCCTACTCACTAGCATCCCTACCTTTTACATGAGAAACCATTAGCCATTCATCTTCTTCCTCAGAACTATGGCAGTCTCATCACTCTCATTGAGTTGGGTATCCTCCACCAATTATAACAAGGTAACAAAATCCAATCTCCTCTATGCATATATGTTTAGCTCTTCTCTCTCTCAAAAGCTTACTCATTTTGTATATAGTTTTGCTCTCTTTATCTCAGCTTAATTTGCCTCATTACAATGAGTTCCCACGTGCTACTACTGCTTCTCTTTTTTTGTGTAACAACATCACATGCTCAGCTGATTCTGCTTCTAATGAAGAGGGTAAGATGCCCATTTGAATTTCTCTTCTCAAATTCACTTCTTTTGTCAATGAATGAATGGAATATACAAATATAGAGACACCCAGATAAATTTCCTCCCAAATTTGGCTTAATAATGAGACAGTTAAACTTGATGCTGGATATCTGAGATGGGTTTTTAATTAAATTCATTTGCATATGAATCTATATTTCTATTTTCCAATTGGTTTGTTATGCATGACAGTCTGCTACTCCTTTGGCCTTCAGTTGCGCCTTCAGTTGTGTTCTTTCTGTAAAGGAACTTTATCTTTACATTGCTAGTCTATAACCCTCTATGACAATTAAGTTGTATGTTTGCTTGGGAGAGGAAAAAAAAAGTTCACCTTGAGAAATTCTGAAATGGGTTTTGTTAAAAATGGTTAGAATATTTTTGTTTTAGGATATATACATTAACGCTGTCCTGTCAGGACCAAATAGATGTTTTATGTCTCTAATATTTTACCAAATAGATGTTTTATGTCTCTAATAATGTTATAAACTTGGTGAGAGTTTAGGCCATTGCAGAAGAAGGCAGCTAATATTAGGAGTTGGAGCATTAACTACGAGTCTTCTTAATGCAAGTTCGCTTTTTGCTGAAGGTAACATGGTAGATAGAAACGATGATTTTATGTGATTGAGACGTTGAGAAACTTTGAATCCAGCTAAACTGTAGTTTTGTAATCAGAAATTGATATTGGTCCTTAATTTCCCATGGTGATGCAGAGATACCACAAAACTACAAAGCTTTTGTTGACTTTTCAGATGGGTATTCTTATTATTACCCCTCGGATTGGAGGGTAAGACTAGTAAATTATACAAATTGAAGCCAGAGAAGGACTGTGGCGAATAATTTTATTTTGCTATAAATAATCTCCATTTTTGTTTAGGATTTCGACTTTAGGGCACATGACTCTGCTTTTAAGGACAGATTTCTGCAGCTGCAAAATGTTAGGGTAAGATTTCTACCAACAGAAAAGGAAGACATCCATGATCTTGGTCCACTGGAAGAGGTAATTAAGAGATTATATTTTATTTGATTTTGTTTTTTTTAGTCTTCTCCAAGGAGTCTTTAGTTTTGATTGTGTCGCTGACTAGTTTCTTTGATAAGCAGGTTGTTTCAAATGTGGTTAGGAAGAAATATGCTGCACCCAATCAAATAGCTGAAATATTTGACATGCAGGAGGTAAAAATCTATTTGAATCCTCTTGAAATGAAAACCTAAGCAAATGTTGACAAACCATTCCAAAGGCTTATCTAATTGTATGCAGAGAAGTATAGATGGGAAGAATTATTACACCTTTGAGTATCAGCTTACTTCACCAAACTTCTCTACCATTTCGTTTTCAACCATTGCGATTGGAAACGGTAAGATATCCAACCTTCAAAAGGAACTACAATCATATTGTTGTTTATTGTCCACAAACAGCCATTCCATTTCTGAGCTTTTTCCAAGTTCCTCTGGGCTTTGGAAGAAAACTTCCATTAAAATATTTATAGAAATTTCTGGTAGACAACACTAAAAACTCCTGTCCTGGAATTGAAGAACCTGCAGTCAGTAACAATGCTTTATAGCGATAAGCATGTCAAAACGCCACCACACATTTCCATCTAGAGAGTGTTGTAGCCAATCTGTAACACTAATGAATACTTCCATCAGTGGCCAGTTTGCATCTAAGATGGTGAACTCCAGAAGTCCATTGCATCAACTGAATATGGTGTTGAAAATCCATTGCATTTCAACCACTGCCAGTGCCAGTAAGACGTACAAAAATCCTATATTCGCCAAACGGTGCATGGCTTTATAAGGAATAATGGAGAGAAAATAACGAGTCATTTTTATGTTTTATTTAATATATACTTGCTCAACAAGCAAGAGTTAAAAAATGAATGACATTATCAATGGAATAGTGGCTTTTTTACTAGGCTGTCCTAATATGTTAAGTTGCATGTAACTATCTTCCAGGGAGATATTACACACTAATTGTTGGAGCAAATGAAAGAAGATGGAGAAGAGTGAGAGATAAGCTTAAAGTAGTAGCAGATTCATTCAGGATGCTTGATATCTAATAGAGCCAGAAGCTCAACTTGGTTTATCGTGATCTGTCTTCCTTGTACATATAATATTAAACAGCTTAATCTTTATATCGTTTGTATTATTTTTACTATTATTGTTATTGGAATTCCCTAATATGTGCAAATTGCAATCTGCTTGTCAGAATACCACCATTAGGTTTCCCTTTATTTATTATTCTATTGCTCTTCTTTTTGTTGGACCATAAAATGAGACACCCTAAATGCGTGTAACATGGAGGATTCCATATGTAAAATAATGACATGGCTCCCAGCTTAACCTATCGCACCAAGCAAATTTCAAGCTTTCAGAATTAGCAATCATATGGCAACCTGAAGAACTCTAGCTTTACAAGCTGAACCAAAGCTCAAATTTAACGGTACAAAAGCCCCTTTGGGGTTACAACCCACAATTAGTGAGGTTAGCACTTCAGGTCGAAGCTCTAGCCGGTTGTTTTTTTTTTTATCGCTTCGCTTTCATCAATTAAACAGTCCAAACAATCTTAAAAGGGTCTGATCTGAGCTAGTCAATCCATAGAGCAATTAGAGAAAAGCAATGAAAGATTACATTCCACAAGCATTTCCAATTACTTCAAAAACTAACAATCTGGATATGCTGTCCATACATTTCATTGGGTTTACCTTCTCAAGTTTCTCATATCGTGTAGAACACCAATGTTTCATCCGCCATTCAAATACGAAATATACAAGTAAAATAAAATACTTACCAAGTCACATCATAAAAATATTTCAACTCGCAGGCAAAAAATGAATAGCATTAAATAATCTATATATTTACAAAGGTTACAACAGCTTCTCTTTTCTCTGATTTCTACGATTTTCACAAACACGAACTGGAAACTTACAACAAGAAATAAATTCATCCAAACTGTCGAGAGAGAGCGGAAGTTAAAAAAGGTTCACTAGAGTAGAAACTCTGGAAATTGAAAAAACCACACCTCAGTAGAAGAACTAGAATTAATGCCACCTCGTTTTCTGATTGAAAAACAAATCAATATACCATGGAGACAAAGCACAACACCTACCTAATGATGCTTGCCTCCAAAAGAATAAGCATCCAGCCCTGTGAGCACAATCTCAAAGAACACCCAACTCCAAAACCCTACTTCTACACCCTACATTTGAACAATATTAACTATTGCTGCCGCCTTTGCATTCCTCCAACTCAACCTGCCATATAAACATGTTTTCTAGTTTTGTCATTCTCATTCTCCTCTGCCCACTATGGAACTCCCGCCAATAAGGCCACCAGGTCAATGATATTTCCAGCATCTTAATGTAAGAGTGAGAACTGTACAGACAAACCAAACATCAGTTTGATATATCACAAACTCATTCTAGACAAGTCGATGCTGACGCAGACCCTTCCCAAAGTGAGGTTGCATTAACCGCACATACAAACCATTCTTCGCCACCAAAGAATCATGGGTCCCTTCCTCCACAATTCGCCCTCCATTAAGAACTACAATATTGTCAACATGTCTCATCATTGCAGCTCTATGGGCAATCAAAATAGTTGTTTTGTTCCCCATGATTAGCGTATCAAGAGCCTCCTGCACCACACGACTTGACTCAGATTCAATGGATGAGCTTGCTTCATCCAACAATAAGATAGGCGCATTCTTCAGCACAACACGAGCAATTGCAATTCTCTGTTTCTGTCCCGGAGTCAGGTCTACACCCCTCATCCCTACATGTGTGTCATAGCCATGGGGCAAGCTGCTGATGAAATGGTGGGCATTTGCTATTCTAGCAGCCTCTTTCATTTCCGCTTCACTAGCATTATGCCTTGCATATATTATATTTTCCCTTATGGTGGTCGAGAAGATAATGGGTTCCTGCTGGACAAGACCAAGGTGGTTCCTCAACCATCTCAAATTATAAAGTTTCAAATCTCGCCCATCAAGTAATACCTGACCAGCAACCGGATCATAGAATCTCTCAATCAAAGATATTATAGTGCTCTTTCCTGACCCTGAAACTCCTACAACAGCAACAGTTTGCCCCCCAGTGACTTTAAGACTGAAATTGCTTAATACCAACACCTCAGGACGAGTTGGATAACAGAAATCAATATTTTTCAACTCGATACTTCCATAAACATTGGGAGGCTTCATCGCTGAATTATCATCTGGATCAATCTTAGGCACTCTATCAATGATTTCAAACACTGAAATGAGTGATTTTCGGCGTTTAAGAATGTACGGAGCCAATCCAAAAGGCTCCACCAATGCAAATGTAGCAAAAGAGAAAACCATGTACTCCTTGAGAGCAGTGGGCAGATCCATATACCCATTCTTCCAAGAGATAGCAGTGTACCAGAGAAGAAGAGCATTACAGGCAAAAAGAAGAAACTGGGAAAAGCCAAATGCAAAGCCAATGGCCATTCCATGAAGAAAACTTTGCTTAAAAATTTTCTTGAGCTGCAATCTGTAGAGCTCCATCACCTTATTGCCAGCACAGAATGCTACCACAGTATATATGTTTCTAACCGCATCTTCAAGAACCAAAGATGCCTTCCTGTGCATCTCCTGTATGCCCCTTGAAAATCCAGCCAGCCACAGTTTCTACAATATTTATGAAAATATTCAAAAATACTGACAAAAAATTACCAAGCACATTATGGCACTAAATTAAAGGACACCAAACGATTCTCACACATAAAGATATCCAGGCAATAATCGAAAATATAAATTTTAGGACCAGAAACAACAGAGATTTTGTACAGCTGCAATACAATATGACCAAATAATAAGCCAATCAAAACAACAGCAAACAACAAGGAGAAACTATCGAAAAATTGTGTCACACAACATAATTCCACAGAAGACCAAGTATCAACACAATTAAGGAAATAGCATGATAAGTACTTACAAAAACCAATGATGAGGGATCAGGGAATCCCTCAAAAAGATACAAGCAAGAAAAAGTTCGCAACCATAAATTATATTCAGTTTCTTAGTATAATTTCTTAAAAGCATTTAAGGCCTGTACATTTAACTATTATCTCATAAAATAAGGAGTTTTGAGACACTTTCAAGGTTTTGCAATCTGTAACCCAGCTACACCAAAATATAATCTTCTCGTGTCTCTTTAACAGAAACCAGAATGCTTTTGGCATAATGCCATAGGGGATTATGTACTGAAGGGTTGAAAATTGGAAAGAATCCAAACCAATGGGAAAAATTACCCTGTACAAGATGTTTGCTCATCCACAGTTCATGCACCATAAGCTTTTGGGATCTTATATATCAGTATCAACCAAAACGAATTAAAACAACACCCACTGGCGAAACAAAGCAAGACTTTCCAATAACTTATAAATTATTAATGCACACAAGCTGAAAGGATACTAGATGACACTACTTAGTAAGGACAGAAAACAAAATAATCTAGAAACACTTGAATGTATTTTGTATGAAATTTAAAACTAGTTATCAAACTTATTTAATTTCAAGCATAATAAAAAAAATTAAATCTGTTTGAAGGAGAGCAAGAGAGAAATTTTGATAAAAAGAAAAAATGACCGGAAAAGGATGGCAGGTCCCACTAACTTTTTGTTATTTTGCATCATCATCATCATCATCATCATAATCATTATTATTACTATTATTATTATTATTTGGTTGATTTGTTTCAAGAAACAATACGATTAAACTGTTTTTCAAATTGAAGCCAAACATATATTTGTTCATAACAAAATGAGAAGCTAAACAATCAGCATTGTTTCATTAACTTGAAGCCTCCCAAGAGGAAAAAGGATGGTCATCCACCATAAATTGATTGATCAAGTGATTATTATAAACACTGGTCTCACACTTGCACCGTGAAATAAAAAGATTTGATTATGGATGGTAGAAATTAGCAAAACCTGTGCAATTGCAGAAAGCGTGAGAACGGGTAGAGTCGCCAAAGCCACAAGTGCCAAACGCCATTGTAGCCACATCCCAATCAATACAGCCACAATAACAGCAGCACTGTCCTGAATAAATATTGAAAGGCGGTTACTAAAGGCAGCTCGCACAAATGTTGCATCATTTGCCAAGCGCATGGATAAGGTATCAGCACTATTTTCCTCTTCATCAAACCATCCAACTTCATTGCGGAGCATTGCTGTCATTTGATGGCAACAAATTAGGTAAACTTCCCATAAAAAATACTTTAAACTAAAGAAAACTGCAGAGGGATAAAGGAAAAGCTAATGCACCTGAGAACATCATTCTACGAACTCGTTCGGTCATTTTCTCTCCCATGATACCAAAGTAGAAGTGCTGCAAAAAATTTGCAACAACTGTCACTATACCCATGCAAGCAATGATCAAGGACCATTTGTCCACTTCGCGCTGTAAGTGATTGTGTTCCTTCCTATAGTATGCTATCACTATCAGTGAAATAACATAAGCAAGTAGAGGATTAAAAGAACCAAAGATAGCAGCACCAATGCTTCCCAACACAGCATATAACCACTCTGCAAAACTAAGTTCTGCGAGCCTCCAAAGCGAGGGTGCCTCCCTATTCAATGTATCATTTGCGTCATTCACTTGTGTGGGAAAATCATCTGAATGACTATGGGGTCGGCTAAAAGTTTGTGAATGAGAACGTTCATTCTTGGGATCTGATGTTAAAAGAGGTGACACAGGGGATTCAGGATCTGAACCATTTGATGTTTCTCGATGTGCAGCATGGACGTCAATTTTGGGTAATTCCGGTAGTCTCATTTCAAAACTATCCTGCCTTCTGATAGAAGGTTCCTTATCTGCTGTGTCCAAGAGCTGACCATTTTCCACCATTTTTTCTGGGGGTGGACTCAGAGCTTTTGGTGATTCCTGCATGTTAAATGTGCCATCTGCAGGCCGAAATACAGCAGGAACTCTTTGAAGTGAGGGTGACTTGAGCATTTTAGGAGATGATGGTTCTTGGATGCTGTGACTTGCTGAAGAATCCTTTTCAATTTGGAATGCTGCAGTCTCCTTGTAGTTTCTCACTGGCATCCTGCATGAAGATCAATGACAGAAAATATGTAACTTGGCAACATAAAATGTGAAATTTTCTTTAATCAAAAGTATAATTTTCTTTTAAATCACACCTCCGAGGAAGTTTAGCTGCTTCTTCACATTTAAGGAGCTCAGCATACAGGCCATCAAGGGTCAATAACTCATCATGTGTTCCCATTTCAACAAGTTGACCTTCCTCCATCACTGCAATGTAATCAGCGTTCCTTATAAGACTAAGCCGTCGGGCTATTATTATAGTTGACCGTCCCAACATGAGAAGATCCAGAGCCTCTTGCACAGCTCTTTCAGCTTCAAAATCAAGTCCACCAGTGACCTCATCAAGTAGAAGAATTGAAGGATTTAAAAGCACTGCTCTAGCAATTGAAAGTTTTATCTTCTGCTCTTCTGTCAGAGGTAAACCAGCCCTTCCAACCTGGAACACATACAAATAATAGTAAAAAAGCAGAAACTGAAAAAAACAAAAAAAAAAAAACAAAAAAAACAAAAAACAAAAAAAACAAAAAAAAACAAAAAACAAAAACAAAAACTCCACGACACAGAAAAAATAATCATAAGGTCAAGTATCAAAGTTTATTGTATTTCAAGTTTCACCTGTGTTTCATATCCTTTCTCAAGTGAGCTAATAAATGTATGTGCATGAGCTATTTTAGCTGCTTCTTCAATTTGATCACATGTGACATCCCGCCCATAAGCGATATTATCTCTTATACTCAAACTTAGCAACGCAGGCTCCTGTGTGACTAGTCCTATCTGGCTTCGAAGCCATTCCAGTTTGAGATTTTTTATATTTTCTCCATCCAAAAGAACTTCCCCTGCACCACAAAATGGAAAAACCATTGGAATCTGCAAGCAGAAATTACTACTAAGGGTTTGACCAGAATATTATGGCATACAAGCAGGAAAACATAAAAAACTCATACCTAATGTAGGATCATAAAACCGTTCCATGAGTGGGATAATACTGCTTTTTCCAGATCCATTTCTGCCAACAAGTGCCACAGCTTTCTTGGCAGGTACAGTGAGATAAAAACCACTCAAAATAGGGATCTCCGGACGAGAAAGATAGCTGAAATATACATTCCGAAACTCAATATTTCCTTGAACAGATGGTAGGGACGTTCCGTCATGATTAGCTGTGGAGGATGATCGGCTTATCATTTCAAAAAGTCTAAAAGCAGCAATCCTTCCTTGATCAAATGAATAAAAGTTTGTTGCTGCTTGATTCAGCCCACTGTAAAGATGCAAAAAAGAACACAAAAGGAAAATTGTAAAAAGTATAATCATGACCACAATGAGTGAGAGAGAGAGAGAGAGGGAAAGAGTGAGGAACACCAAAAAAATGCTTACAGGCCACTTAAAATTACAGCAAACAGGGCTGTTATAATTTCACCACCATGAGCTTTATGATGCGTAATAAGGAATCTTCCAACCCACAGTTGCAAGGCACAAGAACATATTGCAAGTCCATATGTAAATCCAAGTCCAAGACCTTGCACAAGACTAATCAATATGCCATATCTAAGAGTGGCTTGTAATGATGTTGCATAAGAGTACTTGGCCAATGTTTCATTTGTAAATGCATACAGTGTCCTAATATACGAGACAGCCTGCATATTCAAGAATCTATTCACTTTCAGCAAAATTAAATTTCATCACTTAAACCAAAAACATTAAAATTATCATAGATATAAGTGAAGGTAAATTTGAATGAAGCCAGTAAATTCAATGGATACTTGATGTAAATATTTCAAAAGAAAGAAAACCCCCTAATTGCTCTGTCGGTATAATTCCTCGACTAAAAATGTGGATACATAAAAACAAATATTGAAAATGCTAAGAATTGAAATATCTAATATTGCAATCTTTTAGAACCCTATTTTTCATTTCATTAGAACATAAAACCAAAACCACATTATAAAAGCCAAAGAGTTGGCACCAATTATTATATCATAAGGCGTAGATGAGCAGTCAGATTGTAAATACGTAGCCACTTTTAATAAATGTTATGAATCACCCCATAGCCAAAGTCATGAAAGGCCTAAAAGAATATGGAATTTAACCCACGTTATTTTAGTCAGATGGTCTCAACTATAGTGAAAAAGAATATAGTAACACCTTTTCAGTGACCAGCTGACGTAAAGTGAGAACAAAAAACTGAAAAACAGGAGCCCTCAGCTCAAGCCTAGTTTCTGCTTCCATTTTGTTGCCGTTGCACCCAATCCAAAAAAGAATTATGGCAATCTCTTCGTTGTTGTGGAGGGAAGAGGGTATACCTAGGTCTAAATTCCTCTTAACGATGTAAAGAAAAGATGTTTACATCCTAGAGAGAAGATAAGAAAATAATTTTAGCACAACCAAACTCCCAATTCTTTAACTTTACCTAAAGCTAAGGCTACAGTTAATAAAGGAAATAGTTATAACAAAAAGGTGAATGCAAGTACACTAAAAGTAATGGAACCATTGATTGCAGTAAATAATCCATAATAAAATGACCAGCAAACAAATTAGCAGCATTATTTTTGTCAAAGTTCTTATTATTCTTAATGAGTAGAGGGGGGGGGAAAAAATCCTTTATAAGAGTGGAGCATCTAGTTTATAAAAAAATACCTGTTCAGCGATGCTAGCTGCTTCAGCATATGCATCTTGAATATTCTCAGCGAGTCTATGGAGAAATATATTTGATATTCCACCAGCAGCCACAATAAATGGACCAGTGGCCAATGTAATGAGAGCAATCTCCCAGCAGTTGAGAAATCCAATAACAAGGCCGCTGAAAAATGTAGCCATATTGTGAATATAATTCCCCACCTGTTTCATCAGAAGGCAACAAAAAGTTTAGATACGAGACTTACATTCATCAAATAATCATATCACATACACAGGTGAATATGCTGAAGGAATAAAAGTACTTACTTTTTCACTTATAGCAGACTGAATGAGAAGTACATCACTCAATACTTGGCTCACAATGTCTCCATTGTTTCCGTAAGTATCAAAAAAACTCATATCCTGGTTAAGCAACACTTGAACATAGTTTGACCTAATAACAGCAGTCTGCCGCTCTCCAGTCAAAATCCAGCATGAAACCTCTAGTACACAGACCAAGTTACCAAAGAAAGACGAAGAAAGTGTTAGCTATAAGGTAGTAATGCACTTGCAGAATGGCAGAAATTAATGATCTTATATTAAACTTTACCAATCCAACCAGCAATGAAAACTCCCACAGCAATATGAACAATGGTTAAAGCAAGCTGCAAAAGTAACAATAACATGGACATTAAATAAAAGCTCATGTCAACAAATTCCAGGTTACTGAAAATTTGTCATCAAACAGATTCATAATGAATTAAGGACTTAATGTCCCAAGGAACAACAGAAAATCCTTGGAATACTGAAAAAAAGGAGACAAAAAGAGGATTGGATGGGAATTTAAGCCTCGTAGTAAAAATTCCAAAAGCTACTTATTCATTGGTAATTTTTTCTCTCGAAACAATGATGATTGTACATGGTAATTATTTAATCGGTAAGTTCACATACATTTCATTCTTTCAAGTAGAAACCTAGAGCCAAGGAGAAGAAGACCGGCGAGTCAGAGATGCCAAGTCATGTCTCTGCCCGAAAATTTATTGCTTATTAACATTTTCCAGCAGAAACATAAATCCAATAAAAAAAAATTGCTTTTGCAAAAAGCTTAAGGCATATATACTATACTCTCACATTTATAGAATTCTGAGATCACTAGAATCCGACCATATCCTCCTAACTGAACAAATACTTCTGTCAGCCTACAACTATTCTTAGTGGTGAAGTGTTGACATTTCCATACAGAGTACGAAATAGAAAGTTGGTGGGATAAACTGCAAACCAATTATAGTTTATCATGAGCAAGAGTTAAAATACACCAAAGTAACACTAGTTATACATATTGCGTTGAATTTTATGTGAGTAAAGATGGGTACGAACTTCAAATATGTATCTGTCATTAATAGATGAGAATTAATTTCACTACAAAAATAGAATATGAAGACAGGTTTTTTTTTTTTTTTTTTTTGGTTCAGGAAGACAGAAATTACGAAGACATTCGATTAGGAATACTTATTGAACTTTGTTAAAATACAATTGAGTCTATTGAGCAAAATCACACGAGGTTATAGTCTAGAAATTAAAGATTCAGCAAGATTAATGTGTAAAAATAAAGAATTATTGATTCTCCCATGAAATTTGACAGGAAAACAAATTAATTCTCAATTACAACGATACAACCCATATAACATGTAAGATTTCATGATGTGCAAATTGCCATGTAACCCCCAATAATTAGCATAACATTACACGAACCAAACAGAAAGTTCTAACCCAAATCAAAAAACAAAATAGAACAGTAAACGGCAAAGTTTGATGGAAAACACATTGAACAAACCAGGGAGATTCTAGATTCTCTCATTACGCAACCATGCTCCCTTAACAATAAACCAACTAAACAAAACTCTAAATCCGAATAACACACAAAATCGAACACCTCTTAAGTTAATTCAAAGGAAAATTAAGCTCCAACACGTTTAAAACACCAAAATTCTAAAACCCAAAATACCTCAAGTACTTCAAGTTTCCGCCATTTTCTCGATAACCAAACAGAAACACAAAACACTGAAAGACACAAAACTCAAAAAGAATAAAATAAAAAAATAAAAATAAAAAACCCTTAGGGTTTCGAAGGAAAACAAGGAAGCTAAACTTACGTCTATAAACTTATCATACTGTTCCGGGTCGAAGCCGTGATGTCCCTCGCCTTGCTGCTCATCTTTTGGGATCCAGAGGACGTGAATGATCTTAGCGAAGTAGTGCAAGTACACAACAAGGGCCGTCCCATGCGCCGCGGCGGCAAATGATCCTACGAGCATGAGGACCCAATCAAGCCGGTCAGCGCAAGCGAAAAGGCGCGTGAAAGGAACAGCAGCCGGCGGCGGCTCGATCTCCTCCGGCTCCTCAATCTCCTCCTCCTGCTCAACTGGTTGAGCCGCCGCATCGGTGCTTGCATCTAGATACGGCGACGGCGATTCGGGTGGCTCCGATACCTCCGATACCGGCGTCAATGGCTGTATATGCGGTGGGGACCACCCGAACAGTCCCCTAGAGATCATCATCTTCTCCCAAAACCCAAAAAAAAAAAAAAAAAAAACCAACTCACAGAACCCCCCTCCCTTCCCTCTCTATTCCTCTACCAAAAATATCAAAAAATAAAAAAAAAGAAAAAGAAATAACTCACAGTGGGATTTTTCTCGGGAAAAACGATATTTTCTTTTTCCCTCTCTCTCTCTCTCTCTCTCTCTCTCTCAAAAAACCCTAATCTACTATTCCTCTCCCTAAATTTAGCGGATCTCTCCGCAGCCAAATTTAGAAGTAAGATGGAAAGGACTCTCGGAGGAGCTTAACAAAAAATAATTACTCTTTTTTTTTTCCGCCCTTTATTTTACGTTTTTTTTTTAATTTTTTTTTCTTTCTCTCTCTTAAAAAGAAAGAAAAACAGAGCAAAATGGGGTCGTCGCAGGTGGGTGGGACTGGGTCAAAGAAGGCGGAGAGAGAGAGAGAGAGGGAGAGAGAGAGAAAGAGAGTGTGTGTGTGTTGTTGTTGTTCTTCTAGAGAGAGAAAAATCCAGTCACCAGTGGTGTGACTCAAAAATCAATTTACAAAAAAAAAAATAAATGAAAAAAATAAATAATATTAAAAAATTAATATTCTTTGGTCCTGTTGTTCCGTTTGGGTTAGGTTAACGGTAAAATGCCGGCGATGGGGGATTTTGTCCATCAGGGACACTTTGGTAATCTTATGTGTCATGTTTCTTCCCTTTTTTTTCTTGTTGGTTAAATAATGTTTGTACAGCTGTACGATGGCAGGTGAATTTACGTTGAACTCCTGTCGTTTGGACCTGTCGGAAATCGCCACTTGGTGATTAGCTGTTGGAAAAAATAAATAAATAAATAATAAAGAAAAGAGTGTGGGGCTGAGTAGGAAGAGAAAGAAAGAGACATCGTTGATGAGATGGGATTGGGTAGAGATGGGAGTGAGAGCTTTTTTGGCTGCTGCCAGTCCATTTTCTCTGTTTCCACACTCAATATTCTCTTTTTTGTTTTTTTTTTTTTTTTTAATTTGATTTTTTGAATATGTATAAATATATACATCTATTATTGCTTTGTTGTTGTCAAATTGTGTTTTCAATTTCAAAAAACTTCAATTTCAAACATTTTTTGTTCCTTTTCCTTTTTTTTTTTTTTTAATTTCTGGTTGGCTAACAAAAAATTGTTCAAAATAGGACAAAGGATGGTATAAAAAATAAAAGTTTTTTTTTTTTATTCTTGTAAGAGAAATTAATGTATTATTTGTTTAGTTAAAAAAAGTATTTTAATTGCTTCTTCTTCTTCTTCTATCTTTTTTGTTTTTCTTTTACGTTCTAAATAAAGTTTTTAATGCTTTGCAATGTCACATTGAGATTAATGGTGTGGTGGTCTTTTTTTGTTTGAAAATGACATTCCCAATAGTCAATTTAAATTTTGCACTTCGAGTATTTTTTTTTTTTATTTCTAGATTTTTAATGCTGGAAGTTGGCTTTTATGAAAATGAGCTTGATTTAATGGAAGTCAGATTTTTCATCGCCCACATGTCTTTGAAAGAAACTTATAGCAAATTAATATTTGCAGCATAAAATTAAATTGGCTTTCCTAAAAATGTTCTTGTGTTTATTATTTTTTTCTGAAAAGTAGTAATTATATTGACCCAAAAAAAAAAAAAAGAATAATATCAGCTTGGATTAGTTAGGAGAGCCAAATAGGCGCTTCTTCAATCCAAATAACAGTTTGCATTTTACGGCAACCTTTGCAAGCTTATGGGTTATTGGAATAGAATATGGATAATTAAAGATATTTATGAGAAGGTAGCTGTTTTGCTCAAAAAGTAATAAATAATTTTGAGGGTTATAAATTTTTCAAAATTAATAACAATAGGTTTTTACAATTTAACACATTAAAGTTTTTTTTTTTCTCTGGGTAATCCTAATCATCTTCTTGTTTTCCTTCAGTATTTATGTGTACTTGTTTATTTTACATTTGAATTATATATATATATATATATATAAAAGCAATACTCATGCTTAATTGAAATTCAATTATCATTTTTTTTTTCTTTTTTTGTTGACAAATGGTTTGATAATTGATTTTACCAATTGGATTGACAATCAAACGTTAGGATTGCATGCATATGCAAAGATTAAAAACAAAAAAGACAAGAAAAACAGAGGGTCCAAAGTTTTGTTACTTTGTGTAAAGATATTTCTTATCATACTTATAACATGCAAATTCTCATAATTAAAAAGAAAATAAACATATAACATATTTGAACCCTGCAAGGATGACCAATATGTGAAATCCAACAGAATGTTTGGTAATAAACATTTTGACTCATTGTTGTAAGCTTTAGTGAAATTAATTTGACAATTTAAGATATTGTTCAATTTTAATTAACAAATGATTGTTGAGGTACTTTAAAAAAAATAAATAAATAAATAAATAAACAAGATAAAAAATCATTTACGATGCCTGAACAACCTGACAATGCATGGAAAGGAGGATGTGAATGCAATGATGAATTCTATAAAGTAAAAAATGGGATAGGCTGGTGATGATTCATGGCCATCTTGATATTGATTATTATAGTTACATTTAGGGATATTATTTATCATTATTTTATAATTTATC
Source organism: Ziziphus jujuba (assembly GCF_031755915.1). Taxonomy (NCBI): domain Eukaryota; kingdom Viridiplantae; phylum Streptophyta; class Magnoliopsida; order Rosales; family Rhamnaceae; genus Ziziphus; species Ziziphus jujuba. The sequence goes on from NC_083386.1 coordinate 12,467,423, forward strand.
ATTCCAAAATAGTTATATATTTATAATCTATACAAAAAGTGCAAAATAGAGGAGATATGGTGACATTTCCCTCAAAAGGAAAAGAAATAAAATCCAAAACCATATTTTAGCATAAAATTTGTATAATTCATTTCATTCTTCAATTTATTTCGATCACATAACCTTATAATTAAAATTATTTCCCAGCAAAAAAAAAAAAAAAAAAAAAAACCTTAGAATCAAAGTATAGATAGCCTTATATATATTTGTAATAAATTGAAATTCTTTTAAATGGCATTGTGAACAGAAATATAAATATATACATATATATATAATGTTTGTGTAATTTATAAAATAAAATAAAAAAAAAACTATTTACCTAAAAAAATCATATTGGAAATAAAACAGCTCAATCAAAATTCGTACGTGGTAGAAGGCTTTAAAAGACTTTAAATGAATTTATTACTATATTTATACAAACTAATTTATTTAAAGATATCATAATCAAGTGATTTTTTCCGCACCAACTGAATTCATTTGCAGACTAAACTGGAAGATCTACATTTAATTTTGTTTAATACGATAATTATGTTGTATATTAATCCAATTTTAAGATATTTTTCAGTTTTTGCAAATATGCCTATATTTCTAAAAAGTATAAATTTTTTTCCTTCCAAATTTCATTTTCATTTTGTTAACCCTTACCATGTAATATATAAATATATATATAGATATATAGATATATATATATATATATATATACATGAGATGTAAAAAAATTGACAAATTTATGTTTGTTTTTTACCCAAAAAATAAATAAAATTGAAGAGGTTCAATTTAGTAATATAATTTTAAATATGAGTCAATTTATGGAAAAAGTATCTTTATTTGGTGAAAGTTTCAACAAATTTTTGCATATTCCAAATGAGTACAGATTCACTAAATAAGGATTAAAAGTTCATCATTTTGGTAATAGGGTGTAGGGATTTTAACTTGGAAATCATTTTTTAAGGAAACAGCTAAGTATATTATATTACTAACATATAAAAATTAAATAATTCAATAATATTTATTATATTCCATATTAATATTTCTATTGTGAATGATTTTAATTGGAATCACAGTAAAACCTTTATAAATTAATATCTATAAGAATATTTATTCATTTAAAAGGATTATTTATTTATTGATAAATGAATAATTTACTAATATATTGACAATTAAATATTTACTAATTTAAGAACAATTTTATACTATTTTTGATAAATAAATTTACTAACTATATAATATATATTAATAAAAAAAGAGATTAATCAAACTTGATCAAATCCACAATCACTAGATTGATCACTTAATCAATACATAATAAAAAAATTAACAAAAACTTTTACTATAAAAGGAAGTCTATTAATGGAAGGAAGTTCACTAATAAATGTAAAAAATCATTGTTAAATTGATTAATTAGTTGACCTTATTTACAGAAAGCTACATTTGATCATGGATCAGTGAATCAATTGATCAATTCTTATTTTAAATCTTATTTCCTTTTCTTATACAATTTGGTAAAAGTAAAAGTAAAAGTAAATAAAAAAAAAATTATACGCATATTTTGGGGGAAAAAAAAAACTAAATTGAAAATAGAATAAAAGCTATTAAGTAATATTTTTTTTAATTTTGTTATTATGTATGATAAATGTTTATATATATTATTTATTTATTATAAGTTTAATTAAATATTAGTTTACATATTCAATGGGTCTTAAAAATTCTTTTTAAAAAACATTATCTTATGCATTTAGTGAATTTATTCATTTAATAAATAATTTTATTTATTTAAGAGATTATTCATTTATCAAACATTTAATTATCAAAGTTTTACTGTATTTAAATACCATATTATTATTATCTTGCAAGTGTTTTTTGTTTTCCACTAACCAACTATATAACCTGTGGTGAGGCCCCACCCAACCCCAAAAAAAAAAAAAATATATATATATATATATATATATATATATATATATATATATATATATATATATATATATATATATATATATATATATAACTTTAATTTTTGTGGCAGTTTAGGTAACTACTGTTTGTTTGACAATAATTACAATAATCCAGAATCCAAATCTTCAATTTTCAATATATACAGTGTGATATATATCTTCAATGGTAAGTGTGATTTTGACATTATTATTTTTTAAAAATTGATATTAATATAAACTTTTTTGATGGTAAATATCAATATTAATATTAATGTCAAATTTTATAATTAACGCCCCAATTAAAAGTATAATTATCAAATTATAAATATTATTAAAAATGATAATATCCACTTTACTAATTAAGAAGTACATTTATAATAATTTAAGTATCAAATGATGATGAATCCTGCTTATTTATATTTATATCAATTAAAAATTTAAAATAATATCAATAAATGGTGTGAGTTTATTAACTTTATGATAATAGAATCAACTCTCAGAATTTAAATTGGATTATCAAAATTTATTATTGCCATTGAAATGGTCAAAAAGTACTCTTATACCATATTTTGGCAATGACCATGTCAATGGCATATGCCAATGGTCTATGCTATTAATGATGCTCACTTTTAATACTTAATTAGATTTATGTTTAACAATTGTAGCAAAAAAAATATGGTTAATAAAATATTCTCTTCCAACTTAACATATATCAAATTTTTTATCCAATAACATGATAAAATAATTAATATAACAAAAAATTTAAAAAAGAGAAAGGATTTATATAATAAATTATGTGTCATACATATTCATTAAGTTTGATTTACAACTTAAATTAAAACCTCCGTAATTTGATTTAGAAAAACTTCACACCAAAATCCAATTAAAAAAAAAAAATGATGTGGCAGATATGAAGATGAAAAAAAGTGGGACCCAATATTCAGTGGGTCCAACCAACCAACAAAACCTATAATAGAAACGAGTGTGAAGGAGGAGAGAGTAACGAGGATAAGCGAATTAAATCCTAATAAAAAAGATAAGGCGAACACCCAACACTTCCTGGTTCACCCACATCTCTGCAGCACACCACCAACAATGACTTCCCTGCAAAATTCAACCTCAATTAATCAAACCCTCTTCCTCAATTCCTTCCCTCAGGTTTGTCATTTTTGCTTTCTTACTCTTTTTATTTTATTTTTATTTTTTATCTCTTTCTGTCTATCTTTCATTGTTGTATTGTTGTTTTGAGAATTTGGGATTTTCATTTGGTGGGTTCAGTTGCAGAAGCACCATGCTACTTTCTCTTTCTGTAGAAGGAGGTTTTCACTTCTTGTTAGGTCCCAGCAAGCATCACCACCACCTCCATCATCAACATGCTCTTCTTCTCAAGGTCACTCTCATTTTTCTCTTCTGGGTTTTGTGTTACATTGCTAACTATTAACTATGAATCATTTTGATGTGCAAATTGTACAATTGGTTTTGCATTTGCAACTACATTTCAGCATAAGCTATATCTTTCATAGCAAATTGGGCAGACCATTTATTTTAGTTTCATAATTTTGGATGATTCACCTTTTTATTCAGTAACATTGTTTTCTCACAGGTAATTTCTATTTTATTGCTTGACATCTTGGTGGTAAATTAAAATATTATCTGAATGTGAACCCAAATGTACAGGAAAGGCAATCATATCTGGAAGTGACTGTTTCTTGATTAATTAGTATTAGTGCTGGGAACTTTATCCGTACTTCCCATGGCATATTTGTTTTGGTGAATGCAGATTATCACCTTTCCATTTTATTTGAACTTTTTTTTCTAGTATTTAATCTTTTTGAAACATTTTTTTTCCAATTTAACTGCTAACAAAGTGGCATTTCCATTTTATTTGAACTTTTTCTTCATGTATTTAATCTTTTTGAAACATTTTGTTCGAATTTAACTGCTAACAAAGGAGCATTTCTTATGACCTTGACTGACATATACCATCTGCTAATGTTGCTAAGAGATAATTATGCATTGCTTCCTCTGCCTTTTCACATCTCCAGGTTGATAACTGCTGCGTCCTCAAAGCAGTTATTGAATACTCTATCAATTATATTCTTTTAATTTTTAGTTTATCCTCGGCAGATAGACCTGGGAGACGCCAAGTCCTTGCTGCAGGCATAATTGCCTCTTGGGTTTCTCTGGTTAATCAAAATTCTGTATCATGTAAGAAACACTAGTAGCCCTACATATTGGATATAATTTACTTCTTTGATTGTTTTGTTAGCAAGAAAGTGAAAATAAAAAAGGGAACTTTTTCCCAAGTTTGATTTCGAAGATTTCTGTCTCCATGGAAGCAATGCCAACTATTTTGTGTGGTGCCTTTATTTCCTTGAATAATGATAACTGACATCCTAAGAAGACACCCTTGATATGGCTCAGTTGCTGCAGAAAATAAAAAGGGATTTATGTCGGTATTGGACAAGAAGGATGGATACTCGTTTCTCTATCCGTTTGGGTGGCAGGTGTGTGATTTGTCGGCTTTATTTTGTATCTTTATGTGTGTGGCTAGTGTTATATATCCTTTATTAGTTTATGGATTTGTATATTGTTAGACACTTGAGAATTTTGATACTCTTTACTAAGTGCTTTGTCTGGGGATTGACAGGAAGTAGTCATTGATGGCCAAGACAAGGTATTTAAGGATGTCATTGAACCATTAGAAAATGTCAGTGTGAATTTGATTCCAACAAACAAGCAAGACATTCGAGAATTTGGACCCCCAAAAGAGGTTAGCAATATAAACTGCAGTTGCATCACGGGCATGTTTAACATAATCAAGATGAAGGAAAAAAAAAAAGTATTTTAATTCAATTTTTGTGTCTAGATTCTTTTAGCATCGATGGGAAGAGTTTTTTTATTTTTTACTCATGCTACTCGATCATGATAGGTTGCTGAAACTTTAATCAAGAAGGTTCTGGCTCCTCCTAACCAGAAAACAAAGCTCATCAATGCAACCGAGGTTTGATTTTATATATCCTTGTATTGAATAAAGCATCATGCATCTCAGTTTTTGGTGCTTTTAAATAGACACTGCTCATAGAAAATTGAATAACATAATCTCTGTCTCGAGTTAAGTTTTGTAGCGATTGGAAAGTGATGGGATTATTTGTCGACTAATTGCATGACTTCTTTGCTTAACTTTTTGGGTGTCAAAATCAACAGCCGCATATCTCAACTGGTTTAGACAAGTTAATATCTCTCTTTACTAATTCATGTTGTCACTCATATGAACATTCGGTGAAAAAAAATCTATGTGACAGTAATAGTCCTGTAGGTTTGGATATATTACAATATACACCAGCTACCTTCTTTTTATAGTTTATGCATCTTTTCTCATTTTTCATCTATGCCAGTTCACATAAGGACATGTTAAACAATTGTTTCAATGGTGCAGCATGACGTTGATGGGAAAGCGTATTACACATTTGAGTTCGTTGCTCAAGCTCCAAATTATACTCGTCATGCGCTCAGCACAATCTCTATTGGCAACGGTATGAAATTTAGAATTCTATTTGCATTGGAAACACATTCTTTTATAATGCTTGTTGTCCCTTTGCATTAGCTAATTTAAATTTACATGAAAATTTCTGTTTCTGGCATTGTGACTGCCAACATTCCTTGCAGGTAAGTTTTACACTTTGACAACAGGGGCCAATGAAAGGAGGTGGGGTAAGATGCAAGACAAATTGCAGTCCATCGTGGATTCCTTCAAAATTTTCAATGTTTGATCTTTGATGTGCTTATTATTTGATTCCCTTCCGTTCTCTGATTAGGTAGTCTTTACTCTTTGATCCGAGCACCATTGTACACTTTCCAGATACGAGGCTCTATCTTTTGTCTCTTTGCTTGTGTTCTTTATCTAGTCGTTCCTTCTGCTTTTGGTTTCTTATCTTCATTTTTCTTTTTCCCTCTTTCTTTTCCATTTTTTTTTTCCTCCTTTTTTGAAAGCGATTGTGGGTGAGTAGGAGGTAGGGGTGGGAAATGAATTTCACACTGATTCAACTTGGAAGATGATCTATCCATGTAAAAAATTGCCTATTAGGCCATTGCTTATTCAAATATGAACGACCAGCGTATTTCAGTGCAAGCCACCGTTCATCATCCCTCCTGTGCCAGAGGTGCTTTTATTATTACTTAATTTTTTTGGAATGAAAATCTTCGTCAAGGCGAAAAATAAATCCAATTCTTCGTCATGTTGTAATATGATTTTTCTTGTCAAGTAAATCAGTATTGTTAACCAAAGCGTCCAAAGCCAGAATGTCTTATCCGAACTCAACCCGTGAGCCGAAAATAGTTCATCTTTGAGAAGACTGACCCATAATTCCTACCAACCTCTAAATTGGATCTACAAAATTCCCATATGAATAAACCGATTCGCACTCCAGGCAGTGGATAATCAAAAATCAAATAAAGCCATCCATGCATTGGTTCAACGGTTAAGCGATCTAAAAGTAATTGCGTATGATAATGTACTTCAACAGATTCAAATTTATTCCTAAAACTTGTCTAACCTTTAATTTTCAGAGACCAGTTAATTATGGAGGCGTCGAAGTTTAAAAGCAGAAAAATAGCAAATCACACGAAATCAAGGCAAAAGATTGAATGGTAAACATAACATATAACAAGTAATTAAATCCTAATCCACATCTCCATTGCCAAAGTTGAAAAGCAAACTTGATCCCCATTACATATTAAAGAAAACCAAAACAAAATCCAGTCCTAACAAAACTGTAACAGTAAGAATCAAATCCCTTTGTGGTCCTGAAATAGATGCCGCACAGTAGCTTAGATAATGCCAATCTTGTTTGCCACATCCAAGGCATCATGGTCAGTTGTCAACCTAACATATGCCTTCTTCGTTCCATCAGGCCTACAGAGAACAAATAAAATTTAGACTTAGGAAACAACCCACGTCCCAAAGATATAAATGACTTAATGATCAATGAATTACTTTTACTAAGGATAAACATGTTCAAATTTTTCCTAAATTGCATAAAAATCGACATAATCATCACAAGGTGCAATTAATTAAATGGTGCCGCATTACCATTCTTGATAGGGCTCTTATCAAGGTCAAATAGGGTAATAAACAGCATCTTACAGCTACACAGTTGCAAGCTAACAAAACTTATTGCGAGTTACACCGGTTGTGGAAAACAAATTTACCTGATCAAAGTATTCACTTTCTTTGTCTCAATATCATACATCTTCTTCACTGCATCTTTGATCTTTTTCTTGTCGGCACGGATGTCAACAATGAAAACCAAGGTGTTGTTGTCCTCAATCTTTTTCATAGCAGACTCAGTGGTAAGTGGATACTTGAGAATTTGATAATGGTCCAACTTATTCCTTGGTGGTGCACTGATGCGAGGATATTTGGGGTTCCTTTCCTTCTTCAAGGTCCTTGGCCGATGAAAAGTGACCGAGGTGCGGATCTTCTTTGCTTTCTTTTTGAATGTTTGGCCAGATTTAATGGCCTTGGCAGTCTTCAAGGCTTGACCCTTTGGGTCATTCTTTTTTGTGCTGTCAGCTGCAAGAGGTGGAGAGATAAGTCCAATGTAGGAAAATTCATTAGTAAAAATATAAAAAATGAAGCCAATAAGATCATGCCTGCCTGACATTACAATGTTGAGCCATAAATCAAACATCTTTCACTCAGCTCTTTGACAAAATAATGGACATCATAGATTTGACATTTGACAGAAAAAAATTTTAAAGTTGGAAAGCTAATGTAAAAATTTTGTATTCAAGCTCTCCACCAAAACAACACTGAAGTCAAAGAATTATTGAGGTTCCTTGCAACAAAAAGAACATGAAAATTTAACAAATGAAATAAAACTACCGTATAACAAAAAAATTGACCTTCCTGAATTTTAAAGGCCCTATAGGCATCACTTTTAGAATTGTGGTGCTCAGATAAGTAAGTCAACAAAATGCCCATAAACATACAGTTGGAGCCAATTAGAATGGATTGAAATTCAATTATTTTAGTTCTGAAGAATTTATAAATAAAGGGTTTTTCACTGCCAAAGTGAGTCACTCGAAAATTTAACCCACATAAATGTTCGACCAAAACCAAAAAATAAAAAAAGGAGGCAAAAATGAACATACACAGCAAGTAACCAAGATAAACTATTATTTAGCAACTGAAAACAATTTCCTTTTTCTTTTTGGGTATTCAATTGAATAGTTTTCAAGTTAAACCAACTAGACTATGTTAAGACTGACCAAGAACACGCATATTCAACCAAGCTTCAGTTTCACTTACAATACAAATAAAATGCAAAACCCGTTTCAGATTATAGGTTAACAAAGCAAAAACCACAAGTAAAAAGGCCAAAAAATTGAACTCAGGAAATATATTCAAATTAAATGAAATGCACAAGTTCGAGAGTAAAAATATTGGATTTACCTTTAGGTGCCATTGCTCAAAACTTTACCTGAAGCACTCCAATCTGCAACGCGAAATACGAAAGCATAAATATTCAATACAGAAACAGAAAACAAAACAGGGATTAAAAAAATAAAAAAGAAGCTCATTTTCGAATCCTATTTGCAGATCCAAATTCAATTTGAAAAAAAAAAAACCATAAAGAAAAGGAATTACTGAGAGAGATTAACGATGTGTTGCAGAGGAAGAGAGGAGAAAGAAATGGGGAGGTACCTGAGACGAATGGCTGCTGCGGCCGACGAAGTAGGGTTTTGGAGTAGAGAAGACACCATTATAATTGTGGGGCTTAATATATATATTCTCCGAATTAGTTATTCAGCCCCCTTTTTGTTGGATTTTGGGCCCAGTTTGCTAAGAAACTGGATTAAACTTGGGTTTTATGATGTACGGTGTTTTAGGCCCATTACTTTTGATGGGTAAACTGTATTAACTTTTTTTTTTTTTTAAACAAAAAAATAAAAGAAATAGAATTGCTATTTTGAAAATGTAATTGGAAAAAACCACGTATTTAGAGAGAAAAAAAAAAAAAAAAGTAATCCATTGCATATATAGAAGTGGGATGAAGATGGTTTGTCTCGATTCCTATACGAATTATTTTAACTTACACTTTCTCTTAAAATGCATTTTTTTTTCTTTCACTTAGTTATTTTTGTTTTTTTTTTTAATGTTTTTAAATGATATAACATCACATTAAATAGCGATAGAAAAAAAAAGAAAAAAAAAAAAGAGGTGTATTAAATTCTGTAAAAGTTGAACATGTTATGCTAGGTAGAGTTATATTTTATAGAAAGTTAGAATACCAACAAATTTTTACCACGGTTTGGAAATAATTTTTATAACAATTTAATTTTATCTTTTTCAATTTAGAAGGACTTCATTGACCAAAAACAAAATAATCAAAGTAGAGAAGGCATATTTTTCTGGTGTATGTGTTACGTAATTATGTTACAGCATATAACAAGAAAATGGACATTGTTTATTCAAAACCAACAACTGGAAAAAATAAAAAAATAAAAAGAAGAAAAAAAGCTAAAGCATTTAAGTTTTTAACCTTCGCCATAAGAAAATAAAAAAAAGGTATTTAACCGTCATTCATCAACAATTTATGTCAACCTCAATGAAATCAACCAACAAGAAAAAAATTTCACTTAAAGAATAAATATATGCACCGTTGAAATGTATAAATAAGATGCTATTCATTATAGGACCATAAAATTTGGTAAAATTCGAGATTAAAAAAAATTCCCTCTGTTTTTTTACTAACATATGACTTAATTGAAATTGAATTGTACTTTACTTTGAAAAGTACTTAAAGTGAGAGAGTAAGTTGAGTGAAAAATGAAAATAAGGTTTATCTATACAAAATATTTTAATGGGTAACTTTGAATGTTATATAGTATGTTGTCCGACGGCCTTTTGATTTAAAATATTTCAACTATAAATTAAAGACTATCAGATAACCTATCATTTTTTATATTGTCCAATAAAATTTCTTAACTTACTATATATTTTTGTTTAAAAAAAAAAAGGACATGTATAAAAATATATTTCTTATTACATATAGGAAATTGAATGACAAGGCTAACTGTAGGTGACTGAAAATGAATGGGATGGAATGTAATTTTTTGTAATATAGAATTATTAGATTATTTTTCCACATATCTATATCCCAAAGCAAGTGTTTAAAGTTTTGGGGCTTTAAATAATATAGTTTAATAATAATACTAAAATTATTAAAAATATTTATAAATTTTTTTATCAATGTGACAGATGATGTATCAATATTAAATTTGATTTTTTAAATTAATTAGTTTATTTAAAAATTTATTTTTTTATATTTAAATTATATAAATATATCAATTAATAATATTATAATAAATAAATTTAATGAAAATTGTTGACATTTTATGTGTCTTCTTTAATTATGGAAACTCTGTGATAGGTTTTATTTTTTTTAAATTTTTTTTATAGCAAACTCTGTAATAGTTAAGCATTTGAAATGAAATAATCAAATAGAAAACAAATTATAAAATAGCTTGTCTATCAAAGGTTATCTTGTTCATATTTAAGAAGGCCATTAATACGTGCTTATGAATCTTCTACATATTTTTAACTCATGTTTCGGGGGGGAAAAAAAAAATTATAAAATGGTTTATCTGTCAAAGGCTGTCCTGTTTCATAATATCCACCTTTCATCATCATTTGACCCATATTGAAACAAAATTTAAATAAAGAGAGAACAAACAAATTCCGATAAACAATATAAAATATTAAAATCAAGCTAATTAACATCAGCTTCAAATTAACACAACCGATTGAAGCATACAGATTAATTAATTGAAAGTAAAAGGCAGGATATATAATCATAATTAATTGAAAACAAAATATATGGCTTTGCCATAACAGGCTAAACAGCTTCTCAAAATGTTCCATCAAAACAAAAATAACTAAAGTCATGCCAAAACAGCTTCTCAAAATGGACCAACAAAACAAAACACAACAAAATTTATATCATAACATTTTTCTCCGTATTGATGGGTGGCTTCACGTAGACCGTACAGGATGGTTTTCATGCTCTCAATTAAGCTCTCGTATTTCCAAGGAAGACGTTGGTAAGAAATGTTTTAGACTGCAATGAAGCCTGCAGCAGCTTCAAGCCCTATACCAAACAGAAAATTTAAAAAAAAAAAAAAATCGATAATATTAACTATAATATTTATCAAAATTGGAGAAAAAGAAAACAAAAGAATAACTAATTTACTTATCGAAGGACGAGCATATATATGTATATATGTATAGTATTGAATATATATTATATTATATTATATATTTTTAAAAATTAAAATTCATCATCGGAAAAAAAAATACCACCTCAAAGCATATACCGTACTTTGTGATAAAATTAGTGACAACTAAAAATTTGATCATGAAAACTTCGCAAAAATATAACAATTTATATATACATATATATATATATATATATCTCTCTCTCTCTCTCTCTATATATATATATATATATACACACCTCATCCATTCCAATCTAACCACTTTCAACTCCAGGGAACCAACTTCTTTGACATTGAACTTATTTAGCAAAGTAATACTAGAAATGGTAGACATTGGCTCCACCACAAGATCATCCATCACCATAAGATGCCTGACCCTTTGCATTATCATTATTATTATTATTATTATTATTATTACTGTTATTTCTCGGCACAATAAACGACAGCGTTTGATTCATGTAGTTGTTGCAGCTAGGGCAAGCAGCAAGTGTATCATCGGCTACGTTCCGATGATAATTGGAACACGTGTACAACTTCCGGCTGGTACCAGAATCATCACCATATTCATGATGAGAAAGTAGGAGATGGAGTTGGGAAGTAACAGCAGAGAATGGAGCTTTTGTTTTCTAGAGGAAATCCTTGTTCTGGTTGGGTTGGATGTAGGTTTCCGTTGAGGTTTTCAATGCTGCTGTAGAGATTGCCTAGACAACCCACCATGCCATTCTTTCTGAGTAGCCTAATAACAGTTCCTGACAAGAAGAGAAAGAATGTTGAACAGAAAATCCACGAACTCTTTTCCAGCTTCGTGAAAAAGAACTTTGTTGTTTTTGGTGTTGATGAGAATCTTCAAACTCACTTTGGCGGATACCATGGCTTTATTATATGACTTTGTCGATGAGTATATGGATATTATTTTGTTGGTGATCAGAAAATTGGTATTTTTGAGATTGATCGCTTTTAAGACATATATATATGTGTATAGAGAGAGAGAGTGAGGGAATAGATGAATCAGTGCATGCGTACATGTTGGAAATTATTAAGTTTTTAATTTTGAAGGTGCATGCCTTAATGTATTAAATGATCAACGATCAACGGTACATGCATGCATGGTGTAGATGCTGTAGGTTTGTGGTAATAATTAATGGCAAAAAGTTTTTTTGGACGACGGAAAAATGACATGGGAAATATGTACACAGCGCATATCAAAGTGTCATGGAAATAAACGGTAAATCTTTTTTTAAGAGGCAGAAAATAAGGTTTTTTTTGTTTTTGGTTTTGCTATATCCTACCAGCCATGAGATTCGAATCCGCATATTTATGAATATAAATAAAATGTTCAACTATTAAAATTATCATTTGATTTTAGATAAAAAATTAATTACACATATAAAATTTTGCAGAAAATTATAAAACACATCGTTGATAACACACACAAACACACACATGAAGAAATTAATATCATTGAAATTTTGTACAGATAACAATAAAGGTTTACACTATTTGGAGGAAACAAATAAATAAATATGTACGGAATACAAATTATGGAGAGAAAAAAGAAAGAGATTTAAAAAGAAATTATATGCAGCAACAGCATAATTAGTTTGTGTTATTATCTTATATTAAGATAATGCAGGGGCGGCTCTGCTTATATATATATATATATAGATATTTAAGATCGTGCAGGGGTGGCTCTGCTTTCAAGGGATTTAATAGTGTACAAAAAGTGCCATGGAACAAAACAAGCACTCGAGAGAAAAAGAAAGTGAAAATTTTAGGCAATGGAACAAAACAATCACTCGAGGAAAAAAATTAAAGTGAAAATTTTATATATGAAAGGAAATTTTATATAAAAGGAATAGACCTGTTTCTTCTGCATTTTTTTTTTTATTAGTTAATATGAAAGAAAATTTTATCAATCAATAGGAAGAAATAAAAACGGAAGGAAGATATATCTATAACAAAAGTCACAAGCTTAATTACCCAAAAACAAAAAAAAAAAGAAAAAAAAGAAAAGAAAAAAGAATGGGTCAGATCAAAGGGCAAAAAGGGAAACTGATCTAAAATTCTCACCTACCGTTGCAGGAATGTCAGACAGACGATCAGGTCCATTCCATTATGCTTTGGGACCTCCTCATCTTAGCTTCTTAGCTTCTTGGTTACAGGGTACAGGACCAAATCTCCACCGAGTTTCAGAATGTCGCCTCTTCAGCTTTCTTACGGAAACCAAATCCTCCATCGCCGTAAGTAAATTATAAGCAAAGCAAATCAAATAACTGAAATTCCTGGAGTATTATTGTTAATGGGTGAGTTTATTTTCTTTACTCCTCATCTATATCTATCTGATTCATAGATTATATATATATTTGTATGGACAGCTTTATACATATCTCTGTACTCTGCATATTATAGAGACCCAAAAATAGATTTTTGATTAAAAGTAGGATGTTTGGTGACAGAGTGACAAGTTGAAGATGATGACAAAAAAAGTAGACATAAACGACCAGAACCACACCTGATCTCCCAGTAGAATACCCAAGTACACTTGTTATTTACCTGTTGCAACAAGAAGAAGAAGAAGATGGCAGAATTTTTGTTGTCCAAATTGGCAGAGTCCGCTGTATCCCATACAGTCCAAAGAATCTCTGACCTTCTCATCCATGAAGCCTCTTCCTTGAGGAGTGTGAGAGAGGATGTGGTGCTCTTGCAAAATGAATTGAGATCTCTTCAGGGCTTTGTAAAAGATGCAGACTCCAAGCAAGAACATGACCAACGCCTCCGAGAGTTGGTACACCAAGTCAAAGATGTAGCTTCTGAAGCTGAGGATGTTATCGACACCCACATCCTCAAAGTTACCTCCTCTTACATCAAAGCTTTTCATAATAAAAGAATTCGACCCCAAGTCAATTCCTTGCGATCTAGGATCCACAGCATAATTAATACCAGCATGCAAATTTATGGATTCAAATCTGTAATTGAAGAAGGGAATAGTTCCATGGTGGAGCTGCAGCGGTACTTTAGAAGATCATCTCCAAATGATGATGATGGCGATAATGATGATGTTATGGTGAGCTTGAAGGGTAGCATCAATGCTTTAACAGCTGAGTTGACTAAGGAGGAAGATCGGCTCTGCATTGTCTCTGTAGTGGGAATGGGCGGTTTAGGCAAGACCACTCTGGCTAAGAAAGTGTATAATGGTGTGAAACCGCATTTTGATTGCTCTGCTTGGGTTTTTATATCTCAAAAGTATGTGGTAAGGGATGTTTTGATTGACATCTCCACCCAACTTGATTCTCCAAATGAGGACATGAATTTTGAAATAATTAAATCTGGATGGGAGATAGTGAATGCTTTGACAGAGCACGAGCTGATTGATTTGCTAAGACACAAGCTGAAAGAGAAGCGATTTCTTGTAGTTCTTGATGACATTTGGACGATTGTGGCTTGGGATTTTTTAAAGCGTGCTTTTCCAAAAGGAAAGAAGGGAAGCAAGGTTCTATTTACCACACGCAATAGGGAGGTAGCCACATATGGTGATCCATGGAGCTCCCCAATTGAACCACCTTTTTTGACATTGGAAGAGAGTTGGGAGCTTCTAAGGAGAAAAGCATTTCCAAGAGATATTGTTGGTGAGCGTTGTTGTCCACCAGAGTATGAGAACTTAGGAAAGGAGATGGCTAAAAAATGTGGAGGACTACCTCTTGCTGTTGTCGTACTTGGAGGCTTGTTGAAAGCCAAAAATTCCTTGGATCAATGGAAAAAGGTGCTGCAAGATGTAAATTCACACGTGAACAAGTTGCAATCACGACAACAATATGAAGGAGTAAATGAGATACTATTATTGAGCTACCATGATTTGCCTTACAACTTGAAGCCATGTTTCCTTTATTTGGGCAACTTCCCGGAGGATTATGAAATACCCAAAAGAAAATTGGTTCGGTTATGGATAGGAGAAGGCTTTATATCCACATCCACAAGAGCAGACATTAAACAAACATTGGGAGAGGCAGCTGAAGGATACTTGGAAGAGCTTGTCGATAGGTGCATGGTTATGGTGGACAGAAGCGACCGTACAGGGAAAAAAACATGTTGCATGCATGATCTTATGCGAGATGTGTGTACATTGAAGGCAAAGGAGGAAACCTTTGCTCAGATTATCCAGCAGCATGAGAGCAACAAGTCCATTGATATTTCTGCAGCTTCATCTCTGCAGGTGGGTAGTAGTAGTCATTCTCGGAGACTTGTTATTCATCCTGGCTGTGATCTTCATTGCAATACACAGCAGACATGCACCTTTTTCGGAAAGCATGTTAAGAATGCGTCTTGGATGGAACAGGTACATGCAAATCTTCGTACTCTTTTGTGTTTGGGTGGCAGTCTTTCTTTGTCAGCTTTAAACTCGAGCAACTTCAGAATGTTAAGAGTGCTGGAACTTTGTGTTGCTGGTGGATCTAAAATTCCTCGAGGCGTTGGAAATTTAATTCACTTGAGATATTTGTGTATCAACTCAAGTTCTAAAACGGCAATCAATCTACCATCCTCCTTAGGTAATCTGCGCAATTTGCAAACTCTAGACCTTGGGCGTTGCAACTTGGCCGGTCCAGTAAGGATGATATCAAGAATGATACATTTGAGACGTCTAATACTACCTCATGTGTCAGACGAAAAATGGAATTTTGATTGGAGTGATGTTGGAATAGATGAACTAAAAGACATTGAGACTCTAAAGAGAATACCAGCTTCTGTGCTGATTAGATATGATGCACTAAACAAATTGACTAATCTTCGAAAGTTACAGATATATTTTGATGGTAATAATATTCATGATGATATCATAAGGGTGTTGCGGTCCCCAATCGTTGAATCAGGCTGCTTACGCTCCTTGTGCATGCGTATGCCAAGTAACCATGTTTTTCCAAGTCTGGAATCACTTTCCTCATGTCATAGTCTCACTAGAATAGGTTTGATTGGGAAAATATCGGAAGGTATGCATTCTATCATTTCGATAACTGTTACCAAATTGACTCTATTGGATTCTCAGCTGGAGCAGGATCCAATGCCAGTGTTGGAGAAGCTACCAAATTTAAGGTTTCTCTTTGTTGGTCGTAATGCTTATGTTGGTTCTAGAATGGATTGCTCTGCCGATGGATTTCCAAGACTAGAGTTTCTTGGACTCTATGACTGAAAATTTCTAAGAAAGTGAACAGTAAAGAAAGGTGCAATGCCAAGCCTCAAGAGTTTAACCATTGTCGAACTATCCAATTTGGAAATGATTCCAGAAGGGTTAGAGTTTGTTGCTTCCCTCAAAAAATTAAGAATTCATTTGATGAGCAACTCATTCTGTGAGAGGATTCAAGTGAAAAATGGAATAGGAGGGGAGGATTACTACAAAGTGCAACACATACCCTCTATCTCTATAACTTATGTAATTGATGGGGAAAATTAACATATAGTTCGTGGCTCAAGGTATCATTTTGAAAATTTTCTTCTTTTTTTTTTTTTTTTTTTTTTTTTTTTTCTTTTATATTTTTTGATGAAATTTCATTGTTGGTACAACCAACCCAAGTCTATTAATTGGACCATAAACTGCTTCCTTTTCTTTCTCATAACATCATGTTTTTAATTTTTATCAGCAGTGGAAAAATAATGCACACATAAGATTCTTAGATGGGTTGGATGTAACAATTACAAATTAGTAGGAAGTTAGCGATGTTTTTTCGTTCCATCAGGACAACAATGCAGTCACATTTTAGTGAAATTTTTTCTCATTTGCACCAACAAAATTTTTGATTATATATATCTCTACATTTTCACATAAAGGTGTCACTCATAGTATCTCTTTTGCCAGGAACTTACCATGCAACAGGTGACAATGACATTCATTTATCAATCATCATATTTACGGCTAACCATGGCAGGGAGCAACCCCCTCAAATTCTCTGAACCTCGACGAACACGGATGTTGTCCTTGCAGATGTACATTGAAACATTCCGTGGAAGTTTCATATGTAGAACTCTTGACAACGTGATCATTTGACATCAAGTGCACCGATTTTCACATTGGAAAGCCATAGGTACTTGCTGCAACATGTGCAAAAGAACAAGTCATGCAGTCAAAAGTTATTTTAGCAGCATTTAAGATCAGATGACCTAAAAGGTCCTAGGATAAATTTTGTCTTGCCCGCTTGTTACCTAGGAAGATTTGATTGTTTGTAAATTTCTATAATCTTTATACTGAATTCACAATGACATTCATAATTTATATTACCCTATTAATGCATGGTGCTTTTTATTTATGATTTAGATTTATATGATCATGCACAGGACTGGGAATATACAATTTTTTTTCGAACTCTATAAACACTTATAACTACATATATGTCTCTGTGCGTGCCTATGTATCTTAGGACGCACAAAGAAATATTAAGTTAAAAGGGAAAAGAGAAAAAGAAAAAGTTTGATTTTATCTGCTTAGAACAGAACTTAGTAACAAAAATACAAAACTTTGAAAGTTTTAAGGAAATTAGGAGTATGTATAGCCGTGCTAATACTTGATGCAGAATTTAAAATTTTAACTGACAAGTATTCAAAGATGCAGGGTGCTCTGCATTTTTCCAGGATTGTAGCTTATATGATCTGGTTCTTTTGCATTTCTTATTAGTTTATATGAAGGAAAATTTACCAATCGATCGAAGAACCACAAAAACAAGGAGGACATATCTATCACAAAAACTACATAGCCAAATTATAGTATCATATTTTTGATAGAAAAGCTTAAATAACCTTCTGAAGTGCCTCAAAACAAATCATGGTCATCTAGTGTTGTTCCGTTATAACAAAAAGAAAACAGACTCTTCCTAAGTAAGACCTCCGTCTCTGACTACTTTGAAAAATACCACAACTTAACATAAAAAAAATATCAGGCCATGATCAACATTAATAGAACCAAAAAAAAATAAAAAAAAAAATAAAAAAAAAATAAAATAAAAATTACTATTTTGTCATCAACTGGAAGCATCATCAAACAAAATTCATAAATGTAGGTCTCAACTTAAAAGAGCACTTTTTCAACAATGATAATATGATAAACTAGATCGTATGATAAACTACATTGTAAATTAAATGCCAAAAACATGGTTTAGCATAATACCTCACTAAGTGCACATTGCATATAAATGTTTCTTCTTTTGACATGTAGGAGCTATTATCAAAGCAATACTGAAAAACAGAGATCTAATAAATAAAAAAGAGTATGTCTCTTATCCATCAGAAGCATATTTCATCATGGATGGGCCAACCATGCACTTAAAATCAGAATTCTCTGATTAGTCACTAATTAAAGGGATTAAAACACAAACTCATCTTACATGTCATTACATTTTCTATAGTTATGATATACTAATACATGTATCTTGTCTGATACTCTATCTTTTTGCATGTTTGTTTTTTTTGCCTTTTTATGTTTCTGCCAAATTCCAATTAGCTCCCATTTTCATCGATCCATTACTCTAGCTTCTCTTTCCCTCTTCGCTTTCTTTGGGATTTTGTTAGGATAGAAAGTATGAAACCAATGTCATATCTTGCACACCTGCAATGGATTATTGTTATTTCGTACTCTACAAGGAGTAGATTTCTACGTTGCCAATCCTACCACAAAGCACTGTACCATGCTTCCCTGGCCTTCTTTATGGGCTTGCAATAAATGGTCGTTTTGTCCTCAATGTAGCTTATGATCCTTGTAAAAACTCGCAGCATTATTACTTAAGAGTTGTTTGCATTAGTAGGAAAAGCAGGTGTACAAAGAATCCATATCAGATTGAGATTTACTCATCCCGGACAGGCCGTTGGAAGGCGGTTCTCATGGTGGGGGTGGGGGTGGGGTGTTTTGGAATGGTGCAATTCATTGGATTACAGTGAACTCCTCTTTATTGTATTTCAATGTTGAGGAAGAAGTAGTAAAGGAACTGCCATTGCCCATTGATGTGGATAGATCAGAAAGGATAAGCTGGTATTTTGGAAGTCTTAGAGACCATTTGCATCTTATTGAAACGTTCAGGCAAAAGCCTGGTTTTTCTAATATTGGTTTGCCTATGGATCCACAATTTGATATTTATGAGTTAATATCGTAAGATGTTACTTATTGCAAGTGATCAGCAGGATGAAGAATCATATATGGTGCTCACAACACCGGTTCTACTTTTCGCTTGTTACTACTCGACAAAAACTTTGAAGCAGATTTGTCCTACTTGGATCAACAGACAAGTTGTTTTCTTCTTATTTTTTATCCCCATATTCACAGTCTTGCTTGGGTTAAATTTGAATCCTCATGATCAATTTGATTTGATCTTGTGGGTTCTGTGTCCTTTTATTTCCTGAAAAGTGCTCTCTCTCTCTCTCTCTCTATATATATATATATAAAATGTAAATTATTTGGAGCTCCTCTGAGATAATGATTATTTTTGACTGCATAAAATGTAAATTATTTTAACCATCCATATTAGAAGGGCCATAGTAAGACCAAGGGAGACATAATCTGCATGTAAACTTAGCATTTGTGGAGAACAGGAAAAAAAGATAATAATAGCTAAATTCAAATAACAGCAGTTGCTGCACTAGTTGCCTACTACATAGCCAAAATAGAGCTAAGAGTAAAGAGAGAACTTGGGGCTCCAAGAGAAAGAGATTGCACGCATTATGGTAGATGCTAAGGGTAGGAGAATCAATTTTCTAATGCTTTATGGGTAGGCTCATGGTTACATTTTAAGGACATTATAAAATTTCAATGGTCTCTGTACATATTGTAAATAATGCAATGTGACTCAAATTTGTAAAAGGCACGGGGGTTGGCTTTAGGATTAGGAGCTGGCTTAGACACTTCTGGGACTAGGATAACATTACAGAACCTCAGTGTTTCTTCCGCAGCTACAGATGTCACAATGCAACCATCTGGACTCTGACAATTGTCGCCAGATTTAGTATGAGACTGTCTTACAGTTCATATAATAGACCGTTTAGAAGTTGCTTCAAATAATTGATATTTACCTGAGCTAGTATGGCCAGTGAGCTCTGCCACTTTAACCATTGAAGGATTTATGCAAAGAGTAAGCTGATCGTGAAGGAATACTAAAGTCTAAAGGTTGTTGCTCCTTAAGTCCTCAAGTCATAGTTGAGACCATACAAGATTTGATTTTAAAAATTAAGAGATAATTTTATGTTTTCAAGAAAGCTCCTAAAAAACTTGTTTACAAGTATGTGTTTGCTATCATGGAAACATTAATTTATGCCCGTTGAAAATTGGAATGACTGTTTAGGGGTTTCTATTGATGAGTTTTTTTCCATTTTATCTCTGCGAGAGAAGGGTAAAAAATAGCTCTCCATCACCTGCATATGTAAATAAAACTTCTATGCATACTGAGTTATGAAACATTCAGGAAATATCAATTCTTACTAATTAATTAACCAACCATATTAAATGCAATCTTTACTGAGACGAAGGAAGAAGATAATCTGCATGGTAACATATTGTACAGAATCTTGTATTACTCATAATCAACAAACCCAAACTACGTTTCGTCAAGTTCTTCAGAACAGTAAAAGGACAATAATATTCAAATTGAAACAACACCAGTAGCCTTCAATAGAGGCAAAAGAAAGCTAAAGAAACAGATGAAACTCGGCTTCTTGCAGATGATTTATTGGTTGGATCATGGTCACATCTCAATGCCAAAGGCTATTGTACTTGTATAGAATTTCGTCCCACAAGCAACCAAAAAAGCCAAAATAAGCATGCCTCCAGGTTGTGGAGAAGAGTAATGGAGCAAGGACACCAAAGAATCCTACTGCAAAACCTGTTCCAATGCCCAAATGAAACCAGCGGCCAACTTCATCTCCATCATCTGCCTTCTGTGCTCCATTGTTGATAGTGGGTTTTGACTGGTCTTCGTCACAGATGTTGGAGAGTGGCTGTCCACAGAGTTCATTGCCGATGAAGCTAGAAGCGTCAAAACTCTGGAGTTGGGTGCTTAATGGAATTTTTCCTGACAAATTGTTGTAAGACAAGTTCAAGTAACTCAAGTAAGTTAAACTTGAAATGCTTGGAGCAATATTACCAGAAAGTCGATTTCTTGATAAATCAAGAGATTCCAACCACACCATGTTGCCAATGCAATCCGGAATTCTTCCTTTCAAGAAGTTTCCTGACAGATTTAGAGATATCAATCCCTGGAGAGTTGTAAGTTGTCGTGGGATCTCTCCTGTGAGTTTATTGCTTGAAAGGTCCAAACTATTTACAAGTGGCAAGATGGTGTCATATTGATCTTCTCTGCCTTTTGTCACCACCATTACTTGCTCGAAGAAATAACCAACAAAGTTGGAATAAGAGATGACATCTTTCAGTACTTGTTTGATGGTCATGGCTTTTAAATTGTCAAAACACTTTGGCATAGATCCCGATAAATTGTTATCGGCAACATCCAAGATTTGAAGTGCAGTGAGCCTACATAGCTCAAATGGAATATGACCACTCAACTTGTTTGAACGAAGAATGAGAATGGTTAGATTCAAAAGACTTGTTCCCATCCATTTTGGAATGGCTCCATTCAACTCATTTAGACCAAGGTCAAGAACTCTTAACTGCTTACAATTCTGTAGGGATGGAGTAACTTCTCCAGAGAGACTATTGTTGCGCAAATGCAATGATAACAGGCCTCGTAAAGATTCCACAGAGGTTGGAATTTTCCCAGTCAGATTATTGTCATCCAAATTTATGGCTTTTAATTCAGGCCAATGCATCCAGCAATCAGGAATGTTTCCTGAGAAATGATTTCCCCCGAAATGAAGTACTGATAGATGGTTTGGTGTAGCCAAGGGATGACACAGAAAGTGATAAATACCCCCAGAGAAAGAATTATTAGAAAGATCTAGCTCTGCCAACCCAGAAGTGATTCGAGGTAGTGGGCCACTGAGCATGTTGGAACTCATGGAAACCATTGAGTAAGGTGTATCAATATGAAGAATATCAGGAATTCTCCCAGAGAGCCGGTTATGAGAGATGTTTAAGTATACAATGGTCAAGCTGGAAAGCCAACTGGGGATGATGCCTGAAAGTTGAGTGTTGGATAAATCCATGTCCACTACTGTTTGTGTTTTAAGCCACATTGGAAATGTAGGCCCCAAGTTCCATGATTCTAATTCAACATTACGGCAACGACGAAAAGGAGGAATCCAATTGGGACTTACTCTTAGACTCATTGAATTTCTAGAAGCATATAAATGCTCCAAATTAGTGAGATTTGCAAAGTGAACTTGGGTAACAACACCTTCTAAATGATTCCAAGAAATGTTAAGGAAAGTTAAATCTGATAGACCACCAAGGCTCTCTGGAAGAGATCCATTCAATTGGTTGCCACCAATTGATAGTCTTTGTAAAGCTGTTAATTTCCCCAGTGACTCTGGAATATGACCAGAAATATGGTTATCCCTAAGGTCAAGGCTGACTAGATTTTTGAATTTGGCAATTTGATCCGTCAACCGACCAGTAAAGGAATTTTCACTCAAGTCCAGTGATGTTAAACTATTTGAAAGGCATCCAACTGACAACAAGCTATCAAAAGCATTTGAGACCTTCCCACCAAATTTATTACCTCCCAGAGAAAGATCTGACAGATTGCAAAGATTTCCCAAAGATGTAGGTATTTCCCCTTCAAGTGAATTAAATGACAAGTCAAGATAAACGAGTGACACAAGATTTCCCACAAATGTAGGCATTTCCCCTTTAAGTGAATTTTGGGACAACTCAAGTTGAACAAGTGACTTAAGATTTTGAATTGCACTTGAGATTACACCCTCTATGTTATTATTGTCAAGGAAGAGGTATTCAAGCCTGACCAAATCATTCAAAAAGCCACTTGAAATGATCGTTGAATTTAATTGACATCCAGTCAAATAAAGATATCTAAGAGCAGTCAAGTTTTGGTTGCTACATGGAAGTACACCTTGTAAAGAGTTGAAACTTAGATCAAGAGACACTAGACTACTACTACTACTACTCAGACCAGATAACCAAATGGCTAAAGAAGAATTCATATCATTAGAAGCAACATTAAGGCTTTTCAGACGAGTCAAATTCCAACAACTTTTGGGAAATGGGCCTACAAATTTGTTGGAGCTTAGATCAACATACATCAAACTGTTAATGTTGAAAATCCATTCCGGTATGAAAGAATTAAAATTGTTCCATGAAATATCTAGGACGGAAAGGGATGTAAAATTAGCATAAAACACAGAATTATTAGGAATAATATGAGAGAGCTCACACCAGGGCAAGTGTGATTCTGACAAAGAAGATAGCCGGTTTATTACCTGCAACCAATGGTCTGAAGCTTTACTAAGATTCACGTTGCTCATGTCCAAGTGCTGTAGTGAAGAAAGACCAGAAAGCCAACCAAGGTTCTCAGCATACGCGTACAAAACCCCAAGACCAAGATGTGTCAAACTTGAGAGATTTCCTAGTTGGTGAGGAATTTTTCCCTCAAAGCCAGCATTTGTGAGGTCAAGATATGTTAAACTCACAAGTAAACCCATGAAGTTGGGAATTTGAATCCCCTTAAAGTCATTGTTGCTGAGGTCGAGGTAGCTCAGATGCTTCAAACCAAGTAACGAGGAATTTATCTTGCCTTGTAACCAACAATCACGAAGGTGGAGCTCTTCAACATGGCCGGTTAAATTGTTGCAGACAATTCCACCCCATTTGCAGCAGTTCTCATGGGTAGGGTCCCAAGATAAAAGCATGTTAGAAGGATCAACAAGATGTTGCTTGAAAGTCAACAATGCGTTTTGCTCACTCAGAATGCATACTACATCATCACTTCTGCTTCCATAACTCACATTGATGGTTGCTTGTGCGAGTAATATTGTAAACAAAAGATTCATAACAGCTGTAAATGACAAAGCCATGATGATACAACTTAGTGATGTTACAAAATAGTACTGTGTCTTGGCTTGCCATATATAGATATATATATATATATATATGCACAGTCACCTCATTGTGGTCGCCAGTTTTGACATGAATCTCACAATTCGGACTAAGTTCTCGTGCATTAGATTTCTATCTATATTATCAAAATAAATTGTGAAAATGATTTCTATATGCATGCACTTCCATTGACTTTCCTCACGGCCCCCCAAAAACAGCTACCATGGAAATTGTCAGTGATTTTGGAAGTCCAAAGAAAGCAACAGCAGTACTCTTCCGGACCAACTATACATGTAATCAGTTAAGAATATTAATGACTTTGAATTTTAGCAATTTTGCATTGGACACATTTATATTTACCATGCATATAGCAAATGCGAGATACAAGAATTTAAGAAGATTATATATAATCTTTTAATAGGTTTCATGTTCCCTTGTAGATCATCATGGATTTTATTATATTATCAACTGCAAATAATATTAATTATATATGATACTATCAACAGGAAATATATTGATGCTTATTTCATAGATATGTAGAGCAGAGCTAGATATAGCCTTTAAGAGCCTTTTTTTTGGGGTGAATATATAGACTTTAGAATCTTCACCCAAATATAAATATATGTAGACTTTAGAGTTAGGAGGTTGATATCTGATACAAGAGTGATAAAGGACGCCAACAAGTACTGTTGGCTATTTTTTTACAACACCGTGTTTTTGAATGATGGGATTTTCCACTTCATAAATTAGATAATATTTTTAAGAAATTGAAAAAAAAAAATATATATATATAGTTTTGATCTAGTCAGAATATTTGATTTTATAAAGTCAGTATATAGTACAAATTAATGAGGATAAATTAGTTATTTCCATTTCAATTTGACTTTTTTGAACCATATTATAATTTTATAAAATTATATATCCTAACTATAAAATTATTGTAAAAGAATAAATAAAATCATCACTCAAAAATATCTGACGATCAAACGATTGTATATATGTTAGTTTGTTGCATATTCATTAAGATTCTTTTGGAGAGGATTTATTTGCTTTAGTTGTCTTTATATGTTGGCATATATGGAAGAGTAGGAAAAGATTTATTTTTGATGGAGTGCAGCCTAATCCTAAGAATGTTATCCGTACCTCATATACTAGTTGGTTTGAATATTTTCATGAAGTTGAGGACATAGTGGCAACAATTCATAATGGTAGTAGCTTACAGAGGCTGGCTATAAGGAGTGGATCTTGGACCCCTCCTATTGAAGAAGAATTAAAATTAACATAGATGGTTCCTTCAATCCACTTGTGAGTGAAGTGTGTTTAGGTATTGTTACTAGGAATTCTGCGAGTTCTGTATTTGTGTATGCATTAGGTAGTTCCATGTGATTCAAGCATCAAAGCTGAATATTAATGTTTGGCTCTATTTTATGTGTATCTCTAGACAATGGAGAAGGGGTGAAAGCATATTGTTTTTGAAGGAAATTATATATTGAAGCTTATACCACGCAGTAACATCCACTGATCATAATATTGCTTGGACTCTTGAAGCTATTATACTGGATATTCAGGAATTTTTGCATCAATTTGCTTTTTGGGAAGCGATCTATACTTCTAGAGACTGTAATAGAGTAGCTGATTGGTTAGTAAAATCAGCTATTACTAGAATTTTACTTTCTGGTTGGGATCTGTGTTTTTTGGATTTTATGGCTCTTGTAAACAGTGGTATTCTTTAAATAAATCATTATTTTTTTGACAAAAAAAAAGAAAGAAAGATGGTATTAAAATTGCATGAACAAAACAATTTAAAGCTTCTTTTAATGTATAAAGAAATAAAACTTAATAAAATAAAATTCGTTTATTAAAATAAAAGCAGAAATTTAGTTAAGTGGTAAAATAAGACAAAAATAAAAGTTGATGGAAAAATAAAATTGCTAGAAGAAAATGAGATTCTAGAGATTTGCAGAGAGATTATAAGATAAGATTTTCATAATAGAGTTTTGATGTATGGAGAGGGATCCTCCTTTATGTTGTAACAGCTTCGTTTTTAAAGATTTTTGATTGCTCTGTTGTATATAAAAATTCTACAAAATCTCGTATGATTTAGGCATTCATTAGAAATTATCCAAATAAAGTTGATTTCATGATCATGTCCATTTAATTGAGGTGATTAAAGTTATTTTAAATTTGAATTCAAATTTTGACCTTAAATAAATTACCCATTATGTTAAAATCTTCAAGAATAAATGATTTATCCCCCAAAAAAAAAAACACTTTCTAACCTTAATCAAACCCTCTAATCACTTTGTCAATATCTAAAATCACATTTAATAATAATAGAAAATATATGGTCGAAACACCAACTAAAATATATGGAAAAACGACCATGGAAGAAGACTTTATAAAAAAAGAAGTTAAATGTTTGT
This sequence comes from Ziziphus jujuba, assembly GCF_031755915.1. Taxonomy (NCBI): domain Eukaryota; kingdom Viridiplantae; phylum Streptophyta; class Magnoliopsida; order Rosales; family Rhamnaceae; genus Ziziphus; species Ziziphus jujuba. Next base: position 12,494,071 of record NC_083386.1, read on the forward strand.
CATCTAGTCTGACTTTTTCAAACAGGATAGGGATTGGGTCTTGGTAGATATATAGTCTTCAATGGGGGCCCAGTTTTGCCTTACGACTTGGCTAAGTAGCTGTTTCAATTTTGGAGATTAATTGCTATTGCATTGCATTAATTCTCCTTCACCAGAAGCCCAGTTTTGCCATGGATCTTATCAGCCAAGTAGCTCTCCGTACAGTTTGAAGACCATCCTAATTAATTCTAAAGAAGAGTCTCGTTCAACCTCCTTCCAAGATTTGATGATTCTATACCAGCTTACCAAACTGACAATTTATCGTTCTATTGGATCGTTGTGAGGATCTTATAAGCCAAGTAGCTCTCCTACAGTTTGAAGATCATCCTAATTAATTCTAAGTAGTTATAAGTGGATAATTCTGCGTGGAAGAAGACTTTCAAAAAGTAAAATGGAGTTAAAAGGTTTGTCCTCTATTAGGTCTTGGTAGATATATAGTCTCCTTCACTGGGGGTCCATTTTTGCCTTTCAACTTGGCTAAGTAGTTCTGCGTTTCAATTTTGGAGGCTAATTGCTATTGCATTGCATTAATGCTCCATATAATTCTAAGGCCATTGTAATTAAGTCTAATTTAAATATGGTCTTGTTTGAAAAAAAAAAAAAAAAAATATTGTAGTTGGTATAGTCTCCTTCACTGGGAGCCCAATTTTTCCGTGAATCTTATCAGCCAAGTAGTTCTACGTATAATTCCAAGACCATCATAATTAATTCTGAAAATGATTAGTATCTACATGCACTTCCACTTACTTTCCTAATTAATGAACCACAAAAAGAGATATCATGACAATTTCCTTTAAGAAAAGAAAGAACTATGAACCAAAAAAACTACAAAACAGAACCTTGTAGCTTCTCTGAGGTAAAGATTATATTTTACTGCATAAAGATTATAACATTCATATTAAATGCAATTCTACATTATATAGAAGGGCAATAGGAAATCAAGGGAGACATTATCTGTATGTAAACATAGCATTTGTGGATAACATAACAGTGAAAAAGACAATAATATTCAAATTCTAATATACCACCAGTTGGTGCACCTCTTGCCTACTACAGAACCAAAATAATGCTAAAAGAAAGAGAGAACTTGGGTTCCAAGAGAGTGAGAATGTCAGCAGTATGCTTGATGCTAAGGGGAGGAGAATCAATTTTGTAATGCTTTATTGGTCGGCTCATGGTTACACTATAAGACAACCACATAAAATTTCAACGCTATCTGTACTTGTAGTGAATGTTGTACCCACAGGTAACCCCAAAAAAAAAAAAAAAAAAACCAAAATAAGCATGTCTTCAGGTATTGTGTTTTGCCATGTTGATTGATAAGGACTTATGGGGTCAAGGACTGACCTAGTCAAATACCTTAGAGAAGATTCAATCACTGAATCTACTCCACAAATTCAGCTAAACCCAATACCGGAGTTTCTTTTAATCTACTTTTAAATCAATTCTGAACTTTTTTCCTACCCTATCTCTTTCCCAATCTACTCAAATACAAAATCTAAAAGACTAATTAAAAGCTCTCTTATATGTGCACTGTCATTTTGTTTGGTAAATGTCAGAGTGAACTATATTGCTGCTGAGGTACATGACTAAACTGGAAAAGAGTTCAAGATATGACTACTACTCTAATACCAGAAGTTATTGAATGTCTTCTGAAGATATATTGACAAATATTATAAGGAAAAAAGGTAACATTTATTAGGAGAATAAATGTCCTTTTTCTTTTTATCAGGGATATTGTTACGTGCATTATTCCTGCAGTTTGTTGCTACTAGCTAGAAACTTTACTAGGACTTGGCTTTCTGCAAAACCAGTAAATCATTCTTTAGCACTATGAGTTTAAGGAGTTGGCTATGTGACATTGAGAAGTCTGATCTTTGGAAAGGTTGAGACAGTACATATCATTAATCATTTATCAGCTAGTTGACAAGCAACTTCTGTACATATTTCTGCTTAAAATTGCATTTGATTAGGTTACGGGGTCATCTATAATTATATTTGGTATTAGCAGTACTTGCTTCCCCCACATACTAAATGTCATTTTTTTATGGTGTAGAACACTACAGAATACATAATCTGCATGCAAACTTAGCATTTGAGAGAAGTTTGTACCACATATAATAAACAAACAAAAAATAAGCATGCCAACAGGTTATGCAGAATAGTAAAAAAGACAATGATATACAAATTCAAACAACACTTATTGCTGCATGCACTACTGGCCGGATGATGCTGTGCGAAGGAGTATCAGCTTTCTAGTGCTTCCTTGGTTGGCTTGTGCCTTGTGGTCACATTAAGTGGACAGGCACCAAATATTTCAAAGGCAATTGTTCTTGGATAAAATAATTTTACAGGAAAACATTGGTCAGTACTGTCTTCAACTGGATGATGCTTTCTACAATTTTAAGCGCTATATATAATCCAATTCAAAATTATTACACGCATCAAAGAAATTTTTCATTAAAAATGAATAGAGCTACTTAATATATACAATTTTTTTTAATAAAAAAATATATATACAAGTTAAAAAATAAAACTAAAAACATATTTCATTAAACATATTTTTGCATGGTATGTTTGGTAATAAAAGAACTTGAGTAGCGGTTGCCACACCCACAAAATTTTTCAGCGACAGATTTACTGCGGCAGGCTGGCAAGATGATGAGAGGAGCATGGTGAGATTATTGCTAACTGGTGGGTTGGGACTAAGAAGGGTTTGTTTGTTAACATTAGGCTGCATATAAATATTATTGAGATTTTCGATGCTCTGATAAAGCTTACAAATGGAACCAACCATGTCAATGTCATTGCTTGAGAGCAGATTAGTAATAGTGCCAATGGACAAAGACAGAAGGCTAATGAGAAAATCTAGAAAGCAAACATGACTTCGACTTTTTGCTCTTTTGTATCTATTAAAAGCTTCATTTTCATACTCACATGACTGGGTTTAGTGGCTCCCACTGTTTTTTGCTAGTTGATTGTGTATCAAGCAACCTTTTGGCGTACATCGATTATTAGACCTTCTATATATACATACTAAAAATATGTGAAGGGACAGAGAGTAATTTGTTGAGAAACTTAATTGCCATCAATTCAATTTATTACTATTAATTCAATTCTACATTTGGTAATTAATCTGTATATGGTATGAAGGTCAAATGTTGAAGTGTATGGACGCAATTGGCTTTCGACAGAGATTACACATAGTCAAGAAAAAAAGAAAAAAAAAGACAAATAGCATATTTGTTTCATTCGTGCGACGTAACATTTTTCAAATCAAGCCAAAATCGAACCTTTTTATCTTTTCTATGACGTTAATGTTTCGGGACCTTAAGCATTTGATAATTGACTTTTTGAAATATTTATAACACAAATCACAATGGACAAATTTTACTTTTGTATAATTAAATGAGTAGCATAATATATGAAAAAAAAAAAGAAAAAAAAAAGTGGTTATTTGCACTAATGCACATAAACTCTGAAGTCGTGGGTTGAGTCAAGCTCCCTTCAATTTAGTTTAAAAAATATTATAATCCTAATGGCCATCTATTTTGGACCTCATAGGGTAATGAGAGAGGGGAAGTGCTCTCGATCAAAGATCCACTTATGCTCAGAAAGCAGTTTCACCTGTATAAAATTTTAAGAACGAGTAATGGTGATAATTAATAATATCCAAATTAGGGGAAAAAAAAATTTACGTGCAACTGTTATATGGATGATGTGATAACATAAGAAATCATCATGTAACAAATGACTCACGATCCAACACTAAGCTGCTATATAATCTACAAATTATCTTTCCCAAAAAAAGAAAAGAAAATGTACATATATAATCTATAAGTAAGGAATTGAATTGTTTCTTCCATGGAAAATACATCTTTTCCGTTAATTTGAGAAGCCTATGTTGCCACACCAATGAAAACCAGAGTACAACTGGCAAAAAAAGCTTCGTTGGAGACAGTGAGGGCGTAAGAAGAAGAATCAGTGGATGAAAAAGCCTTTGAAAAAAAAAAAAAAATCCGATTAGAGTGATTGGTGCTTTGATACCCGGCATAAATGTTTAGAGAATTGAAGGGTAATGCCTTAATTTTATTAATGAGTAAAACGCAATATTTAAATACAGATACAAGAGCTGTTGTTACAGGAGATAAGCTACAGGCTTAATACTTAGTCATATACACGGCAGATAACAAAGATAACACTATTATAGATAAATACAATAACAGACTGGAGAGTATGTCAGCTATTACCAGGGAAGACACTGTGAACGAAAAAGTTCGTGAAAAACAGTAATGGTATAAAAAACGTGTTATTTTTTCCTTACATACATATATATTTTGGTTGTTATTTATTTATTTCTTAAAACCACAGAAATGCTGGAAAACCAAATTCGCACAATAGAAGGGCAATAAGCAAATTAAAGTAGAAATAAATTAATACTGCAAAAAAGTGAAAGATGACTAAATATAATTAAGTTAAACTTTCAACAATACATAAAAATATACAACTTCATCAGACAATTAATAAAAGACATCCAACAGAAGTGGAACAAAATTTAATCCTTTAAATCAATATGGTTGCAAATTAATTCCAAGCTAGCTGGCTAACTAGGATCTTTGCTTACATAGAATAAGCTATGCTTGTCAGGACCCGTCCAGAATTCCTTCCCCGGAACCCTAGACAAGCCCTGATCCCAGGGAAATACCACCGAACCTTCCAACGGAAAATCCGGCAGCACCTCCCCTAAGGGTAGAACTAACCAAAAATTTCCTGCACTGAAAACACACTTCTATAATTGTCCCCTTATTCCTCCCACAGTACTACAAGTTGATTCCACAAATTTCAGCACTTCAAAATAAATACAGTAATCCAGTGCATAATAAATACAACAAGAGTGAAAGAAATAGTACAACTGCAATAAAAGAAGAACAGGATACTTCACGAAGTAAAACAGCGATGAAGATCAAGTCCGCTCCGAATGAACACCAACAACCTGGTACCTAGAGGAACGGAATTTAAGAGTGTGAGATGCTAATCATCTCAGTGAGCGACCCTACTACTCTACACTATAATACCACAGTAATAGGTATATAAATAATAATTATTTGGAAATAATATTTTCTCTCAAAACCCTTACAATTCTCTCAGTTGGAAAGGTTCCCCTTTTTAAAACATTTTCACAAAACCCTTATTCATATTCCCCAAAAACCAAGACATCAAATAATTAAATACCGGAAGCAGTAATAATTAATTTTATTTTTCCAATACAGTTTCCAAACATTTTATTTTTAAAACACAGTTCTGAAAATCATTTGATGCACCCACTATATACCAGTGGCGCCAGAGTACCCAGCGTCCCGAGGTACTGCCAGACAGGAGGTTATAGAGAGAAACCGGCATACGGTCGCGTGGCGTCCCACCGCGCCGCTGCTAACCTGGTGTCCCGGCCAAAGGGGGGTGGCCACCCTCTCCGATGGCATCCACAAGACACCCTCATAATATCACCTGCGCGCTACTCACACCCACCTGCGCGCTAATCATAACCGTGTGCACAATATCCATATCACATATACCATATCACATAATCAGAACACCAGTACGTGCACGGTGCATCTAAAAATCATAAAATCCACAATTTAAATTATAAAACAAATTTCACATTTTTCATAAACATAGCGGGCATAATCCATCCGCTTGAACCGGGAATTTTCCCACAATTTCTTTGTAATCAATGCCATAAATTCCATGATTTTCAAATCCACCAACTTTCAAATCCATCAATTCAAATATCCACATTTTCCCAATAGCATAAATAATGCTCAAAATATCATAATCAAATCTCATAATATTTCATGGGCATATTTTATAAAAATTGAAATCACCAACATAACCAAATATTTTCCTTGAAATATTTGAAATTCAAATCGTGCCCAATTTACCATTAAAACCACACCAATTTCAAAATCCTCAAAACCATAAAATAATTCCACACGGCATAAATTTGTAGAATTCGCATTTTCTTAAATCCAATAAATTCATAAATAATTCTACAATAAATCCAATAAATATTTGGCACATAGAAATTAAATTCCAAATATTTAATTCACACATAATATATTCATCAATTAAATTCCCCAAAATTAATTTGAAGGTGGGTCACTCACCTTGTGCACGTATCTCAATCAAGATCCTCCGTAGGATCGACTCCGCTACTTGCACGTGCACCTAAAACATTCACAGTACCAAAACCACAAATATTAATATTTTATTTGGGTAATCCCCAAATGGGTACCCGAGGAGCGAATACCAAACGATAACTAAAATTTACGAATTATATACCGAATCGAAGCTCGAGTGATGCTAATCACAGATCCGGTCTTAATTTCCGATGATCGTACCCGACGGGGTCGGAATTTTATCGGGAAGCTTTTCGGGTTTCGGCTCCGCAATTCTCCCAAACCATCACGAATTGGCAGAAACGGAAGTCGTATTTGGGTTCAGGAGGTCGAACACTGCGGACTGGAGCTGGCCGGAATTTCGGGTACTCGCCGGAACAGTATTTTCCGGCGGGCTGCCGCGGTCACCGGCAACCGTCGCCGGCGGCGCGTGCGTGCGGTGGCCGTTGGCTGTGAAATTTTGCAGACTTGTAGATCGTGAGGAGGGCAATCCAACGGGACCGACGGTGAGCAAAACGGAGGTTGGACGGCGGAGAAATCACCGTTTGAAGATTTCCGACCCCTCACCGGAAAACGCTCCGATCCGGGCGCGTCGGTGGTCCGATGGCCGTGATTTTTGGTGGGTAGGCCGGACTTGAGGAGAGGATCAAGGCTGTCAGGCGCGTGTGGCCGGAAAATGGCCGGAACAGTGCCGATTCGCGGTGGCCGGCGGTGGAGGGGGAAAAATCGCCGCCAAACTTCGGACGTCCGATCCGGGCGCGTCCGGCGGCCGTTCGCCGTGAAATTTGGAGGTTTTGCCGGAAATGAGGTGGGAAATCTGGCTGGCCAGTGTGTGTACAGTAACTAGGCCGGAAAACGTGAAAATGACCGGCGGCCGGCGGGTCCTCTCTCTCTCTTTCTGTCTCCTCTCTCTCTTTCTCTCTCTTCTCTCCCTTTCTCTCTCTTCCCTGAGAGTTTTAACAAATAAAAACCCTGCATGATACTGTTCATGCCACGTGGACCAATCAGAAGCTGACACGTGGCATTTCACTGTTCACCGACCCAAAAACATTAAAATAATACGGTATCCGGTAAACTTCAAACGTCCATAACTTTTTAACTGGATGTCCGTTTTGAGCGTGCCGCTAGTCTGTGAACTCGTATCGACGAGCACTTCACAACCATGCATGAGTCAAAGCTCAATTCCCCATAAACGAAAAGTCAACTCCGGCACCCCTTGGACAATTTGGACCGCAACTTGTTTCGTCCATAACTTTCAAATCGTAGCTCCGTTTTCGACGTGCTACTAGTCTACGAACTCAGGGCGTCATGCACTTCGCCACGGTACCTTGGTCAACTCGAAATTCCCACCGAGTCAAAAAGTCAACTTTTGACCCCTTCGGTCAACGGTCAACAGTCAACGTGCACGGATTCCGGTGCGATTCGGGACGGGGTGTTACAATGCTGCTCCTTTCCTTATAAATATATTGGTGAGAACAGTATTTGAGTCCAATGGCACCTTCAACAATTTCAAACCCTAAATAAGAAAACCAAAATAAACAAACAATTTCAACAGTAATTTCTATATGCATACATATATATATATATATATATACACACTTAGTTTCTCTTACTCATTTATTTATTTTGTATAATACATGAGAGAAAAATAAATTCTAATTACTATACCATGGTAAATATATATAGAGTCACTCTTTTCAAGAAAAATGGATTTGTGAGGATTTGAGTGTAGTTTTGACTTCCAAATCGTCCATTATGGTGTAAACTATACCAGGGTACGCATAAACGTTCCTGAGATTTTGAATGCTACGGTAAAGCTTATTGTTAGCTGAGAGCAGCCTAGTGATGGTGTCATTGGGCAAACTCAACGCAAGGCTCATAAGGAAATCCACAAACTGCTTATCTGCTTCGGCGAAAAGCACTACTTGACACTTTTTATGTATTACAAGCTTCACTTGCATTCTAATATCATTGGGTTTTGAGGTTGACATTATTTTGTTATTGCTAAAGTGTTTGAATCTTTTTTGATTGTGATTCTAAACAACCTTTTTTATAGATAGAAAGTTTTTTGGAACTTTGAAAAATGATAAGAGAGGAGATCAATTAGATACAATCAATCCCACAAATAAAGGATTGAAAATCAAGAAAAGAATAAGAAAGAGATAATTTGGATGAACTTTACCATACAGAGAGAAAGAATCCCACTGATGATGACAAAGTGCCGTTAGCACCAACGTGTCATAGTTGACTCTCCTGTTACGAAACTATTCGTAAAATTTGAAACTAATCTTGGTTTCCTTATATCTCACTGAATGTACCTATTTATACCATAGTCTTTATGTGTGTGTATATATATATGTATATATATATATATCCTGACACCCTGCATTAACACAATTCGAATAGAAAACAACCAACTTTTTTTTTCAAATTCTTCAAAAAAATTTAATGAATTAAATTAATTTAAGTTTTGGAGATGATGATTATGACTGTTGGATTTTGCACAGAGATTACAAAAGTAGAAACTGTTCAATAAGTTTTAATTTACACAAAATCTGAAACGCCCGAGTCTAGAGCATCCCATTTATTCCTTTTTCATAATAGAGAATCTTAGAAATATCAATTAAAGTCAACACTCTTTTTATTTTATTAAACATTTATTATTTGTTTATACATTATTATTAAACTAAAAATAATAAAGGTTTTGCTCTTTATTAGGAGAAAACTTTTGGTAGGATGGTACCTGTCAGCCTGTGCGATTTTCAGCCATAAAACACCATGTGGCAAATTGGTTAAAAACATTTTATTTTGTTTGCTTTCTTCTTCCATTTCTTTTCACCGTGTTTCTTCTCTCTTTTTCATCTGTCTATGGCTCATCTGTGTTTAAATCCAAATAGGGAACTGCATTCAAATCTTGATTTCTTTATTATTTCAATTCCAACAACATTCTCTTCTAAACCTATATTTAGAATTGAAACCAAAGCTGATATTCAGAATACATTAAGCAAATGGGAATACTGCACTGACACACCCTAAAAAATTGCCTTATTCAAATTATCCCGAGAGGTTTCTCTCACATTACACGAACACCCCTATAATGAAAGTGACAAAACACCATTGATCTCTCTCATAGCAAAACTCTGAAATTTTATCTTTTGTGAGGATAATATTACCGAGGAAGATCTTGTGGTCCGATTTTCCTAATTACATTCATATCCAACTAATAATATAATCATATTTCATCTCAAAAATAATTTCTTTTCACTTACATTATTTAATTATTTACTAAGATTTTTTTTTAAAAATAAAATTTTACCATATCAATGATAAATATGGATGAAAACAAGGAAAAAAAAGGATATAAGATCAAAATTCATGTTTTGGTGCTTTCACGTTTTGCATTTAATGTTGACCTTCCAAATTAATTTACATTTTCTAATAAGCAAACCACAAAATACAACTTCCTATAATTAAATGAGAACAATAAGTCTTTAAGAAATTATGATTAATGTATAAACCTTTAACTTTTAAATCGATAAAAATTGGTTCTATGGATTGAACTCCAAATTTCCAGTTCAATTAATACGTTGAACAACAATTTATGTAAAAGCCTAAATTTCAAGGACATAGATGAGACTAATTTTATTCTTCAAAATTGCAAAACCGACGATCCTGTATGCCAATTTAACTCTTTAAAATGTCTACTTATACGGGCTCTAGAAACTGTTTTCACAATCAATATAGTTTTCATCGGTTATGTGACAGTCCAGACTACCTCCATGAGACATTATCCTTTTTGGGCCTGATGAATCCTCTTACAACCCAGCTCTCAAGGTTTTAAAAAGCCTTTCAAGAGAAAGGTATCCACACTCACTTATAAGGAGTGTTTCGTTCTCCTTTTCAACCGATGTGGGATTTAACAATCCTTCCTCCTTGGGGCCCAGCATCCTTGCTGGCACATCAATCCGGATACTGGCTCTAATATCATCTGTGACAGCTCAGATCACCTGCATGAAATATTGTCCTCTTTGGGCCTGGGGAATCTTCTTACAATCTAGTCCTCAAGGTTTTAAAAGGCCTCTCAAAGGAAAAGTATCCACATCCACTTATAAGGAGTGTTTCGTTCTCCTTTCCAACCAATGTGAGATTTCACAGGTTGAAAAAACAAAGATGGTCCAACTTCGTAACATAAAAATCTTATGCAACTTGGCACCATAGATTAATTATAATATTTTATTACAATCACGACAAGATTAAATAAATATGATAATAAAAAATAAAGTAGCCATAATGTCCTCATAACCCAAACCGGAAATTTTAAGAACAAACCATTCTGTGTTTTATTTTTAAGGCTATTAATATTTTCCTATGTTGCTTTCATCCCCAGGAACACATTGATGAGAACGGTCTTTGACTGGAGCGATGCCTTCAACAATTTCAACTGAACACATCGGTAAGAACGGTCTTTGATTGGAGCGATGCCTTCAACAACTCCTACAATATATGATAGAATATTTAACAATATCAATATCAACACATATTAGACTTTAATAATTAATAAAAGAAACACACATTTTAAAATTCAATGAAGAACATAATATAAAATCAATAATTAATGATGAAGTTCAAAGTCCCCTATTGGCATGTTATATATTTAGATGAAATGATATTTTGTTTTGGGAGATTCTATAGTAAGTGAGTCTATTATTGTTTGTGATGATTATATAGTCCAAATAGGAAACTATTTGATATTTTATATGAACTAGCTATAATCATATAACTCACTTATAAGGTTTGTTTGTGTCAGTAATTGAACTAGCTTGTTTATTAACTTTTGCCATAAACCCTTTGAAAACATACTCTCTGTAATACTTCAGTTGACCATATGGACTAAATGACATATTCTCTCTAAAAAGCTTAATTGGCTTATTTTCTATTTTTATTTTTATTATTATATTATTATATTCATTATATATTATTATCACTATTATTATTTATTTAATTATTTTAATATATATATATATATACATACATATATATATATATATATATATATATATATATATCTATATATAAACTAGGGAATAAGTTATCAATTAATTTAACATGATATATACGACAGAGGAATTAAAGCTTGTTGCATTTATGGGTGCCTGTTTGGTATAAACCTGAGAGAGAAAGGTTAAAGAGGAATGTGTCTATTAGGTATTGCTTCTGTATTCTATTTTACAGGCTAAAGTATCCAAAAGATTTGATGAATTAATGGCTATGCGTAAAAGATATGTACATGTATGTAGATCTTGAATTTACAATACTTTAAATTATCATTCTGTTAATTAATTTATTATTTTAGTACTAACAAGAAAACTATAAGTTTACTACTTTAAGACAAAAGGAACATATTGATCGTTGTGAAGCAAGGCTAATATACTTAGGACATTTTTCTTTCTAATTAGATTTCTCTTTTTTATTTTTGGCCAACCATTCATTTTGATTTTTTTTTTCAGATGAAAATTGTCAGGACCCGTCCAGAATTCCTCCTCCGGAACCCTAGACAGCCCTGATCCCAGGGAAATACCACCGAACCTTCCAACGGAAAATCCGACAGCACCTCCCCTAAGGGATTTACTTACCACAAATTTACCTGCACTGAAAACACACTTCAAAAATATCCCCTTATTCCTCCCACAAACTACAAATTGGTTCCACAAATTCCAGCACTTCAAAATACAGTAATCCAGTGCAAAATAAATACAACAAGAATGAAAGAAATAGTACAACCGCAATAAAGAAGAACAGGGTACTTCACGAAGTAAAACAGCGAGGAAGATCAAGTCCGCTCCGAATGAACACCGACAACCTAGAACCTAGAGGAACGGAATTTAAGAGTGTGAGATGCTAATCATCTCAGTGAGCGACTCTACTACTATACCATATAATATCACAGTAATAAGTATAAATAATAATTATTTGGAAATAATAATTTCTCTCAAAACCCTTACAATTCTCTCAGTTGGAAAGGTTCCCCTTTTAAAACATTTTCACAAAACCCTTTATTCATATTCCCCGAAAAACCAAGACATCAATTAAATACCAGAAGCGGTAACAATTATATTTTTCATTAACATTTTATTTTTAAAACACAGTTCTGAAAATCATTTGATGCACCCACTATATACCAGTGGCGCCAACAGTACCCAGCGTCCCAAGGTACCGCCAGACAGGAGGTTATAGAAAGAAACCGGCATACGGTCGCGTGGCGTCCCACTGCGCCGCTGCTAACCTGGTGTCCCGGCCAAAGGGGGGTGGCCGCCCTCTCCGATGGCATCCACAGGACACCCTCATAATATCAACCGCGCGCTACTCACACCCACCTGCGCGCTAATCACAACCGTGTGCACACTAACCATATCACATATACCATATCACATAATCAGAACACCAGTACGTGCACGGTGCATCTAAAAATTATAAAATCCATAAATTTAAATCATAAAACAAATTTCACATTTTTCATAAACATAGCGGGCATAATCCATCCGCTTGAACCGGGAATTTTCCCACAATTTCTTTGTAATCAATGCCATAAATTCCATGATTTTCAAATCCACCAACTTTCAAATCCATCAATTCAAATATCCACATTTTCCCAATAGCATAAATAATGCTCAAAATCTCATAATCAAATCTCATAATATTTTATGGGCATATTTCATAAAAATTGAAATCACCAACATAACCAAATATTTTCCTTGAAATATTTGAAAATCAAATCGTGCCCAATTTACCATTAAAACCACACCAATTTCAAAATCCTCAAAACCATAAAATAATTCCACATGGCATAAATTGGTGAAATACACATTTTCTTAAATCCGATAAATTCACAAATAATTCCACAATAATTCAAATAAATATTTGGCACATAGAAATTAAATTCCAAATATTTAAATCACACATTATATATTCACCAATTAAATTCCCAAAATTAATTTGAAGGTGGGTCACTCACCTGGAGCACGCAATTAACCCATGATCCACTACAGGATCAATTCTACGACTCACCGGTGCTCCTAGAACAAAATTCACAGACAGTCAAATAAATTAATATTTTATTCGGGTAAATAATACCCGGTACCCGGAGGGTCAAAATACAAACGATAACTAAAATTTACGAATTATATACCGAATCGAAGCTCGAGTGATGCTAATCACAGATCCGGTCTTAATTTCCGATGATCGTACCCGACGGGGTCGGAATTTTATCGGGAAGCTTTTCGGGTTTCGGCTCCGCAATTCTCCCAAACCGTCACGAATTGGTGGAAACGGAAGTCGGATTTGGGTTCAGGAGGTCGAACACTGCGGACTGGAGCTGGCCGGAATTTTCGGGGTACTCGCCGGAACAGTAATTTCCGGCGGGCCGCCACGTCACCGGCAACCGTCGCCGGAACAGTAATTTCCGACGGTGGCCGTTTGCTGTGAAATTTTGCAGATTTGTAGATCGTGAGGAGAGCAATCCAACGGGACCGACGGTGAGCAAAACGGAGGTCGGACGGCGGAGAAATCACCGTTTGAAGATTTTCGACCCCTCGCCGGAAAACGCTCCGATCCCGGCGCGTCGGTGGTCCGATGGCCGTGATTTTTGGTGGGTAGGCCGGACTTGAGGAGAGGATGCTGGGTGTATGGCGCGTGTACTGTATATCGGCCGGAATAGTGCCGATTCGCGGTGGCCGGCGGTGGAGGGGAAAAATCGCCGCCAAACTTCAGACGTCCGATCCGGGCGCGTCCGGCGGCCGTTCGCCGTGAAATTTGGAGGTTTTGCCGGAAATGAGGTGGGCAAGCTTTCTGTCCGGCGCGTGTACAGTAACTCGGCCGGAACAGTGGAAAACTCCGGTGGCCGGCGGTGGCTCTCTCTCTCTCTTTCTCTCTCCTCTCTCTCTTTCTCTCTCTTCCCCGAGAGTTTTTCAAAATTAAAACCCTGCGTGACACTGTTCATGCCACGTGGACCAATCAGAAGCTGACACGTGGCATTTCACTGTTCACTGACCCAAAAAAATATTAAAATAATACGGTATCCGGTAAACTTCAAACGTCCATAACTTTTTAACCGGATGTCCGTTTTGAGCGTGCCGCTAGTCTGTGAACTCGTATCGACGAGCACTTCACAACCATGCATGAGTCAAAGCTCAATTCCCCATAAACAAAAAGTCAACTCCGGCACCCCTTGGACAGTTTGGACCGCAACTTGTTTCGTCCATAACTTTCAAACCGTAGCTCCGTTTTCGACGTGCTACCAGTCTACGAACTCGTGGCATCGTGCACTTCGCCACGGTGCCCTAGTCATCTCGAAATTCCCACCGAGTCAAAAAGTCAACTTTTGACCCCTTTGGTCAACGGTCAACAGTCAACCTCGGTCAACGTGCACGGATTCCGGTGCGATTTGGGACGGGGTGTTACAGCCTTCCCCCCTTACAAAAATTTCGTCCTCGAAATTTCCGCACGTCACTGGAACAAACAAGGGTTCTGATCACGCACCTGCGCTTCGGGCTCCCATGTCGCTTCCTCGACTAAGTAGTTCCTTGCCAACCAATCCACGCCCAACACTACTTCAAGTCCGGATAGATCCAACAGGATCAGGTCTGCTTCCATCACTTGATCTGTGAAATCGTCGGGCGTAGTCCTGGCTCCCTGCTGCGTCATAGCAAACACCCGGCCTTGACTTGTCTGCTGGGGTCTCCTTCCTCTACCTCGACTCGATCCTGCAGACGGCTGGACTGATCCCGAAGAAACTCCTACTGGCTGACTCCCCTGGGAACTCTGTCCTGGAAATACCCTTGTATGCTGTGTCCGTCGACCATTCCTCCTCCGGAACCCTAGACAGCCCTGATCCCAGGGAAATACCACCGAACCTTCCAACGGAAAATCCGGCAGCACCTCCCCTAAGGGATTTACTTACCACAAATTTACCTGCACTGAAAACACACTTCAAAAATATCCCCTTATTCCTCCCACAAACTACAAATTGGTTCCACAAATTCCAGCACTTCAAAATACAGTAATCCAGTGCAAAATAAATACAACAAGAATGAAAGAACACCAGTACGTGCACGGTGCATCTAAAAATCATAAAATCCACAATTTAAATTATAAAACAAATTTCACATTTTTCATAAACATAGCGGGCATAATCCATCCGCTTGAACCGGGAATTTTCCCACAATTTCTTTGTAATCAATGCCATAAATTCCATGATTTTCAAATCCACCAACTTTCAAATCCATCAATTCAAATATCCACATTTTCCCAATAGCATAAATAATGCTCAAAATATCATAATCAAATCTCATAATATTTCATGGGCATATTTTATAAAAATTGAAATCACCAACATAACCAAATATTTTCCTTGAAATATTTGAAATTCAAATCGTGCCCAATTTACCATTAAAACCACACCAATTTCAAAATCCTCAAAACCATAAAATAATTCCACACGGCATAAATTTGTAGAATTCGCATTTTCTTAAATCCAATAAATTCATAAATAATTCTACAATAAATCCAATAAATATTTGGCACATAGAAATTAAATTCCAAATATTTAATTCACACATAATATATTCATCAATTAAATTCCCCAAAATTAATTTGAAGGTGGGTCACTCACCTTGTGCACGTATCTCAATCAAGATCCTCCGTAGGATCGACTCCGCTACTTGCACGTGCACCTAAAACATTCACAGTACCAAAACCACAAATATTAATATTTTATTTGGGTAATCCCCAAATGGGTACCCGAGGAGCGAATACCAAACGATAACTAAAATTTACGAATTATATACCGAATCGAAGCTCGAGTGATGCTAATCACAGATCCGGTCTTAATTTCCGATGATCGTACCCGACGGGGTCGGAATTTTATCGGGAAGCTTTTCGGGTTTCGGCTCCGCAATTCTCCCAAACCATCACGAATTGGCAGAAACGGAAGTCGTATTTGGGTTCAGGAGGTCGAACACTGCGGACTGGAGCTGGCCGGAATTTCGGGTACTCGCCGGAACAGTATTTTCCGGCGGGCTGCCGCGGTCACCGGCAACCGTCGCCGGCGGCGCGTGCGTGCGGTGGCCGTTGGCTGTGAAATTTTGCAGACTTGTAGATCGTGAGGAGGGCAATCCAACGGGACCGACGGTGAGCAAAACGGAGGTTGGACGGCGGAGAAATCACCGTTTGAAGATTTCCGACCCCTCACCGGAAAACGCTCCGATCCGGGCGCGTCGGTGGTCCGATGGCCGTGATTTTTGGTGGGTAGGCCGGACTTGAGGAGAGGATCAAGGCTGTCAGGCGCGTGTGGCCGGAAAATGGCCGGAACAGTGCCGATTCGCGGTGGCCGGCGGTGGAGGGGGAAAAATCGCCGCCAAACTTCGGACGTCCGATCCGGGCGCGTCCGGCGGCCGTTCGCCGTGAAATTTGGAGGTTTTGCCGGAAATGAGGTGGGAAATCTGGCTGGCCAGTGTGTGTACAGTAACTAGGCCGGAAAACGTGAAAATGACCGGCGGCCGGCGGGTCCTCTCTCTCTCTTTCTGTCTCCTCTCTCTCTTTCTCTCTCTTCTCTCCCTTTCTCTCTCTTCCCTGAGAGTTTTAACAAATAAAAACCCTGCATGATACTGTTCATGCCACGTGGACCAATCAGAAGCTGACACGTGGCATTTCACTGTTCACCGACCCAAAAACATTAAAATAATACGGTATCCGGTAAACTTCAAACGTCCATAACTTTTTAACTGGATGTCCGTTTTGAGCGTGCCGCTAGTCTGTGAACTCGTATCGACGAGCACTTCACAACCATGCATGAGTCAAAGCTCAATTCCCCATAAACGAAAAGTCAACTCCGGCACCCCTTGGACAATTTGGACCGCAACTTGTTTCGTCCATAACTTTCAAATCGTAGCTCCGTTTTCGACGTGCTACTAGTCTACGAACTCAGGGCGTCATGCACTTCGCCACGGTACCTTGGTCAACTCGAAATTCCCACCGAGTCAAAAAGTCAACTTTTGACCCCTTCGGTCAACGGTCAACAGTCAACGTGCACGGATTCCGGTGCGATTCGGGACGGGGTGTTACAATGCTGCTCCTTTCCTTATAAATATATTGGTGAGAACAGTATTTGAGTCCAATGGCACCTTCAACAATTTCAAACCCTAAATAAGAAAACCAAAATAAACAAACAATTTCAACAGTAATTTCTATATGCATACATATATATATATATATATATACACACTTAGTTTCTCTTACTCATTTATTTATTTTGTATAATACATGAGAGAAAAATAAATTCTAATTACTATACCATGGTAAATATATATAGAGTCACTCTTTTCAAGAAAAATGGATTTGTGAGGATTTGAGTGTAGTTTTGACTTCCAAATCGTCCATTATGGTGTAAACTATACCAGGGTACGCATAAACGTTCCTGAGATTTTGAATGCTACGGTAAAGCTTATTGTTAGCTGAGAGCAGCCTAGTGATGGTGTCATTGGGCAAACTCAACGCAAGGCTCATAAGGAAATCCACAAACTGCTTATCTGCTTCGGCGAAAAGCACTACTTGACACTTTTTATGTATTACAAGCTTCACTTGCATTCTAATATCATTGGGTTTTGAGGTTGACATTATTTTGTTATTGCTAAAGTGTTTGAATCTTTTTTGATTGTGATTCTAAACAACCTTTTTTATAGATAGAAAGTTTTTTGGAACTTTGAAAAATGATAAGAGAGGAGATCAATTAGATACAATCAATCCCACAAATAAAGGATTGAAAATCAAGAAAAGAATAAGAAAGAGATAATTTGGATGAACTTTACCATACAGAGAGAAAGAATCCCACTGATGATGACAAAGTGCCGTTAGCACCAACGTGTCATAGTTGACTCTCCTGTTACGAAACTATTCGTAAAATTTGAAACTAATCTTGGTTTCCTTATATCTCACTGAATGTACCTATTTATACCATAGTCTTTATGTGTGTGTATATATATATGTATATATATATATATATCCTGACACCCTGCATTAACACAATTCGAATAGAAAACAACCAACTTTTTTTTTCAAATTCTTCAAAAAAATTTAATGAATTAAATTAATTTAAGTTTTGGAGATGATGATTATGACTGTTGGATTTTGCACAGAGATTACAAAAGTAGAAACTGTTCAATAAGTTTTAATTTACACAAAATCTGAAACGCCCGAGTCTAGAGCATCCCATTTATTCCTTTTTCATAATAGAGAATCTTAGAAATATCAATTAAAGTCAACACTCTTTTTATTTTATTAAACATTTATTATTTGTTTATACATTATTATTAAACTAAAAATAATAAAGGTTTTGCTCTTTATTAGGAGAAAACTTTTGGTAGGATGGTACCTGTCAGCCTGTGCGATTTTCAGCCATAAAACACCATGTGGCAAATTGGTTAAAAACATTTTATTTTGTTTGCTTTCTTCTTCCATTTCTTTTCACCGTGTTTCTTCTCTCTTTTTCATCTGTCTATGGCTCATCTGTGTTTAAATCCAAATAGGGAACTGCATTCAAATCTTGATTTCTTTATTATTTCAATTCCAACAACATTCTCTTCTAAACCTATATTTAGAATTGAAACCAAAGCTGATATTCAGAATACATTAAGCAAATGGGAATACTGCACTGACACACCCTAAAAAATTGCCTTATTCAAATTATCCCGAGAGGTTTCTCTCACATTACACGAACACCCCTATAATGAAAGTGACAAAACACCATTGATCTCTCTCATAGCAAAACTCTGAAATTTTATCTTTTGTGAGGATAATATTACCGAGGAAGATCTTGTGGTCCGATTTTCCTAATTACATTCATATCCAACTAATAATATAATCATATTTCATCTCAAAAATAATTTCTTTTCACTTACATTATTTAATTATTTACTAAGATTTTTTTTTAAAAATAAAATTTTACCATATCAATGATAAATATGGATGAAAACAAGGAAAAAAAAGGATATAAGATCAAAATTCATGTTTTGGTGCTTTCACGTTTTGCATTTAATGTTGACCTTCCAAATTAATTTACATTTTCTAATAAGCAAACCACAAAATACAACTTCCTATAATTAAATGAGAACAATAAGTCTTTAAGAAATTATGATTAATGTATAAACCTTTAACTTTTAAATCGATAAAAATTGGTTCTATGGATTGAACTCCAAATTTCCAGTTCAATTAATACGTTGAACAACAATTTATGTAAAAGCCTAAATTTCAAGGACATAGATGAGACTAATTTTATTCTTCAAAATTGCAAAACCGACGATCCTGTATGCCAATTTAACTCTTTAAAATGTCTACTTATACGGGCTCTAGAAACTGTTTTCACAATCAATATAGTTTTCATCGGTTATGTGACAGTCCAGACTACCTCCATGAGACATTATCCTTTTTGGGCCTGATGAATCCTCTTACAACCCAGCTCTCAAGGTTTTAAAAAGCCTTTCAAGAGAAAGGTATCCACACTCACTTATAAGGAGTGTTTCGTTCTCCTTTTCAACCGATGTGGGATTTAACAATCCTTCCTCCTTGGGGCCCAGCATCCTTGCTGGCACATCAATCCGGATACTGGCTCTAATATCATCTGTGACAGCTCAGATCACCTGCATGAAATATTGTCCTCTTTGGGCCTGGGGAATCTTCTTACAATCTAGTCCTCAAGGTTTTAAAAGGCCTCTCAAAGGAAAAGTATCCACATCCACTTATAAGGAGTGTTTCGTTCTCCTTTCCAACCAATGTGAGATTTCACAGGTTGAAAAAACAAAGATGGTCCAACTTCGTAACATAAAAATCTTATGCAACTTGGCACCATAGATTAATTATAATATTTTATTACAATCACGACAAGATTAAATAAATATGATAATAAAAAATAAAGTAGCCATAATGTCCTCATAACCCAAACCGGAAATTTTAAGAACAAACCATTCTGTGTTTTATTTTTAAGGCTATTAATATTTTCCTATGTTGCTTTCATCCCCAGGAACACATTGATGAGAACGGTCTTTGACTGGAGCGATGCCTTCAACAATTTCAACTGAACACATCGGTAAGAACGGTCTTTGATTGGAGCGATGCCTTCAACAACTCCTACAATATATGATAGAATATTTAACAATATCAATATCAACACATATTAGACTTTAATAATTAATAAAAGAAACACACATTTTAAAATTCAATGAAGAACATAATATAAAATCAATAATTAATGATGAAGTTCAAAGTCCCCTATTGGCATGTTATATATTTAGATGAAATGATATTTTGTTTTGGGAGATTCTATAGTAAGTGAGTCTATTATTGTTTGTGATGATTATATAGTCCAAATAGGAAACTATTTGATATTTTATATGAACTAGCTATAATCATATAACTCACTTATAAGGTTTGTTTGTGTCAGTAATTGAACTAGCTTGTTTATTAACTTTTGCCATAAACCCTTTGAAAACATACTCTCTGTAATACTTCAGTTGACCATATGGACTAAATGACATATTCTCTCTAAAAAGCTTAATTGGCTTATTTTCTATTTTTATTTTTATTATTATATTATTATATTCATTATATATTATTATCACTATTATTATTTATTTAATTATTTTAATATATATATATATATACATACATATATATATATATATATATATATATATATATATATATATATATATCTATATATAAACTAGGGAATAAGTTATCAATTAATTTAACATGATATATACGACAGAGGAATTAAAGCTTGTTGCATTTATGGGTGCCTGTTTGGTATAAACCTGAGAGAGAAAGGTTAAAGAGGAATGTGTCTATTAGGTATTGCTTCTGTATTCTATTTTACAGGCTAAAGTATCCAAAAGATTTGATGAATTAATGGCTATGCGTAAAAGATATGTACATGTATGTAGATCTTGAATTTACAATACTTTAAATTATCATTCTGTTAATTAATTTATTATTTTAGTACTAACAAGAAAACTATAAGTTTACTACTTTAAGACAAAAGGAACATATTGATCGTTGTGAAGCAAGGCTAATATACTTAGGACATTTTTCTTTCTAATTAGATTTCTCTTTTTTATTTTTGGCCAACCATTCATTTTGATTTTTTTTTTCAGATGAAAATTGTCAGGACCCGTCCAGAATTCCTCCTCCGGAACCCTAGACAGCCCTGATCCCAGGGAAATACCACCGAACCTTCCAACGGAAAATCCGACAGCACCTCCCCTAAGGGATTTACTTACCACAAATTTACCTGCACTGAAAACACACTTCAAAAATATCCCCTTATTCCTCCCACAAACTACAAATTGGTTCCACAAATTCCAGCACTTCAAAATACAGTAATCCAGTGCAAAATAAATACAACAAGAATGAAAGAAATAGTACAACCGCAATAAAGAAGAACAGGGTACTTCACGAAGTAAAACAGCGAGGAAGATCAAGTCCGCTCCGAATGAACACCGACAACCTAGAACCTAGAGGAACGGAATTTAAGAGTGTGAGATGCTAATCATCTCAGTGAGCGACTCTACTACTATACCATATAATATCACAGTAATAAGTATAAATAATAATTATTTGGAAATAATAATTTCTCTCAAAACCCTTACAATTCTCTCAGTTGGAAAGGTTCCCCTTTTAAAACATTTTCACAAAACCCTTTATTCATATTCCCCGAAAAACCAAGACATCAATTAAATACCAGAAGCGGTAACAATTATATTTTTCATTAACATTTTATTTTTAAAACACAGTTCTGAAAATCATTTGATGCACCCACTATATACCAGTGGCGCCAACAGTACCCAGCGTCCCAAGGTACCGCCAGACAGGAGGTTATAGAAAGAAACCGGCATACGGTCGCGTGGCGTCCCACTGCGCCGCTGCTAACCTGGTGTCCCGGCCAAAGGGGGGTGGCCGCCCTCTCCGATGGCATCCACAGGACACCCTCATAATATCAACCGCGCGCTACTCACACCCACCTGCGCGCTAATCACAACCGTGTGCACACTAACCATATCACATATACCATATCACATAATCAGAACACCAGTACGTGCACGGTGCATCTAAAAATTATAAAATCCATAAATTTAAATCATAAAACAAATTTCACATTTTTCATAAACATAGCGGGCATAATCCATCCGCTTGAACCGGGAATTTTCCCACAATTTCTTTGTAATCAATGCCATAAATTCCATGATTTTCAAATCCACCAACTTTCAAATCCATCAATTCAAATATCCACATTTTCCCAATAGCATAAATAATGCTCAAAATCTCATAATCAAATCTCATAATATTTTATGGGCATATTTCATAAAAATTGAAATCACCAACATAACCAAATATTTTCCTTGAAATATTTGAAAATCAAATCGTGCCCAATTTACCATTAAAACCACACCAATTTCAAAATCCTCAAAACCATAAAATAATTCCACATGGCATAAATTGGTGAAATACACATTTTCTTAAATCCGATAAATTCACAAATAATTCCACAATAATTCAAATAAATATTTGGCACATAGAAATTAAATTCCAAATATTTAAATCACACATTATATATTCACCAATTAAATTCCCAAAATTAATTTGAAGGTGGGTCACTCACCTGGAGCACGCAATTAACCCATGATCCACTACAGGATCAATTCTACGACTCACCGGTGCTCCTAGAACAAAATTCACAGACAGTCAAATAAATTAATATTTTATTCGGGTAAATAATACCCGGTACCCGGAGGGTCAAAATACAAACGATAACTAAAATTTACGAATTATATACCGAATCGAAGCTCGAGTGATGCTAATCACAGATCCGGTCTTAATTTCCGATGATCGTACCCGACGGGGTCGGAATTTTATCGGGAAGCTTTTCGGGTTTCGGCTCCGCAATTCTCCCAAACCGTCACGAATTGATGGAAACGGAAGTCGGATTTGGGTTCAGGAGGTCGAACACTGCGGACTGGAGCTGGCCGGAATTTTCGGGGTACTCGCCGGAACAGTAATTTCCGGCGGGCCGCCACGTCACCGGCAACCGTCGCCGGAACAGTAATTTCCGACGGTGGCCGTTTGCTGTGAAATTTTGCAGATTTGTAGATCGTGAGGAGAGCAATCCAACGGGACCGACGGTGAGCAAAACGGAGGTCGGACGGCGGAGAAATCACCGTTTGAAGATTTTCGACCCCTCGCCGGAAAACGCTCCGATCCCGGCGCGTCGGTGGTCCGATGGCCGTGATTTTTGGTGGGTAGGCCGGACTTGAGGAGAGGATGCTGGGTGTATGGCGCGTGTACTGTATATCGGCCGGAATAGTGCCGATTCGCGGTGGCCGGCGGTGGAGGGGAAAAATCGCCGCCAAACTTCAGACGTCCGATCCGGGCGCGTCCGGCGGCCGTTCGCCGTGAAATTTGGAGGTTTTGCCGGAAATGAGGTGGGCAAGCTTTCTGTCCGGCGCGTGTACAGTAACTCGGCCGGAACAGTGGAAAACTCCGGTGGCCGGCGGTGGCTCTCTCTCTCTCTTTCTCTCTCCTCTCTCTCTTTCTCTCTCTTCCCCGAGAGTTTTTCAAAATTAAAACCCTGCGTGACACTGTTCATGCCACGTGGACCAATCAGAAGCTGACACGTGGCATTTCACTGTTCACTGACCCAAAAAAATATTAAAATAATACGGTATCCGGTAAACTTCAAACGTCCATAACTTTTTAACCGGATGTCCGTTTTGAGCGTGCCGCTAGTCTGTGAACTCGTATCGACGAGCACTTCACAACCATGCATGAGTCAAAGCTCAATTCCCCATAAACAAAAAGTCAACTCCGGCACCCCTTGGACAGTTTGGACCGCAACTTGTTTCGTCCATAACTTTCAAACCGTAGCTCCGTTTTCGACGTGCTACCAGTCTACGAACTCGTGGCATCGTGCACTTCGCCACGGTGCCCTAGTCATCTCGAAATTCCCACCGAGTCAAAAAGTCAACTTTTGACCCCTTTGGTCAACGGTCAACAGTCAACCTCGGTCAACGTGCACGGATTCCGGTGCGATTTGGGACGGGGTGTTACAGCCTTCCCCCCTTACAAAAATTTCGTCCTCGAAATTTCCGCACGTCACTGGAACAAACAAGGGTTCTGATCACGCACCTGCGCTTCGGGCTCCCATGTCGCTTCCTCGACTAAGTAGTTCCTTGCCAACCAATCCACGCCCAACACTACTTCAAGTCCGGATAGATCCAACAGGATCAGGTCTGCTTCCATCACTTGATCTGTGAAATCGTCGGGCGTAGTCCTGGCTCCCTGCTGCGTCATAGCAAACACCCGGCCTTGACTTGTCTGCTGGGGTCTCCTTCCTCTACCTCGACTCGATCCTGCAGACGGCTGGACTGATCCCGAAGAAACTCCTACTGGCTGACTCCCCTGGGAACTCTGTCCTGGAAATACCCTTGTATGCTGTGTCCGTCGACCATTCCTCCTCCGGAACCCTAGACAGCCCTGATCCCAGGGAAATACCACCGAACCTTCCAACGGAAAATCCGGCAGCACCTCCCCTAAGGGATTTACTTACCACAAATTTACCTGCACTGAAAACACACTTCAAAAATATCCCCTTATTCCTCCCACAAACTACAAATTGGTTCCACAAATTCCAGCACTTCAAAATACAGTAATCCAGTGCAAAATAAATACAACAAGAATGAAA
Source organism: Ziziphus jujuba (assembly GCF_031755915.1). Taxonomy (NCBI): domain Eukaryota; kingdom Viridiplantae; phylum Streptophyta; class Magnoliopsida; order Rosales; family Rhamnaceae; genus Ziziphus; species Ziziphus jujuba. The sequence goes on from NC_083386.1 coordinate 12,519,070, forward strand.
GAACACCAGTACGTGCACGGTGCATCTAAAAATCATAAAATCCACAATTTAAATTATAAAACAAATTTCACATTTTTCATAAACATAGCGGGCATAATCCATCCGCTTGAACCGGGAATTTTCCCACAATTTCTTTGTAATCAATGCCATAAATTCCATGATTTTCAAATCCACCAACTTTCAAATCCATCAATTCAAATATCCACATTTTCCCAATAGCATAAATAATGCTCAAAATATCATAATCAAATCTCATAATATTTCATGGGCATATTTTATAAAAATTGAAATCACCAACATAACCAAATATTTTCCTTGAAATATTTGAAATTCAAATCGTGCCCAATTTACCATTAAAACCACACCAATTTCAAAATCCTCAAAACCATAAAATAATTCCACACGGCATAAATTTGTAGAATTCGCATTTTCTTAAATCCAATAAATTCATAAATAATTCTACAATAAATCCAATAAATATTTGGCACATAGAAATTAAATTCCAAATATTTAATTCACACATAATATATTCATCAATTAAATTCCCCAAAATTAATTTGAAGGTGGGTCACTCACCTTGTGCACGTATCTCAATCAAGATCCTCCGTAGGATCGACTCCGCTACTTGCACGTGCACCTAAAACATTCACAGTACCAAAACCACAAATATTAATATTTTATTTGGGTAATCCCCAAATGGGTACCCGAGGAGCGAATACCAAACGATAACTAAAATTTACGAATTATATACCGAATCGAAGCTCGAGTGATGCTAATCACAGATCCGGTCTTAATTTCCGATGATCGTACCCGACGGGGTCGGAATTTTATCGGGAAGCTTTTCGGGTTTCGGCTCCGCAATTCTCCCAAACCATCACGAATTGGCAGAAACGGAAGTCGTATTTGGGTTCAGGAGGTCGAACACTGCGGACTGGAGCTGGCCGGAATTTCGGGTACTCGCCGGAACAGTATTTTCCGGCGGGCTGCCGCGGTCACCGGCAACCGTCGCCGGCGGCGCGTGCGTGCGGTGGCCGTTGGCTGTGAAATTTTGCAGACTTGTAGATCGTGAGGAGGGCAATCCAACGGGACCGACGGTGAGCAAAACGGAGGTTGGACGGCGGAGAAATCACCGTTTGAAGATTTCCGACCCCTCACCGGAAAACGCTCCGATCCGGGCGCGTCGGTGGTCCGATGGCCGTGATTTTTGGTGGGTAGGCCGGACTTGAGGAGAGGATCAAGGCTGTCAGGCGCGTGTGGCCGGAAAATGGCCGGAACAGTGCCGATTCGCGGTGGCCGGCGGTGGAGGGGGAAAAATCGCCGCCAAACTTCGGACGTCCGATCCGGGCGCGTCCGGCGGCCGTTCGCCGTGAAATTTGGAGGTTTTGCCGGAAATGAGGTGGGAAATCTGGCTGGCCAGTGTGTGTACAGTAACTAGGCCGGAAAACGTGAAAATGACCGGCGGCCGGCAGGTCCTCTCTCTCTCTTTCTGTCTCCTCTCTCTCTTTCTCTCTCTTCTCTCCCTTTCTCTCTCTTCCCTGAGAGTTTTAACAAATAAAAACCCTGCATGATACTGTTCATGCCACGTGGACCAATCAGAAGCTGACACGTGGCATTTCACTGTTCACCGACCCAAAAACATTAAAATAATACGGTATCCGGTAAACTTCAAACGTCCATAACTTTTTAACTGGATGTCCGTTTTGAGCGTGCCGCTAGTCTGTGAACTCGTATCGACGAGCACTTCACAACCATGCATGAGTCAAAGCTCAATTCCCCATAAACGAAAAGTCAACTCCGGCACCCCTTGGACAATTTGGACCGCAACTTGTTTCGTCCATAACTTTCAAATCGTAGCTCCGTTTTCGACGTGCTACTAGTCTACGAACTCAGGGCGTCATGCACTTCGCCACGGTACCTTGGTCAACTCGAAATTCCCACCGAGTCAAAAAGTCAACTTTTGACCCCTTCGGTCAACGGTCAACAGTCAACGTGCACGGATTCCGGTGCGATTCGGGACGGGGTGTTACAATGCTGCTCCTTTCCTTATAAATATATTGGTGAGAACAGTATTTGAGTCCAATGGCACCTTCAACAATTTCAAACCCTAAATAAGAAAACCAAAATAAACAAACAATTTCAACAGTAATTTCTATATGCATACATATATATATATATATATATACACACTTAGTTTCTCTTACTCATTTATTTATTTTGTATAATACATGAGAGAAAAATAAATTCTAATTACTATACCATGGTAAATATATATAGAGTCACTCTTTTCAAGAAAAATGGATTTGTGAGGATTTGAGTGTAGTTTTGACTTCCAAATCGTCCATTATGGTGTAAACTATACCAGGGTACGCATAAACGTTCCTGAGATTTTGAATGCTACGGTAAAGCTTATTGTTAGCTGAGAGCAGCCTAGTGATGGTGTCATTGGGCAAACTCAACGCAAGGCTCATAAGGAAATCCACAAACTGCTTATCTGCTTCGGCGAAAAGCACTACTTGACACTTTTTATGTATTACAAGCTTCACTTGCATTCTAATATCATTGGGTTTTGAGGTTGACATTATTTTGTTATTGCTAAAGTGTTTGAATCTTTTTTGATTGTGATTCTAAACAACCTTTTTTATAGATAGAAAGTTTTTTGGAACTTTGAAAAATGATAAGAGAGGAGATCAATTAGATACAATCAATCCCACAAATAAAGGATTGAAAATCAAGAAAAGAATAAGAAAGAGATAATTTGGATGAACTTTACCATACAGAGAGAAAGAATCCCACTGATGATGACAAAGTGCCGTTATCACCAACGTGTCATAGTTGACTCTCCTGTTACGAAACTATTCGTAAAATTTGAAACTAATCTTGGTTTCCTTATATCTCACTGAATGTACCTATTTATACCATAGTCTTTATGTGTGTGTATATATATATGTATATATATATATATATCCTGACACCCTGCATTAACACAATTCGAATAGAAAACAACCAACTTTTTTTTTCAAATTCTTCAAAAAAATTTAATGAATTAAATTAATTTAAGTTTTGGAGATGATGATTATGACTGTTGGATTTTGCACAGAGATTACAAAAGTAGAAACTGTTCAATAAGTTTTAATTTACACAAAATCTGAAACGCCCGAGTCTAGAGCATCCCATTTATTCCTTTTTCATAATAGAGAATCTTAGAAATATCAATTAAAGTCAACACTCTTTTTATTTTATTAAACATTTATTATTTGTTTATACATTATTATTAAACTAAAAATAATAAAGGTTTTGCTCTTTATTAGGAGAAAACTTTTGGTAGGATGGTACCTGTCAGCCTGTGCGATTTTCAGCCATAAAACACCATGTGGCAAATTGGTTAAAAACATTTTATTTTGTTTGCTTTCTTCTTCCATTTCTTTTCACCGTGTTTCTTCTCTCTTTTTCATCTGTCTATGGCTCATCTGTGTTTAAATCCAAATAGGGAACTGCATTCAAATCTTGATTTCTTTATTATTTCAATTCCAACAACATTCTCTTCTAAACCTATATTTAGAATTGAAACCAAAGCTGATATTCAGAATACATTAAGCAAATGGGAATACTGCACTGACACACCCTAAAAAATTGCCTTATTCAAATTATCCCGAGAGGTTTCTCTCACATTACACGAACACCCCTATAATGAAAGTGACAAAACACCATTGATCTCTCTCATAGCAAAACTCTGAAATTTTATCTTTTGTGAGGATAATATTACCGAGGAAGATCTTGTGGTCCGATTTTCCTAATTACATTCATATCCAACTAATAATATAATCATATTTCATCTCAAAAATAATTTCTTTTCACTTACATTATTTAATTATTTACTAAGATTTTTTTTTAAAAATAAAATTTTACCATATCAATGATAAATATGGATGAAAACAAGGAAAAAAAAGGATATAAGATCAAAATTCATGTTTTGGTGCTTTCACGTTTTGCATTTAATGTTGACCTTCCAAATTAATTTACATTTTCTAATAAGCAAACCACAAAATACAACTTCCTATAATTAAATGAGAACAATAAGTCTTTAAGAAATTATGATTAATGTATAAACCTTTAACTTTTAAATCGATAAAAATTGGTTCTATGGATTGAACTCCAAATTTCCAGTTCAATTAATACGTTGAACAACAATTTATGTAAAAGCCTAAATTTCAAGGACATAGATGAGACTAATTTTATTCTTCAAAATTGCAAAACCGACGATCCTGTATGCCAATTTAACTCTTTAAAATGTCTACTTATACGGGCTCTAGAAACTGTTTTCACAATCAATATAGTTTTCATCGGTTATGTGACAGTCCAGACTACCTCCATGAGACATTATCCTTTTTGGGCCTGATGAATCCTCTTACAACCCAGCTCTCAAGGTTTTAAAAAGCCTTTCAAGAGAAAGGTATCCACACTCACTTATAAGGAGTGTTTCGTTCTCCTTTTCAACCGATGTGGGATTTAACAATCCTTCCTCCTTGGGGCCCAGCATCCTTGCTGGCACATCAATCCGGATACTGGCTCTAATATCATCTGTGACAGCTCAGATCACCTGCATGAAATATTGTCCTCTTTGGGCCTGGGGAATCTTCTTACAATCTAGTCCTCAAGGTTTTAAAAGGCCTCTCAAAGGAAAAGTATCCACATCCACTTATAAGGAGTGTTTCGTTCTCCTTTCCAACCAATGTGAGATTTCACAGGTTGAAAAAACAAAGATGGTCCAACTTCGTAACATAAAAATCTTATGCAACTTGGCACCATAGATTAATTATAATATTTTATTACAATCACGACAAGATTAAATAAATATGATAATAAAAAATAAAGTAGCCATAATGTCCTCATAACCCAAACCGGAAATTTTAAGAACAAACCATTCTGTGTTTTATTTTTAAGGCTATTAATATTTTCCTATGTTGCTTTCATCCCCAGGAACACATTGATGAGAACGGTCTTTGACTGGAGCGATGCCTTCAACAATTTCAACTGAACACATCGGTAAGAACGGTCTTTGATTGGAGCGATGCCTTCAACAACTCCTACAATATATGATAGAATATTTAACAATATCAATATCAACACATATTAGACTTTAATAATTAATAAAAGAAACACACATTTTAAAATTCAATGAAGAACATAATATAAAATCAATAATTAATGATGAAGTTCAAAGTCCCCTATTGGCATGTTATATATTTAGATGAAATGATATTTTGTTTTGGGAGATTCTATAGTAAGTGAGTCTATTATTGTTTGTGATGATTATATAGTCCAAATAGGAAACTATTTGATATTTTATATGAACTAGCTATAATCATATAACTCACTTATAAGGTTTGTTTGTGTCAGTAATTGAACTAGCTTGTTTATTAACTTTTGCCATAAACCCTTTGAAAACATACTCTCTGTAATACTTCAGTTGACCATATGGACTAAATGACATATTCTCTCTAAAAAGCTTAATTGGCTTATTTTCTATTTTTATTTTTATTATTATATTATTATATTCATTATATATTATTATCACTATTATTATTTATTTAATTATTTTCATATATATATATATATACATACATATATATATATATATATATATCTATATATAAACTAGGGAATAAGTTATCAATTAATTTAACATGATATATACGACAGAGGAATTAAAGCTTGTTGCATTTATGGGTGCCTGTTTGGTATAAACCTGAGAGAGAAAGGTTAAAGAGGAATGTGTCTATTAGGTATTGCTTCTGTATTCTATTTTACAGGCTAAAGTATCCAAAAGATTTGATGAATTAATGGCTATGCGTAAAAGATATGTACATGTATGTAGATCTTGAATTTACAATACTTTAAATTATCATTCTGTTAATTAATTTATTATTTTAGTACTAACAAGAAAACTATAAGTTTACTACTTTAAGACAAAAGGAACATATTGATCGTTGTGAAGCAAGGCTAATATACTTAGGACATTTTTCTTTCTAATTAGATTTCTCTTTTTTATTTTTGGCCAACCATTCATTTTGATTTTTTTTTTCAGATGAAAATTGTCAGGACCCGTCCAGAATTCCTCCTCCGGAACCCTAGACAGCCCTGATCCCAGGGAAATACCACCGAACCTTCCAACGGAAAATCCGACAGCACCTCCCCTAAGGGATTTACTTACCACAAATTTACCTGCACTGAAAACACACTTCAAAAATATCCCCTTATTCCTCCCACAAACTACAAATTGGTTCCACAAATTCCAGCACTTCAAAATACAGTAATCCAGTGCAAAATAAATACAACAAGAATGAAAGAAATAGTACAACCGCAATAAAGAAGAACAGGGTACTTCACGAAGTAAAACAGCGAGGAAGATCAAGTCCGCTCCGAATGAACACCGACAACCTAGAACCTAGAGGAACGGAATTTAAGAGTGTGAGATGCTAATCATCTCAGTGAGCGACTCTACTACTATACCATATAATATCACAGTAATAAGTATAAATAATAATTATTTGGAAATAATAATTTCTCTCAAAACCCTTACAATTCTCTCAGTTGGAAAGGTTCCCCTTTTAAAACATTTTCACAAAACCCTTTATTCATATTCCCCGAAAAACCAAGACATCAATTAAATACCAGAAGCGGTAACAATTATATTTTTCATTAACATTTTATTTTTAAAACACAGTTCTGAAAATCATTTGATGCACCCACTATATACCAGTGGCGCCAACAGTACCCAGCGTCCCAAGGTACCGCCAGACAGGAGGTTATAGAAAGAAACCGGCATACGGTCGCGTGGCGTCCCACTGCGCCGCTGCTAACCTGGTGTCCCGGCCAAAGGGGGGTGGCCGCCCTCTCCGATGGCATCCACAGGACACCCTCATAATATCAACCGCGCGCTACTCACACCCACCTGCGCGCTAATCACAACCGTGTGCACACTAACCATATCACATATACCATATCACATAATCAGAACACCAGTACGTGCACGGTGCATCTAAAAATTATAAAATCCATAAATTTAAATCATAAAACAAATTTCACATTTTTCATAAACATAGCGGGCATAATCCATCCGCTTGAACCGGGAATTTTCCCACAATTTCTTTGTAATCAATGCCATAAATTCCATGATTTTCAAATCCACCAACTTTCAAATCCATCAATTCAAATATCCACATTTTCCCAATAGCATAAATAATGCTCAAAATCTCATAATCAAATCTCATAATATTTTATGGGCATATTTCATAAAAATTGAAATCACCAACATAACCAAATATTTTCCTTGAAATATTTGAAAATCAAATCGTGCCCAATTTACCATTAAAACCACACCAATTTCAAAATCCTCAAAACCATAAAATAATTCCACATGGCATAAATTGGTGAAATACACATTTTCTTAAATCCGATAAATTCACAAATAATTCCACAATAATTCAAATAAATATTTGGCACATAGAAATTAAATTCCAAATATTTAAATCACACATTATATATTCACCAATTAAATTCCCAAAATTAATTTGAAGGTGGGTCACTCACCTGGAGCACGCAATTAACCCATGATCCACTACAGGATCAATTCTACGACTCACCGGTGCTCCTAGAACAAAATTCACAGACAGTCAAATAAATTAATATTTTATTCGGGTAAATAATACCCGGTACCCGGAGGGTCAAAATACAAACGATAACTAAAATTTACGAATTATATACCGAATCGAAGCTCGAGTGATGCTAATCACAGATCCGGTCTTAATTTCCGATGATCGTACCCGACGGGGTCGGAATTTTATCGGGAAGCTTTTCGGGTTTCGGCTCCGCAATTCTCCCAAACCGTCGCGAATTGGTGGAAACGGAAGTCGGATTTGGGTTCAGGCGGTCGAACACTGCGGACTGGAGCTGGCCGGAATTTTCGGGGTACTCGCCGGAACAGTAATTTCCGGCGGGCCGCCACGTCACCGGCAACCGTCGCCGGAACAGTAATTTCCGACGGTGGCCGTTTGCTGTGAAATTTTGCAGATTTGTAGATCGTGAGGAGAGCAATCCAACGGGACCGACGGTGAGCAAAACGGAGGTCGGACGGCGGAGAAATCACCGTTTGAAGATTTTCGACCCCTCGCCGGAAAACGCTCCGATCCCGGCGCGTCGGTGGTCCGATGGCCGTGATTTTTGGTGGGTAGGCCGGACTTGAGGAGAGGATGCTGGGTGTATGGCGCGTGTACTGTATATCGGCCGGAATAGTGCCGATTCGCGGTGGCCGGCGGTGGAGGGGAAAAATCGCCGCCAAACTTCAGACGTCCGATCCGGGCGCGTCCGGCGGCCGTTCGCCGTGAAATTTGGAGGTTTTGCCGGAAATGAGGTGGGCAAGCTTTCTGTCCGGCGCGTGTACAGTAACTCGGCCGGAACAGTGGAAAACTCCGGTGGCCGGCGGTGGCTCTCTCTCTCTCTTTCTCTCTCCTCTCTCTCTTTCTCTCTCTTCCCCGAGAGTTTTTCAAAATTAAAACCCTGCGTGACACTGTTCATGCCACGTGGACCAATCAGAAGCTGACACGTGGCATTTCACTGTTCACTGACCCAAAAAAATATTAAAATAATACGGTATCCGGTAAACTTCAAACGTCCATAACTTTTTAACCGGATGTCCGTTTTGAGCGTGCCGCTAGTCTGTGAACTCGTATCGACGAGCACTTCACAACCATGCATGAGTCAAAGCTCAATTCCCCATAAACAAAAAGTCAACTCCGGCACCCCTTGGACAGTTTGGACCGCAACTTGTTTCGTCCATAACTTTCAAACCGTAGCTCCGTTTTCGACGTGCTACCAGTCTACGAACTCGTGGCATCGTGCACTTCGCCACGGTGCCCTAGTCATCTCGAAATTCCCACCGAGTCAAAAAGTCAACTTTTGACCCCTTTGGTCAACGGTCAACAGTCAACCTCGGTCAACGTGCACGGATTCCGGTGCGATTTGGGACGGGGTGTTACAGCCTTCCCCCCTTACAAAAATTTCGTCCTCGAAATTTCCGCACGTCACTGGAACAAACAAGGGTTCTGATCACGCACCTGCGCTTCGGGCTCCCATGTCGCTTCCTCGACTAAGTAGTTCCTTGCCAACCAATCCACGCCCAACACTACTTCAAGTCCGGATAGATCCAACAGGATCAGGTCTGCTTCCATCACTTGATCTGTGAAATCGTCGGGCGTAGTCCTGGCTCCCTGCTGCGTCATAGCAAACACCCGGCCTTGACTTGTCTGCTGGGGTCTCCTTCCTCTACCTCGACTCGATCCTGCAGACGGCTGGACTGATCCCGAAGAAACTCCTACTGGCTGACTCCCCTGGGAACTCTGTCCTGGAAATACCCTTGTATGCTGTGTCCGTCGACCATTCCTCCTCCGGAACCCTAGACAGCCCTGATCCCAGGGAAATACCACCGAACCTTCCAACGGAAAATCCGGCAGCACCTCCCCTAAGGGATTTACTTACCACAAATTTACCTGCACTGAAAACACACTTCAAAAATATCCCCTTATTCCTCCCACAAACTACAAATTGGTTCCACAAATTCCAGCACTTCAAAATACAGTAATCCAGTGCAAAATAAATACAACAAGAATGAAAGAAATAGTACAACCGCAATAAAGAAGAACAGGGTACTTCACGAAGTAAAACAGCGAGGAAGATCAAGTCCGCTCCGAATGAACACCGACAACCTAGAACCTAGAGGAACGGAATTTAAGAGTGTGAGATGCTAATCATCTCAGTGAGCGACTCTACTACTATACCATATAATATCACAGTAATAAGTATAAATAATAATTATTTGGAAATAATAATTTCTCTCAAAACCCTTACAATTCTCTCAGTTGGAAAGGTTCCCCTTTTAAAACATTTTCACAAAACCCTTTATTCATATTCCCCGAAAAACCAAGACATCAATTAAATACCAGAAGCGGTAACAATTATATTTTTCATTAACATTTTATTTTTAAAACACAGTTCTGAAAATCATTTGATGCACCCACTATATACCAGTGGCGCCAACAGTACCCAGCGTCCCAAGGTACCGCCAGACAGGAGGTTATAGAAAGAAACCGGCATACGGTCGCGTGGCGTCCCACTGCGCCGCTGCTAACCTGGTGTCCCGGCCAAAGGGGGGTGGCCGCCCTCTCCGATGGCATCCACAGGACACCCTCATAATATCAACCGCGCGCTACTCACACCCACCTGCGCGCTAATCACAACCGTGTGCACACTAACCATATCACATAATCAGAACACCAGTACGTGCACGGTGCATCTAAAAATTATAAAATCCATAAATTTAAATCATAAAACAAATTTCACATTTTTCATAAACATAGCGGGCATAATCCATCCGCTTGAACCGGGAATTTTCCCACAATTTCTTTGTAATCAATGCCATAAATTCCATGATTTTCAAATCCACCAACTTTCAAATCCATCAATTCAAATATCCACATTTTCCCAATAGCATAAATAATGCTCAAAATCTCATAATCAAATCTCATAATATTTTATGGGCATATTTCATAAAAATTGAAATCACCAACATAACCAAATATTTTCCTTGAAATATTTGAAAATCAAATCGTGCCCAATTTACCATTAAAACCACACCAATTTCAAAATCCTCAAAACCATAAAATAATTCCACATGGCATAAATTGGTGAAATACACATTTTCTTAAATCCGATAAATTCACAAATAATTCCACAATAATTCAAATAAATATTTGGCACATAGAAATTAAATTCCAAATATTTAAATCACACATTATATATTCACCAATTAAATTCCCAAAATTAATTTGAAGGTGGGTCACTCACCTGGAGCACGCAATTAACCCATGATCCACTACAGGATCAATTCTACGACTCACCGGTGCTCCTAGAACAAAATTCACAGACAGTCAAATAAATTAATATTTTATTCGGGTAAATAATACCCGGTACCCGGAGGGTCAAAATACAAACGATAACTAAAATTTACGAATTATATACCGAATCGAAGCTCGAGTGATGCTAATCACAGATCCGGTCTTAATTTCCGATGATCGTACCCGACGGGGTCGGAATTTTATCGGGAAGCTTTTCGGGTTTCGGCTCCGCAATTCTCCCAAACCGTCGCGAATTGGTGGAAACGGAAGTCGGATTTGGGTTCAGGAGGTCGAACACTGCGGACTGGAGCTGGCCGGAATTTTCGGGGTACTCGCCGGAACAGTAATTTCCGGCGGGCCGCCACGTCACCGGCAACCGTCGCCGGAACAGTAATTTCCGACGGTGGCCGTTTGCTGTGAAATTTTGCAGATTTGTAGATCGTGAGGAGAGCAATCCAACGGGACCGACGGTGAGCAAAACGGAGGTCGGACGGCGGAGAAATCACCGTTTGAAGATTTTCGACCCCTCGCCGGAAAACGCTCCGATCCCGGCGCGTCGGTGGTCCGATGGCCGTGATTTTTGGTGGGTAGGCCGGACTTGAGGAGAGGATGCTGGGTGTATGGCGCGTGTACTGTATATCGGCCGGAATAGTGCCGATTCGCGGTGGCCGGCGGTGGAGGGGAAAAATCGCCGCCAAACTTCAGACGTCCGATCCGGGTGCGTCCGGCGGCCGTTCGCCGTGAAATTTGGAGGTTTTGCCGGAAATGAGGTGGGCAAGCTTTCTGTCCGGCGCGTGTACAGTAACTCGGCCGGAACAGTGGAAAACTCCGGTGGCCGGCGGTGGCTCTCTCTCTCTCTTTCTCTCTCCTCTCTCTCTTTCTCTCTCTTCCCCGAGAGTTTTTCAAAATTAAAACCCTGCGTGACACTGTTCATGCCACGTGGACCAATCAGAAGCTGACACGTGGCATTTCACTGTTCACTGACCCAAAAAAATATTAAAATAATACGGTATCCGGTAAACTTCAAACGTCCATAACTTTTTAACCGGATGTCCGTTTTGAGCGTGCCGCTAGTCTGTGAACTCGTATCGACGAGCACTTCACAACCATGCATGAGTCAAAGCTCAATTCCCCATAAACAAAAAGTCAACTCCGGCACCCCTTGGACAGTTTGGACCGCAACTTGTTTCGTCCATAACTTTCAAACCGTAGCTCCGTTTTCGACGTGCTACCAGTCTACGAACTCGTGGCATCGTGCACTTCGCCACGGTGCCCTAGTCATCTCGAAATTCCCACCGAGTCAAAAAGTCAACTTTTGACCCCTTTGGTCAACGGTCAACAGTCAACCTCGGTCAACGTGCACGGATTCCGGTGCGATTTGGGACGGGGTGTTACAGCCTTCCCCCCTTACAAAAATTTCGTCCTCGAAATTTCCGCACGTCACTGGAACAAACAAGGGTTCTGATCACGCACCTGCGCTTCGGGCTCCCATGTCGCTTCCTCGACTAAGTAGTTCCTTGCCAACCAATCCACGCCCAACACTACTTCAAGTCCGGATAGATCCAACAGGATCAGGTCTGCTTCCATCACTTGATCTGTGAAATCGTCGGGCGTAGTCCTGGCTCCCTGCTGCGTCATAGCAAACACCCGGCCTTGACTTGTCTGCTGGGGTCTCCTTCCTCTACCTCGACTCGATCCTGCAGACGGCTGGACTGATCCCGAAGAAACTCCTACTGGCTGACTCCCCTGGGAACTCTGTCCTGGAAATACCCTTGTATGCTGTGTCCGTCGACCTGCTTCTAGCACACTGCCACTACCATAAGGGCAATCCCTCCTTATGTGACCTGGCTGCCCACACCGAAAGCATAAACCATCCATCTGACACTGCCCCGAATGATTCCCCCTACAAAGTGGACAAATCCGCGGAGAACCAATGCGTGACTGCTGATACGAGCTTGCATCCACACTGATCGAATGGCGAGCTGGCTGGGGCATGCGATAACTATCTCTCCTCTGAAATCTGCCTCGTGGGCTTAACCCATCACTGTCTGAGCCTGAGCTATGGCTCTTCTTAGCTGCCCCCTGTCGAGGTACTCCGCTATACGATCCTTCGAATGATCTGCGCCTCGAGGGTCTGTGTATCTCCTCCTGTCTCTCTAGCTCGAGCGCTGCATCCCTGGCGGACTGATAGGTGGGATGTACTGATCCAGAAAGGGTGTAACCGATGCTCTCTTTCAATCCGTCTATGAACCTCACCTTCTTCGTGTGATCGTCGGGAATCAGGTGCATGCAGAATCCTGATAGTTCTCGGAATCTCCTCTCGTACTCGGTCACTGTCATGTTCCCCTGTCGCAGTTCCTCGAACTCTCTCCTTCTCGCCTCACGGTACGCAGGAGGACAAAACTCTATCAATGGCAGTTGTTCATCCCAGCTACCACGAAACTGCATAATGCAAGACCTTAGCAGGTCTTCTAATGTCCGAATTGTGCACTCTGCTTGTCCATCAGATTGCGGGTGAAAAGCGGTGCTGTAGTTAAGTCTTGCTCCTAGTGCATCAGCCAATTTCCGCCATAGTCGTGAAGTAAAGCGCGGATCTCGATCGGAGACGATGGCTAACGGTACTCCATGAAGACTTACAATGCGTTGCACGAACAACTAAGCTAACTTCTCGGGTGAAAATGTTCTCGTACCGGTAGGAAGTGTGCCGACTTGGTGAGACGATCAATGATTACCCAAATGCCGTCGTACCTTCTAGGTGTGGAAGGAAGCTTGAATACGAAGTCCATGTTGAGTTCTTCCCACTTCCACACGGGAATCGGTAAAGGTTGGAGTAGTCCCGAAGGCTTCTGTCTTTCTGCTTTCACTTGTTGACAAATCAAACACTTTAATACGAAGTCTGCCACTTCTCTCTTCATACCAATCCACCAATAATACTTAACAAGCGTCCGGTACATCTTGGTACTTCCCGGATGCATCGCATACATCGAGCTATGCGCCTCCTCCAAAATCTCCTTCTTGAGTCCTGGGATATCCGGAACGCAAAGTCGTCCTTTATACACGAGGGCTCCATCCCTCCTTATGGAAAATTCCAGATCAAGACCTTCTTGTACCTTGCCCTTAATTGTCCTCAACTTAGGATCTTCCATTTGGGTCTCTACTATACGATCCACCAACACCGGTCGTACCTGGAAGCTAGCCATGAGAACTCCTGAAGGATGCATATGCATTAACACCCCCATCTTCTTCAACTCCACCATGAGAGGTAGTTGGATGACTTGGATGTGAGCAAGGGATCCAGTAGCCTTCCTACTCAAAGCATCTGCCACTACATTCGCCTAATAGTGACTTTAACTTCCCTCTTGTGCAACTTTCCTTCTCATGCCCACTAATTAAGGATAGTCAAATTGGTCCACGAGAACACGATCTACAAGTCTTGGTCATAGTCGAACGCTAACCATAAGGTGCTTCTAAAGCATGCATCCTTAAACCAACAACCAACTCTCGTGACTCGATCAGCACTTTAAAAGGTTAGATTAGAACTTAAGTCTAATTTCCTCAAATACTGGTATCACCAAGTTAAGGTTGAGATTAATTCACTTATCTTCGATTACCCTCCTAGTACTTACAATTATAAAACCCTTGCTCCTCATTGATTAACCAATAGTCTTAACCTCGACAAACATCAATCTTTCTTTTAACTAAATTCATCAAGGTCATGAATAAAATTTCTCAACATCCAAATACCATTCTTGAAAACCCTAAGTTTCCCCCATTTCAAATAAATTCCATGAATCCACACCTCAAGCAATAAAGAATTTAAATCCTAATTCTAGCATCACCACCAATACTATGAACAAATCACTAGATCCTTAACCCAATAAAGTATTCCACACTTCTTAAATTCTAACTCCGTCCCAAAAATCATACTCCTTATCATTGTAAATTATCACCAACAATATCAACCACCTTGAATCGATGAAGCACCATCAATACGAACCTTAAATCTCCAAGGAAATAAGATATCAAGATCTTAGCTTCTAGAATGAAAAATAACCATGCTTAAACATCCAACCATGCCTAAGGAATCATCCTCATCTCATTAACCTCATCAACCACAAAGTAGAACTTTAGTCGCTATCCGGATCTTGCTTGATTCTCTAAACGCTGTCGTACCTTCTCTTTGTGAATGATAGTTTAAGCACGAAATCCATATTTACATCTCCCTACTTTTACTTATCGGTGACCTAAGTACCTTTATTCGGATCTTGCAACTTCCTTTATCGTGCCAAACCACCATGTCATCCAGTGAGCATTCCATACGTCTTGGTACCCTTGGGGTGTATCGCATACTTTGAATCGCGTGCTTCCTTTAAGATCTCCTTTTTGAACTCAACGATACCCTGCTTTTGATTCTCGACTGGCGATACTTAACCTTAAGTCGCTTTTGGAAAAACCATAACATAAAACAAATAATAAAATATATTTTTCAAATATACCTAACTTGCATAGGCAATTGTTAAAACTCCACATTGAAATTCATATCTTAAAATCCATAGCATAAAATAAAATATGCACGCTTGTAATGGAGGTACGTACAACACCTTCTACATGTTACGTAATCCATGATTCCAACTGTCGCCGACACTCTGCTACCAATACAAACCAGGGTGGTTGCCTATATTGGCCGTCCAATTCCCCGGGCTCGTAGGCAACATGATCATGGGGCTAGCTCTACATGGACCACATTGGTTCGCCGCCTCCATATGGTGCAGTATAATATCAAACAATATAACATACAGATACATGTATGAACACAAACCAAAAATACTTGAATAAAACACCTTTAATTTCAAATACCACTTTGAAAAGTATTTAATTTTGATAATCGATCGGAAAAATATTTTTGACGCCTTGAAATCGATCGATCGACACACATCCTTAGACAATCATCTTTCTCCTCCATGAACGAAACGGATACCATTCACGATGATAAGCTTGACCTTCAAAAAGAAAAGGCATCCTCGACCATCGACTAGGCCATAGGAATTTCCTGTTAGGCTAGATGATCCTAATTGACACCCTCGAAGATTAGAGTTACTCAAACTCGGGCAACGAATTTACTTCGAGACAAACAGAAAGAACGCTTTCACACGGGTAAAACGAGAGATTAAACACGGATAGGATGCACAACAATGCACAGTCCCTTAGGAATACTAGAACCTAGAGCTCTGATACCAACTGTCAGGACCCGTCCAGAATTCCTCCTCCGGAACCCTAGACAGCCCTGATCCCAGGGAAATACCACCGAACCTTCCAACGGAAAATCCGGCAGCACCTCCCCTAAGGGATTTACTTACCACAAATTTACCTGCACTGAAAACACACTTCAAAAATATCCCCTTATTCCTCCCACAAACTACAAATTGGTTCCACAAATTCCAGCACTTCAAAATACAGTAATCCAGTGCAAAATAAATACAACAAGAATGAAAGAAATAGTACAACCGCAATAAAGAAGAACAGGGTACTTCACGAAGTAAAACAGCGAGGAAGATCAAGTCCGCTCCGAATGAACACCGACAACCTAGAACCTAGAGGAACGGAATTTAAGAGTGTGAGATGCTAATCATCTCAGTGAGCGACTCTACTACTATACCATATAATATCACAGTAATAAGTATAAATAATAATTATTTGGAAATAATAATTTCTCTCAAAACCCTTACAATTCTCTCAGTTGGAAAGGTTCCCCTTTTAAAACATTTTCACAAAACCCTTTATTCATATTCCCCGAAAAACCAAGACATCAATTAAATACCAGAAGCGGTAACAATTATATTTTTCATTAACATTTTATTTTTAAAACACAGTTCTGAAAATCATTTGATGCACCCACTATATACCAGTGGCGCCAACAGTACCCAGCGTCCCAAGGTACCGCCAGACAGGAGGTTATAGAAAGAAACCGGCATACGGTCGCGTGGCGTCCCACTGCGCCGCTGCTAACCTGGTGTCCCGGCCAAAGGGGGGTGGCCGCCCTCTCCGATGGCATCCACAGGACACCCTCATAATATCAACCGCGCGCTACTCACACCCACCTGCGCGCTAATCACAACCGTGTGCACACTAACCATATCACATATACCATATCACATAATCAGAACACCAGTACGTGCACGGTGCATCTAAAAATTATAAAATCCATAAATTTAAATCATAAAACAAATTTCACATTTTTCATAAACATAGCGGGCATAATCCATCCGCTTGAACCGGGAATTTTCCCACAATTTCTTTGTAATCAATGCCATAAATTCCATGATTTTCAAATCCACCAACTTTCAAATCCATCAATTCAAATATCCACATTTTCCCAATAGCATAAATAATGCTCAAAATCTCATAATCAAATCTCATAATATTTTATGGGCATATTTCATAAAAATTGAAATCACCAACATAACCAAATATTTTCCTTGAAATATTTGAAAATCAAATCGTGCCCAATTTACCATTAAAACCACACCAATTTCAAAATCCTCAAAACCATAAAATAATTCCACATGGCATAAATTGGTGAAATACACATTTTCTTAAATCCGATAAATTCACAAATAATTCCACAATAATTCAAATAAATATTTGGCACATAGAAATTAAATTCCAAATATTTAAATCACACATTATATATTCACCAATTAAATTCCCAAAATTAATTTGAAGGTGGGTCACTCACCTGGAGCACGCAATTAACCCATGATCCACTACAGGATCAATTCTACGACTCACCGGTGCTCCTAGAACAAAATTCACAGACAGTCAAATAAATTAATATTTTATTCGGGTAAATAATACCCGGTACCCGGAGGGTCAAAATACAAACGATAACTAAAATTTACGAATTATATACCGAATCGAAGCTCGAGTGATGCTAATCACAGATCCGGTCTTAATTTCCGATGATCGTACCCGACGGGGTCGGAATTTTATCGGGAAGCTTATCGGGTTTCGGCTCCGCAATTCTCCCAAACCGTCGCGAATTGGTGGAAACGGAAGTCGGATTTGGGTTCAGGCGGTCGAACACTGCGGACTGGAGCTGGCCGGAATTTTCGGGGTACTCGCCGGAACAGTAATTTCCGGCGGGCCGCCACGTCACCGGCAACCGTCGCCGGAACAGTAATTTCCGACGGTGGCCGTTTGCTGTGAAATTTTGCAGATTTGTAGATCGTGAGGAGAGCAATCCAACGGGACCGACGGTGAGCAAAACGGAGGTCGGACGGCGGAGAAATCACCGTTTGAAGATTTTCGACCCCTCGCCGGAAAACGCTCCGATCCCGGCGCGTCGGTGGTCCGATGGCCGTGATTTTTGGTGGGTAGGCCGGACTTGAGGAGAGGATGCTGGGTGTATGGCGCGTGTACTGTATATCGGCCGGAATAGTGCCGATTCGCGGTGGCCGGCGGTGGAGGGGAAAAATCGCCGCCAAACTTCAGACGTCCGATCCGGGCGCGTCCGGCGGCCGTTCGCCGTGAAATTTGGAGGTTTTGCCGGAAATGAGGTGGGCAAGCTTTCTGTCCGGCGCGTGTACAGTAACTCGGCCGGAACAGTGGAAAACTCCGGTGGCCGGCGGTGGCTCTCTCTCTCTCTTTCTCTCTCCTCTCTCTCTTTCTCTCTCTTCCCCGAGAGTTTTTCAAAATTAAAACCCTGCGTGACACTGTTCATGCCACGTGGACCAATCAGAAGCTGACACGTGGCATTTCACTGTTCACTGACCCAAAAAAATATTAAAATAATACGGTATCCGGTAAACTTCAAACGTCCATAACTTTTTAACCGGATGTCCGTTTTGAGCGTGCCGCTAGTCTGTGAACTCGTATCGACGAGCACTTCACAACCATGCATGAGTCAAAGCTCAATTCCCCATAAACAAAAAGTCAACTCCGGCACCCCTTGGACAGTTTGGACCGCAACTTGTTTCGTCCATAACTTTCAAACCGTAGCTCCGTTTTCGACGTGCTACCAGTCTACGAACTCGTGGCATCGTGCACTTCGCCACGGTGCCCTAGTCATCTCGAAATTCCCACCGAGTCAAAAAGTCAACTTTTGACCCCTTTGGTCAACGGTCAACAGTCAACCTCGGTCAACGTGCACGGATTCCGGTGCGATTTGGGACGGGGTGTTACAAAAATTCTATCAGATATTTTTGTTAGTAGAAATTTATTTAAAAATAATAATAAAACAAAAACAAAAACAAAAAGTAATGAATTAAGTCAATCAGTAGATCAATGCCTATCCAATACCCAATCTTTGCCGGCATAAAAATAAAATTGTAACCAATTCTTTGGATTTTATCCAAAGAACGAACAAGCCTAGCCCACATAAATTAGATTGCTGCCTACTAACGTGGTTCCAAAATCTAACTAGTCTTAAAAATGTGTCACACTTTCCAATACCATAGTTCCAACCCTTGGTAAGGGTTGTGCCGTAGCCTAATTCCCCCCAAAACAGAGCTTAACATAGCAAGAGATGTTTCTTACAAGAATTTGAGCGAGTCCATTCTATACAATTCTTATATTTTCATGGAGCAGCAAAAAGCACAGCATCCTCCTCGAGTTCTCATTTTTCCTTTCCCAGCGCAGGGCCATGTCAACGCCATGCTCAAACTAGCCGAGCTTCTTGCCATGGAAGGTCTCCACATCACCTTCCTAAACACCCATTTCATCCACAACCGGCTTCTCCTTCACAATGACATTCAAGCTTGTTTCTCGCGCTACCCGGGATTCCTACTGAAGACCATCTCCGATGGCCTTCCGGACGAACACCCACGTTCAGGTGATAAAATAATGGACATTATTGATTCAATGAGTATAAGAAGCAAGTCCGTATTCAAACATATGCTTGTCTCTGGTGAATTGGGTTCGGATGACAGCCCTTTGGTTACTTGCATAATTGCTGATGGAATAGTTGGTTGGTTTACAACTGATATAGCAAATGAGCTTCATATTCCAATTTATCATTTCCGTACCATTGGTGCTTGCTCCTTCTGGGTTTACTTTTGTGTTCCTAATCTCATTGATGCTGGTGAACTTCCTATACGAGGTATTTAATTTTCCTACTTTAGCCGGCATCTTCATCTGTATTTTTTGCGTAATAGTATCTTGACCTGTCTTAGTTTCCTTTAATTTTTGGGTAATACTCATGTCTACTTTTATTTCTTTGGATTTGGATTTCTCTGCAATGAGCAAAAAACTAACCGTTTTTTATTTATCTTTCTCTATCATTAATGTTTTTTTATATATAATTAGGTAAGATTCTATCAACAGAATAAAGCTTAAAAAAAAAAAAAAAAAAAAAACAGATCTGTTTCCTTATATCTTACTTTTTATCAACCACCCTCATTTATTGCCAAAAATAAAGAAAAAATAATAAGAAATCCACGTTATAGTGTCAGTGTCACTCTATTTTTTATTTTTTATTTATTTTTAATATTAGGATAGGGTAGAAGATTGAAATCACACTATCAAATATAATTTTAAAAGTTGAGTAATAATTATAAAATGTTGAAAACTTCAGGAGAAGAAGACATGGATAGACTAACAAAGCGTGTGCCGGGCATGGAAAAGTTCCTAAGGTGTCGAGACCTCCCGAGTTTTTGCCGAGTGAAGGACCTAACAGACAGAGATCTTGTAAGCGTCGTTAGAGAGACCCACCAGAATCCACGAGCCCAAGCACTAATCCTCAACACTTTCGAAGATCTAGAAGGACCGGTACTCTCCCACATACGAATCCATTGTCCCAAAATTTACTCCATTGGACCTCTCAATATACACCATAAACTACGGCTCACCGACATTGAGACGACGTCGTCTCCATCTTCAAGCAATCTATTTGAAGCAGACAGAAGCTGTATGGCGTGGCTCGATGCTCAGCCTTTGAAATCTGTAATGTACGTTAGTTTTGGTAGCATTGCAATTATTACAAAAGACCAGCTCATGGAGTTTTGGCATGGTTTGGTGAAGAGCAACAAAAGGTTCTTGTGGGTTATACGGCCTGACTTGATCGATGAAGACCGCGACAAAGCTCAAATCCCGAAGGAGCTCTTGGATGGAACGAGGGAGAGGGGTTTCATGGTAGGGTGGGTAAACCAAGAGAAAGTCCTGGCCCATCCCGCTGTGGGTGGGTTTTTGACACACAGTGGGTGGAATTCAACTCTAGAGAGTATAGCTGCTGGTGTGCCAATGATTTGTTGGCCTTACTTTGCTGATCAGCAGGTGAATAGTAGATTCGTGAGTCAGGTATGGAAGATTGGCATGGACATTAAGGATGTTTGTGATAGAAAAATTGTGGAAAAAATGGTCAATGATTTGATGGTGGAAAGAAAGGAAGAGTTTGCAAAAGCAGCCGATGAATTGTGCACATTGGCAAGAAAGAGTGTGAACGAAGGTGGATCATCCTACTGTAACTGGAAAGGCTTGATAAAGGATATATTTAAGATTGAGAATTAGTGGACTGGAAGACTCTATAGCTAAGATCTACATGGATATAAAATTTCAATGATATTATCACATTTAATTAAATCGGCAATGTCCATCAATATTGCACGTTTAATTTGTATAATATTTGTAATATCTATATGTATAAAATTAAAAAAGCACAAATTTAAAGTTAGATTAATAGTCTATTTCCGTTATCTGGTATAATATTAGCTTATTTAAAACTATTAAACAAAGAAATAAAATAAACCAAGTGAAATAATAATAATAATAGTTGTTTTTCAAAACTAACCAAAAAAAAAAAAAAAAAAAAAAAAACAAAGACAATGGGTTCCCAGGCCATCCCAAAATAGAAAATGGATAGATGCATTAGATGTAGATATTGCTCCAATTCCAGTAGCCTCTTTCCTCTTTTCTATGCTTTTTATGATCAAATTCGTCAATCTACCATCGGGTTTCAGTTTATCTTCGAAAAAGCACTTCCCAATTGAATTTTAGACCAACTTAATTTACTATATTAGTTAATATCATCAACTAACATAGCATCAAGTGAGGTTGACTCAATTGGTGTGACATCTCGATCTTAAAAAAAGCTCTGCATTTAAATATTTGATCGAAATTGACTAGAGTTGATCGAGCAGGTCCACAATTGACTTTTGGCACGGCTAGAGTTCCATTTTGACCCAGGTATCATTGCAAAGTATGTGTCATCATAGTTCTTAGACTAGCAGCACGTTGAGATCGGAAAGTTATGATCAGAAAAAGGTAAGGTCCAAACTGATCGAACGAGGCCAAAGTTGACTTTTGGTTTGTATAGATTATGACTTTGACTTCTGCACTTTTATATGGTGCTCGTCGATACAAATCCATAAACTAGTGGCATACTTAATTTAGACATACGATTGAAAAGTTATGAATCGATAAAGTTACACTTATTTTTTTAGGACTAACTTTACTGGATAACTTTTAGCAAAAAATGTGTAAAGGGAAGTTTGAAAATATCCCCTAATAGATGCCATGTGGCATACTTCTTTTCCTTTTTCATTTTTCTTTTTCTTTTCTCTTTCTTTTTCCCTCTCCTTTCCCATGACGGACAACTATCTCTCTCTCTCTCTCTCTCCCTCTCTCCCTCTCTTGGGCTCAACTAGAATTGATCGTTTCTAGTCACCCAACTCTGACACATGCTGGCCATTGTCAAAGCCTAGGCATTGATGATCTCAACTGCCAAATTTCACGGTCAACCAGCCCGCAACATGCCCAAATCAACCTTCTAAAGTCATGGATGACCATTGTTCATGTTTCAAAGATTTGGCTATTTTCTGGCCAACCTAGCCTGGCCATACCTCTATCCCCCGCTATTTTGGACCCCTTGATTCCCAATATGGCCTTTATTTTTCAAATTTCAAACCCTTTGAAAGATATGATGATTTAAAGTTTGGTCAAAAAATTTCGGCCACTTTTTGGCCACTAGTAGCAAATTTGGTTAATTTGAGTTAAGTATTCTCAATCCTTATCTTACAAGCTTTCATTTGGTATATCGTTTGTCAATTATGGATGAGTATTTAAAATATTGCAGCTTTTAAGTTAATTTTAGTAATTATTGTAAAATTGGTCCGTGTTGGAAATTTTTTTCCTTGGAATTCTTATTTAATTTAGGTTCCCAATGATTAATAGAGGATAATGAAATATTTAGTTTCATGAAATTGGGTATAAATAGGAAAACCCCAATCTTGAACAATAGGCCATTCCGGGTCAATGTATAGCCAAATTACTCTAAAGTTCGATTTGGGAAATCTGAAGTAGTAAAAGTCATTTTAGAATACTTAGAGCATCCCAATATTTTGGGATAAAGTTAGTATTATCTAAATAATATTTATGGTATATGTTAGGCATCCAAATAGAACTTGTGACTGACCCTATAGTAAAGCAAGAATGAGTAAATATCAGTATTGTGAGTGGTATATTTTTAAAATTATGTTTCGCGGTAAAATATCTGTAATCTTTAGTAAACTTGGATTTAATGTGTTATTTAGCAAACTATTATTAATTAAGTATTTTTATAAATTTCTAAAAGGTTTAGATGCTTATAATTAATTAAAATAATTTTATTCATTGGTATATTTTTTTAAAAAAATGTTTATTCATAGTTTTGTAAAATTTAAATTATTGGTTTATGCTTATTTAAGCTTATCCAAGTATTTTGCTTATATATGGACTTATAGACTTGAGAGATTGATACTATCAAATGAGCATTTGAATATGTTATGGTTTTCCCTACCCGATTTATTAAAGTTCATTGATGGAATTAGTTTTCATATTAATAAAATGTGTAAATGTATTTTCATATATTCTTGTAAGTATATTTATCATGCATAATAGTAAATATTTTATAGGATTGAATGATGTTTCGTTTTCTTAATATAATTTGGACATAATTTAAATATTAAATTATTTATTTGGGTTGATTGTAAAATTAAAAAGACATTATTTATACAATTACTTTTTAAACGCTGTAGTGCCATAATTTTTATTACAAACATGCATAAGTGTGTATATATATAGGTCATATAAATATGAGTACTATGCCATTTTCTAAAATATGTTTGAATTCCGAAGCCATTTATCTTTAATTTTAGATTTGACAAAGTAATCATATTATTAGAGCATGTTCATTTATATGTGTCTATGTGTATAATTAAATACATGTATATGATTCTGTAAGATTATTCGTTTATTTATTTACTTAAATGTTGATATTAATGTAGTATTTTCTTAAGACTATATTTAGAGTTCCAATTTTTTTTTATATTTAATTATTGATTCTTGGATGATATTTAAATGAATAGAATTAATTGATTTTATGAAATTTGTGAGATTATTCATTATGTTTAATTCTTATTATTTTATTGTTTATTTTTATTTATTAATTATTTAATCATTTATTTATTCTTTTATTTAAAATATTTATTTACAATTTCAAAATGTAATTATGAAAAGTTGATGCTTTTATAGATGTATTTTTATATGTGACTAATTTGTTTTTAGATGTACCATATAGTACTGCTATTCTCAATATACATTTGACTAATTTTAGTGTGTGGGTTATATATAGTCATCCTTTGTGAGCTAAAGTGCATAAGGGTAGGAAATAATAGCATTTGCCGCCTTCTCCCCTTAGTGGTAGGATGGAAGGTTCTTTAGCATCAGCACCTTTAGAATGCTAGAAAGGCTTCGCGCAAGTTCTCTTCTAGCCCCCATCTACCAAGTGATGCTCAGACACTAAGCATCATTTTGCAGTACTGATATATCATATGATGCATTAAGTATATTTTTGATATATATATTAGGTGTTAGGTGCACCATGCTGCACCTGGGCAACTACTCGGTTAGGTTTATAATCAATTTAGTATTATATTTTTATTGTCTACGAGATCAAGGAGTTAGATGATCGTTATAGGAAGCCACCCATAACCATATTGGTAGTAGCATACCCACGGACGGTTAATATCATGGGACCATGCACTATTATATCATATGGTACATTGGGTATATTTATGTTATGAATGTGTAGTTTAAGTAGCATTTTTATTTTTTTAATACTATTTCTCTTAATATTATTCATGCTATTCAATTATAACTTAGTATCTGTTTATCTTTGGTTATATTTTTCTACTATTATTATTATTATTATTATTATCAATTGCATGATTGTTGTATTCATTTGAATTGGTTGCATTATAGATTTGGAAGCACACGTGTAACATTATAAAGCAGTAAGAAAGTCCATATAGTTGCAATAATAAAAATATGGGTTAGCCATCAAGTAAGTATTGCAATCTTTTGGGCAGGTGTATTAGTCTTCAGGCAAGTATTTTAGCTTTTGGACTGATATTTTAGCCTTTAGGCAGGTATATTGGCATTTCAACAGGTATTTTAGCCTTCACGCAAGTGAATTAGTCTATGAAGGTTACTTAAATCCTTTGGAAAACTGTATACATATTCATATATATATATATATATAAATATGTATTTACGTTGTTTCCAGCTATTAAAGATGTTATTGGAATTATTGTTATAACCTTGGCTATTCAATTTAAAGTATTATTTCTAGATGTTTATTTTTTAATATATAATTTATATAAGGATATCTTACAATTTATTATTTCTTAACGGCATAAACTGGTTTCTTTATCTTATAGATTTTGAAATGTGGGTTGTAGGGTTTAGGATATGAGACTTTTGAAATGTGGGTTGTAGGGTTTAGGATATGGGACTCAGGTTGCCTTTATTTATTGTCATTATTTTTATTATTACGAATACTAGTATGGTTGTATCCTTATTGCTAAATATGTTATGGATCTAAGATGGTCATTATTATTATTTATTATCTTTTTATTTATATTTATATGCTGGTATATTTATAAAGTGCTGTAAATTTGTGGAGCTATAGTAAGTGGGAGGTATGGTGTAACACCCTGCTTCTACTAGCGAACCTATCATTCTATGCTTATATTGTCCCCAATTTAGCCATTGTACTTAGTATGAGATTTTTTATACAGAATTTTCTAGAAGGTCATCCATCATCTTTATATCTCCCAGATTTTGAGATAGAGGTTGTAAGATTTAGGGTATGTGACCCAAAATGTCTTTATTTATTATCAATATTATTAGTATTACGAATACTATTATGGTTTTATCCTTATTGTTAGATATGTTATGGATCTAGAATAGTCATATTATTATTTATTATCTTTTTATTTATATTTATATGCTGATATATTTATGAAGTGTTGTAAATTTTTGGAGTAATAGAAAAAGGAGGTTGGTATAAAACTTTGCCGTCACTGGCAAACCTATCATTTTGTGCCGATATTGTTCCTAATTTAACCACCATATTTGTTACGGAATTTATTGTAGAAGCTTCTCAGGAGATTACCCATCCTAATATTGCTTTTGCTTGAGAGCGTTTAACTTTGGAGTTCTTTCATACCTTTAAGCCAACCGCTCTAAGAAGGACACGGTGAGAGTGACTACTATTACATTTAAATTATCTCATGATCTATACCCGAGCGATATAGGATTGGACACCAGATAGCAGTACCCCACACCCACCCATGCTGATCATCACATGTTGATAGCTATGAAAGTATGAAAGTGTGTTTTCCATTCAGGGTTAAATTTGTTGATGTTCACTTTACAAAGTAGATGATACTGAATTTTTTGTAAATTTATCAATGGCATTTTCCTTAGTTTGGACCATCTTAAGGTTTCAATAGGGAACTCCAAGATGGATCCTAGCGGTTGGTATGCCAATTTCTACCATGCATCATCATGGAATCATAGGCCATATAGGTTGGTATGAAAATACTATGGTAAGGATATTATACATGGTAACTGCATTATTTTAATAATGGCACAATATTTTAATAAGAGCACTGCTATAGGTACCAATTTTATTAACTAGATTTTTGGTATCCAATGATATAGCAATTTATGAATAGTTGATAAATTAGTAATGCTCTAGAATCATAAAAATTAGTAAATTCAATGAAATAATACCAATTATTGGATACCAACAATTTGATTAATAAATATAGTGAGTTTAGAATTATCATTTTAATGATGTCATAATAGAAAATCCAGCTCTCTTGGGAAGTTCTTTAGTTGGGGTCCCTTAAAAGCATGAAAGAAAATGAGCTAGAGAGTTCATAGGACATCAAAGTAGTACTAATCTATTACTCTTCGACATTCAAGTTAAATGATGTATATTTAGTGGGAGTAGAGAAAAGCACTATTTAAAGGGTCGAACCAATAAGGCTTCGCTTTCTATTTATAATTCATCCTTAACAGGGAAATTCTAAAGATGCCACATGTCAAACTCTTATAGAAACCTTAATTTATGGCGTTTTTCTCACTTGATCTTATCCTAGTATATATGATTGAATAAAAAAATGGTCAATTGGACCATTAGAAGGCATGTATGTCTAAATGGAACCTATTATTTCCATTGAACTATTTTGATGTGTAATATACAGTAATTTATATACATGTTTGTTCATTTATCTTTTAATGTTTTATAAATGTATGTTCTTTAAAAGAAAAAAAAGTGTTTTTATATTAATAGATTTGGATTATAAACATTATTTCAATTTTATTAGGAAATTAAAAAAAAAAAAATTTACTTACCCCTTTTTTTTTTTGGCTTTATAAAAACAAAAGAAAATACATTTATTTTATTTTTTTGTTTGTTTTCAACATTACGACATAAGGCTATCAGGTAAGTCTTCTTCTTCTTTGCTTTTTTTTTTTTGTTTTTTTTTTGTTTTTACCATGGTCACTTGCACATGTGTTCAGTTTCGTTGCAAATTTTTCGATTTAGATGATGATGATTGAATAAGGAATTGAATTCTTATTTAAGGACTGTTTATGGATTAGTAGGCTTTTGCTTGGTTTTTGGAGAATCAATCATGTTATAAGATTATAATTTTAAAATTTACAAGCTAGGCTATCATGATTCTATGGTTTAGATAGCAACTTTTATTCATTTAGCTTGAATTTGAGAGTTTGATTTTAAGATTTATATTTAAAATAATTGAGCTATATGATGGTTTTGCTTTGTACTTCTGGGAGGCTATTGATATTATTCATAGGTTGTTTATATTTTTTGTATTTTTGCTAATTAAGATAAGTTAATAGACTTTTTCTTGAAACAATAGCAAAAAGTAGTAATTGACATGTTAATGATTCACTTTTATTTGCTTTGACTTCATGTTTTATGAAATATAATTACAAAAAAAAAAAAAAAGTTTTGGATTTTCTTTTTTGATATTAAATGTTAAATTGATTTTATATGTTTTTGATGCATTAGTCACCAGTACTTAGAAGTCATTTATATGAGATATTATGATGTGTTTATGGGTGTTGAGATGAATCATATCGTGTCATTCTTTTGTGATTTATGTTTCTTTACCTTCGAGTTTAGATGCATTGTTTCATGTGGGAGGATCAACTGATAATCACAATAGGGGTATCACTATTACTTTTGCGCATGAGTCTCTTTTTTTTTTTTTAATTTAAAATTTAAATATCCCATTTGTTACATACCTCACTTGAGTTGAGTTCATATAGATTACCGATGGACAATAGTATGTTATGCCAAGTCCTATTAAGTAATTAATAAGCAGATTTATTTTTCTTTATCATGCATTGAGATTTCATACACTTTATATGAATTTTTTTTTTATGTTTTTTAAGATTATGTTAGATATTTATTATGTTATCTTTTTAAGTATTTTTGCATATACCAAAAAACTAGTAGGTTGCTGAGTTTTATACTTATTAATTATTATTATGGTTTTAGGTACACCATATTTTTATGGTAGTTGAATTTGGCATGGTTATCGACATTTTAGTTGTTATTTCTTTTGTATTAGTTAGTATGGAGATTCTTAATAGGTGTTAGTGTTTTTTATTTTATTTTAAATGGGGTTGTCTTTAGATATTATTTGTTGAGATGTTTTAGAGATTTTTTTTATGTTTCTGCATTTAAAACTTCTATTATAGGTTATAAGTATGATAGTTATCACATTCTAAACTTATAGAATTTGGCTTTAAGACTGGTTTTTCTGTGTGGAAATAGTATAGCAAATTTGTAAAATTTATTACAGATTCATAAACATTTCTAGTTTCATCAATAAAAATCCTAAAGCCAAACAAAATTTTTAGATATTTCAAAAAAAATGAATAGCCACTCTTTATAGAGTTCCACATAAATTCCAAATTAGTGTTTTAGCAAACATTCTTAAATTTAACCTTAAATATTAATTTTATAGCTTCAAAATATCTTATATATTCTTATACACCATAAAAGAGATTAGAAAAAACCAACATTGATCTTCCTCAAAGCTTTTAGATATTCCATTCTATGCTCCAAAGCTTATTTAGAATCCCTAAACCTCCAAGAATACAGAATCCTAAATTAAAAATCATAAGTCTTAAATATTAACCCTCATAATTTTTAGGGCTAGAAGAAGAAGGATTATTCATTGATTTTGCATCTCCTTACTTTATATCTTTCTTGCCTTGTAGGCATATTTCTAGATAAATTCAAGCTCTAACACCATTCTGTCATACCCTGGGTCGACAACACAGCTCCATTAGTTTGATATTGTCCACTTTGGACCTAGTTTGTAGCTTTTTTTTTTTTTTTTGGTAAGGCTTAAGTCCCATTGGCCGTACCCAAAATGCTTCATACTAATGGTAGAAATGCTCACATTTATATATCACCTAACTACATTCTCCCTAAGCAATATAGGATTATTCGTTGGTCTTCAAATTAGTTAACCAAGTCCTTTCTGAGCGATATGGGTTTATTCCCAAGTGATGTAGAATATTCATTGGTTTTACGTTGTCTTGCCTTGCATCCTTCAGGGTGATAAGCCATAGTCATCTTACCATTGTAACAACACTGTTGTAATATTTATCATAGTTAGAGTTGTTATTTTACTTAATTATCCTTATAATAGCTCTTGTAATATTTATCCTAGTTAGAGTTGTTATTTTACATACTTATCCTTGTAATAGCTCTTATAACAACTTTATAATTCTTTGTATTTATATTACTTTTCATGATTAATACAATTAAGCTTTTTCTCAAAGGTACTTATGTGTACATGTATTAGAGTTTTAAAACTTAATCAGTTTTTCTATTCCTCTTTGTATCCTTTCTTTTTTACATCATGCCAACCACTGATCCTTCCTTCATGTCCAAACAATCAACAGTTGCTAATCCCCTTTAAGTTAGCAATGAGCCAATTTTGCAGATCGTACCATGCTTATTATTAATGTTACTACACACTAAAATAACCTACTTTACATGGAAGAAGTAATTTGATGTGCTTTGTATTGGCTACAACCTGTATGATTTTATTTATGGCACCTTACCTTGTATATCCCTAACCCCTTCTAATAAAACCTCTTGTCGTAATTACATTTTTTGAATTCAACACGACTATGTTACTTGGTGCTCTTTTAGCCTCTCTTGCATCTTACATGCATTCATTTGTTTCCTCTATTGATACGTCCAAAGAAGCATACGCACTGCCTTTGCCAAACCTTCTCGATCTTGTGTGTTACATCTTATGGTCTCATCTATCTACCTATTACCAATGATGATATTACTCTCTACATCCTCCACAGCTTGCCATTTGATTTTGAGAGTATTTTGATTGCCTTCTATTTTAAAAATAATCTCATCTCATTTGAAGAACTTTATGAGAAGCTTGTTGAACACTCCAATTATACAAAGCGGCATGAGTTCAAATCTAAGGCCTCTTATATCTCTACAATGGCAGTTAATATGTCAGGATCCACTCAAGATTCCTTACCATAATCGTAGACGAGCCTCGACTAGGGAAATCCTATTGGCCCTTCTTGTAAAAAATCCGGTAGCATCTGTCAGGACCCGTCCAAAATTTCTTCCCCGGAACCCTAGACAAGCCCTGATCCCAGGGAAACCCTACCGAACCCTCCAACGGAAAATCCGGCAGAGCCTCCCCTAAGGGATTTACTTACCACAAATTATCTGCACTGAAAACACACTTCTATAAACATCCCCTTATTCCTCCCACAATACTACAAATTGATTCCACAAATTTCAGCACTTCAAAATAAATACAGTAATCCAGTGCATAAAAAATACAACAAGAGTGAAAGAAATAGTACAACTGCAATAAAAGAAGAACATGGTACTTCACGAAGTAAAACAGCGATGAAGATCAAGTCCGCTCCGGATGAACACCGACAACCTGGTACCTAGAGGAACGGAATTTAAGAGTGTGAGATGCTAATCATCTCAGTGAGCGACCCTACTACTATACAATATAATACCACGGTAATAGGTATATAAATAATAATTATTTGGAAATAATATTTTCTCTCAAAACCCTTACTATTCTCTCAGTTGGAAAGGTTCCCCTTTTAAAACATTTTCACAAAACCTTTTATTCATATTCCCCGAAAACCAAGACATCAGATAAATGCCAGAAACAGTAATAATTAATTTTAATTCCAATACAGCTTTAAAACATTTTATTTTTAAAACACAGTTCTGAAAATCAGTTGATGCACCCACTATATACCAGTGGCCCCAACAGTACCCAGCGTCCCAAGGTACCGCCAGACAGGAGGTTATAGAAAGAAACCGGCATACGGTCGCGTGGCATCCCACTGCGCCGCTGCTAACCAGGTGTCCCGGCCAAGGGGGGTGGCCTACCCTCATCCGATGGCAACCACAGGACAACCTTATAATATCAACCGCGCGTTACTCACACCCACCTGCGCGCTAATCACAACCGTGTGCACACTAACCATATCACATATAAACAGAACACCAGTACATGCACGGTGCATCCAAAAATAATAAAATCCACATATTTAATTTATAAAACAAATTTCACATTTTTCATAAGCATAGCGGGCATAATCCATCCGCTTGAACCGGGAATTTCCCCACAATTTCTTTGTAATCAATGCCATAAATCCCATGATTTTCAAACCCACCAACTCCCAAATCCATCAATTCAAATATCCACATTTTTTCCAAGCATAAATAATTCTCGAAATATAATAATCAAATCTCAAAATATTCCATGGGCATATTTTATAAAAATTGAAATCACCAACATAACCAAATATTTTCCTTGAAATATTTGAAAATCAAATCGTGCCCAATTTACCATTAAAACCACACCAATTTCAAAATCCTCAAAACCATAAAATAATTTCACATGGCATAAATTTGTAAAATGCACATTTTCTTAAATCCAATAAATTCATAAATAATTCCACAATAAATCAAATAAATATTTGGCACATAGAAATTAAATTCCAAATATGTAAATCACACATAATAGATTCACCAATTAAATTCCCCAAAATAAATTTGAAGGTGGGTCACTCACCTGGAGCACGCAATTAACTCATGATCCACCACGGGATCAATTCTATGACTCACCGGTGCTCCTAGAACAAAATTCACAGACAGTCAAATAAAATAATATTTTAATCGGATAAATAATACCCGGTACCCGGGGGGTCAAAACACAAACGATATCTAGAATTTACGAGTTATATACCGAATCGAAGCTCGAGTGATGCTGATCACAGATTCGGTCTCAATTTCCAAGGATCGTACCCGATGGGGTCGGAATTTCACCGGGAAGCTTTTCGGGTTTCGGCTCCGCAATTCTCCCAAACTGTCGTGAATTGGCGGAAACGGAAGCCGAATTCGGGTTCAGGAGATCGAACACAGCGGACTGGAGCCGGCCGGAAAACTGGGTACTCACCGGAACAGTATTTTCCGGCGAGCCGCCGCGGTCACCGGCAACCGTCGCCGGCGGCGGCGTGTGCGGTGGCCGTTGGTCGTGAAATGTTGCAGACTTGTAGATCGTGAAGAGAGCAATCCAACGGGATCGGCGGTGAGCAAAACGGAGGTCGGACGGCGAAGAAATCACCGTTTGAAAATTTCCGACCCCTCGCCGGAAAACGCTCCGATCCCGGCGCGTCGGTGGTCCGATGACCGTGATTTTTGGTGGGTCGGCCGGACTTGAGGAGAGGATGATGGGTGTATGGAGCGTGTGGTCGGAAAATGGCCGGAAGTGGGTCGATTTGCGGTGGCCGGCGGTGGAGGGGAAATCTCACCGCCGATCTTCGGAGGTCCGATCAGGGCGCGTCCGGCGGCCGTTCGCCGTGAAATTTGGAGGTTTTACCGGAAATGAGGTGGGCAATCTGGCTGGCTGGCGCGTGTACAGTATCTCGGCCGGAAAACTTGAAAACCTCCAGTGGCCGGCAACTTTCTCTCTCTCTTTCTCTCTCCTCTCTCTCTTTCTCTCTCTTCCCCGAGTGTTTTAACAAATAAAAACCCTGCATGATACTGTTCATGCCACGTGGGCCAATCAGAAGCTGACACGTGGCGTTACTGTGCACTTAAGCCAGATATATTAAAATAATACGGTACCCGGCGAATTTCAAACGTCCGTAACTTTTTAACCAAATGTCCGATTTAAGCGTGCCGCTAGTCTATGAACTCGTATCGACGAGTACTTTACAATCATACAAGAGTCAACTCATAATTACATCACAAGAAAAAGTCAACTCCTGGCACCTTTTGGACAGTTTGCACTTCAACTTGTTTCGCCCATAACGTTCAAATCGTAGCTCCGTTTTTGACGTGCTACTAGTCTACGAACTCAGGGCATCATGCACTTCGCCACGGTACCCTGGTCAACTCGAAATTCCCACCGAGTCAAAAAGTCAACTTTTGACCCCTTCGATCAACGGTCAACCTCGGTCAACGTGCACGGATTCCGGTGTTACAGCATCTCCCCTAAAGATTGGGCATGTCCTAAAAATCCATTGCATAGAAAACATACTCCAATAATGCACTACATTATTCCTCCTACCTTGCTACGAGAGATTTCTACAAATTTGCAGGATTTCAATAAAAATAACACATGAATATATATATATATATGCAAGATATAATTTAATAAAACATAAATAATTTTATGACTTGTGTCACCCACACCAGACACTTATTACAATTATACGTTATTGTAATGTCTCATGAATATTTCAATCCCATAAATACAAGATAATAAAAACAACAACAATAATAATGATAATAACAACAGTGATAGTAGAAATGCAACCTCTCAAAAGTTTGGGTAACCTATCCGAAGGCTACAATATCTTGTCCATTCAGACAAATACGATGAGTATGCAGTTGACACTAATGATGATAATAATAATAACATAACAAATTCACAAGTAATAATAATAACAATAACAATAACGATAACAATAATAAATAATAATTATAATTACAATAATGACTAGCAACAGTAATAATGTTAATAAAAATAATAATAATTATTATTATAACAATTCATAATGATAATAATAGAAAATCATAGTTATGGATAAAATAAAATTTTAAAATTTATAAATGTAATATGTAACTTGCATACTTGTCGCATGGATATGCTTGATATATGATATAATATGCTAATGTATGGTTTCATGATATCAGCTATCGCAAGTAAACTATTACGAATACAGTATAGGTGGTTACCTATAGTAGGCATCTGACCCATTGTTCTCATAGGCAATAGAGTTATGAGACTAAGTTTGTCATGTACCAAATCAGGTCGTTACCTTTCCATGATGTGGTACACATGGATATAACGTAATATACATATATACATATACATGAAGAGACACTTGATGCACCATACGATATACCAGTAGTGTCAGATACTATTCGGCATCCCAAGCACTACTCTAATGGGAAGGTTAAAGAAAGAAACCTGCAATTGGTCACCTTGGCATCCTGAGGTGCGATTGCTAATAACTTGCTATTTCTAAACGAATCATCCTTCAGTTTAAGGGAAGGTGGCTAATGCTATCACTATTAAATGATTGCTTACCCTCTCTCACCACAACTTACAAGGGATGACTATACACATAACCTGCGCACTAATCTATAACATAATAACCAGTCATTCTGTGGCCAGAGGGGCGGCTAATGCTCACAGTGTAAATATTTGCCAACCCTATAGCTTCCACAGAACGACTATAATATAATAACCAGCCATCTTACGGCCAAGGAAAAGGATGGCTGATGCTCATTGTGCAAAATACTTGTCAACCCCCAAGTCCATATATACATGCGCACTAATTATGACTACAGGACAGAATATTAGTATTCTATGATGTATCTAAAAAGCTATAAAAATTTACAAATATCATAAATATTGAAATTTGATAAAATACCACCAGGTTTGATACACTTTTGCTAATCCCATAAAATTTCATATTTCCTTTTAAACAACCACATAAATTCAACAATTTTATAAAATTAATTATATCCACAATAATTTCAATTTCATGAATATTCAAATACATAAATATATTTTTATACACTAAAAACTATTATTTTTTTTCTTAAATCCTTAAAATTTATTTATGCAAAATCATATTAAATCACATGAAAATTCACACATAAATAAACACACGTAAATATATTTTATTTTGCATAATAAATTTAACAATAGGATATAACAATAAATCTTGCAATGATTTAACACAATAATTTCTTCAAAAGCATAAATGTAAATTTTATGTAACAAATATATTAAAATCACAATTTTCTTAAATTTTTAAAATATACACAATATTTTTTGAAATTTTAAATAAGACAAAAATTATATTTATCTATATATATATATATGTCTGTACATAAGTATATATATATTCATCTATATACATTCACACATATATATAGTCATATACATATAAACACAACCTTTTCAACGTGTATATAAAAGCTCATATACATATTTATATACAAATATATATATAATTATATTCATATATGCTCATATATATATATAAAATCATATATGTTCCACATATTTATATATATATATATATATATATAATTCTTTTAATAAGCATATATATATATATATATATATTCATATACTCAATATATTTATACATCTATACACATGTCAAGGAGTACACACATAAACATATATATATATATATATATATATACACAAAAATAAGCATGTGCAAACATATATACACACATCTATACATTAACATGTATGTATATATACAATTTAACACAATTATCATATTAAATACAACAATTACTTAAAAAAATTTCAAATACACTACCATGATTCATAAACAAGGTACCAATGAAAAGCTAAAGGTATAAGTGATGCGAATCTGCCCGAACCCGTACAACTGACAACCCGCTGGGGTGCCGATCCGTTACGGATGAAGGTGGGACCAATCACTAGAGCACAAGCCAAGAAGTTCAAGGATAACCTTGCTGTGCTTATTCAAAGGATAAATCATATCAAGAAGGAATGATCATGACCAAAGAACCAAGACCTGTTTTGCTGATACAAGCACTGGAGACAGGTACGGACCTGGGTGACGGTTTTGGTACATTTTTGGAGTCCGGGAAGCATGAAATGGTTCCAATGCTTTATGGGTCCAATACATATGCCTAATAGGTCATGGAATCAAGTTAAAGCAGCCTCAAATGCAATCAAAAAGGGCTTGTACAGACAGCATCAACAATTTGGCCGAATTTGCTGTATTGCTTGCTGGCTTTACTGTATTTTACTGTATTAGCCTTTTCTTATTTTTCCAAGCATGGGCAACGTGTGGGACTTCATATTCAGCTTATTTGGCATCATAAAAAGCATCTAGAAGCTGATTTGGAGCTCAAAGAGGTCAAAGATTGATCAAAGTCAACTTGATTAAAAGGCTAGCATTTTTAGTTTCCTAATATGTTTTTACTTTTTGTTTTAGGAAACTACCATTACTTTTTGGCTTTTATTTATTTATTTTCTGGACAAATAACTTTAGGAAGATTTTTATTTTATTCTTTCCATTGTAAATTAGTTAATTCCTATTTTAATATAAAGGAATTAATTAATCAAACTTAGATTAGGAAAGGAAGTATAGTTTTGACCAACTAGGTTTCTTTATGTGTGGTGGCTGGTTTTCTTTATGTTCTAGGGTTTCTAAGTCATCTTTTCAAAGCCTAATTAAAGGCTTAGTTATCAATAAGAATTAACTTTGATTTGATACAGAAAATTATTTGTGAGATTGAATTCTCTTTGTTCTTTTGAACACATAAAACACCATTAGTGAATGAGTGTTTTAGTTTGACTTATCAATAGGCCTTCCATCACCTATTGTGACGTCTTCATTATATACCAAGGTTTCAAATCACAGGTTGGTTAGAGGTCAAGGTGACCATTAGAACTTGAACATAATTAGATTTGGGCTAATATAATACGGGTTTAGGAGCAGGTTGTCCTAGGTTCGTATTAACAAGGAATATGATAGTAATCTCCATTGAGCTTGACATCATCGGAGGTGGCCAAAAAATGGTCGAAAAGTTTTGGCTAAATTTCTATTAAATGTATCTATCTAACAGTTTGAAATTTGGATGAATGGAGGCCATTTTTGACATCAAGGGGTCATAAACGAGGGGGAGGGGACAGATCGTGGTCAAAAACGCCAAAAAATCAACCAATGGAGAAACACCAGCCATTAGTGTTGGACTGTCGATCCTGGTGCGTCCTCTGACCAAACGGCTGAAAATTGGATGGGTCGAGGTCCCTTGGCTATGGCCCACCACGCCGGCTAGTGCGTGTTTTCATCGAACAATTAGAATGTGACCAACGATCGATCAATAGGAGGGAAGGGGAGAGAGAGAGAGAGAGAGAGAGAGAGAGAGAGACAGAGACAGAGACAGAGACTCACGCATGAGAAAGAGAAGAGGGAGGGAAAGGAAAAAAAAAAAAAGAAAAAGAAAAAGAAAAATAAATTTTTATTAAGGATGACATATGGCCCTATCCAATCATGACATATGGCATCTCTCGAAACATAACATACAACACCTTCTAATTGATGATACATGACACAAATTAGAGACTTCTTTAAATATTTCACTAGTCGATAAATTCAGTCTTAGACAAGATAGACACAATGTTACATCTCCGTAACTTTTCAATCGTAGGTCCAAATTCAGAGTGCCACCATTCTATAGACTTGTATCGATGAGCACTATTACATGGTACATAAGTTAACACCAAAATTCATATAGATAAAAGTCAATCCTGGGCTCACCGATCAGTATGGATTGCACATTATTTTGACCATAACTTTCTAATTTCAGCTCCGATTTTGACATAATACTAGTCTCCAAACTCATGTCGATGAGTACTTCACCATGGTAACTCAACAATGCAAAATTTCTCTCACAGTAAAAAGTGAACCGTGGGACCCACTTAGTCACTCTAGGTCAACTTTGGTCAAACTTAGTCAAAATTTTAAATTTAGAGGAATTTTTTGGATTGAGATATTACACAATAGGTCATCCTCTTCATTTATGCAAAATTCTAAAATACAAACTTAGCAAACTCTAAATCAATGTATCATTGGTTACAGTTTAACTCCATCACATCGTTCTGCTTTGTCCAATAGATATAAAAGTCCTTGTGAACTCTTTCCAATGTAAGGCCATTATGCTTGATTTTGCTCACTTCTACGACAACCATGGACATACACTTCACAGCAACAGTCATCTTTTCTGAGAGCTCCTTCACCACCATAACCTTTTCACTCTCATTTTATGTCAGGACCCATCTATAATTCCTCTCCGGAACCCTAGACAAGCCCTGATCCTAGGAAAATACCACCGAACCTTCCAACGGAGAATCCGGCAGCACCTCCCCTAGGGGTAGGACTAACCAAAAATTTCCTGCACTGAAAACACACTTCTAAAAACATCCCCTTATTCCTCCCACGTTACTACAATTTGTTTCCACAAATTTACAGCACTTCAGAGAAATAACAGCAATTCAGTGCATAAATAATAACTACACGTCAAATATAGTATACAGAGCATTATACAATAAATGTGGAATTAATACCATGACAGATAAGAAGTAATACAAGATAGAGAGGAAAAAGGGACGAAATACTTCTTGAACTTTCGGCAACGAACTGAGACGTTGGGCTCGCCCCGGACAATCAAAGTCTCCAACCTGAACCTAGGGGAACGGAATTTAAAAAACGTGAGATGCTAATCATCTCAGTGAGTGACCCTATCTACTGTACACCTTTAATATCAATAATATACCAAATAAAGGGATTTAATTACTCAATACCGAATGATTAAATAATTAAATAAATAAATAATAGAAGTAATAATTTCTCTCAAAACCCTCACTAGTCACTCCGTTGGAAATGTTTCCCTTTTAAAACATTTTCACAAAACCCGATACTCGTACTTCCCGAAAACCAAGGGATCAAATAATTTAATAAACAACAAATAAATAATTAAATACCCCAAATATAAATAAAGTGTAATAAATTATAATAAATAATTTTTGTACTCTTTGGGGTTTGAAATTTCTATCCGAAAAATTACACTTGACGCACCACACCATATATCAGTGATGCCCTCCGATACCCAGCGTCCCGAGCACCGACTGGCGGGGAGATTAAAGAGAGAAACTTGCAAACGGCACTTCGGCGTCCCGACAGTAATGCTACTGAAACCGTCATCCCGGCCAAGGGAGGGGCGGCTATGGCCAATATCAAACTTGCCTGCCCACGGTCCAATGGCAACCACGGGAGACATAATACTTGCGCGCTAAACCACATAATACTTGTGCGCTAAACCACGTGTACATACACCAGAACATCAATACTGTATGAGTGCGTCTAAAATAATTATTAAATCAACTGTACCATTCTTTCCAAAATTACTGTGGGAAATATATTAAATTTTCACACTTACCATCCCACATACTTTTATTTAACAAATCGGTACGAAAATATCGATAACAAATAAACCATAATTTTCTCGTAATACGAGGTTCAACAGATAAAATACCGTGGGCATAATTATAAAATTAAACCACCAATTTAACAAATATTTTCATAAAATATTTAAACCAATTATGCCCAAAATAATACTTAAAACCACGTACGACTATTACTGAAATATACTTTGCTCATGCATAATAAATAAATTAAATCACAATAAAACCATAACTAAATTGTACCACGTGAGCATAATTTAAATACCAATTAAACATAATTAATTGCCCAAAATATTTTTGAAGGTGGGTCACTCACCTGGAGCACGCAATTAAACCATGATCCACCATGGGATCAACTCCATGACTCACAGGTGCAACTAGAACACAATTCACACACAGTCAAATAAATTAATATTTTATTCGGATAAATAATACCAGTACCCGGGGGGTCTAACACAAACGTTAACCAAAAGAGTCAAATAATATACTGAATCGAAGCTTGAGTGACGAGGATCACAAATCCGGTCTTACTTCCCGGAGATCGGACCGGTGGTGGCCGGAATCTCGTCGGAAAGCTTTCGGGATTCAACTCTTCGATTCTCTCAATCCATCACGAATTGGCGGAAAAGGATTCCGGATTTGGATTCAGGAGGTTGGAAATAGTGGACAAGGACCGGCGGTCCAACTGGGTACTAGCCGGAACTGTAACTTCCGGCGAGCTGCCGCGGTCACTGGCAACCATCACCGGCGGCGGTGCATGCGGTGGCCGTTGGCTGAGATTTTGGGTGG
This sequence comes from Ziziphus jujuba, assembly GCF_031755915.1. Taxonomy (NCBI): domain Eukaryota; kingdom Viridiplantae; phylum Streptophyta; class Magnoliopsida; order Rosales; family Rhamnaceae; genus Ziziphus; species Ziziphus jujuba. The sequence goes on from NC_083386.1 coordinate 12,559,724, forward strand.
TTTTGTAGATCAAGGGGAGAGGATTCCAACGGGACCAGCGGTGAGGCAAACGGAGGCCGGACGGCGGAGAAATCGGGGTTTGAAGATTTTCGCCCTCTCACCGGAAAACGCTCCGATCCCGGCGTGTCCGAAGTCCGGTGGCCGTGAAATTTGGTGGGTAGGCCGGACTTGAGGAGGTGGTGAGGGGTGGCTGGCGCATGTGGTCGGAAAACGGCCGGAAAGGTGTCAAACAGTGGTGGATGGCGGTGGAGGGGAAAATCGCCGCCGAGCTTCGTCGGCTCGATCTAGGGGCGTCCGTCGGCCGGCGGTCGTGAGATTTTGGGGTTTGGTCAGAAATGGGGAGCGGCTTCCATCTAGCCGGTGCGTGTAACGAGAATCGGCCAGTAAATTTGTCGGAATCCGGCGGCCGGTCGATTTCTCTCTCTCTCTCTCTCTCCTCTCTCTCTTTCTCTCTCTTCCCCGAGACTTTTGTCAAATAAAAGCCACCATGGTGACACTGTTCATCCATGTGGACCAATAAGGTGATGACACATGGCGTTACTGTGCACTTAAGCCAGATATAATAAAATATTACGGTATCCGACGAACTTCAAACGTCCATAACTTTTTAACCAAATGTCCAATTTAAGCGTGCCGCTAGTCTATGAACTCACATCGACGAGTACTTTACAACCATACAAGAGTCAAAACAAAATTACACAACAAGAAAAAGTCAACTCCGGCACCTTTTGGACTGTTTGCACCTCGACTTGTTTTGCTCATAACTTTCAAACCGTAGCTCCATTTTCAACGTGCTACTAGCCTACGAACTCGTGCCAACGTGTACTTCGTAACGGTGCCTCAGTTAACCTAGAATTCCAATCGGGTCAAAAAGTCAACTTTTGACCCCTTCGATCAACGATCAAAGTCAAAGTCAACGGTCAACCTCGGTCACCCTCCGTCAACGTGCAAAAATTCTGACATGGTTCGGGACGGGGTGTTACATTTTATACTTTGGTCGACACCACCAACTTAGTCCACTCACTCCTCAGGCTAGTAGACTTAGGTGCTTCTCATTATGTAGCCATGGACCTTAAAACTTGTCCACTCATTGTAAATATGATGGACCCAGTGAAATTGTAAGTAGGAATGTAATAAGCTCTAAATTACACACACTGACTTTACTACACTCACTAATGGTTCTAATTTTTTTTTTCATTAACTAATGTTTATGTGTCCCTAAAATGAATAATTGTTTACTCTAAATTTCAAAGTTATGTCAATCTAACTTACAAGTTGTCAATCTAGCTTAAAAGTAAGTCTAGAGCATGAGCTATTTCTATTGAATTCTTGCTTTATTGTTCCTTTATGAAGGATCTTCGAACAGGTTTGGCACTTCTCAAAGGTCCACTTAGTGAAGGTGTTTGTGAATGTCCAATTAACAACGTCTCTTCTCACCAATTTTTCTTAATCTATCTCCAACAGGTTCCCCCTAAAAGATTTAGGTAAGTTGAATTATTTTCTTGAAGTTGAAGTACTCTCCACTAGTTCAGGATTTTTTTTCTTTATTTTCTTGAAGTTGAAGTACTTTCCACTAGTTCAGGATTTTTTTTCTTTTAGAGGAAATTGATAGAGTCGGTATGAGTGATAGCAAAGAAGTCTCCACCTATATGGCAACCTCCTATTCGCTGCTCATAACTGATCAAATGCCACTATCTTCTCCAACTTAATATCGACAAACCGTGGGATGCCTTCAATGTCTCTCCCTCATAAGGCCTAACATCTCCTTTCTAGTGAATAAACTTTCTCAGTTTATGCAGAATCCCTTAGATGTACATTAACTAATAGCTAAAAGACTTCTCCACTACTTGAAAGGAACATTGTCCTAGGGGCTTCTACTTGAGCATCACTCTGTTCTGGCTCTCTATGCGTACTTAGATGGTGACTGGTAGGTAACAAAAAGGATTCCATTTCCACCATTGCTTATGTTATGTTTTCCTGATAGCAACCCATTTTCTTGCATGTCAAGAAAACAAAAACTAGTTTCACAATCATCAATGGAAGCTAAATAACCTAGCTGACTTTATACAGGGAGTAATCCATTCTCAAAAGGACTTGTCAATATCTGAAGATACAAAATCTGTTTTAAGCATCCAAGTTGTGGAAGCCGTTACGGACCCAAGTAGTTGTTTTAGTGCAAATATGGACTCTGAGTAGCCACGAATGGATCCAATACTTATTAATTCAATGGATATCACCAAGAGGCCATGGAATCAAGACAAGATAGAATCAAAAGCACTTAAAATCAGCTTGTACCGACAGCATCTCAATTTTGCCAAAATGTGTTGTTTAGCCTCTGCTTTGACTTTTCTTCTTTTTCAAGCAAGCTTGATTTATTCCAATCAAGGAACAACATGTGGGAATCATAATTAATCTTATTTGGCATCCTATATGGCATATAGGAGCTGATTTGGAGCCTCTACAAGCTGCAAATTGGTCAAAGATACCTTTATAATCAAGCTAGTTAACTAGTTTTCTAATTTGATTTTGATTTTTTGTTTTAGGAAACTAGCTTTTATTTATTTATTTTTCTGGACAAAATAACTTAGGAAAGTTATTATTTTATTATTTCCTTTGTAAATTAATTAATTCCTCATTCAAAATAAAGGAACTCGTTAATCAAACTTAGATTAGGGAAGGAATGGAAATTCGACCACATTAGGAATCTAGTATGCATGGTCGGTTTTGTCCCAGCTTTTTAGGGTTTTATTTTTTTGAGACTTTAGGCTATTTAAGGGCTTATTTTTTAGGAAGAACACATGTTTAATAATATTCAGAAAATTAATTTGTGAGATAGAATTCTCTTTGTTCTTTTTGAACACCTAAAACATCATTAGAGAGTGAATGTTTTAGTTTTGACTTATCAATAGGAAATCCATCACCTATTGTGGCGTCTTCATTATACCAAGGTTTCTAATCATAGGCTGGTTAGAGGTTAAGGTTTACGCATAAGAACTTGAACTTAATTGAGATCCGGGCTAATATAATATGGGTTTAGGTGTGAGTCGATCTAGGTTCGTATCATTTGGTATTAGAGCCAAGATTTTGTTCAGGTTTGATCTATGTTATTTGTTTTGTTTTGTTTTGCGTTGAGCTGCATTTTTAGCATTAGGTTAATGTTGCTTCTATCATCATCCACGTTCTGCATATTAAAAAAACTCATTCCTGGATAAATTAGGTTTTCCTAGTTTTACCGCATTTTTTTGTTTCCTAGTTTGTTGGTTGTTCTTCATCCTTGTTCTTAGTAATTTAGTTTATTGTTGATTTTTCTTTGCTGTTTTTTCTTAAATATTTGCATTCATATATTCAAAAAAAAAAAAAAAGTGAGTTCGCGGCAACAAATACAAAATTCATAAATTTTGCAAACTTTGTATTGAATGGTCTCCGGTTTGGTAGTTATTTGGTGTAGGAATTGCAATTTAGTTGTGAATTATTGCTACTGCAGTTGAGATTATATTTTTTGATTAAAAATAATAATAATAAGAAGAAAAAAGCCAAATAAAAGAAAAGAAAAAAAAAGGGGGCCGATTTTGTTGAATTTGGTGTTGAAATTTGTTTTCTGGAAATTTCTTTAAACTGCTGAGTTGTTGAGTATTTATTCAATATTTGGAATTGCTGGAGATTTATTTTTGCTGCTGGATATATAAATTTTGGATGCTAAATTAATTGGATTAAAAATTAATTTAAGGATTTGATACAAAAACTTGAATTACAAAGAACAACAACCAACAACTATTTTATATTTTTGTTCAAATTGATTCTTGTTCATGTTTGAATTCTTTCTCAATATTTTATCCTTAAATTATTGTTTCATTCATATTCTGGACAGCTTATATTTCATTCCAAAAATTTTCTTGTTGATTTACCTTGTTTTGCTTAAAAAAGCCGTGAACTAGGTTTTATTAATTCACTAGGCATTGCTTGCTTTTTGCTGCTGTTTTATTGATAAGTTTAATTCAAACATACTTGTGATCTAATTTCTATTTAGTGGGTGTTTTAATTAGAACTTTGAGATAATTCTTTAAGTGGAAAAAGACAAGAGTGCGTGAGCTTAAAAGAGGGTTAAAAGATGAAATTAGTGTGCAAAACACGAGTGTTTAGACTTTATTTGAGTGAAACACGTAAAGGAGTGATTTCGGTGAGGTTCTATTTTATTTTTATGTTATTCATACTAATGTGGAAGATTCAAGGGTGAGAAGAGGAGATCCACCAATAAGAATTAATGAAGAAGAATCTGTAGGATTCAAAGGTGATTCCCAAGCTACAGGGATGAGAGATGAGCACACGGACATGATGGCGGTCTTGGAGCAATTACAGTGGATGAATGCTCACTTTGATCATGTAGATCAAAGGATGGACAGGTTAGACACATCACAAGGTAGGCCGAATCCAAGGTTTGATGCTCATGGAGGCCGAGGGCGACTTAGAGAAGAATTTGGGGAAGGCAATTTTGGAGATGACTTGGATGAGGGGTTTGATGAAATTTTTGAACCCCAAGGAAGGCCAATGCATGGGAGACTAGTAAGGAATGAGGATGATAATCTTGGGAATATTAAGGTCAACATACCACCTTTCATGGGAAAAAGTGACCCGGAGGCTTACTTGGAATGGGAAGAGCGTATGGATATGATCTTTGATTGTCACAACTATTCGGAGGCTAAGAAAGTTAAATTGGCAGCAATGGAATTTGGACATGATGCACTCCAGTGGTGGACAAATGACCAAATACCCAAAGGAGAGTATGTGATGAATTGATTACTACTTGGCAACAAATGAAAGGAGCCATGAGGAAGCGATTTATACCATTACCATAGGTTGTTGCATCAAAGACTCCAATCATTGTAACAAGGTAGTAGGTCCATGGAGGATTATTACAAGGAGATGGAGATGCTCATAATGAGATTAAGCATGAATGAGGATAGAGAAGCAACCATGACACGGTTTCTAGGTGGATTGAATCGTGAGATAGCTAACCAATTGGAATTGCAACAATATGTGGAATTCGAAGAGATGTTGCATGTGGCTATCAAACATGAGAATCAATTTAAGAGGAGGGGCATAAGTACACGGTTTGGAGGAGTTTCAAGTAGCGGAAGGTCAAATCCAAGTGCTTGGAGAAGTAATCCCACCTTTGAAGCAAGACAAAAGCCGAAACTTGGAGAAGAAAGCACCAATCAGCCAAAAAAGGAGCCCAAAGCTGAATTTATCCAAGCACACGAAATTGAAGGTAAATCTAATCCTAAACCTTCTAGAACTCATGAAATTGTGTGTTTTAAGTGCCAGGGATGAGGACACATTACCAATCAATGCCCGAATAGAAGAATCCTGGTGCTGAAAGATAATGGTAAGTTAGAGTCCGAAAGTGAAGAAAGTGATGCTGAAATCGAATTTGTTAAAGATGAAGTTGGAGATGAAGGGCATGATGAATTTGAAACACTCAAAGCATCTAGGGCTGAATTGATTTTGGTAGCAAGGAGGGTTCTAATCGTGTACAAAGATAATGACCAAATTCAAAGAGTGAATATCTTCCACACCCGATATGAAATCCAAGGTAAGATTTGTAATATGATAATTAATAGTGGAAGTTGTGCAAATGTAATTAGTAATGTTGTGGTGGAAAAATTAGGCTTAGCAACAATTAAACATCTAGAACCATATAGATTACAATGGCTTAATGATAGTGGTGAAATGAAAGTAAACAAACAAGCCAAAGTAAAATTCAGCATTGATAAATATGTGGATGTTGTTCTATGTGATGTTGTACCTATGTATACCCAACATATTTTATTAGGTAGACCATGGCAATTTGATAAGGATACTATACATTATGTTTGAGAGAATGCTACTGTTTTTAGATTTAAAGGTAAAAAGGTCAAGTTGGAACCATTGACTCTTAAAGAGGTATTTAGAGATCAACTTCAAATACAACAAAGGAGGAAGGTCGAAAAGCTCAAGGAAAGAACTGGCATGGCACCCATGGCAACAACATCAATCCAAGGAGTCCAAGCCATGCAAGACGAACCAGGTAAGGTTTCTAGAACCCAAATTGAGTGGAAAAATCAAGGCCAATATGAGAGTGAGAAAAAAATTAAAAAGGCTGAGAGATATGGTGAGAAACTCGAGAGTGAACGAAAAAGTATGGTGACCGAGAGAGAGAAAGGAAAAGAAAGGAAAGAGAGGAAAAATAAAAATTTTTATTTTAGCTTTGGTGATGTTAATAAAGCAATCTTGAATAAGAACTTTATCTGCATTGTTAAGAGTTTTACTTATTGGAAATTTGAAATTTTGGGACAGATTATTTGTTAACTTTAAAAAGTGTAACTTTTGTAAAGATAAATTGGTATTTCTAGGATTTTTTGTGATAGTTTTTGATCAAGGAGATTGTGTTTGGTTACATTTAAAGGAGAGGTTTCTCGAGCAAAGAAAGTTTAAGCTTATGCCGCGTGGAGATGGACCCTTTCAAGTTTTGGAGTAGATTAATAATAATACTTACAAACTTGAATTACTAGGTGAGTATAATGTTAGTGCTACATTTAATGTTGCTGACTTATCTCTTTTTGCTGCAGCAGATGATTTTGATTTGAGGGCAAATCCTTTTCAAGAGGAAATGAATGATGAGAATCCGGCCAAACCCGCACAACCGACAACCCGTTGAGGTGCTGATCTGATACGGATGAAGATCGAGCCAATCACTAGAGCTCAAGCCATTCTCAAAAGGGCTTGTCAATACCCAAAGATACAAAGCTTGATTTAAGCATCAAGTGGTAGAAACCGTTACGGACCCGGATAGTAATTTTAGTGCAAATATGGACTATGGGCAACCACGAATGGATCCAACACTTCTTGGATTCAATGGATATCAGCAAGAAGCCATGGAATCATGATAAGGCAAAATCAAAAGACCTAAAATCAGCTTGTACCGACAGCATCTCAATTTGGTCGAAAATATGCTGCTTAGCCGCTGGCCTTAACTTTCCTTCTTGTTCAACCAAGTTTGAGTTATTCCAATCAAAAGGCAACGCGTGGGAATCATTGTTAATCTTATTTGGCATCCTACATGGCATATGAGAGTTGTTTTGGAGCCTCTACAAGCTGAAAATTGATCAAAGATACCTTGTAATCAAACTACTCAACTAGTTTCCTAATTTGATTTTAACTTTTTATTTTAGAAAATTAGCTTTCATTTATTTATTTTGCTGGACAAAATAACTTAGGAAAGTTATTATTTTATTATCTCCTTTGTAAATTAATTAATTCCTAATTCAAAATAAAGGAATTAATTAATTAAAATTAAATTAGAAAAGGAATGGAAATTCGGCTACATTAGGAATATAGCATGCATGGCCAGTTTTGTCCTAGCTTTTTAGGGTTTTATTGTTTTGTGACTTTAGCCTATTTGAGTGCTTATTTTTTAGGAAGAACACACCTTTAATAATATTCAGAAAATTAATTTGTGAATAGAATTCTGTTTGTTCTTTTTGAACACCGAAAATACTATTAGAAATTAAGTTAGAGTTAGTGTTTTAGTTTTGACTTATTAATGGAAAATCCATCATCTATTGTGGCGTCTTCATTATACCAAGGTTTCTAATCACAGGTTGGTTAGGAATGAAGGTTTTCCCATAAGAACTTGAACTTAATTGAGATCCGGACTAATATAATACGGGTTTAGACACGAGTCGACCTAGATTCGTATCAATTGGTGTGCTTCAAAGACCAATCATTTTGAGAAGACATGATAAACCATTGTCATCTTACCACTGAAACAACATGGTTGTAATACTTATCTTAGTTAGAGTAGTTATTTTATGTAGTTATCCTTGTAACAGCTACTTTATAAATCTTTATAACATTTTATGATCAATACAATTAAGCTTGTTCTCAAAGGTATTTACATTTACATAGGACTTATAGATCTTATAAGATGTATGGGTCCGATACGAATTTACCTTATATGGCTTGTTTTCCAAGTGGAATTTATAATTAATATGAAACAAGCAACCAGACTACATTAGTTTATATGTATGATTGAAATTTAGAAAGTCCAATCGGCATATTCTAATAGATAGATTCAGTTGGCACATGGGCACTTTAATTGGGCTTGAACACTATTGTATCCTTTTCTTTGGTTATCTCATGTAAACCTCATCTTTCCGTTTAGACCATCAAAATTTTCCATTCGGACTATCCAAATCTTCCTTCTGGAATGCCTAAATCTTCTTTTCAAACTATTTTATATAGGTTTCATAAGGATGGTTTGTTTAACCAACTTTAGATTCTATAACCGACCTTATAAATCCTTATCGCCATGACCTTAATTGACGAGAATTTAATTGTTTGACTAGAATGTTTTTGCTTTAAATAGGATGGCTAGACACTTCACTCTTCACTTGGTTCCTTATGTCCCGATAGGAACTTCCTAGGTGATAAAAATACCCATACACTTGGGATTAACCAGTGATTATTCTGAACGATTAATTAGATTTTTTTACACTTGATTGATATTTTTTTTTCCCCCATAAGGCAACCAATATGGATGATATAGTTAATGATTTCTTTATCATAAAGTTGTAACAATGTATTTACCATATCAAAATTAATACATTGTTTTTAGGATAAATATCATTTTGATCCCCACTATTTTGAAATTTTTTTTTGTTTTTTTAATTTTTTTTTTTTGGGTGTAAAAGTGCATTTCTATTTTGAAAATTTTCATCATATTGCCTTCATGTTTTATATTTATTTCACTTTAGCCCCTTTTGATAGTCAAATTATAGTCAACTAATATATTTTAATGTAAAAGACATTTTTTATCCCTTCTTTATTCAAATATACAAAAAACAAAAAAGAAAAAAAAATTACAATGACCAATCACCATAATTTTTCAGCTATTAACTGCCTAATATTTCTTACAACATTTATGTTTAAAAGAATTAAAAATGAAATTAAAATTATTAAAACAATATATAATAATAGAGTAATAATTGTATTATTTGTGTTATATAATTAAATAGAAAAAAGGTTAAAACCATCATTTTAAGTTAAAAACAGTAGTTGACTGCTTGTTTGACTATTAGAGAAGCTAAAGAGGAACAAAAAATAATGAAATATGATATGGTTAAAATAAAACGTAAAAGTGAAATGTAAGAATATTCTTTAAAGAATTTAACTATTTGCTATTATTGGTGATAAACAACTGTAGAATCTATTTACCAAAAAAAAAAAAAAAAACTGTAGAATCTATGCCAAGAGGATAAATAATGAGTGGAGACATTTAACTATATGCATTAATTATTTATAATAAAAATTTAAGATCGAAAAGCCAATCCTCTTAAAATATGTAATTAAGTTGCTACATGGTATATGTGTTTCACAAGTGCTCCATCACCACCGATACTAACAAATAGTATTTTATTTTGTTAAAAAATAAAAATAAAGAGGGCAAAGTGGTATTTACCCTATATTATATGCTTAAATAAATGCATGGTAATAATTTGCGCATCAGAGTATGGATCAAATTTCCTCTGCTTCCAAGAGTACAGTTCCCGCCCCTTACAAATTAATAAGACCACACATATGGAACCTACATGAATCCCCCGATTTTTTGAGAGGCTAGAGTCGCACTGCCAAATGTAGGGTAAATTTTTTCTAGAGCATGGTATACTACCAATTGAAATTAAGGTCCCGTGCCAATCGCGACCACCCATCACGTGTGTGATAAATTAGAAAAAAAAAAAAGGAAAATGATTAAATATTAATAATATCCATATTTAAATATACTAAGATCTATATGTATTTTTTTTTTTTTTTTTTGTATCAATTTGTAGTAGTTGGTGATTTGGTAATGCTCAAATTATCAAACATCTAATTGGCATAAAACCTTCACATAAGTTTGCATGCAATATCCTCCAGAGCCTCAAGCACATTGTATCAAAATTAACTCCGATGTCGCGGTCAAAGAAGAAACCAGCTTCATAGGAGTCGTAGCCAGAGACCACTCGGGCAAGGTTCTAGAATTAAAAGCAGCTCAACTTCACACCGATATTCCGGAGTTAGCAGAAGGTTACGACGTTCTGCAGGGTTTAGTCTTGGCAAAGGAGAAAGGTTGGAAGAAGATTTGGCTTGAATCTGATTCGAGGAATGTAATTTTTCAGCTGGAAAATCATGACTCTACTTCAGCTCACTGGCTATCGGAAGGGGTCTTTGCAGACATCCAGAGTTTAAGAAATGATTTCCAGGAAGTCCAGTTTACTTGGGTCTCTAGAGAAGAAAACTTTCTCGCTCATTTTGTTAGCCAATGGTGTCTTAAAAATAACTTTGTTGGGTCAATTCCCATTGATTCCCTTGCAGGAATGTTTCCTATTTTTGTTGCCTAGGAGGTTGGAGTTTCAGCCAACTCCCTTTTGTAGGCTTGTTTGCCTTTGGGTGTTTTGGGTTGTTCTACAACCATTTTATTCAAGCCAGACAAAAAAAAAAAAAAAAAAAAAAGTTTACATGCAATATCCTTATTGAGATAGCCAAATAATAAAAATCAGTGTTTCCTCTTAGATAGTGTAACAGCCCAGACCACCCGCATCAGGATATTGTCCTCTTTGGCCCAGGGTTCACACCCTCTCTCCCCCCTGGCCTCAAGGTTTTGCTCACAAAACGCGTCCTGAAGGGAGAGGTATCCACAGCCTTATAAAGACCGCTTCGTGCCCCTCTCCAACCGATGTGGGATGTTACAATCCTCCCCTCTTGGGGCCCAGCGTCCTCGCTGGCACACCGATCCGGGTACTGGCTCTGATACCACTGTAACAGCCCAGACCACCCGCATCAGGATATTGTCCTCTTTGGCCCAGGGTTCACACCCTCTCTCCCCCCTGGCCTCAAGGTTTTGCTCACAAAACGCGTCCTGAAGGGAGAGGTATCCACAGCCTTATAAAGACCGCTTCGTGCCCCTCTCCAACCGATGTGGGATGTTACAATCTGTAACACCCCGTCCCAAATCGCACCGGAATCCGTGCATGTTGACCGAGGTTGACCGTTGACCGTTGACCAAGGGGGTCAAAAGTTGACTTTTTGACTCGGTGAGAATTTTGAGTTGACTAGGGTACCGTGGCGAAGTGCACGATGCCACGAGTTCGTAGACTGGTAGCACGTCGAAAACGGAGCTACGGTTTGAAAGTTATGAGCAAAACAAGTTGAGGTCCAAACTGTCCAAGGGGTGCCGGAGTTGACTTTTTATTCATGCAAGGTTGAGTGTTGACTCATGCATGGTTGTGAAGTGCTCGTCGATACGAGTCCGTAGACTAGCGGCACGTCCGATTTGGACATGTGGTTTGAAAGTTATGGACCTGTAAAGTTTTTCAAATATTGTATTATTTTAATATTATTTTTACACGCATAACGAGGTGCCACGTGTGACTCAACGAAGGTGGCCATGTGTCAACATGGTAAAATGACACATGTCAACCATGTGTAAAAAAAAAAAAAAAAAAAAAAAAATCAAATTATTTTATTATTATTTTAAATAATAATATTATTATTAATATTATTTAATTATTTCTTTTTTTTTATTTTTTATTTCTTTTTCCTTTTCCTTTTTCTTTTTCTTTTCCTTTTTCTTTTCTTTTTCTTTTTCTTTTTCTTTTTCTTTCCCCACGTGGGAAAACACCATTCTTTCTTTTTCTTTTTCTTTTTCTTTTTCTTTTCTTTTTTCCCTTCTTCTTCCCCGAAATACACACACACACGCAGCTTTTCTTTCTTCTCTCCCGACCGTCCCTCTCTCTCTCCTGTGTTTCAAATTCCGGCCACTCATAGCCCTCACGCGCCAGCCACCAAGGAAGCCCGCCACCTCGCGAGCTCGGCCGCCAAGTTTCACGGCCAGCTGCCGCCGGACGCGCGCCGATCGGGCCGGAGAAGCCGCCGGCCGGCCAAGTTTCTCTCTCCTCTTTTCTTGTGTTTTCCGGCCAGCCCACTCCCAATTGAGCCTCCTATCCCCCTATTTTGGGTCCTCTGAATCCAAAAATGGCCTCCAATCCCAGAAATTCGAAGCGGTTTGCGAGATATGGGGAAGTGAACACCGGCCGAAACTTTCCGACCAAATTCCGGCCACCTCCGGCGGAATTGAGGTCGACGGAGACCGGATTGGTGATCCTCGTCCCACAAGCTTCGATTCGGTATATCATTCGACCATTTTGGTTAAAGTTTGTGTTTGAGCCCCCGGGTACCGGGTATTATTTACCCGAATAAAATATTAATTTATTTGACTGTCTGTGAATTTTGTTCTAGGAGCACCGGTGAGTCGTAGAATTGATCCCGTAGTGGATCATGGGTTAATTGCGTGCTCCAGGTGAGTGACCCACCTTCAAATTAATTTTGGGAATTTAATTGGTGAATATATAATGTGTGATTTAAATATTTGGAATTTAATTTCTATGTGCCAAATATTTATTTGAATTATTGTGGAATTATTTGTGAATTTATCGGATTTAAGAAAATGTGTATTTCACCAATTTATGCCATGTGGAATTATTTTATGGTTTTGAGGATTTTGAAATTGGTGTGGTTTTAATGGTAAATTGGGCACGATTCGATTTTCAAATATTTCAAGGAAAATATTTGGTTATGTTGGTGATTTCAATTTTTATGAAATATGCCCATAAAATATTATGGGATTTGATTATGATATTTCGAGAAATTATTTATGCTTGGAAAAAATGTGGATATTTGAATTGATGGATTTGGGAGTTGGTGGATTTGAAAATCATGGGATTTATGGTATTAATTATAAGGAAATTGTGGAGAATTTCCCGGTTCAAGCGGATGGATTATGCCCGCTATGTTTATGAAAAATGTGAAATTTGTTTTATAATTTAAATTGTGGATTTTATGATTTTTAGATGCACCGTGCACGTACTGGTGTTCTGATTATGTGATATGGTATATGTGATATGGATATTGTGCACACGGATATGATTAGCGCGCAGGTGGGTGTGAGTAGCACGCAGGTGATATTATGAGGGTGTCCTGTGGATGCCATCGGAGAGGGTGGCCACCCCCCATTGGCCGGGACACCAGGTTAGCAGCGGCGCAGTGGGACGCCACGCGACCGTATGCCGGTTTCTTTCTATAACCTCCTGTCTGGCGGTACCTTGGGACGCTGGGTACTGTTGGCGCCACTGGTATATAGTGGGTGCATCAAATAATTTTCAGAACTGTGTTTTAAAAATAAAATGTTTGGAAACTGAATTGGAATTAAAAATATAATTGTTACCGCTTCTGGTATTTAATTGATGTCTTGGTTTTCGGGAAATATGAATAAAGGGTTTTGTGAAAATGTTTTAAAAGGGGAACCTTTCCAACTGAGAGAATTGTAAGGGTTTTGAGAGACATTATTATTTCCAAATAATTATTATTTATATACCTATTACCGTGGTATGATAGTGTAGAGTAGTAGGGTCGCTCACTGAGATGATTAGCATCTCACACTCTTAAATTCCGTTCCTCTAGGTACCAGGTTGTCGGCGTTCACTCGGAGCGGACTTGATCTTCATCGCTGTTTTACTTCGTGAAGTACCCTGTTCTTCTTTATTGCGGTTGTACTATTTCTTTCATTCTTGTTGTATTTATTTTGCACTGGATTACTGTATTTATATTGAAGTGCTGGAATTTGTGGAAACAATTTGTAGTCTGTGGGAGGAATAAGGGGATGTTGTTAGAAGTGTGTTTTCAGTGCAGGTAATTTGTGGTAAGTAAATCCCTTAGGGGAGGCTCTGCCGGATTTTCCGTTGGAGGGTTCGGTAGAGTTTCCCTGGGATCAGGGCTGTCTAGGGTTCCGGGGAAGGAATTCTGGACGGGTCCTGACAGATAGTGACCCAAATTTAAATTCTCCCATTTTTAATATTAGGAAAAAGAAAGAAAAAAAATATATATATATATAATGCAAGCTACATGAAATTCTTTTGCCCCATTGTTTTCATTTCTTATGCCATCAATATTAATATCACCAAATGCTTTCAGAAAATTCGATAGACATCAACGAAAATACAAGACCATGGCTTAATCACTCTCAACATCTAGAATATAATTAAAAAAAAAAACCATTTAAAAAACGAATAGTATTAGAGTTAATAAAATATTGATTAGCTTTATTTAGTAAATGATATGATAATGATTGAATAATATGTAATTCATTTTTGTTTTTATTTATTTATTAATTTAAAGGTTCATTTATCAATATTTATCATATATAAATATATATATATATATATATATATATATTTGAAAAAAAATTATATGAATATATTAACATGTATCATTTGGTAAATATTTTTGCCAATATTTGAATATATAGGATTGCTGCTAAAAAAAATTCAAAACTAAACTACAACAACCCCTAAACCTCACCTTAATTAGCACAAAACCAAATTATATATCCCATAATTACCATTCACCGCTTGGTGAAAAAAAATCATATGGTCTCGCAAGACCGCATATTTCTATATAGTCCTTGAACAACTTTTTAACATTGAAAAAAATAAATTGATGTGATTATAATAATTTAAATGATTTAATATTTTAAATATTTTATTATTATTTTTATCACGTATTAAATCTATAGCTATATATTAAAGCGGCAATGCCCAAGACTATTCCAATTTTTGGGTCCCCTTGGAAATACAGATGTGCCCTTTCTTTTTTTAAAAAATTTAATTGTTTTATTTTATCCATAACTACATATAAAAGGCGCAATGTCAAAAATTTGCACTACTTTCAGACTCCCTAAGAAAATATCTTTACACCATTCTCCTTTATGCTGTTTTTCTTCTTTACTTTGTTTTAGAGGGAAATAGAAGGTTAGACTCGGCACTTGAATTTTAAAAATGCACTTACATTTTTGCCCAAATATTTATTTCATTTGGGAATGACAAAATTGATAATTTCAGCCAAAGACAGAAAGATAAGACCAGGTTACAAAAGGAAGGCTGAACAAGGTATGGCTTCTGCTAAGATCGGTCCACCTGCCACCATGATGAGTTTTCAGAATCAGACTTGCACTTGCAGTATGGTTAGAATTTCTGATTTTTGGGTATGGCTATCAGAAGGCCATACTTGCTTATTTTTGTGGATTTTTCTGTCCTGTCAATGGTTTAGTTTGATTGTTTTGTTTTTTTTTTTTTTTTTTTTTTTTTTTTTTTTCTTCTAGGTGTTTTTTAAGTTTCTGGTAATTACTCTCTATTTCGTCTTCTACACACACACACACACACACATAATTGAAATTGATTGTTGTGCTCAACCATATTTGGTCGATTTCAGGAATAGTTATAATAAAATGACTGTAATGGGCATCGCATTACCACATATGTATAGGTATTCTTCCTTTTGATTTTTATTATTATAGTTATTATTTTTCGGAAAGTTTGTTATGACATTGATATTGCCCTGGAAAATATGATGGTTCTCAATTTGTTGATAACGTTAAGGAATACTTGTTATCTGTTGGGGAAGAGACACAAGGAATTGCAATGCTGTTATTCCGAGGTTTGTGCTTTTCTTTCTTTTTTGTTTTCTTGCTGAAAATAAAATATATATATATATATATATATATATGTTGGATTGATTTTGTGATCTTCATGTGTGAAGAGTATGGTGATGATAGTCGCATTCCTAACACGGTATTGAGAGGTGCAATTTTATTTATCCACTTGTTTGGTAGAATGTTGCATATATATATATATATATATATATATTGAGCATTTTGATTCTCTGATAATTGAAGTTTACTTCTGCTCAACTGCAAAAATTCAGCACAGCAAAAGAAGACCAATATAGAAGGGATATAACAATTAACAAGTAGGTTTTAAAATGGGATTTGAGTTGGCGAAACAGGACAACTGAAAATCACTTCCAAATGCTAAACAAAAGATGATGACCATTGCTTTTTGCATTAATCATAGTCCTCAAAAAATCAACCAAGAAGCATCTTTACAACTTTTCAACTAAATGTACCAAAAAGGGTATATTTGTTATGTCGAAGTTATTGATTTTTCCGTACTTTGGGTTAATTTCTTCTTGGTTGAAACCCATGATTTTCAATATTAATTTGTATAGGACTGAATTTTGATGAGAAACTATTTCTATTAGATCTGAAAAAGAAAGTTTAACTATTTTTGAAAACTCCCATATCCTTCATTTTCAGAGTCTTTTAGTTTGGTTATTGGGAATAACCGTTCTTTTTTATTAGAAAAGTAATTATATGAACTTTGTAATCATCATGTGGACTGTCATTAGTCTTATATTGTATTGGGTTTATTACAGGGGAAAGGGCCCTGCATCTGTTGCCGATGCCTGCTAAGTTTGCCAAGGGGCTATGTCAGGACCCGTCCAGAATTCCTTCCTCGGAACCCTAGACAAGCCATGATCCCAGGGAAATACCACCAAACCTTCCAACGGAAAATCCGACAGCACCTCCCCTAAGGGTAGGACTAACCAAAAATTACCTGCACTGAAAACACACTTCAAACATTCATCCCCTTATTCCTCCCACATTACTACAATTTGTTTCCACAAATTTACAGCACTTCAAAAGATAACAGCAACTCAGTGCAATAAATAAAAACTACACGTCCAATACAGTATACAGAGCATTATACAGATACATGTGGAATTTATACAATGATAGATAAGAAGTAACACAAGGTCGAGAGGAAAAAGGGAAGAAAAACTTCTTGAACCTTCGGCAACGAACTGAGACGTTTGGCTCGCCCCAGACAATCAACGTCTCCAACCTGAACCTAGGGGAACGGAATTTAAGAGTGTGAGATGCTAATCATCTCAGTGAGTGACCCTATCTACCATACACCTTTAATATTAATAATATAAAAATAAAGGAATTTAATTAATCCATACCGAACAATTAAATAAATAAATAAATAAATAAACATTTGAAGTAATACTTTCTCTCAAAACTCTCACTATTCACTCCGTTGGAAATGTTCCTCTTTTAAAACAATTTCACAAAACCCGATATTCGTATTTCCCAAAAACCAAGGGATCAAATAATTTAACAAACAACAAATAAATAAATAAATAAATACCCCAAATATAAATAAACTGCAATAATTTATAATAAATAATTTTGTACTCTTTGGGGTTTGAAACTTTATTTGAAAATTACACTTGACAATTACACCTGACGCACCACACCATATACCAGTGATGCCTTCGATACTCAGCGTCCTGAGCACCGACTGGCGGCGTCCCGACAGTACCGCTGCTGAAACCATCATCCCGGCCAAGGAGGGGGGTGGGTGTGCGCAATAACAAACTTGCCTGCCCACGGTCCAATGGCAACTCAAGGGTGAAATAATAATACTTGCGCGCTGAACCACATATACATATACCAGAACACCAATACTGTGTGAATGCGTCTAAAATGATTATTAAACCAACCGTACCGTTTTCCAAAATTACCGTGGGAAATATACCAAATTTTCACACTTACCATCCCATATATTTTTATTTAACAAACCGGTACGAAAACTTCGATAACAAATAAAACCATACCTTTTCTCGTAATACGAAATTCATCAATTGAAATACCGCAGGCATAATTTATAAAATTAAACCACCAACTTAAACAAATATTTTCATAAAATATTTAACCCAATTATGCCCGAAAAATAATATAAAATCCAAACACAACGAATTACTGAAAATACTCGCTCATGTGTAATAAATACCATTTAATCACAATAAAATAATAATCGGGAATTTCTTAATGACCCCAAAAATTCCATTTAGCACCAACGGGTAAATATATATAAAATAATATTTTTCCCGATTATATTTAAAGTACACCACATGAGCATCAATTACAGATATCAATTTAATACCACATAAATACAATTAATTACCCCAAAAAAATTTTCAAAGGTGGGTCACTCACCTGGAGCACGCAATTAAACCATGATCCACCATGGGATCAATTCCACGACTCACCCGTGCTCCTAGAACACAATTCACACACAGTCATATAAATTAATATTTTAATCGGGTAAATAATACCCGGTACCCGGGGGGTCAAACACAAACGTTATCCAAAATTGACAAATTATATACCAAATCGAAGCTTGAGCGACGAGGATTACCAATCCGGTCTCCATCGACCCCAATTCCGACGGAGGTGGCCGGAATTTGGCCGGAAAGCTTCGGTCGGTTTTCAATTCCTCGTATCTCGCAAATCGACAGGAGTTGAGTTAATTGGAGCTCAGAATCGGAATCAGAGGGTCCAAATTAGTGGGAAAGGACCGGTTGCACGACCGGTGGCTGCCGGAAAATGGCCAAACCAGCGACACACCGGCTACCGGCGTTGGAGGCCAATCCCGGAGCGTCCGCTGGCCATTCGGCCTGAAATTTGGCTGCCGGTGTCGCCCAGTTGTGGGCTTTCACGTCGGCCGGCACATGAGTGGTTCCGGTGGCCGGAAAAAGTGTAGCAGGTAGAGAGAGAGAGAGACGGGCGGTGGGAAGGAAGAAAGAAAGAAAGGAAGAGGAAGAAGAAGAAAAGGAATCAGGCCCCTGGCCCTTTTTTTCCACGTGGGGAAAAGAAAAGAAAAAGAAAAAAAAGAAAAGGAAAAGGAAAAGAAAAAGAAAAAGAAAAAGGAAAATAAAAATAATGAAATAATTAAATAAAAAATATTATTATTTAAAATAATAATAAAAATAATTTGATATTACACATGGTTGACATGTGGTTTCTCAACATGGTGACACATGGTCACCTTCATTAAGTTACACGTGGCACATCGTTACGCGTTTAAAAATAATATTAAAATAATACAGTGTTTGAAAAACTCTACAAGTCCATAACTTTCAAACCACATGTCCAAATCGGACGTGCCACTAGTCTACAGACTCGTATCAACAAGCACTTCACAACCATGCATGAGTCAACGCTCAACTTTGCATGAACCAAAAGTCAACTCCGGCACCCCTTGGATAGTTTGGACCTCAACTTGTTTTGCTCATAACTTTCAAACCGTAGCTCCGTTTTCAACGTGCTACTAGTCTACGAACTCGTGCCAACGTGTACTTCGTAACGGTACCTCAGTCAACCTAGAATTCCAACCAGGTCAAAAAGTCAACTTTTGACCCCTTCGGTCAACGGTCAACGGTCAACAGTCAACCTCGATCAACGTGCAAAATTTCGGCATGGTTCGGGAAGGGGTGTTACAGGCTATTCAAGAATTAAGCATAGAAAGCTAGGTGAGTAATCCATTGCTTATTGTCACGACCTAACTTTTCCAACATTTCTGTACGGTACTTAACACCTCACTTGTTAAGTAATCTTTGCTCATAAGCTATCACAATGCGGAAGTTAAAGATAGTAAAGTAGGAAGTATGAGAGATTGAAAGAATGTGGAAAATACTTGTATTGCTCAAATATTTGGATATATTACAAATGAGAGTCCAATTCTTTATATAGAGGGCGTGGCACGTATCGCAAAAATATAATGTTCTAGATATGTACACAGGGCATACATCTAAATGGAATATTCTACTAGATATTTACAAAGATTATTCTAGAGAGATTCTTATCTACATTAATCC
Source organism: Ziziphus jujuba (assembly GCF_031755915.1). Taxonomy (NCBI): domain Eukaryota; kingdom Viridiplantae; phylum Streptophyta; class Magnoliopsida; order Rosales; family Rhamnaceae; genus Ziziphus; species Ziziphus jujuba. The sequence continues at coordinate 12,579,356 of NC_083386.1, forward strand.
AGGTTTCTCTTGAATCTTCTAGAATTTGCTGAGTTTCTCTTAAATTTTCATGAAGAGTGTAGAACATTCCGGCTAAACCTCAAGAATTTCACCCGTTTTGCACGAAACGTGACATTATCCTCATATTTATCTTTTTACTTGGGTGTGAAACATATTTCATAATATGTTGATATTGTTGTGAGAAGTTCATTCACCATGTCTTATTTTGTATCTTTTTTTTTTCTTTTTTCTTTTTCTTTGTATAATTTCTTCCTCCTCTTTTTCTGTTTTATTGTCATTTTATTTTCATTTCCTTTTCCTTCTAAGTGCTGTATATTAAGCAAGCATAAAGTTTGCTTGGTATTTATATCAACCAAAAAAAAAAAAAAATCTCTTGGTATTTTAAAATATTCTCTTGATTTTTTTGACCCCTTCTACGAAAGAACCTTGCATTTTTTAAATTAAATAAATTATTATTTTCAATATTATATGTGTTAATTAGATTTCAAAAATCTGTTACATGAAGAGGTGCTTTGATGAAGTATTTCTAAAATAAATTTGGAATTTTTGACACTACTCGTGAAGTAATGCAAGCTAGTACTTTTCATTTAAAATTATGCTTGAAGGAGAGGGGTTTAGACAATGATATGCTTGAGAAGAGGGGTTTAAATAATGAAGGGAAGGACTTATAAAATAGTTTAATTAAATTTAACTTTTGAAATTAGATTTGTCAAAATGAGGCTCAAAAATAGGGAATTAGATTTTTTTTTGTTATCGTAGAAACTCTAACAATAATTGTTAGATTATTATGTTCCGTTTTTTGATGTTTGGTTATTTGAACAGAATGAGAGAAGCTGATCAAGCAAAGGAACGAGACAACCGAGGGTTGTTCATCGCATCATCAAAAATGCATATTTTTAATTCATGTCAAATATTTTTTATATGAAACAAGCTAGATGTAAACCAAAAATTGGTATTATGTTCTGTGTTTCTTTGTTTGGTGAGGAAATAAAATGTTCTTGACCAAAAAACAGAAGCAGTACAATATTGTTTAAGTTGTCTAAATATTCATTTAGATATTATGTGAAGTTGCTAACTCATTTACCCATACTGTCATCTCGAAAAAAATCCATTCTATAGACATAAATTTTATTTGTATTCGTACAATGAATTCTCTCATATTATTAGAAAATCTCAAGTTTAATAATTGATTTATTTGTGAAAGAAAATAATAAAGTTGATTATGGAGTAATATATTGAATGCTTAAATTAGTATGTATTTTACAGCACAGAAAATAAAATAAATTTGCATTGAGAAGTCCGTTGTTGTAACAGATTACTTCTTTTATAAAATTGGAGAATGTTATGATATTAAGAATTTTTATGAAACTGATTTTTATTCTAATATTTGCTTTAAAAATTTTAAAATAAGGTTATTTCTAAATTGAAATATGTGATAAATAAATATTTAAATTTTATTTCTAAATTGAAATATGTGATAAACAAATATTTAAATTTTCAATTCAAGAAAGCTAATATTTGATTTTGAGTTTAAGAAAGCTATTTTCATTTTGTTGATAAAACGAATTAATTCTTTTTTTTTTTTTTCATACTAAGTTATGGAATTGTTTTTTTTTATTTTTTAAAACTGATATTTTACTTAAAAATTTATCATCTCGGATGGAAATAAAAATTTAGCTACGTAAACATAAAAATTTTTTATGAACAAATATTTTCACCTCATATCTATTATTCTTTAACGCAACTTTTAAACATTTAAATCTAATTATATCATGGTCACGTGCAGTGCACGTGGCTCATGCCTAGCATTTATATAAGAATCTTCTGTAAAAATGGCTAGTTTTTGTACACCTGATTTGATGTCGACAGCTTGCATTTCAGATCCCTTTTCACCACCAATTATTGATTTAGGGTCCTGACTTAAGCTGCCCAAAACACTTTATCCATACTTTTTCGTTTTTTTCTTTTTCTATTTGGTTAGATTATTCTGTATCATATGGACACGTATAATTCCCGTCCATATCATAGCACGATAAGAAGTCCCCTGTCATTCAATATGTTATCATTCTACATAGTCATTTCCACAAACACCAAGCGATCAATCATACCAACAAGGCAACCACTTTAAGCTTGCCAGTTCCATCCCCGAAATTCAATATGGAACATCAAGTCTCACATCGCCCTCCTCCTCGCGTTCTTGTTTTTCCACTCCCTGCACAAGGCCCTGTCAACTCCATGCTCAAGCTAGCAGAGCTTCTTGCCCTCGAAGGCCTTTATGTCACTTTCCTCAACACCCACTTCACCCACAATCGTCTTCTCCTTCACACCGACATGCAAGCTCGTTTCGAAACCTACCCCGGCTTCCTATTCAAGACCATCTCCGATGGCCTTCCAGACGATCACCCCCGCTCGGGTGACACAATAATGGAGGTTATTCACTCAATCAATAGCGAAAGCAAGTCAATTTTCAAACAGTTGCTGCTATCAAATGAATTGGGTACTTCAGAAGGTAACCCTTTAGTGAGTTGCATAATTGTGGATGGAATTTTTGGTGGTTTTACCACTGATATTGCCAATGAGCTTCACATTCCAATTATCCATTTTCGTACATTCGGAGCTTGCTGCATCTGGGTTAATATGAACATTCCTAATGTCATTGAAGCCGGAGAGCTTCCTGTTAGAGGTATCAATTTCTTCTTACGTAAATCTATATTCACGTGCGTAGTTTGCAATTAATTTGATGTTTTCTAATTAAAAATAAATTTAATACTCTAAGAATTAGTTCTATTCGGTTTCAAAATATTTTGATTGAATCGGAATTGTTAAGGTAATCCGTTCTAGTTGGGAAAGAGTCGAATTATACAGTTCGATACCAACAATACCCTTGGTTTTTTTATCCATGTTGTTCAAACTAGAAGGGAAAGAGATAAATGTTTGCTCTGCTTGTCGGAAGCCGTTTTGAAATATTTGATAAAGAATCGGAACATATGGGAGTCAAAGATTGGAGTCAGCTATTTTATTATTTTTCAACCTCTTTGGTACAATTGTTAACGAATATGCGTCACATCCAAAATTAAGTTAATCTCGATTTAGTATCATGTAGTTTGAAAGGACACTTTAGATCCTCAAGCTCCAATTATAGCATTTTGATTCAATCAGTATTTTTTACAAACAGCAGTATGGGTTAGAAAGTATTGAAATGAAAATTTATAGAAATAAAAAGCATAAATTGTAATATATTTAAACAATAAGGCCTAACTTCCAATAAATTAGAATAAATTATTGGTGTAGTGAAATGGAAAACAAATTAAAATTTGATGCCGAAATTAAAACATTTTAAAAGATATTAAATTTTAGATATCAAAATTTTAGTAAAAAAATTTAATTACTCTAAATTTATCTTTAAAATATTTTAAAATTAAGGGTTTAAGGTACAACATACTCTAAAATAAGAAGTACCAAATTGAAATTGAGCCCAACTTATTTGATGATATTTCTTTAACTAAATCATAATTTTCTTGTTAATGTTGTAAAACTTTTATGCAATACTGATCTTCTCTCCTATATTTTAAAGGGTATATATATATATATATATATATATATTAATATGAAGACTAATATGATTATAAAGCTTGAACTATGATATTTTTTTCATTTTAGGCTCAAACTAAAAGAATTTCCAACGTTATCTCTCAAACAATTGTTTTGGTATTATGTTAGCCTAATTATGCAATTTTCTCTAATGAGTTTGGCCAAATTAGTCATGCACTTTATAAAGATAAAATGAAGCACAAGAAAAATTTTTTGAAACAAAGTTCTGTGACAATATATGTTAATTTCATCAAATTCATCGGCGTGAAATGCTTAAAAATTGGACACAAGTAGTTGGAAAACAAGGAATCAATAGATTATGTGAGGAATTTCGTAGTTAACGGGGTATACTAAAAACGATGTACCATAGTTTGGGACCAAAAAAAAAAAAAAAAAACAATCATTCAAATCTAGTACCATCTTTCTATACATTGTGAGATACAGTAAAATAATTTTAATAACATTAAAACATACGAGTGTTCAAATAATTTTTTTGCATTATTTATTTGTTAACATTTCCTATTTTAATTAAATCTTAATTAATATGCATAATTAATATGTTGATGTTTCTTTAGTTATTACAAATAAAATGTTAAAATTTCAGGAGAAGAAGACATGGATAGACTAATAAAGAATGTGCCAGCCATGGAAAGCTTTCTACGGTTCCGAGACCTTCCAAGTTTCTGCCGAGCTAGTGACCTAACAGATCCAAATCTCCAAGTTTTTGTGCAACAGACACTCCATAGCCCAAGAGCCCAAGCAATCATCCTCAACACGTTTGAAGATCTAGAAGGACCAATACTCTCACGCATACGAACTCTATGTCCCAATATTTACTCCATTGGACCTCTCCACATGCAGCTTAAACGAAGACTCGCCAGCAAGGAATCCTCATTTCAATCTTTCAATAGTCTCTTTGAAGTAGACAGAAGCTGCATGACATGGCTTGATGCTCAGCCTCCAAAGACTGTAATCTACATCAGTTTTGGTAGCATTACTGTCATGAAAATAAATCAGCTTATTGAGTTTTGGTATGGTTTGGTGAATAGCAACATAAGGTTCTTGTGGGTTGCTCGCCTGGACTTGGTTGCCGGAGATGGCAACCATGCTCAAATCCCACCCGAACTCTTGGAAAAGACAAAGGATAGAGGGTTCATAGTAGGTTGGGCACCCCAAGAAGAGGTCCTTGCCCACCCAGCTGTAGGTGGGTTTTTGACACACAGTGGATGGAATTCAATTTTAGAGAGTATAGTTGCTGCGGTGCCTATGATATGCTGGCCTTACTTTGCTGATCAGCAGGTGAATAGTAGATTCGTGAGTGAGGTATGGAAGCTTGGGATGGACATGAAAGATGTATGTGATAGAAAAATTATAGAGAAAATGTTGAATGATCTGATGGTGGAAAGAAACGAGGAGTTTTCAAAAGCTGCAAACAAGATGGGTCGATTGGCAAGACAAAGTGTGCATAAAGGTGGATCATCCTACCATAATTTGGACCGCTTGATTGAGGATATAAGATTGACAAGCAGTGGAAGATTCGGTAGACAAGTTGATATTCAGATAAATAAATAATGATCAACTTGTTTGGCCATTTTCCGAGCATATACCCTTTTTATTGCTATCGCACTTAATATTAATTTTACAGATACTGTGGTGTTGATTATAGTATTGTGGAGATGAAAACCGGAATCCAACAAGTAGAATTGATAGGAACAATCTTTTTCTTCATTACTAAATTTGACAGGATTGTGACAAGCTAATAGTAGCATCCAACATTTATCAGCGCAACAGAATTATATATCTCAAACACAAAGAAAAGCTAAAGCAAAAAACAGAGGATTTACGAAGATATTGCCATACTAGAATGACGAAATATATGCAGCCAAACTCTCCAAATAGTTGTAAGAAGAGCCACCTTGCCTTGAGCAAGAATTTAGCTTCTCTTTCCAATACATTATTCGCTCCCTCATTTCCTGCCCTTCGTTCTCTACCATTACTCTTCTAATTTCTCTTTCTATCTCCTCTCTCTTTAGCCTCTTCTATAAGCTTACACCAACTTTCCAAATATGGCTAACATATCTCGAATTCACCATTTGATCGCCAATACAAGGAAAACATATCATTGGAACCCCTTCACACAAGCTCTCTAATGTGGAATTCCATCCACTATGAGTCCAAAATCCTCCAATCGCAGGGTGAGCCAACACTTCCTGTTGTGGTGCCCACTTTATAATTTTTCCTCTTCCTCCTACCATTTTCAGGAACCCTTTTGGCAATGGTTCAAGCCATTCTGAGTTGCATACCAACCCTGGTCGGACAACCCACAAGAAGGGTTGCTTACTATTGGCCAGACCCCAAGCTATCTCCAAGAATTCAGTTTCCGTAATTGTTGCTAAGCTCCCAAAACTCACATAAAGTACAGTATTGGTTGCTTGCTGGTTTAGCCAGGAGATGGAGCTCAGGTCTTGTGCCAGTAGTCTACTTGAAGATGCGGTAAAGAACTTGTGCAATGGTCCTACGGGAAATATGGGGATGCCTATCTCCTGCCGGAGTTTGTTCAATGAGGTTTCTTCAAGTTGTTCAAAGGTGTTCCAAATGATTCCCGCTGAGGCATTTGTTTCTCTCTCCACACTAGACATCAATCCATAAAAGTCCTCTGGATCATGCGTTTTGATCACGGGAAGATCTTTCACTCTAAGCGGTGGAAGCTCAGGTACAGGCTCTTCTAGTAGAGATTCTAACAAGTAAAATTAGAAATAATAAGCAATCTTTCAAGCACAAAAACAGAAACAAAACAAACAGAGGAGAGTCTGCAATGCACCTCGTTTGGGAAGGTAACCCTTTTCAAGCAGAAGCGGAATAGCAGCAAAACCAGCAAAGGAGGAGACACTGGAGGTCTTCAATACAAGCCGTGGGATATTAAGGCGATCTGCAACGCCTTGAGCAAAGTGCCAAATGGCATCAGTGATCAAGCAAGTAATGGATTCTCCATCAGAAATTTTGGAAGACAACAACTCGGATAACCAATCATGGAATGGTGTAAAGCAGTTAATGTTGAGGAGGGAAACGAGCACCATAGAATCTTGAGTGGATGCTTGGCTTCCTTTCAAACCGTCCGCAATTGCATGGAAGGTGAAGTTGGGGTGGTTTGCAGGGTTCGGAGAGTTGAACTGTGTGTGGACGATGGTGATGGAAAAGCCTTTGGAATAAAGTAGGTTTGCAAGCTGAAGCATGGGGTTCAGATGTCCTTGCAGTGGCAGTGGGAAGAGTATTATTTGCTGGCCTAGTCTTTGCTGCATGTTGTGGATCTCTATTTGATTCTTCAGTGAGTTTGATTTCCCAAGCTTGTTAGCAATTTGTCCTCTATTTCTTTATATAGACAAGCGGGATCCTCCGTATCAGCAAATAAGCGTATGTCCAAAGCAGAAACAGGATATTAGATATACAATTTATTTGTTATTCATATATTTGCTCCTACTCTTTAGTAAAAAGGCTTATAAAATTCGAAATTGATCTAATTCAGTGTATATATAAATGCATGCAAGTAGCAGAGTGCATAATCGAAAATTAATGCATGCAAGTAGCAGAGTCCATATTTTTCACCTATAATCGGTTTCATATTTATCCCTTTTTTCTTATTTCACCTCGGTTTTATCTTTAGCTTTATCCCTTTTCGTGCAAAACCCCTGAACCTATAATACATGTAATGTATAAGCTTTTCAACTTATATATATATATATATATATTTTTTTTTATCGTTTTTGTGCATTCCAACCTATATATATATATATATATTATCGTTTACGGAATTGTGCATGCATACTTAATTGCAAATATATAGTATGAATGGTAGTTTATAACCCCAGAATTGATATGATATATGGAAAAGATAACTTTGCCACATGAAGGGAACACCCTTAAATCAAGATTAGTCTTGGACATGTCACATTGCATGGTTAAGATTAGGAATAGTTCATGCATAATTGTTATTTTAGAAAGTAACACCGGATAAGTGATATGATAATATTTAATTGTATTTGGTTTTTTTGTCACTTATTCCTTTTTTTTATTTTTATTTTTTTATCCTTTTTTGATCTATTTGCTTCACTTATTCATATTTATATTATACGAATTTGTCTTCGTTTTTTTTTTTTTTTTGGGGCTTTTGTTTCTGGTAAAATGTTGTTTGTATTTCTTTACCACTAATGCATAGCTATATTATTTGTTGTATCATAGCTATATTATTTGTTGTATCATTTGGTAAATAATTTGGTTTATTTTAGGTAGTATATATTTATCTTTTTGTTCTTTGCTTTTTTTCTTTTTCTTTTTTTTTGCATTATTTTTTTTTTTTTTGATAAAGTGGTTATATAATGTGAACCACTATATATAGGGACATTATTTGTCAAAGATATCTCTCAACTGGAACTCAACATCAATCACATTTTTTTTCCCTTTTGTTTTTTTTATTTGGCTAAGAAATTTATATATTTTGAAGTCTATGTGTTTATACGTCCAAAATTCAATTATCAATTCCACTAAAAAATGAAATTTAATTATAAGACTTCTGTTTTATGTGTGTTTTTTGATAAATTGACAGCTAATGGGTGATATGGTCACCTTTTTTTTTTTTTTTTTTTTTTTTGGGTGGTTTTTGGTGACTGTAATATGGTCGCTGTTGTAGAGGGAAGCCAATGTTTTCATGTTCAACACCACATGAATTAGATAGGAGATTGTTTGTCCAAATTCAGTTTTTAAATTTCCGTGATACCAAACCGTTAATTAAAAAGGCACGTCACAAGGGAGCCGAACATCTAACAATCAAGTTAATTTTATCAATCTGTATATAAAACATGTTAACTTCCATTTGTCAACCAACTTGGTTTGGTCTGAAGGTTTTCCATTTTATTAACAAACAAAAAGAAGCACCCGAAACCTTAAGTCACCTAAAAAACCTTCCAAATCCAAAAGCTTCTCTCTGTAAAAATTTATTTATCTCGTTAAACTTCTTGACTGTGGTTTAGAATCCTTCTAATCGCCTAACACTACTAGAATAGCGTTGATAACTGACGCAATAAATGCGTCGCACAAAATAAATAACGACGTATCGCACGGTGTCGCCTAACGTCTTGTCACTAAATCTATAAGACAACAAGCGACGCATTATAAGAGTCGCCTATCTTTGAGTTTTTAGCGACTCATATTTACTGTTAGCGACGTATTAATAGAGTCGCCTATTTAGCGACGCATTAATAGAGTTGACTATTTAGCGACGCATTATTAGAGTCGTCTATTTAGCGACGCATTAAAAGAGTTTACTATTTAGCGACGCATTCATAGAGTCGTCTATTTAGCGAGGCATTAATAAAGTGACTATTTAGCGACGCATTAATAGAGTCACCTATTTAGCGACGCATTAATAGAGTTGACTATTTAGCGACGCATTAGTAGAATTGTCTATTTAGAGACGCATTAATAGAGTCGCCTATTTAACGACGGAACGACACTTTTAGCGACGCATTATTTCTTAATGCGTCGCCTCTTCTTTGTTTTTTAATTTTTTTAAATTTTGTGAAAAGTGATTAAAATAGTAAAATATAAAAATAATTAAAATACAAAAAAATGAAAACTAGCTTCATCCAAAATAAATAGAATACAAAAATTTTAAATAAATATTTTGTCATAACAAGTTAATTATCAAATAAATTAAATATCATCTCATTGATATATTTTTACATAATTTGTAAGCTATTGTATTTTTCATAACAAATTTAATATTAATTAAACTTCCATAAATGCATATTCATTAAGATGGAAGTTGACCTCTTGTTGACGATATTACATCCTCATACTGCATATGGAAACATTAAAAAAGTTATTAGCACTTATGCAAAATAAATAAAATATTAATCATTATTAAATTTGTAATTTAGTATAAATGAAAATTTAAAAAATATTACCATTGTTCTTAAGATTTGACGAATCACATGTCTCCCCTCACAGTCATTACAAACATAGTCACTCTCACATTCATCCTCATTATCATTTTCATCGACACTTGGCAACTATATGACAAATGGATTGTGAGCCATCTTTGTATCTCCAAGAACATCTTCTTCAACAACTGTACGATGTTGTGGTGAAGTTAAAACAATAGACCATCTTGATTCAAGTTAATCTTCAACACAAAATACTTGTTGAACTTAGCAAAATAATGTCAAGCAATATCACAAACATAATTTCTAAAAAAGCAAGATTAATAAAACCCAATGAACCTAAGCTGCAGTTAAAATGAAAAAAAAAAAAAAAAAAACAACCCACCTCATGTCAAGAAAAAAGAAACTCACCTAAACGATGGAGATAAAGAAAGAAGAAAACCAAAAAATCATGAGGGCAACAATGAGAAATCTAGCTTCTCGGCCGACGACAACGTAGGCAAATGAAAAATGAAACCTGGAATATCTCACTCTTCAAGTCTCTCTTAGATTGCTTCCAAATCTAATATCGATTAGGTGGTGTACTTGATGTAGTTTTAAAAAAGAAAAAATGGATTTAAAGGAGAGCGTAAAAATTTAAAAACGCGCCAAAAATTTTCAAAAAATGGCAAGAACGCGCCTTTTCTCCCAATTGCATTTTTTTTCTTTGATTAATATTTTTATTTTTCAACTACAAATAAAAACTGAAAATATTTCTTAAAAATGCGAAGCAAAATATCGAAGATTGCTGTTTATTTTTCTGTTTTTCAAGTACACCTTTATTCTTTATAAAATTTGCATGTCTTTCAAAATTTTTGTTTTTGTTAATTGAGAGAATAGGCGACGTATTCTCTTCAAGAAGGATCGCCTGTTCTTGAATTTTGGGATTAAGCGACGTATTATGGTTGAAAAGGGTCGCCTATTTCATTTTTTTATATTTTCTTTATAATCTTTAAATAATTTTTTAATTGTTCATCTACAAATATATTCATGTAGCAATCCAATGAAAATAAATTCCATTAATCTAAAAATAGAAAATAGTTTTGTCAACGCTCTTCTCAGTTATGCATATATGTGTATAGACGAGACAAAATATCTCAAGACCTAATTTGAGATAGGGTACCGAATATAGAATTATAATTTAACAAGCATTTATTGACCAATTTATCTAGATAAGTATGTTAAATGAGCTTAACTTTCATGTGTTTGTTGTCATTGATAGTTTACTTGTTTTTAAAAATTGAAACTTTATTAAATTGCTTTTTCTTAAAAAAAAATAAAAAATAATTGAAGGAACAGGCGACGCAATTCCATTAAAACACGTCGCCTATTCCATTTTCTTTTTTTAATCTTTAATTAGTTTTGTTGATTGGTCATCTACAACTTAAAAAAAAAAAAAACATATTTACAAAACTAAAAAATTACTAAAAATAACTTTCAAATTGAAAAAAAAGTTAAAAATTGGATGGGTGAAACGGCGACGCAGTTGTTTAAAAATGCGTCACCTTTTAGTCGATTTAGCGACCATTTCTTAAAAGACTGCGTCCCCTAAAACTATACTAGCTAGTTCTTATTGTATTATTTGGCCTGGTGGTGTGGTGATTTCTTGAGAGTGTAGGAGGTCTTGAGTTCAATTCTTGTTATGGCCCTATTTTGATTTTATTTTTTTTAAATGTTTAAACAAAAAAATTGAAAAAAAAAAAAAAGAACAGGTGACACATTTGTTGAAGAATGCGTCGCCTGTTCTTGTATTTGGCGACGCATTGTTTCAATAATGCGTCACCTAACACTATATTAACCAATTTTTGCTGTATTAGTACATATAAGTGATTTGGCCTAGTGGTGTAGTGATTTCTTGAGAGTGTAGAAGGCCCTGGGTTCAACTCTTGTTACGGTCCTATTTTGATTTTATTTATTTTTTAAATGTTTAAACAAAAAAATTGAAAAAAATAAAAAGAACAGGCGACGCATTTGTTGAGGAATGCGTCGCCTGTTCTTGTATTTGGCGACGCATTGTTTCAATAATGCGTCGCCTAACACTATATTAGCCAATTTTTGCTGTATTAGTATATATAAGTGATTTGGCCTAGTGGTGTGGTGATTTCTTGAGAGTGTAGGAGGTTCTGGGTTCAATTCTTGTTATGGCCCTATTTTGATTTTTTTTTTTAAATGTTTAAACAAAAAAATTGAAAAAAAAAAGAACAGGCAACGCATTTGTTGAGGAATGCGTTCTTGTATTTGGCGACGCATTGTTTCAATAATGCGTCGCCTAACACTATATTAGCCAATTTTTGGCTGTATTAGTACATATAAGTGATTTGGCCTAGTGGTGTGGTGATTTCTTGAGAGTGTAGGAGGTCATGGGTTCAATTCTTGTTATGGTCCTATTTTGATTTTATTTTTTTTAAATGTTTAAACAAAAAAATTGAAAAAAATAAAAAGAACAAGCGACGCTTTTGTTGAGGAATGCGTCGCCTGTTCTTGTATTTGGCGACGCATTGTTTCAATAATGCATCACCTAACACTAGATTAGCCAATTTTTGCTATTATAGTACATATAAGTGATTTGGCCTAGTGGTGTGGTGATTTTTTGAGAGTGTAGGAGGTCCTGGGTTCAATTCTTGTTATGGTCCTATTTTGATTTTTTTTTTTAAATGTTTAAACAAAAAAATTGAAAAAAAAAAAGAACAGGCAACGCATTTGTTGAGGAATGCGTTCTTGTATTTGGCGACGCATTGTTTCAATAATGCGTCGCCTAACACTATATTAGCCAATTTTTGGCTGTATTAGTACATATAAGTGATTTGGCCTAGTGGTGTGGTGATTTCTTGAGAGTGTAGGAGGTCATGGGTTCAATTCTTGTTATGGTCCTATTTTGATTTTATTTTTTTTAAATGTTTAAACAAAAAAATTGAAAAAAATAAAAAGAACAAGCGACGCTTTTGTTGAGGAATGCGTCGCCTGTTCTTGTATTTGGCGACGCATTGTTTCAATAATGCATCACCTAACACTAGATTAGCCAAGTTTTGCTATTATAGTACATATAAGTGATTTGGCCTAGTGGTGTGGTGATTTTTTGAGAGTGTAGGAGGTCCTGGGTTCAATTCTTGTTATGGTCCTATTTTGATTTTTTTTTTTAAATGTTTAAACAAAAAAATTGAAAAAAAAAAAGAACAGGCAACGCATTTGTTGAGGAATGCGTTCTTGTATTTGGCGACGCATTGTTTCAATAATGCGTCGCCTAACACTATATTAGCCAATTTTTGGCTGTATTAGTACATATAAGTGATTTGGCCTAGTGGTGTGGTGATTTCTTGAGAGTGTAGGAGGTCATGGGTTCAATTCTTGTTATGGTCCTATTTTGATTTTATTTTTTTTAAATGTTTAAACAAAAAAATTGAAAAAAATAAAAAGAACAAGCGACGCTTTTGTTGAGGAATGCGTCGCCTGTTCTTGTATTTGGCGACGCATTGTTTCAATAATGCATCACCTAACACTAGATTAGCCAAGTTTTGCTATTATAGTACATATAAGTGATTTGGCCTAGTGGTGTGGTGATTTTTTGAGAGTGTAGGAGGTCCTGGGTTCAATTCTTGTTATGGTCCTATTTTGATTTTTTTTTTAAATGTTTAAACAAAAAAATTGAAAAAAAAAAAGAACAGGCAACGCATTTGTTGAGGAATGCGTTCTTGTATTTGGCGACGCATTGTTTCAATAATGCGTCGCCTAACACTATATTAGCCAATTTTTGGCTGTATTAGTACATATAAGTGATTTGGCCTAGTGGTGTGGTGATTTCTTGAGAGTGTAGGAGGTCATGGGTTCAATTCTTGTTATGGTCCTATTTTGATTTTATTTTTTTTAAATGTTTAAACAAAAAAATTGAAAAAAATAAAAAGAACAAGCGACGCTTTTGTTGAGGAATGCGTCGCCTGTTCTTGTATTTGGCGACGCATTGTTTCAATAATGCATCACCTAACACTAGATTAGCCAAGTTTTGCTATTATAGTACATATAAGTGATTTGGCCTAGTGGTGTGGTGATTTCTTGAGAGTGTAGGAGGTCCTGGGTTCAATTCTTGTTATGGTCCTATTTTGATTTTTTTCTTAAATGTTTAAACAAATAAATTGAAAAAAAAAAAAGAACAGGCGACGCATTTGTTGAGGAATGCGTCGCCTGTTCTTGTATTTGGCGACGCATTGTTTCAATAATGTGTCGCCTAACACTATATTAGCCAATTTTTGCTCTATTAGTACATATAAGTGATTTGGCCTAGTGGTGTGGTGATTTCTTTAGTGTGTAGGAGGTCCTGGGTTCAATTCTTGTTATGGTCCTATTTTAATTTTATTTTTTTTAAATGTTTAAACAAAAAAATTGAAAAAAATAAAAAGAACAAGCGACGCTTTTGTTGAGGAATGCGTCGCCTATTCTTGTATTTGGCGACGCATTGTTTCAATAATGCGTCGCCTAACACTATATTAACCAATTTTTGCTGTATTAGTACATATAAGTGATTTGGCCTAGTGGTGTGGTGATTTCTTGAGAGTATAGGAGGTCTTGGGTTCAATTTTTGTTATGGTCTTATTTTGATTTTATTAAAAAATCAAAAAAAAGAGAGTGTAGGAGGTCTTGGGTTCAATTTTTGTTATGGTCTTATTTTGATTTTATTAAAAAATCAAAAAAAAAAAAAATAGTGAAGAGAGAACAGGCGACGCACAATCTTATTGATGCGTCGCCTGTTAACTATATATATATATATATATAAACCTCAGTTTTGGTGCACTAATATTTTTATGGATTGTTATTATTAAAATAAAATTAGATTGATTAAAAGATCTAAAAAAAATTAAGTGAAAAGAGAACAGGTGACGTACAATCTTACTAGTGGGTCGCCTATTACACGTATAACAAAAAAGAAAAAAAAAAAAAACCAACCTCAGTTATGTTGCTCTAATATTTTTATGGGTTATTTGTTGTTAAATTAAAAATAGATTAATTAAAAGAACTAAAAAAAAAAGTGGAGGAGAGAACAGGCGACGCACAATCTATATAGTACGTCGTATATTTATTGAATTTTTACTAACGCATTAACCTCAGAGTCGCTGTTTTGTTTTTTCAGACGTGTTTGTTTAGTAGCGTCGCTAAATGAGTGTCGCTAGATATCAATTTTCGCGTAGTGTAAGCTTTTCCTCTTCCGGCCTAATAAATCCTCCAAATACAAGAGACACCCAAAGCCCTACCTCTTTGGGCTTTCAAAGCCATTAAATGAAGAGAAATGGCCCATAGAAGTTACATGTCTCTTACATGTTCATTAAACCCATCCTTGACCAAAAATCAACACAAAAAAGGGCTAAAGACGAATCTGAGCATGTGCACCCCATGCTCGAGCATGCACACGTCCAATTGCTGCAGGGGAATGGTGCGTACACACCACGTTTAAGTGTGCACTGCCGTGTAGGCTAAATATATATGCCGGTTGAGGCTCAAGGTGGCCTGTGCATCTCTACTGGTGAGTGTACATGGCCCAACACCCTAATTTTGGGGGTTATTATTTTATTCTTTGATTTGACTTTCAAAAAATAGTTTCAAAATGCATAAAAATTTCAATACTTTAACAAATATTCTCCAAGTTGCATAATTTAAGTTTTGCTCAACAAAAGAGCAAAAAACACATTAAATAGCACAAAAGGTTGAGAAATTTCACAAATAATTAAGCTAGAAAATAAAGATTATTACTATTGATTTCACTAATCAGTATTCAATCCAACTACGAAGGTCCCAATGATGTTATAATTAGTGATGGTAGCAACTTAAAATTACTCATACTGGCACTGCTTCTTCATTCTCTCTTTCTAAAAATTTTATTTTATCTAATGTTTTATATGTTCCTTGTATGAAAATGAATCTTCTTTCACTTTCTGAACTTTGCTTTTCTAACAATCTTTCTCTTGACTTTAGTTCCTATTCTTTGTAATGAAGGATCTTGTAGAAAAGAACAACCAACGGAAAGCAAGAATGAAGATGGAAATCAGTGGTCGTCCCATGCAAAGTGGACTTCTTCCCCTTCTCTTCTTAGTTTTGCAAGTATTCGAGCTTCATTTTAAAAGTGTCATAACTGTTTCGGTCATCCTTTTTCTACCAATATTATCTAAGGACTCTGTGCTTTGTACTTTTTGCAAATCTAATAAAATATATAAGTTGCCTTTTCTTTTTTTTTCTTTTTTTGTCCTTTTCTTTATTTAGAAGTCCTTCCCGCCTTTGAGTTAATTTATACCAATACAATTTAATGATGGATTTAGATATTATGTAATTTTTATTAATCATTTTACTATAAATATATGATTGTACCTTTAAAAATAAAAATCTAAAATTTCTATAATCTTTCAAAGATTAAAGCCATTGTTTCAAAAATCTATAATGTCCTTTTAGTCCAACAATGATAGTGAATTTTTAAGATTAAAAGATTATTTTTATCAACATGGAATCTCGAATTTTCTTACTCCTCATACACCTAAACATAATGCCGCCTCCAAACCAAGGCACAGCTACATCGTTGAGACTAGCCTAACCCTTTAGGGTCAAGCTTCCATACCTCTCTCTTTTTGGTCATATGCCTTTTTAACTGTTTTCTAACTTATCAACCATTTACCTATTCCATTCCTCTTTATGGAATCTATCTTATCCTTTTTGTTTGGAACTGCTCCTACGTATGCCAAGTTAAGAGGGTTGGATGCCTTTGGTACACATGGCTCAAACTACATGGGAAAAATAAATTAGAACCTAAGTTTGTGCCATGTGTCGTTTTAGGTTACTTATCCAATCAAAGCGCCTTTAAATGCTTTGATCTAGCCTACAACAAAATCTATTTATCATGCCATGATCAATTCATTAAGAATTCTTTTCCATATAAAACACTACAACTTGTACTTCCCTATTATCATTCCAACAATGTTTCTACTTGGTTTTCTTCTTTTCACGACTCAACTCACGATTCCATTCCTTTTTCTACTTCGCCTATCACTCCAATCTTGTATACAACTGGTCCTATCTCTTTCCCATTGATTTCTCCCTGTATCACGACGGAACCTTCATCTTTTCATTTCTCGGCATCATCCGATTCTTGTCCGGAATTGTGCTCTAGTTTTGCAGCTTCCATCTCCATCGACCGACCAATCTAATCCTCTAACATCTTAAATTTTCAAATTTCTATTTATTATTATCCAAGAACTTGTTATCGTGCTTGTGTTTATATTTTTAATCCTTTTAGAATTTTTTTTCCAAAGGAAAACTGGTGGTGAATTTGTTTTTTCAAATTTATTTTTGGGGATCTAAATTTTTACATGGGGAAAAAATTCTTTCTTATGATTATATATATATACGTGTGTGTATATAATGCCCAATTGTTTTATTTTAAGAACCAAATTTCTTTTAATTTAAAAACCATGGAATTTCCAAGTGGCATGTGTGTGTGTGTGTGTGTGTATATATATATATTAAAGTGGTTTGGGAATTATTTATTTTATCTTGAAATGTAAAACTATAAAAAGGATACAAGTGGGATTAAATAAACAATTGAAGGGAAACTATGTCAGGACCTATCTAGGATCCTTTACTGGAATCCTAAATAAGCCCTGATTCCAAAACAAAAACCTACCGGACCGTCCTACGGTAAATCCGACAGCATTTTTGTAACTGCTAAGCATGTTCTAAAAATTTCTTGCACAGAAAACACTTCACTATCATACTATCTTATTCCTCCCACCTTATTACAAAGTTTTCCACAAAGTGCAGCATTTTAGTAATAAAATATAAGAATATAAGTGTTGAAAATAAATACATTTGGACTCATTATAAGTGTTTTATATTTTTATACCATTTTTTAACACACTAAGTTCATAAATGTAGATAGAAGGGTAATGACACAACAACAACAACAACTTACTCGACTGCTAGTATACTTATCCGAAGGGTATCACACTTGCCCAAAGGTTATAACATACTTGACCGAAGACTATCTTACTTTTCTAAGACTATCATACTCATCGAAAAACTATCACATTTGTTCGAAGGCCATCATACTTGCCTAATGGGATAAATACAACGACTGTAGTTGACACTAATAACAGTAACAAATTCAGGACTAGTAGTAGTAATAATAATAATATTAATATTGATAATAACAATAATCATAATAGTGTTCATAAATAATAATCATAGCAATAATAATAAATAATAATAATAATAACAACAACAGTTATAGCAGCAATAATAATAATAACTTCTACAATAATAATTAATAACAAATAATAATAATCATAATATCAATAATAATTATTAATAATAATTACAATAACAAATAATGATAATAATCGAAAATCATAATCATAAATAGATAAAATAAAATAAAATAAAGTAAAATAAAATTTATAAATTTATAAATATATTATGAAATCTGCACACTCGCAGCAGAAATATGTCTGATACCATATACATTGCTAATACACGATCCCATGATATCAGGTTTGCAAATATACTGCTACTACTACGGTCTGGGATGGTTGCTTATAATAGCCGTTCGACCCACTGCTCTCGTTGGCAGTAGAGTTACAAGTCTATATTATTCATGGGTCGAATCAAATCGTTGCCCCCATACAATATGGTACATATAAACATAAAATAATATATATATATATATATATACATATACATAAAAAAAGATAATTGATACACCATACGATATACTAGTGATGTCAGACAATACTCGGCGTCCCCAGCACTACCTGATAGAGGGTCAAAGAGAGAAACCTACAATCGGCCACCTTGACGTCCCATCACGTCGATTGCTAATAACTTGATGTGGATAAAACAATCATCCTTCGTGGAGGGAAAGGTGGCTAATGCTCACTGAGCAAATGTACTTGCCAATCCTCTAGCCCATAATTTTCATAGAATGGACATACATATGTGTACGGTAATCCGTAATGACCAACCATCTTGCAGTCGAGGGAAAGGGGGGAGGACTGATGCTCGCTATGCAAATATACTTGCCTACTCTCTCTCATCCCAACTCATAAAGGACGACCATATATATAACTTGAAAGTTGATCCATAACATAATAACCAATCATCCTACGGCTAAGGAGGAGGGCGGCTGAAGCTCATTGTACGAAATACTTGTTAATCCTCATGCCCATGGCTCCCATAGGATGGTCATAATATAATAACTACTTATCCAATGGCCAAGGAGGATGGCTAATGCTCACTATGCAAATATACTCACCATCCTTTAGGTTTATAGCTCCCATAGAGTAATTATATATACTTGCGCGCTAAACAATATGTACGATACAGAACATTAGTGCTGTATGATACATATAAAAACTATAAAATTTTACAATATCATAAATAACGAAGTTTGATAAAATACAGCCGAATTTATATATTTTTATTGAATGCATAAAATTCCATATTTCTTTTAAATCGTCAAAATAAATCCAACAATTTAAATAATTCAATTTTTACAACCATCAAATCAAAGTCATAAATATTTAAATACACATTTATGTTTTTATGCACAATAATTTAATACAATTATTTTCCTTAAATCCTTAAAATTTATTAATGCAAAACTTATATTGAGTTACATATAATTCACATATAATTTAATTTCACATAAATACGTGTTACCATGCAAAATAAATATAACAATAAATTAAGTAATAAATAAACACAAATAATTTCTCCAAAATCTTATGATAAATCTTATATAATAAATATATTTAAATCACATAAAATAGCACCATAAAATAAAAAAAAACAATTTTCTTAATTTTTAAACATATATAATATTTTTTAAAATATTAAATGACACAAAATATGTATAACATATATATGTAAAAAGTAAACACACACACACACACACACAGATATATATATATATATATACAGTCCGTCTATGCTGCGGACGGTCCTCATGCGGACCACAATATTGGTGATGGTTTTTCATAGTATTAGTGACGATTTTATAAGAAACCATCGTTAATACTATGAAAAACCGTCACTAATACTACGGTCCTCATGCGGACCGTCCTCACTATAGAATTTCCGTATATATATATATATATATATATCTATATATATACATTTAACCAAATATATATATAAATATATATAACAAGGTTTACGACAAATATATTCATATATGTACAACCTTTTTATTAAGTATGTACACATTCATATATGTATATATATACACCTATATATACTTATATATACACACAAGTATATATATATGTACTCATCCATAGATACTCATATATATATATATATATATATTCACACATATATATTCATTCTATTAAATATATACATACAAACAATATATACATACAAGCATTTAATAAGCATATTTTTAACAAATATAAATGTTCATATATATATATATATATATATATTTTCATATGTATATACAAAAGCTTTCAAGAAATATATATTCAAACAAATATATATATATATATATATACATTTTCACATACACATATATACATATATATATATATATGTACAAAATAGATGTATTTGCAAACATCTACACACATATACATCTAAACATAGATAAATAGTCAATTTCACACCATTTTGCACCAAATACATAAATTCACTCAAAAATGATAATTTTCTAAATATACC
Organism: Ziziphus jujuba; assembly: GCF_031755915.1. Lineage (NCBI taxonomy): Eukaryota > Viridiplantae > Streptophyta > Magnoliopsida > Rosales > Rhamnaceae > Ziziphus > Ziziphus jujuba. The sequence continues at coordinate 12,599,611 of NC_083386.1, forward strand.
ACCCAAATTTATAAATAAGGTACTAATAGAAAGCTACGAGGATGAGAAGCACTAAACTAACCTCTGTTTGGTACAACATCGCAGGCATTAGCAAAAAGCGATTGAAGAGTTTCGACCAAACTCCCCTCCAACATATCTCACAAATAGTTTTGAATTTGGAGAAAAGGAGGCCATTTTTTAGGTTAGAAGGTTGAAAACGAGGGGAAGACCACTGGAAAATTGGTAAATGGGAGGTCGTTGGCCGCCGGCAATGAATCACCGATCCAGTGCATCCACCAGCCAAACAGCCTAAGATTCGGCCTCTAGCGTTAGTAGATCGTGGGCTCACACATCGGTAGAACGGCCAAACGGCTCGTCATTAGAGAAAAAGGGAGAGAGAGAAAATAGAGAGAGAGAGAGAGAGAGAGAGAGAGAGAGAGAGAGAGAGAGAGAGAGAGGTCTATTCCTTTTTTGCTTCTGAGGGAGAAGAAGAGAGAGGGGGTAGGGGTGGGGGAAAGGAAAAAGAAAAAGAAAAGAAAAAGAAAAAGAAAAATATTTTTTCATTAAGGATGATACATGGCCTTCCTAGATTATGACATGTGGCATTCTCGAATCATGACACATGGCACCGTCTAATTGGTGACACGTGGCACAAGTCAATGTAACACCCCGTCCCAAACCATGTCGGAAATTTTTGCACGTTGACTGTTGACCGTTGACCGAAGGGGTCAAAAGTTGACTTTTTGACCCGATTGGAATTCTAGGTTGACTGAGGTACTGTTACGAAGTACATGTTGGCACGAGTTCGTAGACTAGTAGCACGTTAAAAAACGGAGCTACGGTTTGAAAGTTATGAGCTAAACAAGTTGAGGTCCAAACTGTCCAAGGGGTGCCGGAGTTGACTTTTTATTCATGCAAAGTTGAGCTTTGAATCATGCATGGTTGTAAAGTGTTCATCGATACGAGTCCGTAGACTAGCGGCACGTCCGATTTGGACATGTGGTTTGAAAGTTATGGACCTGTAGAGTTTTTCAAACACTGTATTATTTTAATATTATTTTTGAACGTGTAATGATGTGCCACGTGTGACTAAATAAGTGTGACCATGTGTCACTATAGTGAGGTGCCACATGTCAACCATGTATAATATCATATTATTTTATTATTATTTTGTATAATAATATTATTTAATTATTTTTATTTTATTTTATTTTCCTTTTTCTTTTTCTTTTTCTTTTTCTTTTTCTTTTCTTTTCCCCCACGTGGGAAAAAAGGGGACCCAGCCCCGTTCTTCTTCTTCCTCCTTCTTCTTCTTTTCTTCTTCCTTTTCTTTCCTTTCTCCCTCTCGGCCTCACCGTGTTTTTAAATTCCGGCCACCCATAGTCCACACGCGCCGGCCAGTGATGAGCGGAGGGAGGAGGCGAGCTCGGCCGCCAATTTTCACGGTCACCAGTCGCCGAACGCGCCCTGATCGGGCCGGAGAAGCTGCCGGCCGGAAAAATTTCTCTCTCCTCTTTTCTTGTGTTTTTCGACCAGCCCAGTCCGAATTAAACCTCCTCTCCCCCTATTTTGGGTCCTCTGAGTTCAAATATGGCCTCCAATCTCAAAAATTCGAAGCGGTTTGCGAGATAAGAGGAATTGAAAACCGGCCAAAGCTTTCCGGCCAAATTCTGACCACCTCCGGCGGAATCGGGGTCGATGGAGACCGGATTTGTAATCCTTGTCGCTCAAGCTTCGATTCGGTATATTATTCGACTATTTTGGATAACGTTTGTGTTTGACCCCACGGGTACTGGGTATTATTTACCCGAATAAAATATTAATTTATTTGACTGTGTGTGAATTGTGTTCTAGGAGCACGGGTGAGTCATGGAATTGATCCCATGGTGGATCATGGTTTAATTGCGTGCTCCAGGTGAGTGACCCACCTTTAATAAATATTTTGGGATAATTAATTATATTTAATTGCTGTTAAATTGGTATCTGAAATTATGCTCATGTGGTGGAATTTAAATATAGTCGGGAAAAAATATTATTTTATATTTAATTACCCATTGGTGCTAAATGGAATTTTGGGGTCATTAAGAAATTTCCGATTCTTATTTTATGGTGATTAAATGGTATTTATTATGCATGGGCAAAGTATATTTCAGTAATAATCGTACGTGGTTTTAAGTATTATTTTTGGGCATAATTGGTTTGAATATTTTAAGAAAATTATTTGTTCAAATTGGTGGTTTAATTTTCATAATTATGCCCGTGGTATATTATTTGTTGAACCGCGTGTCGCAAGGAAAATTATTTTATTCCGTTATCGATGTTTTCGTACCGATTTGTTGAATGAAAATATGTGGGATGGTAAGTGTGAAAATTTGGTATATTTCCCACGGTAATTTTGGAAAATGGTACGGTTGGTTTAATAATTATTTTAGACGCACTCACACAGTATTGGTGTTCTGGTATATGTATATGTGGTTCAGCGCGCAAGTATTATTATTTCACCCGTAGTTGCCATTGGACCGTGGGCAGGCAAGTCTTATATAGTGCACACAGCCGCCCCCCTCCTTGGCTGGGATGATGGTTTCAGCAGCGGTACTGTCGGGACGCCGAAGTGCCGTTTGCAAGTTGCTCTCTTTAATCTCCCCGCCAGTCGGTGCTCAGGACGCTGGGTATCAGAGGGCATCACTGGTATATGGTGTGGTGCGTCAAGTACAAATTTTTTGGATAGAAATTTCAAACCCCAAAGAGTACAAAAGTTATTTATTATAATTTATTATAGTTTATTTATATTTGGGGTATTTATTTATTTATTTGTTGTTTATTAAATTATCTGGTCCCTTGGTTTTTGGGAAGTACGAATATCGGGTTTTGTGAAAATGTTTTAAAAGGGGAACATTTCCAACGGAGTGAATAGTGAGGGTTTTGAGAGAAATTGTTATCTCAATTGTTTATTTATTTATTTATTTAATTGTTCGGTATGGATTAATTAAATTCCTTTATTTTATATTATTAATATTAAAGGTGTACAGTAGATAGGGTCACTCACTGAGATGATTAGCATCTCACGCTCTTAAATTCCGTTCCCCTAGGTCCAGGTTGGAGACGTTGATTGTCCGGGACGAGCCCAACGTCTCAGTTCGTTGCCGAAAGTCCAAGAAGTATTTCTTCCCTTTTTCCTCTCTATCCTGTATTACTTCTTATCTGTCATTGTATAAATTCCACATTTATCTGTATAATGCTCTGTATATTGTATTGGACGTGTAGTTTTTATTTATGCACTGGGTTGCTGCTGTTATTATTTGAAGTGCTGAAATTTGTGAAATCAATTTGTAGTATTGTGGGAGGAATAAGGGGATGAACATAGAAGTATATTTTCAGTGCAGGTAATTTTTGGTTAGTCCTACCCTTAGGGGAGGTGCTGCCAGATTTTCCGTTGGAAGGTTCGGTGGTATTTCCCTGGGATCAGGGCTTGTCTAGGGTTTCAGGGAAGGAATTCTGGACGGGTCCTGACATCAAAGTCTCCTTTAAATATTTCATTATCTAATAAAGTCAGTTCCGGAAAGGATAAGCACGACATTACAAACCTGTAACTTTTCAAACGTAGGTCCAAATTAAGCGTGCCTCTAGTCTACGAAATCATATTGACGAGATATAAGTAAACATAAAAATCCATATAGATAAAAAGTCATTTTAAGACTCACCCATCAATCGGGTTGAACCTTGTTTTGATCATAACTTTCAATTCTGAGCTCTGATTTTAGCATTTTACTTTTCCGTGAACTCGTATCGATGACTACTTCGCCATGGTACCTTGATCAATGTAAAATTTCTCTCATAGTAAAAAGTTAAATGTGGGATCCACTTTATCAACGTCAGTCAACATTGGTCAAAAATTCAAATTTGGGACATTTTCTCAAGTCGAGGTGTTAGAATCTACCCCCCTTATAAATATTATATCCTCGAAATTTAGCACACCCAATTAGGAGCAAAGTCAAGAAGATCTTGCACCCACTACTTAGATTATTTGATCACATTATCCCCTAGCTCCATAGAGGATACGTACCACCTTTAAGAGTAACTATACAGTAACGGGTAACCTTTCAGGTTACACCACCACACCATACAACAAGAATGATACGAACCTAGGACGACCTGCTCCTAAACTCATATTATATTAGCCCAGATCTAATTATGTTCAAGTTCTAATGGTCACCTTAACCCCTAACCAACCTGTGATTAGAAACCTTGGTATATAGTGAAGACGCCACAATAGGTGATGGAAGTCCTATTGATAAGTCAAACTAAAGCACTTACTCTCTAATAGTATTTTAGGTGTTCAAAAGAACAAAGAGAAATTCAATCTCACAAAATAAATTCTGAATATTATTAATGGTGTGTTCTTCCTAAAAAATAAGCCCTTATATAGGCTAAGAGAAAACAAAAATAAACCCTAATTACAATAGGTAAAACCAGCCACCAAAGAATAGGAAACCTAGCTTGGTTGAAATTCACCTCCTTTCCTAATCTAATTTGGATTAATTAATTCGTTTATTTTGAATTAGGAATTAATTAATTTACAATAAAAATAATAAAATAATAACTTTCCTAAGTTGATTTTTCCAGCAAATAAATAAATAGAAACCAAATAAAAGACTGATTTCCTAAAACAAAAAGTCAAAATCAAGTTAGGAAACTAGTTGACTAGTTTGACTACTAAGGTATCTTTAAGTAATTTGCAGCTTGTTTGGGCTCTAAATCAGCTTCCATATGCCATTTAGGATGCCAAATATGATTAATAATGATTCCCACACATTGTCCCTTGAGTGGAATAAGTCAAACAAGAAGAAAAGTCAAAGTCAGCAGCTAAACAGCACATTTTCGGCCAAATTGAAATGCTGTCCGTACAGATCCTTTTTAGATGCTTTTTATTCTGACTTGGCTGGATTCCATGTCCTATTAATGATATTCATTGAGTTCATGAAGTTTTAGAACCATTTGTTGCTGCCCGGAGTCCAAATTTGCACGAAAATAACTACCCGAGTCCGCATCGGCTTCCATCACTCGGATGCTTAGAACAGACTTTGTATCCTCGGGTATGGACAAGCTCTTTTGACAATTAACTACCCCCTTTATAAATGCTCCTAGTTTTTCCTTAAACCTCTTGGCTTGAGCTCTAGTGATAAGCTTAGGCTTCAGCCATATCGGGTCAGCAACCCAGTGGGTTGTCGATTGTGCGGGCACGGACGGATCTACATCATTCCCTTCCTCTTGAAAAGGATTTTTCCTCAAATCAAGATCATAACCCATACCAAAAGGAGATTATTCAGCAACATTAAATGTGGCACTAACATTGTACTTACCTAGTAAGTAAAGTTTGTCGGCATTTTCATTGATTCGCTCCAAAATTTGAAAAAGTCCATCCCCTTGAGGTATAAACTTTAACTTTTTTGCTTCAGAAATCTTTCATTTCTTAAGTACAACCAAATCCAATCTCCTGGGTCAAATACTAACATAATAAAAATCTAAAAATACATGCTTATTATGGCAAAAATTACACTTTTTAAAGTTAGCAAATAATCTCTTCCAAATTTTTAAATTTCCACAAAGTAAAGCTCTTAACAAGGGAGATAAAGTTCTATACAACAAAAACATTTTTAAATAAGCATCTTTATGATTCATGACCAGCAATGGTTTCTTACTCAAGATAGCTTTATTAACATCCCAAAAACTCAAATAAAAATTTTTATTTTTCCTTTCCTTTGTTTCTTTTCCTTTCTCACTCATGGATTCATTGAATTTTGCTTCACTCTCGGCTTTTTCACTAAATTCCTCACTCTTGGCTTTGTTTAAATTTTTCCACTCAACCTGGGTTTTAGAGGACTTACAGAGAAAGCTCATCTTTTCCCTCTTGAATGGATGGTGAAACCGTTGGTGCCATACTAGTCTTCTCTTTGAGCCTCTCGGCTTCCTAACTTTATTGCATTCGTAATTGGTCTCTAAAAACCTCCTTCGGGGTCAATGGCTCCAGCTTAACCTCCTTGCCTTTAAACCTAAAAACAATGAAGTTCTCTCTCCCATAATGTATGGCATCTTTATCAAATTTCCAAGGCCTACCAAGTAAAATATGTCCTGCATAACAGGCACAACATCATACAAAACCACATCCACATATTTATCAATGCTGAATTTTACGTTGGCTTGTTTATTCACTTTCATCTCACCACTATCATTAAGCCATTGTAATCTATATGGTTCTGGATGTTTAATTTTTGTCAAGCCTAATTTATCTACCACAAGATTACTAATTACAATGGTACAACTTCCATTATCAATAATCATGCTACAAATCTTACCTTGGATCTCACATCGGGTGTGGAAGATGTTCTCTCTTTGAATTTCATCCTCATCTTTGTATGCAGCCAGCACTCTTCTAGAAACTAAGTTTAATTTAGCATGAGAAGCATTCAAAGTTTCAGCCTTACCTTCAAGCTTTTCCTCCTCCTCTTGTTCGGTTTCATCACCACTTTCCTTGCTTTCCGATTCTAGCTCACCATTACCCTTCAACACTATGATCCTTCTATTCGGGCATTAGTTAGCGATGTGTCCTCATCCATGGCACTTAAAACAAATAATTTCTCTTGATCTTGAAGGTTTAGGATCAGATTTTACCTCATTTTTATGTGCTTGGACAAATTCGATTTTGGACTCCCTTTTTGGCCAATTGGAACTTTCTTCACCAAGTTTCATTTTTGGCTTTGAATCATAGATGTGATTGCTTCTCCAAGCACTTGGATTTAATCTTCCGCTGCTGGAAACTCTCCCAAACCATGAGCCTACACCCCTCCTCTTGAATTGATGCTCTAGTTTAATAGCCACATGCAACATCTCTTCCAATTCCACATATTGTTGCAATTCTAGTTGATTGGCTATCTCACAATTCAAACCACCAAGGAATCTTGCCATGGTTGCTTTTCTATCCTCATTCATACTTAACCTCATTATAAGCATCTCCATCTCTTGGTAATAATCCTCTATAGACCTACTTCCTTGAGATAAAGATTGAAGCATTTGATGCAGCAACCTATGATAGTGTGATGGTACGAATCGCTTCCTCATGACTCCTTTCATTTGTCACCATGTAGTGATCAAGTCATCACCAACTCTCTTTGGGGTGTTTTGCTCATTGGTCCACCATTGGAGTGCATAATGACCAAACTCTATTGCTGCCAACTTCACCTTTTTGGCCTCCGAATAATTATGACAATAAAAAATCATCTCCATTCTCTCTTCCCATTCTAAATATGCCTCCGGATCACTTTTTTACATGGAAGGTGGAATATTTACCTTGATATTCCCTAGATCATCATCTTCATTCCTTGCTGGTATCCCATGGATTGGCCTTTCTTGAGGTTCAAAAATTTCATCAAACCCCTCATCCAAGTCATCGCCAAAGTTACTTCTCCTGAATTCCTCTCTTGGTTGCCTTTGGCCTCCTCGACCTCGACCTCAACCTCCATGAGCATCTAACCTTATATTTAGCCCTCCTTGTGATGTTTCTATCCTATCCATCCTTTGATCTATGTCATCAAATCGGGCATTCATCTGCTGCAATTGCTCCAATATAGTCCTCATGTCCGTTTGCTCACCATTCCCCGTAGTTCGGGAACCACCATGGAATCCTACGGACTCTTTTTCATTAATTCTTAAAGGTCGACCTCCTCTTCTCACCCTTGAATCTGCCATGTTAGTATAAATAATGCAAAAATAAAATAAGACCTCACCAAATTCACTCCCTCATGTATTTCACTCAAACAAGGTCTCGACACTCGTGTTTTAACACTAGTTTCGGCTTTTATCCTCTTTTAAGCTCACACACTCTTACCTTTTTCCACTCAATGAACTATCTCAAAGTTTTAATTAAAACACCCACAAAAATGAAATTAGATCACAAGTTTGTTTTAATTTAACTTATGAACAAAACAGTAGCAAAAAAAAAAAAAAAGCAATATCGATGAATTTAACAAATCCTAGTTTTCGGCTTTCTAGAAAAATAAAGCAAAATAATAAGAAAAATTTCAGAATTAGAAATAGCTGGACCAGATGGTAAGAGATTAAGGATTTAAGAATAAAATTTAGGAAAAGGAATTTCAAATACGAACAAGAATCAAATCGAACAAAATATAGAATAGTGTTGGTTGTTGTTCTTGTAGTTCAACTTTTGTATCAATTCCTTTAACTATTTTTAATCCAATAATTAGAGCACCCAAAATTCAAATATCCAGAAACAAAAATAATTCTCCAGCAACTCCAAATATTGAATAAATAATCAACAAAATAGCAGGTCTAAGAAATTTAGAGCAACAAATTTCAACACCAAATTCAACAAACCGAAATTTTTTTTTTTAATTCGGCTTTTCTTCTTCTTCTTCTTTTTTTTTTTTTTAGTCTCAGAACATAAAACAACTGTAGCAGCAAGAATCAACACCTAAATTGCAATTCCAACACCAAATAATCACCAAATCCGTAACCTCCCAAACAAAATACTAATTTTGCGGTTTTTGTTTTTAATATCTATTTGGCTTTTTTTTTTTTTGAATATATGAATGCAAATATTTAAGACTAAAATAGTAAAAAAAAATCAACAAAATCCAAAATTAACAAGAACAATGATGAAAAGCAACCAATAAATTAGGAAGCAAAAATATGATAAAACTAGGAAATCCTAATTCAACTAGGAATGAATTTTTTTTAAAAAAAATATGCAAAACGTGTATTGGAAGCAGCCTTAACATAATGCTAAAATTGCAGATTACAAAAAAACAAATAAAGCAAATAAAGATAGATCAAACCTGAACAAAATTTGGCTCTAATACCGGGTGAGCATAATGTTAGTGCCACATTTAATGTTGCTTAATTATCACCTTTTTATTCAGGTGATGACTTTGATTTGAGGGCAAATCCTTTTCAAGAGGAGCGGAACAATGAGAATCTACTCGAACCTGCATAACCAACAACCCATTGGGGTGCTGACCCGATATGGATGAAGACTGGGCCAATCACTAGAGCTCAAGCCAAGAGATTTAAATACAACCTAGCTACCTTTATATCGGGAGTAATTAATTCTTAAAAGGGATTGACAATATAGGAACATACAAAGCCCATTTTAAGCATCCAAGTGGTGGAGGTTGATACATATCTGGATAGCTATTTTAGTGCAAATATAGACTCTGGGCAGCAGGAAATGGTTCAAAAACTTTATGGACTCAATTAATATCAATAAGAAGTCATGGAATCAAGCCAAGGCAGAATCAAAAGCAATCAAAAAGGGCTTGTGCGCATAAGAGGAAAAGTGGCCGGTTTTACTGGATTTTGTTGCTGTCTTTACTGTATTTTGCTGAGTTGGCATTTTTTTCTTCGTTCCAATCAAGTGAAAAGTGTGGAACTCAATGATAATCCTTTTTGGAATCCTACAAAGCATATCGAAGCTGATTTGGAGCTTAAATTGGTTAAAGATTGGTCAAAAGCAGCTTAAGAAAGTTAGGAAAGTTATATATTTACTTTCTAGTAGAGTCTCTAAGTTAGGAAAGCTGATGGCCAAATTTTTGATGTAATGGAAATTATGAAAAAGTTCAATAAATCTTAGGAAACTTTATGGGTATTTCTTGCATCACCCATCACATGGCATGTTTGGCATACACTAGTTTTTATATTTGAATACACTATAAAAGGATTTTTGGTGAAAAAATAAATATTTGGTTTTGTATATTATTTGAAAAGGACTTTGTTTACTTAAACTATCTTTGGCATGGAAGTTGTTTCTAAACAAATAATTTGATTTTGAACTATTCAAATTGGAAACTTTTGGACCTGGATTGATTTACTTAAAATTTTTTTGGCACTTTTGCCAATAGGAATTGACTTTGTTTTTTTGATATTATGGATTTGATAATGAGATTCTAGCTTCAATTTGGATATTGATTTTGTCAGGACCCGTCCAGAATTCCTTCCCCGGAACCCTAGACAGCCCTGATCCCAGGGAAACCCTACCGGACCTTCCAAAGGAAAATCCGACAGAGCCTCCCCTAAGGGATTTACTTACCACAAATTACCTGCACTGAAAACACACTTCTAAAAACATCCCCTTATTCCTCCCACAAACTACAAACTGATTCCACAAATTCCAGCACTTCTCAAAGCAACAACAGTCTAGTGCATAAATAAAACAGAAGTATTCCAATAGTGGACAGAGCTTTAAGAAGTGCTAAACAACAGAAATACAACAAGGCTGAAAAGAAATAATACACTGAAATGAAAGAGTACAAAGAAACTTCTCGAAACACAACAGCAGCGGAAAACTTGGTTCGCTCCGGAAGAACGTCTACCACCACTTTCACCTAAGGGAACGGAATTTAAGAGTGTGAGATGCTAATCATCTCCGTGAGTAACCCGAACTACTGAACACCTTTTAGTAATAATAATAAAATAATAATAATTAAGGAGTGGAACAAATACCAACAATTAATAATAAATAATAATAACCTTTGGAAAATAATGATTTCCCTCAAAACTCTCACCAATCGCTCCGTTTGAAATGTTCCCTTTTTAAAACCTTTTCGCAAAACCCAATGTGCATACCTCCCAAAAACCAAGGGATTAAATTTAACAACAACAATTAAATAAATACATACCCCAAATATATAATAAAAATATAATAAATTATAATAAATAAATTTTGAACACCTTTGGGGTTTAAACCATTATTTGCAATTACACCGACAATTACACCTGACGCACCACACCATATACCGGTGATGCCCTCCGATACCCAGCGTCCCGAGCACCGACTGGCGGGAGGTTAAAGAGAGAAACCTGCAGTGGTCACTTCGGCGTCCCGACAGTACCGACTGCTAAAAACCATCACCCGGCCAAGGAGGGGGGCGGCTGTGCGCAACAATAACCTTGCCTGCCCACGGTCCAATGGCAACTCACGGGTGAAGTAATAACCGCACGCTAAACCATATAATAACCGCGTGCTAAACCACGTGTCCATACACCATACACCAGAACACCAATACTGTATGAGTGCGTCTAAAAATAAACATAAACAACCAACCGTACCGTTTTTCCAAAAACCACCGTGGGAAGTATACCAAAATTTCACAAAAACACCATCCCACATATTTTATCCAATCACCCGGTACGAAACAGCGATAACAACAAACCACAATTTTCTCGAAATACAAAATGCAACCATAAAAATACCGCGGGCATAAATTATAAAATTTAACCAAATATTTTCACAAAATATTTAACCCAATTATGCCCGAGAAATCACATTTGAAACCACGTGAAATTAATACCGAAACATACCTTGCTCATGCATAACAGATAAATTAAATTAAACCGCATTAAAACCATAATTAAACCACACCACATGAGCGTAATTAAATACTAAATTAAATACCAATTAAATTTAATTAATTGCCCAAAATAATTTTTGAAGGTGGGTCACTCACCTGGAGAGCGCAAATCAACTAAGATCCTCCTCGGGATCCACTCCACTACTCGCGCGTGCACCTAAACAACCACAGTGCACAAACCAAAAATATTAATATTTTATTCGGGTAATTCCCAAATGGATACCCGGGGAACGAACACCAAGCGACATCTAAGGGTTACGAGTTATATACCGAATCGAAGCTCGCGTGATGAGGATCACGGATTCGGTCTTACTTTCCGGTGATCGAACCCGACAGGGTCGGAATCTCGCCGGAAAGCTTTTCGAGTTTCGGCTCCGCAATTCTCCCAAACCGTCGCGAATTGGCGGAAACGGAAGTCGGATTTGGGTTCAGGAGGTCGAACACTGCGGACTGGAGCTGGCCGGAATTTTCGGGTACTCGCCGGAACAGTAATTTCCGGCGGGCTGCCACGTCACCGGCAACCGTCACCGGAACAGTATTTTCTGACGGTGGCCGTTTGCTGTGAAATTTTGCAGATTTGTAGATCGTGAGGAGAGCAATCCAACGGGACCGACGGTGAGCAAAACGGAGGTCGGACGGCGGAGAAATCACCGTTTGAAGATTTTTGACCCCTCGCCGGAAAACGCTCCGATCCCGGCGCGTCGGTGGTCCGATGGCCGTGATTTTTGGTGGGTAGGCCGGACTTGAGGAGAGGATCAAGGCTGTCAGGCGCGTGTGGCCGGAAAATGGCCGGAACAGTGCCGATTCGCGGTGGCCGGCGGTGGAGGGGAAAAATCGCCGCCAAACTTCGGACGTCCGATCCGGGCGCGTCCGGCGACCGTTCACCGTGAAACTTGGAGGTTTTGCCGGAAATGAGGTGGGCAAGCTTCCTGTCCGGCGTGTGTACAGTAACTCGGCCGGAACAGTGGAAAACTCCGGTGGCCGGCGGTGGCTCTCTCTCTCTCTTTCTCTCTCCTCTCTCTCTTTCTCTCTCCTCTCTCTCTTTCTCTCTCTTCTCTCTCTTTCTCTCTCTTCCCCGAGAGTTTTTCAAAATTAAAACCCTGCGTGACACTGTTCATGCCACGTGGACCAATCAGAAGCTGACACATGGCATTTCACTGTTCACTGACCCAAAAAAAAAAACATTAAAATAATACGGTATCCGGTAAACTTCAAACGTCCATAACTTTTTAACCGGATGTCCGTTTTGAGCATGCCGCTAGTCTGTGAACTCGTATCGACGAGCACTTCACAACCATGCATGAGTCAAAGCTCAATTCCCCATAAACAAAAAGTCAACTCCAGCACCCCTTGGACAGTTTGGACCGCAACTTGTTTCGTCCATAACTTTCAAACCGTAGCTCCGTTTTCGACGTGCTACCAGTCTACGAACTCGTGGCATCGTGCACTTCGCCACGGTACCCTAGTCAACTCAAAATTCTCACCGAGTCAAAAAGTCAACTTTTGACCCCTTTGGTCAACGGTCAACAGTCAACCTCGGTCAACGTGCACGGATTCCGGTGCGATTTGGGACGGGGTGTTACAGCCTTCCCCCCTTACAAAAATTTCGTCCTCGAAATTTCCGCGCGTCACTAGAACAGATAAGGGTTCTGATCACGCACTTGCGCTTCGGGCTCCTACGTCGCTTCCTCGACTAAGTGGTTCCTTACCAACCAATCCATGCCCAAACTTACTTCAAGTCCGAATAGATCCATCAGGATCAGATCCGCTTCCATCACTTGATCTTCGATGCAGAAGAAACATTCCTTGATTAACTGGCTAGGCCACAAGGATTCTCCTACAGGAGTGGCTATTTCTAGCAGACATTCTAAAGGAGTAGGGGTCATACCGACTCGAACGACAGACTCTCTTGAGATGAACGAATGTGTTGCTCCCGGGTCTATAAGTACACATGTGTCATTACCAAAAATATTCAAAGTACCTGTGAAATCGTCGGGCGTAGTCCTGGCTCCCTGCTGCGTCATAGCAAACACCCGACCTTGACTTGTCTGCTGGGGTCTCCTTCCTCTACCTCGACTCGATCCTGCAGACGGCTGGACTGATCCCGAAGAAACTCCTACTGGCTGACTCCCCTGGGAACTCTGTCCTGGAAATACTCCCGTATGCTGTGTCCGTCGACCTGCTCCTAGCACACTGCCGCTACCATAAGGGCAATCCCTCCTTATGTGGCCTGGCTGCCCACACCGAAAGCATAAACCATCCATCTGACACTGCCCAGAATGATTCCCCCTACAAAGTGGACAAATCCGCGGAGAACCAATGCGTGACTGCTGGTACGAGCTTGTATCCACATTGATCGAATGGCGAGCTGGCTGGGGCATACGATAACTATCTCTCCTCTGGAATCTGCCTCGTGGGCTTAACCCATCATTGTCTGAGCCTGAACTATGGCTTCTTTTAGTTGCCCCCTGTTGAGGTACTCCGCTATACGAACCTTCGAAAGATCTGCGCCTTGAGGGTCTGCGTATCTCCTCCTATCTCTCTAGCTCGAGCGCTGCATCCCTGGCGGACTGATAGGTGGGATGTACTGATCCAGAAAGGGTGTAGCCGATGCTCTCTTTCAATCCATCTATGAACCTCATCTTCTTCGTGTGATCGTCAGGAATCAGGTGCATGCAGAATTCTGATAGTTCCCGGAATCTCCTCTCGTACTCGGTCACTGTCATGTTCCCCTGTCGCAGTTCCTCGAACTCTCTCCTTCTTGCCTCATGATAGGCAGGAGGACAAAACTCAGTAGAGAAGGCAATCTTGAACTGATCCCACGTATGCCTTCTGCGGGTCTTCTCCATCTGCCACCACTTCCGGGCGTCTCCCTCTAACATGAACCCAGAAATCCTCACCATATCTTCATCGGGGCACTGCATCCCCTCTTCCAAGATTTTCTCCATGCTGGATAGCCACTTCAAGGCTGCTGCTGGGCCTTGGCTCCCATCGAACTCCATGGCTCCTAAACGTCGAGCTTGATCCACAGATCGATTACTAGAGCTTGAACCCCCTAAGGCTCTAGTTAGTTGAGAGACCAGATTTCTAAGGCTAGAACGACTTCCGGAACTCTCAGCAGAGCGTTCCCGAGTCCTACGTGTGTCCCGCCGACTCATCGTAGTAGATTCGGAGGAAACAAACAAGAGTTTAGAAACAGGGACACTTAAGCACGATTACGAAAGGAAGGAATTTACGGATGGGCTGTACAGCAATGCACAGTCCCTTAGGATTACAAGAACCTATGCTCTGATACCAACTGTCAGGACCCGTCCAGAATTCCTTCCCCGGAACCCTAGACAGCCCTGATCCCAGGGAAACCCTACCGGACCTTCCAAAGGAAAATCCGACAGAGCCTCCCCTAAGGGATTTACTTACCACAAATTACCTGCACTGAAAACACACTTCTAAAAACATCCCCTTATTCCTCCCACAAACTACAAACTGATTCCACAAATTCCAGCACTTCTCAAAGCAACAACAGTCTAGTGCATAAATAAAACAGAAGTATTCCAATAGTGGACAGAGCTTTAAGAAGTGCTAAACAACAGAAATACAACAAGGCTGAAAAGAAATAATACACTGAAATGAAAGAGTACAAAGAAACTTCTCGAAACACAACAGCAGCGGAAAACTTGGTTCGCTCCGGAAGAACGTCTACCACCACTTTCACCTAAGGGAACGGAATTTAAGAGTGTGAGATGCTAATCATCTCCGTGAGTAACCCGAACTACTGAACACCTTTTAGTAATAATAATAAAATAATAATAATTAAGGAGTGGAACAAATACCAACAATTAATAATAAATAATAATAACCTTTGGAAAATAATGATTTCCCTCAAAACTCTCACCAATCGCTCCGTTTGAAATGTTCCCTTTTTAAAACCTTTTCGCAAAACCCAATGTGCATACCTCCCAAAAACCAAGGGATTAAATTTAACAACAACAATTAAATAAATACATACCCCAAATATATAATAAAAATATAATAAATTATAATAAATAAATTTTGAACACCTTTGGGGTTTAAACCATTATTTGCAATTACACCGACAATTACACCTGACGCACCACACCATATACCGGTGATGCCCTCCGATACCCAGCGTCCCGAGCACCGACTGGCGGGAGGTTAAAGAGAGAAACCTGCAGTGGTCACTTCGGCGTCCCGACAGTACCGACTGCTAAAAACCATCACCCGGCCAAGGAGGGGGGCGGCTGTGCGCAACAATAACCTTGCCTGCCCACGGTCCAATGGCAACTCACGGGTGAAGTAATAACCGCACGCTAAACCATATAATAACCGCGTGCTAAACCACGTGTCCATACACCATACACCAGAACACCAATACTGTATGAGTGCGTCTAAAAATAAACATAAACAACCAACCGTACCGTTTTTCCAAAAACCACCGTGGGAAGTATACCAAAATTTCACAAAAACACCATCCCACATATTTTATCCAATCACCCGGTACGAAACAGCGATAACAACAAACCACAATTTTCTCGAAATACAAAATGCAACCATAAAAATACCGTGGGCATAAATTATAAAATTTAACCAAATATTTTCACAAAATATTTAACCCAATTATGCCCGAGAAATCACATTTGAAACCACGTGAAATTAATACCGAAACATACCTTGCTCATGCATAACAGATAAATTAAATTAAACCGCATTAAAACCATAATTAAACCACACCACATGAGCGTAATTAAATACTAAATTAAATACCAATTAAATTTAATTAATTGCCCAAAATAATTTTTGAAGGTGGGTCACTCACCTGGAGAGCGCAAATCAACTAAGATCCTCCTCGGGATCCACTCCACTACTCGCGCGTGCACCTAAACAACCACAGTGCACAAACCAAAAATATTAATATTTTATTCGGGTAATTCCCAAATGGATACCCGGGGAACGAACACCAAGCGACATCTAAGGGTTACGAGTTATATACCAAATCGAAGCTCGCGTGATGAGGATCACGGATTCGGTCTTACTTTCCGGTGATCGAACCCGACAGGGTCGGAATCTCGCCGGAAAGCTTTTCGAGTTTCGGCTCCGCAATTCTCCCAAACCGTCGCGAATTGGCGGAAACGGAAGTCGGATTTGGGTTCAGGAGGTCGAACACTGCGGACTGGAGCTGGCCGGAATTTTCGGGTACTCGCCGGAACAGTAATTTCCGGCGGGCCGCCACGTCACCGGCAACCGTCACCGGAACAGTATTTTCCGACGGTGGCCGTTTGCTGTGAAATTTTGTAGATTTGTAGATCGTGAGGAGAGCAATCCAACGGGACCGACGGTGAGCAAAACGGAGGTCGGACGGCGGAGAAATCACCGTTTGAAGATTTTCGACCCCTCGCCGGAAAACGCTCCGATCCCGGCGCGTCGGTGGTCCGATGGCCGTGATTTTTGGTGGGTAGGCCGGACTTGAGGAGAGGATCAAGGCTGTCAGGCGCGTGTGGCCGGAAAATGGCCGGAACAGTGCCGATTCGCGGTGGCCGGCGGTGGAGGGGAAAAATCGCCGCCAAACTTCGGACGTCCGATCCGGGCGCGTCCGGCGACCGTTCACCGTGAAACTTGGAGGTTTTGCCGGAAATGAGGTGGGCAAGCTTCCTGTCCGGCGTGTGTACAGTAACTCGGCCGGAACAGTGGAAAACTCCGGTGGCCGGCGGTGGCTCTCTCTCTCTCTTTCTCTCTCCTCTCTCTCTTTCTCTCTCCTCTCTCTCTTTCTCTCTCTTCTCTCTCTTTCTCTCTCTTCCCCGAGAGTTTTTCAAAATTAAAACCCTGCGTGACACTGTTCATGCCACGTGGACCAATCAGAAGCTGACACATGGCATTTCACTGTTCACTGACCCAAAAAAAAAAACATTAAAATAATACGGTATCCGGTAAACTTCAAACGTCCATAACTTTTTAACCGGATGTCCGTTTTGAGCATGCCGCTAGTCTGTGAGCTCGTATCGACGAGCACTTCACAACCATGCATGAGTCAAAGCTCAATTCCCCATAAACAAAAAGTCAACTCCAGCACCCCTTGGACAGTTTGGACCGCAACTTGTTTCGTCCATAACTTTCAAACCGTAGCTCCGTTTTCGACGTGCTACCAGTCTACGAACTCGTGGCATCGTGCACTTCGCCACGGTACCCTAGTCAACTCAAAATTCTCACCGAGTCAAAAAGTCAACTTTTGACCCCTTTGGTCAACGGTCAACAGTCAACCTCGGTCAACGTGCACGGATTCCGGTGCGATTTGGGACGGGGTGTTACAGCCTTCCCCCCTTACAAAAATTTCGTCCTCGAAATTTCCGCGCGTCACTAGAACAGATAAGGGTTCTGATCACGCACTTGCGCTTCGGGCTCCTACGTCGCTTCCTCGACTAAGTGGTTCCTTACCAACCAATCCATGCCCAAACTTACTTCAAGTCCGAATAGATCCATCAGGATCAGATCCGCTTCCATCACTTGATCTTCGATGCAGAAGAAACATTCCTTGATTAACTGGCTAGGCCACAAGGATTCTCCTACAGGAGTGGCTATTTCTAGCAGACATTCTAAAGGAGTAGGGGTCATACCGACTCGAACGACAGACTCTCTTGAGATGAACGAATGTGTTGCTCCCGGGTCTATAAGTACACATGTGTCATTACCAAAAATATTCAAAGTACCTGTGAAATCGTCGGGCGTAGTCCTGGCTCCCTGCTGCGTCATAGCAAACACCCGACCTTGACTTGTCTGCTGGGGTCTCCTTCCTCTACCTCGACTCGATCCTGCAGACGGCTGGACTGATCCCGAAGAAACTCCTACTGGCTGACTCCCCTGGGAACTCTGTCCTGGAAATACTCCCGTATGCTGTGTCCGTCGACCTGCTCCTAGCACACTGCCGCTACCATAAGGGCAATCCCTCCTTATGTGGCCTGGCTGCCCACACCGAAAGCATAAACCATCCATCTGACACTGCCCAGAATGATTCCCCCTACAAAGTGGACAAATCCGCGGAGAACCAATGCGTGACTGCTGGTACGAGCTTGTATCCACATTGATCGAATGGCGAGCTGGCTGGGGCATACGATAACTATCTCTCCTCTGGAATCTGCCTCGTGGGCTTAACCCATCATTGTCTGAGCCTGAACTATGGCTTCTTTTAGTTGCCCCCTGTTGAGGTACTCCGCTATACGAACCTTCGAAAGATCTGCGCCTTGAGGGTCTGCGTATCTCCTCCTATCTCTCTAGCTCGAGCGCTGCATCCCTGGCGGACTGATAGGTGGGATGTACTGATCCAGAAAGGGTGTAGCCGATGCTCTCTTTCAATCCATCTATGAACCTCATCTTCTTCGTGTGATCGTCAGGAATCAGGTGCATGCAGAATTCTGATAGTTCCCGGAATCTCCTCTCGTACTCGGTCACTGTCATGTTCCCCTGTCGCAGTTCCTCGAACTCTCTCCTTCTTGCCTCATGATAGGCAGGAGGACAAAACTCAGTAGAGAAGGCAATCTTGAACTGATCCCACGTATGCCTTCTGCGGGTCTTCTCCATCTGCCACCACTTCCGGGCGTCTCCCTCTAACATGAACCCAGAAATCCTCACCATATCTTCATCGGGGCACTGCATCCCCTCTTCCAAGATTTTCTCCATGCTGGATAGCCACTTCAAGGCTGCTGCTGGGCCTTGGCTCCCATCGAACTCCATGGCTCCTAAACGTCGAGCTTGATCCACAGATCGATTACTAGAGCTTGAACCCCCTAAGGCTCTAGTTAGTTGAGAGACCAGATTTCTAAGGCTAGAACGACTTCCGGAACTCTCAGCAGAGCGTTCCCGAGTCCTACGTGTGTCCCGCCGACTCATCGTAGTAGATTCGGAGGAAACAAACAAGAGTTTAGAAACAGGGACACTTAAGCACGATTACGAAAGGAAGGAATTTACGGATGGGCTGTACAGCAATGCACAGTCCCTTAGGATTACAAGAACCTATGCTCTGATACCAACTGTCAGGACCCGTCCAGAATTCCTTCCCCGGAACCCTAGACAGCCCTGATCCCAGGGAAACCCTACCGGACCTTCCAAAGGAAAATCCGACAGAGCCTCCCCTAAGGGATTTACTTACCACAAATTACCTGCACTGAAAACACACTTCTAAAAACATCCCCTTATTCCTCCCACAAACTACAAACTGATTCCACAAATTCCAGCACTTCTCAAAGCAACAACAGTCTAGTGCATAAATAAAACAGAAGTATTCCAATAGTGGACAGAGCTTTAAGAAGTGCTAAACAACAGAAATACAACAAGGCTGAAAAGAAATAATACACTGAAATGAAAGAGTACAAAGAAACTTCTCGAAACACAACAGCAGCGGAAAACTTGGTTCACTCCGGAAGAACGTCTACCACCACTTTCACCTAAGGGAACGGAATTTAAGAGTGTGAGATGCTAATCATCTCCGTGAGTAACCCGAACTACTGAACACCTTTTAGTAATAATAATAAAATAATAATAATTAAGGAGTGGAACAAATACCAACAATTAATAATAAATAATAATAACCTTTGGAAAATAATGATTTCCCTCAAAACTCTCACCAATCGCTCCGTTTGAAATGTTCCCTTTTTAAAACCTTTTCGCAAAACCCAATGTGCATACCTCCCAAAAACCAAGGGATTAAATTTAACAACAACAATTAAATAAATACATACCCCAAATATATAATAAAAATATAATAAATTATAATAAATAAATTTTGAACACCTTTGGGGTTTAAACCATTATTTGCAATTACACCGACAATTACACCTGACGCACCACACCATATACCGGTGATGCCCTCCGATACCCAGCGTCCCGAGCACCGACTGGCGGGAGGTTAAAGAGAGAAACCTGCAGTGGTCACTTCGGCGTCCCGACAGTACCGACTGCTAAAAACCATCACCCGGCCAAGGAGGGGGGCGGCTGTGCGCAACAATAACCTTGCCTGCCCACGGTCCAATGGCAACTCACGGGTGAAGTAATAACCGCACGCTAAACCATATAATAACCGCGTGCTAAACCACGTGTCCATACACCATACACCAGAACACCAATACTGTATGAGTGCGTCTAAAAATAAACATAAACAACCAACCGTACCGTTTTTCCAAAAACCACCGTGGGAAGTATACCAAAATTTCACAAAAACACCATCCCACATATTTTATCCAATCACCCGGTACGAAACAGCGATAACAACAAACCACAATTTTCTCGAAATACAAAATGCAACCATAAAAATACCGCGGGCATAAATTATAAAATTTAACCAAATATTTTCACAAAATATTTAACCCAATTATGCCCGAGAAATCACATTTGAAACCACGTGAAATTAATACCGAAACATACCTTGCTCATGCATAACAGATAAATTAAATTAAACCGCATTAAAACCATAATTAAACCACACCACATGAGCGTAATTAAATACTAAATTAAATACCAATTAAATTTAATTAATTGCCCAAAATAATTTTTGAAGGTGGGTCACTCACCTGGAGAGCGCAAATCAACTAAGATCCTCCTCGGGATCCACTCCACTACTCGCGCGTGCACCTAAACAACCACAGTGCACAAACCAAAAATATTAATATTTTATTCGGGTAATTCCCAAATGGATACCCGGGGAACGAACACCAAGCGACATCTAAGGGTTACGAGTTATATACCGAATCGAAGCTCGCGTGATGAGGATCACGGATTCGGTCTTACTTTCCGGTGATCGAACCCGACAGGGTCGGAATCTCGCCGGAAAGCTTTTCGAGTTTCGGCTCCGCAATTCTCCCAAACCGTCGCGAATTGGCGGAAACGGAAGTCGGATTTGGGTTCAGGAGGTCGAACACTGCGGACTGGAGCTGGCCGGAATTTTCGGGTACTCGCCGGAACAGTAATTTCCGGCGGGCCGCCACGTCACCGGCAACCGTCACCGGAACAGTATTTTCCGACGGTGGCCGTTTGCTGTGAAATTTTGCAGATTTGTAGATCGTGAGGAGAGCAATCCAACGGGACCGACGGTGAGCAAAACGGAGGTCGGACGGCGGAGAAATCACCGTTTGAAGATTTTCGACCCCTCGCCGGAAAACGCTCCGATCCCGGCGCGTCGGTGGTCCGATGGCCGTGATTTTTGGTGGGTAGGCCGGACTTGAGGAGAGGATCAAGGCTGTCAGGCGCGTGTGGCCGGAAAATGGCCGGAACAGTGCCGATTCGCGGTGGCCGGCGGTGGAGGGGAAAAATCGCCGCCAAACTTCGGACGTCCGATCCGGGCGCGTCCGGCGGCCGTTCACCGTGAAACTTGGAGGTTTTGCCGGAAATGAGGTGGGCAAGCTTCCTGTCCGGCGCGTGTACAGTAACTCGGCCGGAACAGTGGAAAACTCCGGTGGCCGGCGGTGGCTCTCTCTCTCTCTTTCTCTCTCCTCTCTCTCTTTCTCTCTCTTTTCTCTCTTTCTCTCTCTTCCCCGAGAGTTTTTCAAAATTAAAACCCTGCGTGACACTGTTCATGCCACGTGGACCAATCAGAAGCTGACACATGGCATTTCACTGTTCACTGACCCAAAAAAAAAAACATTAAAATAATACGGTATCCGGTAAACTTCAAACGTCCATAACTTTTTAACCGGATGTCCGTTTTGAGCGTGCCGCTAGTCTGTGAACTCGTATCGACGAGCACTTCACAACCATGCATGAGTCAAAGCTCAATTCCCCATAAACAAAAAGTCAACTCCAGCACCCCTTGGACAGTTTGGACCGCAACTTGTTTCGTCCATAACTTTCAAACCGTAGCTCCGTTTTCGACGTGCTACCAGTCTACGAACTCGTGGCATCGTGCACTTCGCCACGGTACCCTAGTCAACTCAAAATTCTCACCGAGTCAAAAAGTCAACTTTTGACCCCTTTGGTCAACGGTCAACAGTCAACCTCGGTCAACGTGCACGGATTCCGGTGCGATTTGGGACGGGGTGTTACAGATTTAGACATAGAGCATTGTCTTTCTGGTTTTATAATTATGATTTAGGCCTGAAGTTTACTTGGTTTAATATGTGGATATGAATATGGATATGGATTTGCCCTGGAGCTTGCTTGGTTGATATTATGATTATTGATTATTTATTATATGGATATGGATTCAGCTTAAAGCTTGCTTAGCAAATATTATGATTTAGTTATTGATGACTGATTTATGTGAAGATTGTTGACTTTATGCAAGGCTGCCTCTAGCTTGGCATTGTCCCACAAAGGATTAGAGGATGAGTATTGGTGTTGAGATGTCCACCCAGGTATTATATATAGTATTATTTGTATTTTAGTATTTGGTATGGAGATATCTAACCAAGGTATAGGAGGTAGTGAAACATAATATGCTATCGACTAGATGCTAAGACATTTTTCCAAGTCACAAAGATGGTACATGTAATTATATACCATGGTTAATTTTCTCATCTAACATGCATTAATCTATTGAACATGTGATTAAGACCTGAATTTAATGAAACTGTTTTTTTTTTTTTTTAAAGGGTTTACTACTAAGCAATTATTTTCTACTGAATTCATAAGATGTTAGCAAATTGCATTTGCATAACATTATCGTATCTTATGACATATATTTTATTGTATATTATTTTGCTATGCTAGATTATTGAAATTATGTGTGGTTATCCAAAACCCCATTCATTGAGCATTCATACCCACCCATTTTTACCAAACTCCTACATGTAGTAGTTGAGGTTTAGTGCTTTGTTGATACTGGAAGCTGAGTTCCAAAATAAAGTTTAGAGGTTAAGTTGGATTTATATGGATAACTGTATTTGGAATCTTATGAAATGATTTAATTTTGGACTTATATTTTTATTTAAGAAATGTATTCTCTTAAGCAATTTGCACTGAATATTTGGATATTTGAGTTGTCTTGATATTTTGGATATGGTATGGATATGATTATTCAATACAAAAAAATGATGATTTGATGAATAATGTTTCTAAAAGGCAAGCCTTTTTAACTTTGTGTTGTTGGGTTAATTCACTTAATGACATTAAGATAGCTAATGTCATCATGGATAGAATCTTTGAAATATGAGTCCTAATATTTTCCTGAAAAGAAAGAGAAAAGAATATGCTCCTTTTTATTTTTTATTTTTTGTAAGTAGTCCTAACATTTTCCTAAAAAAGGAAAAAAAATTAAAAGGATACTACTTATTTTTTGCGGTAGTAGAAAAAAAAAAATATATATATATATATACACACTAAAAGAAAATAGAAAGAAAAAAGAACTATTTGCCAAAAAAAAAAAAAAGAAAAGAAAAAAAGCAAAAGGTAGTATGTACCACTTTTTTTGGGTCAAAATATACTACATGCCACTGTGGACAATTTCTGATGTGACTTGTTGTTTCACCATTATACAACACAACCGACACCATTCAAGCTTTTATTTTTATTTTTTTAGTTACTCTTTAAGGCTAGTGCATATGCCCTTGTCCAGTTTTCAGACTCAAAGGTTTTACCATTAAGGATGACAATTTGCCCCACCATCCTTTATCCCTATGGGAACCATCCCTAATTGAGTGGGAAATCTTTGGTTAAATAGAAAATCGAGTTGGAGATGAGGTGAAAATCCATATTTCGTGTTGGAATCGAAGCGGAATGTCAATTATATTTTCTATCTCATATTGGTCATGTATATATATCTATGATTAATGAAATATATATTTATATTTATATTTTATAATATTTCTATACTTAAATATAATTATATTAATAATGTGAATATAATATATTTTTTGTTAAAAATAATATATATATATATATATATATTTTTTCATTTTCTATTATGGGGAAATGGAGAATTCCCATCCCACTTTGGTTCTCGATTAAGGAATTCCCATCTTACCTCGGTAAATAATTAAAAAAAAAAAACACCATATGGAATGGGAATGAGACTAATTTTTGAAGGCAAGGCAGGGTATGGAAGAGGTCATCCTCGTTGTCATTCCTATTTACCATATATGTCTAAATATAAGAAAGATAATAATTGTTGGAGATTAGTTCGAAAGAAGTGTAAACTTGAAGAAATGGTGGAGATCATGTGTACTTGTCCCTCTAACATTTGATTCAAGGCGATATAAAGCCACAGGCCTGAGCTTGCCAGTATCTTCTATTTCAAAGGCTTCTAGAACCCATCATCCCTACCTCATTACACTCTCCCAAGTGTTCCAACTACCCACCGTTCACATTCCAGTCTGTGGAACTGGCAGACCACTAATAGACTATGCCCTCATCGTTGAGTAATATATATATATAGAAAGAGTGTCTAGGATAAGGACCGACCGCATGGCTATCATCAGGACAAAAAACGTGATGAAAATTGAAGCTCTTGGATTTGCACATCTGGCATCAACGGGCCAGATTCAAGTTGCTTACATTGAGAATTTTGGCCAAATATCTCCTTTCCCATTTGCAGCTTCCTTTTCTCTTCTCCTCTACTTCCACACTTCCACCATTCCAGTGATGTTGCAAGCCACCGATCTCCAGCTCGCAGGAAAGCCATTCAGTCCCACCCGTTCTAGTCATTCTTTGTTATTCCACTGGCCAGCCCTGCCCCAGATTCTCTGTTGCTTCCACCATCTAGGGCGTGGGTTAAATCTGCAACTTCTTCCCACTGTTGCAGCTCTACCATTCTAGCCATGTTGCTTCCACCATCTAGGGCTTGGGTTAAATCTGCAACTTCTCCCCACTGTCGCAGCTCTACCGTTCCAGCCATGCTCTGCTGCTTCCATCGGCCACGGGCTAGCCTTGCCCCAGATTTTCAACTCTTTCCACCATTAAGAGTGTCTAGGTCAAATCTACAACTTCTTCTTTTGCCTTATATTTAGTGGTTGTGGTTAATATGAAGAAGAAGGTGCATTAATTTATATGACTACAAATGTAAAAGTTGTAAAAGTGGGTTGTTAGGCAAAAATGTGTTTCAATAAATAATGATTTTGCAATTGCGTATATTTGCACAGGGTTCCACTCACCATTAATCAGTTTTACTCCTATTTTTGATTTCTTATAATTTTCTATTCCCTGCCATACATAGCATTATTGATACGAACCTAGGATGACCTGTTCCTAAACCCGTATTATATTAGCTCGGACCTAATTATGTTCAAGTTCTAATGGTCACCTTGACCCCTAACCAACCTGTGATTAGAAACCTTAGTATATAATGAAGACGCCATAATAGGTGATGGAAGGCCTATTGATAAGTCAAACTCAAACACTCATTCACTAATGGTGTTTTAGGTGTTCAAAAGAACAAAGAAAATTCAATCTCACAAATAATTTTCTGTATAAAATTCAAGCTTAATTTCTCATTGAAAATAAGCCTTTAAATAGGATTTGAATGAACAAAATAAAACCCTAAAAGGATTAGAAAATTTCGGCCAACATAAAATCCAATTAGGAAATTGCCTAATTTCACATCCTTTCCTAATCTAATTTGGATTAACTAATTCCCTTATTTTGAATTATGAATTAATTAATTTACAATGAAAATAATAAAATAATAACTTTTCTAAACTTATTTATCTAGCAATAAATAAATAAAAACTCAAAAAGTCAAACGCAAATTAGAAAACAAGTTGACTAGTTTGACAACTAAGTTGACTTATGTTTGATGTCCGAGCTAACTGATGTCTGCCTGATGTCCAAAGGAACTGGTGTTTTCCGAGACATGGATGACACCAGTGTTGTCCGAGACATGGATGGACTGATGTTGTCCGAGGTAAAATGCTCTCCGAGGTGTGGATGTCCTCCGATGTATGGATGCCCTCCGAGGTATTCGAGTTATGGTTGCCCTCCAAGGTATGGATGCCCTCCGAGGTATGGATGTCCTCCTAGACATGGATTTTCTCCGAGGTATGATGTCCTCTGAGCTATGGATGTGTGGGCACAGGCGGAATCACATCAATTATGTTGATTGTTTATTTCCATAATCTTTTAGCTGCTACAACTGTATATTCCAGTATTAATTAAATTATAAACTTGGGAGATTGAAACATTAATGTTGCAACCAAAGATGCTGCTATGTAGAAGATTGTTGACGGAGAGTAAAGTCAGCGTGTTTTGGTGGTTGATGGGGTTAGGAAACAATCTTAATGGTTTTTTTAGGCATAGATAATAGCCACACACATCCTAAAAACTTGATTTATGGAGATATTTTTATTCATTTTTTTCCTCTTTGAAAGAAAGTTACTGGATAAAGGTGGAATTTCCTTATCAATAAAAATTATACGCAATCCTCAACTGCATATACAATAAAAGGTTATATTAAATATGTTTAAATAAAAGATGCTAGCCACAATTACTCAGTTACAACGAAATGATAAAAAGTAAATTTAGGATGATAAGCAAGGCCAAACAATTTGACAAATTACCCAAAGAGAGCCAATTTAAATGCTAAGATGGAAGAAATATCAAGCCTCACATGCTTAGTGGTATCACTCATTTTCTATGGACAAACCGAAAGGGAAAAATGCATGTAAGCTCATTCTGAGCAAATTAAGATAATTAATTGAAGTGAAAAAGTTCGAAAAGAGAAGAGGAAGCAAAGTAGAAGAGGAGTGAGCTGGTGGGTTCACAAGGGTGGTGCGAGTTGGTGAAATTGGTAATTTTGGTGAAGGTGTTTCGAGCTGGTGAGAGCAGGAATATGAGCTGCTGTGAGCAGGAATGTTAGGTTTGGCAAAAATTCTCACGTGAGAGTTGTAATTGAAGCTGGGCTATTGATGCCAAGTGTTACAATCCAAGAGCTCCAATTTTCATCACGTTTTGGGCCCTTAAGAAAGCCATGCAGTCGGTCTTTATTCTAAACACTCTGTATATATATATTTAGTAAAAATCATTGAGGAGTATTTTTGAGAAAGACCCGGTGGACAGGTGGACAATTACATACTTTGTATACTTCACTGCCAGGAAAGAAAAGAAAAATAAAATTATCTACTACATATTGCTTAGGACAATTTCTGTGCAACTCTGTCGTTTCAACATCAATATACGATATAACCCTATTAAGAATAATGTTTTTCTTTCGTTTTGTGAAAGGGTAATCGGGCAGTGTACGTGTGGGGAAGGGAGCTTAGACCGAGTATTTGGACCAGAGTAAAACAAACAAAATGTCTTTTAAGCTTCAGAAGCCAGAAGTAGCCAGTATTTTAGAAGCCACGTGATTTTAGTCATTGTACTAAGTCCAGTGCCCACGTACTCATCCATTTTTCTGACTTGAAGGTTTTACCGCATATAAAGAACCAAGAGAATTGTTGGAGAGTTAGAGAAGACAAAACATATGGAAAGGAAAGGCCAAAAATTGGTACCCTTCCCACTGCCCTTTCAAGGTCATATAAACTAATAAACCTCATGCTTCAGCTTGCCAATATCCTTTATTCCAAGGGCTTCTCCATCTCTATCATTCATACTTCTTTCAACTCTTCCAACCCTTCCAACTACCCACATTTCACTTTCCACTTGATCTGCGAAGGCTTAGCCGAAAGTGAGGCCTCCATAAAAGATGTTATCGCTCTTATTTCACTGCTTAATACCAAATGTGTCGATCCATTTAGGGAATGTTTGGGCAGGCAGCTATGCGATGTTTCAGAGGAGCGTGTTGCTTGTTTGATTTCTGATGCTATTTTTTACTTCACGCAGTTGCTGAGAGTTTTAAGCTTCTAAGGGTTGTGCTTAGGACTGAGAGTGCCTCTTCTTTTCTTGCTTTTGCTGCGTTTCCACTTCTGCGGGAAAGGGGTTACCTCCCAATACAAGGTGTGTGCTTTCTTTTCTTATTTTTGTTTCATAGCAAGGTATGAAAGATCAGCCATGGTGAATTAATCTTATCTTGGTTTTAGGGTCAATATTACTTGTTTGATTCAAATAGATATTTGGAGTTGGACCGTCCAAAATATCATAGTGGTTAAGAATTATTTTGCAATTCTGTTAAATTAGGGGAAAAAAAAGGAAGAAATTATACTTCTTTATTTTCGGTTGAAATAGAGAAAATTACACTTTAGTTACTTTAAACTTAGCTTTTCTCATTTAGGGGTCTTGATTTTTTGTTTTCTTATTTGCATCAGATACCTCTAGTTGCAATTTGTCCAAATTTAATAAAATCTGACAAATCCCATCAAAAAAAGATCACATGATATTCATATGACATTCAAAATTGTTTATTCATTTATTTATTTATTCAACTCATTTCAGCAAAAATAATATTAAAGTAATTTCAGATCCCATACCCTGTAGTTTCAAAAACTTGTACTTTTGTCCAAATCCATAAAAATTTAACAGATTCAATAAAAACATGGGTCACGCCGTACACACTTGAAACCCAAAATTGCTTATTTATTTATTTATTTTTTCTTTTCTTTCAATTAGTTTCCGCAAAGACCCCCCAAAAAAAAAAGAAAAAAAAAAGAAAGGAATTTCGGTAAAAACATATTAAAACGAAACAACTAGATAATTTCAGCAAAAACCATATTAAAAAAAAAAAATGATAGAATAAGAACATGATGAAAAATAAAATAAAATAGGAAAGATTCAAAATTACAAGTAGATCATCTGGTTCAGTGCTGTCTCCAAAAAGCTATAATTCTGGGATAACTGAAAAACGAACAGGATTGGGGGGTTGAGAGAAGTTTTGGTGGCAAAACGAACACAAAGAAACTGAAAGAAAAAGGAAGTTTAAAATGCCATATAATAAAAGTAGGAAAGCTAAGATGCGCATACATGTGTGTAGATATATATATATATATATATGTACTAACTCATTTTTACTAATAATCACTGTCTACTGTTCAACCCTTGTTTGTCTTCTGTTTTCTCTGTTATATCCTTAAATATTGTCAGCAAATTAACCATATATATATATATATATATATATTTATCTAAAATATATAACCAGATCTGAATATTTCATGTACATATCTACCAGAGCATTTACCATTAGAGCATTAATATAGCATTTTCCTTAAACTGTAAAAATATAGCATTCTGAAGACTTTTCTTGTCTCTGTCACCACCACAATTAGCACCCAAATGATATTTACAGTTATATTTACTTATTTTATACATGAAGCCCCACATCTTTAGAACCCTACAATTGTATATAAGAATCCATTTCAGTGCTTCACAATTATTTTCACTAGGATTTCTCATGTATTTGTTCATTACACTTTATATAGGGTCAGTGTACAAACAATCAAATACATTACAAAGCCTATTGTATTTGCATATAGAACCTTTGCCACAATTTCAATATTTTGGTGATTTTTTGGATATTGAACTGCTGACAATTTAAAATTAGGTGCTAAAGGTGTAGGCATTGTTTTACAATTACTTATTGTGAATTTTTCAAGAACATTTTCCATATACTTATCTTGTGAAACAATCACTTCACCAATATCCTTCGTTTCAAATTCTGTTCTCTTCAAACTCTTTAACCTTTCAATTTCATGTTTAAACTTATAAGCTATAAACATAGACAAAGAAATATATATAAGTACTCTTCATTTGATAATTTCATATAACAAACACAGCTATTATATTTGCATATGTTTAGAACCAATAATAATGTAAGTACCAAATTTCTTGTATCATTGCCTTTGTGACTGACTAAAAACATAAAGAGATTTTTTCAGCAAGTAAACCTGTTTATTATTCATTTAACTTTCAAAATATGTAAGAAGCTGTTTAATATCAAGTTGCTATAATTCGACATCCTTCTGAGCGAAAGTGATGACAAAATTCAAATTGAAGTATGTCTTGTGAAAATATTTCATTAATTCCCTCCCTTTGTGTGAGACCCTTAGCCACCGTTCTTGCCTCAAACCAAATAGGCTCAACACCTAAAAATCTTTTTTTCTTCATGAATGGTATTTGCAGCCAACCACTCTAGCTTCCTCTAGTTGCTCACTAGCTTTCAAGTTTAATTCTTGTTCAGATTCATTCTTTGCATGGAACTTTCCATTTCCCTAAATCTTTTGAATTCAAAGCTTCTTGGTAGGTCTTTGGCTCTTCTAAAACAATATCTTTTGTTAATTTAATTGCATAGGCAATAATATTTGCAAATCCATATCTTGTGGGTTCTTTAATTTTTTCTTCTGTCAGTCAAATTATAGTCATCCAGATTTTCACCTTTATCTATGGGCTTTTCATGATTTGGTGCATTTAAAATCGGCTCTGTTTCATCAAATACAAGCCATTCAACTTGATTTTGAAGTACTTATTCTCCACTGGAGAATCGGGTAACTTCATTTCAAGATTGTAAGCATCGTCACTTGTTGCAACATCTTTAGAAATATGCTTCTCCTTTGCCAACCCAGAAATTTCAGATTTTTTTGAAAGATTGCATCTCTATTGATTACACATTTCCTTGTCAATGCATGTGATACGAACCTAGGACGACCTGCTCCTAAACCCGTATTATATTAGCCCGGATCTTTAATTAAGTTCAAGTTCTAATGGAATGGACCTCAACCCCTAACCAACCTGTGGTTAGAAACCTTGGTATAATGTAGACGCCACAATAGGGGATGGAAAACCTATTGATAAGTCAAGCTAAAACAACCAATTCTCTAATGGTGTTTTAGGTGTTCTCAAAGAACAAAGAGATAATTAATCTCACAAGTATTTTCTCAATCAAATCAAAGTTGTTTTCTTATTGAAAAATAAGCCTTTAAATAGGCTACAAAGCCACGAAATAAAACCCTAAAAATAAAGAAAAACCAGCCACCACACATAAAGAAACCTAGTTGGCTGAAACTATACTTCCTTTCCTAATCTAAGTTTGATTAATTAATTCCTTTATATTAAATTAGGAATTAATTAATTTACAATGGAAAGAATAAAATAAAAACCTTCCTAAAGTTATTTTTCCAGAAAATAAATAAATAAAAGCCAAAAAGTAATGGTAGTTTCCTAAAACAAAAAGTAAAATCAAATTAGGAAACTATAATACTAGCTTTTTGACTAAGTTGACTTTGACTAATCTTTGACCAAATTGAGCTCCAAATCAGCTTCTAGATGCTTTGTAGGATGCCAAATAAACTGAATATGAAGGCCCACACGTTGCCCATGCTTGGAAAAATAAGAAAAGGCTAATACAGTAAAATACAGTAAAGCCAGCAAGCAATACAGCAAATTCGGCCAAATTGTTGAAGCTGTCCGTACAAGCCCTTTTTGATTGCATTTGAGGCTGCTTTAACTTTATTCCATGACCTCTTAGGCATATGTATTGAACCCATAAAGCATTGGAACCATTTCATGCTCCCCGGACTCCAAAAATGTACTAAAACCGTCACCCGGGTCCGTATCGGCTTCCACCACTTGGATGCTTCGAATAGGCTTTGTATCTTCAAGTATGGACAACCTCTGTTGAGATTGATTACCCTCTGTATAAATACTCCCAGGTTGCCCTTAAATCTCTTAATTTGAGCTCTTTTGATTGGCCTAGTCTTCATCTGTGTCGAGTCAGCACCCCAGCGGGTTATCGGTTGAGCGGCCTCGGGCGGAATCACATCATGGGTTCTAAAGTTTAAAACATTGAATAATCTATGGATATCCCAAGAAAATGCACTTCATTGATTTAGATTATAGTTTCCAATCAGTGACATGTACAAAACCTATACATCCAAAAATTTTCAAATTTCCAAAACAGGGTACTTGTGTAGACCATGTTTCTATTGAAGTTTTCTATATCTGTTGCAGCAAATGACATTTGTTAATCAAATAGACCGTTATATGAACTGCCTGAACTCAAAACTGAATAGGAAGTTTAGCATTCGATAAGATGCATCTAATATATCTCTTTGTCTAAAATGGTCATGTTCGTTCTCTCTCTAAGGCCATTTTGTTGACATGTTAGTCTCATTATCCTATGTCTCACGATGGCATATTTAATTGCAATAAGGATTAAATTCCTCATTTCAATATTAGTCCATTGTATGTTTTGATCCTTTTAACATTTCTTCTAGTTCTCGTCTCAACTAAAATCTTGTAATCCTTAAGCTTCTAGAATGCCTCATCCTTGGTTTTAAGATCCTTCTTGAATGATCATCAATGAAAGTCAAGAAACTTCTGCACTCTCCAATAGACTGTGTTCTTGATGATCCTCATAATTTAGAGTAAATATAATCCAAAGTCTTTAATTCTTTGAACTTCAAAATTGTTTTCCACGTTTTCATGCTTATTATAAATGCAATGATCATTAAAATCGAAATTTTAAGCTGTATCACCAGCTAACAACCCTTGCTTGATAAGTTTACTTGGTCTTTTTTCAATAATATGACCAAGCCTCCTATGCCATAGAGTAATTTTGCTAAGAACTTTAGTAACAAAAGCTGAAGTTTCACTTGAAACTGCGGTCCCTATTACAAATAAACCATTTACCTTGGAAGCTTTCATGGCCACCAGAGAACCTTTAAAACACTATAAGAAGTACTATTTACAGCTTTATATTATAACCATTATCATCTAATATGGTTAAGGAGACTAAATTCCTCTTTAGTTAAGGAATATGCCTCATATTAGTCACTGTTCGGATGATATGATCATATGCTGTTTTAATTTCATAGTACAAATCCTATCAACTCTAAAAACTGCATCGTTTGCAATTAGAGCCTTTCCCCCTTCTAGCTCCTTGAAAGACTCAAAATAGCCTCTATTAGGACTCATATGGAACGAACAACCCGAGTTTAGGTCCAATCATAGCAATCACAGTTATTTGTTACATTAGGACTCATATGGAACGAACAATGCGAGTTTAGGTCCAATCATAGCAATCGCAGTTATTTGTTACATAAGCACATTTGCACTTTTGTAACCCCCAAAAAAAAAAAAATTAAATAAAAAAATGGTCTATCACCATCATCTGATTCTTTTTGCTTTTTATTCCCAACATACCTTTGTAATTTGTCCTTCCTTCTTGCTTTGATAACATAGATTTAGATTTGTCTATGCTTTAACCATTTCTCTTATCAGGATCAGTCCCTTTACAAGATTTGCCTCTAAGAGTCAATCCCCTACATTCATTGTGAGTCTTGTCACTTGTCATCCTCTCAACATCCTTAGGTGTTATAGTACCTAACACTATAGTTCTGAAGTCTGCCTACCATTTTTTAAGTATATACAAAAGGTTTATTTCTTTTAAGTAATGAATTTTAAAGAATAACGACTTGATCATCAAAAACATTATTTTGAACACTTTATAAATATTGAACTAGTTTTCTAAAATCATCAAAAGCGTTACTAATAGGCTTACCTTAACTATTTTGAATTTGAAGAATCTCTACTTCAAGCATGAATGATTGTGAAGATTCTTCGCCATGTAGAGCTCTTCCAATTTTTATCATTCATATGTAGCAATAGATTTTTTTACATCTCTCTAAGCACTTTGTCACCAGGAGCAAGAATCAGTGATCTATGTGCTTTGTCCATCAAATCCTTCTTCTTTTCTTTACCTTCACATTATCAGGAAGCTTGTCTTCACTTTAAACATAACTACTAAACCTTTCTTAACCATCACTGCTTTAATCTTCGTTTCCTAGAGTCTAAAGTCATAATAAATTTCTACAATTCAAACTTTATTGTCACATTGAAAACTTTTTTATGAGTACGTATCGCTTCAAAATTTAACAAAGATCTATTGTTTAGACTACAAAATACTCAAATTTATAGTTTCACTAATGGAATAGTGAAATTTCAAATGGACTTTGAAAGATGTATTTTATCAAATACTTGATACCCTTTCAACCAACTTGGCTCCGATACCAATTTGTTGGTATCAGTGGCTATTAAATACCATCACACAATATAAAACCAGATTAGTATCTCAAAGAGGTAATAAGAACAAAGAGCAGAAGAAGTTTAGCACAAGTTACATGGTTCACCTGTCTATAAGATAGCTTACATCCATGGGCAAGCAATGATGTATGGATGATATTAATCTTCAAGAGGAGTATAGATATATGCTAAAGTTTTGACTTATCAATTGCATCTTATAATAAAAGCTAACTATGGAGGCTCGTTCTCTCTTGACAACTCTCTTAAAGAATAAATTAATTAATTAAAAAAATTCTCTTAGCTCACCCTAGCTCGTAACACACACCAAAAACTTCATACATATACAATGTAATTAAACAGGGCAGTCTAATTATGCCATGTTAGCTATTCCACTTCTGGAGGAAATCTTTGGTACTGGATTTTCTTTCCCAAACCTCAGAAATATATATATGTCTTGGAGTCGGCAAATAATAACTAATTTTCTCTAGCACTCAATAAAATAAATTCTGTTTCAGGTCATTATAGTAGCTTAACGAAGTTTGAATTTTAGGTCATGATGAAGGGAGGCATGTTCATAGATTTTGATTTTGAATTTAATTTTTATTTATTTATTATTATTGCCTAAAATAAGGGTACCTCTAGCTTTTTATTCATAGGTAGCTCAAGAATTTTATTTTATTTTCACTTGCTACAAGGGACTGTTTTATTGCCTTCTTTTCATTGCCTAAATTCTCTTAGCTCATTGCCTAAATTATTTATAGGTAGCTCAAGAATCTTTAATGATATTATCCATATAATTAGCATAATTATAATTTAAGCACTATATTAAAGTTGTAACGTTCCCTTCTTTTTCTTTACTTAAAGATTCTCAGCTAGAAGAGCCAGTGGTCGAATTCCCACATCTCAAAGTCGAGGACCTTCCAGTGATTGACACCTCAAACCCATAAGTATTTTATCAAGTTGTAGACTCCCTGGTAAGTGAGACCAAAGCCTCCTCAGGGGCAGCTTGCGGACTAGCCAATAGCAACCAACCCTTTTTGCGGGTGGTTCGACCCGAATTGGTCAATGGGTCGGAGCGGCTTGAATCATTACCAAATGGGTTCCTATAGAATTTGAATGGAAGAGGTAACATTGTGAAATGGGCTCCTCAACAGGAAGTTCTTGCTCACCCTGCTGTTGGAGCATTTTGGACCCATAATGGTTGGAATTCAACAATGGAGAGTATTTGGGAGGGCGTCCCTATGATTTGCATGCCTTGTTTCGGTGATCAATTTGTGAATGCAAGATATGTGACCGATGTTTGGAAGGTGGGATTGCAGTAGAAAATGGGTTGGAAAGAGGCGAGATAGAGAAAACTATTGAAAAACTAATGGTAGAGAAAGAAGGGGAAGAAATAAGATTCAGAATCTCAAAGTTGAAGGAGAAGGCTAATCTTTGCGTGAAATAAGATGGTTCTTCATATAAATCCTTGGAAAGCTTAGTTAGCCATAATTCATCCTTAGAATCATTTACTTTTCAAACTCGGCATTTCCGGTTTGATGCGTTTCCTAAACTGTTCATTTTGTGTGTCGAGTGGCACAATTACATTTTGTTGATTTACATTGTTTCTATCGGTTGAACAATGAGGATCAGAATGTAATTTTTCTTTTTATTCAGATTATTTTGTTCGATTTTGTTTTTGTTTGCTTACAAGTTGAGATGTTTTATATCCGGCTTGATAAAATTAACTTGACAGTTAGAAATTTGGCTTCCTTGTGACGTGCCTTTTAAATAAATGGTTGGGCATCATGCAAATTTAAAAATTTAACATAATACTACAAATAGTAAAATTTTTAGTAATTTTTTTTTTTTATCAAATGATATTTATTAAAATATTATACGTTGATATATTTATATGATATAAATATTAAAAAATAAACTTTTAAATGACAAATAAATTAAAAAAATAAATCAATTAAATATTATGATATCATCTGTCATGTTTTATTTAGTATATTTAGGATAAAAAAGATTTTTTTCACACTTCTAAATTAATTATACACAGTTATATCAATTTTAAATTTACCAAAATACCCATTTTTTATTTTTTTATTTTTATTTATTTATTTTAGGATTTGGATCCCCTTTTATTTTATTAGTTGCACTGCCACTACCGTATTTCCAATAGCTTTGTTGTTTATATATGTTTTACCTACATAACAACTTGCTCTCCAGCAAAATCCCACCTTTGAATCAGATAGTCCTTTAGATATGTGATTCTAGGTTTCCATTCGTCCATCAACAAATCCTTTAGAATCTCCCTTCAAAAGCTCCTCAAACTGTTCCAGATTGGTCAAGTTCATCATTGGAAGGTTGCAGGAATAGAGGGAACAGAGAGAGGAGAAGAACTAGGAGGTCGCGGTGCAGAATATGTAATAAAAAAAATTGTTCGAAATTTTTAAAATGGAATTAAAAAAAGAAAACCATAAATCACCATTAGGAGAACCCCAGGAGTCTCACGTCGAAGGCAACTCGTCCTCTATCACGTAATATGGTGAACAGGCAACTTGTCCTCATATTGAATTATTTATTTATTTTTAAATCCAAATAATTAAATCGATCTAGGTTTATAATAGAAATTCTAATGATACAACCATCATATCTTTGAGCTGATTTTAATGAAGAATTTCTTGAGAGGGATATCTTATTAAATTTGATTATAGACATATAAATATACAATATGTGACTTAAATATTGCTACTTATTCGGTGCCTCTTCGAGTAGCTTACTAGCAAAGACATGAGCTCAATCTCCTGGCCAAACCAGCAAACATCCAACTCTGTACTTTATGTGAGTTTTGGGACCTTAGCAACAATTATGGAAGATGAATTCTTTGATATAAATTAATATCTAGCCAATAGCAAGCAACCCTTATGATATGTGTTCCTTGTACTGGTGATCAGATGGTGAATGCGACATATGTTAACCATGTTTCGAAAGTTAGTTTTTGCTTAGAGCAGAGGCTAGACAGAAGGAGATAGAAAGAGAGAAATTAGGAGAGTAATGGTGGAGACTGGGGGGTAGGGAATGAGGGAGTATTGGAAAAAGAAGTTAAATGATTGCGCAAAACAAGGTGATTCTTCGTGCATGTATTTGGAATATTTGGCTGCATATATTTCATAATTCTAGCATGCCAATAACTTCATAAATCTTTTGTTTTCTGTTATAGCTTTTTTCTCGTTTGGTTTAGACAGATAGTTGTGTTGTGCTAATAAATGTTGGATGGTCCTATTAGCTTGTCACAATCTTGTTAAATTTTGAACTTCGGTTTTCCAATTTAGCAATTCTATTATTAGTACAATCAAAATCACCAATATTATTGAAATTAAAATTAAGTGGTATAATAATCACAAAAATGGTATATACTCCGCAAATTGCCAAACATATCAATCATTAATAACTACTAGTCTACCACTGCTTGTCAATCTTATATCCTCAATCAGGCGGTCCAAATTATAGTAGGATGATCCACCTTCATTCACACTTTGTCTTGCCAATCTACTTATCTCATCTGCTGCTTTGGCAAACTCCTCCTTTCTTTCCACCATCAAATCATTCAACATTTTCTCCACAATTTTTCGATCACAAACATCTTTTATGTCGATGCCAATCTTCCATACCTCACTCACGAATCTACTATTCACCTGCTGATCAGCAAAGTAAGGCCAGCATATCATAGGCACCCCAGCAACTATACTCTCTAGAGTTGAATTCCACCCGCTGTGCGTCAAAAACCCACCCACAGCTGGGTGGGCAAGGACCTCTTCTTGGGGTGCCCAACCTACTATGAACCCTCTTTCCCTTGACTCTTCCAAGAGTTCGAGCGGGATTTGAGCTTCTTCGCCATCTCCGGCAACCAAGTCAAGCCTAGCAACCCATAAAAACCTTGTGTTGCTATTCACCAAACCATACCAAAACTCAATAAGCTGATTTCTTGTCATGACCGTAA
This sequence comes from Ziziphus jujuba, assembly GCF_031755915.1. Classification (NCBI taxonomy): domain Eukaryota; kingdom Viridiplantae; phylum Streptophyta; class Magnoliopsida; order Rosales; family Rhamnaceae; genus Ziziphus; species Ziziphus jujuba. Next base: position 12,637,873 of record NC_083386.1, read on the forward strand.
TGCTACCAAAACTGATGTAAATTATAGATTTTGGAGGCTGAGCATCGAGCCATGCAATGCAGCTTCTGTCTACTTCAAAGAGATTGTTGGAAGATTGAGATGAGGCTTCGTTATTGGCAAGTCTTAGTTTAAGGTGCATGTGCAGAGGTCCAATGGAGTAGATATTGGGACACAAGGTTCGTATGTGTGAGATTATTGGTCCTTCTAGGTCTTCAAACGTGTTGAGGATGATTGCTTGGGCTCTTGGGCTATGGAGGGTTTGTTGAACAAAAACTTGGAGATCTGGATCTGTTAGGTTCCTTGCTCGACAGAAACTTGGAAGGTCTCTGCATCTTAGAAACCTTTCTGTACCTGGCACATTCCTTATTGATCTATCCATGTCTTCTTCTCCTGTAGGGAGGGGATTTTAGCATTAGGTCCGATCCAGCCAAATATTTAGGATTATCATAAATGGTTATCACAATTTTATTAGAGAAATATTAACAAATAAGTTAAAATAGTTAATATATTGTTAAAGAAACACTAATAAAACAATAATTGTAGAGTTATAAAAATATTTAACAAACTTATTTACTAAACGATATGGCTGATTATATAGTAATATTTAATTGATTTATTTTTTTAATTTATTTTTTCATTATGGGTTTATTCACATATATTTAAATTACGTGAATATATCAACCACTAATATATAATAAGTGCTATTTTCATAAAATGAATATGTTTACCAATAATAACACGTATCACTTTAGTAAAAAAATTTGGTGTGTATTTTAATATTTGTAGCATTACTGCTAGTTAAAATATCTTTCCCAGTTTGTCAAAAAAAAAAAAATTATAATATAAAATATTATATATACTCTTTAAAAAGATATAAGAAAGGAAAAACGGATACTACATAAAATTTGTACAACATTAACAAGAAAATTTATCTAATTTGAAATTTTAATTTTATAGTTAATACATTTCTTAACTTTTAAAATACATTTCTTAACTTTTAAATTTTGTACAATGTTCATTAAAGTATGTAATTCTTTAAAAAATTTCATATTATTTCAGCCATACGATACTTCAACAATCTATAAGTTCATTGTAACTCAAAAAACAGAAAAAAAGAAAAAAAAATTGTGAACGTTCATTGCTATATGCAACAGAATTCAATATATATGTATATATATATATATATAATTTTTCTCTTATTTGAAAAAAATAAGTTTATTACATTGTAAAATAACACGTGTTCTTTTAAAAATATACATGTAAAAGCATTTATTTGCGTATCTTAAAAGAAAAGATGTTGTCCCAATAGAGTGTTCATAAGAAAATTGCTAATATATATATATATTCTAGTGATAATGCAAAACAGGCCAAACCTCCTATTTAGTAATTACAAATAACTTCCGCAAACTTTAAAAGTTGAAAACAAATAACTCTATATTCAATAGAAAAATATTGCAAATTAAACCATATTGACAAATTTTTAATTCAAAACTGACTACAATAATTTTTTAAGCCAAAAGAAAACCTTTAATATGTTTTATATTAATAACCTCCATTGTATTTTAAATATCCTTTGTCTTGTAGTATAAAATTCTTTTTTGTTAAACTGATAAATAATATGATATTATAATTATACAAAAATAATATAAATTGTAATATAGTATAAATGCGATGATAACCAATTTTATATTACCCAAATCTTTTGCCAAAAAATATACAAATTAAAAATAGGGATAATTATTACACTCTGATATCCATGATCTTCAAAGTTGCACTCAACTTTGAAAGTTATGATTTAGGCTCTCTATCTACATTTTAGTGCGACTTTGGAAGCTATGATTTAGGCTCTCTATTTATATTTTGTTCCAAATTGAATCATGTTTTACATTTAATTAATGGGGCTTCATAACTGTCTTATGTGCAAATCACATGACTATATTAAAATGCATTAAATTTTAAAGTAGGAAGTATTAAAATATAAAATTCTAACATTGGAAGGTATTTAGATGCATTTCAATATCCTCAAATTTAAAAAAAGTTTACATTTTAATACCTTTAATTTTTTAAGAAATTGCACTTTGATATCCCACATTCAACTCATATGGGATGATCATTAATATCCCACTAGTCAAAAAATTAAACATATGTGTACGATTTGCAACAAATTATAAATTGATGGTTGAAATTGTGAAACTATAAAAGCTCAGTAATACTAAAATGTAATAATCTTTAAAAAAATATCTTGAAAAATCAAAATAACTAATATAAAATAAACGAGTTTAAAAAATTTGTACCATTTGTATGGATCCTTTCTTAATTGATACTTAGAGGAAAGTAAAACATTAATGCAACGGAACTGTTGAGATCCTTTAGACTAATTTTGTTGAAAATGTGGTAATCTTGCTACATTATGCAAGCCAAAGTTCACCAAGATTTGACCCCTCTTCCCTTCTTCACAAAAAATATTTTGTTGAATGTCCTAAAATAATATTTATGTCTATATTTTATGCTCTTTTTAATGTCTTTTGATTACCTAAGTTTCTTTGTATTTAGCTTAGGAATTGTCTCTTGTTGGGTATTGATTTTGTTTTTAAAATGACTATGTGTTGGAAATTATGTTTCTAGCTATATAGGTCCATTTTGGGGGATGTTTTAGTTTGTGGTGTTTGAACCAGGTTATGAATTTTCAAGATGCTGTAATAAACTTTTGAAAGAAAATATTGCAAAAAGAGTGACTCAAAAAGGACTTGGGAAGCTTAAGATATGCAGATTGTAAATTTGCATAACTGCCGAGATTTTCAGCAGTTATGGCCTTTGAGATGAATTGGAAGCCCTACCCAATTCTTTTGGACTTGGTCTTCTCCATATTTTATCCTTAATATTTCAGCATGCCACATGTCAGAAATCAGACAATTTGGATAAAGACACCCCAGCCTTTCATCAGGTTAAAATAGCATTACCTGATTTGGTGGAGACTAGTTTTTAAAATTCAAAATCTCACTAACCTCTGCAATATTTGTACACTCACATGTGAGCTAATAGTTAAATGGTTTTGTATTAGATTATTGGGTGGAAAATTTATATTTTTTTGGAATTTTAAATACTTTATTTTCTCTCACACACTCTACACATGTGTGAGCCAGGTTTCGTACCAATATAATACAACAATGAAATGAAAAGCAAAAGATATTGTGTTGTCTAGTTTGTGTGGCCTCCTCTTAGCATCTTCTCTTCGTCTTCTTCCTTCGAAACCAAAACCCTAATAAACATCAGCATCACCATACCAAAAACAAACACAAAAATCACCTAAACACCAAACTAAAACCGGATTAAAGGTTGTGCATAAGACTAACACCTTTTGTACAACACTCTTGGCCAAGTGAACACAAAACTGCACCAAATTCCAATATGGTATCACAGCTTTGTTTGGATTGTTGAGGGACCTTGGAGCTTTCTATCTAGCCTATTTTCTTATGAGAGAACCCCCCATTTCATTCCTTTCATTTTTGGTTTGAAGTGGTACAAATATCTAGATAGAAAACTCACCAAAAATCCAACTTGAGAACTACTTTCTTTAAAATCCATTTTTGTGATGGCTTCTCAAAATTTTGCACCACCCACTCCACCAAAATTTGAAGGCCAAAATTAATCCACTTGGAGCATAAAGATGAAAGCTTACCTGATGTGATGGAAGAAGGTTATGAAGTTGAGAAGTTGAGAGCAAATGCCACACAAGCACAAAGACTTACACATGAGGCCGAAATAGCTAAAGGATTCAAGGCCTTGGTAGTCTTTCGTTGTTAGATGAGTGACTTCATCTTCATTAGAATCATGTCTTGTATAAGTGCTAGAGAAGTTAGGTTAAAGTTGCGAGAAGAATTTCAAAGAAACATTATGACTAGATAAATGCAAGTTTTGAACTTAAGAAGAGAGTTTGAAACATTTAGAATGAAAGAAAATGAGTTGGTTAAGGACTTTACCGATAGACTACTAAGAGTTGTGAACCAAATTAGAATCCTTGGAGAGCCATTGACTGACCAAAAGGTTGTAGAGAAGGTATTGGTGAGCTTACCTGAATAGTTTAAAGCGAAGATTTCTTCCCTTGAGGAATTAAGAAATTGTAGTGAGATTACTTTGAGTGGGCTTATCAATGCTTTCCAAGCAACTGAACAAAGAAGAGCCATAAGAGAGGAGGAGTCTTTGGAAAGTGATTTTATATCGAGTCGAAGAAAAAAGAAGAACAAGAACAAAGGAGGAACCGACTATGGAGGTTTCAACAACAACAACAACAACAATTTCAATAACAATAACAATGCGAGGCGACATCAAGGAGGAAAACAACAAAATTGTTGGGGTTATCCACCATGCCCCCACTGCAAGAAGCATAGACATGCACCAAACAAGTGCTTTTCAACACCAGATGCAATTTGTGATAAATGTAGATAAAGAGGACATGTTGGCAAAGTATGCAAGCAAGGAAGGCAACAAGTAAATGTTATGAATGATGAGGTTAAGACTTTATTTGTGGCTACATGCCTTAAAGCAATAAGTAGTGGTCTCGCTTGGTTGCTAAGTAGTGGTTGCTCATACCATATGAATTTTGAAGAAACAAACTTTGTGGAGCTTGATCAATCATACAAGACAAGGGTGAAGATTGGGAATGGAAGCTTCAAGGATGTGAAGAAAAATGAGACATCTCATTAAACACCAATAAAGGTACAAAACTTATCCAAAATGTTGTATATGTGCCTTCATTGTGTGAAAACTTGTTGAGTGTTGCGAAGTGATATGTTTTGAACTTTGGTTATGATGGTTGTTTGATATTGGATACTTTTGGAAATGAGTTGTTTAAAGTTGCATTGAAAGATAAAATTTATAGGTTGAATTTACTAAATAGTGAACAAGCTTTGAAAAGCAAAGTTGAGTCCATTTCTCAACTTTGGCATAAAAAGCTTGGTCACTTTAGTTATGATGCAATGAAAAATACTAATGCTTTGGTGAATGATATGCCCTTTATTGATGATGTGAAAAATGTTTGTGAAGTTTGTCAATTTGGAAAGTCCCTTAGGTTGCCATTTCCTAAAATTGGTGTATGGAAAGCCAAGAAAAAGTTAGAACTTGTTCATTCGGATATGTGTGGTCCCATGAGTGTGCCTTCCTTGAGAGGTTGTAGATACTTTCTCACCTTTATTGATGATTACTCTAGGATGTGTTGGATTTATTTTCTCACACATAAGTTGCAAGTTCTAGAAATTTTATGAAATTCAAGAAGTTGGTTGAAAATCAAAGTAGGTCCACTTTGAAGTGCTTGAGGACCGACAATGGTGGTGAATACATTAGCCTAGCTCTTAAAGATTTTTGCAAAGAAAATGGTATAGTTCATCAATTTACCACACCATGCACACTACAACAAAATGGTGTGTGTGAGAGTGGAAGAATAGGACATTGATGGAGATGACTAAGTGTATGACACATGAAAATAACATGTCAAACAAATGTTGAGCCAAGGCTATCTATAGTAGTTCCTACATTCAAAATTGATGCTTCACCAAATCCATTGAAGGCAAGACACCCTATGAGTTGTGCTTTGAGAGAAACCATTTTGGAGAATGCAAAATTGTTTTGTAATGTGTGCTTTCTCCATGTTCATTCACACATGAGATATATATTTGAAGAGAAAGAAAATGTTGGTGTCTTGGTGGGATATAGTGAGGTTACCAAAGATTTTAGAGTCTATAATCTAGAGACCAAAAAGCTTGCGGTAAATAGAGATGTGAAGATTGATGAGAATGCAAAATGAGATTGGAGTAAGGAGGAGCTATTGATGAATATGGATAAGCCACAATTTGAAGAACAAAATGAAGAAAGAAATTTTGAAAACAATAATAATGAAGATGACATTGATAAAGACAAAGAAGAGGATGATGATTTACTCCAAGATACCATTGGAGCTGATTTGGAGGTTGGTGATATTGTTAGAGGGGAGAGATCTTTGTCTAAGATTTATGAAAGGTGTAATGTTGCACTTGGTGACCCTACATGTGTGCAAGAGGCCTTAATGAAGAAAGATTGGAAAGAAGCAATGGATGTGGAAATAGAAATGATTGAGAAGAATGAGACTTGGTCCTTGATCACTAAACCAAAAAATAAGAAAGCAATTGTGTCAAGTGGATCTGTAGAACTAAATTCAATCCAGATGGCACCATTTGCAAACACAAGGCATTGTTGGTGGTAAAAGGTTATGCACAACAAGCCGGAGTTGACTATGGGGAGACATTTGTCAGGACTCGTCCAGAATTCTTCCCGGAACCCTAGACAAGCCCCGATCCCAGGGAAATACCACTGAACCTTCCAACTGAAAATCCGGCAGCACCTCCCCTAAGGGTAGGACTTACCAAAAATTTACCTGCACTAAAAACACACTTCTATAATCACCCCCTTATTCCTCCCACAAACTACAAGTTGTTCCACAAGTTTACAGCACTTCTCAACAATAACAACAGTCCAGTGCATAAATAAAACATAAATGTCCCAATAGTATACAGAGCTTTATGAAGTGCTAATCAACAGAAGTACAACAAAGATGAAAAGAATAATACACTGAAATGAAAGAGTACAGAGGTACTTCTCGAAACACGATAGCAGCGGAAAAATTGGTTCGCTCCGGAAGAACGTCTACCACCACTTGCACCTAAGGGAACGGAACTTAAAAATGTGAGATGTTAATCATCTCAATGAGTGACCCTAACTACTGAACACTTGTAATGATAATAAAATAATAATAATACCAATTAAGGGAATTGAATAAATACCAACAATAAGTAAATAAATAATAACAACTGTTGGAAATAATAATTTCCCTCAAAACTCTCACCAATCACTCCGTTTGAAATGTTCCCTTTTTAAAACAATTTCACAAAACCCGATGTACGTACTTCCCGAAAACCAAGGGATTAAACCATTTGATAAACAATAAATAAATAAATACATACCCCAATATATAATTAAAAAGTAATCAATTATAATAAATAATTTTTGAACACCTTTGGGGTTTGAAACATTATTTGAAAATTACACTTGACGCACCACACCATATACCGGTGATGCCCTCAGATATCCAGCGTCTCGAGCACCGACTGGCGGGGGGGTTAAAGAGAGAAACTTGCAAACAGCACTTCGGCGTCCCGACAGTACCGCTGCTGAAACCATCATCCCGGCCAAGGAGGGGGGCGGCTGTGGCCAATAACAAACTTGCCAGCCCACGGTCCAATGGCAACTACGGGAGAAATAATACTTGCGCGCTAAACCACATAATACTTGCGCGCTACCACGTGTCCATACACCAGAATACCAATACTGTATGAGTGCGTCTAAAATAATCATAATTAACCAACCGTACCGTTTTCCAAAATTACCGGGGGAACTATATTAAATTCTCACACTTACCATCCCACATATTTTTATTTAACAAATCGGTACGAAACATCGATAACAAATAAACCACAATTTTCTCAAAGTACGAGGTTCACAATAAAAATACCGCGGGCATAATTTATAAAATTTAAACAAATATTTTCATAAAATATTTAACCCAATTATGCCCGAAAATAATACTTAAAACCACATACGATTATTACCGAAATATAATTTGCTCATGCATAATAAATAAATTAAACCACAATAAAACCATAATTAAATTGTACCACATGAGCATAATTTAAATACCAATTAAGCATAATTAATTGCCCAAAATATTTTTTGAAGGTGGGTCACTCACCTTAAGCGCGTAAATCAGCTAAGATCCTCCGCAGAATCAACTCCACTACTCGTACGCAAACCGAATCGAAGCTCGAGTGACGAGCATCACAGATTCGGTCTTACTTTCCGGTGATCGAACCCGAGGTGGTCGGAATCTCGCCGGAAAGTTTTCGGGTTTCGACTCCGCAATTCTCCCAAACCATCATGAATTGGTGGAAACGGATGCCGGATTCGGGTTCAGGAGGTCAAACACAGTGGACAGGGGCCGACGGTGAGACTGGGTACTCACCGGAACAGTAACTTCCGGCGAGCCACTGTGGTCACCAACAACCGTCGCCGGCGGCGGCGCATGCGGTGGCCGTTGGCTGAGATTTTTTTGCAGATTTGTAGATCGAGGGGAGAGGAATCCAACGGGACCGGCGGTGAGGCAAACGGAGGCCGGATGGCGGAGAAATCGGGGTTTGAAGAATTTCGGCCCCTCGCCGGAAAAAGATCCGATCCCAGTGCGTCAGTGGTCCGGTGGTCGTGAAATTTGGTGGGTAGGCGGACTTGAGGAGGTGGTGAGGGCTGGCTGGCGCGTGTGGCCAGAAAATGGCCGAAAAGGGGTCAATTGGCGGTGGCCGGCGCTGGAGGGAAAAATCACTGCTGATCTTCGCTGCATCGATCAGGGCGCGTCCGGCGGCCAATGGCCGTGAAACTTTGGGGTTTTGCCGGAAAATTTGAAAAATTCCAGCGGCCGGTCGGACTCTCTCTCTCTTTCTCTCTCCTCTCTCTCTTCCCCAAGATTTTTGTCAAATAAAAGCCACCGTGTGACACTGTACATTCCATGTGGACCAATCAGGTGATGACACATGGCATCACTGTGCACTTAAGCCAGATATAATAAAATATTATGGTATCTGGCGAATTTCAAACGTGCATAACTTTTTAACGAAACGTCCGATTTGAGCATGCCGCTAGTCTATGAACTCGTATCGAATAGTACTTTACAACCGTACAAGAGTCAAAACAAAATTATACCATAATAAAAAGTCAACTCCGGCACCTTCTGGACAGTTTGCACTTCGACTTGTTTTGCTCATAACTTTCAAACCGTAGCTCCGTTTTGGACGTGTTACTAGTCTACGAACTCGGGGCATCATGCACTTCACCAGGGTACCCTGGTCAACTAGAAATTCCAACTGGGACAAAAAGTCAACTTTTGACCCGCTCGATCAACGGTCAACCTCGATCAACGTGCACGGATTCATGTGCGATTTGGGACGGGTTGTTACACATTTGTTCCCGTAGTAAGGATGGAAATCATTAGACCCATCCTTGCTCTTTCGGCTACTAAGTAATGGAATGTGTTTCACTCGGATGTAAAATCGATATTCTTCAATGGTGTGTGGCAAGACGAAGTGTATGTGAAGCAACCAAGGGCTTTGTGATTCCAGGGCATGAAGATAAAGTTTATAAGCTTCATAAAGCCTTATATGGTCTTAAGCAAGCACCTAAGGCTTGGTATGGAAGGATTGATGGATACTTACTTGGACATGGCTTTAAGAGGAGCCAAAATGAACCCACATTGTATGTGAGGATTGAAGGAAGCATGTTAGTGGTCTCTTTGTATATAGATGATTTGTTGGTCATCGGTGAGGACCCAAGTAATGTGGACATGCTAAGGCATGAACTTAAGGAGAAGTTTGAGATGTCTAGCTTGGTCCCATGAATTACTTCCTTGGTGTGGAAGAAATGCAATGCCAAAGAGGAACATTTATATCATAAGAAAAGTACATCAAGGATCTCTTTAAGAAGTTAAATCTTGAAGAATGCAATCCAACGAGCACTCCAATAATCCAAGGAGAGAAATACTAAAAGGAGGATGGCACACCAAAGGTAAATCCTACTCTTTATCGATCCTTGATTGGTAGTTTGCTTTATGTATGTTCATCCAAGCTGGATACTGTGTATTCCGTGTGTGTGCTTTCAAGATACATGCGAGCACCTATCTAAACTCATATTAGAGGTGCCAAAAGGGTTCTTAGGTATCTTAAAAGCATTGGTGATCATGGAGTTTGGTATGAAGCAAAAGGTGAGTTGAAGCTTGTTGGCTATTTGGATAGTGATTGGGCAGATTACATTGATGATATAAGGAGTACTTCAGGCTACTTGTTTTCACTTGGAAGTGGTCCTTTCTCTTGGAATTCAAAGAAGCAAAGTACAACGACTCAAAAAGTACCACTGAAGCCAAATATATTACTAGCTCAACTTGTGCAAACCAATGTATATGGTTAAGGAAGTTCATAGGAGATCTTAGTCATACTTAAGAAGTTCCAACCATTATCAAATGTGACAACACTTCAGCAATTTCAATAGCAAAGAACCCAGTACAACATGGAAGAACAAAACATATTCTGGTGAAATATTATTCGTTGAGGGAGTTTGAAGATCTTGGATAAGTCTCTTTAGAGTGTGTGATTTTGGAGGAGAACCTTACTGATATGTTTACAAAGCCACTTGGAAAGACCCGATTTAAGGCATTAGGACTCTCTTTATTGTCTCTGGAAATATTACCAAGGAGGAGTATTGAAAAGGTGGTAATCTTGCCACCTTGTGCAAGCCAAAGTTCACCAAGGTTTTGCACCCTCTTTCCTTCTTCACAAAAATGTTTCGTTGAATGTCTTAAAACAATATTTATGTCTATGTTTTAATCTCTTTTTAATATCTATTGAATGCATAAGTTTTGTTGTATTTAGCTTAGGAATTGTCTCTTGTTGAATATTGATTTTGTTTTCTAAAATGGTTATGTGCTAGAAATTGTGTTTCTAGCTACATAGGTCCATTGTGGGAGCTGCTGTATTTTATGGTGTTCAAACCAAGTTATGAATTTTTGATATGTTATAATAGACATTAAAAGAAAATATAGCAAAAATTATGACTAAAAAAGGACTTGGGAAGCCCAAGATATGCAGGTTACAATTTGGCATAACTGCTGAGATTTTCAGCAGTTGTGGCCCTACCCAATTCTTTTGGACTTGGTATTGTCTAGTAATATTTCAGCATTCTACATGCCAAAAATTAGACAATTTGGATGAAAACATCTCAGCATTTCATCCGGTTAAAATAGAATTATCTGATTTGGTGGAGGTTGTTTTTCGAAGTTCAAAATCTCACCAAACCTTAGCCATACTTGTACACTCGCATGTGAGCTGGTGGTTGAATGGTTTTTTATCAGATTATTGGATGGAAAATTTATATTTTTTTGAATTTTAAATACTTTGTTTTGTCTCACACACACTGCACATGTGTGAGCCAGGTTTTGCACCAATATAATACAATAATGAAATGAAAAAACAAAAGAAATTTTGCTGTCTAGTTTGTGTAGCCCACTCTTAGCATATTCTCTTTTTTTTCCTACCAAACAAAAACCCTAACAAACCTCAACATCACCATACCAAAAGCAAACACAAAAATCACCTAAACATAAAACCAAAACCGGATTAAAGGTTGTGCACAATACTAACATCTTGTGTACAACACTCTTGGCCAAGTGAATCCAAAACTACACCAACTGCCAACAAATTTATGATCCTATGACTGTTGAGCTTATGGCTATTAAAACAAGCATTAATGTTTTTTGTCCAGATTGGATTTTTATGGGAGAATCGCTATCAGATTGTCGCTGCAGTTAATTTGCGTAGAGGGTCTGATGATTATTTTGGAGTGAACTGCTTTCTTGTTGCAGAAATGCGACAGCTTATGGGTTCTGCTAATAGGTTTGCTCTCATGCTCCTAAAGACTCTAATTGTGTGGCTCATGTTTTAACTCATCATGCTCTATCTATTGATTGTTTTGAATCTTGGATGGAGGATGGTCCTACATGGTTATTTCTCTATTTAAAGAAATATTTGTGCGCTGTAAATGGCCTATGTACTGCTTTTTTCTTTTTTTTTTTTTGGTGGCATCATTATGGTTTATGTACTGTTAATAGTCAAGAGATTTTATTGTGCTCTGTTTCTAGTTCTTAATGAAATTTAGTCATTTCTTCAATGAAAAATATATATATATATATATATTTATGTGTATATAGATAAAATAACTTATGAATTAGTCTGTAAGAAAAACAATACTTAAGAACTCTATGCAAAATGTTAAAAAGATCCATTTTTTGTTTATTAAAAAAACACTATGCAAAGTGAATAAGTGAGAGGCACATAAAAAATTAGTCTTTAAACCACACACACATATACCAGTGTGGCAACTAGCCAGAAAACCAACGCCCTCAATTTTTGTTTTGTTTTATATTATTTTTTAAAAAGATCAACGCCCAAATTAAAACTGCAATTTAAACTATATAATACATATTTTTATGGAAAACAGAGAATATTTTTTGAAATTTCATATTTGATAATTGATAGAACAAATCCAATGGGAAAATTTGGAAAAAAAAAGTCAAATGGCAAAACCTATATAATCTATAGAATTATAAATTAAAAAATAACTAAAGAGATATTATTAGATTTAATAATTAGTCTCAAATCATTGCACGGTAACCTTCGTTAGACAAAAACCATATTTGGAAGTAGGTGAAAATGGAAAAAAATAAGAATGAAACAGTCTTAATTATACAATTGACAATGATCACATGTCATGAGATGCTTAAAAACTTAGGTGAAGTTTAAACTAGGAGAGAATCTAGATCCATTCTCCTTCTAGATAATAATATTTAAGTTTCAAGTTTTCCATAAAAAATTGTTATTCATTTAATATTTTAATTTGTTCTGAACGGTAATATTTAAATCAATGTTTATCTATATCTTTTTTATATAGTTTAGAAGTTTTTTCATTAATTTTTTTTTAATTGAAAAGGGGTAATTTATAGATTTTTATCTATAAAAGGGGTTAATTATAACTCTTTAATATAGTAAATGTATATGGGGATTTTGTATATTTTACCTTAATATGTAAACCCATTATGCGTGTCCGATCAGCCTTCCCAATAAGCCTACATTTTTACCAAAAAAAGCCTATGTATTTATTTTAAATTAAACGCGCGTGATGGTGTTTGTGAGGCTAAAGAAAGCCTAGCTCTCTCTCATAGTCTCCTCCAAGTTCGTAAGTTTGCGGCCGCGGCCGCTGTACCTTGATCTGTTGGCTTTTTCTAATTCTTTATCAATTTTATATGCTGAAGCTATGTGTCTTAGAAGGAGATATTTTTTCTCTTTGATCTCTCTAGTTTAAACATGGATTAAAAACCAAGTTTATTATTCACTAGAAAACATGAACATCAACCTACGTAAACATAAATTAAGTAAGAAGAAATTGATACCTCTAATAGGAAGCTCGCCGCCTTCGATGACTTTAGGAATGCACAAGTTAACCCAGATGCAACAAGCTCCGAGGGTACGGAAATGGATAATTGGAATGTGAAGCTCATTGGCAATATCCGTAGCAAACCCACCAAAGATTCCATCCACAATTATGCAAGTCACTGATGGGCTATTTTCTGAACCAAGTTCATCTGAAACCAGCATGTGTCTGAAAACCGACTTGCTTTCGGTATTGATTGAACGTATAACCTCCATTACTGTGTCACCTGAACGTGGGTGGTCGTCTGGAAGGCCATCGGAGATGGTCTTGAAGAGGAAGCCCGGGTAGGTTGCGAATCGAGCTTGAATGTCGGCGTGAAGGAGAAGATGATTATGGGTGAATTGGGTGTTGAGGAAAGTGACATGGAGGCCTTGGAGAGCAAGAAGCTCGGCTAGTTTGAGCATGGAGTTGACAGGGCCTTGTGCAGGGAGTGGAAAAATCAGAACACGAGGAAGACGATGCGAGACTTGGTGCTCCATGTTTAACTAATTTCAAGGATGGAATCGATTGGTAAGCTTAAAAGTTGTTGGGTTTGATCGGTTTTTGGTGTGTGTGGAAGTATGATGAGGAATGACAATACAGAATTATAAAATATTGAATCACAGTGGACAACTTATGGTGCTACATGTCCTACTTTGTTTGGAAGCGATTAAAAAAAACTTTGATCTGGAATAATTTAATGAAGTTCGATTTGGAATATCATTGGAGAGGAGAAAAAATTATATATAATGATTGTATCGATAACGTGGTGCAACGAAGCAATCTGAAATTCAAGTGGTGAATGGGAATCATTGGATATATATAGTTTGTTTTTCTTCTAATTTATGGTGAATTTTAAGGGTGGTTGTACTTTAGTTTTGATTTATTTTTATTATTATTATTTTTATATAAATACAGGAAAGTTAAGAGTGACTCAACCATTGCTATTAGGGAGGTTCAATTAGTTTTTGAACATTTTACTATTATTACTATTTTTTTCTTTCTTTTGCAAATTGAACAAAACCAAATAGTTAAAAAAATATTACTATTTTTTAATTTAATATTATTAATTACTCAAATTTAAAAAATTAAAATCATTAAAAATACTAAAATGGATAAATTTTTTAAATATTTTTATTAGATATATAATTAATTATCATAAAATATTAAAAAAAAAATTATGTATAGAATATAAGTATTGTACTGATTTGGTTTAGTTTGGGTTGAAAATTGCTTAAATCAAGTCAAACTTAAATCAAGTCAAACCAACCGTGAATGAAAATTGAGCTGAATGCAACTAGTTTGATCCCGTTGGTCTGGTTGGGTTATGTCCCTATTTTGTTGTATTAAAGCTTGGCAAGCCTCACCACTGTGGGAGCAAAAAGATATCGTTATTTGTAGTTTGGAATTTACAAAAGGAAGATTCTAATTAAATCTCCACCATTGATCAAGAGGAAATTAAGGTAATCTAAGGACCAAGATGATGACGAGTGGCTAGAATTGATTAATTTATTATTAATGAGGTATAAATCATGTCATATGCTTCCCTTAAAGTAAATTAGATTTATCAACAATTTTTGTAAAAGGAATTAGGGACAAGAAAAGTTGTAGGGGGCAAGTAATCTCAAGAAGCTTTCTTTTACCACATGAAATTCGTCCAACTCTTTTGATGGCTTGAAAATGTACCTTGCAAGGGTCCGACATTGAAAACAAAGAGAGAAAAATATCCCCCAGATCTTATAGATATAGCCTCCACCTTATTGAAGGAAAGTATACAAGTTTAGAAAGTTAGTTAAAGCTTTTAGGAGACTTTAATAGAAAAAAACTAAATTTTATGAGCTTTTTAATTTTTTTTAAGGGTTTTATGTCTTAGAGTTTTGGGAGAGTGATTGGAGAGCTTGAATAAAGCACAGGCATGGTTTGCTTGGAGAAAAAAGCTATGGCTTGGAGAGTTTTTGGAGAATTTTTTCACTAGTTTTTATTCTTTTCTCTGAATTCTTTAATTGTGAACTTTGTATTTAATAATTATGGATGTTAAATTTATTTTTGCCATGAACTAATTTTCACAATTAAGGCTATGATGTAGCTATAGCTATGAAGGTTTAATTAGTCTAATAGATGTTGGGTTTCATTTAATTAGTAATAGGTTTTGTTAATAGGTCATTGGAGAGTGTATATTGATTACATGAAACTTAATAAGGTTACTAGAAAAGACCATTTTCCTTTTCCATTCATCAACCAAATGTTAGAAAAGTTAGCTAGTAAGGGATATTATTATTTTCTAAATGGTTATAGTGGTTACAACCAAAAAATTATTGCTTTTGATGATCAAGAAAAGACTACTTCTACTTGTCTTTATGGAAATTTTGCTATAGAAGGATGCCTATTGGTTTA
Source organism: Ziziphus jujuba (assembly GCF_031755915.1). Taxonomy (NCBI): domain Eukaryota; kingdom Viridiplantae; phylum Streptophyta; class Magnoliopsida; order Rosales; family Rhamnaceae; genus Ziziphus; species Ziziphus jujuba. The sequence goes on from NC_083386.1 coordinate 12,653,356, forward strand.
TGTAATGCACCTCCAACTTTTCAAAGATGTATGATGTTCATATTTTCAAAAACATGTTAGAAGATATCTTTGAACTTTAAGCATTTTTGGTGCTTCGTTTACTTCTTGCTTGAAAAATTTGTATAGAGTTCTCATTAGGTGTAAAAAAACTAATCTTGTACTGAATTGGTAAAATGTCACTTTATGGTATAAGAAGGCATAGTTTTAGGTCATAAGATCTTTAAATAGGAAATTGAGATAGATAAAGCTAAAATAGAAGTTATAGAGAAATTAACTCCACTGACTTTAGTAAAGGGTATTAGGAGTTTTCTTGAGTATGCAGGCTTTTATAGGAGATTTATTAAGGATTTTTCCAGGATAACTAAACTTCTTTGTAACTTGTTGAATAAAGATGTTCCCTGTTTTTTATTTTATTTTTTTTCTGATGAATGCATGCATGCCTTTAATCTTTTGAAATAAAAATTAATATGTGCTCCAAATTGGAATTTACCTTTTGAAATTATGCGTGATGCTTGTGATTATGCTATTCGGCAATTTTGTGACAAGGAAAAGATAAAAAAATTGCATAGTGTTTATTATGTTTCTAGAACTTTAAATCATGCTAAACCTAATTATGCTATTGCTGACAAAGAGATGCTCACCACCATCTTTGATTGTGATAAGTATAGAGCAAATTTGTTAGGTTTTAAAACAATTGTCTATACAAACCATAGTGCAATTGAGTACGTTATGAGTAAGGAAGAGTTTAAATGTAGGTTAATTAGAGGGATTTTGTGTATTCAAGAATTTTATGTAGATATTTTGGATAAAAAAGGAGGAGAAAACCTAGTACTTGATCACTAGTCTAGGTTAGAATTGAGTGATACAAAAGAAAAAAGAAATGAAAAAAAGTGTTTCCTCGATGAGAGAGTGTTTAGAATTGATGGTGTGCTTGATGTACCTTGGTATGTTGACATTGTTAATTATTTAATTACTAATGTTACGTCACCCAGTTTGGAAAAACCATACTTAAAGAAATGAGGTATTATTTTCGGGATAACCCGTATCATTTTAGGAAGTGTGCGAGTAGTGTAATTAGGAGGTATGTTCACAAAGAAGAAACTATGTTTATTATTAAGAGTTATCATTCTAGTAAGTATGGAGGGCATTTTAGGACTAGAAACATTATAGCAAAAAAATTTGAATTTTGAATTCTATTGGCCATCTATGTTAAAAGATAATAATATTTATGTGTAAGGTTATGATAGGTTCCAAAGGACCAGGAACATATCAAGGAATAATGAGATGCCTTTGTAAAATATTCTTGAGGTAGAAGTATTTAATGTTTTTGGTGTATTGACATTATGGACCATTTTTCTTCTTCTTATGGTAATAAATATATTTTAGCTGCTGTGGATTATGTCTTTAAGTGGGTTGAAGCTAGTGCACTACCTATTAATGATGCACGAATTGTAGTGAAATTTTTAAAGAAAAATAATTTTAGTAAATTTGGTACACCCAGGGCAATCATTAGTGATGGTGGTTGTCATTTTTGGAATGAACAATTTGAATCCCTACTTGCTAAATATGGTGTTAAACATAAAAGTGCGATACCTTATCACCTATAAACTAGTAGGCAAGTAGAAATTTCAAAGAGGATTTTGAAGAAGATGGTAAATGCTTCAAGTAAGGATTGGAGCTTAAAACTTGAGGATACGCTTTAGGCATACTAGACCGCCTACAAGATCCCCATTGGTACTTCTACCTACAACATCATTTTTTATAAGAAATGCCATCTTCCATTGAAATTGAAGCATAAAGCATATTGGGCAATCAAGTTTCTCAATTTTGATCAAGAGGTCATGCATAAGAATATGCTTTTGCTATTGGATGAACTTGAAGAACTCAAGATTGACGCTTTTGAGAATGCAAATATTTATAAAGAGAAGATAAACAGATGGCAGGACAAGAAGATTGAAAGATGAACTTTCATGTTGGACAAAAGATACTTCTTTATAACTCTAGATTGAAATTGTTTCCATGTAAATTAAGATCAAGATAGAGTGGACCATATGAGATTATGCAAATATTTCCAAGTGAAGCAATTGAAAAATAGTGCAGTAATGTTTGGTATAGTTCTGGATTGAATGTTGGACTAATTGTTCCATGTTTGGTGCAGGATCGGATTGGATTGGACTATTTTATAATTATAGTTTTTATTTTGTTAAATATGAAAAGATTTAAAATTATATTTATATTTACAAAAAAATTAAATATTATATTTAGTTAAAGTTTTATTATTACTTATATTTAATATTTTTTGTATAGATATTTATATGTTCAATTAATTAATAATAAAAATAATTTAATGATATTTATAATACATTTGTAATTTTTTTTTAACACCCATAAACTACTTAAAATGTTGAGCCGCTTTGTAAAATTTTTGTTAAATGTTGAGCCTCTTTAAATCTCAACCAACTTATACCTAGAATTGTCTATGTTATGAAATTACAATACTTCCACCAATCTACCAACATTAGTTACTTTAACCAATTAAAATCACTTTTTCAGTATTTCTAATCACCAAGGTTAGCAATGTAAAGGAATCCACAACAAACAACACCAACAAGGCAGCAAGATCCAACTGTTGCAATCTGTGGTTTCATAGGCCATTGTCTGGTGACAACAGAGAGAAAACCCTCTTTTGTTGCTTGAAATGCCTTCCGTATTACATCTGCAGACATAGACTGCTACTTTGAAGTAAACCCTGCAGATTTCATTCAAAAAATGAAAATTTCACAACAAGGTCTTTAATATGGATCATAGAAGCTGCTATTCAACCATAAAATTTATGTTCCAAACTTCCAAGCTACAATTAACTGTCAAGAAACGGTGGGGGAAAAAAAAGAAAAATGGAAACTCAAAGTAACTGAAGTTTATTGATATGAAAAATCCAAGAAAGTAAAATCCACCAATCTAAAAGATAACTATTTGGCTTACTGGAGTAAAAATCTTTCATATTTTTAAAATTAAGACTCAAATGGATAAAAATTCTCTCTTTTATAATTTGGAAAGGTCCCAGCCAATAGAGGCCGGCTACATTATCATATCCCCATCACCAAATAGCCAATCTCTCTCATAAACCTTTTTTTCCCCTGCAACTTTCTCAACAATCAATCAAGAGTAATAAGAATTTGAAACCATAACAATTGAAGCCAACAAGGTTGTTGAAAAGATTCCTGAAGCATAAAAATCCACTCATAAAGTTTAAAAAAACCACTTATTTTTGAGATGCTGAAAGAGGTGATCATTGATAAATCTTGAAGTCTCCGGCCCACCATGTCCATCATAAACGCCAACAAAAGTACCACATGGACCAGACTCATGCAAGCTCAAATTGCCAGACTCAATCTGGCTCTGATCCTCGAGTAAATTGTTAGCCTGGACTACAGCCATTGAGAATTCACCATTAAAATGCTACCCTGAATCTTTGTACCATAAAAGCCCATCTTGGCGATGTAACACCCCGTCCCGAACCATGTTGGAATTTTTGCACGTTGACCGTTGACCGAAGGGGTTAAAAGTTGACTTTTTGACTCGGTTGGAATTCTAGGTTGACTGAGGTACTGTTACGAAGTACACGTTGGCATGAGTTCGTAGACTGGTAGCACGTTGAAAACGGAGCTACGGTTTGAAAGTTTTGAGCAAAACAAGTTGAGGTCCAAACTATCCAAGGGGTGCCGAAGTTGACTTTTTATTCATGCAAGGTTGAGCGTTGACTCATGCATGGTTGTGAAGTGCTCGTCGATACAAGTCCGTAGACTAGCGGCACGTCCGATTTGGACATGTGGTTTGAAAGTTATGGACCTGTAGAGTTTTTCAAACACCGTATTATTTTAATATTATTTTTAATATTATTTTTGAACGTGTAACGATGTGCCACGTGTGACTTACTGAAGGTGACCATATGTCAGCATGGTGAAATGCCACATGTCAACCATGTTTAAAAATCAAATTATTTTTATTATTATTTTAAATAATAATATTTTTGTTTAATTATTTAATTATTTTTATTTCATTTTCTTTTTCTTTTTCTTTTTCTTTTTCTTTTTCTTTTCTCCCCACGTGGGAAAACACCTTTTTCTTTCTTTTTTTTTTCTTTTTTCTTTTCCCTTCCTTTCCTTCTTATTCCCCGAGCCCGACCAAGACAGAAAAACACACACAGCTTTTTCTCTCTCTTTCTCTCTCCTTTGACTCTCTCCCTCTCCCTGTTTGACCAGTGTTTTGCCGGATTTCAGTCGTCGGAATGCTACACGCGCCGGCCACCGTCCAAGCCCACCACCTCGCGACCTCAGCCACCAAATTTCCCGGCCACCCGCCGCCGGATGCGCCCAGATCGGGCCGGCGAAGTCGCGGCGGCGAGGTGAAATTTTTCCGGCGATTCTCGCCGTTTCCGACCAACCCAGCCCGTCCCATACCTCTATCCCACTATTTTCGACCCCTCTGAGTCCATTTCCGGGGTTAGTTTGCCCAAACTCCCCATCGTTTGAAAGATCCCTCAAGTTTAAAATCGGCCGAAGCTTCCCGACCAAATTCCGGCCACCTCCGGCGGAATTGGGGTCGATGGAGACCGGATTGGTGATCCTCATCCCACGAGCTTCGATTCGGTATATCATTCGCCTATTTTGGTTAAAGTTTGTGTTTGACCCCCCGGGTACCGGGTATTATTTACCCGATTAAAATATTAATTTATTTGACTGTCTGTGAATTTTGTTCTAGGAGCACCGGTGAGTCGTAGAATTGATCCCGTAGTGGATCATGGGTTAATTGCGTGCTCCAGGTGAGTGACCCACCTTCAATTTAATTTTGGGAATTTAATTGGTGAATATATTATTTGTGATTTAAATATTTTGAATTTAATTTCTATGTGCCAAATATTTATGTGATTTATTGTGGATTTATTGGTGAATTTATTGGATTTAAGAAAAGGTGCATTTTACAAATTTATGCCATGTGCAAATTATTTTATGGTTTTAAGGATTATGAAATTCTTGTGGTTTTAACATTAAATCGGGCATGATTTAATTTTCAAATATTTCAAGGAAATTATTTGCTCATGTTGGTGATTTCAATTTTTATAAAATATGCCCATGGAATATTATGAGATTTAATTATTATGTTTCGAGAATTATTTATGGTATTGGGAAAATGTGGATATTTGAATTGATGGATTTGGGAGTTGGTGGATTTGAAAATCATGGAATTTATGGGATTGATTATGAAGAAATTGTGGAGAATTTCCCGGTTCAAGCGAATGGACTATACCCGCTGTGTTTATGGAAAAATGTGAAATTTGTTATATAAATTAAATTTGTGGATTTTATGATTTTTAGATGCACCGTGCACGTACTGATGTTTTGTTTATATGTGATATGGTTAGTGTGCATACGGTTGTGATTAGTGCGCAGGTGGGTGTGAGTAGCGCGCGGTTGTGATTAGCGTGCAGGTGGGTGTGAGTAGCGCGCGGTTGATATTATGAGGTTGTCCTGTGGTTGCCATCGGATGAGGGTAGGCCACCCCCCATGGTCGGGACACCAGGTTAGCAGCGGCGCAGTGGGACGCCACGCGACCGTATGCCGGTTTCTTTCTATAACCTCCTATCTGGCGGTACCTTGGGACGCTGGGTACTGTTGGCGCCACTGGTATATAGTGGGTGCATCAACTGATTTTTCAGAACTGTGTTTTAAAAATAAAATGTTTTAAAGCTATATTGGAATTAAAAATATAATTATTACTGTTTCTGGTATTTATCTGATGTCTTGGTTTTCGGGGAATATGAATAAAGGGTTTTGTGAAAAGGTTTTAAAATGGGAACTTTTCCAACTGAGAGAATTGTAAAGGTTTTGAGAGAAATTATTATTTCCAAATAATTATTATTTATATACTTATTACCGTGATATTATATTGTATAGTAGATAGGGTCACTCACTGAGATGATTAGCATCTAACACTCTTAAATTCCGTTCCTCTAGGTACCAGGTTGTCGTTGTTCATTCGGAGCGAACTCGATCTTCCTCGCTATTTTAGTTCGTGAAGTACCCTGTTCTTCTTTTATTGCAGTTGTAATATTTCTACACTCTTGTTGTATTTATTTTGCACTGGATTACTGTATTTATTTTGAAGTGCTGAAATTTGTGGATTCCATCTGTAGTAACGTGGGAGGAATAAAGGGATGTTTATAGAAGTGTGTTTTCAGTGCAAGTAAATTTTTGGTTAGTCCTACACTTAGGGGAGGTGCTGCCGGATTTTCCGTTGGAAGGTTCGGTGGTATTTCCCTGGGATCAGGGCTTGTCTAGGGTTCCGGGGAAGGAATTCTGGACGGGTCCTGACAGGCGACCTCCAGCATCTGAACCCGTATGAACATATCGATTCGACCTCGGCCGAAAACAGGCCCTCAAGTAGTTCATCAACTCTGATAACATCCCTCATCTCATCCAAACAACCCTCCCAAATCTCCACATGTAATAAGCACACTGAAACACCTCTTACCCCAGAAAATCCTGATTGCCAATTCTATTCTGCCCCACTTCTCAGCTCAATGATTATTAACTAATACAAAACAACATAAAGGACAAAAACATATATTTTAAAACATATAAAGTTAATAAATATACAAGTTGAACTTCTTTTTTTTTTCCTTGTTTCCTTGAATTTGGATAACAAAACCACAATAGATCAAAAGAAAAATGACAAAGAAGCCGCTTTGAAGTTTGTTTCTTTTAGGGGATTGTTCAAAAACAAAGGACAATATGACCTTAAGACTCTGAATGCCTCATCTTTATTTCCTTTTAAATCAGAAAACCCACGACCATAAGCAGCCGCTAATGAAGAAAAATCTAAAGAAAAAACAGAAAAGGGAAGGTTTGAAAAAAAGTGGTCAGTTTGTGAGACAATCATCGATTAACAAATTTAACTAGAAGCAAAAATAATTCCTAAGAAATGTAAACAAACAAAAAATGAACCATGGCTATGGGAAATTTGAATGAAGATGCTCATAACAAAAGTAAACACATTCATACATGCGTGTTGCGCAACACAGTAGAACAACAACTATCAGATATATCATAGTATTTCTTTTTTTCCCCACAACACAAAAAACAAAGCTAAAAAAACCTCCTTTCTTTCTGAATCAAAATTTCTTCCCAAAAAAAAAAAAAAAACAGAATCATTAAATCAAAATACAGACATTGGAGAGAACACGAAGAAGAAGAAATCATACTAATCGGCCGTGTTTCTTCCTCAGAGGGATGCAGAGGTCTCGAGAGGCCATGGACGTTCATCGGGGAAGAGCTGCTTCGATTGTTGAGACGATCTGGTGGACCTGCTTCGGCGAGAGATACCAGCAAGAGACACCAGCGAGAGAGAGGAGAATGGGACGATGAGTTTGGGACAAAACTGACCCAGGTGGAAAACGGGTCAGTTTAATCCTGCGGAAGTGGGACTCTTTCACTGTACAGGTCAAGTTGTCCCATTCTCTAAATGTTGCTACCAAACACCGGACTGGGATACAGTCCTGTCCTGGCCTGCCCAATCCGGTGAAACAAACACGGCCTTAACGTTGAAGGTTCTAAGCACAGTAAGGCTTTAAATAGTGGACATGGGCTTCACTTCCAAATCATCCATCACCATATATGTCACAACACCTTTCACGTACCCTCCCTCATCAGCAGAAGAAAACTCCCCTTCTGGTTCATCAGAGTGAGAAACAATGATTCTCTCTCTCGAAATTTTGCCTCCGCACTGAGGACATATAGCTCGTGGGTCATCGGACACATAGTTAGTACATGAACTACCACGCGAGTTATTATGGCATCTATAAATCTTTTCGGCAGCTAGTTCATGGCTTGGAAGTAAAAAAAGGGTCACAACAACATCATGAAAGGATGGTTTGGGATTGAGAATATTGTTTTTGTTAAGGGTAGGTTGGAGCTAAGCGTCACTTAGATCTTCTATGCTCTTGTAAAACTTACCTAGACTTCCCACCATTCCAGTACTATTTGAGAGCAGTAGCCCAACAACAGAGCCAATAGGCAACGACAAAAGGGTGAAAAGGAAATCCACAAAGTCCTTTCCTGCTTCAGCAAATGGGATTCTTTGTCCTTTTGTATCTATTAGAATCTTCAGTCTCAAACTTACCTTGGTGTTAGAGCTTGCTGTCAGGACCCGTCCAGAATTCCTCCCCGGAACCCTAGACAGCCCTGATCCCAGGGAAACCCTACCGGACCCTCCAATGGAAAATCCGACAGAGCCTCCCCTAAGGGATTTACTTAACACAAATTTACCTGCACTGCAAAAACACTTCTATAAACATCCCCTTATTCCTCCCACAAACTACAAATTGTTCCACAAATTACAGCACTCCTCAAAAACAACAACAGTCCAGTGCATAAGTAAAACAGAAGTATCCCAATAGTATACAGAGCTTTAAGAAGTGCTAATCAACATAAATACAACAAGGCTGAAAGAAATAATACACTGAAATGAAAGAGTACAGAAGTATTTCTCGAAACACAACAGCAGCGGAAAACTTGGTTCGCTCTGGAAGAACGTCTACCACCACTTGGACCTAAGGGAGCGGAATTTAAGAGTGTGAGATGCTAATCATCTCCGTGAGTAACCCGAACTACTGAACACCTTTTGTGATAATAAAAATAATAGTAATAGCAATTAAGGAATAGAACACATACCAACAATTAATAAATAAATAATAATAATAACGGTTGGAAAATAATAATTTCCCTCAAAACTCTCACCAATCGCTCCGTTTGAAATGTTCCCTTTTTAAAACCTTTTCGCAAAACCCAATGTACATACCTCCCAAAAACCAAGGGATTAAACCATTTGATACACAATAAATAAATAAAAACATACCCCAAATATATAATTAAAATATAATAAATTATAGTAAATCATTTTGAACACCTTTGGGGTTTAAAATACTATTTGCAATTTACACTGACGCACCACACCATATACCGGTGATGCCCTCCGATACCCAGCGTCCCGAGCACAGACTGGCGGGGGGTTAAAGAGAGAAACCTGCAACAGTCACTTCGGCGTCCCGACAGTACCGCTGCTAAAACCATCAACCCGGCCAAGGAGGGGGGCGGCTGTGCGCAACAATAACCTTGCCTGCCCACGGTCCAATGGCAACTCACGGGTGAAGTAATAACCGTGCGCTAAACCACATAATAACCGCGCACTACCACGTGTCAATACACCATACACCAGAACACCAATACTGTATGAGTACGTCTAAAAATAAACATTAATAACCAACCGTACCGTTTTTCCAAAAACCACCGTGGGAAGTATACCAAATTTTCACAAAACACCATCCCACATATTTTTATTCAACAACCCGGTACGAAACATTGATAACCAACAAATCACAATTTCCTCGAAGTACGAGATGCAACCATAAAAATACCACGGGCATAATTTATAAAATATAACCAAATATTTTCGTAAAATATTTAACCCAATTATGCCCGGAAAATTAATACTGAAAACCACGTACAAATACCACCGAAATACACTTGCTCATGCATAATAAATAAATTAAACCACAATAAAACCATAATTAAATCACACCACATGAGCACAATTTAAATACCAAATTAAATACCAATTAAATATAATTAATTGTCCAAAATAATTTTTGAAGGTGGGTCACTCACCTTGAGCACGCAAATCAACTAAGATCCTCCTCGGGATCAACTCCACTACTCGCGCGTGCACCTAAACAACCACAGTGCACAAACTGAAAATATTAATATTTTACTCGGGTAATTCCCAAATGGATACCCGGGGAATGAACACCAAACGACATCTAAGGGTTACGAGTTATATACCGAATCGAAGCTCGCGTGATGAGGATCACGGATTCGGTCTTACTTTCCGGTGATCGGACCCGATGGGGTCGGAATCTTGCCGGAAAGCTTTTCGGGTTTCGGCTCCGCAATTCTCCCAAACCGTCGCGAATTGGTGGAAACGGATGTCGGATTCGGATTCAGGAGATCGAACACGGCGGACTGGAGCCGGCCGAAAAACTGGGTACTCGCCGGAACAGTACTTTCTGGCGAGCCGCCGCGGTCATTGGCAACCGTCGCCGGCGGCGACGCGTGCGGTGGCCGTTGGTCGTGAAATTTTGCAGACTTGTAGATCGTGAGGAGAGCAACCCAACGGGACCGGCGGTGAGCAAAACGGAGGCCGGACGGCAGAGAAAACGCTCCGATCCCGGCGCATCGGTGGTCCGATGGCCGTGATTTTTGGTGGGTCGGCCGGACTTGAGGAGAGGATCAAGGGTGTATGGCGCGTGTGGCTGGAAAATGGCCGAAAGTGGGTCGATTTGCGGTGGCCGGCGGTGGAGGGAAAAACTCACCGCCGATCTTCGGACGTCCGATCCGGGCGCGTCTGGTGCCCGTTCGCCGTGAAACTTGGAGGTTTGTTGGAAATCGAGAGGGGAAACTTTCTAGTCGGCGCGTGTACTGTAGATCGGCCGGAACAGTGGAAAAATTCCGGCGGCCAGCGGACTCTCTCTCTCTTTCTCTCTCCTCTCTCTCTTTCTCTCTCTTCCACGAGAATTTTATCCAATAAAAACCCCTGTGTGACACTGTTCATGCCACGTGGACCAATCAGAAGCTAACAGGTGGCATTTCACTGTTCACCAACTTAAAAACTTTGAAATATTACGGTATCCGGTAAACTTCAAACGTCCATAACTTTTTAACCGGATGTCCGTTTTGAGCATGCTGCTAGTCTGTGAACTCGTATCGACGAGCACTTCACAACCATGCATGAGTCAAAGCTCATTTCCCCATAAACAAAACGTCAACTCGGGCACCCCTTGGATAGTTTGGACCGCAACTTGTTTCGCCCATAACTTTCAAACCGTAGCTCCGTTTTCAACGTGCTACCAGTCAACGAACTCGTGGCATCGTGCACTTCGCCACGGTACCTTGGTCAACTCAAAATTCCAACTGGATCAAAAAGTCAACTTTTGACCCCTTCGATCAACGATCAACGGTCAACCTCGGTCAACGTGCACGGATTCCGGTGCGATTTGGGACGGGGTGTTACATTGCCATTTCTATGCAAGCTATTTCTGATTAGGTACAGTTTAATATCCAAGGCTGTACTTTTAATAGATCAGGACCCTTTATATAGGGAGAAAAAAACAATAAGTAACATTTTTATACAATTTCATTGACTACAATTATATATAGATTAACTCCGCCTTTCCATATAGTTTTTTTTTTTTTTGAAACGTCAAACCAAAATTTATATGTTTATGTCAACAAGCCCATAGATTTAATTAAAAGAAAAAACCCATTTGTGATTTCCACCAATAGCAACATTTGATTTAGATGTTTTTGAAGTTGTAAGCGGAAGTTTGAAGGAAGAGGATGGATGCGACGAATTTAATGAAGATCAATTATATTACAGATCATGAGGTCTTGCATATTGTAACTTGTCACAAACAATATTTAATGTTATAGCATGGATATCTGAAAAGCCCAAGTGCATCGATCCTTTGTATCTAATTAATTAGCTTCGTGAAAAGGAAAAGACACGGTAATATATTAAAATTTAAAACCAGCAGATAATATATAATTTCTGTTTGGCTCTCCAATTTTTATCGAATTAACTTTTTGAGACAATCTATAGGCAACATTCACACTCCTACATTTATTCGAGTAACATTTTTTATTTCTTTGAAAGAAAATTTAATTGTAACATCCCACATCAGTTGGAGAGGGGCACGAAGCGGTCTTTATAAGGCTGTGGATACCTCTCCCTTCAAGACGTGTTTTGACAAAACCTTGAGGCCAGGAGGGAGAGAGGGAGTGAACCCTGGGCCAAAAAGGACAATATCTTGATGCGGGTGGGCTGGGCCGTTACAGTGGTATCAGAGCCAGTACCCGGATCGATGTGCCAGTGAGGACGCTGGGCCCCAAGGGGGGAGGATTGTAACATCCCACATTAGTTGGAGAGGGGCACGAAGCGGTCTTTATAAGGCTGTGGATACCTCTCCGTTCAAGACGCGTTTTGACAAAACCTTGAGGCCAGGGGGGAGAGAGGGAGTGAACCCTGGGCCAAAGAGGACAATATCTTGATGTGGGTGGACTGGGCCGTTACACTCATGAATTGTTGGAATTAGCCAATCTGACCCTTCCTCCATCCTAACACTTCTAAAATCTAAAGAAAGAGAAAAACGAGCTAACTTATGCGCCACTCTATTTGTAATCTAATGAAAAGCTAAAATGAAATTGTTCATTGGAAACAAGCAAATTCCAAATATCTTATAACAAAAAGCATCTTGGTTTACCAACAATTATTGGAAGGAATTAAAAGATAAAATTTCAAGCTATGAAATATAGAGTGTAGAAAAAAACTTCAACGATGGAAAGTAAAACTGTTTTCTAGAGTACGTAAGAAGGTTTAAATTAAGGCAGTTGCTCAATTCATTCCAACCTGTAGATAGGGTGTTTTAAACTACCTAATCAATTAATAAAGGATTTGAATGGACCACTCGGATTTTGTGGGAAATGATGGTAACAGCCATTATGCTTCTTGGGTTTGTTAGATCAAAACGTGTTGGCCTAAAGATGTAAAAGGTTTGAGATTTTGATCATTGGGTGTGTTTAATCAAGAATTTTTAGCTTAAGAACGCCTGCGCCTATTGCAAAACTCTGGCATTTTGGTAGCTAAGGTTTTGAAAGCTTAGATATCAGGTAGTTCAAATACCAAGAGTTCCATAGGTTCACCATGAGCTGATTTATGTTTTTAAATATTTAAAATTTTGTCAAAAATTACATAAAATATAATGCATATATGAATATTCATCATATATGCATAAATAAACATTTAAACCTTTTTCAAACCATATATATTGTATTACTCTACATAAAATTAATTCAAAAAGTATACCACTTATAGATGTTGTTGATGATCATTCCTGCTCCTCTATATAGTTGTTTTCATATGTAGTATGAATGCCTATAATATAATAAAATATTTTTTAGATTTCGAAAATCAAACCAAAAATATTGACATGTAACAAATGTCTTAAAAATAATTTATACAACCATAAAATTACAGAAATTGAATATTAAATGGTCCAATTATACTACGAACCTTTGGAATCAATGCATCAAATTGAGATTTCCCACTTCAAAGCCAATTATATGAAATTAAACCTTTCAATAAGTCCTAATAACATTTCGAAACATAAATCTAACATCAATTTGGTCTTAGATTGTCTAAGCACGATCCATTTTTATCTGTTATTTAATCACTTGACCACATGGAAAAATATTCAAACATTATCAAAAATTAGTAAATAATATACGAATACAAAGCTCATGAGATAGCGATCATATTGATATATTTATCTTGGTTCAAAAGTCTTATTAGTGAATTGAAAACTCTTAGGAAACTTTAGTCAAACTTGAGATTGATGGATCTTTTAAACTGTGAGAAATACCTTAACAAACGGAAGCTGAGAATGAGTTCTCAAGAGTCCAAATAGGGGAGGAGTGTATGAGTCAGACTGAAATGGTTGGAAAATTGCCAACCCGCTGGAAAACTCTAGGAGGATCTACCATGGCTTCGTTGGTGGGATTGCCATGAAATTTTGGGGTTCTGCTGGAAATTTGTTGAGCATGGGTAAGGGCTGGTACATGTAGAGGTAGCTCATTACAAAATAGGTCAAAACCTTGATGACCTAATTTGCGATGGTAAAGGTTCAGGTTCATTAGTTTGGGGAGGGTTTTCAAGGTTTTTGAGAATAAAATGGATATTTTGTGATTTGTTCCCTATTTGGCATGCTTCCCAATACATATATATATATATATATACACCCTTGGTCATGAATAGATAAAAATTTAGGACTTGTTAGGATATTATTATAATACCGAATCATAACTTTTTAATCATAACTTACAATTTGGCATATAATTAGTTTACGAACTGGTATCAATAAAATTTGGTATGCCAGTCAAACCAAAACCTTGTCTATAGAAAATAGTCAAATTGGGATGCACATATGATCCACTTGATCAAACTTATACAAGAAAAATATTTTGGTATGGGTTATCATAGATATTAGGCGAGTTCAATCAAATTTTGATAAGATTAAATGATGAGGAAATTACGTAGATCCCTATCAGTGGAAGAGGAAGGAAAAATTAATAAATTAGCATGGTTTTACACAGAAGATGGTTCTTATAAAGTTATATCAGGTTATTGTGTTGCTAAATCAATTACTGATTCATTTAATTCTCAGGGTGAATATTCTGTGGTTTGCAAGAAGGTGGAAAACTCTTGGCATGTAATAAATTTTTGAATAAAATGAAAGTATTTTTATGGAGAATTTGCTCTATGCCATTCCTTGTGCTGTCTCTTTACCAAGGAGGAAAATCATAGAGGATAAAGGGTGTTGTTTGTGTGGAAGCGTTGATGAAGATGTCATGCATGCATTATGAGATTGTTCTCATGTAAATACAATATGGAAGTCTATATGAAGTTTTATGATGAACTAAAACAGGTGCGTACTTAGTGTTTTGCAGATTTATTCTTTCGGGAAAAAACTCATTTGTCTAATATGCATATGGAGTGATTCTGCTATACTTTTTTAGTTGAATGGAACTAAAGAAACGATTTTATGCATGGAAAAGATTTATGAAATGAGGATTTCTATTAAACCATATTGCTTTCTCGCATATTGAATTTATGGAAGCAACAAATGTGGAGATGTCATGGCTTCAATGGTGATATCGATGCTGAGAATGACCCTTTTAGTTATAGAACTTCTTGGTGTTAAGGAAGCTATAAAGTTTAGTAAGGAGGTGGGCACAGGATGAGTTATAATTTTTAATTTTTATTTTTTTTAAAGGATGAGTTATAATTGAAAGTGATAAAAAAAAAACAAAATGTATAATTTTGGACTTTGTAGCTTATCCCCAGTTTTAATTAAGTACCTTAAATTTTTGAAACTTTCAATTAAGTATCTTTATTTTCATTTTGGTTTCAATTTAAACTTTAATTTTTAATTTTTTAATTAAAATTTTGCAATTTTAAATTTTCTTTTAATAGAGATAAAATCTAATGAGATAAAATCTAATGAAAATTTTGTTTAATAAAAATATCTTATTATGAATTCAAAAATTTTATTAATTTAAAATATTAAAAACTAGTTAAAATTCGTTACCATAAAAGGTAAAAAATGCATAAGGTTCAAATTGATGTAAAATTAAAATTAAGGATGTCAATTGATTTAAAAAAAAAAAGTAAAAATAAAGATCTAAAATTGAAATAAAAATGAGAATTGAGGCATTAAATTGAAAAAAATAAAATAAAATAAAATTTAAGGAGGTATAAAATTAGGGACAATTGTAACAGCCCAGTACCACCCGCATCAAGATATTGTCCTTTTTGGCCCAAGGTTCACTCTCTCTCTCCCCCCTGGCCTCAAGGTTTTGTCAAAACGCGTCTTGAAGGGAGAGGTGTGCCCCTCTCCAACCGATGTGGGATGTTACAATCCTCCCCCTTTGGGGCCCAGCGTCCTCGCTGGCACACAGATCCGGGTCCGGCTCTGATACCACTGTAACAGCCCAGTACCACCCGCATCAAGATATTGTCCTTTTTGGCCCAAGGTTCACTCCCTCTCTCCCCCCTGGCCTCAAGGTTTTGTCAAAATGCGTCTTGAAGGGAGAGGTGTGCCCCTCTCCAACCGATGTGGGATGTTACAATCCTCCCCCTTTGGGGCCCAGCGTCCTCGCTGGCACACCGATCCGGGTCCGGCTCTGATACCACTGTAACAGCCCAGTACCACCCGCATCAAGATATTGTCCTTTTTGGCCCAAGGTTCACTCCTTCTCTCCCCCCTGGCCTCAAGGTTTTGTCAAAACGCGTCTTGAAGGGAGAGGTGTGCCCCTCTCCAACCGATGTGGGATGTTACAATCCTCCCCCTTTGGGGCCCAGCGTCCTCGCTGGCACACCGATCCGGGTCCGGCTCTGATACCACTGTAACAGCCCAGTACCACCCGCATCAAGATATTGTCCTTTTTGGCCCAAGGTTCACTCCCTCTCTCCCCCCTGGCCTCAAGGTTTTGTCAAAACGCGTCTTGAAGGGAGAGGTGTGCCCCTCTCCAACCGATGTGGGATGTTACACAATTCTGATTTCAATAATAATTACAATACAGTCTTCTTTAATAATAATTACAATACAGTCTTCTTTAATAATAATTACAATACAGTCTTCTTTTCTATCTACCACTTCTTTTTCCTCGGAAACCCTTCAGCTTCGTAGATGATCGTAGGCATTGATAACCGTTGCTGGATTTTGAAGGACCGGTCGAAACAACTCCGGTTCTCCTTTTTTTTTTTTTTTTAAGGTAATAAATTCAGATCGCCGTTTCCTCTACCATACGTTCAAGTACCGCTGCATTTATTTTTTATTTTATATATATATATATTTACTTATGATATCGTAATTCTCGTTACGTTTCTGAAATCACAATTTTGCAATTCGTAGATCAGGTTTTTGATTTCTCTAACATCATAATGCTTTTTTTTTTTTTGGGTTGATTTGTTAGGGATTTCGATTTGTTAGGTTGTCGATTGCACAAATTGCCATTGATTGCCTTGGATTGCTAGAAAAGTTCTAACTAATATTTTACCCAAGTTGAAATAATCACTGCAATTGTAACATCCCGTCCGAAGTACACCAGAAATTTCTCAAATTTGACCAAGGTTGACCGGGTTTGACTGTCCTTAACCGAGAAGGGGTCAAATGTTGACTTTTTGTTCCTGATGGAGTTTCATTGACCGAGGTACCATTAAAAAGTATATGTTGTCATGAGTTTATAGACTAGTACTACGTCGAAAACAGAACTACGGTTTGAAAGTTATGAGCAAAATAAGTTGAGGTCCAAACTATCCAAGGGGTGCCGGAGTTGACTTTTTGTTCATACAAAGTTGAGTTTTGACTCATGCATGGTTGTGAAGTACTCGTCGATACGAGTTCATAGACTAGCTGTATGTCCGATTTGGACATGTGGTTTGTAAGTTGCGAACCTGTGAAGTTTTTCCAAGACAGCATTTACTATTCATGGATCTATATGTGTGTGAACAGTGGTGCCACGTGTCAAAAAAAGGGACCCACCTGTGAGTGCACAGTGGCATCCACCGGCGTTTTGACTGGCTGAGAAGGGGAGGGAGGGGAGAGAAGGAGAAGGAGGAGAGAGAGAGAGCTAGAGAGAGAAACCCAACCGACCAACCGCTGTTCACCCATTTCTGGCCACCAGAACAGTACATGTGCCACCATAGCTTGAAGCCCACCTGAAAACCGGCCGGCCAGCCAAAAATCACGGCCAACCGACTGTCGACGCACCTGGATCGAGGCTTTTTCAGGCAGCGGTGCCGATCACTTCAAACCCAGATTTCTCCCTATTCCAACCTCTGTTTGCCTCACCACCGGTCTCGTTGAGTCACCCATTCACCATCTACCTTCCCACCAAAAATCATGACCAGTGGCCACCAGACGTGCCGCCGGCGGTGGCGGATTCCGGTGACCACGGCAGCTCGTCGGGAAATCGACTTTCCGGCAAGTTTCCAGTTGCACCGCCCATCCTTTTCCACTAATTCTGACCCTGTGAACCCAAATTTGGTGTCCAGTTTCCTCAATTCGTGACGGATTGAGAGAATCAAGGACTTAAAATCCGTGAGCTTTCCGGCGAGATTTCGGCCACCTCGGGTCCGATCTCCGGGAGGTAAGCCTCAATCCATGATCCTCATTCCATAAGCTTCATTTCAATATATTACTTACAAATTTTGGTTAACGTTTGTGTTAAACCCCCCGGGTACCGGGTATTATTTACCCGAATAAAATATTAATTTATTTGAGTTGTGTAATATTGTTGTTTTAGGAGCACGGATGTGTCGTGGAATTGATCCCATGGAGGATCTTGGGTTAATTGCGTGCTCGAGGTGAGTGACCCACCTTATAAATTAATTTTGGGAGTCAAATTAATTATATTGTGATATTTTAATATTTGAATGTTTTTATTTTATGTTAATTGTTAGATAAATTGTGAATTAAATTTTGATGCCCATATTTGAATAAATTGAAATGTATGTTTTTTGATAAATTATGGAAATCTAGATTTTATGACAATTTGATATTTAAAGGAATTGTAAAAGTAATATTATTTGATTTATTACGGAAATTAATTGTGAATTTATTTTGATTAATAAAAAATGCATTTATATAAATTTATGCATTGTGGAAATTATTTTATGGTATTGAGGATTTGTGGAATTAAATTATATATGAAATTCATGTGGGTTTAATATTATTTTTGGTATGATTTGATTTTAAAGATTTCAAGAAAAATATTGATTTAAGTTATGGTGCTCTCAAAATATATAATTATGTCCTTGGAATATTATTTGATTGATTTTATGATTTGAGAAAAAAATTATTTGTATATTATTATCGGTGGATTTATACTGGAAATATTAAGGAAAAATGTGGGAATGTGAGTTTGAAAAATGGTATAATTCCCATGGTGAATTTTGAAAAAAAATTGCGTATTTCAATAATAAATTTGATTATTTGTTCTAGATGCACTCATACAGTACTGGTGTTCTGTACTGTATCTGTGGATGAGTGCGCAAGTTATAATGTCTCCCGTAAATTGCCATTGGACCGAGGATAGGCAAGTTTGATATTGGCCATAAGCCGCCCTCCTCCATGGCTGGGATGACGGTTTAAGTAGCGACGCTGTCGGGACGCCGAAGTGACCGTATGCAAGTTTCTCTCTTTAGCCTCCCGCCAGATAGTGCTCGGGACGCTGGGTATCATAGGGCATCACTAGTATATAGTGTGGTGCATCAAGTTATTTTTTCGATACGAATTTCAAACCAAGATGCTTTAAAATCGTATTTAAATTAAATGTATTTAATTTGTTTTATCATCTATTTCCAATTAGTATTTTCTAAAATATAATTATTCATATTTTATGTCACTTATTTTAAATCAATATTTTTAAAATGCATCTTGCCGTATTTTTATTATATAGATTGGTTGAATATTTTAAAATGAATTTTTGTAATATTTTTTACCACTTACTTTACAGGACTGTTGTAATTATTTAAATTATATTTTTGATACTGTTTATTTTAGTTTATTAAATCAAATTTTATGAATTATATATTGAATTTCACTTTTATGTTATATTTCTTTAATGCAAGTATTCTAAATTTATTTTATTATATTTCATTACATTTTATTCGTATTTTGATTATTAAATTATTTATTAAATTAATTATTCCTTGATTTTTGGGGCATAAAGATTGGGTTTTGCGAAAATGTTTTAAAAGGAGAACCTTTCCAACGGAGTGGATGGTAAGGGTTTTGAGAGAAAATATTATTTTCAATTAATTATTATTTATTTACTTATTTATTCTTAATTAATCAAATGCGCTATAATTATCGCTACTATTATAATTGTATAGTAGATAGGGTCACTCACTGAGATGATTAACATCTCATATTTCTAAATTCTGTTCCCCTAGGTACAAGGATTGGGAGATGTTGATCGTCCGGGGCGAGCCTGACGTCTCAGTTCATTGCCGAAAGTTCAAGAAGCATTTCTTCCCTTTTTTTCCTCTTAATCTTGTATTGCTTCTTTATCTGACATTATATTAATTTCATATTTATTTGTATAATGCTCTGTATACTGTATTGGACATATTTTATTAAATACTGTATTAATTTCTGTTATTATTTTGGAGTGCTGTAAATTTGTGGAAACAAATTGTAGTAATATTAGAGGAATAAGGTGCTGTTTATAGAAGTGTATTTTCAGTGCAGGAAATTTGTGGTAAGTCCAACCCTTAGGAGAGGTTCTGTCGGATTTTTCATTGGAAGGTCCGGTAGGGTTTTCTTGGTATTAGGGCTTGTCTAGGATTCTGATGAGGAATTTTGGATGGGTCCTGACAGCAATTCACTTCTTTATAATGCAAAATCAACTACATAATTATATTTTTTTTAATTTTTTTTTTGGTTTTTCTCTTTTATTGGGTTAGTTTCGTATTTTTAATTATTTTGAGTATGTGGTTGATAATTTTTTGAATATGTTGGTGTATTTTATGCTTTGTCAGGAAGGTCTTCTGAGATTGTTTGTAATGGAGGATGTTTGTCAAGCTTTAGGTCAGGAGTTGGATGCTTTGGAAGTTGAAACAATGCAGAAGAAGTTGGATGCATTGGAAATTGAGATAGGGAAGAAGGAAATCTCTCTAGAAAACCAGTATTTGTCATTACAAAACTTTGGTGAGATGTTTAGCAACATTAACCAGATAACATGGTTTGTTGATGACACTAATGTGTATCGTGTTGCAATTCAGAAGACAGTTGAAGGATATATAACTACAAAACCCATAAATGGTGCCATCTTTATATTGAATCCGATGACTGGGCAACTGTTAATGAAGGTCACTTTTCGTGTGGCTTTTATTAAATTGTTTTAGTTGTGTTATTGATGCTATTCTCTCATATAGATATATTTTGAACCTTTTACCTCACAGCCATGGCTTCTTGCGGGTCATTCACACGAAGGAGTGGGAAGGACAAAAACTTCTTGGTCAGGTGGCAAAGTGGAAAACAGATGTAGAAGTTGCTGCTCTTGTGAGGTCTCTGCCTGTTGAACAACAGCCTAAGCAAATCGTTGCCACTCGTAAAGGAATGCATGATCCTTTGGAGGCTAACTTCCTTGATTTCTGTAACGTAGTTATAAAAGGATGTGTGCTGCAACTTCCGTTTCAGGCCTTCTTGAGAATTCGGAAATTTGGTGATCCTGTTCTTAAGGCTACAGAGCCACAGATGTTTCTTAATTTCAACATTTATGATGACTGGTTGAAGAGTATGTCATCATTTACTGCATTTTGTAGACTCATTCTCATCTTGCGAGCACTTCTTGTGAACAATGAGAAGGCAAGGATGTTACTAGAGCTTGACAATTCAATTAATGTTAGTGAGCCTCACTACATTTGGCCTTCTCTAACTGATGATCAATGGATGAAGGTACCTTACTGTCCTTAATTTATTCTTTTTCCTTGCAAAGTTATTTTCTATTAAACATATAAAATCATTCAAAGACAACCATTTGCCCATTACTTTTTTCTCAGTTTATTTATTATCAGGTAATATTGGTTTGAATGAGCATGCATTATTTGGAATGTATTCTGTTAAACTTCATGATTTTTTTACTAGACCACGCGTGTGACCATTTTTAAGTTCTGAAGTACATTACTTACAATTTTATTTTTTATTTTTTATTTTTTTTCGGAAAACGTGTTTCAATTGTTTTGATTTATATTAATAAAACAATTTATGAAAAAATATGGAGAGTATTTAAACACATTTGTTGCACTTCATACTTGTCTGCACTGCAATTAATGTTGTAATGTATATATACTTACATATTGATATTCTGTGGTGTGCAGGTTGAGGATGCTCTAAGGGATCTTATATTGTCTGAGTATGCCAAAAAGAACAACGTGAATGCATCAGCCCTGACACAGTCTGAGATTCGTGACATTATACCTGGAGCTCGAATTAGCCCACCTTCTCAAAAAGCCAACAGATAGCATAGGTAATGGTCCTTTTTCAGTTGTTGATAATCTTGGATCAACCGAGATCTTAGAATTTCTTCATTAAAATAAATGGGCTATCGTTGGCAATGGTAGTGAGCCAGTGATTGTGTTGGAGGCAAATGATGTTTTGACAGGCCCATAAAAAATTCAAAATTGGGCAACCTTTTGGATATATCTTTAATCTCTTTGGCACTAGCAGTCTTTAACATTACTAGATTGTACAGCTATAGGTGTACAATACTATTGACGTTGGAAGTAGAATGGATATATGTTGTTTGGCACCACACATCTGGAAGACATCCTTCACTTTGATTATCCTTGAAAAATATCTAAACAAAAATAAAAAATAAAAAATAAATAAATAAACACAAGTTTGCTATGTAAGATAAACATCAACAAGAAAAGGAAAAAAAAAAAAAAAAAAAAAAAAAGAGGCGGGAAAAAAATTGAAGAAGAAAACTGTATTCGGTCGAGAATTGTTAAAAAAGGAAAAAGAAAAAGAAAAAGCAATCACAGAAAAAAGAAAAAGAAAAAGCAATCACAATTAGGAAATCAGTTAACCTTCACATGATGACTAACTATAAATATAGAGCATGAAGGATCAATATTGACCTAGAAGTTTCTAGAATTAACTAGTATATTCGATATACTTGGTTGGAAGTAGAGCATTGGAATTTATGAAAAAAAAAGAATCTAAAATTGAGGATGAGAGCAAGGACATAGTGGAGAAGTCTAGAAGCTTTGAGTAGGCCAAAGCAACCGACTTTGTCAAGTATAAAAGGAAGCTTTGGCTTCCCTGCTTGGTGAGCTACACAAGTGAGCTCCAAGGAGGCTCTCGGTTGGTGTGAGTGAAAGAGCTACTCAATTGAGTAGAGTAGGCTCCTAGAGAGAGAAAGAGAGAGAGAGAGAGCTCTCATGTTATAGTTAGTAAATAATGTTAGGTGTTTATGTGTTGGTGTCTAAAAGGTTATCATGTGCGTGGGTCCTGCTGCATATATGAGTATTTTATAGTGTGTTTATGTATTTGTTTTTTTTTTTAAATTATTAATATAAAGGAGGGCGTATGGTGGTGACGGCAAATGACTCAAGATTGCCGATAGCTCACGTTGGTAAGGCAGCAATCATGCCTCGTTTTAGTTGCCATCAAGTTCAACTGCAAGATGTCTATCATGTGCCAGGAATGAAGAAGAATTTGCTGTCAGTAGCTCAACTAACATCTTCAGGAAATTATGTATTGTTTGGACCTGAGGATGTTAAGGTGTATCGAGACCTTAAAATCTCTGGTACACCAACAATGAAGGGGCGGCGATTGGAATCTATCTATGTGATGTCAGCAGAGTCTGCCTACGTAAACAAGACAAGAAGGAACGAGACATCAGACCTTTGGCACGCACGGTTAGGACATGTCAGCTACAAAAAGTTGAAGGTGATGATGCAAAAGTCAATGCTCAAGGGTGTAACACCCCGTCCCGAACCATGTCGGAATTTTTGCACGTTAACCGAGGTTGACCGTTGACCGTTGACCGAAGGGGTCAAAAGTTGACTTTTTGATCCGGTTGGAATTCTGGGTTGACTGAGGTGCCGTTACGAAGTACACGTTGGCACGAGTTCGTAGACTGGTAGCACGTTGAAAACGGAGCTACGGTTTGAAAGTTTTGAGCAAAACAAGTTGAGGTCCAAACTGTCCAGGGGGTGTCGGAGTTGACTTTTTATTCATGCAAGGTTGAGTGTTGACTCATGCATGGTTGCGAAGTGCTCTTCGATACGAGTCCGTAGACTAGCGGCACGTCCGATTTGGACATGTGGTTTGAAAGTTATGGGCCTGTAAAGTTTTTCAAATACTGTATTATTTTAATATTATTTTTTTTACACGCATAACGAGGTGCCACGTGTGACTCAATGAAGGTGGCCATGTGTCACCATGGTGAAATGCCACATGTCAACCATGTGAAAAAAAAAAAAAAAAAAAAAATCAAATTATTTTATTATTTTTGAATAATAATATTATTATTAATATTATTTAATTATTTCTTTTTCTTTTCCTTTTTCTTTCTCTTTTTCTTTTTCTTTTTCTTTTTCTTTTTCTTTTCTTTTCCCCACGTGGGAAAACACCACCACTTCTTTCTTTTTCTTTTTCTTTTTCTTTTTCTTTTTTTTTTCTTTTTTCCTTTCTTCTTCCCCGAAACACCAAGCACGCAACAGTTATTTTTTTTCTCCCCACCGGCCGTCCCTCTCTCTCTCCCGTGTTTTTGAATTCCGGCCACCCATAGCCCTCACGCGCCAGCCACCAAGGAAGCCCGCCACCTCTCGAGCTTGGCCACCAAGTTTCACGGCCAGCCACCGCCGGACGCGCGCCGATCGGGCCGGAGAAGCCGTCGGCCGCCGGATTTTCTCTCTCCTCTTTTCTTGTGTTTTCCGGCCAGCCCACTCCCAATTGAGCCTCCTATCCCCCTATTTTGGGTCCTCTGAATCCAAAAATGGCCTCCAATCCCAGAAATTCGAAGCGGTTTGCGAGATATGGGGAAGTGAACACCGGCCGAAACTTCCCGACCAAATTCCGGCCACCTCCGGCGAAATTGGGGTCGATGGAGACCGGATTTGTGATCCTCGTTCCACGAGCTTCGATTCGGTATATCATTCGCCTATTTTGGTTAACGTTTGCGTTTAAGCCCCCGGGTACCGGGTATTATTTACCCGAATAAAATATTAATTTATTTGACTGTCTGTGAATTTTGTTCTAGGAGCACCGGTGAGTCGTAGAATTGATCCCGTGGTGGATCATGGGTTAATTGCGTGCTCCAGGTGAGTGACCCACCTTTAAAAAAAATATTTTTGGGATAATTAATTGTATTTATGTGGTATTAATTTGATATTTGTAATTTCTGCTTATGTGGTGTACTTTAAATATAATCGGGAAAAAATATTATTTTATATATATTTACCCATTGGTAATAAATGGAAATTTTGGGATCATTAAAAAATTCCCGATTATTATTTTATTGTGGTTTAATTAATTACTATGCATGAGCGAAGTGAATTTCGGTGGTTTTTGTACGTGGTTTTCAGTATTGATTTTCCGGGCATAATTGGGTTAAATATTTTACGAAAATATTTGTTTAATTTTATAAATTATGCCCGCGGTATTTTTATGGTTGCATTTCGTATTTCGAAGAAAATTGTGGTTTGTTGTTATCGCTGTTTTGTACCGGGTGAGTGGATAAAAATATGTGGGATGGTGTTTTGTGAAAATTTGGTATACTTCCCACGGTAATTTGTAAAACGGTACGGTTGGTTATTATTGTTTATTTTTAGACGCACTCACACAGTATTGGTGTTCTGGTGTATGGTGTATGGACACGTGGTAGTGCGCGGTTATTATCTGGTTTAGCGCACGGTTATTACTTCACCCGTGAGTTGCCATTGGACCGTGGGCAGGCAAGGTTATTGTTGTGCACAGCCGCCCCCCTCCTTGGCCGGGTTGATGGTTTTTAGCAGTCGGTACTGTCGGGACGCCGAAGTGACCACTGCAGGTTTCTCTCTTTAACCTCCCGCCAGTCGGTGCTCGGGACGCTGGGTATCGGAGGGCATCACCGGTATATGGTGTGGTGCGTCAGGTGTAATTGTCGGTGTAAATTGCAAATAATGTTTAAACCCCAAAGGTGTTCAAAAAATTATTTACTATAATTTATTATAGTTTATTTATATTTGGGGTATTTATTTATTTATTTGTTGTTTGTTAAATTATTTGGTCCCTTGGTTTTCGGGAAGTACGTATATCGGGTTTTGTGAAAATGTTTTAAAAAGGGGAACTTTTCCAACGGAGTGACTAGTGAGGATTTTGAGAGAAAGTATTACTTCAATTGTGTATTTATTTATTTATTTAATTGTTCGGTATTGCTTAATTAAATTCCCTTATTTTTATATTATTATTATTAAAGGTGTTCAGTAGTTAGGGTCACTCACTGAGATGATTAGCATCTCACACTCTTAAATTCCGTTCCCCTAGGTTCAGGTTGGAGACGTTGATTGTCCGGGGCGAGCCCGACGTCTCCAACCTTTTTCAAGAAGTTTTTCTTCCCTTTTTCCTCTCTATCTTGTATTGTTTCCGTATCTGTCATTTTATAAATTCCGCATGTTTCTGTATAACGCTCTGTATACTGTATTGGACGTGTTGTTTTTATTTATGCACTGGGTTGCTGCTGTTGTTTTATTTTTGAAGTGCTGCAATTTGTGGAATCAATTTGTAGTTTGTGGGAGGAATAAGGGGATATTTTTGAAGTGTGTTTTCAGTGCAGGTAAATTTGTGGTAAGTAAATCCCTTAGGGGAGGCTCTGCCGGATTTTCCGTTGGAAGGTTCGGTAGGGTTTCCCTGGGATCAGGGCTGTCTAGGGTTCCGGGGAAGGAATTCTGGACGGGTCCTGACAAAGGGTCTTCCCCAACTCGATGTCGGTGTCGACACAATCTGTGCAGGGTGTCAATACGGCAAAGCACATCAACTACCATTTGAAGATTCAAAGTTCCAAGCAAAAGAGCCTCTGCAACTTATTCACTCTGATGTCTTCGAGCGTATCAAGCAGTCATCAATTGGAGGCATGCATTATATGGTGACATTCATTGACGATTTTTCAAGGTACGTCTGGGTTTTCTTTATGAAAGAAAAATCTGAGACCTTTTCAAAATTTAAGCAATTTAAGGAAAAGGTAGAAAGAGAATTAGGCAAAAGGATACAATGCCTACGCACAGATAATGGGGGAGAATATACCTCAAGAGAATTTATACAATATTTAAGAGAATACAAAATAAGACATCAATTGACGTGTCCAAATACTCCGCAACAAAATGGTATTGCGGAAAGAAAGAATCAACATCTTGCAGAAACATGTCGGAGCATGCTACATGCAAAAAATGTTCCAGGAAGATTTTGGGCTAAGTGCATGAATACAGCAGCTCATGTGATTAATAGGCTCCCTCAAGCAAAGTTAGGATTCCTCTCACCCTTTGAAAAACTGTGGAACATAAAACTCACAGTAAGCCACTTTCGAATCTTTGGCTGTGTTTGCTATGTGTTTGTGCCTTCTCACTTACGCATGAAGTTTGATAAGAAGGCAATAAGATGCATTTTTGTCGGATATGATAGCCAAAGAAAAGGGTGGAGATGTTGTGACCCTAATACTGGACGATGTTATACTTCACGAAATGTGGTGTTCGATGAAGCATCTTCTTGGTGGGCACCTCAAAATACAGAGTTGCCAAATTCAAAGGAGATTGAGGTCAAGCTGCAACAAAATATGGGGGAACAAGAATATGAATCATGCCAGCCAACAAATGAAGGAGAAGACGAGCCGACTGTAGCAGACGAGCCTACGATATCATCTCAAAGTCCCTGGCGGTCTGGTGTACATCAAGGAATACCAAAGAACATCGAGTCGAATCTTCAACAAAATGACGAAGAGACAACTCCACAACCAAGAAGATCGAGCAGACAACGAAGACCAAATCCCAGGTACGCTAATGTAGTAATAACAGAAATGGAGGATATAAAAGAACCTACATCATATGAAGAAGCATCTAAATATCATGAATGGAGAAAGGCTATGGAAGAAGAAATTTCTGCATTAAATCAAAACCAAACTTGGGATTTGGTGCCTAAACCTAAAACTGTAAAACCCATATCCTGTAAATGGGTTTACAAGATAAAAACTCATCATGATGGATCAATTGAAAGATATAAAGCTCGTTTAGTCGCACGAGGATTCTCACAGCAATATGGACTAGACTATGATGAGACGTTTAGTCCAGTAGCAAAGATCACTACCGTACGTGTTCTACTAGCACTTGCAGCAAGTAAAGACTGGAAGCTGTGGCAGATGGACGTGAAGAATGCCTTCTTGAATGGAGATCTAGACAGAGAAATTTATATGATACAGCCAAAGGGTTTTGAAAGCAAAACTAATCCAGAGTACGTGTGCAAGCTAAGGAAGGCACTTTATGGTCTAAAACAAGCTCCGCGGGCATGGTACGGTAAGATTGCAGAGTTCCTTCTTCAAAGTGGATATATAGTATCTTCTGCAGATTCTAGTTTATTTGTGAAGACTGAAGGAACAAAACTAGCAATAGTGCTAGTATATGTGGATGATTTAATTATCACAGGAGATCATGAAGATGAAATCTCTCAAACAAAGAGAAATTTATCAGTTCGCTTCCAGATGAAGGAACTTGGGGAGCTCAAGCACTTCCTTGGACTCGAAGTTGACCGAACAGAGAAATGTTTATTTCTTGGTCAACAAAAGTATGCAAAGAATCTATTACAAAAATTTGGAATGTTGGACTGCAAGCCAATATCAACTCCAATGGAGGTGAATGCTAAGCTATTTGCATATGAAGGAAAAGACTTGGAGGATGCTACTATGTACCAACAATTGGTAGGAAGTCTTATCTATTTAACACTGACGCGGCCAGATATTTCATTTGCAGTTGGAGTTGTAAGTCGGTATATGCAAAGTCCAAAGAAACCTCACTTGGAAGCAGTCCGACGAATATTAAGGTACGTTAAAGGCACTATAAACTTGGGGCTTCTATATAAAAGAGGAGAGGAATGCAAGTTGGTTGGTTACTGTGATGCCGACTATGCTGGAGATCATGATACACGACGATCGACTACTGGATATATATTCAGCCTTGGTTCAGGAGCAGTATCTTGGTGCAGTAAAAGACAACCAACTGTGTCTCTGTCAACTACAGAAGCAGAATATAGAGCAGCTGCTATGGCAGGCCAAGAAGGTATGTGGTTAAGACAACTACTTAAAGATTTACATCAACAAGTTGACTATGCAGTTTCTCTCCATTGTGATAACCAATCAGCAATACAATTGGCGGAGAATCTGGTATTTCATGCAAGGACAAAACATGTGGAGATACATTATCATTTTATCAGAGAAAAAGTACTGCTAGAAGAAATTAAAATGCAACACGTTAAAACAGAAGATCAAGCGGCAGACTTATTCACTAAAGCACTCAATATTACCAAGCTTACAAAGTTAAGAGAAATGCTCAACATGGTGAATAGAGAATCAATCAAGAGAGTCGACATTGAGGGGGAGTATATTTACATGAAGTATTCTAGAGAGATTCCATTCTACATTAGTCTAGGTTTCTCTTGAATCTTCTAGAATCTTCTAGGCTTCTCTTGGATCTTCATGGAGAGTGTAGAGTCTTCCGGTTAAACCTCAAGGATTTCACTCCTTTTGCACAGGATGTGACACTCTCCCCCACCTAAACTCGCGACGCCCACTTCCTTGCTCGCCGAATGTGATCTTTGAGTTGCTGTTGTGTATCATTTTCTCCCCCCCAAAAAAAAAAAAATATTGATAAATATCAATGCCGACTTAGCTCCCTAGAAGAATCTAGAGTTATCTTGTTTTCTCTTTAAAAATGGAGAACAACTAGTGCCTTGGAAGTGGTGAGAAAAATATCTATAATTAAATATTTCTAGAAGTATCCACAACCGACTTTCTCTTCTATAAATAGGTGATGATGTATGAGTTAAAGGTCATGTCCAATAGCAATAGAAAAAAGAGAGAGTGTTGTACGTGTGAGTGTGAGTGTGTATCCTTTGAGTGAGAAGAGTGTGAAAAGGTGTTTTGTGTCCTAGTGTAAGTCAAAAATCAAGTGAGTGTGAGTGTGTTAGTGTGTGTTGATCATTTGTGTGAGTGAGTGTGTTGCTCTCTTTATACGTGAGAGTGTACCAATTGTTTTATATTAATAAAAATCAATTTTCTTGGTTTCTCCTTTAGTCCTCTGTCTCCAACAGAGCATAGTTTATCTATAGTAATCGAAGCGTAAGTCTTTCATGTCCCTTGGAGCAATCGCAAGGCAAAAACAAAATCAAAGAATTTTTGGACAATTACATTAATAAAACTTCTTGCTGTGGTATAAGTTTGCCATTCTATCGGAGTCTATGACCATCATCATATTCTCTTCTCTACAATCACTCCCTTACTCGTCTCAAGAAATCTTTCATGATCAACTGGAAGACAATGAACCGTTCTTGAATGATTTCTTGGGAGAATAAATTAGGTATGGCAGAGAAGATCTTCATCACTCTTTCAGCACTTTTCTTTCTCCGAAAAGCGGGAATAGCGTATGTCTATATAATTTAAGTTTCTTAAAACAGAAAACAAATAACAAAGTAAAGAAAAAGAAAAACTAAAAAGAAAAAGAAACAAATTGGTGTTGCCTTGAGTAGATGCGAACCTTTATTTTATGGATGTCTGATGATAATGACATAATATATATAGAATTCGCAAAGCAAAAACAAAAACAAAGAACTTTAAGCAATAACGAGATTAATAAAGCTAATAATCAAGTGCTTATAAACTGGTTTTTGTAGCATAAGCTTGCCATTGTATTGCGGTTTATTATCATTCTCTTCTCTGCAATCTCTCCCTTACTCATCCCGTGAAATCTTTCATGAATAGGAAGTGAATTCACCTTTCTTTGAAGATTTCATGGGAGGAGTAAAGCAGGCATGACAATGAAGATCGTCTTCATTAGCTTTGATGAACCCACTCTTTTTTACTTTCTATTGAGCTTTTTCAAAGACTAGCCCTACCTTAATATAAATACACTCTTCTGACTGGTACTATTATCTAATTGGGACTCTTCATTCTTGTTAATTTATTTAAAATAGAAATCTTAAAGGGTATATATTATAAATTTGCTTACGTGTAGCACTTGCCATTGCTTGGGAGGAGCTTGATCACGGTGCCAATTTGGCAATGAGACAAGTGTGAGTAGGGAATCAATCAAGGCCCTTGTTGGCTTCTGCGAGTAGGATTCTTTTTGTTGAGGTCTGAGGCCACCAACAACTTCAATAGATAATGTGATTAGCAATGATGATGTGTTTTATTATTTTATTGATATAACTTAAACATGAATAAGGATAAGTGAAAATAAAAAACCAAATAACTTGTTTACCAAGTCATGTTAATGTCATCATGGGATAAAGTGATTAGAGCAAAGGGTTGTAGAAGCACTTTTCACACCGCCAGAAACCAAATTGATACATCTAGAAACATACTTACAGCAGCTGTTATAATTGATACATCTATACACATACGTAAGGAAGCTACAAACGGTGGATATCCCTTGTGATTTGGATTCTAAATTCTGAAGACTTCCTCTCCTGATTCTAATCACAAGCGCAGATTGTATTTCCTTAACATCAGATTTTAATTTTATTTCCTAGTCCAAATGGGAACAGACATGGTGGATTAAAATCTATAAATAAACCAAAAAGTACAACTGAAAATCAAAACGCCAACTTTGTTTCTTCTTCTGCTGCTGCTGCTGTTACGTTTTGTGTTTGGTCTGCACTGACTTAATTTTGTCCCTCTTTTTATTTTCTCTAGTACTTAGCCTTAGGTATCTACCCTCTGCATATATATCTCTGCAGTCAAATTCCGAAACTATGGAAAGATGTTCTGAGCCTACTTCTACTGGGTACGGAGAGATGTTTAGCAACAACCAAATAACATGGTTTGTTGAAGACACTATTGTGCATCATATTGTAGTTCAAAAGACAATTGTAGGAAATCCAACTACAGAACCGTTAAATGGTGCCATTTTTATACTTAATCCGACAACTGGAGAAAGGCAAACGCAGGGGCCGGACAAGAAGGTAATCTTGGTCAGGTGGCAAAGTGCAAAACAGCTGAAGAAGTTGCTGCTCTTGTGAGGTCTCTGCCTGTTGAGCAACGGCCTAAGCAAATCATTGCCACTCGTAAAGGAATGCTTCATCCTTTGGAGGTTCACTTGCTGGATGATTTCCTCAGCGTAGTTATAAAAGCTGCAAGTGATCAGCTGCAACTTCCATTCCGTTCTTTTTTGAGAATTGGGAAATTTGGTGATCTTGTTTTTAAGGCTGGTACAGAGGAGCCACATGATGAGATGTTCTTAATTTCAACATTTATGATGAGTGGTTGAAGAGTGTTTCATCATATACTGCATTCTCTAGACTCAATCTCATATTGCAAGCACTTCTTATGAGTTTTGGTGACGAGGCTAGGATGTTACTAAAGCCAGCTGCTGACAAATCAACTGTTACGGAGCCACACCACTTTTGACCCTTCATCAATGGATCAAGCTTGAGCGTGCTCTAAGGGATCTTATATTGTCACTAAAACAACAACAACAACAACAACAACAGTATACTTGGAGCAAATAGCAGAGATTGAATATAAAAAGAGGTCACAGACCTTGTCTTGGACCAGCAGACTTCTTAGAATTTCTTCTTCAAATGGGCCATCTGTGGCACCGCCAGTGAGCCACAGCACAGACTATGTTGGTGATCTTAGAAATTGTGTGGGATTTGTTATTTTTATTTATTTATTATATTTTAATTTTTAATTTTGTTTGGAGGAAATATTTGTTCTTCCACTTTTTTTCTGGGGAAATTTTTTTTTCCTATTTCTTTGATTTTTCTGGTTTAATTGTTAATAAATGCTATTTGTTAGTGGGACTACATGATAATTTAATTTATTGTTCGACAAAATTTACTTTTTCGTATTATTAGATTTTTAATTTTAAAAAACAAGAATTAGCGTTAATTGGCATATCTATATTATGGTGGTGACAATTTATTAATAGCAAAACTTACGAGGAAGAGAGATTTAAAGTGTAGGGTTATCTTGCTTATTACTTTATGTATGCTTTTTCAGTTTCAAAAGTCTAACTTAAAAGCATAATTATTTATTTGGGCTGACAAGCTTATAATTCTTATCCTTTCCCAGTGTCTTATTATCTCTGCTTCTTAATTATCAATCCCTAATTTGTAGATGGTCCGATTTAATCATGTACTTCATGTCTTAAATTTATGTGGTCTAATTAAAATCTATAAAGGACTATATGATTTAAATTTATGAATTTAAATTTATAAATTTGTCTTATCGATAAAGGACTAAAAAAATTTAAAAAACTAACAATATAGCGTAGCCAGTGATTATTAATAATATCCTGATCGATTTAATTATATAATGGTTACATACTCTGATATATATGTATATATATATATATATATACATGATAAATTCATTATTGATCAATATTTCTAACCAAATAATTTAATTTTCTCATTACAACTAAGAGCAAACCGAGCCAATCTGGACACTAAAACTGGAAAGAAAATTTATAAAAAAAAAAAAAATTAAAATTTCCACACAATTCGCTGATCATATAAAGAGTTAAATCATACAATCATATATAGATAAATCCAATATGGAGAAGAGCACATAACATTCAAGCAGATTAGAGTGATCTAACAAAAATTAGGCACAATAACCTTGCCATGGTTATTGGTTGATTTTAATGCTCACAGGAGTTATTCATGCAATTTCCATTACCACATATATATATATATGTCTGTGTGTGTTTTTACGAAATAATATAATGTTGTAGAAGCTAGTACCAAAAAAGGACTGAAGATTGAAGTTTCAGAATTTGATTCCTCTGTTACTTTTTCTTTAATTGGGACAAGTGAATAATTTTTGCCCTTTCCCAAAGTTACTTGTTAATTATCACTCTGTGATAGACGATTGGTTTTAATCACATGGACTAAATTTGGTTCCGATTGAAATTTAAAGAACCATATGACTTCAATTTATAGGTTTTAATTGATTATATATATATATATATATATACACACACTACATATTGAGGGTGGATAAAAAAAAATTCAGGTTTTCTATGGAAACAATGGATTTAGCGGTTTTTGCATAGTAAGTAAAAATAATAATAAATAATAAATAAATAAATAAATAATGCTGCTTGCTTCTTAAAGTGAACGATGACTAAGCATGTATATAGTTTACCTGAAAAAAAAAAAAAAAGAAAAAGAAAGAAGAAAAAGAGTAAGCATACATATAAATATGTATTGTAGCAAACATCTAAAAAATACGATTTTATCACAAAATTAAAAGACCTTCAACGAAAAGTTGCACAAGCCGTACATGACCCAAATTAATTTGGAGCGACGCTCTGTGCAACGTCCCGTGGGTAGCTTTTGGTTTGTGTTCCCTGTGGGTTTAATTTAAGCCGAATTTTTTTTTATCAATACTCGTCTAAACCTTTTATTTTATTTTATTTTTTGTAAGAAAATTATCTTAACTATTCATTAGATGAGTTTTATTAACCCAAACAAAAAAAAAATTATACGAGATTTAACGATTAGTCCTTGGAAAAAAATCTAATGATTAGGATTTCTCTCTGATTAGGCCCAAAAGGAAAAAAAAATTCTCTCTAATGTTTAAAAGCTATTAATTATATGAGTTTTATTAACCAAAAAAAAAAAAAACAAAATTATATGTGTTTTAATGATTAGTCCTTGAAAAAAAAAAAAAAAGAAAGAAAGAAAAGATTCTAACGCTTAGGATTTCTCTCTAATGAGGACCATAAAGAATTAAAAAAAAAAAAAAAGATTTCTCTCTAATGTTTAAAAGATTATCTAATTAAGGATGGAATATTTTGTATCTAATCATAACACAATTTGTGTAGCATTCAGAAATTAGCATGTGTAGTATTCACAAAGGAAAAAACAAAAATAAAGATGTTGAAGTGTGGCAATTTTGCCACTTGATGGTGCATGTCACCGGCTAGCATGCACACTTTGGTATCACCTCCTTTTCTTTTATGAGTTTATATTTTTTGTATGTTTTTAATTGATGCAAGTTATATTTTGATAACCTTTTGTGCCTAAGTTATGTATGCAAAAGCATAGGCAAAACTATGCACAAAAGAGTAGGAATGTTATGCTTGAAATGCCTATGGTGCTGGATTCATAATTTCCAGCAATATAGGTCCACTGTTTATCTTATATCTTAGGTTGCAAATGGATTTTTGGGCTGAACTTTTGAGGGCTGTCCACAGACATATATAGAAGACTATGGTTCAAATTTCAGGTCAAAATGACATGGGAAAGTCCATTTTCTATTCCAAACAGATTCCTGTATCTGATGGGCCTAGTATGCAGAGTATGGGTCAGTTTTGAAGCTGTTTGGCCCATGATCCAATTCCAGAACTTTCCTAGCTCTTGGAACAATATTTATTGATGACCAAGGATGCTTCAAACCAAGTTTCGTAAGTAGATACAAAGGGGAACTTAGTAGGTGAAGCTAGTTTGGTTGTTTACCCAAATTAGTTATACAATAGGAACTTAGTTCAAACCATGTGCCACTTTTCACTATATTTGGAATAGACATGTTGCAGCTGGTTTTTACCTCTTTTGTGTATGAAAAGTTAGGTGTTGACCATTTTGCTTTTTAAATTTCAAATACTTTACTCATTTTGTAAGCTCACATGCTTGACATGTGGGAACTAGTTGTAATTTCAAGCTTATATTGTTAAATGAATGAGATGGCTATACATCCAAGCCTCATTTTCAAAAACCAACGTGGTAGCCTTCTTCTCGTCTCTTCTTCAACACCTTAGAACACTCTAGGAACCCAAAAAACCAAAAAACACCATAACCAAAACCTAAAAACACGACTCACACACAACCATTCCCAAGAGAATCACCAAAAGCTTGCTTGTTGCTAACACTTCAAGCTAGCTTGCTCTTGGTCATAACCTTCTCATTCCAATAAAGTGGTATCAGAGCAAGGCACATTTTTTTGAGATTTGTGAGGTTTTTGGGCTGGTTCGTTCTTTGAAAGTGAAGAGATACTTGAAAGCACAAATATATTTTCATATTCCTTCATACTCGAAAGCAACATTCACATGGCTTCTTCACGTTTTTCAACTCCTTCTCCTCCTATCTTCAATGGGGAGAACTACAACATTTGGAGTATCAAGATGCAAGCTTACTTGAAGGCTTATGGTCTTTAGGAGGTCAGCATAAATCCCCAAGAACCCGAGCCTTTGAGACAAGGGGCAACTGTCAACCAAATCAAGCACCATGAGGAGGAATTGGCTAAAGGTTTCAAGGCTCTCACCACCATTCATTCTTGTATTAGTGATACCATTTTCACAAGGATAATGGCATGTGAGAGTGCCAAAGAAGCTTGGGACAAACTTCAAGATGAGTTCCAAGGGAGTGCAAGGACAAGGCAAATGCAAATCCTTAACCTAAGGAGGGAGTTTAAGACTATCAAGATGAAAGACAAAGAAGCAGTTAAAGAGTTTACCACAAGACTTCTTAATATGGTGAATCAAATTAGGGTGCTAGGTGAAAGATTAAGTGACCAAAGGATTGTGGAGAAGGTGTTGGTCTCCTTGCCCGAGAGGTTTAAAGCTAAGATATCTTCATTGGAGGAGTCAAGGAACCTAAATGAAATTTTCTTGACTGAGTTGGTGAATGCCTTGCAAGCTACAGAGCAAAGGAGGAGGATTAGACATAAAGAATCAATGGAGGCTGCATTTGTGTCTAAACAACATCAAAAGACACAAAATCAAAAGAAGAACAAGCTTAAGGTCATAAGGAGAAAGGTGAAACTAGCAAACCCGAGAGGAAGTCCTGTGAACCTTGTCACCATTGCAAGAAGAAAGGCCATCATCCAAGAAGGTGTTGGTGGAGGCCGGATGCATTTTGCCATAAATGCCAACAAAAGGGTCATGTGGAGAGAGTATGCAAGGCTAACAAGAAAGATAAGCAACAAGCAAATGTTGCTAAAGATAACACAAGTGATAGTGAATCCGAAGAGTTGTTTGTTGCTACTTGTTTTAGTAGCATCAAGAATGATGAAGGATGGATCATTGATAGTGGAGCAACACACCATATGTCTCACAAGCATGAGTGGTTCACAAACTTGGATAGGAGCAGCCACAACAAAGTTAAAATTGGAAATGGAGCCTTGATGGAAGTGAAAAGAAAAGGAGATGTGGTGATACACACCACCAAAGGTATCAAAACTATCCATGATGTTCTCTATGCACCTTCTTTATATGAGAACTTACTTAGTGTAGGTCAAATGCTTGAGAACAAATATGCATTACACTTCTCAAACATGACATGCACTATAGTTGATCCTCATGGAAATGAATTAATATATGTTGGAATGAAGAACAAGAATTTTAGGTTGAATATGGATGAAAATGGTGCATCGGTTGCATTGAACACCAAAGTTGAGAACACCTCTCAACTTCGGCATAAAAGACTAGGCCATGCTAGCTTTAAGTCATTGGTATGCACACATGAACTTGTTAGAGACATGCCATTGGTGGAGAAGCAAGAACATGTGTGTGAAGTATGTCAAAAAGGAAAGCATACTAGGCTACCATTTCAATCTTGTTCTTGGAGATTAAAGGAGAAGCTAGGACTTATACATTTGGATATTTGTGGTCCTATGAGTGTTCCATCCTTAAATGGCAGCAAGTATTTCATAAATTTCATTGATGATTACTCAAGAATGTGTTGGGCGTATTTCTTTGAAAGAAAATCACAAGCTTTGGAGAAGTTTGTAGAATTTATGAAGTTAGTGCAAAATCAATCTGGTTGCACTATAAAGGTGTTAAAGACGGACAATGGTGGGGAATACACAAGTGAGGCTTTCAAACAACTTTGTAAGGATCATGGTATAGTTCATCAATTCACTATACCATACACATCACAACAAAATGGTGTATGTGAAAGGAAGAACCGTACCATCATGGAGATGGCTAGCTGTTTGTTGTTTGAAAGTGACTTGCCAAAGAAGTTTTGGGCCGAAGGAGTTAATACATCCATCTACATCCAAAATAGGGTTTACTCCAAGTCTTTGAGGAGTAAAACCCCATTCGAGCTTTGGTTTGGATATAAGCCTTCTCTTGACCATCTAAGGGTATTTGGAAGCATTTGTTACATCCTAGTACCACAAGAGAAGAGAGGAAAGCTTGATGAAAGGTCACAAGTTGGTGTCTTGGTTGGCTATAGTGATGTGACCAACGAATATAGGGTGTATAACTTGGAAACCAAGAACCTTGTGATAAGTAGAGATGTGAAAGTTGATGAGGAAGCTAAATGGGTTTGTAGTAAGGAGGAGTTGGTTAGTATGGATGAAAGCTCATGATAAGGATGAGGAATAAGGAAATGATGAAGGTACTGCCCATGATGATGAATATGATGAGAATGAGCTAGAAATCTCCATAGGGGCTGATTTGGAGATTGGCGATGGTGTGAGAGGCACAAGACCTCTTAATGAGATTTATGAAAGATGTAATGTGGCATTGAGTGATCCTGTCAGGATCCATCCAGAATTCCTTCCCCGGAACCCTAGACAAGCCCTGATCCCAGGGAAATACCACCGAACCTTCCAACGGAAAATCCGGCAGCACCTCCCCTAAGGGTAGGACTAACCAAAAAATTACCTGCACTGAAAACACACTTCTAAAGACATCACCTTATTCCTCCCACAAACTACAAATTGGTTCCACAAATTGCAGCACTTCAATATAAATACAGTAATCTAGTGCAAACATAAATACAACAAGAGTGAAAGAAATATTACAACTGCAATAAAAGAAGAACAGGGTACTTCACGAACTAAACAGCGAGGAAGATCAAGTCCGCTCCGAATAAACACCGACAACCTGGTACCTAGAGGAACAGAATTTAGGAGTGTGAGATGCTAATCATCTCAGTGAGCGATCCTATCTACTATACAATATAATACCACAGTAAGTATATAAATAATAATTATTTAGAAATAATAATTTCTCTCAAAACCCTCACAATTCTCTCAGCTGGAAAAGTTCCCCTTTTAAAACCTTTTCACAAAACCTTTTGTTCGTATTCCCCGAAAACCAAGACATCAATTAATTCACTAAATATCAAATAGAATATAATAAGTCAATCATCCGACAATTTTAATTTAAAGGAAATTAATTTATTGAATAATTAAGTAAAGAGAAAATTAAATCAATTTAAGATCCCCAACCAAATAAATACCAGAACAGTAATAATTATATTTTTAATTCCAATACAGTTTCAAAACATTTTATTTTTAAAACACAGTTTTGAAAATCATTTGATGCATCCACTATATACCAGTGGCGCCAACAGTACCCAGCGTCCCAAGGTACCGCCAGACAGGAGGTTATAGAAAGAAACCGGCATACGGTCGCGTGGCGTCCCACTGCGCCGCTGCTAACCTGGTGTCCCGGCCATGGGGGGTGGCCTACCCTCATCCGATGGCAACCACAGGACAACCTCATAATATCACCTGCGCGCTAATCACACCCACCTGCGCGCTAATCACATCACCTGCGCACTAATCACACCCACCTGCGTGTTAATCACAACCGTGTGCACACTAACCATATCACAAATAAACAGAACACCAGTACGTGCACGGTGCATCTAAAAATCATAAAATTCACATATTTAATTTGTATATCAAAACTCACATTTTGCATAAATAGAGCGGGTATAATCCATCCGCTTGAACCCAAAAATTCTCCGTAATTTCTTTATAATCAACACCATAAATTCCATGATTTTCAAATCCACCAACTCCCAAATCCACCAATTCAAATATTCACATTTTCCCAAGCATAAATAATTCTCGAAATATAATAATTAAATCTCATAATATTCCATGGGCATATTTTATAAAAATTGAAATCACCAACATAACCAAATATTTTCCTTGAAATATTTGAAAATCAAATCGTGCCCGATTTAATATTAAAACCACCCAAATTTCAAAATCCTCAAACCATAAAATAATTTCACATGGAAAAATTTTACATAAGGCATATTTCCTTTAATCAAAATAAAATGCACTAATAATTTCACAATAAATCAAATAAATATTTGGCACATAGAAATTAAATTCCAAATATTTAAATCACACATAATATATTCACCAGTTAAATTCCCAAAATTAAATTGAAGGTGGGTCACTCACCTGGAGTACGCAATTAACCCATGATCCACCACGGGATCAATTCTACGACTCACCGGTGCTCCTAGAACAAAATTCATAGATAGTCAAATAAAATAATATTTTAATCGGGTAAATAATACCCGGTACCCGGAGGGTTAAACACAAACTTTAACCAAAATGGTCGAATAATATACCGAATCGAAGCTCGTGGAACAAGGATCACAAATTCGGTCTCCATCGACCCCAATTCCGCCGGAGGTGGCCGGAATTTGGTCGGGAAGCTTCGGCCGGTTTTGATCTTGAGGGATCTTTCAAACGGTGTGGATTTTGGGCAAACTAACCCCGGAAATGGACTCAGAGGGGTCGAAAATAGTGGGATAGAGGTATGGATCGGGCTGGGTTGGTCGGAAACGGCGAGAATCGCCGGAAAAATTCCACCTCGCCTCCGCGATTTCGCCGGCCCGATTTGGGCGCGTCCGGCGGCGGCTAGCCAGGAAATTTGGTGGCCGAGGTCGCGAGGTGGTGGGCTTGGATGGTGGCCGGCGCGTGTACTGTATGGGTGGCCGGAAAAAGTGCAGCAAGGAGAGAGAGATGGACGGCCGGTGGGAGAAAAAAAAAGTCTGCGTGTGTGTTTTGGTGCTCGGGGAAGAAGAAGGAAAAAAAAAGGAAAAAAAAAGAAAAGAAAAAGAAAAAAAGAAATGGTGTTTTCCCACGTGGGGAAAAGAAACGAAAAAGAAAAAAGAAAAGAAAAAGAAAAAGGAAAAGAAAAAGAAATAAAATAAAAATAATTAAATAACATTAATAATAATATTATTATTTAAAATAATAATAAAAATAATTTGATTTTTACACATGGTTGACATGTGGCATTTCACCATGGTGACACGTGGTCACCTTCAGTAAGTCACACGTGGTACATCGTTATACGTTTTAAAAAATAATATTAAAATAATACAGTATTTGAAAAACTTTACAGGTCCATAACTTTCAAACCACATGTCCAAATCGGACGTGCCGCTAGTCTACGGACTCGTATCGACGAGCACTTCACAACCATGCATGAGGCAAAACTCAACCTTGCATGAATAAAAAGTCAACTCTGGCACTCCTTAGACAGTTTGGACCTCAACTTATTTTGCTCATAACTTTCAAACCGTAGCTCCGTTTTCAACGTGCTACTAGTCTACGAACTCGTGCCAACGTGTACTTCGTAACGGTACCTCAGTCAACCTAGAATTCCAACCGGATCAAAAAGTCAACTTTTGACCCCTTCGGTCAACGGTCAACAGTCAACCTCGGTCAACGTGCAAAAATTTTCGACATGGTTCGGGACGGGGTGTTACAGATCCAATCAATGTTCAAGAGGCTATGGCAAGAAAAGAGTGGAGACAAGCCATGCAAGATGAGATCGATGTGATAAACAAGAATGACACTTGGAGCTTGGTAACAAAACTGAAGGGAAAGAATGCTATTGGGGTGAAGTGGATCTTTAGGACCAAGTATAATCCGGATAGGTCCATAAACAAGCACAAGGTAAGGCTTGTTGTCAAAGGATTTGCACAACAAGCCAGTGTGGATTATGGAGAGACTTTTGCACCGGTTGCAAGGATGGAAACCATAAGACTTCTCCTCGTAATTTCAGCACAAAAGTTTTGGAAAGTATATCACCTTAATGTGAAGTCAGCCTTCTTGAATGGAGTATTGAAGGAGGAGGTCTATGTTATGCAACCTGAAGGTTTTGTGAATAAAAGAAGTAAAGAGAATGTATACAAGCTACACAAGGTCTTATATGACCTTAAACAAGCTCCTAGGGCATGGTATGCCTAGATAGATGGTTTTTTGACAAAGCATGGATTTAGGAGGAGTCCTAATGAGCCTAAATTGTATATTAGGACTCATGGTTACATGATGTTGGTGTCTCTTTATGTTGATGACCTCCTAGTGACCGGTGGTAATGAGAAAGAAGTGAGCAATTTCAAAAGTAAGCTAGAATTGAACTTTGAGATGTCTAGCTTTGGAGAGATGAAATACTTTCTTGGAATTGAAGTTGTCCAATCATCGAAGGGCATATTCATATCTCAAGAAAGCTATGTGAAGGAGTTGCTCAAGAAGTTTGACATGGAGGATTGTAATAGCATTGCCACACCTATGAATGAAGGCACCAAGTTGGTGAAGGATGATGATTCTCCAAAGGTAAATCTTTCCATCTATAGAAGTTTAATTGGTAGCCTTTTATATGTATGCTCTACTATACCAGATATCATGTTTAGTGTGGCTCTTTTGTCAAGATTTATGCATAGTCCATCACAAAATCATCTTAGTTGTGCAAAAAGAATCCTAAGGTATTTGAAAGGTACTAGTGATTTTGGTGTATGGTACAAGGATGGCATGAATGAAGCTTTGGTTGGCTATAGTGATAGTGATTGGGCTGGTTCTTTAGATGATAGCAAGAGCACATCGGGCTATATTTACACTCTTGGAAATGGTCCTTTCTCATGGAATTCCAAGAAGCAATAAACCGTTACACAAAGCACCGCGGAAGCCGAGTATATTGCTTGCTCAAGTTGTGCTAATCAAGGTGTTTGGCTTAGGAAATTATTGAAGGACTTGAGTTTGAAGCAAGAAGAAGCCATGGTAATATTGTGTGACAATACTTCAGCAATAGTAATTGCACAAAATCCAGTTTAACATGGGAGGACCAAGCACATACCGGTCAAGTATTATTCCGTAAGGGAATTTGAAGCAAGTGGTAAAGTGAAGGTGGAGTATGTGACTTCCGAGGAGAACTTGGCGGATATCTTCACCAAGCCATTGGTAAAGAAGAGATTTGAGATATTGAAAGGACTTCTCAATGTCTCTTATAAAATTGCCAAGGAGGAGTGTTGAAGTGTGGCAATTTTGCCACTTGATGGTGCATGTCACCGGCTAGCATGCACACCTTGGTATCACCTCCTTTCCTTTTATGAGTTTATATTTTTTGTATGTTTTTAATTGATGCAAGGTATATTTTGATAACTTTTTGTGCCTAAGTTATGTATGCAAAAGCATAGGCAAAACTATTCACAAGAGAGTAGGAATGTTATGCTTGAAATGCCTATGGTGCTGGATTCAAAATTTCCAGCAATATAGGTCCACTGTTTATCTTATATCTCAGGTTGCAAATGAATTTTTGGGCTGAACTTTTGAGGGATATCTACAAACATATATAGAAGACTATGGTTCAAATTTCAGGTCAAAATGACATGGGAAAGTCCATTTTCTATTGCAAACATATTGTTGTATCTGATGGGCCCAGTATACAGAGTTTGGGTAAGTTTTGGAGCTGTTTGGCCCATGATCCGATTCCAAAACTTTCCTAGCTCATGGAACAATATTTATTGATGACCAAGGATGCTTCAAACCAAGTTTCATAAGCAGATACAAAGGGGAACTACGTAGATGAAGCTAGTTTGGTTGTTTACCCAAATTAGTTAAACAATAGAAACTTAGTTCAAACTATGTGCCACTTTTTACTATATTTGGAATAGGCATATTGCAGCTGGTTTTTACCTCTTTTGTGTATGAAAAGTTAGGTGTTGACCATTTTACTTTTTAAATTTCAAATATTTTACTCATTTTGTAAGCTCACATGCTTGGCATATGTGAACTAGTTGTAATTTCAAGCTTATATTGTTAAATGAATGAAATGGCTATACATCCAAGCCTCATTTTCAAAAACCAACGTGGTCCCCTTCTTCTCATCTCTTCTTCAACAACTTAGAACACTCTAGGAACCCAAAAAATTAGAAAACACCATAACCAAAATCTAAAAACACAACTCACACACAACCATTCCCAAGAGAATCACCAAACGCTTGCTTGTTGCTAACATTTCAAGCTAGCTTGCTCTTGGTCATAACCTTCTCACCCCAACAAAAGAATTTTTAGGGAATACTAATATTAATAGAACAAATTACCAAGTGAGTGCTATGAAACTGGTTGTTGTAGGATGAATTTGCTATTCTATCGGAGTTTATCATCTAATTTTCTTCAATGCAATTTCTCCCTCGCTTACCCCAAGAAATCATTCTCGAACAAGAAAGAAATTGACTTTTATTTGAAGATTTCTTGAGGAAGTGAATGAGGCACAGTAGTGCAGATTATCTTCCATATCAGAGTGGACCTACACAACAATTTTTAAGATATATTAATTTGCCTTGATGCAAATACACACACACACACACTATAACACTCCGTCCCGAAGTATACTGGAATTTTCTCAAATTTGACCAAGGGTGACCGTTGACCGTTGACTTTGACCGTTGATCGAAGGGGTCAAAAGTTGACTTTTTGTTTGGGTTGGAATTCTAGGTTGATTGAGGTACCGTTACGAGGTACACGTTGGCACAAGTTCATAGACTAGTAGCACGTTGAAAACGAAGCTACGGTTTGAAAGTTATGAGCAAAACAAGTTGAGGTCCAAACTGTCCAAGGGGTGTCGGAGTTGACTTTTTATTCATGCAAGGTTGAGCTTTGACTCATGCATGGTTGTGAATTGCTCGTCGATACGAGTTCGTACACTAGTGGCACGTCCGATTTGGACATGTGGTTTGAAAGTTATGGACCTGTAAAGTTTTTCAAATACTTTATTATTTTAATATTATTTTTTTAAACGTGTAATGATGTGCCACGTGTGGCTTAATAAATGTGATCATGTGTCACCATGGTGAGATGCCACATGTCAACCATGCTTAATACCA
This sequence comes from Ziziphus jujuba, assembly GCF_031755915.1. Lineage (NCBI taxonomy): Eukaryota > Viridiplantae > Streptophyta > Magnoliopsida > Rosales > Rhamnaceae > Ziziphus > Ziziphus jujuba. The sequence goes on from NC_083386.1 coordinate 12,697,655, forward strand.
AATTATTTTATTATTGTTATTTTATATAATAATATTATTTTTTTAATATTATTTAATTATTTTATCATATTTTATTTTCCTTTTTCTTTTTCTTTTTCTTTTTCTTTTCCTCTCCCCACGTGGGGAAAAAGGAGGGGACACGGGGGGAAATTTCTCTTTTCTTTCTTCTTCTTCTTCTTCTTCCTTCTTCTTCTTCTTCTCTTTTCTTTTCTTCTCTCCCTCGGGTCCACCGGCCTTCACCAATTCCGGCCACCGTCCAAGACCACACACCGGCGAGCTCACCAGCCAAATTTGGCAACCGGCCGGCCGACGACGCGCCCAGATCGGGCCGGTGAAGTCGGCGGTGGCGGCTTGAAATTTTCCGGCGATTCCGCCGTATTCCGGCCAACCCAGTCCAAATTGCCACTCTTTTCCCCCTATTTTGGGTCCTCTGAGTTCAATTATGGTCTCCAATCATTTAAATTCGAAGTGGTTTGTGAGATGAGAAGGAATCAAGATCGGCCGAAGCTTTCCGGCCACCACCGGTGGAATTGGGATCGATGAAGACCGGTAATGCGATCCTCGTTCCACAAGCTTCGATTCGGTATATTATTCGACAATTTTAGTTAACGTTTGTGTTTAACCCCCCGGGTACCGGGTATTATTTACCCGAATAAAATATTAATTTATTTGACTGTGTGTGAACTGTGTTCTAGGAGCACGGGTGAGTTGTGGAATTGATCCCATGGTGGATCGTGGTTTAATTGCCTGCTCCAGGTGAGTGACCCACCTTTAAAAAATATTTTGGAGCAATTAATTATATTTATGTGGTATTAATTGATATCTGGAAATTATGCTCATGTGGTGGAATTTAAATATAATCGGGAAAAATATTATTTTATATATATATATATATATTTACCCATTGATGCTAAACAGAATTTTGGGTTATTAAAAAATTCCAGATTATTATTATTTTATTGTGATTTAATTGTATTTATTACACATGAGCAAGTATTTTTAGTAATTCATCGTGTTTGGATTTTATATTATTTTTGGGCATAATTGGTTTAAATATTTTAAGGAAAATATTTGTTTAATTTGGTGCTTAATTTTTATAATTATGCCCTTGGTATATTATTTGTTGGACCTCGTGTTACGAGAAAAATTATTATTTTATCGTTATCGATGGTTTCGTACCGGGTCTGTTAAAGGAAAATATGTGGGATGGTAAAATTGAAATTGGTATATTTCCCACGGTAATTTTGGAAAACGATACGGTTATAATTAATTTAGTAATTATTTTAGACGCACTCATACAGTATTGGTGTTCTGGTGTATATGTGGTTTAGCGCGCAAGTATTATATCTCCCGTGAGTTGCCATTGGACCGAGGGCAGGCAAGTCTTATATATTGCGCATCAGTCGCCCCCCTCCTTGGCCGGGATGACTGTTTCAGCAGCGGTACTGTCGGAACACCGAAGTGTCGTTTGCAAGTTTCTCTCTTTAATCTCCCCGCCAGTCGGTGCTCGGGACGCTGGGTATCGGAGGGCATCACCGGTATATGGTGTGGTGCGTCAAGTGTAAATTTTCCGGATAGAAATTTCAAACCCCAAAGAGTACAAAAATTATTTATTATAATTTATTACATTTTATTTATATTTGGGGTATTTATTTATTTGTTGTTTATTAAATTATTTGATCCCTTGGTTTTCGGAAAATACGAATATCGGGTTTTGTGAAAATGTTTTAAAAGGAGAACATTTCCAACGGAGTGAATAGTGAGGGTTTTGAGAGAAAATATTACTTCAGTTGTTATTATTTATTTATTTAATTGTTGGTATTAATTAAATTCCTTTATTTGTTATATTATAAATATTAAAGATGTTTAGTAGATAGGGTCACTCACTTAGATGATTAGCGTCTCACGTTTTTAAATTCCGTTCCCCTAGGTCCAGGTTGGGAGACGTTGATTGTCCGGGGCGAGCCTAACATCTCAGTTCATTGCCGAAAGTCCAAGAAGTATTTCTTCCCTTTTTCCTCTCTATCTTGTATTACTTCTTATCTGTCATTGTATTACTTCCACATTTATTGTATAATGCTCTGTATACTGTATTGGACATGTAATTATTATTTATGCACTGAGCTGCTGTTGTCAGGACCCGTCCAAAATTCCTCACCGGAACCCTAGACAAACCATGATCCCAGGGAAACCCTACCGGATCCTCCAATGGAAAATCCAGCAGAATCTCCCCTAAGGGATGGACTTACCACAAATTACCTGCACTGAAAACACACTTCTATAATCACCCCCTTATTCCTCCCACAAACTACAAGTTGTTCCACAAATTTCAGCACTTCTCAACAATAACAACAGTCCAGTACATAAATAAAACATAAGTGTCCCAATAGTATACAGAGCTTTATGAAGTGCTAATCAACAAAAATACAACAAGGATGAAAGAAATAATACACTGAAATGAAAGAGTACAAAGGTACTTCTCGAAACACGATAGCAGCGGAAAATTTGGTTCGCTCCGGAAGAACGTCTACCACCACTTGCATCTAAGGGAACAGAACTTAAAAACGTGAGATGCTAATCATCTCAATGAGTGACCCTAACTACTGAACACTTTTAATGATAATAAAATAATAATAATAACAATTAAGGGAATTGAATAAATACCAACAATAAGTAAATAAATAATAATAACTGTTGGAAATAATAATTTCCGTCAAAACTCTCACCAATCACTCCGTTTGAAATGTTCCCTTTTTAAAACGATTTCACAAAACCCGATGTACGTACTTCTCGAAAACCAAGGGTTAAACCATTTGATAAAAATACATGCCCCAAATATATAATTAAAATGTAATAAATTATAATAAATAATTTTTGAACACCTTTGGGGTTTGAAACATTATTTGAAAATTACACCTGACGCACCACACCATATACCGGTGATGCCCTCTGATACCCAGCGTCCCGAGCACCGACTAACGGGGGGGGGGGGGGGTTAAAGAGAGAAACTTGCAAACGGCACTTCGGCGTCCCGATAGTACCGCTGCTGAAACCATCACCCCGGCCAAGGAGGGGGGGCGGCTGTGGCCAATAACAAACTTGCCTGCCCACGGTCCAATGGCAACAATGGGAGAAATAATACCTGCGCACTAAACAAAATAATACTTGCGCGCTACCACGTGTCCATACACCAGAACACCAATACTGTATGAGTGCGTCTAAAATAATCGTTATTAACCAACCGTACCGTTTTCCAAAATTACCGTGGGAAATACATTAAATTCTCACACTTACCATCCCACATATTTTTATTTAACAAATCGGCACGAAACATCGATAACACATAAACCACAATTTTCTCGAAGTACGAGGTTCAACAATAAAAATACCACGGACATAATTTATAAAATTTAAACAAATATTTTCATAAAATATTTAACCCAATTATGCCGAAAATAATACTTAACCACGTACGATTATTACCTAAATATAATTTGCTCATGCATAATAAATAAATTAAACCACAATAAAACCATAACCAAATTGTACCACATGAGCATAATTTAAATACCAATTAAACATAATTAATTGCCCAAAATAATTTTTTGAAGGTGGGTCACTCACCTTGAGCCCGTAAATCAACTAAGATCCTCCGCAGGATCAACTCCACCACTCGTATGCGCACCTAAACAACCACAATGTACCAACCAAAAATATTAATATTTTATTCGAGTAATTCCCAAATGGGTACCCGGAGAGCGAACACCAAACGATATCTAAAAGTTACGAGTTATATACCGAATCGAAGCTCGAGTGATGAGGATCACGGATTCGGTCTTACTTTCCGGTGATCGGAATCTCCCAAACCGTCGCGAATTGGCAGAAACGGATGCCGAATTCGGGTTCAGGAGTCGAACACAGTGGACAGGGACCGACGGTGAGACTGGGTACTCACCAGAACAGTAACTTCCGGCGAGCCACCGCGGTCACCTGCAACCGTCGCCGGCGGCGACGCGTGCGGTGGCCGTTGGTGGCCGGCGGTGGAGGGAAAAATCGCCGCCTCGATCCGGGCGCGTCCGGTGGCCAATGGCCGTGAAATTTTGGGATTTTGCCGGAAATGGGGAGGGGCTTCTTGCTGGCCGGCGCGTGTACAGTGAATGGGCCAGAAAATTTGAAAAACTCCTGTGGCCGGTCGGACTCTCTCTCTCTTTCTCTCTCCTCTCTCTCTTTCTCTCTCTTCCCTGAGATTTTTGTCAAATAAAAGCCACAGTGGTGACACTGTTCATCCACGTGGACCAATCAGGTGACGACACATGGCATTTCCATTGTTCATCAACTCAAAAACATTAAAATATTACGGTGTCCGGCAAACTTCACGCGTCCATAACTTTTTAACCGGATGTCTGTTTTAAGCGTGCCGCTAGTCTGTGAACTCGTATCGACGAGCACTTCACAACCATGCATGAGTCAAAGCTCATTTCCCCATACATAAAAGTCAACCCCGACACCCCTTGGACAGTTTAGACCTCAACTTGTTTTGCTCATAACTTTCGAACCGTAGCTCCGTTTTCAACGTGCTACTAGTCTACGAACGCGTCCCAACGTGTACTTCGTAACGGTACCTCAGTCAACCTAGAATTCCAACTGGAACAAAAAGTCAACTTTTGACCCTCTCGGTCAATGGTCAACCTCGGTCAACGTGCACGGATTCCGGTGCGATTTGGGACAGGGTGTTACAGCTGTTGTTCCTTGAAGTGCTATAAATTTGTGGAAACAAATTGTAGTAATGTGGGAGGAATAAGGGGATGTTTATAGAAGTGTGTTTTCAGTGCAGGAAATTTTTGGTAAGTCCTATCCTTAGGGGAGGTGCTGTCGGATTTTCCGTTGGAAGGTTCAGTGGTATTTCCCGGGGATCAGGGCTTGTCTAGGGTTCCAGGAAGGAATTCTGGACGGGTCCTGACACACACACACACACACACACACACACACACACACACACACACACACACACTCACTCACACTCTTCTGACTAGCATTATCCTAGTGGGATTCTTCATTCTTTAATTTGTTTAGAATAGAATTCTTAAAGGGATATAACTATAATTACGTGTCCATTATTATTACCCGAAGCGTTATTTATTTCCAAGAATACGGATGGCAATGAAAGACTTGGTGGTCCTAGGAACTTATTTGCACCAATGCACGTTAAGTCCTCAATAAACACACAAAGGGTAATATATAAGAAGAGTGCCAATATTGGCAAAATGAAGCAGATTGAAGTGAAATATTATGCATAATGATCAAATAATACATGTCATTACCACATACATATTTATTTTTTAGAAAAAAAAAAACCTAATACGTATGCTATTTACAAAGTACAAGTAAAAACAAAGAATGTTTAGTCAATAAAAATTGAAAAAAGCTAATTATCATGTGCTAATAAACGGGTTCTTGTAGCTCAAGTTTGCCTTCTTGTTAGAGTTTATCATCATTCTATTCTCTGCAATCTCTTCCTTACTCATACCGTGAAATCATTCATAAAAAGGAAGCCAATTCACATTTTTAATTATAAAGATTTCATGGAAGGAGTTATGAAAGCAATTCACCTTTCTATTTAGAAAATATCATGGGAGGAGTAAAGTAGGTATGACAGTGAAGATAATCTTAATTGTATATCTTGGATGAACTCACTTACCCCTTTTTCTTTCTTCCTATTGAGCTTTTTCAAATACTAGCCTTTCCTTAATATATACATATCCACACACACTCTCTCATGACTAGTATTATGCAAGTGGGATTCTTCATTCATGTGGATTTCTGTAACAATAATATTCTTAAAGGGTATAATTTTTGTTACGTGTAGCACTTGCCTTTGCTTGAGAGGAGCTAGACTACACAGCCTATTTGGGAAAGAGACAAGTGTGAATAGGAAATCAACCAAAGACGATCTTGTTGAGAATTTATTAAAAACCATAAAACCTAAATATAGATAAGTAAACTTATAAAGATTTTTTTTTTTTAAAAGAATAAGGATAAGTGACAATATATTGAAATTCAAATAACTTGTCTACCAAGTGATGTTAATGCCATTATTGGTCTGCACGAGTCTCGTTTATCTTTTAAAGTGTGAACGTAGTAAAATTCAATTTAGAGAATATATTAGCCTTTGAAAAATTCAACCTAAGCTAGATATAGATTTCATGAATATATATATATATATATATACAGATAAATAAACATGAATAAATTGAATCCAATAACAAGCCAATTAAGAATTGATACATAATTTGATTTTGGCAAATTGTTTTCGAAAATGTTATTTAACAGTTGCATACTTGTTCACATTAAATGGTCAATATTAATATTAACCAAAGCCTAAAGGTTTGCTTTCTATTTGTCTTTTTTTATTTTTATTTTTATTTTTTATTTTTTAAGTCTAAAAATTTAAAATAAACTTAATTGATTGTTGTATGTAAGTGTGAGTTCTACTCATTTTATGACCACTAATAGTACCAAATAGCTTTACTTTTTATGTTTAGACATTAATGAGAAAAGTCTTCAATTCAATGGTCGAGAAAATCAATGGTTGTTAAGAAGATAAAGACTTACTTGCCTTCCTTTGTTAAGAAAATAGCTTTATTCTTTCGGGGCTTGAATGGCATGTGTTTAAATATGGATAACTGAATCCTTAATGGATGTATAATTGAATGACCCAAAAAAAGACAATTAAATATTCCTACATGACAAATTCTTTCGGGCCTTGAATGACATGTGTTTAAATGTGGATAACTGAATCCTTAATAGATAATTGAATGAAAAAAAGAAAAAAAGAAAAAAAGAAGACAATTAAATATTACTACATGAAAAGTTTTATAAATAATTTGGTCAATCTAGTACACATGGTTGAAATATAATAGTACAAAACACTGAAAATACTACAGACAAGAAAGAAGTTCAATAGTTTATTGTAGAAATACTTCTTCATTTTGATAGAAAGTGTTAATTTTTTAAATGGAGAAGGGTAATCTTCATTATGAAACACGGTTATACTTATACACTTATAGTCATTGACAAAAATAAGGAAAACAAGTCACTACACGGCATTATTCACCAAAAAAAAAAAAAAAAGTCACTGCACGGCATTTACTTACGTATAAAGGCAGCTATTATAATTGATATTGTAGCTATTTATACAGGGGTCGATAGCAATTGTGAAGCTATTATAAAAGATCTAGGTCCTAAATTTTAAGATCTAGATTCTTCACATTGCAAAGCACCAAAGTTAATCATTAACTTGAATTATAGTTATTTTTTTTCTCTATAAACTATATGAATCAATAATAACTTTTATTTGGAATGGGAATTCGAACATCATTGCTCAAGAAAACATTACCAAACAGGTTATCCCATGGGGAATTAATGAATAAGACTGACATAATAGGTAGATCATAAAGAGCCTGACATTTTTTTATATTCTTGTGTGAAGCTGAAAATGACTACTCTTACCACTGTTTTAACTCTACTACTTTCAGTATTGAAAAGCCTAACAGCAAACAAACACAGAGATCTCACAAAAGTCGGACAACAATGTCATTTTGTGATCTAATTTATACCATATTGTCTTCAGAAAGACATTGGTAAAAACAGTCTCTGTCTCCAAAGATGCTCTAATCAATCTCAAGATCTGAATATTAATTAAAAAAAAATGAAAATTCCAAAAAAAAAAAAACAAAAAAACAAAAAAAAGAGCTGGAAGAATTGGAAAATGAAATAAGAAAAAAAATGAATATTTAAATAAAAGACAAATTCACATATACATTATCAATTACATATGCAACTGGCCCTAATGAAGAAGTTTATTTTATTTGCTCCAATATAATACTAATTAACTTCAGTTGTAAACCTTCATTAGCTCACAAAAAACAGAGATCGAGGTGTCTGGGACTCAAGTATTATTATTATTATTATTATTATTATTATTTATTATTTATTCTGAAAATTTTTCCCAAATAAAAAAGAATTTTAAATGATTTATTTATCTGGAATTTTTTTTTTTGTGTAAAAATTTATTTATCTGGCTTTTAAGTGATTATTTGACTGCCCATTATCCTTTAAAGATATCAAATGTATAGAAAATATATATATATATATATATATATAAATATTCACTAATAAAAAAATAAATATATTTAGAAGTATATCAAATTTAGTGATTATCACTATATGGAATCCACATGCCATATGCAAATTTAGTTTTTACTATGGAAGTATGTTATTATGTAATTTATTTAAATTTAATTATATTTATATATTTAAATATTGACTTATTCATAATAAAATATATTGAAGATTAATCAATTAAATAATAACATGTTTATATTTAGTAAATAATTGGATATGCTATTCGGTTTCTCTTAATCTTGTTCTCCTTAATTCTCATATTAAATTCTTAGCTTAAAAAATATTTAATTTTTAGATTTAAAATAAATAAAAAAATGAAAATAAATATTAATTTGATCAAGGTTAATCTAGAAGAGTCTTTACACGGTATTTAAACACACATAAGGCAGCTATTTATTCACACACATATATCAATTGAGATTTGGATTCTGACTGCTGATGAAGACTTCAACAATTCTCTCCTTGGAAGGATTGGAATCACAAGAAGATTGTATTTCCTTAATTAACAACATGTTGTATTTCCTAATCCAAATGAAAAATTGTAGTTTCCTTAATTAACATCGGAGTGTATTTCCTAATCCAAAAGACACTGGATTTAGGTCTATAAATATACCAAAAGCCAACGACTGAAAAATATACCACAGCTTAATTTGTTGCTGCTTCTTCTTCTTCTCTTACCTTTTACCCTGAGCATATACCTGCAGTCAAATTCCAAAACTATGGAGCCATCCCAAATTAACAACTATGCAGAGATGTTTAGCAGCAATCAAATAACATGGTTTGTTGATGACACTATTGTAACACCCCGTCCCAAAATACAACGGAAATTTTCCAACTTTGACCGAGGTTGACCGTTGACCGCTGACTGTTGATCAAAGGGTTAAAAGTTGACTTTTTGACTCAGATGGAATTTTAGGTCGAATGAGGTACCGTTACGAAGTACACGTTATCACGAGTTCATAGACTAGTAGCATGTCAAAAATGGAGCCACGGTTTGAAAGTTATAAGCAAAACAAGTTGAGGTCCAAACTGTCCAAGGGGTACCGGAGTTGACTTTTTATTCATGAAAAGTTGAGCTTTGACTCATGCATAGTTGTGAAGTACTCGTCGATATGAGTTCATAGACTAGCGGCACATCTAATTTGGACGTACGGTTAAAAAGTATGGATATGCGAAGTTTTGTTAACACCGTATTAATTTATTATTATTTAAATGTGTGAAATGTGCGCACTGTTCATGCCACGTGTTGCGTACTCATTCAATCCCTTGAGTGCACAGTGACACCCACAGGCTGAGTTGTTTCACCATTTCACGGGGAAAAGCCAAGGAGGAGAGAGAGAGAGAGAGAAAGGAGAAAGGAAGAGAACCCAACTGGCCACCGCCGATTTGCCTGTTTTCCGGCCACCCCAAGCCACACGCGCCTGACCGGTCTCTCACCTATGGGAATTCCGGCTTACCCACCGAATCTCACTGCCGGCCGGTCGCCGACTCGCCCAGTTTGAGGCCATTTTCGGCGGTGGCGCCGATTTCTTCAACCACCGAGATCTTCTCATTCCGGTCTCCATTCTTGTCACCGCCGGTCCCGTTGAGACCCTCTCCCTTCAACCTACAAAACCCTCGAAAATCTCAGCCATCGGCCTCCGGACGCGCCGCTGAAGGCGACGGTTTCCGGTGGGTCTCTGCGGCTCGCTGGAAAATCCAATTCCCGCGAGTACCCAGTCACGTCTCCGGCCCCTCCCCACTAACTCCAACTCCCTGAACTCAGATCCGGGGTCCTTTTCCTCCAATTCATGACGGTTTGGGAGAATTAAGGCTCTAAAGGCCGAGAGCTTTCCGATGAGATTCCGGCCACCACCAGTCTGATCTCCAGCAAGTAAGACCGGATTCATAATCCCCGCCTCACAAGCTTCGATTCGGTATATTGCTTGTAAATTTTGGTTGTCATTTGTGTTCGCTCCCCCAGGTACCCCGTTGAGAATTACCCGATTAAAATATTATTTTAATCGAAGTTGTGAAATGCTGATATTTTAGGTGCACGGGTGAGTAGGGGAGTTGATCCTGCGGAGGATCTTGACTGAGACACATGCTTGAGATGAGTGACCCACCTTAAAAACTATTTTCGGGTGATGATATATATTTATTTGGTGATATTTGAATATTTGGAAAATATATGTATGTGGTTGGAATTTTATAAAATTGGGTATTTATTTTATAATGTCAAATTTTGGATGTTTGGTTATATGCATACATATATATATTTTGATGCCATGATTGAATATTGGAGAAATTCAAAGAATTTATGATTTAAATTTTGGATTGTTATTATTATTATTTTTACCAAGAATTTTCATGTACAATCAAGGGCTTATGAAGAGAAAATATATTTAAATATTTTTGTGAGCCTTATATATTATTTTGGAGGAAAAAATTGATTTAAAGGATTTAAAGAAATATTGGTATGATGGTACTGTATGTTTTAAAAAGGTAATTATGCATTTATAATGCGAGGTGGTTGATTTCATGGTTTTGAGTAAACCATATTTCTTTTCTATATTGATGATTTATGGTGAGAAATGTAAGGAATGTGGGATTGGAGATTTTTATAACTCCCACGGTAAATTTCAAAAATTTTTGGTAATAATAAAAATGGGCTATTGGTATTTATTTTATTTTAATTATTTTAGACGCACTTATGCAGTACTGGTGTTTTGTACTATTCATGAGATTGTGATTAGCGAGCAGGTTTTAGTCTCCCGTGAGTTACCTATGGACCTGATGGCAGGCCGGTTTAGTATAGTGCACATAACCGCCCTCCTCCTAGGCCGGGATGACAGGTTTTAACAGCGGTGCTGTCGGGACGCCGAAGCGACAGTATGCCGGTTCTCTCTTTAACCCCCGCCTGAGGGTGCTCGGGATGCTGAGTACTGTAGGACATCACTGGTATATAGTGTGGTGCGTCAGGCTATTTTCGATTTGAATTTTTAAGCTTGTTATTTGGAAAAACTATTCAATTAAAAATGGTTAATTTATTTAAATTTTACTGTTTATTTCAAACAAATAATTTTTATGGCATTTTTTATATGATTTATTATTTGTTATTAAAAATTTACTTTATTCCAGATTATTTTTCTAAGTGCATTGGATTCCAAAAATTGTTGCATTTTATTGGTAATTATTGATTAAATATTTTCATCTAAATTGTGGTGCTCTATATTATTATTTACTTGATTGTGTATTTTAAATGTTGATATTCCATTTATTTATTATTTAATTAATTATTTATTGGCTACCTTGATTTTGGGAAAATATAATTGCTGGGTTTTGTGAAATGTTTTAAAAAGGGAACCTTTCTAAATTGAGTGCAGTGTGAGGGCTTTGAGAGGAAACTTTTCCTTTAAATTATTTCTATCACGTATATTATACTTTTTCTTGATAAATATTATTTAATGAGGTTGGTTATATATTATTAATATATTACCTTTGTTATTAACTCCTTACACTAGCCAGGGTCGGTCACTGAGATGATTAGCATCTCATATTTTTAAATTCCGTTCCCCTAGGTTCAGGTTGGGAGACGTTGATCGTCCGGGGCGAACTCGACGTCTCAGTTCATTGCCGAAAGTTCAAGAAGCATTTCTTCCCTTTTTCCTCTTCATCTTGTATTGTTTCATCTGTCATTTTATTAATTCCGCATTTATTTGTATAATGCTCTGTATGCTGTATTGGATATTTAGTTTTTAATCATGCATTGATTTACTATTATTCATTTTGAAGTGCTGTAAATTTATGGAATCAAATTGTAGTAATGTGGGAGGAATAAGGGGATGTTTCTAGAAGTGTGTTTTCAGTGAAGGAAAATTGTGGTAAGTTCAACTCTTAGTGGAGGTTCTGCCGGATTTTCCATTGGAAGGTCCGGTAGGGTTTCCTTGGGATCAGGGCTTGTCTAGGGTTCCAGTGAGAAATTTTGGACGGGTCCTGACAACTAATGTATACCGTGTTACAATCCAGAAAATTGAAGAAAATCTCACTACAAAACCATTAAATGGTGCCATCTTCATAATTTATCTGACTACAGGGCAGCTCTTCCTCAAGGTCATCCATAAAAAAGTGTGGGAAGGACAAAAACGTCTTGGTTAGTTGGCAAAGCTGAAAATAGCTCAACAAGTAGCTGCTCTTGTGTGGTCTTTGCCTGTGGAGCAACAGCCTAAGCAAATCATTGCCACTCGTAAAGGAATGCTTGATCCTTTGGAGGTCCTCTTGCTTGATTTCCCCAACATTGTTATAAAAGCTGCAAGTGATGATCAGCTGCAACTTCCATTCCAGGCTTTCTTGAGAATTAAGAAATTTGGTGATCTTATTCTATGTTAAAAATGTTTTTAGGACTGCTGATGTGGAGTCATAACAGTTACTTAGTTGAATGTTTAAAGTTGTTCTTGTTTTTTTACTGTTAGTTATGTTTTGTTATTCATGTATGTGGTCATGGCATAATCTTAGGATCACGATGTTAATGGGCTGTTATTAATTAGGCTTTAAATTGTAATATTTCTATTGTGAAAATTATCAGTCATCTTTGCTTTAATGTACGTTGCTCTCTACTTTTCCTTTTGCCTTTGATATAGCACTTTATTGTTCTTCTTCTCTGGTTTATAATTTACAACATTTGGTATCAGAGCTCTCTTCTTAAGGGATCTGTGTGTGAATTTGACATATCATGGAAGCTGAAGCTAGTCTCTCTGCAATTGCTCCGGTGATATTTGATGGAGATAACTACCAGATTTGGGCAATATGTATGGAGTCATACTTGGAAGCTTTGGATCTTTGGGAAGCAGTGGAAGAAGATTATGAAGTTCCTCCACTTCCAGCCAACCCCACCATGGCATAGATAAAAATGCAGAAAGAAATGAGATTAAAGAAATTAAAGGCAAAGGCTTGCTTGTTTGCTGCAGTTTCATCCACCATCTTCTCTCGTATCATGTCTCTGAAGTTTGCAAAAGAGATATGGGATTATCTCAAGAATGAATATGAAGGAGATGAAAGAATTAAAGGGATGCAAGTCCTAAACTTGTTCAGAGAATTTGAAGTTCAAAGAATGAAGGACTCTGAGACGATTACAAATTACTCCAACAGGCTTCTTAGTATTGCAAACAAAGTGAGACTTCTTGGATCTGAATTTACTGACTCAAGAATAGTAGAAAAAATTCTTGTTATAGTACCTGAAAGATATGAAGCCACCATTACTTCTTTGGAGAATACCAAGGATCTGTCAAAAATTTCCTTAGCAGAATTGCTAAATGCATTATAGGCATAAGAACAAAGAAGTCTGATGAGGGAGGATACAACAACCAAAGGAGCTTTGGCAGCCAAGCATCAAAACATGGCCAAAATTAAAAAGAAGAAGGATTTTGAAGGAAATGGGGCAACTACAGCATCAGCAAGTGCAAAAGGAAAGAATGAAAATCAGAAGAAATCTCATCCATCTTGCAGACATTGCAGAAAGAAAGGTCATCCTCCATTTAGATGCTGGAGAAGACCTGATGCAAAGTGCATTAAATGCAATCAGATGGGGCATGAAGCTATTATCTGTAAAAATAAAATTCGGCAACATAGTGAAGAAAAAGTTGGCTTATTGACAGTGGTTGTACAAATCACATGATATATGACAAGGATCTATTCAGGGAACTAAGCAATACAAACTCATCGAAGGTTCGAGTTGGAAATGGCAAGTACATCATTGTGAAAGGAAAAGGAACCGTTGCAATTTCAACATATTCAAGTACAAAGTTCATTTTTGATGTGTTGTATGTCCCTGAAATTGATCAAAACTTGTTAAGTGTTGGACAACTAATTGAACAAGGTTATAAAGTTGTGTTCGAAGACAACTATTGTCAGAACCCATCCAAAATTCCTCACCGGAACCCTAGACAAGCCCTGATCCCAGGGAAACCCTACCGGATCCTCCAATGGAAAATCCGGCAGAACCTCCCCTAAGGGTTGGACTTATCACAAATTTTCTGCACTAAAAACACACTTCTATATACACCACCTTATTCCTCCCACATTACTACAATTTAATTCCACAAATTTGTAGCACTTCAAAATAATAACAGGGAATTAATGCAGTATTTAATAAAATATGTCCAATACAGTATACAGAACATTATACAAATAAATATGAAATTAATACAATGACAGATAAAGAAGCAATACAAGATGGAGAGGAAAAAGGAAGGAAATACTTCTTGGACTTTCGGCAATGAACTGAGACGTTGATTTCGCCCCCAACGATCAACGTCTCCCAACCTGGACCTAGGGGAATGGAATTTAAAAATATGAGATGCTAATCATCTCAGTGAGTGACCCTATCTACTATACAATTATAATAGTAACGAAAATTATAGTACACTTGATTAATTAAGAATAAATAAATAAATAATTAATAATTAATTGGAAATAATATTTTCTCTCAAAACCCTCACCATTCACTCCGTTGGAAAAGTTTCCCTTTTAAAACATTTTCCAAAACCCGCTATTTGCATGCCCCGAAAACCAAGGAAAACAATTAATCAACTAAATATCAATTAAAACATAATAAATCAAGGATCCAAAATTTATAATGAAAATGAAATAGGAATAGAATAAAAATAATCTCGTAACAATTACTAAATGATTAATAAATGTCATAAACAAATAATACAAAAATATTAATGAAACTTACATTAAGACAATTCAGGAAATAATAAAATAATTAGAATGAATCAATTAATTGAACAATTAAATAAATGAATAATTAAATCAAATTAAAATCTCCATTTAAAATAAATGGTAAGAACATAGTAAAATCGCTTTAAAATGCAAATAAATATAAATAGTAAAATAAATCATTTAATTAATAAAAGAAATACTTAAATCAATTTAATCATCTATTTGAAGTAAATGATAAAACTATAAAAGAATTTATTTGAAAACACCAATCCATTTAAATAGTAAAATAATCAAGGTAAAATACATTTTAGAAACATTGATTAAATAAATTATAAAAATTCCATTAGATACATTTTTATTTTAGATACTCTTTAAAAACATTATTATTTGGAAATAATATCAAAAGCTACTTGACGCACCACACTATATACCAGTGATGTCCCACGATACCCAGCGTCCTGAGCACCGTGTAACGGGAGGTTAAAGAGAGAAACTTGCATACGGTCGCTTCGGCATCCCGACAGCGCCGCTGCTTAAACCGTCATCCCGGCCGTGGAGGGGGGCGGCTTATGTGCACTATATAAAACTTGCCTACCCTCGGTCCAATGGCAACTCACGGGAAACATTATAATTTGCGCGCTCATCCACATATACAATACAGAACACCAGTACTATATGAGTGCGTCTAAAATAAATAACCAAATTTTATTATAAAAAACTAATACGTAATTTTTCCAAAATTCACCATTAGAATTATACCATTTTTCGAACTCAACCTCCCACATTTTTCTTTAACATTTTCAGCATAAATCCACCGATAACAATATACAAATAATTTTTCCCCAAATCATAAAATCAATCAAATAATGTTCCATGGGCATAATTATAAAATTTGAAACCACCAACTTAAACCAATATTTTCCTTGAAATATTTAAAAATCAAATCATGTCCAAAAATAATATTAAAATCCAAATACAATTAATTAATGAAAACACCTTACTCATGCGTAATAAATACAATTAAATCACAATAATAATAATTGAGAATTTCTTAATAACGCAAACTTTCATTTAGCATCAATGGGTATATATATATGTATATAAAATAATATTTTTTCCACAATTATATTTAAATTCCACCACATGAGCATAATTCTAGATATCAAATTAACACAAAATAAATATAATTAATCACCCCAAAATAGTTTTAAAGGTGGATCATTCACCTCGAGCACGCAATTAATCCAAGATCCTCCATGGGATCAATTCCACAATGCACGCGTGGTCCTAAAACAACAACATTACACATCTCAAATAAATTAATTTTTTATTTGGATAAATAATATCCGGTACCCGGGGGTTTAACACAAACGTTAACCAAAATTAACGAGTAATATACTGAATCAAAGCTTGTGGGACGAAGATCACGGATTGAGGCTTACCTCCCGGAGATCGGACCCGTGGTGGCCGGAATCTCGCAGGAAAGCTCATGGATTTTAAGCCTTCGATTCTCACAATCCATCACAAATTGAGGAAAGTGGACACCGAATTTGGGTTCAGAGGGTCAGAATTAGTGGACAAGGAGGGGTGTGCAACTGGAAACTCACCGGAAAGTCAATTTCCCGGTGAGCCGCCGTGGTCACCGGAATCCGCCACCGCCGACGGTGCGTCCGGTGGCCACTGGCCGTGATTTTTGATGGGAAGGTAGATCTGGTGATGGGTAACTCAACAGGACCGATGGTGAGGCAAACGGAGGTCGGCATAGGGAGAAATATGGGTTTGAAGTGATCGGCGCTGCCATCGAAAAAAGCCTCGATCCGGGCGCGTCGGTGGTCGGTTGGCCGTAATTTTTGGTTGGCTGGCCGATTTTCAGGTGGGCTTCAAGCTGGGATGGCGTGTGTACTATTCTGATGGCCGGAAATGGGTGAACGGTGGTGGCCCGTTGGTTTCTCTCTCTAGCTCTCTCTTTCTCTCTTTCTCCTCCCTTCTTTCTCTCTCCTCCCCCCGGCTCCCGTGTTTTGCCAAAATAAAAGCCACCCGTGAGTGATACTGTTCACTCATGGGATTGGCTGAAAATACGACATGTGGCACATATTGTTCACTCAAGTCAAAATATATTAAAATATTACGATATTCGGAAAACTTTACATGTCCATAACTTTTTAACCAGATATCCAATTTAAGCGTGCCGCTAGTCTATGAACTCGTATCGACGAGTACTTCACAATCATTCATAAGTCAAAACTCAACTTTGAATGAACAAAAAGTCAACTCCGGCATACCGTGGACAGTTTGGACCTCAACTTGTTTTGCCCATAACTTTCAAACCGTAGCTCCGTTTTAGACGTGCTACTAGTCTATGGACTCATGACAAAGTGTACTTCATAACGGTACCTCGGTCAATTTGAGATTCGATTAGGAACAAAAAGTCAATACTTGACCCCTTCTCGGTCAACGACAGTCAAACCTGGTCAACCTTGGTCAAATTTGAAAAATTTCCGATGTACTTCGGAATGGGATGTTACAACTATTGCTTGATTAAAGATGCAGTTGGCCAAGATATTTTCAAACTAAAAATGAAAGGGAAAAGCTTTGCTCTAAATCCATTAGAGGAGAAAATTGCTTTCCCAATGAAAAAAAATATCACTGAAGTATGGCACAAAAGGCTTGGGCACTATCATCATCAAGGGTTACTGCAGATGAAATTCAAGAAAATGGCAACTGATTTTCCTGAACTTGATGATCAAATTCCAAACTGCAAAGCATGTCAGTTTGGAAAGAAAAGTAGGAAACCATTCCCCAAGACAACATGGAGAGCATCAAAGAAGCTTCAGTTAGTTCATACTAACATTGCAGGCCCACAAAGAACGCCTTCTCTGAAAGTAGTCTTTATTATGTTGCATTCATTGATGTCACTCGCATGCGTTGGATTTTTTTCTTGAAGCACAAGTAAGAGGTAGCTCAAGTTTTTTGGAATTTTAAGGCCAAAGTTGAGAACGAAAGTTGCTGTAGAATTCAAACTCTTAGATCCGACAATGGCAAAGAGTACACCTCTGAAACATTCAATCGGTTTTGTGAGGAGGCAGGTATTCAACATCAACTAACAGCTCCATACACTCCACAACAAAATGGAGTAAGTGAGAGACGGAACAGATTTATATTGGAGATGACACGATGTTTGCTGCATGAGAAGAACTTGCCAAAACAATTTTGGGCTGAAACAGCAAACACTGCTGTTTTTTTCTAGAACAGGCTTCCCACAAGAGCAGTAAAGGATCATACACCTTTCGAGGCATGGTATGGATATAAACCATCTTTGAGTTTCCTTAAAATATTTGGATGTTTGTGCTTCACTCATGTTCCACAGATCAAAAGAGATAAACTAGATAAAAGAGCACTTCCAGGCATCTTTATTGGCTATAGCTAGGTTGCAAAAGCTTATAAAATTTTTCAGCCACAAACTGGAAAAATTATTGTAAGTAGAGATGTGCACTTTATGGAAGATGAAGAGTGGAGTTGGGATGATGCAAAGAAAATGGATCCAATCTCTAAAGAGCCAAATTTCATGTTTCCCAATACAGCAGAACAAAGCATTGGAGATTGGGAGAATGAAAGGGTGGATGACAATCCTATTAGAGGTACAAGACTAATTTTTGATGTTTATCAAAGATGAAATATTGCTGTGTGTGAACCTACAGATTATGGAGAAGCCAAGACAGATGAAAATTGGGTTGTGGCAATGAAGGAGGAGCTGTTCATGATTGAAAGGAATAAAACATGGGAATTGGTTGATCGACCTCAAAACAGAAAAGTAATTGGAGTCAAGTGGGTGTACAGAACCAAACTAAATGCCGATAGCTCAATCAACAAGTATAAATCTAGACTCATTGTCAAAGGATATGCTCAAACACTTTGTGTGGACTACTCAAATACCTTCGCACCAGTCGCTAGATTTGACACCATCAGGCTCTTACTTGCTGTTGCAGCGCAAAAGAATTGGAAGGTGTACCAGTTAGATGTCAAGTCAGCGTTCTTGAATGGCTTTCTGCAGGAGGAAATTTATGTAGAGCAATCGGAAGGCTATGTGAAGGAAGGAGAAGAAAACAAGGTCAATCTTCTTAAAAGGCACTTTACGGGTTGAAGCAAGCTCTAAGAGCTTGGTATAGCAGGATTGATGAACACTTGCAGAACCTAGGATTTACAAAAAGTTTATCTGAATCAACATTATATGTCAAGCCCAATGGAGCTTACATTCTTATCATCTCACTATATGTGGATGACCTGCTTGTGACAGGAAGCAACATAAGTATTGTGGAGAAGTTTAAGCGAGAGATGATGGAGTTTTTTGAAATGACAGATCTTGGATTGATGACATTCTTTCTTGGAATGGAGATTAAACAGAATGAATATGAAGTCTTCATCTGTCAGAAGAAATATGCCAAAGAAAGTCTGAAGAAGTTTAAACTCGAAAAATGCAAAGAAATGAGTACTCCAATGAACTCAAAAGAAAAGCTTTGCAAAGAAGATGGAACAGAGAAGGTTGATCTGGCATATTTTAGAAGTCTGATTGGTTGCTTGATGTATCTCACAGCAACTCGGCCTGACATTTTGAATGCTGTAAGCATTTTATCTTGGTTTATGCACTGTGCAAGTGAATGGCAACTCAAAGCTGCAAAGATGGTGCTTAGATATGTGAAAGGTACATGTGGCTTTGGCATTAAATTCACAAGGAACAAAGAGTTCAAGCTGGTTGGTTACTCAGATAGTGACTGGGGAAGTTCAATAGATGATATGAAGAGCACTTCAGGCTATTGTTTCACACTTGGATCTGGTGTTTTCTCATGGAGCTCTAAAAAAAAAACAAGAAATTGTAGCTCAATCGACTGCTGAAGCAGAGTTTGTTACTGCAATAGTTGCTGTTAATCAAGCTTTGTGGCTGAGGAAGATTTTAATTGATCTTAACTTGGAGCAGGAGGAAAGCATGAAGATTTTTGTTGACAACCAAGCTGCTATAGCTATCTCACAAAATCCTGTATTTCATGGGAAAACTAAGCACTTTAATATTAAGTTATTCTTTTTAAGGGAAGTACAGAAAAATGGAGTTGTTGTTCTTGTCTACTACAAAACAGAAGATCAGGTTGCAGATATTTTCACCAAGCCACTGCCAGTTAGCAAGTTCGAATTTCTAAGGACAAAACTTGGTGTTTGCAGTTCCTAAAGCAAGGAGAAGTGTTAAAAATGTGTTTAGGACTGCTGATGTGGAGTCATAACAGTTACTTAGTTGAATGTTTGAAGTTGTTCTTGTTTTTTTGCTGTTAGTTATGTTTTGTTATTCATGTATGTGGTCATGGCATAATCTTAGGATCATGATGTTAGTGGGCTGTTATTAATTAGGCTTTAAATTGTAATATTTCTGTTGTGAAAATTATCAGTCATCTTTGCTTTAAAGTACGTTGCTCTCTACTTTTCCTTCTGCCATTGGTATAGCACTTTATTGTTCTTCTTTTTTGGTTTATAATTTACAACATTCTAAATGCTACAGAGCCAAAGGCTGACACAGAGGACCCACATGATGATGATGAGTTGTTTCTCAATTTCAACATTTATGATGAGTGGTTGAAGAGCATTCCATCATATGGTGCATTCTATAGACTCATCCTCATATTGCAAACACTTCAGGTGAACCGTGAGCAGGCTATGATGTTACTGAGGCCAGCTGACAGTTCAACTATTACCGAACCAAACCACTTTTGGCCCTCTCTAACCAATCATCAATGGGTCGAGCTTGAGCTTGCTCTAAGGAATCTCATATTCTCTGACTCTGACTCTGACTCTGGCTCTGTCAACAACAACAACAACAAAAACAATATGCTTTGGGCTCCAATTACACAACAAACCCAACAAGTAGCAGAGACTTCTTGGAATTTCTTCTTTAAATGGGCCATTTGTGCCACTGCCACAGCACAGATAATGTTGGTGATCTTAGAAGTTGTGTGGTTTTCTTCTTCTTTTTTTTCTTTTTTTTTTTTTTTTTTGGTTTTTTTTTTCGTTTGAAGGAAATATTTGTAGTTCCACTTTTTTCTGGGGGAATGTTAAATATGTTGGGGTGAGAAGGTTATGACCAAGAGCAAGCTAGCTTGAAGTGTTAGCAACAAGCAAGCTTTTGGTGATGCTCTTGGGAATGGTTGTGTGTGAGTTGTGTTTTTAGGTTTCTGGTTTTTAGGGTTCCTAGAGTGTTCTAAGGTGTTGAAGAAGAGATAAGAAGAAGGGGACCACGTTGCTTTTGAAAAATGAGGCTTTGATGTGTAGCCATTTCATTCATTTTACAATATAAGTTTAAAATTACAACTAGTTCACACATGCCAAGCATGTGAGCTTACAAAATGAGTAAAGTATTTGAAATTTAAAAAGTAAAATGGTCAACACCTAACTTTTCATACACAAAAGAGTCAAAAACCAGCTGCAACATGTCTATTCCAAATATAGTAAAAAGTGGCACATGGTTTGAACTAAGTTCCTATTGTTTAACTAGTTTGGGTAAACAACCAAACTAGCTTCACCTACTTAGTTCCCCTTTGTATCTACTTATGAAACTTGGTTTGAAGCATCCTTGGTCATCAATAAATATTGTTCCAAGAGCTAGGAAAGTTCTGGAACCGGATCATGGGCCAAACAGCTCCAAAACTGGCCCATACTCTGCATACTGGGCCCATCAGATACAGCAATCTGTTTGGAATAGAAAATGGACTTTCCCATGTCATTTTGACCTGAAATTTAAACCATAGTCTTCTATATATGTCTGTAGACATCCCTCAAAATTTCAGCCCAAAACTCCATTTGCAACCTGAGATATAAGATAAATAGTGGAACTATATTGCTGGAAATTATGAATCCACCACCATAGGCACTTCAAGCATAACATTCCTACTCTTTTGTGCATAATTTTGCCTATAATTTTGCATACATAACTTAGGCACAAAACATTATCGAAATATACCTTGAATCAATTAAAAACATACAAAAAATATAAACTCATAAAAGGAAAGGATTTGATACCAAGGTGTGCATGCTAGCCGGTGACATGCACCATCAAGTGGCAAAATTGCCACACTTCAACAAAATATTGTAATTGGTCATGGAATTTGTCAACATAATTGTTGCTCCTTTTCGTTGCATAACACAAACAAAACAATCCTCTTTTATTATTATTATTATTTTTTACATAGGAACGAAAAACAACAAATTTTCTCTGAAATAAAGATAGAATAGTGAATATCGCTTGTTTATAATTTAAACAACTTATATTAGAAAAAGGAAAACTTCAAAAAAATAAAAATAAAAAATAAAAAACTTGTGATGGACTAAACCTTTTTTTTTTTAAAATATATATATATATATATATTTATAGCATGAATAAATATGATTGATCAGCTTTAACGAGTTATTGTTTCAAATATTTATGAATTAAGTTGAGCTTTTCAACAACCTTCAAGGTCCGTCTCCAAATTACAAAACTTCCTGATTGATATTTTTCTTTTTTTTCTTTTTTAGAAATTTTTTAGAATGCTAATTTAATCTAGTCATGATCAAGTTCACTTCAAAAATTTAAAAAAAAAAAAAACAGCTCTTGTTCAAAATTTTCAGAATGTAGTTCTTCCCATTAACAAGTATATGGTCTAGACCTTTCTAAAAATCTACAATTTTCAATTATTAGAAGCAATGATCACTGTTGGTTTTGGAATAGAGAATAAATGGTCAACAAACATCAAAGATGCTGAGAAGATGCCAAAGTTAATCCCTTATCTAATTCCGTGACGAAAAATGTTTAAAAGAGTACTTTTATGGAGTAAAATACGGAGGGAGGCTTTTCTCAAATTTATTCTTATTTGAAATTTAAGAAACCAATTAATCAACAAATAATATTATGCCCTTGATGGATAAAAATATAAAATTTCTAGAACTAGAAAGTCATATCAACGGAAAAAAAAAAAAAAAAGTGTGTAAAATAGAGGGAAAAAAACTTCTTATTATTCATAATAAAGAATAGCTAAAAGTGGTTAATACAAAAAGAGTAATTAATAGGGTGCATGGTAGTAGAATGCAGGTCTGAAAATATCCAGAGCAAACAGATCATCAGGAATGTATCTATACACTTTAGCTTCATAATAAAAAGCTGCAGGTTCTGATTCTTGTTCATCATCTCCTCCACCGAAATTGGTTTCCAAATCCAGTGTGATATAGTACACTACAATAGTTCTTCCATGGAATTCCAAATTAACCTTCACAATTCTCTTAAGCGATACAATGTCCGCACCCTCCTACATGATCATAAAAATCAAAAAGAGAAAAAAAAAAAAAAAAAATCACAACTTGTCGTTAAAAATAAAATAAAGTAAAAAAAAAAAAAAAAAAAAAAAAAGCCAATATTCAATGTTAAAAACTAAAAAAAATAAAAAAATTGCAGAGGGATTACATACACACCCTTTGACTATACTGTTCAAGTGCGAAATCCACAGCTTTTTTAACATGTTCTCCATCAGCGGTGGTTGATGGTCGAATGGCACCGTGTAAGGTACAAGTTGGATCGGAATATGCAGTAAAGCCCTAATCAATAATTTCAAAAAAAAAAAAAACAAAAAAACTAATAATTTGGGTAAGTTCGATATTCCTGAAGAAAAAGATCAATTAATGATAGAAAACAAACATTGGAAAACCAATAACAAAATAAATACCTCTGATCCATGGACAAGGTCGTATTGACTCTGGCTCAACATCATCACTTGGATTCCAATACCAACACAACATAAACACTCCTTTGCTTCACGACTCTCTCTTGTGCCCCAGTTGAAAAGCAAATAAAAAGTCGGAAAATTTGGTAAAGGAAAATTGCTAAACATAATACATATATATATATATATATACACACATTATGCTTCTGGGCTAAGTAATAGATATTTCGTTTTAGGAAACTCCATTTTAGGAAACCCCAGTTTATTAAAAAGCTGCATTATTTAATTATTTTAATTATAATTTTATTTGACAAAAGAGATTTAAATATCCTTTCAAGATTCCAACCTTAATCATATTTTTATTTACATTTTTAATTTAATAACACTATTGTTAATGTTTGAATATTTTGTGATTAAACACTCTCCATCAAATATAATTGTATTTTAAACAATTTAATAAAATTTATAAATAAATTCTATTGGATAGATTAAAAATACTTATGACTAATTTTTTTAATTTTTTTAATTTTTTAATTTTTATTTTTTTTTCAGTCGATTTCTTCTTTTCAGCCTTTTCAGAGACTAGGTTTGCCTCGATTTATAAACATATATTTAAATAAACACTCTTCTAACCTATTATTATCCAAGTGGCATTCCTCATTCTTGTTAATATTTTTTACTATAGAATAAGGACATAACTAAGTGTCCCGCTCAGATATACATTATTATTATTATTATTATTATTATTATTATTATTATTATTATTATTATTTTTGGTAATAAAATATACATTATTGTATATCTGCAGCATTAGTATATTATTATGAAATGGAAACTCCAATTTCTATTCTTCTTAACTGATCCAACAAATATTAACTTTGTTTAATTAATGCTAAACTATTGGCTGAATATTACTAAATATTAATTTAGTTTAACATATTATGCATTAACCGACTCTCTACTTAGTTTTTATTATTCATTTATTTTTATGTATATGGTTTCTTGAGTTTTTATATTTGTTGTACCTTATTCGTCTTTCCTTTTCTTTTTCCAACCCTCCAATTTTTGCCATCTCAACATCCATTTTTCTCTTTTTTTTTTTTTTTTTAAGCAGTCTCAGTATCCAATAATTGAATTCTGAATGCAGCACTGGGTAACTAGAAAATATCCATAGTACAAACAAATTAGAGATAGTCATAATTTATCATTAATATAATACAGTGATTTAGAAATGACGAGGTTAAAATGTTAGGCATTATTATTGCATCACAGTATTATAGCACTTTCAAATTGATCAACTATATAATTAATTAATAATTTAGTGGTAAAAGTTATTGTTTTCTTGAACAATGCTCCGAGCTCAACTTCCATATATTTGATGTTATTTTTCTTTCCTTTTTCTCAATCTTTCTCAATGCAAGAGGGATGGAAAAGCAAATCAAATAATAATCAAATTAAACAGTAATTTCAAATAAAAAGGGGAAAAAGATAACTAGATCTTTCCCTTTCTTTTCTCAATTTTCTCAGCAACCAAATAAACAGAGAAATACAGAAAGAAAAAAATCGAAGAAAAGGAGAACGAAACTAACCTCCACAACTCCTTGACGGTGGTAAAGGTATTGATCGGCAGAGGACTTGGCAGAGGGGAATGATGGCATTGGCACCTGGTAGTGTTTGAATAACTATCATTACATAAAGGTGTATCTTCCCATCGTCCCAATCATATACTTCCCTGCGACCAAATATATTTCCATATGACACTAGAATCAGTAAAAGCCGTGTAATTTCAAATATTTACCACATATTCATTATAAACTCCATTCGCAACTTTTCAAACTTTAGCAGAACATGCATGCACGCTCTATGTCTATGAACAACTTGGTGGCCTACATTGCCAAAGACAAATTTCTAGAACCAGGGACATATTCTTATATTATTGGAATCAAAATTTAGCAGCTTTCCATGTGTTTTTATTTATTCTGGACAAAACACAAATAGTTACCCAAAGTATAAAACAAAATCCAAATAGTGATCGATTTAGTATTGTTGTATCATTACTGGTGTATATATAACATGAACTGCAAATGTAGAAGGCTAATCATAATTGTTCCTAGAAATACCCTCAATCCAGATGGCAAAAAGATCGTATGTGCCAGAAAGTTGCAAAAATCTCCAGAATTCATTCATTTAATAGTCAAAGGATTGTTTTAGTGATTGTTTCAGAAAATTAATTTTCCTGTTGACTACAATAACTTAACAAAAAACAATTATAATAAGTTGTTGACCTGTTTGGGCATACCATGTAGCTAACAATATTTCTGAACCCAGTAAACCATTCTTAGTAAGTTTCTTAAAAACGAACTAGTTGCTAAATAAAAGAACTGTAAGAGATCTTTAAAAGCAGGACGATGAGCAGCCATCTCATACATACAGCATCCTGATCAGCAAGGAACCACTTTAGCTCTAGAAAAAGTAACACATACATCTTGTCCGAAAGAAAAAGTAACACATATATCACACACATCCTCAAAAGGACATACCTAGAGACCAAAAATCAGATTTAAATCCACACAGAATACCTGCAAGCAATTCAGGACATATGCAATTGGGAATTCCAACCGCCTGCACACAGTGTATAAAGAAATTAATTTTATAGAAAAACAGATAGGGATGGATGTCTTTGAGTACTATTACCTAAAGCAACCATATATATAACAAGCACCTAGAATGATTCTTCTATATTAAGCTTAAATGGTCTGACCAACCACCAAACAGAATGATTCAGTAATTACAACATCTGGACATTTTGTTACTTGCTGTTCTGTATGACAACCCACATATAAATGGCTTTGACATGTAATACCAATGTCACAGACCAAAAAATAAGTTAAATAACTTTTCCTAATGATCCATCAAAAAAAAAAAAAAACAAGAAATCCTAATTCATAGAAGTAATATTATCAACATAACACATGAAAAGAACATATAGTCCGACATGATTAAAGCTTCTCACTACTTCTTAAGCTGATTATTGTTTATTCACAGTACTTACATAATTGAATACAAACAGAAACAAAAATGAGGTTACCTCCTCTGGAAAATATACCCCATTTGAGTTTTTCATCAACGCAGACCTATAAAGTGTAAAGGATAACAATGCAAGTAAGACTGAGTATTTACATATTGTAATGATAATAATGCAACAGAATCAGCATGATGAAGTCTTTCTTTTTCTTGTTTTCATTTTTGGGTAGTAGAAGTCTTAATCTCCTGATCACCAGTAAGTATAACTAACTCACACCAACCATTTGATCAAATATCAAATGGCTGGCATTCATTTTAGAATGAAAGTTTTTTTTAGCCGTGAGTAAATTTCTGTATTTACGAGTCAGTAGGAGATCAAGAATAAAAAAAAAAAAAAAACAAACAACAACAACAACAATCAAAACACATGGTTGATTATCGATTCCAATCTCCCCAAATTTATACACACTGCATACTAAACCACTCCGCAATATCAAGCTTGTCACAATGTCACCTAGCACTATAACCATGAAAAACCAATCTCCATTAAACATACACGGACAAACAGAATATTTCATCAAAGCACAAATAAACGCATAAATGAAATTCATAACCCAAAAAAAGAAAAAAAAAATTCCAACTAACTATGACATGAGGAATACATTTGGGAAAAGAAAGAAATAGCAGAATATATTGAGATGGTAAGCAATTACTTCCAGTTTGGACCTCAGCAACCATTTCATTTCTTTTTACAGTTAAAATCCCCATTTTCTGAGGAACCAAACAGAGGGTAATTTTTCTTTTACAGTAAAAAATCC
Organism: Ziziphus jujuba; assembly: GCF_031755915.1. Taxonomy (NCBI): domain Eukaryota; kingdom Viridiplantae; phylum Streptophyta; class Magnoliopsida; order Rosales; family Rhamnaceae; genus Ziziphus; species Ziziphus jujuba. Next base: position 12,725,112 of record NC_083386.1, read on the forward strand.
CCATTTTCTCAAGACATTGAGACTTGGGGTTTTTTATTTTTATTTTTTTCTTCGTCGAGGTCTCTCCCTTCGACTCCAACGACCCCGATTCCCTCTCCACAACCCAAGTCCGATATATCCTCCTTTACCTCCGTCGTTCCAAGTACTTCGCCGCCCTATTATTCGACCGGTGGCTCTCGATTTCTTCCCCCATTGCCCAAGAATTGCGAATGATGAATCTCATACACCTTTTGCCGTGGGAAGCGTGAACGTAAACAAGATTTTGATGACGACTATGGAAATAATGTCGTCCATTCCAATATCTATGTCGTCCATTGTAGTTTGATACCTTTTTGCTTTTATTTATGTAGTGTCGTATATTACTTTTATTAGATGAACCCTTTGTCAAATTATAGTGTCGTTCTAATCCAGTTTTCATAAATTCAAAATTGGGAAATTTTATTATTATTATTATTATTTTGGGTGAGATTGCAAAATATTTTGTTGTTGGTCCTAATAATTATACACAGTGCAGAAGAGTTTCCTATTCGCGTAAGCTAACGAGGACTTCGTCGATTTTTTATTCACACTTGTCTTATTGCCAATTGCCCTCCTAATCAGGTTCCTCCAAGTAGGGGTGGATTGGTTCGATTTTGGATCGAAATATAATTCAATTTATATATATTGGTTTTTTTAATTTACAATCCAAACCAAATCATTAAAGCATTAAACTAAATCATTTATGATCGGTTTAATTTTGAATTGGTTGATCGGTTTGAAACTTACTAATTGATAAATATATAATATAAATATAAAATTTTTCAAATATAAAATATAAATAATAAATTATAATTGTCCAAACATAAAATACAATTAGAATAATACAACATAGTCTACAATAGAAAATAAAGAAGAAAATATAGCAAATGATACATATCATGCACTTACTAAATAAAACATTAATGTTATCATCTCACTCCTATAAAATCAAATTAAAATTGTTAGAATAAATAATGTAAAATAATACATTCGTCAAAATTCATTCACTAATTTCAGTTGATTCTGTAAGCTCTACAAAGATCAAAACAATAAAATTAGCAATAAATTATATTTAAACATTTATATATATATATATATAACAATTGGATAAAATATATGTAGATATATATATATATATATGATGGAAATGTAAAAAAAATATATATATTATGGTGATGGTGATGGACTGGTAGTGGGTGAAAACAAAGGTAAATGTTTAATTTAGGGTTACAACTTATAATTTAATTTGGAAATTGTGATATGAGGTTGTAAAAGGAAAAAAAAAAAATATATATATATATATATATTAAAAATCAATATATAAAAATGGAAAAAAAATAAAAATTAATATATAAAAATGAAAAAAATATACTAAAATTAATATATAAAAATGAAAAAAATAAAAAAATATATATAATTTTTTAGTTATATAATATATTATTTAAATTGGATTGGATTGGATTGGATTTATATTTCAAATCCATAACCAATCTAATCCATACAATTTATAATATTTTGAACCTAATCCAATCCAATTGATGTAAAAATCTAATTCAAACCGTTAAAAATGAATTAGATTAGACGGATTAAACGGGTTGGATTAAATTTTATCTACCTCTGTTCCCAATTCCCGGGAAAAAATCTTGTATGCATCCGTGGTACCAACTCATATCGTACTCATATCGTACCTCTCCAGGTGGTTTAATGCCACATGTAAAAAAAATTACCACATAATTAAATGAAAAATATATAATTTTCATCTCCTAAGTAAACACATATGAAATCTAGCGGACTCTAATTTACATTATTTCATCATTTTCTTCTTCTTGACTCTGAACACTAAACAAGATAGTTTTTTTTATCACACTTCAGCTATATTTGGAACTTAAATTCTAGTTAGGAAAAATTAACAAAAATAAAAATAGTTTTTTTATCACACTTCAGCTATATTTGGAACTTAAATTCTAGTTAGGAAAAATTAACAAAAGTAAAAAAAGAAAACACTAAAGATTTTAATTTGTAGTGTTGGGTTAAAAAAAAAATGCTGGAGGAAAAATAAATACAGAGGAAAATCTTAAGGAAAATTATCAAATATCATGAATTTTCATTTTCTCCAATATTTGGTGAGAAGGTGAGTCACTTCTATCATCTCAAATTATTTTTTTTCCTCAAAATTTTTGAATAACCAAGCACAATACAGAATTTCATTTTTTTTTTCTTTTTTTCTTTTTTTCTGTTTCATTTTCCTCTCAATATTTTTCTTTCGAATTTTTTGACATTCAAACTGAGCGTAACTCTAGAGAACTTTGAACTCAAGCCAGAAAAACAAACCCACCTTGTTAAAATCTTGTCATATCAGTTATTTATTATTTTTTTGGTTTACAGGTTCCTTTCTTCTTCCATGGTTTTGGTCCATGGGTTCTGCATCTCCATGAGACCAAAAGCTCTTTGACTTATAAAGGTTATTTATTTATTTATTTATTTTTATGGGTTAATGCTTGTAAATTGTCCTACATTCTGAAAATGGTTGGAGGTGAATAACAACAAATGGATACCCAAAGATAGAAACGGAAAATCAAAATAAGAAAATTTTGGCCACAATTACAATCGGTTTTAGAGTTAGAAAATCCAGCTTTTCTCTCCTATGGACCAGATAAAAGAAAAACAAAAATTTTCAGAGGAAGTCATGGCAATACAGGCTTGGAAAAAGTGGGTAAGTTTTACTTTTAGAGGTTAAGGTTTGTGTGCTAAAAAGTCATATTGTGCAGTGGCAAGAGAAAATGGCTGAGAAAATAATGAAAATTGCAGTGAAATTTTAAGAAGCTATTATTGGAATAAACAGGAGGAGATGAAAAGGAAGAAGCAACGCCCATGAAACATCATCAAAGTCATGTGCCCTGTTTATGACATGGCAATTTATTTTACACGTGTCACTAAACCACTTGGAGTGGTACTATATGAGCTGGTACCGCGTATGCATGCAAGTTTTTCTCCAAGCAATGACATGGTGGGCTCTCTTGGTAATCTTTACCAAAGCATTGGAAACTTCAATTCCAATTTCATGTTGGTTTTCCTCCATACTAATAATAATAAAAATGATCCACATTTATTCCATCCCTTATGAACGATTTTTGTCATTCCATAACGTTTAAAATGTTTAGCATTTTCACCATTAACTGTACGCATTGGAACGGCTCTATGATGGGCAGAGCAAGCCTAAAGGCTGTGTAAACTATATTTTCAGGTCCCTTAAGCCTACTTTCTCAATTCAGAAAAACACACCATCAGTTTAGAGAGAGATAAGGTTTAGAAGGCCTTTCCAATATCCTTGAGTATATACGAGACAACGGCAATGGCTAGAGGTACGTGTTCGGTCCTATTTTTAATTCCGTGTTGATCTAATTGCCATATAGAATTGTTGAGCATGTTCAGATCGTTATAGATTTTCTTACATTTGGTATCAGAGAAGGTTTACCTCTGCCTTGTTTGTTCTTGCTCTCTACGTTTTGTTCAGCATATTTCTTTAATTGAGTTTATTTTTGTAGAATTCAAATCTTTAGATGTTTAATAACATCATAAATTATTAGGAAATTGAATTCTGAGTTTTCTGATATAAAATATGCATTTTTTGGACGTCAAAATCTTGAGGAACCATCAGATTTCGATTCGGGTCTCAACCGGGTCACTTTGATATGTCTAGAAGTTGAAGACAACTCAAACGATGAGTCGTTTTGGGTGCAGGAAAAAACAACGTGTCATTTTCCCTCTAGAAATGCACCCCCTAAAGCTGAATGACACATCGTTTATATGCTTAAATTATTATTAAAAAAGAAAAGAAAAGAAAGTATGAGTGTTGTAGGACCTGAACACCCGCCTTTCCTTAATCAAACCCTTAATCTAGGGCCTTGGACCACCAAACCAAGTTTTGTTTTCTACACAATTTTTATCATTTAAGTTTATTTATTTATATTAAATGGGTATTTTATTGAAATTTTTTTTATTGAAACTGAAATAATATATATATATATATATATGTGTGTGTGTGTGTGTGTGTGTGTTTAATATTAATGTGTTTTATTGAAATTGTTTATGAATATTACAGTGTTCAATTTATTTATTTTGTTAACATTTATGCATAAATATATTAAATTTATTTGCAATACTTTTTTTTTTTTTTATGCAAATATGGAGCTTATCATTGTGAGTTGGTTATTGAAGGTGATTCATATTATTTTAATTAACTAGAGATTAGCCATAGCATCTTTAATTAATTAGGATTATATCTTAAGTTCTAGGATCACATTATGACACTAGTTGTAGTTAATCATACGTGATATAATAAATACCCATTGAAATTTTTTTTAATATTTGTATGATTAATTAGGATAAAATATCAAATTATATTTCTTATTTACCCATAGGAATTAAGAAAATGAACATAATTTGATAGTTTTATCATGAGGCGATTATAAAAAGAATCTAATTGAATAGGACTTTAGCCCATAGGCAAGTTTTATGTCACTAGGTTTATTAATTTAAAGCATGATTTACATTGGTAAAACATGAAATTGTTGTTTGTAGTCTCAAAATTATGAGTAATGAGCATGTATGTTTTAATTGTTGGAGTTATTCAACCTGTTAAATTCTCTAATATGAAATGCGATGTTCTTAAACTTAAGGGTGACAACTATAAAGTTTGGAAGGAGAGGATTCTCCTTCATCTAGGATGGATGGACATTGACTATGCTAGGAAAGATGAACCTCCTAAGATTATTGAAACCAGCACTCCAAACCAAGTTGATCTTTATGAAAAATGGGAGCGATCTAATCGCCTTTCAGTCATGTTCATAAAGACTAAAATATCTACTGCGATTAGGGGTTCTATCAAGCAATACAGCAATGTTCGAGATTTACTGAAGGCAATTGATGATCAATTTGTGACTTCAAATAAGGCATTAGCAAGCAACCTAATTATGCAATTCTCATCCATAAAGCTCACCGGGATTAGAGGCGTGCGTGATCACATCATGCGCATGAGTGATATAGCGGCTTAACTAAAAGCATTGGAAGTTGAGATTTTAGAAACTTTCTTGGTTCACTACATTCTATGCACTCTACCCCAGTAGTATGGTCCCTTTAAGATCTTTTATAACGCACATAAAGACAAATGGTCAATTAATGAGCTGATGACCATGTGTGTACAAGAGCAGGGAAGGTTGGCAATGGAAAAGGGTGAGAAAGTGAACTTGATAGCTCCAAAAAAGAAAAAGGATCAAGCCAAACAAAAGGGAAAAAAAAAAAAAGATTCCTCCCCAGTTGAACATCAAGAAGGAGTTAAAGTGCTTCTTTTGCAAAAAGAAAGGGCACATAAAGAAAAATTGCTCCAAGTTTAAGAACTAGCTTGATAAGAAAGGTACTCAACTTTCACTTGTATGTTATGAATCTAATATGATGGATGTTAATCATAACACTTGGTGGATTGACTCTGGTTCTTCAATCCATGTGACCAATTCCTTGTAGGGATTACACGACCTACGGAAGCCAATGGGAAGTGAGCAAAGCATCTACTCTGAAAATTAGATGCCCTCACATGTAGAGTCTATTGAAACATGCAAGTTAGTTTTAAGTAGTGTTTCATTTTGTCTTTAGAAAGAACTTTTTATGTTCCTGGTTTTTCTAGAAAATTAATTTCAATTTCCAGACTTGTATCAGTTGGATATTCATTTAATTTTTTAGATTCTGGTTTTAATTTATCTAGTAAATCTGAAATTGTTGATTTTGGTACTTTGTTTGATAATCTTTTTTGTCTTAATTTACAAAATGATGACAACTATGCTACTATGCACGTTCATGGAAATGTTGGTATTAAATGATGTGTTGTGAATGAGAAATCCTCTATGTTATAGCATCGGAGATTGGGGCAAGCAGACTAACAAGTCAAAGAAGGGTGCCAAGAGAAGTTTTGAATTGTTGGAAATCATTCATTCGGATATTTGTAGTCGAGAAATGGATGCATACCATGATAAGTACTTTATCTCTTTCATAGATGACTATTCACAATACATGTATCTTTACCTGGTTAATAACAAAAACGAAACACTAAATGCTTTTAAGCTATTTAAGGCTAAAGTAGATAAACAATGAGGAAAGAAAATTAAATCATGAGATCAGATAGAGATGGAGAATACTATGGTAGATACACTGAGAATGGACAAGTACCTGGTCCTTTTGTGAAGTTTGTTCAAGAACATGGGATAGTTGCTCACTACACTATGCCTGGTTCTTCGAATCAAAATGGTGTTGCGAAAAGAAGAAACAGAACTTTATTGGACATGGTGAGAAGTATGCGAAGTAACATGAAACTTCCTAAATTCTTATGGATTGAAGCTCTAAAGACGGCTGTATACATATTAAATCGAGTTCCAACTAAGGCTATCCAAAGGACACCATTTGAGTTATTCAAAGGTTGAAAACCAAGTTTGCAACATGTACGCATTTGTGGATGTCCGTCTGAAGTGAGAGTCTATAATCCACAAGCAAAGAAGTTGGACCCAAGGACTATAAGTGGATATTTCATTCGATATGTTGAAAGGTCTACGGGATACAAATTTTATTGTTCATCTCATAGCACTAGATTTATGCAATCAAAAAATGCAAAATTTGTTGAAAATGACTTGATCAGTGGGGGTGATCACTTTTAGGATATAGTTTCTAGAAAGGATTATGAAAGTCAACCATTTAGTCATTCATACCCCTTAAGAACCAACAGGTGTTAGACAATCAGCTATTGAAGTTCCACAAGCTATTATTGATCCTATAGATCAAGTTGTTAGCGAGGAACAACAAGTTCCTCAAGAGGATGATGTAGCAATATTAAAACGATTTACAAGAGTAAGAAAATCAGCAATACCGAGTGATTATATTGTGTATCTGCAATAATCAAATTACAACATTGGAGCCGAAAATGATCCTGAAACGTTTTCACAAGCCATGAGTTCTAAGGAATCTGACTTGTGGTACAATGCCATGAGAGAAGAGATGGATTCTATGGCATCTAATCAAGTTTGGGATCATGTCAAGTTGCCTAATGGTGTAGAAGCCATTGGATGTGAATGGGTCTTTAAAACAAACAAAGACTCATGAGGTAACATTAAGAGACATAAAGTAAGACTCGTTGTCAAAGGATTCACTCAGAGGGAAAGAATCGATTACAAGGAGACATTTTCTCCTATATCTAAGAAAGATTCTCTTTGTATAATTGTGGCATTAGTAGCTCATTTTGATTTTGAGTTACATTAAATGGATGTGAAAACGGCATTCCTCATTGGTGAATTAGAGGGAGAAATTTACATGAAACAACCGGAAAGATTCTTCTCTAACAATGGTGGGCACTTAGTCTGCAAGCTTAATAAATCATATATGGATTAAAGCAAGCCTCCCGTCAGTGGAATTTAAAATTCCATGAGGTCATCACTTCATTTGGGTTTAAAGAGAATGTTCATTTGGGTTTAAAGAGAACGTCATGGATGAGTGTATATACCAAAAGCTAAATGGAAGCAAAATATGTTTTCTTGTGCTATATGTGGATGATATTTTTCTTGCAACTAATGACAAGGGTTTACTATATGAGGTGAAGCAATTTCTCTCAAAGAACTTTGATATGAAGAATATGGGTGAGGCATCTTATGTCATTGGCATTAAGATTCATAGAGAAGATCTCGAGGCATTTTGGGATTGTCTTAAGAGACCTATATTAACAAAGTTTTAGAGAGATTTTGCATGAAGGATTGTTCATCAAGTATAGCACCCATTGTAAATCGTGACAGATCCAATTTGAATCAATGCCCAAAAAATAATTTCGAATGGGAACAAATGAAAGCCATTCCATATGCTTCAACTATTGGAAACCTTATGTATGCTCAGGTATGCATCAAATCTAACATTGCATTTACTATTGGAATGCTGGGGAGATATCAGAGTAATCCAGCTGTTCACCACTGGAGAGCTGCAAAGAAGATGATGAGATATCTTTAAGGGACAAAAGATTACATGCTTATGTACAGACGGATTGATAATCCGGAAGTGATCGGCTACTTTGAGGCAGACTTTGCTGGCTGTGTTGATTCATATAAATCAACATCTAGTTATATTTTCATGCTTGCTGGTGAAGCTGTGTCTTGGAGAAGTGCAAAGCAGACTTTTACTATTACCTCCGCTATGGAGGTTGAGTTCGTATCTTGTTTAGAGGCTACCTTGCATGGTGTATGGTTGAAGAGTTTCATTTCTGGCCTTAAAGTTGTGGATTCCATTTCAAGGCCATTAAGGTTGTACTGTAACAATTCAGCAGTGGTATTTATGGCTAAGAACAACAAGAGTGGTAGTCGAAGTAAACACATCGACATTAAATAGTTAGCCATAAGAGAATGTGTTAAAGACAAGAAAGTGGTCATTGAGCACATAAGCACTGAGTTGATGATTGCCGATCCTTTAACTAAAGGCATGCCACCAGAGAATTTTAAGGATCATGCAATGCGTATGGGACTTGGTTCCATAATGTGATTTTCAATGTACGTGCATTTATTGTTTTAATGGAACTCTTATTCAGTTGATGTTTTCTCATTTGTGTTTTGTGCATATATTTGTATATTCATTTCTTTATTTATATTTGAGAAATATCATTCGGTTTGGACCTAGAATAAACATAGGGTTTATTCATTAAGTTATATGGGATAGTGTTTAAAGAGACATGATGCATTGTGATACATGGAAGATAATACTTGTTTTTAGAGGACCTATCACCATGATTCATGTATTATGTTTCTTGCTATGGTGAATGATGGAATATATGGATCACGTTGGAGAATGTTGGTTTTTCTCCATAATAACAATAATAAAAATGGTCCACATTTACTCATCCCTTATGAATGAGTTTTTGTCATTCCATAACGTTCAAAATGTTAAGCATTTTCACCCATTAATTGCACGCATTGGAACGGCTCTGTGATGGACAGAGCATGCATAAAGGCCATGCAAACTACGTTTTTAGGTCCCCTAAGCCTATTTTCTCAATTCAGAAAAACACACCATTAGTTTAGAGAGAGATAAGGTTTAGAAGACCTTTCCAATATCTTTGTCCGAGATTGGATTATGGAAGCCATGAAATACCTGAGTCCCATAAGTATGTGGCTACTTGTTACTATGGACTAAGGTTTGTCCTCCTCTGCCTTGTCCTCTGCCTCTAGTGAAAAAGGGTATGTGAAAGTTGCTACTTCTTATATGGTTATGGATGATTGACAAATTGAGCCTCTTTCAGTTGCTTTAACCTTAGGATTGCTTGCCAGTTTATTGTCACACACATTGGGGTTTTGGAGGAGAAGATTATTTCAGTAGGCATCGATGAAGTATCAAATTCATTATACTGTTATCTACCATGTACATGTAATAACAAATTGATTAGGAGGGAAATTGATTTACTGAAAATTATAATATAGCTAGCTGATTTGGAAGTTTAACAGTTTGAAGATTATTATTTGCTTTGGTTATATTTTAACGTAGTAACATTTGTTATAGGATAGGCCTACAATAGAATGGTACTCCTGCCTCAATAAATTTCTGTTCGTCTATGTATTCCAACTTTGCAGACATTGGCATTTTCATTTTCAATCTCAGTTTCTTTGTTCTATTGCTTTGCATTTTGCAATTCCACTTCTGTTTTTGGTTCTATAGAACATTTCACTACCATTTATATTCCACTTATCTTGCCGTACCTCTTTCATATCCATGTGGGTCTTCCTCTATTGAAACCAAGTCTACCATTGCTAGCAAAACAAAACTAACCAACCCCAGTTCCATCTAATATCCAAGTTAATCGCAAGCATGCTTTTTAATTAGCTAACTTAATTGAGATTGGCTATCATTTTGGACATCATGACCTGCATAAAGAGAACCTTAGAACTACTTCCAGTTGGGTCTTCAGATCTTATTAAGATATTTTTACTGAAATCCAATATTCACTATTACTATTCAATATTTTGCTCACCAAATTCAAGTTGCCTAGATGCACTGGCTAAAGAATATTTATAGTTCTTTAAGTAAAAATAGATTAGTATTAAATTAGAGCAAATCAAACTTCATTTAGGATCTGTTGCATGTGTAACTGATAATGTAAATTACTAGTTTCCTACTCAAGATGAGATCTCTGCATCTATAAAAATTCTCTCTTCTATGATATATGTTCCAACATGTACAATATATATATATATATATATATGAAAATTTATTTTTATTTAAAATCTCAATTTCTTTCCTTATTGCATTTTCCAATTCTACCACTGCCACCTCTATTGTGTTGAGTTTTCTTTTTTATTTTTATTTATTTATTTATTTATTTATTATTATTATTATTATTATTATTATTATTATTATTATTAATATACAGGGTTTTAGATTGCTTTAGTCATTTTTGACATAAAGATCGTTCTTATTGATGCAATTAGATATTATGATCTCTTTATTTGTTTCTATATGATTATGTCTTTGTTTTTTAATTACTAAAAGTGGTAGAGATAGAATAGTTGGAACTAGAAGTGTTTTATATATAAAGAAACTGATAGAGTGATGGAAAAAGATATATATTATTTGTTAAAAGAGACCCTTAAATACAAGTCGTATACAAAAATATTGTTAAAGATAAACATCATGCAATATTCGAAATACAAGATAGCCTATATTCAAAATACAAATGATAGATAGAATTAGGAAACAGAGGAGGCTGCTTTATCTCCTGCTCTATTTCTATTAGGCCCCCTCAAGCTAGTGGTAGTGAAATGAACACTAAGCTGCTTGGTGAGGGCATCAGCAAGCTGCTATTTGCTAGAGACATGACATACTCGCAATTCACCACTCTTGACTTTCTCCCGAACAAAATGAAAATCGACCTTGACATGTTTCATTTTAGAATGAAGAACAGGATTGGCACAAATATAAGTTGTACCAACATTGTCACAGTAAATAAAAGGAACCTATGGAAGAGAAATTTGAAGTTCACGCAGCAAGGAACTAAGCTAACACAACTCAGATGTTGTTGTTGCTATAGACTAATACTCAGCTTCTGTTGAGGATCTAGATACTCTCATTTGTTTCTTAGATGCCCAAAATATAGGATTTGAGCCAAGAAATAAGACATAGGCAAATGTAGAAGTACTGTCATCCCTATTTCCCACCCACTCAGCATCACTGTAAGCATGAAGAGAAAGAGAGAAGCCACACCGAAGGAAAAGAACAAAATTGCTTGTTCTTTTAAGATATTGAAGAACACGTTTAACGGCTGTCCAATGAGTGTCAGTGGGCTTGTGCATAAACTGAGCCAGCTTGTGGACAGAATAAGAAATATCAGGCCTAGTGAGAGAAAGATATTGTAACCGACTAACTACATGATGATATTGAGTTGCACCGGTCAAGTTGGTTCCATCTTGTAGCAGAAGAGGAGGTGAGGTGGCCATAGGAGTTGTGACAGCCTTGGCATCTATCATACCAGTATACTTAAGAAGATCTGTAATATACTTGGTTTGTGTAAGGAGAAGACCAGAAGAAGAGGAATGGACTTCAACACCCAAAAAATAGCTTAATGGTCCAAGATCTTTGAGAGAAAATTTCTGAGAGAGAGCTTAAACAAAATAAGATAGAGAAGGAGCAATGTTACCCGTTAAAATGATATCATCAACATATATCAATAAATAAAGCGTCACACATGATCTATTGTAGATAAAGAGAGATGTATCTGAAAGAGAATTTACAAACCCATAGGAGAGAAGAAAAGATTTTAACTCCATATACCAAGCCTAAGGTGCCTGTTTTAATCCGTAAATAGCTTTTTTTAACTTACAGACATGAGAAGGCCTACACGGATCAATGAAGCCTTGAGTTTGAGACATATAAACCTCTTCACTCAACTTAACATGAAGAAAGGCAATGTTAATATCTAATTTCCGAAGAGACCAGTTTTGAGATAGAGCAATAAACAATATAAGTCTGATAGTTGCGGGCTTAATGACCGAGCTAAAGATTTCTGAGTAATCAATACCTGGACATTGATTATACCCTTTAGCAACCAAGCGAGCTTTGTATTGACTAATTAAACCATCAGGATTGCATTTGAATCAAAACACCAACTTGCTACCAACAAGATTACATTTCGAATTTGGAGGCACTAATTCCCAAGTTCCATTTTGAATTAATGCATCATATTCAGAAGTCATGGCCTTCGTCCAATTATAATTTTTCAATGCCTGACTAACTGAATGGGGTTCTTGTTCTTGAAAGGGAGCAACAGTAGTAAGGAAATTGGCAAATGATTTTGGCTTGAAAATGTTGTTCATGGATGTAACAGCCCAAACCACCTACATGAGATATTGTCCGCTTTGGGCCCAACCTGCACGATTTTAAAAGGCCTCTCAAGGAAAAGGTTATCCACACCCTCTTATAAGGCATGCTTCGTTCCCCTTTCCAACTGATGTGAGATTTCACAATCCATCCCCCTTGGGGTCCAGCCTCCTCGCTGGCACACCGATCCGGATACTGACTCTAATACCAACTGTAACAGCCCAAACCACTCGCAAGGGATATTGTTCGCTTGGGGCCCAGCCTGCACGATTTTAAAAGGCCTCTCAAGAGAAAGGTATCCATACCCTCTTATAAGTCATGCTTCATTCCCCTTTCCAACCGATGTGGAATCTCACAATGGACTTGGTACGCATGACATGTGTTCTACCTGGTGCATTGACAGTTGACCATGGCAGGTTCTCACCATTGGAAGAAGATAGAGTGAAGGATATGCCATAAGGAGGGACTGATGCATGCTACAGACCAGAGAGAGGAAGAGATGGGCGTTGGCAGTTAGGACAGGAAGGAGGAGGATGACAGGATAAAGGTGAAGAGGATTCACATGATTGTGGGAGAGGGGTAGTCAAATTTTGAATAGTAGGAATAGAAGAAGGTTCACATGATTGTGGTAGAGTAGGAGTCAAATTTTGAATAGGAGAAAGGAAAGAAGGTTCACGTGATTGAGGTAGAGTAGGAGTTGAATTTTGAATAGGATGATGAATGAAGTCACAGGTTAGGTAAGAAGATTGATTGGAGGAAAAAAGGGAGTATGATGTGAGGGGAACACGTGAGTGGAAGAGTCCATTGTGAGGTTGACTCATCATTGGAAACGGGTAAACAAGACTTTAATTGTGAAAATGGAAAAATAGACTCAACAAAAGTGATGTGGTGAGAGATAATCATTTTTTTCAAGGAAAAATCAAAACAGAGATATGCACTTTGATTTTTTTGATATCCTAAAAAGACACATAGTTTGGAGGTTGGTTCAAGTTTATGACGAGAGTAAGGTCTAATCCAAGGATAACAAAGGCAACCAAATATTTTTAAATGGTGATAAGAAGGCAATTTTGAAAAATAATTTCAAAGGAAGATTTAAAATGAAGAGTTGGAGTTGGTAATCTATTGATCAAATAGACAGCAGTACTAAAACTGTAGGTCTAGAATTTTAATGGCAATCCAGCCTGAGACAATAAAGCCAACCCAGTTTTCCTAATGTGTCTATGAAGTCCTTCTGCATACCCATTATGTTCTGGAGTATGAGGAGGAGTAAGAAAGTAGGTAATTCCAACTTGGTCAAAAAATGTTTTAAGTTTAATAAATTCACCTCCATTATTAGAATAAAAGGAGATGATTTGTTTTTGAAAAATCTTTTCAACATTATTTTTTAATTTTAAAAAAATAGGATACACATAAGATTTGTTCTTCATGGGAAACCACCATATATATTTTGTATAGTGGTCAACAAAAATGACATAATATTTAAACCCATCAATGGAAATTATTGGTACAGGGCCCTAAACATCTGAATAAATCAATTGTAAGGGTTGAGAGTTGGTCGTAGAAGAAACATGAAAAGGAAGCTTATGAGCTTTATTGCATTTGCAAGGATTACAATCAAAAGAACCGGATGAAAACACCGGTACAGAAAATCTAGAAAGCAAACTGCCTAAAATCTTATTCGAAGGATGGCCTAGACGACTGTGCCAATTCTGAAAAAAGGTCTTGACACCGGAGAACAAAATAGGTGATGAAGAGAAGGATTGTTTGGAAGATAGCCATTCATAAACCCTTCCTCTATTTGATCTTGGAAGCAGAGTCACCCCTGTTGAGATATCGTTCACAACAAAAGCATGGGGTGAGAATTCTATTTTTGCATTATTTTGGTTGCAAAATTGAGAAATAGAAATTAAGTTTCTTGTCATTTGCGGAACACATAGCACACCATTTAAAGAAAAAGAGTGACTAGATGCAGGAAGAGAAGCTGGTCCAATATGAGTTATATGCAAACCATTACCATTACCAACCATGATCTCATCAATACTATCATAGTCTAAATGAGAGGATAAATCATGAAGGTCATTAGTGACATGATGGGAGGCTCCATAATCAAGCAACCAAGATGCTGAGGAAGAAGTTGAGAAGAAAAGAAGGAAGCGGTGGTGCTGGTGCTGAATAAAAAGCATGAGGTTTCGGTCCAGACCTTGGGGTGTGAAGCAAACCTTGTTGAGGGAAGGAGGAGATTGTTGTTTCAGGTGAGGGAAAAACTTTGCAGTATGTCCAAGTTGAGCATAAAACTGACACTTTCCCTGATAATTTCTAGAGAAACTAGGAGAGTGATTACTACGAGACGAAGGAAATAGGATTGGAGAAACCTGGTTTCCTAGAGAAGTTACGATTAAAACCAGAAGAAGGGGTGGTACGGTTTGCAACATGAGCAACAGCAACGACATTATCATTAATTTGAGAATCGGTCTTGTGAAGATATGCCTCATATTCCAAAAGCCTTTCATGTAAGTCTTCAAAAGAAATTTCAGTGTCCCTGAAATGAAATGCTACAGAAATTTCTTTTAAATCAGAATTTATGTCAGGACCTGTCTAAAATCTCTCACCGAAACCTTAAACAAGCCCTGATCCTAGGGAAACCCTACCAGAACCTCCAATGGAAAATCCAGTAGAATCTCCCCTAAGAGTTGGACTTATCATAAATTCCCTGCATTGAAAACACACTTCTATATACACCATCTTATTCCTCCTACCTTACTACAATTTAATTCCACAAATTTCAGCACTTCAATAATTAACAGGGAACCAGTGCATAATTAAATAAATAAATGTTTGAATAGTATACAGAGTTTTATAAAGATATAAGTATGCAATTCATATAACAACAACAACAAAAGATAAAAGGAACGATACAAGATAGAGAGGGAAAGAAAGGAAAACTTCTTGGCCTTTCAGCAATGAACGAAGACGTCAAAGCTTGCCTCCAAACGATCAATGTCTACTAACCTACGCCTAGGGGAACGAAATTTGAAAACATGAAATGCTAATCATTTCAGTGAGTGACCCTAATTATGATACAATAATAATAATAATAATAATAATAATAATAATAATAATATAACGATAAGATGAACTTTATTAAATAATAATAAATAATCAAATAAATAATAAGTAGTTAAAATATTGTTTTCTCTCAAAACCCTCACAGTTCACTCAGTTGGAAAAGTTTTCCTTTTAAAACATTTTCACAAAACCTAATAATTGTACCCTAAAAATCAAGAAATAATTTATTAAATAAATTATAAATAAAATACATTAAATTAAAGATTTAGAATGTACAATAAGAAACAAGAATAATTTTAATAACAATTATTAAATTGTACACAATGTCATAAATAAAATAAACAAAACCACAATAAAATTTACATTAAAAATAATCAAGGAAAAATTAAATTAAATGAAATGCAATAATATAGAATGCACATTAAAACACAAATATTAATTTAGAACTCAAAAGTTTACATTGGAAACACTATAAAAACCAATTATTAAATTTAAAATAAGATATTATAAGATGAAATAAAATAAAATCATAAATAAACTTCTATTAAAGAAATTTGGCATAAACAAAAATAAACTCAATATATAAATTATAAAATTTATTATTTAAATCAATAAAATAATCAAAGAAACATTTTAATAGATTTTAAACCTCAATTTAAAATAGATAAAAGAATACAATAAAATTTATATTAAAATCTCAAAATTTAAATAAATAATATCAACATGGTAAAATAAAATTCTAAAACACCAATTTAAAATAATTGATAAAAACATAGATAAATATATTTTAGAAAATATTAGTTTGAAATAAACAATAAAAAAATTAAATATGTTTAATTTTAAATACGATTTTAAAGCATTTTGGTTTGAAATTAGTATCGAGAAAATATCTTGACGCACCACATTATATACTAGTGATGTCCTACAATACCCAGCATCCTGAGCACCGTCTGACAAGAGGTTAAATAGAGAAACTTGCATACGGTCGCTTTGGCGTTCTGACAACGCCACTGCTTATAACCATTATCCCGACCATGAAGGGGGGCGGCTATGGCCAATATCAAACTTGCCTACTTGCGGTCCGATGGCTTATCTACATATACAGTCAGAACATCAGTACTGTATAAGTGCGTCTAAAATCAATTACTAAATTTGTTATTAAAATACCAAGTTTTTCCAAAATTCACCATGGGAAGTATACCATTTTTCAAACCCACATTCTCTTAAATCCTTGTCATAAATCCATCGATATAATTATACAATTTTTCCAATATTATAAAATCAATCAATTAATAATTTAAGTGCATAAATATACATATACATATATATTTTGGAAGCATCAACTTGAACAAATATTTTTCTTGAATCATTAAAACCACTATATCAAAAAGTAATATTAAAACCACATGAAATTCATATATTCTTAAAATCATGTAAACACATTTATCATAGACCATAAAATCGACATCAAAGTCAACAATAATTTATTAAAAACCTTAAACCATAATTCCTTTGAAATCCCAAATATATTTTTGCACCCAAACATTTATTAAAATAACATAAATTGGCAATATAATTTAGATGGAAATTCTCTTAATATTACTTACATAAAACATATTTTTCATATATCTAATTATAAAATATTCCAACAACAAATTCAATACTTATTAAATTAAACCTCAAATTCAAGAAAATCCTTAAAATCCAAAATATTTATAATACACAAATAATTTAATTTCCTTCAATTTTGGCATAAAATTTCCAACCCAAAATAATTTTGAAGGTGGGTCACTCACCTCAAGCATGCAATTCAATCAAGATCCTCCATAGGATCGATTCTATAATTCACACATGTTCCTAGAACATTGACAATACACAAACTGATTAAATTAATATTTTAATTGGATAAATTATATACGGTTACCAGGAGGATTTAACACAAATGTTAACCAAAATTTGCAAATAATATATCAAAACAAAGCTCACAACATGAGGATTAAGGATTGACCTTTACCTTCGGATATCAGACCCAAGGTGGCCAGAATCTCATCAGGAAGGTTTCGATCTTTAGGTCCTCAGATCTCACAAACCGCCATGAATTGGAGGAAATTGACCTCGAATTTGGGTTCAGAGGGTGTGGATTAGTGGGAAAAGGTGGGCGGTGTGATAAGGAACTCACCGGAATCAAGTTTTCTGACGAACCACCTTGGTCACCTAAAACTGTCACTGCCGACGACACGTCTGGTGGCCATTGACCGTGATTTTTGGAGGAAAGGTAGATCGGAGGATGGGTGAACGGATGGGACTAGCGGTGAGGTAAATGGATGCCAGGATAGGGAGAAATCTGGGTTTGAAGCAATCGGCGTCGCGGCCAAAACAGCCTCGATTCGGGCTCGTCGACGGTCAGCTGACTTGTGAATTTGGTGGCTGGCCGGAAATGAGGAGGTGGAGGTGGTGGGGTGGCATGTGTATGGAAATGGTGGCCAGAATGGAAGAAAAGATGGTGGCTGGTTGGTGGTGATCTCTCCTCTCTCTCTCCTCCCTTCTTCCTCTCTCTTCCCTCCGGCCCACAAGTGTTTTGGCCAAAATAAAAGCCACCCATGGGTGACACTGTTCACTCATGGATTGGATGAGAATGCACACAGTGTTTACTCAATTAAAAAATATATTAAAATATTACAGTATTTGAAAAACTTTGTAGATCCATAACTTTTCAACGAAATGTCCAAATCAGGCGTGCTGCTAGTTTATGAACTCATATTGATGAGTTCTTCACAACCATGCATGAGTCAAAGCCTAATTTCACAAAAAAAAAAGTCAACTTGGGCACCCTTGGATAGTTCGTACCTCAACTTGTTTTGCTTATAACTTTCAAACCGTAACTTTGTTTTTGACATGCTACTAGTCTATGGACTCGTGTCGATGCATAATTCACAATGGTGCATCAATCAGCCTAGAATTCTTGCCAAGTCAAAAAGTCGAAGTTTGACCCTTCTCGATCAACAACGGTAAAACCCGATCAACTTAAGAAATTTTTGGCGTACTTCAGGATGGGGTGTTACAATTTAAGCCATTGATAACATAAATAGTGATTTCTACATCTTTGAGAGATGAGTTAAGTAAGGCTAGCTCATCTGCTGCTGTGACAGCCCCGACCACCCGTATGAGATATTGTCCTCTTTGGGCCTGAGGAATCCTCTGACAACCTAGCCTTCAAGATTTTAAAAGGTCTCTCAAGGGAAAGTTTGGGAATTGTAAAGGCCCAGTCCACCCGCATCAAGATATTGTCCTCTTTGGCCTAGGGTTCACTTCCTCTCTCCACCCTAGCCTTAAGGTTTTGTCAAAACACATCTTTGTGGTTAGAGGTCCCACCTCTTAACCTGCCAGTCCCACTGGCCCGGGCCTCCCAGGCCCAACCAAGATATTGTCCGCTTTGGAAGCTAGGTGGTGAGCCAAATCCTACCCCTCACGGTTTTACTTCCCCTCATGGGAACGCGTCTTGAAGGGAGAGGTATCCACAGCCTTATAAAGACCGCTTCGTGCCCCTCTCCAACCGATGTGGGATGTTACAATCTTCTTACAACCTAGCTCTCAAGGTTTTAAAAGGTCTCTCAAGGGAAAGGTATCCACACCCACTTATATGGAGTGTTTCGTTCTCCTTTCCAACTGATGTGGGATCTCACAATCCTCCCCCTTTGGGGTCCAGCGTCCTCGCTGGCACACCAATCTGGGTACTGGCTCTGATACCATCTATGACAGCCCAGACTACTGGCATGAGATATTATCCTCTTTGGGCCTGGGAAGTCCTCTTACAACCCAGCCCTCAAGGTTTTAAAAGGCCTCTTAAGGGAAAGGTATCCACACCCACTTATATGGAGTGTTTCGTTCCCTTTTCCAACCGATGTGGGATCTCACAGCTGCTCCTTTGATATCGAACATATAAGTGGTGATATTGCGAGATCCTTGAGGTTTGACAAGTCTTTCTTGAAGTATAATGATGTGAGCCCTGGATGGCTTGGCATATGTGAGAGAAAGTTTTGTCCATAATTCATGTGAAGTTTTAGCTGAGGCAACTATTGGAGCAAGATCACGAGACAAGGATGCTAATAAGGACCCATACAGAAGCTGATCTTGTCGAGTCCAATGCATATATGCCACATTCGAAGAGGAAGGTGGACACATAAGAGAGCCATCAATATAATTAGTGAGGGCATAACCATAAAGAAGGGTATCCCATCAAGCTTTCTAGGTGAAATTTTTTTATCAAAAGTAAGGAGAATAGGTGCTTGAGTAGCTACATTGAGGAAAACTAAATTGGCAAAATCAAAATTTTGGTTATCAATCAAAGAAGTAGAAGAAGAATCAGCCATTAGAGAAAGAAAAAAGAAAAAAGAAAAAAAAAACTCTTTAGCGCAAAGGCTCTGATACCATAAAGAAACTGATAGAGTGATGGAAAAAGATATATATTATTTGCCAAAAGAGACCCTTAAATACAAGTCGTAATACAAGAATATTGTTAAAGATAAACATCATGCAATATTCAAAATACAAGATAGCCTATATTCAAGATACAAATGATAGATAGACTTAGGAAACAGAGGAGGCTGCTTTATCTCCTGCTCTATCTCTATTAATATACACATATGTTGTGCAATATTCACAGAAGAATGATAAAAAAGTATCAGGGTTTTTATGATCTAACCACATATGATTTTATATATTTATATGTTATATGTAATCCCATATTCACCAATTGCCCATGATATAACCTATTTTGCAAGCAAATTTTCAATGGATTTGGATTTTTGCTGGTAAAAAAAAAGACTTGGCCCCTATCTTCCATGACCATTGCATGCACAGTCACCCGCCCCACTTCTGTCAGGACTCATCCAAAATTCCTTACCGGAACCCTAGACAAGCCCTGATCCCAGGGAAACCCTACCGGATCCTCCAATGGAAAATCCGGCAGAACCTTCCCTAAGGGTTGGACTTACCACAAAATTCCCTGCACTGAAAACACACTTCTATATACACCACCTTATTCCTCCCACATTACTACAATTTGTTTCCATAAATTTACAGCACTCCAAAATAATAACAGGGAATTAATGCAGTATTTAATAAAATGTGTCCAATACAGTATACAAAGCATTATACAAATAATTATAAAATTAATACAATGTCAGATAAAGAAGCAATACAAGATGAAGAGGAAAAAGGGAGGAAATGCTTCTTGGACTTTCGGCAATGAACTGAGACGTCGGGCTAACCCCGGACGATCAACCTCTCCCAATCCTTGTACCTAGGGGAACGGAATTTAAAATTATGAGATGCTAATCATCTCAGTGAGTGACCCTATCTACTGTACAATTATAAAGCAACGATAATTATAGTACATTTGGTTAATTAAGTATAAATAAGTAAATAAATAATAATTAATTGAAAATAATATTTTCTCTTAAAACCCTCACCATTCACTCCGTTGGAAAGGTTTCCCTTTTAAAACATTTTCGCAAAACCCAATCTTTTATACTCCAAAAATCAAGGAATAATTAATCTAATAAATAATTAAATAATCCAAATACGAATAAAATGTAATGAAATATAATAAAATAAATTTAGAATACTTTTATTAAAGGAATATAACATAAAAGAGAAATTCAATATATAATTCGTAAAATTTGATTTAATAAATCAAAATAAACAATATCAAAAATATAATTTAAATAATTACCAACAATCATGTAAAATAAGTGGTAGAAAAATACTATAATATTCATTTTGAAATATTCAACCAATCTATATAATATTTTTATGGCAAGATGCATTTTAAAAACATTAATTTAAAATAAATGACATAAAATATGAATAAATACATTTTAGAAAATACTAATTGGAAATAGGTGATAAAACAAATTAAATGCATTTAATTTAAATACGATTTTAAAACCTTTAGGATTTGAAATTTATATCTGAGAAATAATACTTGACACACCACACTATATACCAGTGATGCCCTATGATACCTAGCGTCCCTAGCACCATCTAGCGGGAGGTTAAAGGAAGAAACTTGCATACGGTCGCTTCGGCGTCCCGACAGCGCCGCTGCTTAAACCGTCATCTTGGCCATAGAGGGGGGCAGCTTATGTGCCCCATATAGAACATGCCTGTCCTTGGTCCAATGGCAACTTACGGGAGACATTATAACTTGCGCACTCATCCACATATACAGTACAGAACACCAATACTGTATGAGTGCGGCTAAAACAAATAACTAAGTTTACTATTAAAATACCCAATTTTTCCAAAATTCAAAGAGGGAATTATACCATTTTTCAAATTTCACATATCCACATTTTTTTTTTAATATCACCAACATAAATCCATCGATATAAATTCCATCAATTTCAAATCTATCAATGAAATCAACAGTAATTTAAAATAAATATTTCTTCAATTCCTCAAAATTTAAAATATAAGTAAATCACATGATAAACATAACAATTATAAAAGAAAATTGAAATCACAATTTCTTTTAATTCCCAAATATATTTTTGGTGCCCAAACATATATTAAAACAACATGCATTGGCAATATAATTTCGATGGAAATTCTCTTAATATCAAATACATAAAACATATTTTTCAAATATCTAATTATAAAATATTCCAATAACAAAATCCAATAATTATTAAATTAAACCTCAAATTCAAGAAAATTCTTAAAACCCAAAATATTTATAATACACAAATAATTAATTTCCTTCAAGTTTGGCATAAAAATTCCAAATATAAATTTACTAAATATTCAACACATCAAACATCTTTTTCAAATAACCAATTAACATAAAATATATATATTTTAACATCCCAAAATAATTTTGAAGGTGGGTCACTTACCTCGAGCATGCAATTAATCCAAGATCCTCCATGGGATCAATTCCACGACGCACACGTGCTCCTAGAACAACAATATTACACAACTCAAATAAATTAATATTTTATTCGAATAAATAATACACAGTACCCGGGGGGTTTAATACAAACGTTAATCAAAATTTACGAGTAATATACCGAAACGAAGCTTATGGAATGAGGATCGCGGATTGAGGCTTACCTCTCGAAGATCGAACCTGTGGTGGCCGGAATCTCGCCGGAAAGCTCACGGATTTTAAGTCCTCGATTCTCTCAATCCGTCAGGAATTGAGGAAAGTGGACACTGGATTTGGGTTCAGAGGGTCGGAATTAGTGGGAAAGGATGGGCGGTGCAACTGGAAACTCACCGGAAAGTCGATTTCCCGGCGAGCCGCCGTGGTCACTGGAATCCACCACCGCCGGCAGCGCGTTCGGTGGCCACTGGCTGTGATTTTTGGTGGGAAGGTAGATCGGGGAATGGGTGACTCAACGGGATCAGCGGTGAGGAAAATGGAGGCCAGAATAGGGAGAAATATGGGTTTGAAGGAATCGACGCCGCCGCCGAAAAAAGTCTCGATCAGGGCGCGTCGGCGGTCGGTTGGCCACGATTTTTGGCTGGCCGGCTGATTTTCAGGTGGGCTTCAAGCTAGGGTGGCATGTGTACTGTTCTGGTATCCGAAAAATGGCTAAGCGGCGGTTGGCCGGTTGGTTTCTCTCTCTAACTTTCTCTCTCTCTCTCCTCTCCCCGGCTCCCGTGTTTTGCCAAAATAAAAGCCACCCATGGGTGACACTATTCACTCATGGGATTGGCTGAAAATACGAAATGTGGCACACACTATTCACTCAAGTTAAAATATATTAAAATATTACGGTATTCGGAAAACTTTACATGTCCATAACTTTTTAACCAGATATCCAATTTAAGCGTGCTGCTAGTTTATGAACTCGTATCGACGAGTGCTTCACAACCATGCATGAGTCAAAGCTCAAATTTGCATGAACAAAAAGTCAACTTGGACACCCCTTGGACAGTTTGGACCTCAACTTGTTTTGCTCATAACTTTCGAACCGTAGCTTCGTTTTCGACGTGCTACTAGTCTATGAACTTGTGACAACGTGTACTTCATAACGGTACCTCGGTCAATGTGAAATTCCATCAGGAACAAAAAGTCAACATTTGATCCCTTCTCGGCCAACGACAGTCAAACCCGATCAATCTTGGTCAAATTTTAGAAATTCCTATGTACTTTGGGATGGGGTGTTGCACTTCGGCATTTTTAATCCTCCTCCTACCCATCCGAATGAAAACAGAGAAAAATAACCAGCTTCAACACATAGTTCCCCATTCTAGGGTAAGAAGATTCAGAGAGAGTTTGGAAAGAAAATTTATGGAGAACTCTTCTATCCGTATTTCTTAATAGCAAACGATATTGATATGTTACGTCATGTCAGGACCCGTCCAAAATTCCTTATCGAAACCCTAGACAAGTCCTGATCCTAGGGAAACCCTACCGAATCCTCCAATGGAAAATCTGGCAGAACCTCCCCTAAGGGTTGGACTTACCACAATTTTCCTGCACTGAAAATACACTTCTATATACACCACCTTATTCCTCCCACATTACTACAATTTAAGTTCCACAACTGGCAGCACTTCGATAACAAATTATATAAAAGACATATAATGGAATTAATTTAGTAAATAACCAATTAAGATATACCATCATAGATTCTCGTCCACCCACACAACCCACTTAGTGCTACACAAGTCAAATACACTTTAATATCGTTTTACAAATATGCCAATGCATAACATAGAAAGAAAGGTAAAACAACATCACATTAATAATCAAAAACTATAACAAATGTTTTAATGATGATGATATTGATGTAACTTGCTTGAGGGCTATTATATTCCCATACACGTAATTAATGTAACTTGCCTGAGGGCTATCTCACCTACCGAAAGGCTACCACTTGTCCGAGGACTATTATACTTGTCCGGTGGCTATCTTTCTTGCCCATAGGCTGTGATACTTATCCGAAGGTATCATATGGTAGTAATAATAATAAAAACAGTAACAAAATTAAAATTAAAGATCTCATAATATGGTTAATAAAAATAAAAATAAAATAAAAATAATAATCAATAATAATATAATTATAATAAGGATGATAATAGGAATTTGAGTTACAATAAAACAATCATTATAAATATTAATAACAACCCCGATAACAGTGACAATAATGATTAAATAAATAGTTAAATACAATTAATAGTAATAAGAATATAATAACATCAATTAAGAATATTGGTAAGAAATTAAATCACAATTAGATAATATAACATAAATACATAAAATCATATCTTAAAATCCATAGCATAAAATGAAATATGCTCGCTCGTAATGGAGATACGTACGATACCTTCTGACATGCTATGTGATCCATGATTCCAGCTGCCGCTGGCACTTTGCTACCAATACAAACCAGGGTGATTGCCTGTATTGGCCGTCCGATTCCCTGGACTGGTAGGCAAAATGGTTATGAGGCAATACTTTAGTGAACATTCGATATATCTTTATACCTTTAGGGTGTATCACATACATCGAATCACGTGCTCTCTTTAGGATCTTCTTTTTGAACTCAACGATATCCTACTTTGGATTCTTAATTGGCGATACTTAAACCTTAAGTCGCTCTTGGAAAAACCATAACATAAAACAAATAATAAAATATATTTTTCAAATATACCACCAACATAAAATATACACAATTTATCAACCTAGATTAAATTTCCAAACTTCTTAACTTGCATAGGCAATTGTTAAAACTCCACATTGGAACAATAATAAAAACATGAATAAATGCTTAAAATCATATCTTAAAATCCATAGCATAAAATGAAATATACACGCTCGTAGTGGAGGTACGTACGATACCTTCAACATGCTACATGATCCATGATTCCAGCTGTCGCCGACACTCTGCTATCAATACAAACCAGGGTGGTTGCCTATATTGGCCGTCCGATCCCCTGGACTCGTAGGCAACATGGTTATGGGGATAGCTATACATGGACCACATTGGTTCGCCGCCTCCGTATGGTGCAGTATATGCAGTATATTATCAAACAATATAACATACAAATACATGTACGAACATAAACAAAAATACTTGAATAAAATACCTTTAATTTCAAATATCACTTTGAAAAGTATTTAATTTTTGATAATCGATCGGAAAAAAATATCTTGACACTTTGAGGTTGATCGACACACATCCATACTTGACAACAAGTATCGATTATGGGTGGTGACCTTGCTAAATCATTGATAGTCGATACACACCCTTAGGCAATCATCCTTCTTCTCCATGAACGAAACGGATGTCATTCCCGATGATAAGCTTGATCTAGTGAAACCTTTATTCACCAAATCTTGCAGCTAAGCCTTTAAGTACTTTAACTTTAATGGAGTCGCATGGCATGGTGGTACTGAAATAGATCGATGTCCAAAGCCAAATCAATAATGATTCGATATCCTTTTTACGGTCGTAATCCAAGTAACTTGCTGGGAAAATGCTTTCGAATTGCTTCCCACTATTAGCGGTTTCAACGCTCACCATCTTCTTGGGCATCAACCACCTGGGTCAAATACCCTTGACAAACATTCTCCGATAGCTCATTGGAGACGAGGACAGAAATTAACCACAGCAAAGGCCTCCTAACTCTTCCACGAAGCACCACTTCAGGTAAGTTGAAACACTTTAACTTTACTCCTTTATGCTAGTAGTCCATAAACATAAGATGATAACTACTCAATCCATATCTAGGGCCGCTTCAAATCCCAAAAAGATTCACAAAATTGGATCTACCTACTTGAGCTTCGATAAGGAAAAGACAATCCTCGACCATTGACTACACCATAGGAATTCCCCGTTAGGATAGGTGATTCTAATTGACAGCCTCGAAGATTAGAGTTATTACAACTCGGGCAACGAATTTGCTTCGAGACAAAGGGAAAGAACGCTTTAAGATGGGTAAAACGAGAGATTAGACGAGGATGGGATGCACAACAATGCACAATCCCATAGGAATACTAGAACCTAGAGCTCTGATACCAACTATCAGGACCCGTCCAAAATTTCTCACCGGAACCTTAGACAAGCCCTGATCCCAGGGAAATACTACCGAACCTTCCAACGGAAAATCAGGCAGCACCTCCCCTAAGGGTAGGACTAACCAAAAATTTCCTACACTGAAAACACACTTCTATATACATCCCCTTATTCCTCCCACATTACTATAATTTGATTCCACAATTTTGCAGCACTCCAAATAAATAACAGTAAATCAGTGCATAATTAACAACTAAA
Source organism: Ziziphus jujuba (assembly GCF_031755915.1). Classification (NCBI taxonomy): domain Eukaryota; kingdom Viridiplantae; phylum Streptophyta; class Magnoliopsida; order Rosales; family Rhamnaceae; genus Ziziphus; species Ziziphus jujuba. The sequence continues at coordinate 12,751,868 of NC_083386.1, forward strand.
TGTCCAATACAGTAAACAGAGCGTTATACAAATAAATGTGGAATTACTACAAAGTCAGATAAAGGAGCAATATAAGATGAAGAGGAAAAGGGAAGAAATGTTTCTTGGACTTTCGGTAAAGAACTGAGACGTCGGGCTCGCTTCGGACGATCAACGTCTCCCAAACTTGGTACCTAAGGGAACTTAATTAATAAATATGAGATGCTAATCATCTCAGTGGGTGACCCTATCTACTGTATAATTATAACCGTAATAATAATTATAGTACACTTGATTAATTAAGAATAAATAAATAAATAATAATTAATAAAAAATAATATTTTCTCTCAAAACCCTCACCGTTCACTCCGTTGGAAAGGTTTCCCTTTTTAAAACATTTTCGCAAAATCCGTTATTTCTATTTCCCAAAAACAAAGGAATCAATTAGTCAACTAAATATCCAACAAAATATAATAAATCGAGCATCCAAAATTTATAACGAATAAATTGAAATAAAAATAACTTATAACGGTTACTAATAATTAATCCATGTCATAATAATTAATACCAAAATATTAATAAAACTCACATTAAAAGAATTCATGAAATAATTGTTTAATTAAAATGAATTAATTTCTTGAAGAATTAAGTAAAAGAAAAATTAAATCAAATTAAAACCTCAATTTAAGATAAATGGTAAAAACATAGTAAAATCTTTTTATAATCACCAAATCAATATAAATAGAAAAATCAAGATGAAATGCACTGTTAAAACACTAATATAAATAAGAAATCAAAAACATAATTAAATTCCATAAAATCATATCTTAAAATCCATAGCATAAAATGAAATATGCCCGCTCGTAATGGAAATACGTACGATACCTTCTGACATGCTATGTGATCCATGATTCCAGCTGTCGCCGGCACTTTGCTAGCAATACAAACCAGGGTGATTGCCTGTATTGGCCGTCCGATTCCCTGGACTCGTAGGCAACATGGTTATGAGGCTAGCTCTACATGGACCCACCTCCGTATGGTGCGGTAGATACAGTATAATATCAATAATATAACATACAAATATATGTACGAACATATAAAAATTACTTAATGCACCATACTATATACCAGTGGTGCCTGAAGGTACCCAGCGTCCCGAGCACCGACTGACAGGAGGTTAAAGAGAGAAACTTGCATACAGTCACTTCGGTGTCCCGACAGCACCGCTGCTTAAACTGTCATCCCGGCCATGGAGGGGGGCGGCTTATGGCCAATATCAAACTTGCCTGCCCTCGGTCCGATGGCAACTCATGGGAGACATTACAACTTGCGCGCTTATCATAATCACATATACAGTATAGAACACCAGTACGTGTATGGGTGCATCAAAAATAAATAACCATATTTATTATTAAAATATGCAATTTTTCCAAAATTCACCATGGGAATTATACTATTTTTCAAATTCACCATTCCACATTTTTCTTTAATAACACCAGCATAAATCCACCGATAATAGTATACAAATAAAATTTCCCTAAATCATAAAATCAATCAAATAATATTCCAAGGGCATAATTATATAATTTTGAAATCACCAAACTTAAACCAATATTTTCCTCGAAATATTTAAATCCAAATCACGCCAAAAAATAATATTAAAATCCAAATACACTTAATTAAATGAAAACATCTTGCTCATACGTAATGAATACAATTAAATCACAATAATAAAAATCAAGAATTCCTTAATAAACCAAATTTCCATTTAGCATCAATAAACATAATAAAATTTAAATCATAATTTCATAAAATTAGTCTCTTCCACAATAATTCAATATAATCAATTCCACAAACCTTCAAATTAATTCATACTAAATGTCAATAGAACCACATACAATTCCACAAATAATTAAGCATATAAAGATACATTTTATTAGCTGTCATAACTTCACAGTAACCTCCCAGTAAAGTTAACAATAATTTAACAGCAGTTTAAAATCTATAGCTTTCCAAATTTAAGAAACATTAATTCAACCCATATTTATGCAATTCAACACAATTGGACGTCATCAATATAAATAATAAATATTTAAACATCACACATACATTTTTCAGATTACCACATTAAAATAATATTATTTTATCCAAAAATGGCATCTTTCAAAATTGTAACACCCCGTCCCAAATCGCACCGGAATCCGTGCACGTTGACCGAGGTTGACCGTTGACCGTTGACCGTTGACCGAAGGGGGTCAAAAGTTGACTTTTTGACTCGGTGAGAATTTTGAGTTGACTGAGGTACCGTTACGAAGTACACGTTGGCACGAGTTCGTAGACTGGTAGCACGTTGAAACCGGAGCTACGGTTTGAAAGTTTTGAGTAAAACAAGTTGAGGTCCAAACTGTCCAAGGGGTGCCGGGGTTGACTTTTTATTCATGTAAGGTTGAGCGTTGACTCATGCATGGTTGTGAAGTGCTCGTCGATACGAGTCTGTAGACTAGCGGCACGTCCGATTTGGACATGTGGTTTGAAAGTTATGGACCTGTAAAGTTTTTCAAATACTGTATTATTTTAATATTATTTTTTACACGCATAACGATGTGCCACGTGTGACTTAATGAAAGTGGCCATGTGTCACCATGGTGAAATGCCACATGTCAACCATGTGAAAAATCAAATTATTTTTATTATTATTTTAAATAATAATATTTTTTTTTATTTAATTATTATTATTTTTCCTTTTTCCTTTTTCTTTTTCTTTTCCTTTTTCTTTTCTTTTTCTTTTTCTTTTTCTTTTCCTTCCCCACGTGGGAAAACACCAATCCTTTCTTTTTCTTTTTCTTTTTCTTTTTTTTTTCTTTTTTTTTCCTTCTTCTTCCCCGAAATACACACACACACGCAGCTTTTCTTTCTTCTCTCCCGACCGTCCCTCTCTCTCCTGTGTTTCAAATTCCGGCCACCCATAGCCCTCACGCGCCAGCCACCAAGGAAGCCCGCCACCTCGCGAGCTCGGCCGCCAAGTTTCACGGCCAGCCGCCGCCGGACGCGCGCCGATCGGGCCGGAGAAGCCGCCGGCCGGCCAAGTTTCTCTCTCCTCTTTTCTTGTGTTTTCCGGCCAGCCCACTCCCAATTGAGCCTCCTATCCCCCTATTTTGGGTCCTCTGAATCCAAAAATGGCCTCCAATCCCAGAAATTCGAAGCGGTTTGCGAGATATGGGGAAGTGAACACCGGCCGAGACTTCCCGACCAAATTCCGGCCACCTCCGGCGGAATTGGGGTCGACGGAGACCGGATTGGTGATCCTCATTCCACGAGCTTCGATTCGGTATATCATTCGACTATTTTGGTTAACGTTTGCGTTTAAGCCCCCGGGTATCGGGTATTATTTACCCGAATAAAATATTAATTTATTTGACTGTCTATGAATTTTGTTCTAGGAGCACCGGTGAGTCGTAGAATTGATCCCGTAGTGGATCATGGGTTAATTGCGTGCTCCAGGTGAGTGACCCACCTTCAAATTAATTTTGGGGAATTTAATTGATGAATATATTATGTGTGAATTAAATATTTGGAATTTAATTTCTATGTGCCAAATATTTATTGGATTTATTGTAGAATTATTTATGAATTTATTGGATTTAAGAAAATGCGAATTCTACAAATTTATGCCGTGTGGAATTATTTTATGGTTTTGAGGATTTTGAAATTGGTGTGGTTTTAATGGTAAATTGGGCATGATTTGATTTTCAAGTATTTCAAAGAAAATATTTGGTTATATTGGTGATTTCAATTTTTATAAAATATGCCCATGGAATATTATGAGATTTGATTATGATATTTCGAGAAATTATTTATGCTATTGGGAAAATGTGGATATTTGAATTGATGGATTTGGAAGTTGGTGGATTTGAAAATCATGGAATTTATGGTATGGATTATAAGGAAATTGTGGGAAAATTCCCGGTTCAAGCGGATGGATTATGCCCGCTATGTTTATGAAAAATGTGAAATTTGTTTTATAATTTAAATTTGCGGATTTTATGATTTTTAGATGCACCGTGCACGTACTGGTGTTCTGATTATGTGATATGGTATATGTGATATGGATATTGTGCACACGGATATGATTAGCGCGCAGGTGGGTGTGAGTAGCGCGCAGGTGATATTATGAGGGTGTCCTGTGGATGCCATCGGAGAGGGTGGCCACCCCCCATTGGCCGGGACACCAGGTTAGCAGCGGCGCAGTGGGACGCCACGCGACCGTATGCCGGTTTCTTTCTATAACCTCCTGTCTGGCGGTACCTTGGGACGCTGGGTACTGTTGGCGCCACTGGTATATAGTGGGTGCATCAATTGATTTTTGGAACTGTGTTTTAAAAAAAAATAAAATGTTTTAAAGCTGTATTGGAATTAAAATTTATTTATTACTGTTCGGATACTCATTTGATGTCTTGGTTTTTTTTGGGGAATATGAATAAGGGTTTTGTGACAATGTTTTAAAAAGGGGAACCTTTCCAACTGAGAGAATTGTAAGGGTTTTGAGGGAAATTATTATTTTCCAAATAATTATTATTGATATACCTATTACCGTGGTATTATATTATATAGTAGTAGGGTCGCTCACTGAGATGATTAGCATCTCACACTCTTAAATTCCGTTCCTCTAGGTACCAGGTTGTCGGCGTTCACTCGGAGCGGACTTGATCTTCCTCGCTGTTTTAGTTCGTACTGTACCCTGTTTTTCTTTTATTGCAGTTGTAATATTTCTTTCATTCTTGTTGTATTTATTATGCATTGGATTACTGTATTTATTTTGAAGTGCTGCAATTTGTGGAATCAATTTGTAGTATTATGGGAGGAATAAGGGGATATTTTTAGAAGTGTGTTTTCAGTGCAGGTAGTTTGTGGTAAGTAAATCCCTTAGGGGAGGCTCTGCAGGATTTTCCGTTGGAGAGTTCGGTAGGGTTTCCCTGGGATCAGGGCTGTCTAGGGTTCCGGGGAAGGAATTCTGGACGGGTCCTGACAAAAATACTCAATCACAATTCACAAATATGGTACCAAATTGAAGCTTATAACGAGGACATCAAGAATATACCTTCAATTTGCCCCATCGCCGCCGGAGATGGCCGAAATCCCATTGGGGAGTCACGGCCAGTTTTGAACTCCACAATATCCCACAAACGAGTGAGGTTTGAGCCAATTTGAGCTTGGAAACGGACTCAAGGGGTTTAAATTGGTGGGAAGGGACTGGTTGCACGACTGATAGACGCTAGAAAACCAGCCAACGGGGAGGAAGCCGACTGCCTGCGATATGCGCCGATCCTGGCGTGTTAGCCACTCCACCGGCCGGAGATTGAGTGACTGAGGTTGTGGCATTGTGGGTCGCCAGTCTATCCAGTGCGTGTGGCCTGCTGTCGTCCGCACAGTGGTCAATCGGCCGGAGATGAGGGAGGAGGAAGGTGGACCCGTCGGGGGGGAAAAGGAAGAAAAAGAAGAAGTCGTATCGACGAGTACTTCACTAGTCTATGAACTTGTATCGACGAGTACTTCACAACCATGCATGAGTTAAAGCTTAACTTTGCATGAACAAAAAAGTCAATTCCGGTATCCTTTGGACAGTTTGGACCTCAACTTGTTTTGCCCAAACCGTAGCTCCATTTTCAACGTGCTACTAGTCTATAAACTCGTGACAACGTGTATTTTTTAACGGTACCTTGGTCAATGTGAAATTTCATCAGGAGCAAAAAGTCAACATTTGACCCATTCTCGGTCAACGACGGTCAAACCCGGTCAACCTTGGTCAAATTTGGAAAATTTTCGGTGTACCTTGGGACGGGGTGTTACACTTCACCACTACAACGACACCATTTGAATACTCTAACTTTTTAAAAAAATGAAAAATACAATTCAATCACAATAAAGTGCGGAAAATGATCAAATAGCAGGCAAAACAGGTCTTTGGGCTTCAGGAAGGAAATGTTGTTCGGTCCATGCCTGCGACAGAACGAATAATTATAATCATGGATATCTAAAAAGTTCTAAGTTCACAATCCGGGTTAATTACACTATACACTTTTGAGGTTTCTTTTAATTTCAATCGGATACCTTCATGTTTACATAATTACATCCGCATCCCTTTTTACAAAACTTCATCCATAAAAGTATACCCTCTCTGTTATGTGGCAGTTAAAATTACTTAAACGTGCCTTGTATATATTAATTAAATGTGTATTTTGATTGATTTGAAAAATAAAATTTTTACTTATTATCTGTTGAGCTTTAACCTTTTCAAATTAAAAAAAAATATTTTTTAAATCAATAAAAATCCACGATTAATTAATATATACAAGGGACATTTAAATCATTTTAATTGCCACATAAGAAAAATGATACATTTTTATGGATGAAATTTTGTCAGAAATGATACGGATGTAATTATATAAACATGAAGCTACCCAGTTGTAATTAAGAAAAATTTCGAGAGTGTGTAGTGTTATTAACCCTTCACAATCCTTTACATATCTTTTGCCAAATAGGCAGGACTGTTATACATTAAAGATCCTATTAAAAAATTTACAACTAGAAAATTATTAGTGTATATATATATATATATATAATTTTGTTAAAAAATATGTAATCCTGCATTATAAGGTATAAAAGGTGTATTATTAGTCTCTTATTAATAATAAATTAGATATTACAGTCTGTTGTTGAGAAATTGGTAATGTGTTTTTTATGATATAGAATTGAAATGCATTGTAATATAACTGTATATACACTTATGCATATATATATATATATATGGTCAAGATTTATAAATCAAAAGGAAATGAAAAAGGGACTGACTTTTGTCAAAAAAATAAAAAAAGAAAAGAAAAGAAAGAAAAAGAAAAAGAAAAGGCAGAACTCAACAGTAAACACACTTTGTGAAAAAGGAAAAGTCACGGTAATTCAAACCATTATATTATTCATTATAGGAAAATATATGTATTTTCCCTTTGGGCTCACCAATTTTCAACAAAACAAGCTGCATAATTTGGGTCATTTCCTTCCTTTGCAAACCACAACATCCATATTGTGATCCTGAATTGAATATATTTAATCAACATTAAAAAAACCAAAACAAAACTAAACTAAATTTGATATGAAAGATGAATAGAAATAAGAAAAAAAAAAAAAAAAACAGAGAGAAATAAAATATGAAGAATTGTACCCAAAAAAAAAAAAAAAAGAAAATTCATTCTGGAATTTGTGAAAGAAAAAAAAAATGCAATTTGTATTATGGCCACGCACTTGGAGGCAGCATTTTTTAATTTATTATACCAATAAGAGTTAACCTTCACATGATTAACAACTGTAAGCTTGACATATGGCATATATAGCTTATCTGGTAATCGAAGCCAAAACTTTCAATGCCAGCAAATGTATATTTGTAACACAATATTATTATATTTATATTTATCTTTAAATCACCTATACCGAGCCCACCCTTGACCAGAAACTAAGGACATGTTTGGGACTAAAAAGATGATTTCTCTAAAATAAAATTACTAAAAATATTTTAAGATATTTTGTTTTTATTTGTTTAGTTAAACACCATAAAAAAAAAAAAATAGATTTTAACTTCTTTGTAGTACTTTTGAAGCTTTAAAAATCACTCCAAAATCGATCCTAAAACTACTTAACCTTGAAGTAGCATTACATGGATACATCATGATGGAGAGCAATGACATAGCCATAGAAATAAAGAAACAAATCCATTTTTATTTTCCTCCCTCCCACTTCAATTATTGTACGAAAGAAGCCAAAAGTCGCTAAATTTAAACATTTCACTTCCTTTTATATGTACTCTCTAATCTTTCCGGGTGGTAACCTTTTAAAACTTTTATCATTTCTTCTTTACCTCTTTCCCTCAAATCCAAATGGGTAGCTTAGTTGAGAAGTAACTCCATCCACTAAATTATATAAATACAGTTTGCTTTCAAAATATCCCTATATCTAGCTACTTGACTTATACGTACAAAAAAATCACAAAATTACCATATTGATACCGCGCCACGGAACAAAAATGGCAGCCTCCATGAAGACCACGTCCAGTGTGAATTTGAAGCTTGTCATCGATTCAAGAGGCCAAAGGGTCCTATTCGCCGAAACCGGGAAGGATTTTGTTGATTTTTTATCCACCCTTATGTCTTTGCCAGTTGGTACGGTAAAAGAAACCTTGTTGAACCCCAAAGCACCAGCTTTTAATGGTGAAAATCCAATCCCTCTTTTGTTGCCCAACAATAACATTGGTCATGAGCATGCAGGCAAAAATATGTATGTATGTTCATATATCAGCACCTATAAACACCCATACGGCGGAAGTGGCCATCTGTATGTGGCCGATGATTCCGAGGCCATATGCCCTCAGTGCAAGAACAGGATGTCCGTAGCAGTGAATAATGTTGTAGGTGGCAAGAAGATTGGAGAGAATGAATTGCACGCCACATCATCATCATCATCATCATCATCATCATCTTGTGGATCTGGAGGAGGGTTTGTAAAAGATGTGGTTACTTATTTGGTGATGGATGATTTGGAAGTGTCTCCAATGTCTACCATTTCAAGCATAGCCATCCTTAACAAGTTCAATGTTAAGGAGGTTGATGCTCTTCAGGAAAAGATGGTTTCCATTGGCATGAATGAGGTATGTGTATACTTTTTTCTTCTTTTGATAAAAGGTATGTGTACATTCTGCTTGCTAATTCGTAATTAATTACGTATTTTGAGTAATTGGTTAAAATATGTTCATTTTTGTTACAGATATTGGTCAAAGGAAAAAAAGAAAAAAGAAAAAGTACTTTATACCGGATTAAAGCCGTCATGGTTAAGATCTTATAATTATGTATTAATTTGATATTTTATTTTAGTTTTATTGAATTCAATTTAAAAACATGTTTGCTTCAATGCAGATAGCCAAAGCCTAGTGGTAAAATTTATTTTTTCCTCAAACAAGCAACGTGCTCGAATTCCCCCACCAAGTATTGGTAGGCTTGATTGGGTAGTCAAACCATTAAAAACGGTACACCTCTAGGTGCACAGTTTTAACCTTAGTTATGACGAAATTCCCCCAAAATGAAAATAAAAACTAGTTACAACTTATATATTTAAATTATTTTTAATATAATTATATTTAAATTCTTAAAATTGAAAACTATATCTTTTGTTTCTTTCCTGTTTTGAAGCATTTAAAATTATGCATTTATTATTATTGATATCTTTGGTTTGTTTTGTTCCCAATATTTTTGAGTATGAATTTGGTCTAATACACATATTGAAAAATATGTTGTTGTTGGTATATAGGGGTTGAAATTATTGAAAGCATCTTTGCAGTCAAAAACTGTTCTCACCGATGTGTTCCTGGAGAAGAAAGCGACTACCGAGATTTAGTTGATATAAATTACACTATGCTTCCATGTATTATTATTATTATTTAATCCATTTCAGGTGGTGGATATTACAGAAAAGTTTGATAAGCTAGAATTCTTGATTCTGCAAATATTTGAGGGGGCAAAGAATGTAAAATTTGATCAAGATGTTTTATTGAAAATGCCTTCGTTTTGACAAACCATAAAAGTTTCGTTAATTGATTTATTAGTTTTACCTTTTGCAATGCCATATACGTGGATTTAAAAGAGTTTTTATTTTGTCATCTGAATCAATGAACTTTATGTAAGTAGTTTAAATTCAAATGTAAGTAATAGACTCAATTATGGAAATATATATATATATATATATATTAAAATACATAATTAATTTCAATGTTTTCTAATTTATCATGAGTGGAGTTGGTTAAACTCGAGTTTATTACTATTTTAATACGAACTGAGTTCATGAGTTTGAGTAAAATGTTTCCTGAACTCAGTTACCTTTCTAATAAATTGGGGTTTTAAATCTATGATCTGGAAGATATCCTAACTGCTTATTGGCTTTTTAACTATTCTGAAAGCATTCAGCTCAATTACTAATTAAACAATTTTTTTCAAGACCTAATCTAGTTGTATGATCAACTCAAGTTGTTTTCTCCATGAATTCTGAAAATAATTACCACTTAAGAAAGTATTGTTCTTTTGTTTTTTCTTTAAGGAAAAAAAAAGTTTATTTTTATTTATTTATTTTTTTTTTGGGAACAAAAAAAATACTTTTCTTATTTCTTTTTTTGAAAATACTAGGTACAACTAGTGTTTGATTTTAGAATTTTCAAAAACATAAAATAAAATTATAGCAGTTAATCTGTGAATATTTATAGCTTTGTCAGGACCCGTCCAAAATTCCTCACCAGAACTATAGACAAGTCCTGATCCTAGGGAAATACCACCGAACCTTCCAACGGATAATCCGGCAGCACCTCTCCTAAGGGTAGGACTAACCAAAAATTTCCTGCACTGAAAACACACTTTTATATACATCCCCTTATTCCTCCCACATTACTACAATTTCATTCCACAATTTTGCAGCACTTCAAATAAATAACAGTAAATCAGTGCATAATTAACAACTAAATGTCCAATACAGTAAACAGAGCGTTATACAAATAAATGTGGAATTACTATAAAGTCAGATAAAGGAGCAATACAAGATGAAGAGGAAAATGGAAGAAATGTTTCTTGGACTTTCGACAAAGAACTGAGACGTCGGGCTCACCCCGGACGATCAACGTCTCCCAAACCTGGTACCTAGGGGAACGGAATTCAGAAATATGAGATGCTAATCATCTCAGTGAGTGACCCTATCTACTGTATAATTATAACCGTAATAATAATTATAGTACACTTGATTAATTAAGAATAAATAAATAAATAATAATTAATTGAAAATAATATTTTCTCTCAAAACCCTCACCATTCACTTCGTTGGAAAGGTTCCCCTTTTTAAAACATTTTTGCAAAACCTGTTATTTCTATTTCCCGGAAATCAAGAAATCAATTAGTCAACTAAATATCCAATAAAATATAATAAATCGAGCATCCAAAATTTATAAAGAATAAATTGAAATAAAAATAGCTTATAACAGTTACTAATAATTAATCCATGTCATAATAATTAATACCGAAATATTAATAAAACTCACATTAAAACAATTCATGAAATAATTGTTTAATTAAAATGAATTAATTTCTTGAAGAATTAAGTAAAGGAAAAATTAAATCAAATTAAAACCTCAGTTTAAGATAAATGGTAAAAACATAGTAAGATCTTTTTAAAATCACCAAATCAATATAAATAGAAAAATCAAGATGAAATGCACTGTTAAAACACTAATATAAATAAGAAATCAAAAACATAATAAAATTCCATAAAATTTGTATTAAGTTTTCCAATTGAAGTAATTAATAAAAACAACGTTAAATACAGCATATACAATGTACCATACGACGTACCAATCCGTAAACCGTGGGATACACCCACCTCATGACCCTCAATATATGAACGGTGTCATGGAAATAATAAATAACCGTTGGGACGTACCCAACCTCACGGTCCATGGCAATAATAAACCGTTGGATGATACCAACCTCACGGCACCGTGGTAATAATACTAAAACCGTCAGATGAATCCGACCTGACAGTCCCTGGTAATAATAGATAACCGTTGGATGAAATTAAACTCACGGCATCGTGGTAAACCCAGCACGCTGTAATATAATACTGAACCAAACTCTGGTACTATATGGTACATCGATTAAAATAATTGATACAGTATCCTACTGTATCATAATCATTATTTAATTGTCAAGTTCAACCGCTTGTTCAAATATTTCAAAATCTCAAATTATCATTTCATACGAAAACCAAAAATACCACAATGAAATATATTCACCATAAACCAATTTTAAGCACCTAAAATTATAAAATATTTGATTGTGCTTAAAATTATATGATTTTCAATCTGGTTTCTCAAATCAAATAGTTTCCCAAATGATTTAAAATCTCAAATTTAAATACCAAAATATTTAACTACTCCAAGTTCACTTATGAATCCATTAGAATATAAAACCATTTAATACATTGTTAAACCTTATGTAAAATGACAACTCATATTTAATAAGGCAAATATTTTTATATGCATAATCCAAACATTCAATCAAATGGTACATAAGCCAGATTATTTGAACACATATATATTATATTATACCCCAAAACAATTTAAACAATATAACCATAGCAATAATTACAATAAATCAAACCACAATTTCTTTAAATTTCCAAATGTATTCTTTTGGCACCAAAACATATATTAAAAACATTATAAATTAACAATACCATTTATATGGGAATTCTCTTAATATCATATACATAAAACATATTTATCAAATATTTAATTACGAAATATTTCAACAATAAAATTTGATAAAATTTACCAAAATTTCAAATTCCTCAGAACCAAAATATTTTATAACGCCCAAGTATTTAATCCCATTGAATTTTGGCATCAAAATTCCAAATATAAATTTACTAAATATTCAACACATCAAACATATTTTCAAATAACCAATTAACATAAAATATATATATTTTAACATCCCAAATTAATTTTGAAGATGGGTCACTCACCTGGAGCACGCCATTAAACCAAGATCCTCCATGGGATCACATCCACGATGCATCCGTGCCCCGAATCGAAGCTTGAGTAACGAGGATCACGAATCCGGTCTTACTTCCCGGAGATCGGACCCGAGGTGACCAGAATCTTGCCGGAAAGCTTTCGGGATTCAACTCTTCGATTCTCTCAAACCATCATGAATTGGAGGAAAAGGACACCAGATTTGGATTCAGGGGGTCGGAATTAGTGGAGAGGGACCAGAGACGGGGATTGGGTACTCGACAAAACTGGATTTTCCGGCGAGCCACCGCGGTCACTGGCAACCGTTGCCGGCGGCGGCGTATCCAGTGGCCGATGGCTGAGATTTTTGGGGGTTTTTTAGATCGAGGGGAGAGGGTTCCAACGGGACCTGCGGTGAGGCAAACGGAGGCTGGACGGTGAAGAGATCTGGGTTTGAAGATTTTCGGCCCCTCGCCAGAAAATACTTCAATCCCGATGCGTCGGAGGTCCCGTGGCCATGAAATTTGGTGGGCTGGATGGAAATGAGGAGGTGGTGAGGGGTGGCTAGCGCGTGTGGCCTGAAAATGGCCGGAAATGGGTCAAACGGCGATGGCCGGTGGTGGAGGGGAAAAATCGCAATCCCCGAAAAACGCTCCGATCCGGGCGCGTCGCCGGTCGGTTGGCAATGAAATTTTGGGGGTTGGCCAGGAATGGAGAGGCGCTCCTGCCTGGCCGGCGCGTGTGGCAAGATTCGACCGAAAAAGTTGGCAACTCCAGCGGCCGGTGGTTTTCTCTCTCCCTCTCTCTCTCCTCTCTCTCTTTCTCTCTCCTCCCCCGCCGTTTTGCCAAAATAAAAGCCACCATGGGTGAAACTGTTCACCCACATGGACCTCTCAGATGTCGACACATGGTGTCACTGTTCACTGATTCAAAAATATTAAAATATTACGGTATTCAAAAACCTTCACATGTCCATAACTTCTTAACCAGATGTCCAATTTAAGCGTACTGCTAGTCTATGAACTCGTATCGATGAGCACTTTACAACCATACAAAAGTCAAAGCAAAATTCTACAACCATAAAAAGTCAACTCCCGGCACCTTTTGGACAGTTTGAATCTTGACTTGTTTTGCCCATAACTTTCAAACCGTAGCTCCGTTTTCGATGTGCTACTAGTCTACGAACTCGTGCTAACGTGTACTTCGTAACGATACCTCAATCAACCTAGAATTCCATCCGAGTCAAAAAGTCAACTTTTGACCCCTTAGGTCAACGGTCAAAGTCAACAATCAAAGGTCAACCGCGGTCAAAGTTGAAAATTTTCCGTTGTACTTTAGGACAGGGTGTTACAACTTCATTAAGGGAATAATGCATGAATGGTACTTACTCCACAAATGGTAAAATTCCTTACCACTATGTGATAGATATATTTTTTTTCTTTTTCGGAAAGAAATATTTTACAAAGAGAACTTTCAGAGATACACATATCAACTATCAACTTGGATAGCTTGATCCAACCAATCAGTAGAAATTTCCATCCCAAGATTCAAAATAGCTCAATTTCACAATATCTTGAGCCAAAACATGAGCTACATTATTGGACTCTTGATGCACAAAAGAGCAAGAAAAGTTCCCATGAAAATCAACCATGCCTTAGTGTCTTCAACAAGAAAAAAATCAAAACCCAAATAACAATATGTAGGTTTGATAGCTTCAATGGTAGCTTTTGAATCACTTAACAATTCAGCATCACAAAATCCAAATTGAACAATAAATTTCAGACCCTCTCATAGAGCCAATAATTCTAGAACAAGTGCACTACATTTCAAAAAAGGAATAGTTGTTGTTGCCATCAAATGACCATGCTCATTTTGTCTTACTTTTCTGACACCAGATTGTCGCAACTTTTCAAGATACCTCCACTCCACATTAATCTTCAATTTACCAGGTCTTGGAGGAATCCATATCCCACTTTGTTGCCGATTCTCACAAGCTAGATAAGAAATAGCTTCATAAATAATAGTTAGTAGTAATAGGCTTTTCAACTAGTAGTTGCATGCATCCCAATGTTCTCCATACCAAGATATATATATATATACTGGTAAAAAGGGTTCCACCTTATCGACCCAAGGGTACACCATGAAACTTTAGCAACTATTCTAGACTCATCTATGGATATTTCGACGGAATATTCTCTAAAGCAAAGCATTTACATTGGACACCTATATAAGATTTTATATTACATAACACACCTATGCAAGACTTAAGATTTGACATATGAGTGATACAAGACAAGGTCTCTATATAGCTTTATCCTTATCATCACCCCACAAGCGAAACCTGGTGACGAGCAATGGCGACCTTAAATTGAAGTTTGGGTAAACGAAAAAGAGATAAAGGTTTTGTGAGGATGAAAAGCTACATATACAATTAACACGATGAAATTAACACAAGATGAAAAGCTGGCTAATGTGAAAACCATTATTTAGGGATGAAACATATATTGTGGGTTGGGTTAGATCCATTTGGAGCAATGCTGAAGAAATTGATAAGATTGTGGATCCAAGTATTTTGGAGGAACGGCCAGATTCACATGTCACGGAACAAGTTATTTGTGTTCTTCAGGTGGCTTTGAGATGCACGGAGAAGGAGCCTAGCCATAGGCCAACAATTAGAGAGGTTGTCAAGCTACTAGTAGATGCTAAAAAATGAGAAGGAGCTTTGGGAGTTTCAGCTTGTCTACTTTAACAGGTAGAGTTATCCCATTTTTCTTTTTTGTATTGTGTGTTATCTGATGGAAATTGTTGTCTCAATTACTATATTTTATTTGGCCAGTAAGAATGAGATCCCAAAATCTTATCTCTGTAAATATTCAAACTTCTTAATTTTACTGAAAAAATATATATACATTTTTTCATTTAATGCGAAGCTAAAATACATACTTCAAACAGCGACGGGAAGATAGAGAAATTTATATTTCTGCAAAATAGGAAAGATAGAGAATTCAGTTTTGGGTTGCATCTACGACCTAAATCTATGGAGTTTTTAATTCCATCTATAACCCAAATCTATGATGTAACACACCAACCACAAAAAATGTCCCAAGTTTGAATTTCTGACCAAGTTTGATTGGAGGTGACCAAGTGGGTTCAATAGTTGACTTTTTAGTGTGGCTGGAATTTCATGTTGACCGAGGGATCATGGTCATGTACTCGTCGATACGAGTTCGCAGACTGGTAATATGCCAAAATTGGAGCTAAGAATAGAAAGTTATGGTCAAAACAAAATGCAATCAAAATTGATCAACAAGTCTGGAGTTAACTTTTTATTTACATAGATTTTGATGTTGACCCATGTGTTATATGAAAGTGCTCATTAATACAAGTCTGTAGACTAGTGGCACGCTTAATTTGGACTTGCAGTTGAAAAGTTACGGGTTTGAAAAGTGATATCTATTTTTCATGGAATTGATTGTACCTGGTAGTGGAATATTCAAAGGAATCTTTGATCTGTGCCACGTGTTACGAATTGGGATGCACCATGGGTCACGTTGATAAAGTGCCATGTATCATCCTTAATAAAATATTAGATTATTATATTATTATTTTGTTTTATTTTATTTTACTTTTCTTTTTCTTTTTTTTTTCTTTTTTCTCTTCCCCCACATGGGGAAAATACCTCTCTCTCTCTCTCTCTCTCTCTCTCTCTCTCTCTCTCTCTCTCTCTCTCTCTTCCCCTTTCTTCTTCCTCTCTCTTTCTTTCTATCTCCTCCCTCCCTCTCGGGTCTCATCGAAATTCAGTTTTTCGACCACCATGTTGTTGCACATGCAGGCCTTCGGCAAAGTCCAGTTGCCAATAGCTGCCTGGCCAGCAATCCATCCAGATCAGGCCGACAAAGTCGGTGGCAGCCAAATAAAATTTTCTATGGTTTCACCATTTTTCGACCGACCTAGACCAATTTCATACCCTTTTCCCCTATTTTGGGTTCTTTGATTTAAAAAATGACCCCATTCGTCCAAATTCTAAATGGATTGTGAGATACATGGAGAAAACGTTTGGTCAAAACTTTCCAACCATTTTCCGATGACCCTTAGTGAAATTGAGGCCAGTGGAGGTTAGTTCCGAGTTCCTTGTCCTCTTAGCTTTCCATTGGTACCTTATTTGTGAATTATGGTGGTATTTAAAAAGATGTTATTTTTGAATAAATTATTATATTAAATGGGAAAAAAGGAAAAATAAAGTTAGATTGTGTATATATATGTTTATGTACACATATGTGTGTGTATATTGTGAATATGTATATATGTTTCATATATAAATATACATGTGTGCATAAGTGTGAGTGTATGCTCATGATATATGTTAGGTTGATATATATACATATATATTTTGTGAATACATAAATATATGTATACAACTATTTAATTGTTGAAAGAATATGTATATGTATATGTATATTAACAAGTGTGTGGGAATATATATATATATATATATATTGAATACAATATGTATATGCATATACATACATACTCTTGTATATATATGGGTATGTATATATATATATATATATATGTGAGTGATTCTCCTTCAATACTATTTTGGGTTGTTAAATTAAGTATATTTTTGTGTTAATTAAATATTTGAAAAAATATATTTTATATGTTGGGTATTTAATAAAATTTCATTTGAATTTATGATGCCAAATTGGGATAAATTAAAAATGTTATTTTATGAATTTATATATGAATTTTTAGTGATTTGAAATGATGTTTTGTATAAATAAATTTCAGGAACTTTATGAAATATTGGTATTAAATGATTGGGCTCAAGAATGGTTATTTATGTATTTAAATAATTATGGATTTGATTTTATGGTGTTGAAAATTTGGCCTATTGATATTGGCGGATTTATTGTATATTTATTTTGTTTAATAAAATGCATTTATTTAGAATGTTGAGAAAATATTATGTGTTTAATATTTAAGAAAATTGTTATTTGAATTCATGATGCCAAAATAATGTTAATTTAAATATGTGTTACATAGAATTTATATCTTTGGTTTTAAAGAAGTTTTGGTTTTAAATTATTGTTAAATTTATTGTTGAATATATAATGCATAATGAAATGTGTTTATATGAATTTAATTATATATAAATATTATATGATTTTAATGTTATTTTTAGTTTAATTTGATTTTAAGGATTGAGAAAAATAATTGTTTTAAGTTGTTATGCTAAAAAAATATATTTAAGTATTTAAAAGGTTATGGATTTTGTTCCACTGTGGTAGAAATTGATGTATTTAAATCAATGGATTTATGATGATGGTTTAAAGAAAGTATGGATTTTACGGATTTGAAAAGATATACTAAATCCAGTGGTATTTATGATATTTAATATTTAAAGAATTATGATTTTATATTTTTAGATGCACGATACAGTACTGGTATTGTATATTGTATATGTGATTAGCATGCAAGTTTATAGGTCTTCCTAGGGAGCCATGGACCTAGGGGTAGGCAGGTATAATGCAGAGTGAGCATCAGCTAACCCATTCCATGGCCAGGATGACGGTTTATAGCATCGACGCTTCTGGAACGCCAATGCGACAAGATGCAGGTTCTCTCTTTAAACCTCCCCATTATAATGATACTTGGGACGCTGGATACCCCCTGACACCACTGGTGTATATGTACTGGTGCTCTATATTATATCTGTTGCTAGCACACAAATATATATGATCATCCTGTGGGATGCCATGGATTTGAGGGTTAGCAAGTATACACAGTGAGCATCAGCTGCCCCCTCCATGGTCAGGATGATTGTTGATAGCATTGGTGCCATTGGGATGCCAAGGTGATCAGATGCAAGTTCTCTCTTTAAAACGCCCCTTCAGAGTGGTAGTGATACTCGGGACACTGGGTACTATCTGGTACCATTGCTATATCGTATGGTGCATCAAGTATTTTTTCATATAGACTTATAAATATATATATATATATATATATATGTATGTTATGTTATGTTATATTATGGTTGTATGTACCATACCGTACAAGGGTAACGATTCGATGTGGTTCATGAATAGCTTAACCACATTGTCAGGACCTGTTCAAAATTTCTCACCGGAATCCTAGACAAGCCCTGATCCCAAGGAAACCCTACCAGACCCTCCAATGGAAAATCCGGCAGAACCTCCCCTAAGTGTTGGACTTACCACAATTTTCCTGCACTGAAAATACACTTCTATGTAACAGCCCATCCCAAAGTACAACGGAAATTTTCCAACTTTGACCGAGGTTGACCGTTGACTTTGACCATTGACCAAAGAGGTCAAAAGTTGACTTTTTGACTTGGATGGAATTCTAGGTTGACTGAGGTACCGTTACAAAGTACACGTTGGCACGAGTTTGTAAACTAGTAGCACGTCGAAAACAGAGCTATGGTTTGAAAGTTATGAGCAAAACAAGTTGAGGTCCAAACTGTCCAAGGGGTACCTGAGTTGACTTGTTATTCATGCAAAGTTGAGCTTTGACTCATGCATGATTGTGAAGTACTCATCGATATGAGTCTGTAGACTAGCGGCACATCCGATTTGGACATGTGGTTTGAAAGTTATGGACCTACAAACTTTTAAAATACTATATTATTTTAATATTATTTTTTAAATGTATAACAATGTGCTACGTGTGACTTAATAAATGTGACCTATGTCAGCATGATGAGATGCCACATGTTAACCATGCTTAATACCATATTATTTTATTATTGTTATTTTATATAATAATATTATTTAATTATTTTATTTTATTTTCTTTTCTTCCCTTTTCTTTCTTTTTTTTCTTTTTTTTTTCTTTCCCCCCATGTGGGAAAAAACACCCAACCACCCAAATTCCTTCTTCTTCTTCCTTTCCCTTCCTTTCTCCCTGGGTTCTTGCCTTTTTTTTAATTCCAGCCACCACCTTGTTACACGTGCCGGCCAGAGAGGAGCGGGGGACGGAGGTGAGCTCGGCCTCAAAATTTTACGGCCACCAGTCGCCGGACGCGCCCAGATCGGGTAGGAGAAGCCCGAAGGCCGAAAATTTTCTCTCTCCTCTTTTCTTGTGTTTTTCGGCCAACCCAGCTCGACCCATACCTCTATCCCACCATTTTCAACCACTTTGAGTCCATTTCCGTGATTAGATTGCCCAAAACCCCACCATTTGAGAGATCTCTCAAGTTCAAGTTCGGCCGGTACTTTCCGGGCAAATTCCGACCACCACCGGCGGAATTGGGATCAATGGAGGCTGGTAATGCGATCCTCGTTCCATAAGCTTCGTTTCGGTATATTACTCGTCAATTTGATTAACGTTTGTGTTTAACCTCCCGGATACCGGGTATTATTTATCCGAATAAAATATTATTTTATTTGACTGTGTGTGAATTGTTGTTCTAGGAGCACGTGTGCATCGTGGAATTGATCCCATGGAGGATTTTAGGTTAATTGCGTGCTCCAGGTGAGTGAACCACCTTTAAAACTATTTTGGGGTGATTAATTATATTTATTTGGTGTTAATTTGATATCTAGAATTATGCTCATGTGGTGGAATTTAAATATAATTGTGAAAAAAATATTATTATTATATATATATATACCCATTGACGCTAAATGAAAGTTTGGGTTATTAAGAAATTCTCGATTATTATTATTGTGATTTAATTGTATTTAGTACGCATGAGTAAGGTGTTTTCATTAATTAATTGTATTTGGATTTTAATATTATTTTTGGGCATAATTTGATTTTTAAATATTTCAAGGAAAATATTGGGTTAAGTTGGTGGTTTCAAATTTTATACTTATGCCCATGGCATATCATGTGATTTAAGTTATTATATTTCAAAAATATTCATGCCATTGGAAAATTTGAATATTTAAATTGATGGAATTGAGAGCTGGTGGATTTGAAATTGATGGCATTTATGCGATGAATTTATGACGATGATTATAAAGGAATTGTGGAAAATTTACGAGTTTAATTGGATGGAATAAACCCGGTAATGTTTATGGAAAATTTGAGATTTTGAGATGTATTGATTTTATGATTTTTAGATGCACCATACACGTACTGGTGTTCTGTGTATATGGATGTGATTAGTGCACACATGGATGTGATTAGCGTGCAAGTGGGTGTGAGTAGTGCGCAGGTGATTTATGAGGTTGTCCTGTGGTTGCTATCGGATGAGGGTAGGCCGCCCCTCTATGGCCGGGACACCTGTTTGCAGCGGCGCGGTGGGACGCCATGCGACCGTATGCCAGTTTCTCTCTTTAACCTCCTATCTGGTGGTACCTCGGGACGCTGGGTACTGTTGGCACCACTGGTATATAGTGGGTGTATCGAGTGATTTTCAGAACTTGGATTTCAAAACAAAATATTTTGAAATTGTATTTAAATTAAGAATATATTTAATATTGTTTTTTATTGTTTATTTCAAATGGAGGTTTTAAATTTGATTTAAATTTTTCCCTTGTTTAATTATTCAATAAATTGATTTATTTTAATTATTTAATTATTTCCTGAATTGTCTTAATATAAGTTTCATTAATATTTTGGTATTATTTGTTTATGACATTTATTAATCATTTAGTAATTGCTAGGAAATTATTTTTATTTCTATTCCTAATTTATTTTCATTATAAATTTTGGATGTTTGATTTATTTTATTTTATTGATATTTAATTGACTAATTGATTCCTTGGTTTTCGAGGAATACGAATAACGGGTTTTGTGAAAATGTTTTAAAAGGGGAACTTTTCCAACCGAGTGAATCGTAAGAGTTTTGCGAGAAAATATTAATTTCAATTAATTAATTATTATTTATTTACTTATTTATTGTTAATTAACCAAGTGTACTATAATTTGTATTACTATTATAATTGTACAGTAGATAGGGTCACTCACTGAGATGATTGGTATCTCATATTTCTAAATTCCGTTCCCCTAGGTTCAAGGATTGGGAGACGTTGATCGTCCGGGGCGACCCCGAAGTCTCAGTTCATTGCCGAAAGTTCAAGAAGTATTTCCTTCTTTTTTCCTCTCCATCTTGTATTGCTTCCTTATCTGACATTGTATTAATTTTACATTTATTTTTATAGTGCTCTGTATACTATATTGGACATTTAGTTATTATTTATGCACTGATTTACTGTTATTCATTTGGAGTGCTATAAATTTGTGGAATTATATTGTAGTAACGTGGGAGGAATAAGGGGATGTTTATAGAAGTGTGTTTTCAGTACAGGAAATTTTTGGTTAGTCCTACCCTTAGGGGAGGTGCTACCGGATTTTCCGTTGGAAGGTTCGGTGGTATTTCCCTGGGATCAGGACTTGTCTAGGGTTCCGGAGAGGAATTTTGGACGGGTCCTGACATCTATATACGCCACCTTATTCCTCCCACCTTACTACAATTTATTACCACAAATTTCCAAGACTTCAAATAAATGACAGGGAGCCAGTGCAAAATTAAATAAATAAACGTCCAAATAGTATACAAAGCGTTATCCACTACAATTGAATATGCAGTTTAATACAATATAAGATAAAACTAAATAATACAAGATAGAAAGGAAAGGAAAAGCCTCTTGGACTTTTGGCAATGAACCAAGACATCAAGCTCGCCCCCTAAGGGAACGGAATTTAAAAATATGATATATTAATCATCTCAGTGAGTAACCCAATCTACTATACAATAATAATAATAATAAAAGGATAAATCACTTAGTTAATTGATTAATAAGAAATAAGTAAATAAATAATAGGTAGTTAAAAATAATATTAAACCCAACATTTTATGCCCAAAAATCCAGAAAATATTTGATTAATAATTTGCAAATAAAAGATAATAAATTAATAATCCAAAAATCTTAGTGAGAAATAATTATAAAAATAAGACTAATGATAAATATTAAATTGGGAATAAAGTGTTGTAAACAATTAATACAAAAACACAATAAAATTTACATTAACAAAAAGGATCCAAGAAATATTTAAATAAATAAAATAAAACCAAATAATTAATAATAGAACTCAATTTAGATTATCAAAACAATTTAATTTATAAAAACACTATTAAAAACGTTTTAATTTAAATAAAATTCTAAAATATTGTATGATTAAAATCAAGTCGTGAAAACCATTTGATGCACCCACTATATACCAGTGGTGCCAACGGTATCCAGCGTCCCAAGCACCACCAGACAGAAGGTTAAAGAGAGAAACCGGCATACGGTCGTGTGGCGTCCCACCGCGCCGCTGGAAACAGGCGTCCCGGCCATGGAGGGGCAGCCTACCCTCATCCGATGATAACCACAGGACAACCCTATAATCACCTGTGTGCTACTTACACCCACCTGCACACTCACCACATCCACTTGCACGCTAATCATATCTATGTATAGAGAACATCAGTACGTGTATGGTGCATCTAAAAATCATAAAATCAATATATTTATTTTCAAATCTCAAAATCTCATAAATACTACCGGATTTATTCCATCCAATTAAACCCGTAAATTTTCCACAATTCCTTTATAAATCATCGTCATAAATCCATCGCATAAATTTCATCAATTTCAAATCCATCAACTCTCAATTCCATCAATTTAAATATCCAAATTTTCCAATGGCATAAATATTTTTGAAACATAATAATTCAAATCAATATTTCTTTCTCAAATATTCAAAAACCAATTTGAATCAAATATGTCATTTAATCCTCATAAAATCCACAATAATCAAAATTCTCATAAATATACATTTCAAACACATAATAAATCCATTAATGAAATTATAAATAATTTAAAAAAAATATTCCTTCAATTTATCAAAATCAAAATATGCTTTAATGCACATATACATTTCAATATATTCAAATTGCGCCATCAAAATTTCAAATATAATTTTGCTAAGTATTTAACACATAAATATTAAATCCAAACATTTAATTATCACAAAATCTCATCCAAAAATAATTTTGAAGGTGGGTGTAACACCCCGTCCATACTACTTTGGAATTCTTGCACGTTGACCGAGGTTGACCGTTGACCGAGTGGATCAAAAAGTTGACTTTTTGTTCCGGGGTGAAATTTCTAGTTGACTGTGGTACCGTAGTGAATTACCTGATGCCCTGAATTCATAGACTAGTAGCACATCCAAATCGGAGTTACCGTTTAAAAGTTATGGGCAAAATAAGTCGAGATCCGAACTGTCCAAAGGTGTCCCGAGTTGACTTTTTATGGTTGTAGAATTTTTTTTTTGACTTTTATATGGTTTTAAATTACTCGTTGATATGAGTTCATAGACTAGCGGCACACTCAATTTGGACATCTGGTTAAAAAGTTATGGACTCGCAAAATTTTTCGTGTACTGTATTATTTTATATTATTTTATTAGTATGTAAAATTGGATGCAACGTGTCAAGCCCTCAGCTAGTCCCGTGAGTGCACAGTGGCACCCACGGGATGGCTTCTTATTGACTCAACCCGCGTGGGAGCCGTGGGAAAGAGAGAGGGGAGGAGAGAGAGAGAGCTAGAGAGAGAAACCCAATCGGCCACCGCCGATTTGCGATCTTCCGGCCAGCCTTTCCATACACGCACCACCCCACCTTGAAGCCCACTTGAAAATCGGTTGGGCAGCCAAAAATCAAGGCCAACTGACTGCCGACGCGCCCAGATCGAGACTTTTTTAGGCGGTGACACCGATTGCTTCAAACCTAGATTTCTCCCCCATCAGGCCTCCGTTTGCCTCACCGTTGGTCCCATCCATTCACCCATCCTTCGATCTACTTTTCCTCCAAAAATCACGGTCAGTGGCCATTGGACGCGCCGCCGGCAGTGACGGTTTCTGGTGACCACGGCGGCTTTTCTGGAAATCAACTTTCCGGCGAGTTTCCAGTTGCACCGCCCATCCTTTTCCACTAATTCCAACCCCCTGAACCCAAATCCAGTGTCCACTTTCCCCAATTCTTAACAAATTGTGAGAATCAAGAGTATAAAATCTGAGAGCTTTCCGACGAGATTCCAGCCACCTCGGGTCCGATCTCCTGAAAGTGCATGTGTGGGTAGTGGAGTTGATCCTGCAGAGGATCCCGATTGATACACATGCTAGAGGTGAGTGACCCACCTTCAAAACTATTTTGGGTTGATAAATTGCATGCATTTTATGTTGAATATTTGTTTGGAAATTATATTCATGTGTTAATTATTTATAAATTATATTTGGGATTTTGATGCCACAATTGAATAAAATTATAGTATATTTTTGCATTAAAGTATCATTTGATTTTGGTAAATTATGGGAATTTTATTTTATGAAATTGTGGATTTAATTTTATTTAAATTGTGGTTGAAATAAATTGTGAAATTATTTATGTTTAATAAAAATATATTTATCCATTGATGAATTATGAGATTCAATTATATTTGAATTTTGAGGAACTGAAGTAATATTTATCTTAAATTATTGTTACATTCATGGATGGATTTGAAATTTATGGAAATTATGTGATGGATTTATCACAATGATTTATAAAAGAATTGTGGAAAAATTTACGGGTTTAATTGAATGGAATAAATCCAGTGGAATTTTTTTTTTGGGATTTGAAAATATATGGATTTTATAATTTTTAGATGCACCACACACGTACTGGTGTTCTGTATATGTGGATATGATTAGTGCACATATGGATATGATTAGCGCACAGGTGGGTGTGAGTAGCTCGCAAGTGATTTATGGGTTGTTCTGTGGTTGCCATCGGACCGAGGGTCTACAAGTTGATATCGGCCGTAGCCACCCCCCGCCATGGCCAGGATGCTTGTTTGCAGTAGCGCGGTGGGACGCCACGTGACCGTATGCCGGTTTCTCTCTTTAACCTCCTGTCTGGAGGTGCTCGGGACGCTGGGTACCGTTGGCGTCACTGGTATATAGTGTGTGCATCAAATGGTTTTCAGAACATGGATTTCAAAGTAAATATTTTGAAATTGTATTTAAATTAAGAATATATTTAATGTTGTTTTTATTATTTATTTCAAATGGAGGTTTTAATTTGATTTAATTTTTTCTTTGCTTAATTGTTCAATAAATTGATTTATTTTAATTACTTAATTATTCTATGAATTGTTTTAATGTGAGTTTTATTAATACTTCGGTATTAATTGTTATGACATGCATTAATTATTTAGTAATTGTTACAAGTTATTTTTATTTCTACTTGTTTCATTATAAATTTTGGATCCTTGAATTTTCGTGTTTTATAGGAAAATTATTGACTAATTGTTTTCCTTGGTTTTCGGGGCATACAAATAGCGGGTTTTGTAAAATGTTTTAAAAACGGAAACTTTTCCAACGGAGTGAATGGTGAGAGTTTTGAGGGAAAATATTACTTTCAATTAATTATCATTTATTTTTTCATTGATTATTCTTAACTAATCAAGTATACTACGATTGTTATTATTACCATAATTGTGTATATAGATAGGGTCACTCATTGAGATGATTGGCATCTCATATTTCTTAAATCCGTTCCTCTAGGTGCAAAGTTTGGTAGACGTTCGTCCGGAGCGAGCTTGATCTTCGTTGCTGTTAGTTCGAGGAGTTCTCTTTCTTTCATTTATTTCCATTGTAATATTTCTTTCATCCTTTGTTGTATAACTTTCGTATTTAATTGTATCTTATAATGCTCTGTATACCATGGGATATATTTCCTTAATTATTGCATTAGTTCCCTGTCATTTAATTGAAGTGCTGAAATTGGTGATAATATTTTGTAGTAAAGTGGGAGGAATAAGGTAGTGCATTTAGAAATGTGTTTTCAATGCAGCAAAATTGTGGTAAGTCCAACCCTTAGGGGAGGTTCTACCAGATTTTTTATTGGAAGGTCTGGTAGGGTTTTCTTGGGATCAGGGCTTGTCTAGGGTTCTGGTAAGAGATCTTGGATGGGTCCTGACAGTGGGTCACTCACCTCGACCATGCAATCCAACCAAGAATCTGCATAGGATCCATTCCAAGACTCACATGTGCTCCTAGAACAACAATATTACACAACTCAAATAAGTTAATATTTTATTCAGATAAATAATACCTGATACCAGGGGGTTTAACACAAACGGTGTCCAAAATTCACAAATAAGGTGTCTATAGAAAGCTAGTGAGACAAGGATCACATTACTAACCTCCATTGACCTCAATTTCATCGGTGGTGGCCAAAAAATGAACGGAAAGTTCCGGCCAAACACTCCCTTCCACGTATCTCACAAACAGCTTGGAATTTGGGCAAATGGAAGTCATTTTTGGAACCAGGGGGTTGAAAACTAGTGGAAAGGATCGGTCTCATGGTTGGAAACCTCCAAAAAAGGGGTCAGCTGGAGGACCACTGGTCGTCGATTTTGGACGGCCGATCCCGGCGCGTCCGCCAGCCAAATGGCTTGAAAATTGGTCGCCAATGTCACCTGACCATGGGCTTTCAAGCCCACCGGCACGTGTTGCCTTCCAGCCATTGAAACCCAGCCAAAATGACCGGCCAAAAAGACAGGGGAAGAGAGTCAAAAGAGAGAGAGAGAGAGAGAAGTCACTCTGTGTGTTTTGCTGGTGTTTGTCGGGCTCGGGGAAGAAGAAGGAGAAGGGAAAGAAAGGAAAAGAAAAGAAAAGAAAAGTGCTTTTCCCACGTGGGGAAAGAGAAGGAAATGAAGGAAAAAGACAAAAAGAAAAAGAATAAACAAATAAATAAATAAATATTAAAATAATATAATAATCATATATAAAATAAAGACAAAATAATATAATATAGTATTTTCTTATTGCTGACATGGGTCACTTCTAAAATATTACACATGGTGGATCCCATTTGGTGACACGTGGCACAATTATTCATACTTTTAAAAATAATATTAAAATATTACTATATTTGAAAAATTTTGTAGGTCCATAATTTTTTAACGAAATGTCCAAACCAGATGTACCGCTAGTCTACGGACTCGTATCGATGAGTAATTCACATTCGTACATGAGTCAAAGCTCATATCCCCAAAAATAAAAAGTCAACCGGTATCCTTGGACAATTTGGACCTCAACTTGTTTTGCTCATAACTTTTAAACTGTAGCTTCGTTTTCGATATGCTACTAGTCTATGAACTCATGCCAATGTGTACTTCGTAACGGGACCTCGGTCAATGTAAAATTCCACTAGAAGTAAAAAGTCAACATTTAACCCCTTCTTTGTCAACAATGGTCAAACCCGGTCAATCTCGATCAAATTTGAGAAATTTTTGGTGTACTTCGGAACGGGATGTTACACACATACCTACACTGCTTACGAAGCTAGGGGGTCGGATGGTCAATATGGGCAACAATGTAACACCCCGTCCCGAACCATGTCGGAATTTTGCACGTTGACCGAGGTTGACCGTTGACCGAGTGGGTCAAAAGTTGGCTTTTTGTTCCAGTTGAAATTTCTAGTTGACCATGGTACCGTGGCGAAGTACATGATGCCCTGAGTTCGTAGACTGGTAGCACGTCGAAAACGGAGCTACGGTTTGAAAGTTATGGGCAAAACAAGTCGAGGTGCAAACTGTCCAAAAGGTGCCGGGAGTTGACTTTTTGTCATTGTATAATTTTGTTTTAACTTTTGTATGGTTGTAAATTACTCGTCGATATGAGTTCGTAGACTAGCGGCATGCTTAAATTGGACATCTGATTAAAAAGTTATGGACGTGTGAAGTTTTCTGGATACTGTAATATTTTATTATATCTGGCTTAAGTGCACAGTAATGCCACTTGTCGACACCTGATTGGTCCATGTGGATGAACAGTGTCACCCACGGTGGCTTTTATTTGGCCAAAACATCGGGGGAGGAGAGAGAAAGAGAGAGAGGAGAGAGAGAGGGAGAGAGAGAATCGCCGGCCACCGAAGTTGTCAAATTTTCCGGCTGATTCTTGCTACACGCGCCGGCCAGACGGGAGCGCCTCCTCATTCCCGGCCAAATCCAAAAATTTCACAAACGTTAACCAAAATTGACAAATTATATACCGAATCGAAGCTTGAGCGACGAGAATTACCAATCCGGTCTCCATCGACCCCAATTCCGCCGGAGGTGGCCGGAATTTGGCCGGAAAGCTTCGGCCGGTTTTAATCCCTTCGTATCTTGCAAATCGATGGGAGTTGAGTTAATTGGAGCTCAGAATCGGACTCAGAGGGTCCAAATTAGTGGGAAAGGACCGGTTGCACGACCGGTGGCTGCCGGAAAATGGCCAAACCAGCGGCACACCGGCCGCCGGCTATGGAGGCCGATCCTGGCGCGTCGGCTGGCCATTCGGCCGGAAATTTGGCTGCCGGTGTCGTCCAGCTGTGGGCTTTCACGTCGGTCGACGCGTGCGTAGTTCCGGTCGCCGGAAAAAGTGCAGCAAGGAGAGAGAGAGAGACGGTCGGTGGGAGGGAAGAAAGAAAGAAAGAAAGAAAGAAAGAAAGAAAGAAAGAAAGAAGAAGAAGAGAAGGAATCGGGCCCCTGGCCCTTTTTTTGCCCACGTGGGGAAAAGAAAAGAAAAAAAAAAGAAAAAGAAAAAATAAAATAAAATAATAAAAATAATTAAATAATTAAATAATATTAATAATAATATTATTATTTAAAATAATAATAAAAATAATTTGATTTTTAAACATGGTTGACATGTGGCATTTCACCATGGTGACACATGGTCACCTTCAGTAAGTCACACGTGGCACATCGTTATACGTTCAAAAATAATATTAAAAATAATATTAAAATAATATGGTGTTTGAAAAACTCTACAGGTCCATAACTTTCAAACCACATGTCCAAATCGGACGTGCCGCTAGTCTACGGACTCGTATTAACGAACACTTTACAACCATGCATGAGTCAAAGCTAAACCTTGCATGAATAAAAAGTCAACTCGGGCACCCCTTGGACAGTTTGGACCTCAACTTGTTTTGCTCATAACTTTCAAACCGTAGCTCCGTTTTCAACGTGCTACTAGTCTACGAACTCGTGCCAACGTTTACTTCGTAACGGTGCTTTAGTCAACCTAGAATTCCAACCGGATCAAAAAGTCAACTTTTGACCCCTTCGGTCAACGGTTAACAATCAACCTCGGTCAACGTGCAAAAATTCCGACATGGTTCGGGACGGGGTGTTACAACCTTGCCCCCTTACAAAAATTTCATCCTTGAAATTTCTTACGTCGCTGACCGGATAAGAACATCAGTCGCAGATTTGTGCCTCGAGTTTCCACGTCGCTTCCTCGACTGACAGGTATTCGATGTCCTTTCGTAGCAACAACCCGTGAGTTACGCTGCATACCCATATCTGCTTTCCCGAAAGTACTAACTTGCATGCCACAAAACCAATTCTTCCAATAACGCTGTAGAACCAATGTAACAAGAACTTGGCTTTCTCTATCAACCAAAGCATACGACCCTCTTCCACGGAGATGATATGAAAAACTTAATCTTGGACTTTGAATCCAACATCTTTTGCACGCACGTCGGCTTAATTCAATTGTCGATCTTGAGTGGTCTTCAGACTTTCTTGGATAATCTTCACCTTATTCATAGTCATCCGTAGGTACTTGCATTTAATTCGCGTTGGTCATCGTATGGTGCTTCTCCTCACCCACTTCACTCCAACACTGCGGAGTTCGGCGCTGCTTTCCATATAGGATCTCATGTTTGAACTCAACGATATCCTACTTTGGATTCTCAATTGGCGATACTTAACCCTTCAGTCTCTCTTGGAAAAACCGTAACATAAAACGAATAATAAAATATATTTTTCAAATATACCTAACTTGCATAGGCAATTGTCAAAACTCCGCATTGGAACAATAATAAAAACACGGATAAATGCATAAAATCATATCTTAAAATCCATAGTATAAAATAAAATATGCACGCTTATAATGGAGGTACGTACGACACCTTCTACATACTACGTAATCCATGATTCCAACTGTCGCCGACACTCTGCTACCAATACAAACCAGGGTGGTTGCCTATATTGGCCGTCCGATCCCCTAGACTTGTAGGCAGCATGATTATGGGGCTAGCTCTACATGGACCACATTGGTTTGCCGCCTCCATATGGTGCAGTATAATATCAAACGATATACATACAAATACATATACGAACATAAACAAAAATACTTGAATAAAACACCTTTAATTTCAAATACCACTTTGAAAAGCATTTAATTTTGATAATCGATCGGAAAAATATTTTTACACCCTCGAAGATTCGAGTTATTCAAACTCGAGCAACGAATTTGCTTCGAGACAAATGGAAAGAATGCTTTAAGATGGGTAAAACGAGAGACTAGACACGGATGGGATGCACAACAATGCACAGTCCCTTAGGAATACTAGAACCTAGAGCTCTGATACCAACTGTCAGGACCCGTCCAGAATTCCTTCCCCGAAATCCTAGACAAGCCCTGATCCCAGGGAAATACCACCGAACCTTCCAACGGAAAATCCGACAGCACCTCCCTTAAGGGTAGGACTAACCAAAAATTTTCCTGCACTGAAAACACACTTCTAAAAACGTCCCCTTATTCCTCCCGCAAAACTACAATTTAATTCCACAAATTTGAGCACTTCAAAATAAATGGCAGTAACTCAGTGCATAAATAATAACTACACGTCCAATACAGTATACAGAGCATTATACAGATAAATGTGAAATTTATAAAATGATAGATAAGAAGTAATACAAGATAGAGAGGAAAAAGGGAAGAAATACTTCTTGGACTTCGGCAACGAACTGAGACGTTGGGCTCGCCCCGGACAATCAACGTCTCCAACCTAGACCTAGGGGAATGGAATTTAAGAGTGTGAGATGCTAATCATCTCAGTGAGTGACCCTATCTACCATACAATATAATACCACGGTAATAAGTAGATAAATAGTAATAAATTGGAAATAATAATTTCTCTCAAAACCCTTACAATTCTCTCGGTTGGAAAAGTTCTCCTTTTAAAATCTTTTCACAAAACCCTTTGTTCGTATTCCCCGAAAACCAAGACATCAAATAAATACCAGAAACAGTAATAATTATATTTTTAATTCCAATACAGTCTCAAAACATTTTATTTTTAAAAACACAGTTCTGAAAATCATTTGATGCACCCACTATATACCAGTGGCGCCAACAGTACCCAGCGTCCCAAGGTACCGCCAGATAGGAGGTTATAGAAAGAAACCGGCATACGGTCACGTGGCGTCCCACTGCGCCGCTGCTAACCTGGTGTCCCGGCCATGGGGGGTGGCCTACTCTCATCCGATGGCAACCACAGGACAACCTCATAATATCACCTGCGCGCTACTCACACCCACCTGCGCGCTAATCACAACCGTGTGCACACTAACCATATCACATATAAACAGAATACCAGTACGTGCACGGTGCATCTAAAAATCATAAAATTCACAAATTTAAATTATATAACAAATTTCACACTTTTGCATAAACACAGCGGGTATATTCCATCCGCTTGAACCCTGGAAATTCTCCACAATTTAATTATAATCAACACCATAAATTCCATGATTTTCAAATCCACCAACTCCCAAATCCACCATTTCAAATATTCACATTTTCCCAATAGCATCAATAATTCTCGAAATATAATAATTAAATCTCACAATATTCCATGAGCATATTTTATAAAAATTGGAGTCACCAACATAAACAAATATTTTCCTTGAAATATTTGAAAATCAAATCATGCCCAATTTAATGTTAAAACCACAAGAATTTCAAAATTCTCAAAACCATAAAATAATTTCACATGGCATAAATTTATGAAATGCACATTTTCTTAAATCTAATAAATTCATTAATAATTCCACAATAAATCAAATAAATAATTGGCACATAGAATTTAAATTCCAAATATTTAAATCACACATAATAATCACAATTTAATCCCCGAAATTAATTTGAAGGTGGGTCACTCACCTGCAGCACGCAATTAACCTACGATCCACCATGGGATCAATTCCACGACTCACCGGTGCTCCTAGGACACAATTCACAGATAGTCAAATAAATTAATATTTTAATCGAGTAAATAATACCCGATACCCAGGGGGTCAAACACAAACGTTAACCAAAATTGACAAATTATATACTGAATCGAAGCTTGAGCAACGAGGATTACCAATCCGGTCTCCATCAACCCCAATTCCACCGGAGGTGGCCGGAATTTGGCCGGAAAGCTTCGGCCAGTTTTAATCCCTTCGTATCTTGCAAATCGACGGGAGTTGAGTTAATTGGAGCTCAGAATCGGACTCAGAGGGTCCAAATTAGTGGGAAAGGATCGGTTGCACGACCGGTGGCTGCCGGAAAATGGCCAAACCAGCGGCACACCGGCCGCCGGCTATGGAGGCCGATCCCGGCGCGTCGGCTGGCCATTCGGCCGGAAATTTGGCTGCCGGTGTCGTCCAGCTGTGGGCTTTCACGTCGGTCGACGCGTGCGTAGTTCCGGTCGCCGGAAAAAGTGCAGCAAGGAGAGAGAGAGAGACGGTCGGTGGGAGGGAAGAAAGAAAGAAAGAAAGAAAGAAAGAAAGAAAGAAAGAAGAAGAGAAGGAATCGGGCCCCTGGCCCTTTTTTTTCCCACATGGGGAAAAGAAAAGAAAAAAAAAAGAAAAAGAAAAAATAAAATAAAATAATAAAAATAATTAAATAATTAAATAATATTAATAATAATATTATTATTTAAAATAATAATAAAAATAATTTGATTTTTAAACATGGTTGTCATGTGGAATTTCACCATGGTGACACATGGTCACCTTCAGTAAGTCACACGTGGCACATCGTTATACGTTCAAAAATAATATTAAAATAATACGGTGTTTGAAAAACTCTACAGGTCCATAACTTTCAAACCACATGTCCAAATCGGACGTGCCGCTAGTCTATGGACTCGTATTGACGAACACTTTACAACCATGCATGAGTCAAAGCTCAACCTTGCATGAATAAAAAGTCAACTTCGGTACCCCTTGGACAGTTTGGACCTCAACTTGTTTTGCTCATAACTTTCAAACCGTAGCTCCGTTTTCAACGTGCTACTAGTCTACGAACTCGTGCCAACGTGTACTTCGTAACGGTACCTCAGTCAACCTAGAATTCCAACCGGGTCAAAAAGTGAACTTTTGACCCCTTCGGTCAATGGTCAACAGTCAACCTCGGTCAACGTGCAAAAATTCCGACATGGTTCGGGACGGGGTGTTACAATATTCAGTAGTAATAGGCTTTTTTGTTAATAGAGGTTTTGAGCTCTGCAATATTTTACAGAAAAATGAATATTCGAGAGAGAGAGAAAGAGAGGTTAGAGGAGAAAATTGTGTGAGCTCAGCTTGTATTGCATTTTTTTCAATGTAACAGTATATATCAATTCTTACACCATCAAGTAATTATTACAATTCTGATTTTTTTAATAAAATTCTCTCACTCACACTTTCATGCACACATATTTCTTTTTACAAATTCAGTGACACCTGGCATGTAAGCCAGCATGGATTACACCTTGCAGCTTCACTTATCCACGTAAGCAGCTCTTTCCACGTCAGCACAGGGGTTATACTTCAACATTTTTGAATAGTAGTTCCATGGATCCTAATGTTTTTCATAGCAAGTTATATATATATATATATTGGTAAAAACGGTTTCACCATATGGACCCAAGGGTACACCATGAAACTTTAGCAACTATTCTAGACTCATCAATGGATATTCCAGTTGAATATTCTCTAAAGCAAAGCATTTACATTGGACACCTATATAAGATTTTGTATTACGTAACACACCTATGCAAGACTTAATATTTTACATGTGAGTGATACAAGACAAGGTCTCTATAGAGCTTTCTCCTTATTATCTCCCCACAAGTGAAACCTAGTGACAAGCAATGGTGATCTTAAATAGAAGTTTGAGTAAAACGAAAAAGAAATAAAGGTTTCGTGAAGATGAAAAGCTGTATATGCAATTAACACAAGATGAAATTAACACAAGATGAAAAGCTGGTCCAATGTGAAGACTAAAATGAGAGATCCCTTTCAAGTGTCTGAGAACATGCTTGCATCTACTAATGAGGAAGATGAGGCTCTTTCAAAAATTGACTTAATTGATTGACTATAAAGTTGTCTATGGCCAAGTAAGAGTAAGGTATTAAAGGGCCCCGATGGGGCTTCTAAAGACAGAAGGATTTGATAAAAGTTTCTGGTACATGCTTGAGTATTAGACATGTTTGTTCTATCTAGCAGATTAAGAATGTATTTTGACTGAGATAAAATAAGCCAATCAATGCAAGGTTTTTAAAGGCAAAAAAGGAGTTCACTACTAATTTGCTGTTGAATAAATGTGGGATCATTCCTAGTTACCAAAATATCATCCACATAGACAAGACAACAGATCAACCGTGGACAAAAATTATACATAAATAGAGATTCATTAGATTTGGCATTGGTGAAGTCCTTGGCAAGTAAAGTGGATTGAAGTCAATCATACGATGCCCGAGGTACTTGTTTAAGACCATAGATGGCCTTATGTAATCAACAAACATGGGTGGGTTTGGAAGGATCAACTAAGCCTTCAGGTTGAGACATGAACACAGTTTCATGAAGAAAACCATTTAAGAAGGCATTGTTCATATCCAGCCATTGAATAGGCCATCATTTGGTCACTATAATTGAGTGAACGACTTAGATTGTGGTTGGTTTAACAACTAGGCTAAATGTTTTGAAACAGTCAACACCCAGATTGGTGCAAACCTTTAGCCATCAAGTGAGCTTTGAGACGAAGCACCCAACCGTCAGGTTTATACTTGGCCTTGAAAACCCATTTATTACCCATAATATTGTACTGAGAGTCAAAAGGAACTAATGTGCAAGTATGGTAACATTGTAAAGCGTGGAACTTTGATTGCATGGCTAGCTTCCTTGCAAGAAACATTTAAAGGCATCGGAGACAGTTTAAGGTTCACAGGCTAGGGAAGTTTCATTAAAGAGAAAGAGTCTTGATTTAAGTGACCCCATTTTAGGTCAGATAAGCATGGGTGCAAAGGCAAAGAAGATTGAAAGGGAAAAGGCAAGTAAACAACAAAAGGTATAGAATTAGGAGAGGTTGTATGAGAAAGTGAAGATTTGATAAGGGTGCAAATGCATGTGTGTCAGTAGAGGGGGACATGTTAATGGAGAGACATGCCCATGAGAAAGGGTAGGTGTAGGATTATCATGTTGCTGAGTCTGAAAGTGTAGGCTATAGGAAAGAGGTCAGTAAGTCTCATAGGCAATAGTGGGAGGAGAATTTGTGTTTGGTGTTACAGTTGTGAGTGGACTATCATGTAAAGGAAAGGTCTCACAGTTTGAGGCTAAGTAAGGAAAGCTTAGTAAATGGTTCTCTATCAAGTCATTGGTCCCAGAGGTGCTTAGTGTAGTACCTGCAGTAGTATAGGTGAGACAACTGTAGACCCATCATACAAGAAAATATCAATGTGTGTGTAACACCCCATCCCAAATCGCACCGGAATCCGTGCACGTTGACCGAGGTTGACCGTTGACGGAGCGGATCAAAAGTTGACTTTTTGTTCCAGTTGGAATTTCTAGTTGACCAGGGTACCGTGGCGAAGTGCATAATGCCCCGAGTTCGTAGACTTGTAGCACGTCAAAAACGGAGCTACGGTTTGAAAGTTATGGGCACAACAAGTCGAGGTGCAAACAGTCCAAAAGGTGCCGGGAGTTGACTTTTCCATGTTGTGTAATTTTGTTTTGACTCTTGTATGGTTGTAAAGTACTCGTCGATGCGAGTTCATAGACTAGCGGCACGCTTAAATCGGACATTTGGTTAAAAAGTTATGGACGTTTGAAGTTCGCCAGATACCATAATATTTTATTATATCTAGCTTAAGTGCACAGTAATGCCACGTGTCATCACCTGATTGGTCCACGTGGATGAACAGTGTCACCATGGTGGCTTTTATTTGACAAAAATCTCGGGGAAGAGAGAGAAAGAGAGAGAGGAGAGAGAGAGAGAGAGAGAAAGAGAGAGAAACCGACCGGCCGCCAGAATCTTCAAATTTTCTGGCCGATTCTCGTTACATGAGCCAGCCAGACGGAAGCCTCTCCCCATTTCCGGCCAAACCCTAAAATCTCACCGCCGTTGGTCGCCGGATGCGCCTGGTTCGAGGTGGCGAAGTTCGGCTGCGATTTTTCCCTCCATCGCCGTTTGCCCTGTTTTCGGCCATTTTAAGGCCACACGCTCCAGCCACCCCTCACATCTCCTCGAGTCCGGCCTACCCACCAAATTTCACGGCCACCGGACCTCCAACGCACCGGGATCGGAGCGTTTTCCGATTAGGGGCCGAAAATCTTCAAACCCCGATTTATTTGTCGTCTGGCCTCCGTTTGCCTCACCGCCGGTCCCGTTGGAATCCTCTCCCCTCAATCTACAAAACCGCCAAAAATCTCAGCCAACGGGCACCGCACGCGCCGCCGCGAGCGACGGTTGCCGGTGACCACTGTGGCTCGTCGAAAGTTATTGTTCCGGCAAGTACCCAGTCGCACCGCCGGTCCTTGTCCATTGTTTTCGACCTCCTGAATCCAAATCCGGCATCCTTTTTCACCAATTCGCGATGGTTTGGGAGAATTGCGGAGTCGAATCCCGAAAGCTTTCCGGCGAGATTCCGGCCACCTCGGGTCCGATCGCCGGAAAGTAAGACCGAATCCGTGATCCTCATCACTCAAGCTTCGATTCGGTATATAACTCATAACTTTTAGATGTCGTTTGTGTTCGCTCCCTGGGTACCCATTTGGGAGTTACCCGATTAAAATATTAATATATTTGGTTGGTATACTGTGGATGTTTTAGGTGTGCGTACGAGTAGTGGAGTTGATCCCGCGGAGGATCTTAGCTGATTTACGCGCTTAAGGTGAGTGACCCACCTTTAAAAATATTTTAGGCAATTAATTATGTTTAATTGGTATTTGAATTATGCTCATGTGGTACGATTTAATTATTATTTTATTGTGATTTAATTTGAATTATTATGCATGAGCAAAGTATATTTCAGTAATAATCGTACGTGGTTTTAAGTATTATTTTTTTTGGGCATAATTGGGTTAAATATTTTATGAAAGTATTTGTTTAAATTGGTGGTTTAATTTTATAGATTATGCCCTCGGTATTTTAATTGTTGAACCTCGTATTACCAGAAAATTATGGTTTTATTTGTTATCGATGTTTTCGTACCAGTTTGTTAAATAAAAATATGTGGGATAGTAAGTGTGAAATTTTGGTATATTTTCCACGGTAATTTTGGAAAACGGTACAGTTGGTTTAATAATTATTTTAGACGCATTCATACAGTATTGGTGTTCTGGTATATGTATATGTGGTTCAGCGCTCAAGTATTATTATTTCTCCCGTGAGTTGCCATTGGACCGTGGGCAGGCAAGTTTGTTATTGGCCATAGCCGCCCCCCATCCTTGGCCGGGATGATGGATTCAGCAGCGGTACTGTCGGGACGCCGAAGTACCGTTTGCAAGTTTCTCTCTTTAATCTCCCCGCCAGCCGGTGCTCAGGACGCTGGGTATTGGAGGGCATCACCGGTATATGATATGGTGCGTCAAGTGTAATTTTTTCAGATAAAGTTCCAAACCCCAAAAGTGTTCAAATTTATTTATTATGATTTACTACGTTTTAATTATATATATTGGGATATTTATTTATTTATTGTTTATCAAATGGTTTGATCCCTGGATTTTCAGGAAGTACGAATATCGGGTTTTGTGAAATTGTTTTAAAAAGGGAACATTTCCAACGGAGTGATTAGCGAGTGTTTTGAGAGAAAATTATTATTTCCAACTGTTATTATTATTTATTTTTTAATTGTTGGTATTAATTCAATTCCCTTATTTGTCATATTATTACTATTATTATAAAAGTGTTCAGTAGTTAGGGTCACTCATTGAGATGATTAGCATCTCACGTTTTTAAGTTCCGTTCCCTTAGGTGCAAGGGGTGATAGACGTTCTTCCGGGGTGAACCAGTTCTCCGCCGCTATCGTGTTTCGAGAAGTACTTTTGTACTCATTCCTTTCAGTTGTATTATTTCTTTCATCTTTGTTGTATTTCTGTTGAATAGCTCTTCATAAAGCTCTGTATACTATTTGGACACTTATGTTTTATTAATGCACTGGTTTACCGTTATTGTTGTGAAGTGCTGTAAATTTGTGGATTCAATTTGTAGTTTTGCGGGAGGAATAAGGGGATGAGTATAGAAGTGTGTTTTCAGTGCAGGTGATTTTTGGTAAGTCCTACCCTTAGGGGAGGTGCTGCCGGATTTTCCGTTGGAAGGTTCGGTGGTATTTCCCTGGGATCAGAGCTTGTCTAGGGTTCCAGGAAGGAATTCTGGGCGGGTCCTGACAGTGTGAGTGGAGAAAAGGAACTTTAAAACCAGAATTAAAAAGGAAGGAATTTTCAATAAAATTAACATGGCAGGAGATGTAGACTAGTCTATTAGAATGTAAGCAATGGTAACCTTGTGTTCTATGCTATAGCCTATAAAGACACATTGACATGAATGAAAATCAAACTTTTGTGTATTATATGGTCTAAGGTAGTGAAAGCATTCACACAACACAGAAATCAATAAAAAGGAATAGTCAGGATCGCTTTTAAATAAACATTTAAAAGGGGAAACATTACTGATAATGGATATTAGAAGTTGATTTATGAGGAACACTGCCAATGAAAATGCTTCCCACCAAAATATAAGAGGCATACTAGCTTGAGCAAGAAGAGTTAGACCAATCTCTATTATGTGGCGATGTTTTCTCTCAGCCTTACCATTTTGTTGAAGAGAAGGAACTAATTTTCTATACTCACCTTCTCAACAAGTTTGAATATATTTTATGTTTCTTCCTAGTTGATTTTCAACCATCTGTTTTAATTTCATAAGCATAGAGAAAACCTCAGATTTGTTTATATATATATATATATATATGTAAGCTAGGCTTTATTACTATATATAATTTTCAAAGTTTCACCTACATGCCATATCGTTAACGTTGAGGATCTTCACAGAAGAAAGAAAGAAAAATATCAGGGTTTTTATGACCCAACCACATATGATTTTTATATATTTATATGCTATATGTAATCCCATATTCACTAATTGCCCATGATGTAACCTATTTTGCAAGCAAATTTTCAATGGATTTGGATTTCTGCTTGGTTTTTGGGTAAAAAGATGGGCCTGGCACCTATCGTGCATGACCACCGACCTCCACCGTCACCCACCCCACTTCGGCAATTTTAATCCTCCTCCTCCCCATCCGAATGAAAAGAAAAATAACCAGCTTCAACACTCGGTTCCCCATTCTGGGAAAAGAAAATTCAGAGGGAGTTTGGAAAGAAAATTTCTGGAGAACTCTTCTACTCATATTTCTCAATAGCAAACGAAACGACACCGCTTGAGACTCTAACTTGAGCAAAAATAAAATGTACAATTCAATTAAAATAAAGTGCAGAAAATGATTAAATGGCAAGAAAAAAAAAAGGTATTTGGGCTCAAGAAGGAAATGCAGTTTGGCCCCCGCCTATCTCGTAAAGAATGATAATTATGGTTATGGATATCTGAAAAGTCCATGTTCTTAATCCTTTATATATCTTTTGCCGAGTCAGCAGGACTATTATACATTGAGGTAGTGTTGGGTATGCAAGATAAGTTTGTATCGAACTGGATCGGATAAGACAAGTCCGAATTGACCGGATTGGACATTATCAAATAGTACAGTTCTATGTTGGCAAAATTTCGGACTAATTGGTGAACTAGTTATTCCATATTTAGTGCAGAATCATACTGTATTTGACTATTTTATCATTTTTTGTTTTTTAAAGTGAAAAATTTAAAAATGATATTTATAATTACAATAAAAAATATTATATTTAATTAAAGTTGGAATTTTATATATTTATATTTACATACGAAATTGAATTTTTTCTTACACCCACAAATTATATTAACATATAATTTTAGGAATATAAATTAGAATTAAATTATAACATAATATTTTATAAATAACAATTAAATTATAACATAATAATTATATTAATATGTAACTTTAGAAATAGAAATTATAATTAAATTATAAAATAATATTTTATAAATAACAATTAAATTATAACATAATTATTATATTAATATATAATTTTAGAAAGAGAGAAAAGTTTCTTCGGCGAGAGAAAGTGAGAAGGAGGAAGGCTACTTCTTCAGTTTGGGACGGAACTGACCCATGTGAATGGATGGGTCACTTGTGTCCTCTTCGAGTGGGATATCATGGTCCAATGGAATAACCTGTCCCGTTTTTTAATTGCCTTCCCAAACACCGGATTGGGACTGTATCCTGTCCTCACCTATCCAATCCGGTGCAACAAACACTACCTGAGGATTCTATCAAAAGATCTTCTATTGGAAAATTATTAGCATGTGTGTGTGTGTGTGTTTATATATATATATATATATATATATATAATTTTGTCAAAAAATATGTCAATCCTGCACCACAAGGCATAAAAGATGTGTTACTAGTCTCTTACTAATAATATATTAGCTATTGCAATTTATTGTTGATAAAAGGTTGATGATGTGTTCTTTATCATATAGGATTGAAATCCACTGTAATACAACTGCATATACATAATTTATAAGTTAAAAGGAAGAACTCAACAATAGACACCAGTTGTGAAAAAGGAAAAGACAAGGTAATTAAAACCATTGTATTATTCATTATAGGAAAATATTTGCATTTTCCCTTTCGGCCCACCAATTTTCATCCAACAAAACAAGCTGCATGATTTGGGTCAGTTCCCTCCTTTGCAAGCCACAAGATCCATATTTTGATCCTGAATTGAAAGTATTCATTAAACAGTAAAAAACCAAAACAAAAAAAAATTTAGTTTGATATTTAAGATGAACAGAAACAAGAAAAGAAAAGAAAACATAGAGAAATAAAATATGAAGAACTTATTCAATCTGGAATTTGTTAAAAAAGAAAAAAAAATGCAATTTGTATTATGGCCATGCACTTGGAGGCATTATTATTTTGTTAAGACTTACAAGAAATAAGTTAACCGTCATATGACTACCAACTATAAGCTTGATATATGGCATATATAGCTTATCTAGTAATCGAAGCCAAAACTTTCAATGCCAGCAAATGTAAAATTGAAACACAATATTATTATATCTATATCTATCTTTAAGTCATCTAATTGAGTTCGGCTTTGGGCTTTGAGGCCGATGTTCCCAATTTACAACAGGGTTCAAAAGTCGAATCATTCTAAACCAAACCCACCCTTAACCAGAAACCAGGGGCATATTTGGGACTAATCCTTGAGGAAGCACTTCCTTCCCCTCCGGGAATTATTTATTTATTTATTTATTTTTTCCTGAGAAATCCTCTCTAGGAAATAATTTGTGAGGAATCACCCAATTGGACATCTTCTAAAATTACCAAATAGATTATTTCTCTAAAATTGCTAAAAATATTTTAAGATTTGTTTTTTTTTTTTTTTTTTGAAGTTAAACACTATAAAAAAAAAAGAGACAAAAAGAAAAAAAAAGGAGTAGATTTTAACTTCTTTGCAGTACTTTTGAAGCTTTAGAAATCACTCCAAAATGGATCCTAAAACTACTTAACCTTGAAGTAGCATCACATGGGTGCATCATGATAGAGAGCAATTATATGGCCATAGAAATAAAGAGCCAAACCCTTTTTGACTTTCCTCCCTCCCACTTCAATTATTGTACGAAAAAAGCCAAAAAAGTGGCTAGATTTTAACATTTCACCTCCTTTTTATATTTGATCTTTATGAACTCTCCAATCCATTCAGGCTGTCTTTTCTTTCCCTTTTAAAACTTTTATCATTTCTTCTTTACCTCTTTCACTCAAAATCCAAATGGGTATCTTAGTTGAGAAGTAACTCCATCCACCTGATTATATAAACACAGTTTGCTTTCAAAATATCCCTATATCTAGCTACTTGACTCATACATGCACAAAAATAAAAAAATTACCATATTGTTACCGGTGCCACGGAACAAAAATGGCAGCCTCCATGAAGACCACGTCCATTATGAATTTGAAGCTTCTCATCGATTCAAGAGGCCAAAGGGTCCTATTCGCCGAAGCCGGGAAGGATTTTGTTGATTTTCTATTCACCCTTATGTCTTTGCCAGTTGGTACGGTAACAAATCTGCTGTCAAGCAATGCCATGGTTGGTACCCTTGGGAAGCTTTACCAGAGCATTGAGAATCTCGATGACATTTATGTGCAACCAAATATTGACAAAGAAACCTTGTTGAACCCCAAACCACCAGCTCTTTATGGTGCAAATCCAATCCCTCTTTTGTTACCC
This sequence comes from Ziziphus jujuba, assembly GCF_031755915.1. Taxonomy (NCBI): domain Eukaryota; kingdom Viridiplantae; phylum Streptophyta; class Magnoliopsida; order Rosales; family Rhamnaceae; genus Ziziphus; species Ziziphus jujuba. Next base: position 12,794,909 of record NC_083386.1, read on the forward strand.
AACAATAACATTCGTCATGAGCATGAAGGTAAAAATATGTATGTATGTTCACAAATCAACATCTGTAACACATCCCAATTCGGGGCAAGAGTCAGTGGCCATCTGTATGTGGCCGATGATTCCAAGGCCATGTGCCCTCAGTGCAAGAACAGGATGTCCGTAGCAGTGAATTATGTTGTAGGTGGCAAGAAGATAGGAGAGAATGAATTGCACTCAATATCATCATCATCATCAGCATCATGTGGAGAAGGAGGGTTTGTAAAAGGTGTGGTTACTTATATGGTGATGGATGATTTGGAAGTGTCTCCAATGTCTACCATTTCAAGCATCGCCATCCTTAACAAGTTCGATGTTAAGGAGGTTGGTGCTCTTCAGGAGAAGATGGTTTCCTTTGGCATGAATGAGGTATGTGTATACTTTTTTCTTCTTTTGTGTGCATACTTTTTTCTTGTTTTGATAAAAGGAATGTGTACACTCTGTCAGCTAATTGATAATTAATTACGTATTTTGAGTAATTGATTTTGATTGCAGATATTGGTCAAAGAATAAAAAATACTTTATTCCGGATTAAAGTGGTCATAGCTAAGATCTTAAAATCATCTATTAATTTGATATTTTATTTTAGTTTTATTGAATTCAATTTAAAACCTTGTTTGCTCCAATTTGGATAACCAAAGCCAAGTAGTAAAATTTATTATTTTCTCCGACAATCTACGTGCTCGAATTCCCCCAACAACTATTGGTAGGCTTGGTTTGGTAGTCAAACCATACATTTTTAGGTGCACAGTTTAAACCTTAATTATGACGAAATTATCGTATCCTCCAGTTCTATGAGTTTAATATTGTCCCCCCAAAACAAAAGGAAAAATAAAAAATAAAAATCAACTCCACCCCAATATCAAAATAATAATAATAATAATAATAAATAGAAAAAATAAAAGATCTAGTTACAACTTATATATTTAAATTATTTTTAATATAATTATTTTTAAATTCTTAATAGTGAAAACTACATCTTTTGTTATTTCTTTCCTGTTTTGAAGCATTTAAAAGTATGCATTTATTATTATTGATATCTTTGGGTTATCGCGACACACCCCACCGCCCCCCCCCCCCCCCCATATTTTTGAGTGTGAATTAGGTCTAATACACAGAGATTGAAAAATATGTTGTTATTGGTACACAGGGGTTGAAATTATTGAAAGCAGCTTTGCAGTCAAAAACTGTTCTCACCGATGTGTTTCTGGGGAAGAAAGCAACTACCGAGATTTAGTTGATATCAAAAACTTTATGCTTCCATGTATTATTATTATTTAAACCATTCCAGGTGGCGAATATTAAAGAAAAGTTTTATAAGCTATAATTCTTAATTCTACAAATATTTGATTGTTACTACTTGAGGGGGGAAGAAAGTAAAATTTGATCAAGATGTTTTATTGAAAATGCTTGATTGTTACTACTTGAGGGGGGAAGAATGTGAAATTTGATCAAGATGTTTTATTGAAAATGCCTTTGTTTCGATAACCCATAAAAATTTCGTTAATTGATTTCGTTAATTGATTTATTAGTTTTTACCTTTTGCAACGCCATATATATGGATTTTAAAAAGTTATTATTTTGTCATCTGAATCAATGAACTTAGTGTAAGTAACTTAAATTTAAATTTAAGTAATAGACTTAGTTACGGAAATATATATATATATATTAAAATATATAATTAATTTCAATGTTTTCTAATTTATCATGAATGGAGTTTGTTAAACTCGAGTTTATTACTAATTTAATACGAACTGAGTTCATGAGTTTGAGTAAAATGTTTCATGAGGTCAGTTACCTTTCTAATAAAATGGGATTTTAAATCCATGATTTGGAAGATATCATAAGTTGTAACACCCCGTCCCAAATCGCACCGGAATCCGTGCACGTTGACCGAGGTTGACCGTTGACTGTTGACCGAAGGGGGTCAAAAGTTGACTTTTTGACTCGGTGAGAATTTTGAGTTGACTAGGGTACCGTGGTGAAGTGCACGATGCCACGAGTTCGTAGACTGGTAGCACGTCGAAAACGGAGCTACGGTTTGAAAGTTATGGACGAAACAAGTTGCGGTCCAAACTGTCCAAGGGATGTCGGAGTTGACTTTTTGTTTATGGGGAATTGAGCTTTGACTCATGCATGGTTGTGAAGTGCTCGTCGATACGAGTTCACAGACTAGCGGCACGCTCAAAACGGACATCCGGTTAAAAAGTTATGGACGTTTGAAGTTTACCGGATACCGTATTATTTTAATGTTTTTGGGTCGGTGAACAGTGAAACACCACGTGTCAGTTTCTGATTGGTCCACGTGGCATGAACAGTGTCACGCAGGGTTTTAATTTTGAAAAACTCTCGGGGAAGAGAGAGAAAGAGAGAGAAGAGAGAGAAAGAGAGAGAGGAGAGAGAAAGAGAGAGAGAGGACCCGCCGGCCGCCGGCCATTTTCACGTTTTTCCGGCCTAGTTACTGTACACGCGCCGGCCAGCCAGATTGCCCACCTCATTTCCGGCAAAACCTCCAAATTTCACGGCGAACGGCCGCCGGACGCGCCCGGATCGGACGTCCGAAGTTTGGCGGCGATTTTTCCCCTCCACCGCCGGCCACCGCGAATCGGCACTATTCCGGCCGATATACAGTACACGCGCCATACACCCAGCATCCTCTCCTCAAGTCCGGCCTACCCACCAAAAATCACGGCCATCGGACCACCGACGCGCCGGGATCGGAGCGTTTTCCGGCGAGGGGTCGAAAATCTTCAAACGGTGATTTCTCCGCCGTCCGACCTCCGTTTTGCTCACCGTCGGTCCCGTTGGATTGCTCTCCTCACGATCTACAAATCTGCAAAATTTCACAGCAAACGGCCACCGTCGGAAATTACTGTTCCGGCGACGGTTGCCGGTGACGTGGCGGCCCGCCGGAAATTACTGTTCCGGCGAGTACCCGAAAATTCCGGCCAGCTCCAGTCCGCAGTGTTCGACCTCCTGAACCCAAATCCGACTTCCGTTTCCGCCAATTCGCGACGGTTTGGGAGAATTGCGGAGCCGAAACCCGAAAAGCTTCCCGATAAAATTCCGACCCCGTCGGGTACGATCATCGAAAATTAAGACCGGATCTGTGATTAGCATCACTCGAGCTTCGATTCGGTATATGATTCGTAAATTTTAGTTATCGTTTGTGTTTTGACCCCCCGGGTACCGGGTATTATTTACCCGAATAAAATATTAATTTATTTGACTGTCTGTGAATTTTGTTCTAGGAGCACCGGTGAGTCGTAGAATTGATCCCGTAGTGGATCATGGGTTAATTGCGTGCTCCAGGTGAGTGACCCACCTTCAAATTAATTTTGGGGAATTTAATTGATGAATATATTATGTGTGAATTAAATATTTGGAATTTAATTTCTATGTGCCAAATATTTATTGGATTTATTGTAGAATTATTTATGAATTTATTGGATTTAAGAAAATGCGAATTCTACAAATTTATGCCGTGTGGAATTATTTTATGGTTTTGAGGATTTTGAAATTGGTGTGGTTTTAATGGTAAATTGGGCACGATTCGATTTTCAAATATTTCAAGGAAAATATTTGGTTATGTTGGTGATTTCAATTTTTATGAAATATGCCCATAAAATATTATGGGATTTGATTATGATATTTCGAGAAATTATTTATGCTTGGAAAAAATGTGGATATTTGAATTGATGGATTTGGGAGTTGGTGGATTTGAAAATCATGGAATTTATGGTATGGATTATAAGGAAATTGTGGAGAATTTCCCGGTTCAAGCGGATGGATTATGCCCGCTATGCTTATGAAAAGTGTGAAATTTGTTTTATGATTTAAATTGTGGATTTTACGATTTTTAGATGCACCGTGCACGTACTGGTGTTCTGATTATGTGATATGGTATATGTGATATGGTTAGTGTGCACACGGTTGTGATTAGCGCGCAGGTGGGTGTGAGTAGCGCGTGGTTGATATTATGAGGGTGTCCTGTGGATGCCATCGGAGAGGTCGGCCACCCCCCTTTGGCCGGGACACCAGGTTAGCAGCGGCGCTGTGGGACGCCACGCGACCGTATGCCGGTTTCTTTCTATAACCTCCTGTCTGGCGGTACCTTGGGACGCTGGGTACTGTTGGCGCCACTGGTATATAGTGGGTGCATCAAATGATTTTCAGAACTGTGTTTTAAAAATAAAATGTTTGGAAACTGAATTGGAATTAAAAATATAATTGTTACCGCTTCTGGTATTTAATTGATGTCTTGGTTTTCGGGGCATATGGATAAAGGGTTTTTGTGAAATTGTTTTAAAAGGGGAACCTTTCCAACTGAGAGAATTGTAAGGGTTTTGAGAGAAAATATTATTATTTCCAAATAATTATTATTTATACTTATTACTGTGATATTATATGGTATAGTAGTAGGGTCGCTCACTGAGATGATTAGCATCTCACACTCTTAAATTCCGTTCCTCTAGGTACCAGGTTGTCGGTGTTCACTCGGAGCGGACTTGATCTTCCTCGCTGTTTTAGGTCGTGCTGTACCCTGTTTTTCTTTTATTGCAGTTGTAATATTTCTTTCATTCTTGTTGTATTTATTATGCACTGGATTACTGTATTTATTTTGAAGTGCTGCAAAAATTTGTGGAATCAATTTGTAGTATTGTGGGAGGAATAAGGGGATATTTTTAGAAGTGTGTTTTCAGTGCAGGTAGTTTGTGGTAAGTAAATCCCTTAGGGGAGGCTCTGCCGGATTTTCCGTTGGAGAGTTCGGTAGGGTTTCCCTGGGATCAGGGCTGTCTAGGGTTCCGGGGAAGGAATTCTGGACGGGTCCTGACAGTTGGTATCAGAGCTCTAGGTTCTAGTATTCCTAAGGGACTGTGCATTGTTGTGTGTCCCATCCGTGTCTAATCTCTCGTTTTACCCTCGTGGAAGCGTTCTTTCTGTTTGTCTCGAAGTAAATTCGTTGCCCGAGTTTGAATAACTCTAATCTTCGAGGGTGTCAATTAGGATCATCTAGCCTAACGGGAAATTCCTATGGCCTAGTCGATGGTCGAGGATGCCTTTTCTTTTTGAAGGTCAAGCTTATCATCGTGAATGGTATCCGTTTCGTTCATGGAGAAGAAGGATGATTGCCTAAGGATGTGTGTCGATCGATTTCAAGGCGTCAAAATATTTTCCCGATCGATTATCAAAATTTAAATGCTTTTCAAAGTGGTATTTGAAATTAAAGGTGTTTTATTCAAGTATTTTTGGTTTGTGTTCATACATGTATCTGTATGTTATATTGTTTGATATTATACTGCACCATATGGAGGCGGCGAACCAATGTGGTCCATGTAGAGCTAGCCCCATGATCATGTTGCCTACGAGCCCGGGGAATTGGACGGCCAATATAGGCAACCACCCTGGTTTGTATTGGTATCAGAGTGTCGGCGACAGTTGGAATCATGGATTACGTAACATGTAGAAGGTGTCGTACGTACCTCCATTACAAGCGTGCATATTTTATTTTATGCTATGGATTTTAAGATATGATTTTCAATGTGGAGTTTTAACAATTGCCTATGCAAGTTAGGTATATTTGAAAAATATATTTTATTATTTGTTTTATGTTATGGTTTTTCCAAGAGCGACTTAAGGGTTAAGTATCGCCAGTCGAGAATCCAAAGCAGGGTATCGTTGAGTTCAAAAAGGAGATCTTAAAGGAAGCACGTGATTCAAAGTATGCGATACACCCCAAGGGTACCAAGACGTATGGAATGCTCACTGGATGACATGGTGGTTTGGCACGATAAAGGAAGTTGCAAGATCCGAATAAAGGTACTTAAGTCATCGACAAGTAAAGTAGGGAGATGTAAACATGGATTTCGTGCTTAAACTATCATTCACAAAGAGAAGGTACGACAGCGTTTAGAGAATCAAGCAAGCTCCGGATAGCGACTAAAGTTCTACTTGGTGGTTGATGAGGTTAATGAGATGAGGATGATTCCTTAGGCATGGTTGGATGTTTAAGCATGGTTATTTTTCATTCTAGAAGCTAAGATCTTGATATCTTATTTCCTTGGAGATTTAAGGTTCGTATTGGTGGTGCTTTATCGATTCAAGGTGGTTGATATTGTTGGTGATAATTTACAATGATAAGGAGTATGATTTTGGGACGTAGTTAGAATTTAAGAAGTGTGGAATACTTTATTGGGTTAAGGATCTAGTGATTTGTTCATAGTATTGGTGGTGATGCTAGAATTAGGATTTAAATTCTTTATTGCTTGAGGTGTGGATTCATGGAATTTATTTGAAATGAGGGAAACTTAGGGTTTTCAAGAATGGTATTTGGATGTTGAGAATTTTATTCATGACCTTGATGAAATTAGTTAAAAGAAAGATTGATGTTTGTCGAGGTTAAGACTATTGGTTAATCAATGAGGAGCAAGGGTTTTCTAATTGTAAGTACTAGGAGGGTAATCGAAGACAAGTGAATTAATCTCAACCTTAACTTGGTGATACCAGTATTTGAGGAAATTAGGCTTAAGTTCTAATCTTACCTTTTGGATTGCTGATCGAGTAACGAGAGTTGGTTGTTGGTTTAAGGATGCATGCTTCAGAAGCACTTTATGGCTAGCTTCCAGGTACGACCGGTGTTGGTGGATCGTATAGTAGAGACCCAAATGGAAGATCCTAAGTTGAGGACAATTAAGGGCAAGGTACAAGAAGGTCTTGATCCGGAATTTTCCATAAGGAGGAATGGAGCCCTCGTGTATAAAGGACGACTTTGTGTTCCGGATATCCCAAGACTCAAGCAGGAGATTTTGGAGGAGGCGCACAGCTCGATGTATGCGATGCATCCTGGGAGTACCAAGATGTACCGGACGCTTGTTAAGTATTATTGGTGGATTGGTATGAAGAGAGAAGTGGCAGACTTCGTATCAAAGTGTTTGATTTGTCAACAAGTGAAAGCAGAAAGACAGAAGCCTTCGGGACTACTCCAACCTTTACCGATTCCCGTGTGGAAGTGGGAAGAACTCAACATGGACTTCGTATTCAAGCTTCCTTCCACACCTAGAAGGTACGACGGCATTTGGGTAATCATTGATCGTCTCACCAAGTCGGCACACTTCCTACCGGTACGAGAACATTTTTCACCCGAGAAGTTAGCCCAGTTGTTCGTGCAACGCATTGTAAGTCTTCATGGAGTACCGTTAGCCATCGTCTCCGATCGAGATCCGCGCTTTACTTCACGACTATGGCGGAAGTTGGCTGATGCACTAGGAGTAAGACTTAACTACAGCACCGCTTTTCACCCGCAATCTGATGGACAAGCAGAGTGCACAATTCAGACATTAGAAGACCTGCTAAGGTCTTGCATTATGCAGTTTCGTGGTAGCTGGGATGAACAACTGCCATTGATAGAGTTTTGTCCTCCTGCGTACCGTGAGGCGAGAAGGAGAGAGTTCGAGGAACTGCGACAGGGGAACATGACAGTGACCGAGTACGAGAGGAGATTCCGAGAACTATCAGGATTCTGCATGCACCTGATTCCCGACGATCACACGAAGAAGGTGAGGTTCATAGACGGATTGAAAGAGAGCATCGGTTACACCCTTTCTGGATCAGTACATCCCACCTATCAGTCCGCCAGGGATGCAGCGCTCGAGCTAGAGAGACAGGAGGAGATACACAGACCCTCGAGGCGCAGATCATTCGAAGGATCGTATAGCGGAGTACCTCGACAGGGGGCAGCTAAGAAGAGCCATAGCTCAGGCTCAGACAGTGATGGGTTAAGCCCACGAGGCAGATTCCAGAGGAGAGATAGTTATCGCATGCCCCAGCCAGCTCGCCATTCGATCATTGTGGATGCAAGCTCGTATCAGCAGTCACGCATTGGTTCTCCGCGGATTTGTCCACTTTGTAGGGGGAATCATTCTGGGCAGTGTCAGATGGATGGTTTATGCTTTCGGTGTGGGCAGCCAGGCCACATAAGGAGGGATTGCCCTTATGGTAGCGGCAGTGTGCTAGAAGCAGGTCGACGGACACAGCATACGGGGATATTTCCAGGACAGAGTTCCCAGGGAAGTCAGCCAGTAGGAGTTTCTTCGGGATCAGTCCAGCCGTCTGCAGGATCGAGTCGAGGTAGAGGAAGGAGACCCCAGCAGACAAGTCAAGGCCGGGTGTTTGCTATGACGCAGCAGGGAGCCAGGACTACGCCCGACGATTTCACAGATCAAGTGATGGAAGCAGACCTGATCCTGTTGGATCTATCCGGACTTGAAGTAGTGTTGGGCATGGATTGGTTGGCAAGGAACTACTTAGTCGAGGAAGCGACATGGGAGCCCGAAGCGCAGGTGCGTGATCAGAACCCTTGTTTGTTCCAGTGACGCGCGGAAATTTCGAGGACGAAATTTTTGTAAGGGGGGAAGGCTGTAACACCCCGTCCCAAATCGCACCGGAATCCGTGCACGTTGACCGAGGTTGACCGTTGACCGTTGACCGAAGGGGGTCAAAAGTTGACTTTTTGACTCGGTGAGAATTTTGAGTTGACTAGGGTACCGTGGCGAAGTGCACGATGCCACGAGTTCGTAGACTGGTAGCACGTCGAAAACGGAGCTACGGTTTGAAAGTTATGGACGAAACAAGTTGCGGTCCAAACTGTCCAAGGGATGTCGGAGTTGACTTTTTGTTTATGGGGAATTGAGCTTTGACTCATGCATGGTTGTGAAGTGCTCGTCGATACGAGTTCACAGACTAGCGGCACGCTCAAAACGGACATCCGGTTAAAAAGTTATGGACGTTTGAAGTTTACCGGATACCGTATTATTTTAATGTTTTTGGGTCGGTGAACAGTGAAACACCACGTGTCAGTTTCTGATTGGTCCACGTGGCATGAACAGTGTCACGCAGGGTTTTAATTTTGAAAAACTCTCGGGGAAGAGAGAGAAAGAGAGAGAAGAGAGAGAAAGAGAGAGAGGAGAGAGAAAGAGAGAGAGAGGACCCGCCGGCCGCCGGCCATTTTCACGTTTTTCCGGCCTAGTTACTGTACACGCGCCGGCCAGCCAGATTGCCCACCTCATTTCCGGCAAAACCTCCAAATTTCACGGCGAACGGCCGCCGGACGCGCCCGGATCGGACGTCCGAAGTTTGGCGGCGATTTTTCCCCTCCACCGCCGGCCACCGCGAATCGGCACTATTCCGGCCGATATACAGTACACGCGCCATACACCCAGCATCCTCTCCTCAAGTCCGGCCTACCCACCAAAAATCACGGCCATCGGACCACCGACGCGCCGGGATCGGAGCGTTTTCCGGCGAGGGGTCGAAAATCTTCAAACGGTGATTTCTCCGCCGTCCGACCTCCGTTTTGCTCACCGTCGGTCCCGTTGGATTGCTCTCCTCACGATCTACAAATCTGCAAAATTTCACAGCAAACGGCCACCGTCGGAAATTACTGTTCCGGCGACGGTTGCCGGTGACGTGGCGGCCCGCCGGAAATTACTGTTCCGGCGAGTACCCGAAAATTCCGGCCAGCTCCAGTCCGCAGTGTTCGACCTCCTGAACCCAAATCCGACTTCCGTTTCCGCCAATTCGCGACGGTTTGGGAGAATTGCGGAGCCGAAACCCGAAAAGCTTCCCGATAAAATTCCGACCCCGTCGGGTACGATCATCGAAAATTAAGACCGGATCTGTGATTAGCATCACTCGAGCTTCGATTCGGTATATGATTCGTAAATTTTAGTTATCGTTTGTGTTTTGACCCCCCGGGTACCGGGTATTATTTACCCGAATAAAATATTAATTTATTTGACTGTCTGTGAATTTTGTTCTAGGAGCACCGGTGAGTCGTAGAATTGATCCCGTAGTGGATCATGGGTTAATTGCGTGCTCCAGGTGAGTGACCCACCTTCAAATTAATTTTGGGGAATTTAATTGATGAATATATTATGTGTGAATTAAATATTTGGAATTTAATTTCTATGTGCCAAATATTTATTGGATTTATTGTAGAATTATTTATGAATTTATTGGATTTAAGAAAATGCGAATTCTACAAATTTATGCCGTGTGGAATTATTTTATGGTTTTGAGGATTTTGAAATTGGTGTGGTTTTAATGGTAAATTGGGCACGATTCGATTTTCAAATATTTCAAGGAAAATATTTGGTTATGTTGGTGATTTCAATTTTTATGAAATATGCCCATAAAATATTATGGGATTTGATTATGATATTTCGAGAAATTATTTATGCTTGGAAAAAATGTGGATATTTGAATTGATGGATTTGGGAGTTGGTGGATTTGAAAATCATGGAATTTATGGTATGGATTATAAGGAAATTGTGGAGAATTTCCCGGTTCAAGCGGATGGATTATGCCCGCTATGCTTATGAAAAGTGTGAAATTTGTTTTATGATTTAAATTGTGGATTTTACGATTTTTAGATGCACCGTGCACGTACTGGTGTTCTGATTATGTGATATGGTATATGTGATATGGTTAGTGTGCACACGGTTGTGATTAGCGCGCAGGTGGGTGTGAGTAGCGCGTGGTTGATATTATGAGGGTGTCCTGTGGATGCCATCGGAGAGGTCGGCCACCCCCCTTTGGCCGGGACACCAGGTTAGCAGCGGCGCTGTGGGACGCCACGCGACCGTATGCCGGTTTCTTTCTATAACCTCCTGTCTGGCGGTACCTTGGGACGCTGGGTACTGTTGGCGCCACTGGTATATAGTGGGTGCATCAAATGATTTTCAGAACTGTGTTTTAAAAATAAAATGTTTGGAAACTGAATTGGAATTAAAAATATAATTGTTACCGCTTCTGGTATTTAATTGATGTCTTGGTTTTCGGGGCATATGGATAAAGGGTTTTTGTGAAATTGTTTTAAAAGGGGAACCTTTCCAACTGAGAGAATTGTAAGGGTTTTGAGAGAAAATATTATTATTTCCAAATAATTATTATTTATACTTATTACTGTGATATTATATGGTATAGTAGTAGGGTCGCTCACTGAGATGATTAGCATCTCACACTCTTAAATTCCGTTCCTCTAGGTACCAGGTTGTCGGTGTTCACTCGGAGCGGACTTGATCTTCCTCGCTGTTTTAGGTCGTGCTGTACCCTGTTTTTCTTTTATTGCAGTTGTAATATTTCTTTCATTCTTGTTGTATTTATTATGCACTGGATTACTGTATTTATTTTGAAGTGCTGCAAAAATTTGTGGAATCAATTTGTAGTATTGTGGGAGGAATAAGGGGATATTTTTAGAAGTGTGTTTTCAGTGCAGGTAGTTTGTGGTAAGTAAATCCCTTAGGGGAGGCTCTGCCGGATTTTCCGTTGGAGAGTTCGGTAGGGTTTCCCTGGGATCAGGGCTGTCTAGGGTTCCGGGGAAGGAATTCTGGACGGGTCCTGACATAAGTGCTTATTGGCATCTAAACTATTCTGAAAGCATTCAGCTCAATTACTAATTAAATCATTTTCTTGAAGACCTAATCTAGTTGTATGATCAATTCAATTTGTTTTCTCCATGAATTCTAAAAATAATTACCCCTTAAGAAAGTATTGTTCTTTTGTTTTTTCTTTCAAAAAAAAGTTTATTTTTCTTTTTCAGAAAAAAGTCTTTTCTTATTTCTTTACTTAAAAATACTAGGTACAACTAGTGTTTGATTTTAGAATTTTCAAAAACATAAAATAAAATTATGGCAATTAATATGTGAATAATAGCTTCGTTAAGGGAAAAAAGTATGAATAGTACTTACTTCACAGATGGTAAAATTCCTTACCACTATGTGATAGTTTTTCTATTTTTTCTTTTTTTCTTTTTTTTTTTTTTTGGGAAAAGAAATGGGAACTTTCGGAGATACACATATCAACTTGGATACCTTGATCCAACCAATCAGTACCAATTCCCATCCCAAGATTCAAAATAGCTCAATTTCATAACATCTTTACCCAAAACATGAGCTACATTATTTGATTCTCGATGCGCAAAATAGCAAGAAAATTTCCCATGCAAAATCAACCATACCTTAATGTCTTCAACAAGAAAACAATCAAAACCCATATAACAATATGTAGATGTGATAGCTTGAATGGTAGCTTTTGAATCACTTATCAATTCAGCATCACAAAAACCAGATTGAACAATAAATTTCAAACCCTTTCGTAGAGCCAATAATTCTAGAATAAGTGCACTGCATTTCAAAAAAGGAATAGTTGCTGTTGCCATCAACTGACCATGCTCATTTTGTATCACTATTCCGACACCAGCGTTATCGCAACTTTTCAAGATACCTCCATCCACATTAATCTTCAATTTACCAGGTCTTGGAGGAATCCATATCCCGCTTTATAAGAAATAGCTTCATAAATAATATTCAGTAGTAATAGGTTTTTTGAATAGTCGTTGCATGCATCCTAATGTTTTCCAAAGCAAGTTATATATATATTGGTCAAAAGGGTTCCACCAAATGGACCCAAGGGTACACCATGAAACTTTAGCAATTATTCTAGATTCATCAAGGGATATTTCGACAGAATATTCTCTAAAGCAAAGCATTTACATTGGACACCTATATAAGATTTTATATTACACATAACACATGTATACAACACTTAATACATTACATGTGAGTGATACAAGACAAGCTCTCTGTAGAGCTTTATCCCTTTCATCTAGCCGTAAGTGAAGCCTGGTGACGAGCAATGACGATATTAAATAGAAATTTGAGTAAATCGAAAAAGAGATAAAGGTTTTGTGAAGATGAAAAGCTGTATATGCAATTAACACAAGATAAAATTAACATAAAATGAAAAGCTTATCTAATGTGAATACCAAATTGAGAGATCCCTTTCAAGTGTTTGAGAACATGCTTGCATCTATTAATAAGGAAGACAATGCTCTTTCAAAAATTGACTTGACTGATTGGCAATAAAAGCTATCTATGGCCAAGTAAGAGTAAGATATTGAAGGGCCCCAGTGGTGCTTCTAAAGACAGAAGGATTTGAGAAAAGTTCCCCAGAAGCTGTAGACAGACAGCTGCTAGTACATGCCTGAGTATTATACATGTTAGTTCTATCTAGCAAATCAAGAATGTATTTTGACTGAGATAAAATACGCCCATCAATGTTAGGTTTTTCACGTAAAAAAGGGAGTTCACTACTGTAACACCCCGTCCCAAACCACATCAGAATTCTTGCATGCTGACCGAGGTTGACCGTTGACCTAGTGGGGTCAAAAGTTGACTTTTTGTTCTAGTTGAAATTTCTCGTTGACTGTGGTATCATAGCAAAGTACATGATGCCCCGAGTTCGTAGACTAGTAGCACGTCGAAAACGGAGCTACGGTTTGAAAGTTATGGGCAAAACATGTCGAGATTCAAACTGTCCAAAAGGTGCCGGGAGTTGACTTTTTATGGTTGTAAAATTTTGTTTTTACTTTCATATGGTTGTAAAGTTATGGACATGTGAAATTTTCCGAATACCATAATATTTTAATATATCTGGCTTAAGTGAACAGTGACACCACATGTCGACGTCTGAGAGGTCCACGTGGGTGAACAGTATCACCCACGGTGGCTTTTATTTTGGCAAAACGAGGGGAGGAGAGAGAAAGAGAGAGAGGAGAGAGAGAGGGAGAGAGAAAACCATCGGCCGCCGGAGTTGCCAACTTTTCCGGCCAAATCTTGTCACACGTGCCAGCCAGGCAGGAGCGCCACTCCATTCTAGGCCAACCCCAAAATTTCAAGGCCAATCGACCGACGACTCGCCCAGATAGGGGCTTTTTCGGGCAGCGGTACCGATTTCTTCAACTGCCGAGATCTCCACATTCCGGCCTCCATTCTTATCACAGCCGGTCCCCTTGAGACCCTCTCTCTTCAATCTACAAAACCCCCAAAAATCTCAACCACCAGTCACCAGCCACCGCACGAGCCATCGGCGGCGACGGTTGCCCGTGACCGCGACGGCTCGCCGAAGAAATCACTATTCCGGCGAGTACCCAGTTGCATCGTCGGTCCCTCCTCACTAATTTCGACCCTCTAAATTCAAATCCCAGTCCTTTTCCTTCAATTCACGACGATTTGAGAGAATCGAAGAGTTGAATCCTGAAAGCTTTCCGGCGAGATTCCGGCCACCTCGGATCCGATCTCCAGGATGTAAGACCGGATTCATAATCCTCGTCACTCAAGATTCAATTCGGTATATTACTCGTCAATTTTGGTTGTCGTTTGTGTTCGCTCCCCGCGTACCCATTTGGGTGTTACCCGATTGAAATATTAAAATAATTGGTTTGGTGTATTGTAGATATTTTAGGTGCACGTGTGGGTAGTGGAGTTAATCCTGCGGAGGATCTTGATTGATATACGTGCTTAAGGTGAGTGACCCACCTTTAAAACTATTTTGGAGTGATTAATTATATTTATTTGGTGCTAATTTGGTATCTAGAATTATGCTCATGTGGTGGAATTTAAATATAATTGTGAAAAAAATATTAATTTATATATATACCCATTGATGCTAAACGGAATTTTGGGTTATTAAGAAATTTCTGATTTTTTTTATTATTGTGATTTAATTGTATTTATTACGCATGAGCAAGGTATTTTCATGAATTAATTGTATCTGGATTTTAATATTATTTTTGGGCATGAATGGTTTAAATTGGTGGTTTCAAATTTTATAATTATGCCCGTAGAGTATTAATTGATGGACTTTGTGTTACGAGAAAAACTATTTGTATATTGTTATCGGTGGTTTTGTACCGGAAATGTTAAAGAAAAATGTGGGAGGTTGAGTTCGAAAAATGATATAATTCCCACGATAAATTTTTGAAAAATTGGGTTATTATTTTAGACGCACTCATACAGTATTGGTGTTCTAGCTGTATATGTGGATTAGCGTGCAAGTTATTACGTCTCCCGTGAGTTGCCATTGGACCGAGGACAGGCAAGTTTGATATTGGCCATAGCCGCCTCCCTCCGTGGCCGGGATGACGGTTTCAGCAGCGGCGTTGTCAGGATGCCGAAGCGCCGTATGCAAGTTTCTCTCTTTAACCTTCCCACCAGTCGGTGCTCGGGAAGCTGGGTATCTGAGGGCATCACTGGTATATGGTGTGGTGCGTCAATTATAAATTTTCAGATAGAAATTTCAAACCCTAAAGTGTTCAAAAATTATTTATTATATTTTATTACATTTTATTTATATTTGGATTATTTAATTATTATTTATTAAATTAATGATTCCTTGATTTTTGGGCATAAGAATAATTGGGTTTTGCAAAAATGTTTTAAAGAGGAACATTTCCAACGGAGTGAATAGTGAGGGTTTTGAGGAAAATTATTACTTTCAAATGTTTATTATTATTTATTTATTTAACTGTTTGATATTGATTAATTAAATCCCTTTATTTGTTATATTATTAATGTTAAAAGTGTACAGTAGATAGGGTCACTCACTGAGATGATTAGCATCTCATATTTTTAAATTTCGTTCCCTTAGTTGCAAGGGGTGGTAGACATTCTTTCAGAGCTAACCTAATCTTCGTCGCTGTCATAGTTCGAGAAGTTACCTTGCCTTCATTTATTTCAATTGTAATATTTCTTTCATCCTTGTTGTATAATTTCTATACTTAATAGTACTTCATGAAGCTCTGTATACTGTTCTGGACATTTATGTATTAATTATGCACTGGATTACTGTTATTCATTTGGAGTGCTATAAATTTGTGGAATCAAATTGTAGTATTGTGGGAGGAATAAGGGGATGAATATAGAAGTCTGTTTTCAGTGTAGGAAATTTGTGGTAAGTCCAACCCTTAGGGGAGGTTCTGCCGGATTTTCCATTGGAGGGTCCGGTAGGGTTTCCCTCGGATCAGGGCTTGTCTAGGGTTTCGGTGAGAAATTTTGGACGGGTCCTGACAACTACTAACTTTCTATTGAATAAATGTGGGATCATTCCTAGTTACTAAAATATCATCTACGTACACAAGAAAACAGATCAACCGTGGACAAAAATTATACATAAATAGGGATGCATCAGACTTGGCATTGATGAAGCCTTTGACAAGTAAAGTGGATCGAAGTCGATCATACTATGCATGAGGTACTTGTTTAAGATCATAGATGGCCTTTGACAAGTAATCAACAAACATAGGTGGGTTTGGAGGGAACAACTAAGCCTTTGGGTTGAGACATGAACACAATTTCATGAAGAAACCATTCAAGGAGGCATTGTTCATATTCGGCTTCGATAGGCCATCGTTTGGTCACTGTAATAGAGTGAGCGACTCAGATTGTGGTTGGTTTAACAACCAGGCTAAAGGTTTTGTAATAGTCAATACCCGGATGTTGGTGCAAATCTTTAGCCATCAAGCGAGCTTTGAGATGAAGCACCCAATCATCAGGTTCATAATTGGTCTTGAAAACCCATTTTTTACCCATGATATTGTACCGAGAGTCAAAAGGAACTAATGCGCAAGTATGGTAACATCGTAAAGCGTGGAAATATGATTGCCTAGCTAGCTTCCTTGCAAGAAACATTTAAAGGCTTCGAAGATAGTTTAAGGTTCATGGGCTAGAGAAGTTTCATTAAAGAGAAAGAGTCTTGATTTAAGTGACCTCGTTTTAGATCGGATAAGCATAGGGGTGCAAAGCAAAGAAGATTGAAAGGGAAAAGGCATGTAAACAACAAGTGGTATAGAATTAGGAGAGGTTGTATGAGAAAGTGCAAGATTTGATAAGGGTGCAGATGCATGTGTGTTAGTAGAGGGGGACATGTCAATGGAGAGATATGCCCATGAGAAAAAGTAGGTGTAGGATTATCAGGTTGCTTAGTCTGAAAGGCTAGGCTATAGGAAAGAGGTCAGTGAGTCTCATAGGCAATAGTGGGAGGAGAATTTATATTTGGTGTTACTGTTGTGAGTGGACTATTGTGTAAGAGGAAAGGTTTCACAATTTGAGGCTAAGGAAAGCTTAGTAAATAGTTCTTAATCGAGGGACTGGTCCCAAAGGTACTTAGTGTAGCACCTGAAGTGGTAGGTGAGACAACTATAGACCCATCATACAAGATAATATCAGAGTGTGAGTGGAGAAAAGGAATTTTAAAACCAAATTTAAAAGGGAAGGAATTTTCAATAAAATTAACATGGCAGGAGATGTAGACTAGTTTACTAGAATGTAAGCAGTGGTAACCTTGTGTTCTATGATATAGCCTATAAGGACACATTAAAATGAATGAAAACCAAATTTTTGTGTATAATAGGGTCTAAGGTAAGGAAAGCATTAACACCACCCAAAAATCGATAAAAAGGAATAGTCAAGATCTCTTTTAAATAAGCATTTAAAAGGGGAAACATTAATGGAGGTTAGAAGTTGATGTTAAAGAGCCACTGCCTATGAAAATGCTTGCCACCAAAATATAAGAGGCATACTAGCTTAAGCAAGAGGAGCCAGACCAGTCTCTATTATGTGGCGATGTTTTCTCTCAGCCTTACCATTTTGTTGGTCTCCATGAGGACATAGGCATCTAAAAAGATTGCCATATTGTTGAAGTAAAGGAATTTATGTTCAACCAATGTATATTCAATATTATTCAACTAATGTATATTTAATAATTTATTATCGTTGGATTGGAATCTATTAAACATTTAATCGAGAAGAATTTTTTTGTAAATTTATATGAAATGCAATGGAAAAAGTAAAATATTTGTGCAAAAATAAGTTACACAACAAATAAATTTAAGTGTTGATATACCAATAAATCCTTTTGTTTTTGCTTGAAAATGAACTCGAGCCCATAATCCATATGTATGTATATGAAATCCAAAATCTTCCATAGTTTTAGAGCGACACCAATGGCGGCCTCTAATCCTAACCGCAAAAACAACAAGGAGGATGGTTGGCTATTGAAGCTTCTAATAGATACACAGAGCAAGAGAGTCTCCTATTCGCAGAAGCCAACAAGGATTTTGTTGATTTCATATTCACACTTGTTTCATTGTCTATAGCCACCATAATGTAGCTCCTCCCAAGTCAATGACATGGTTGGTTCTCTTGGTAATCTTTACCAAAGCATTGGAAACTTCAATTCCAATTACTTTCAGTCCAATATCAGCAAAGATACCCTCTTGAACCCCATGTATTTGCCAATGGGCATTTCCTTAACTACCCGCCTGTTTTGTTCCAATTTCCCATCAAAACCCATAGCTCAAAAACTGTATCTTTGTCCGAGATTGGATTATAGAAGCCATGAAATACCTGAATCCCATAAGTATGTGGCTAGTGACCCACAAGCTTGGTATCATAGGTGCAAAAACAATTTGTCTAGTGAGCTCGTTTTTGTTGCTACAGACTATGGTTTGTCCTCCTTTTCCTTGTCCTCTGCCTTTAGTGAAGAAAGGTATGTGAAAGGCGCTGCTTCTTATATGGTTATGGATGATTTACAAATTGAGCCTCTTTCAGTTGCTTTGACCTTAGCTGTGCTTGCCAGTTTTAAAGTCACACACGTTGGGATTCTGGAGGAGAAGATTGTTTCAGTAGGCATCGATGAGGTATCAAATTTATTCTTCTACTGTTATCTACCATGTATATGTGATAACAAATTGATATGAGGGGAAATTGATTTATTGAAAATTGTAATATAGCTGGGTGATTTGGAAGTTTAACAATATGGAAGTTTGAAGATTATTATATGTAGTAGCATTTTGTCATTGGATAGGCCTATAGCAGAATGGTACTCCTGCCTTGATGAATTTCTTTTCATCTATGATTCCAACTTTATAGACATTAGTATTTTCATTTTCAATGGCAGTTTCTTTTTTCTATTGCTTTGTATTTTACAATTCCACCTCTGTTTTTGGTTCTATAGCACATTTCACTGCCATTATTCCACTTATCTTGTTGTATCTCATTTATATCCATGTGGGTCTTCCTCTATTCAAACCAAATGTACCATTGCTAACAAAACCAAACCAATCAACCGCAGTGGGATCTAATATCCAAGTTAATCGCAAGCATGTTTTTTCATTAGCAAACTCAATAGGGATTGACTATCATTTTGGACGTCATGACCTGCATAAAGAGAACCTTAGACCTTCTTCCAGTTGGATCTTCTGATCAACTTACTGAAATCCAATATTCATTAGGACTATTCAATATTTTACTCACTAGATTCAAGTTTGCTAGATGAATTGGCTAAAGAATATTTATAATTCTTTAATTAAGAAGTAAATTAAAATTAGATTAGAGCAAATCAAATAAACTTCATTTAAGGTCTGTTGCATATGTAATTGATAATGTAAATTACTAGTTTCCTACTCAAGACGAGGTCTCTGCATCTATAGAAATTCTCTCTTCTATTGTATATGTTCCAACACATACAAAGTGTATATATATAGTAACACCCCGTCCCAAAGTACAACGGAAATTTTCCAACTTTGACCGAGGTTGACCGTTGACTTTGACCGAAGGGGTCAAAAGTTAACTTTTTGACTCGGATGGAATTCTAGGTTGACTGAGGTATCGTTATGAAGTACATGTTGGTACGAGTTCGTAGACTAGTAGAACGTTGAAAATGGAACTACGATTTGAAAGATATGAGCAAAACAAGATTGGGGTCCAAACTGTTCAAGGATGCTGGAGTTGATTTTTTATTTACGGGGAAATGAGCTTTGACTCATACATGGTTGTGAAGTGCTCGTCGATACGAGTCCACAGACTAGTGGCACGCCTGATTTGGACATCCCGTTAAAAAGTTATGGACCTGCAAAGTTTTAAAATACCGTATTATTTCAATATTATTTTTAAATGTGTAACAATGTGCCACGTATGACTTAACAAATGTGACCATGTGCCACCATGATGAGATGCCATATGTCAACCATGCTTAATACCATATTATTTTATTATTGTTATTTTA
Source organism: Ziziphus jujuba (assembly GCF_031755915.1). Lineage (NCBI taxonomy): Eukaryota > Viridiplantae > Streptophyta > Magnoliopsida > Rosales > Rhamnaceae > Ziziphus > Ziziphus jujuba. The sequence continues at coordinate 12,814,847 of NC_083386.1, forward strand.
TATAATAATATTATTTTTAATATTATTTAATTATTTTATTTTATTTTCTTTTTCTTTTTCTTTTCTTTTTCTTTTCTTTTTTTTCCTTCCCCCACGTGGGAAAAAGACCCACCCCCCCTCCCCGAATTCGTTCTTCTTCTTCTTCCTCTTTCTTCTTCCTTTCCTTTCCTTTTCTTCCTCTCGGGCCCTTGCCGTTTCTTAAATTCCGACCACCACCTTGCTACACGCGCCAGCCAGAGAGGAGCAGGGGATGGAGGCGAGCTCGGCCACAAAATTTTATGGCCACCAGTCGCCGGACGCTCCCAGATCGGGCCGGAGAAGCTCGACGGTCGGAATTTTCTCTCTCCTCTTTTCTTGTGTTTTCCGGCCAACCTAGCTCGACCCATACCTCTATCCCACCATTTTCGATCCCTCTGAGTCCATTTATGTGATTAGATTGCCCAAAACCCCCACCATTTGAGAGATCTCTCAAGTTCAAGTTCGGCCGGTACTTCCCAGGCAAATTCCGACCACCACCGGCGGAATTGGGATCAGTGGAGGCCGGTAATGTGATCCTCGTTCCACAAGCTTCAGGTCAATATATTACTCGTCAATTTTGGTTAACGATTGTGTTAGTCCTCCCGGGTACCGGGCATTATTTAAGCGAATAAAATATTAATTTATTTGAGATGTGTAATATTGTTGTTCTAAGAGCACGTGTATGTCGTGGAATTGATCCCATGGAGGATCTTGGATTAATTGCGTGCTCGAGGTGAGTGACCCACCTTCAAAATTATTTTGGGATGTTAAAATATATATATTTTGTGTTAATTGGTTATTTGAAAATATGTTTGATGTGTTCAATATGTAGTAAATTTATATTTGGAATTTTGATGCTAAAATTGAATGAAATTAAATATTTGGGCATTATAAAATATGTTGGCTCTAAGGAATTTGAGATTTTGGTAAATTTTATCAAATTTCATTGTTGAAATATTTCATAATTAAATAATTGATAAATATGTTTTATGTTTTTGATATTAAGAGAATTTCTGGATAAATTGTATTGCTAATTTGTAATGTTTTTAATATATGTTTTGGTGCGAAAAGAATATATTTGGAAATTTAAAGAAATTGTGGTTTGATTTATTTTAATTATTGCTATGGTTATTAGTTTTAAAAAAATTGTTTTGGAGTATAATATAATATATACGAGTTCGAATAAATTGGCTTATATACCATTGGATTGAATGTTCGGATTATACATATAAAAATATTTGCCTTATCAAATATGAGTTGTCATTTTATGTAAGGTTTGACAATATATTAAATGGTTTTAAATTCTAATGGGTTCATAAGTGAACTTGGAGTAGTTAAATATTTGGTATTTAACTTGGGGTCTTAAATCATTTTGGAAATGATTTATTTGAGAAGCAGATGGAAAATTTTATGATTTTAAGCATGCTCAAATATTTTAAGAATTTTATGGATTTAAAAATTGATTTATGGTGAATATATTTCACTGTGGTATTTCTGATTTTCGTATGAAATGACGATTTGAAAATTTTGAAATATTTAAACAAGCGGTTGAACTTGACAATAAATTGTGATTATGATATACTAGGATACTATATCGGTTATTTTTAATTGATGTACCATATAGTACCAGAGTTTGGTTCAGTATTATATTACAGCGTACTAGGTTTACCACGGTGCCGTGAGGGTGGTTTTATCCAATGGTTATCTATTATTACCACGGACTGTGAGGTCGGATTTATCTTACAGTTTATTATTATTACCATGGTGCCGTGAGGTTGGTATCATCCAACGGTTTATTATTGCCATGGACCGTGAGGTTGGGTACGTCCCGATGGTTATCTACTATTTCCACGACACCATTCATATATTAAGGGTCGTGAGGTAGGTATATCCCACGGTTTACAGATTGGTACATCGTATGGTATATTGTGTATGTTGTATAAATTGTTGTTTTTATTATTCATTTAAATTTAAAGTTTTACACAAATTTTATGGAATTGTTATCGTAATTTTATTACCTATTCTCATTAATGTTTAAGAGTTATTCGTCTTGATTTTATCATTTAAATCGATTGATATTTTAAAATAAATTCTATTGTATTTTTTTATCAATTGTTTTATATAGATGTTTAAATTGATTTAAAATATTCCTTTGGTTATTTCCTTGATTTAAACAATAAATTTTATAATTTATATATTGGATTTATTTTTGTTCTTATGCCAAATTTCTTTAATATAAGTATTATTTATGATTTTATTTATGGTATCCAATAATGTCTTATTCTTTATTTCCATTATAAATTTGGATCCTTAAATTCTTGTATTTTATTCGAAATTTATTGACTAATTGTTTTCCTTGATTTTTGGGGTATAAAAGATTGGGTTTTGCGATAATGTTTTAAAAGGGGAACCTTTCCAACGGAGTGAATGGTGAGGGTTTTGAGAGAAATTATTATTTCCAATTAATTATTAATTATTTATTTATTTTTTCTTAATTAATCAAGTGTACTATAATTATCGTGGCTTTATAATTGTACTGTAGTTAGGGTCACTCACTGAGATGATTAGCATCTCATATTTTTTTAAATTCCGTTCCCCTAGGTCTAGGTTGGGAGACGTTGATCGTCCGGGGCGAACTCAACGTCTCAGTTCATTGCCGAAAGTCCAAGAAGCATTTCTTTCTTTTTTTTTTCCTCTCCATCTCGTATTGCTTTTTTATCTGACATTATATTAATTCTACATTTATTTGTATAATGCTCTGTATACTGTATTAGACATTTAGTTATTAATTATGCATTGATTGCTGTTATTCATTTGGGGTACTGCAAATTTGTGGAATTAATTGTAGTAATGTGGGAGGAATAAGGGGATGTATATAGAAGTGTGTTTCCAGTGCAGGAAATTTGTGGTAAGTCCAACTCTTAGGGGAGGTTCTGCCGAGTTTTCCATTGGAGGGTCCGGTAGGGTTTCCTTGGAATCAGAGCTTGTCTAGGGTTCCGGTGAGGAATTTTGGACGGGTCCTGACATGTATATATTGAAATTTATTTTTATTTAAAAACTCAATTTCTTTTCTTATTGCATTTACCAATTCTGCCGCTACCACCTCTTTTGTGCTGAGTTTTCATTATTTATTTATTTATTAATATACAGGGTTTTAGATTGCTAAGGGGATCTTTGATGAAAAAGACTGTCAAAGACTATTATTACTGATGGCTTTCTGAAAAAAAGTATAGAATAATTTGGTCTTCATAGCACAAAATGACATTATTGTAGTTAGGCTTTTATGTGATTTCTTTGTTTGTTTTTATGTGTTGTCTTTGTTTTTAATCTACTAAAAGTGGTAGAGTTAGAATAGTTGGAACTAATATATATATTTATATATATATATATATAAGTTGGGCTTCACTGTCAGAATCCTTCCAAGATTCCACATCGAAACCCTAAACAAGCGCTGATCTCAGGAAAACCCTATCGGATCTTCCAATGGAAAATCCGGCAACATGTCCCTTAAAGGTTAGACTTATCACAAAATTTCCTGTACAGAAAATACACTTATAATAATATCCCTTATTCCTCCCACCTTACTATAATTTATTCCACAAGTTTACAACACTTCAAAATAATAAACAGAGAATTGGAGCAATATTAATTAAATACATCCAACATAGTATACAAAACATTTATAGAATTTGTAAATATAAGAGTTATTACAACATAAAATAGAAAGAAATACTACAAGATAGGAAAGAAAAGAAAGAAGGAACTCCTCGGAAGATGGCAATGAACTAAGAAATCAGGCTCATCTTAGATAATCAACGTCTATCAAATCTGAGCCTAAGGGAACAGATTTAAAAATGTGAGATGCTAATCATCTCAGTGAGTGACCCAATCCACTATATAATAATAGTAACAATAATTATAATAATATAATACACTTGATTAATTAATAATAAATAAATAAATAAATAAAATAGTTGAAAATAATGTTTTCCCTCATAACCATTACAATTCACTCCATTGGAAAGGTTTCCCCTTTTTTAAAAAACATTTTTACTAAACACATCATTTTATACCCCAAAATCAATGAAGTAATTAAAAAATAAAATACAATAATTGAAATCTTGCAATATAACATTGAGGGTAATTTAATAACAAATAATTGAATTTATAATAAAGTATCATAAGATAAAATAAAGTCACAAATAAATAATGGAATTTGTATTAGAAAAATTTAGTACAAAAGCAAATTAACCAAACAAAATTAAACTCAATATATAATTTATAAAATTTATTAACTAAATCAATAAAATAGTTAATAGTAAAAGAACTATTTTAATTAGTTTTAAAAAAACCTCAATTTCCATTGGCAATAAAATACAATAAATTTCATGTTAAATTCCCACATTAAAAAAATAATAAAAATATGAATAAATGCATTTGAATAATCAGTTTAAAATAAGCAGAATAAACAATTAAATAATAAAAGAAGTATTTAAATCAATTTAAAAATCTATTTGAAATAAATAGTAAAAATATCATAAAATCCATTTTAAATCATCCAATCAATTTAAATAATAAAATCATGGTAAAATGCATTTTTAAAACATTAACCTGAATAAATGATAAGAACATAATAAAATACATTTTAATTTTATAAAACTCTTTTAAAACATTTTTATTTTGCAAATCGTATCGAGAAAATCACTTGATGCACCAAACTATATACCAGTGATGTCCGATGGTACCCAGGACCTCGAGCACCTCATGGCGAGAAGGTTAAAGAGAGAAACCAGCATACGGTCGTTTGGTGTCCCACAGCGCCGCTGCTAATAAGCATCCTGGCCATGGAGGGAATGGGGCAGCTGATGCTTACTGCGTATTAGACCCTGCCTACACTTGGTCCAATGGCAACCATAGGATGACTCTATAAATCTGCGTGCTAATCATATCCACATATACAGTGCAAAACATCAATACTACATGGTGCATTTAAAAATCATAAAATCAATATTTCGTGTAAATACTACTAGGTTTATTTTATCCATTTAAACTTGTAAAATTCCACATTTCTTTTGAATCATCATCATAAATCCATCATATAAAAACCATCAATGTAAATCCATCAATTTCAAATCCAACAATTTAAATCCATTAGTATAAATATAACAATTTTTCAACACCATAAAACCAAATCCATAAATATTTAAATGCATAAATATATTTTTGAAGCATAATAATTTAAAACAATATTTTTCTCAAATCCTCAAAATCAATTTAAATCAAACATATCATTAAAACCATGTAAAATTCATACATAATTAAATTCCACAATTCATCAATGCACAATAAATGTAAACTAAATAATTTCTTTCAAATCCATAAAATCAATCCATATAAAAAATAATATTAAAACCACATAAAATTCATATATTATTAAAGTCATATAAATACATTCATTATACATCATAAATTCAACACTCACTTTAAAACCTTAAATCCATAATTCTTTTAAATCCCAAAATATATGGATAGCAACACATGTATTGAAATTGTCACAATTTGGCTAGACAAATTTATATAACGATTTTACTAAATACCCTACGTATAAAACATATTTTTTAAATAATCAATTAACATAAAATATAAATAATTTAATCACCGAAAATAATCTTGAAGATGGGTCACTCAGCTCAAACACGCATATCAATTAAGATCCTTAACGGGATCAATACCAAGATTTACACGTGGTTCTAAAATATCAATGCCACACTGAACCGATTAAATTAATATTTTAATCAGATATTTTATGCACAGTTATTCGGGGGAGCAAACACAAACAGTGTCTAAATTCATAAATAATATACTGAAATGAAGTTTATGACGTGAGGATTACAAATTGAGTCTTACCTTCCGGAGATCGAACCGTTGGTGGCTGAAATCTCGTCGAAAATATTCCAAACTTAATGTCCTCACATCTCACGATCCGTCAAGAATTAAGGGAAAAGGCCCTTCGATATGGATTCAGGTAGATCAAATTAGTGGAAAAAGGTAAGTTGGGCCGCCGGGAGCTCACTGGAATCAAGTTTTCTGACGAGCTACCATGCCCACTAGAAAGGCTCAACGTTAGTGTCACGTCCGGTGGCCAATGGTGGTGATTTTTGGGGGCAAGGTAGATCGAAAGATGGGTAACTCAAGGGGGACCAGCGGTGTAAAAAATGAGTGGTTATTTTGGGAGAAATCAGCTAGAGAAGGAAACGGTGCCATCGATGGAAAATGTCCCGATCCCAGTGCATTGGTGGTCGGTTGGCCGTGATTTTTAGGTGGTTGGTTGGAAATGAAGGGAAGGTGGTGGTGGTCAAGAGCGCGTTGTGCCGTGGTGGCTGAAAAGGGGTGAATGGTGTAAGGCCGGTTCCTCTCTCTCTCTCTCCTCTTTCTCCTTCCTCTTTCTCTCTCCTCTTTCTCCTTCTCTCTCTTCCTTCTCTCCCTTCTCACCTAATCAAAATGCCCATAGGTGCCACTATGCACTCATGGGTTGGCCCAAAATTGTGACATGTGGCACAGTGTTATTGGGCACTGTGCACACGTAAACAAATCAATACACATTAAATGTTGTCCTAGAAAAACTTTGCAGATATGTAACTTTCCAACAAAATGTCCAAATTAGGCGTGCCACTAGCCCATGAAATCGTATCGATGAGTACTTTACAACCATACATGTCAGGACCCGTCCAAGATCCCTCACCAGAACCCTAGACAAGCCCTGATCCCAAGAAAACCTTACCGGACCTTCCAATGGAAAATCTGGCAGAACCTCCCCTAAGGGTTGGACTTACCACAAATTCCCTGCACTGAAAACACACTTCTATATATATACCGCCTTATTCCTCCACCTAACTACAATTTAATTCCACAATAATCAGCACTTCCATAAATTAAATAGGGAACTAATGCAGTATTTAATAAAATATATCCAATACAGTATACAGAGCATCATAGGGTACAATTAAGTATGAAAGTTATACAACAAAAGATGGAAAGATATATTACAATAGAAATAAATAAAAAGAAAGAGAACTTCTCGAAATACGACAGCAACGAAGGTCAAGCCCGCTCCAGATGAACGTCTACCAATCCTTGTACCTAGGGGAACGAGTTTAAGAAATATGAGATGCTAATCATCTCAGTGAATGACCCTATCTACTATACAATTATAATAGTAACGATAATCATAGTACACTTGATTAATTAAGAATAAATAAGTAAATAAATAATAATTAATTGAAAATAATATTTTCTTTCAAAACCCTCACCATTCATTCCGTTGGAAAAGTTCCCCTTTTAAAACATTTTCGCAAAACCCAATCTTTTATGCCCAAAAAAAAAATCAAGGAATAATTAATTTAATAAATAATTAAATAATCCAAATATGAATAAAATACAATAAAATAACTTAAAATACTTGCATTAGAGAAATATAGCATAAAAGTGAAATTCAAAATAATCCGTAAAATTTGATTTAATAAATCAAAACAAACAGTGTCGAAAATATAATTTAAATAATTGCAAACAATCATGTAAAGTAAATGGTAAAATATTATAATATTCAGTTTCAAATATTCAACCAATCTATATAATATTTTTATGGCAAGATGCATTTTAAAAATATTAATTTAAAATTAGTGACATGAAATATGAATAAATATATTTTAGAAAATACTAATTGGAAATAGGTGATAAAACAAATTAAATACATTTAATTTAAATACGGCTTTACAACTTTAGGATTTGAAATTTATATCTAAAAAATAATACTTGACGCACCACACTATACACCAGTGATGCCCTATGATACCCAGCGTCCCGAGCACCATTTGGCAAGAGGTTAAAGAGAGAAACTTGCATACAGTCGCTTCGGCGTCCCGACAGCACTGCTGTTTAAACCGTCATCCCGGCCATGGGGGGGAGGGGGGGCGGCTTATGGCCAATATCAAACTTGCCTGCCCTCGATCCAATGGCAACTCATGGGAGACATTATAACTTGTGCGCTGATCCACATACACAATACAGAACACCAGTACTATATGAGTGCTTCTAAAACAAATAATCATATTATTTTAAAAATAACAATTTTTTCCAAAACTCACCATGGGAATCATACCATTCTTCAACTTCACAATCCGACATTTTTTCTTTAATATATCTCCAGCATAAATCCATCAATAATAATATACGAATAACTTTTCCCAAATCATAAAATCAATCAAATAATATTTCAAGGGTAAAATTATATAATTTGAAAGCACCAAACTTAAACCAATATTTTTATTGAAATATTTAAAATCGAATCAAGCCCAAAAATAATATTAAAATCCAAATACAATTAATTAAATGAAAACACCTTGCTCATGCGTAATAAATTCAATTAAATCATAATAATAATAATCAAGAATATCTTAATAAACCAAACTTTCATTTAGCATCAATAAGCATATATATATAAAATACAATTTACCACAGTTATAAAAAAATTCCACCACATGAGCATATTTTTCTAAATATTAAATTAACACAAAATAAATATAATTAATCACCCCAAAATAGTTTTAAAGGTGGGTCACTCACCTCAAGCATGTGTATCAATCGAGATCCTCTGTAGGATCAACTCCACTACCCACACGTGCCTCTAAAATATCCACAATACACAAAACTAATTATTTTAATATTTTAATCGGATAACTCCCAAATGTGTACCCGGGGAGCGAACACAAACGACAACCAAAATTTATAAGTGATATACTAAATCGAAGCTTGTGCACTGAAGATTATGAATCTGGTCTCACTTTCCGGAGATGGGATCCGAGGTGGCCGGAATCTCTCCGGAAAGGTGTCGGGTTTTGGATCCTAGAATCTCATAAACTGCTGTGAGTTGGAGGAAACCAACTTCAGATCTGGGTTCAGGAGGTCGAAACTAGTGGGATAGGATGGGCGGTGTAACTGGGAACTCATCGAAAAATCGATTTCCTGATGAGCCGCCGTGGTCACCAAAACCCGTCACTGCCGGCAGCCCGTCCGGTGGCCACTGGTTGTGATTTTTGGAGGAAAAGCAGATTGGAGGATGGGCGAACGGATGGGACCGGTGGTGAGGCAAACAAAGGCCGGATCGGGGAGAAATCTAAGTGGGAAGTTTTTGACGTCGCTACCAGAAAATGCCCCGATCTGGGTGCATCGGTGGTCCAGTGGCTACGAGATTTGGTGGGTTGGCCGAAAATGGAAGGAGCAAGGTGGTGGTCGGGTGCATGTATGGGTGAAAGGGGTGGAGGACGGTGAACGGAGGGTTGTCAGGAGCCGTCCAAGACCCCTCATCGGAATCCTAGACAAGCCCTGATCCCAGGGAACACCACCGAACCTTCCAATGGAAAATCCGACAGCATTTCCCCTAAGGGAAGGACTTACCATAAAATTTACCTGCACAAAGCTACACTCCTATATGGTACCACCTTATCCCTCCTACCTTACTACAATAATTTCCACAGTGGCAGCACTTCAATAACAATTTATATAAAACACAGACATATATATATGCAATAAGAATAATCAATTAAATAAACAACCAATTATACCTTTAATCATTCACATCTGCCCACACCACCCACCGATTGCTGTACATTTCAAATATTGTGTTACAACATATACCGATGTGTAATATAAAAAGAAAAGTAAAACAATCATCACATCAACAACAATAATAATAATAGCAATCGTTTTCATGATAAAAATAGTACTAATATTATCTGTCATATTTACTCGAAGGTAATCACTATTCCAAGAACTATCACATAACCACAGCTGAGATAGTCCTTGGAACAGCTGTGATACTTGTTCGGTTATATCATATACTAATAATAATAATAGAAATAACAAAAATAATAAAAATAAAAATAAGTAATGGCAATAATAATAATCATAATGATGATGATAATATTAGTAATAATGAAAATAATTGTAAATATAATCCTGATAAATAATAATTGTAATATTAATAATAGCAATGACAATAAAAGCAATTAAGTATAATGTTAGAAAATCAGGTTATGAATAGATAGAATAGTACGAGGTAAATAATATTTTAAATTCAAAATATATTATGAAATATATACTTGTATCAGGGGTTCAATCGATACCCTCCAACATGCTGTGCAATCCATGCTTCCAGCTGTCGCTGACGCCCTGCTACCAATACAGTTTGAGATGGTTGTCTAGATTGGCTGTCCAATCCCCTAAATTCATAGGCAACATAGTTACGAGGCTAGCTCTTCATGGACCACATCCCCGTACGATGTGATCCATAAAAATATAATATATATATATATACACAAAAGATACTTGATGCACATACTATATACCAGTGGTGTCCTATGGTGCCCAGCATCCCAAAGCACCGTCTGACGGGGAGGTTAAATAGAGAAACCGGCATACGGTCGTGTGGCGTCCCACCGCGCCGCTGCTTAAACCGTCATCCCGGCCATGGAGGGGGGCGGCTATGGCCAATATCAAACTTGCCTGCCCTCAGTCCAATGGCAACTCATGGGAGACATTACAACCTGTGCGCTAATTACATCCACTTCCACCTGTGCGCTAATCACATCCACAACTACAGAACACCGATACGTGTATGGTGCATCGAAAACCGATAAAAAATATTTTATAATATTATAAAATATAGAATTTTGAGAAAATATAATCAAATCATACACCCTTACCAGTTTCATAAAATTTAGTTAATATTAAACCATAATCTCATAAAATTAATCACTTCTACAACAATTCAATTTCATAAATAATTAAATAATTAAACAGACACATATATATATACTATCCCAGTAAGTTAATATAATTAATTCCTCAACCTACAATTCAATTCATACTAAATATGGTTCAAACCATATTTATTCAATTCAGCACAATTTGACATCTACAATAGAAATAATAATTATTTAAATATTAAACAGTACATCTTTCAGACTACCATATTAAAATAATAATATTTTATCCAAAAATGGCATCTTTGAAAATACTCAATCATAATTCACAAATAAGGTACCAAATTGAAGCTTATAACGAGAACGTTAAGAATATACCTTCAATTTGGCCCACCGCCGCCGGAGATGGCCGGAATCCCATCGGAGAGTCACGGCTGGTTTTAAACTCCACAATATCCCACAAACGAGGAAGGTTTAAGCAAATTTAAGCTTGGAAACGGACTCAAGGGGTTCAAATTGGTGGGAAGGGACTGGTTGCACAGCCGACAGCCGCAGGAAAACCAGCCAACGGGGAGGAAGCCAACCGCCTGCATTATGCGCCGATCCCGGTGCGTTAGCCACTCCACCGGCCGGAGATTGAGTGGCTAAGGTCGTGCCATTGTGGGTCGCCGATCTATCCAGTGCGTGTGGCTTGCTGCCGTCCGCATAGTGGTCAATTGGCCGGAGATGAGGGAGGAGGAAGATGGACCCGTTCCGGGGGGCGGGGGGGGGGGGGGAGGAAGAGCAGGAAGAAGAAGAAAAGAAAAGAAAAGAAAAAAGAAAAAAAACAAGAGGTGTTTTTCCCATGTGGGGAAAGAAAGAAGAAAAAAAAAAGAAAAAAAAAAGAGAATTAAAAATAAATAAATAAATAATATTAAAATAATAAAATTTTATCGTAATAATATAATATATAAAATAATAACAAAAATAATATAATATAATGTAACATTTACTTGTGGCTAACAGGTGGCATTTTCTCATTGTGACACACGGCACCATTAACTAAGTTACATGTGGCATATACTGTTCACATATTTAAAAATAATATTAAAATAATACTGTATTTGAAAAACTTTGCAGGTTCATAACTTTAAAATCACATGTCTGAATCGGGTGTGACACTAGTCTACAAACTCGTGTCAACGAGTAATTCACAACCATGTATGAGTCAAAACTCTATTTCACAAAAATAAAAAGTCAACTCCGGCACCCTTAGACAGTGCGGACATTTACTCATAACTTTCAAATCATAGCTACATTTTTTATGTGCTACTAGTCTACGGACTCGTGTCGATGTGTACTTCATAATAGTGCCTTGATCAACCTAAAATTCTTGCCGAGTCAAAAAATCAAAGTTTGATCCTTCTTGGTCAACGATAGTCAAACCCAGTCAACCTTGGTTAATATGAGAAAATTCCAGCGTACTTCGAGACAGGGTGTTACAGGGTGGCTGTGGGTGGTGACTTCTCTTTCTCTCTCCTCCCCTCTCTCTCTCTCTCTCTCTCTCCGGTCACACAGCTCACACACAGGTTTGAGCCAATAAGAGGCCATCCCGTGGGTGCCACTGTGCACTCACGGGACAGGCTGAGGGCTTGACACGTGGTGCACATTTTTCACAATAACACCATTTAATTAAAAATAGTATAATATAATATTGTATCTTAAAAACTTTGCGAGTCCATAACTTTTTAATCTGGTGTCCAAATTAGGCATGCCGCTAGTCTATAGACTCGTATCGACAAATACTTTACAACCATACAAGAGTCAAATCAGAATTCCACATAAATAAAAAGTCAAACTTGGCACCCTTGGACAGCTTGGACCGCAACTTACCTTGCGCATAACTTTCAAACGGTAGCTCCGATTTCGACATGCTACTAGTCTGTGAACTTGGAACAATACGTACTTTGAAATGATGCCTCGATCAATGAAAAATTCCATCCAGGACAAAAAGTCAAAATTTTGACCCTCTCGGTCAACGGTCAACCTCGATCAACATGCAAAAATTTAGATGTACTTGGGGCAGGGTGTTACAATCTTCCCCCCTTACAAAAATTTCATCTTCAAAATTTCGGATATCATTGGAACAAATAGGGGTACTGGTCGCGCATCTGCGCCTCGGTCTCCCATGTTGCTTCCTTGACAAAATGATTCAGCCACAAGACTTTGACTAAAGGAATGGTCTTGTTACGGAACACTCACTCCTCGCGATCCAAATTCTACACTGGCTGCTCCACATACGATAAATCTTCCCTTGACTCGATGTTAGGAGTCTCGAGTATGTTTGATGGGTCTGCGATATATTTCCGTAACATCGAAACATGAAATACGTTGTGCACTCAGGCTAGCTCTTCTGGTAATGCTAATCTATATGCCACGGGGCCAATCCTCTCCGTAATCTCGTAAGGCCCAAAATATAACGAGGACTCAACTTACATCATCGACCAAAGCGTACTACTTCCTTCCAAGGAGATAACTTTAAGAATACCCAATCTCCTACTTCAAATTCCAAATCCTTCCTACGCGCATCGGCGTAACTCTTCTGTCGATCTTAGGCAGCCTTCAACCGATCCCCGATGATCCTTACCTTGTCCAAGGTCATCTGTAAATACTCAGATCCAACCGCATTATTCGCCGCAAGGAGTCTCTCTTATCCTATTTCACTCCAGCACAATGGTGTCCGACATTGCCTCCCATATAAGGCCTCGTACGGGGACATCTCGATACTCGCTTGGTAGCTATTATTATAAACAAATTCTATGAGTGGCTATTACTCGTCCCAGCTTCCGTGAAATTGCATAACACAAGATCTTAGCATATCCTCTAATGTCTGAATTGTGCGCTCAGCTTGTCCATCAGATTGCGGATGAAAGGGGGTACTGTAGTTGAGTTTTGCTCCTAACGCATCAGCTAACTTCCGCCATAATCGTGAAGTAAAACTTGGATCTTGATCAGATACGATGGCAATCGGTACTCCATGAAGACTCACAATACATTGTACAAACAACTAGGCCAATTTCTCGGGTGAGAAACGCTTTCACACCGGTAAGAAGTGTGCCGACTTGGTAAGACAATCAATGATCACCCAAATGCCATCGTATCTCCTAGGTGTAGGGGGAAGCTTGAACATAAAATTCATATTGAGTTCTTCCCACTTCTATACAGGAGTAGGTATGGATTGGAGTAACCCTGAAGGCTTCTGTCTTTTTGCCTTTACTTGTTGGCAAATTAAGCATTTTGATACAAAATATTCCACTTCCCTCTTCACCCCAATTCACCAATAATACTTAACAAGCGTTCAGTACATTTTGGTACTTCCAGGGTGCATTGCATACATCGAGCTATGCGCCTCCTCTAAGATCTCCTTCTTGAGTTCTGGAATATCAGGAACGCAAAGTCTTCCTTTATACAGGAGGGCTCCATCCCTCTTTATGGAAAACTCTGGGTCAAGACCTTCTTGTACCTTGCTCTTAATTGTTCTCAATTTAGGATCTTCCATTTGAGTCTCCAATATATGATCCACTAACACTAGTCGCACCTGAAAACTAGCCATAAGGACTCCGGAAGGATGCATATGCATTAACACCCCCATTTTCTTCAACTCCAGCATAAGAAGTAGTTGGATGGCTTGAATATGGGCAAGAGATTCGGTAGCCTTCCTACTCAAAGCATCTACTACTACATTCGCCTTGTCTGGGTGATAATCAATCATACAGTCATAATCCTTCAATAACTCCATCCATCTCCTTTGCCTCATATTTAATTCCTTCTGAGTGAAAATTTACTTGAGGCTTTTGTGGTCGGTATAAATTTGGCATGTGGCCCCATACAAGTAGTGTCTCCATTTCTTTAGAGCAAAGACTACCATCGGCAATTCTAAGTCATGTGTCAGGTAGTTTTGCTCGTGCTGCTTCAATTGCTGTAAGGCATATACCACCACCCTTTGATTCTGCATTAGCACGCAACCCAAACCTTGATGGGATGCATCACAATGGACTTCAAAACCTTCATTCCCATTAGGTAAAGTTAAGACAGGTGCAGATGTCAACCTTTGCTTCAATTCCTGAAAACTCTGCTCACACCTGTCCGTCCATCTAAATTCAACTTTCTTTCGGGTTAAGTTGGGAAGTGGTCCTGCAATTCTCGAAAACCATTCTATAAAACAACGGTAGTATCCCGCTAATCTAAGAAAACTTCGTACTTCCCTCACAGTAGTAGGGCGCTCCCAATTCAACACTGCCTTCACCTTCTAACATAAAGCCGGAGATCCTAACCATATCATCATTAGGGCACTGCATCCCTTCTTCTAGGATCTTTTCCATATTAGATAGACAATTCATAGCTGCAGCTGGACCGTGGGTCCCATCAAAACTCACGGCTACCAATCGTTGAGCCTGGTCCACGGAATGATTACTAGAGCTTGAACTCCCTAAGGCTCGAGTTAGTTGAGAGACAAGATTTCTAAGGCTCGATCTGCTTCCGGAACTCTCAGTCGAGCCTTCTCGAGTACTACGTGCACCCTGCCTACACATCGTAGCAAATTCTGAAGAAACAAACAAGAGTTTAGAGATAAAAACACTTAAGCATGATTACAAAAAGGAGAAATTTACGGATGGGATGTACAACAATGCACAGTCCCTTAAGATTACAAGAACCTATGCTCTGATACCAATCTGTCAGGACCCATCAAGATCCCTCAGCGTAACCCTAGACAAGCCCTGATCCCAAGAAAACCCTACTGGACCTTCCAATGGAAAATCCGGCAGAACCTCCCCTAAGGGTTGGACTTACCACAAATTCCCTGCACTGAAAACACACTTCTATATATAAATAACGCCTTATTCCTCCACCTTACTACAATTTAATTCCACAATAATCAGTACTTCCATAAATTAAATAGGGAACTAATGCAGTATTTAATAAAATATATCCAATACAGTATACAGAGCATCATAGGGTACAATTAAGTATGAAAGTTATACAACAAAGGATGGAAAGAAATATTACAATAGAAATAAATGAAAAGAAAGAGAACTCCTCGAAATACGACAACAAAGAAGGTCAAGCCAGCTCTAGTACCTAGGGGAATGGATTTAAGAAATATATGATGCTAATCATCTCAGTGAGTGACCCTATTTACTATACAATTATAATAGTAACGATAATCATAGTACACTTGATTAATTAAGAATAAATAAGTAAATAAATAATAATTAATTAAAAATAATATTTTATCTCAAAACCCTCACCATTCACTCCATTGGAAAAGCTCCCCTTTTAAAACATTTTCGCAAAACCCAACCTTTTATGCCCAAAAAAAAAGAAATAAAGGAATAATTAATTTAATAATCCAAATACGAATAAAATACAATAAAATAATTTAAAATACTTGCATTAGAGAAATGTAACATAAAAGTGGAATTCAAAATAATCCGTAAAATTTGATTTAATAAATCAAAATAAACAGTATCGAAAATATAATTTAAATAATTACAAACAATCATGTAAAGTAAGTGGTAAAATATTATAATATTCATTTTGAAATATTCAACCAATCTATATAATATTTTTATAGCAAGATGCATTTTAAAAACATTAATTTAAAATAAGTGACTTAAAATATGAATAAATACATTTTAAAAAATACTAATTGGAAATAGGTGATAAAACAAATTAAATACATTTAATTTAAATACGGCTTTAAAACTTTAAGATTTGAAATTCATATCTGAAAAATAATACTTGACGCACCACACTATATACCAGTGATACCCTACGATACCCAGCGTCCCAAGCACCGTCCGGCGGGAAGTTAAAGAGAGAAACTTGCATACGGTCCCTTCGGTGTCCCGATCTGGGCTCGTCGGTGGTCCGGTGGTTGCGAGATTTGGTGGGCTGGCTGGAAATGGAAGGAGTAAGGTGGTGGTCGGGTGTGTGTATGGGTGAAAGGGGCAGAGGATGGTGAACGGAGGGTGGCCGTGGGTGGTGGCTTCTCTGTCTCTCTCTCTCTCCGGTCACACGGGTTTGAGCCAATAAGAGGCCATCCCATGGGTGCCACTGTGCACTCACAGGACAGGCTGAGGGCTTGACATGTGGCGCACATTTTTCACAATAACACCATTTAATTAAAAATAGTATAAAATAATGCTGTATTTGAAAAACTTTGCGAGTCGATAACTTTTTAACCTGGTGTCCAAATTAGGCGTGCCAATAGTCTATAGACTTGTATCGACGAGTACTTTACAACCATACAAGAGTCAAATCAAAATTCCACATAAATAAAAAGTTAAACTTGGCATCCTTGGACAGCTTGGACCACAACTTGCCTTGCGCATAACTTTCAAATGGTAGCTCCGATTTCGACATGCTACTGGTCTACAAACTCGGGACGATACGTACTTTGAAATGATGCCTCGATCAACGAAAAATTCCATCTAGGACAAAAAGTCAAAATTTTGACCCTGTTGATGAATGGTCAACGTGCAAAAATTCCGATGTACTTTGGCACAAGGTGTTACAATACATGAGTCAAAGCTAAATTTTATAAAAATAAAAAGTCAAATCGAGTGCTCTTAGACAGTTCGGACCACATCTTGTTTTGCCCATAACTTTCAAGCCGCTACTTCATTTTCGACATGCTACTAGTCTATGAACTTATGTTGACACGTACTTCACAATGGTGCCTCAATCAACATAGAATTCCATCTGGGTCAAAAAGTAAAAACAAGACCCATTTGGTCAACGACGGGCAAACCCGGTTAACGCGAGAAAAATTTTGATATACTTCGAGATGAAGTGTTACATTGATCGTTATATATAATTTTCAAAGTTTCACCTACATTCAATATGGTTAATGTTAAGGATGTTCACAGAAGAAAGAAAAATATTAGGGTTTTTATGATCTAACCGCATATGATTTTATATATTTATATGTTATATAGGATTCCATATAACATATAAATATATAAAATCATATGCGGTTAGATCACATATAAAAAAGTTATATGTGACATTGCTTCCCAAAGATAACATATGATTTCAACAGTCCTTAAATGTTATGGTTTCACATTCAAATCTCCCATTCAATTCAACAAAAAGAGCAGAGCTTGCTACAAGATATAATTTCACATTCTAACCATACAAGACAAACATTGCCATCACACTGAATAACACAATATCATAAGCATGGCTCATAATGATAAAGGTTCAAAATTGAGTAATTTATAAAGAAACGAGTCACATTCTAAAATAATCCATTATGAAAATTATCAACAAACTCATAATCCAAACAATGTAGCACGAACAAAGGTTCAACAATAAATTCTTTACATTAATGCAGATCAACTTGCATGATATTAGATATTTTGTTCAAAGAAGCAACTTATATTAATGGGGAACAAACCACCACCAATGCTTCTCTATCTCTCTCTCTCTCTATCTCTATGTGTGTGTGTGTGTGTGTGTGTGTGTGTGTGTGCTTGTTTCTGCAATTTTCTTTGTACTCACTTGTAACTCTACGAACTTAAATTTTTTGCTCAGTCCTTCACTTGCTCCTCCAATGCTGGAAAAAAAAATTTAACATTATTAACAAAATTTAAGTATTTATAGTGTTGTAGCTATTGTCACCTACATGAGGAGAAAACACTAGCGGCAACACATAAGAATACTTCATAGCAAAACATGTCATATATTATACAGAACAAATAAATTTCACAAAGTTCTTAGTCGTTTTTAAACTCTAGTTTACAAGAGCCCTCTGTTAGTGAAACTCAAGAGTTTACATGTATATATATATATATATATATATTAATCCCTAGAAAAGACAATAATGAGAAAATAACAAACAATTTTCCAAATATATCATTAGAAGGTTACAGTCAATCAAAAGCATACTTAATAATATGAAGGCTTTGACACTTTTACTAATTTTCTAGGAAATGTGACTAGCATGAAGATTTCTCAAAAAAATATCATTAATATTCATATTTCGTCAGATTAATCAAGATATGTAATCAAAACCAAGAATCAAATGAACAACTTACTTAAACTCTACTAGTCCATGTGTCCAAATACCAAATTAAAGAGATTAGTTTGTATATGTTTTACCTACAGCTTAACATAGAACCATAGAATTTGGACATATAGCTCATCAAGTTAGATTATTCTTATAGGCCTTACACTGCTTCCTTTGCATCCTCCAAGAGATAAACTTAAGCAAATAACCTTTTACCTAAAAAAAAGAAAAAAAAAAGAATTATGAAAGAAAGGAAAGAAGTACCCAAAGACACTTGATTCAATCTTCAGTCCAAATATTTTGTTTGATTGCAAGAAAAACAAAACAGATTAAATTAAGGTATATGCTTGGCAAGGAAATATTAGATTCTACCTTCTACCTAAATTTAGTAATTTTAATCTCTCTAATGAAATTAAACGTTTCAAAGAAAAATGTAAGGGGTCATGACAAAAACAAAAACAAGAGCAAAGCTTTTACAGATTGGATTGATAGAAAAGTCCAAATTAGTATATGCATTTTGAATCAATTAAAATTTTCAAAAAAATAAAAAAAAGAAAAAAGTTTCTATCAAACATATAAAGAGTTTATGGTTTTCTTTTTTTCTCTTACTCCACATGTAACACCCCATCCCTTCAAGGTTGACCAAGGCACCATTGCGAAGTACACATCAATCCGAGTCCGTAGACTAGTAGCACGTAAAAAACAATGTTACGATTTGAAAGCTATAAGCAAAACAACTTGAGGTCCAAACTATCTGAGGGTGTTGGAGTTAACTTTTTATTCTTATAAAATTTAGCTTTGACTCATATATGGTTATGAAGTACTTGTCGATATGAGTTCACAGAATAGCGGCACACTTGATTCGGACATGCAGTTTGAAAGTTACAGATCTGTAAAAATTTTTCGATACAGCTATGAGTGTGCGTGAATAATGATGCCACGTGTAACATTATACACAATGCCATGTGTCACGACAAGAAAATGCCACATGTCAGCCACAATTAAATATTACCTTATTTTATTATTTTGATATTTTAATATTATTTTATTTATTTTTCTTTTTCTTTTTCGTTCTTTTCTTTCCCCACATAGGGGAAATACCCCACGACCCCCTCTTCTTTTTCTTCTTTCTTCTTCATTCTTTTTCCTTCTCTTTTTCTCCTCTCGGGTCTTGCCCGATTTCTCCATCTTTGGTCATCGGGCGGCCACTGGCGAAGCCCAATCGCCGTTGAGGTATGCTGCCAAGTTTGGTGGCTGGCTGATCGACGATGCACCCAAACTGGCTGGTGAAGCCGACGGCAGCACAATTTCCTTTTAGAAATCTGTTTTTTGTCTCATTAGCTTTCTATAGGTACCTCATTTGTGAAAGTATTTTAAAAGATGTCATTTTTGAATAAAATATTATTATTTTAATGTGATAATATGAAAAATATATCTGTTTAATATTTAAATAATTATTGTTTATATTGGGGATGTTAAATTTATGTTGAACTGAATAAGTATGGCTGTGGGATAATATTTTCAAAAGTTTTGAAAACTGTAGTTTGAACCGCTATTAAATTATTATTAAATTACTGTTAATTTTACTGTGAGGTTATGGTACCTATTAGAATATATTTTTGTATACTTATTTATACGTAAAGTTTTATGTGGATTTAATGATATTTGTTGTGAATTGATTTGAAGGTTGAGGAGTTAATTGTATTAAATTGCTGTGATAACAAATATATGTTATGCATTTGATTATTTACTTATTTATGGAATTGAATTATTGTGAGAGAGATTAATAATATTAAATTATGATTTATGATTTACAAGATTGTTTTAAGGACACTGTATTGGTTATTTTTAATTGATGTACCATATAAAACCAGTGTCTCAGATCAGTATTATATTATTATTATTATAGCACGCAATTTGCCACGGTATTGTGAGGTTGATTTCATTCAATGGTTTATCATTGCCATAGACCATGATGTCGGGTTTATCTGATGGTTTATTATTGCCACAGTGTTGTGAGATTGGTTTCATCCAACAGTTTATTGTTGCCATGAACAATGAGGTCAGGTTTATCCAACGGTTTATTATTGCCACGATGCTATGAGATTGGTTTCATCCAACGGTTTATTATTGCCACGGCCATAAGGTTTGGTACGTCCCGACGATTTATTATTTCCATGGCACGTTTCATATATTGAATGTAACACCCCATCCCGAAGCATGTCGGAATTTTTGCACGTTGACCGAGGTTGACCGTTGACCGAAGGGGTCAAAAGTTGACTTTTTGATCCGGTTGGAATTCTAGGTTGACTGAGGTACCGTTACGGAGTACACATTGGCACGAGTTCGTAGACTGGTAGCACGTTGAAAACGGAGCTACGGTTTGAAAGTTTTGAGCAAAACAAGTTGGGGTCCAAACTGTCCAAGGGGTACCAGAGTTGACTTTTTATTCATGCAAGGTTGAGCTTTGACTCATGCATGGTTGTAAAGTGCTCGTCGATACGAGTCCGTAGACTAGTGGCACGTCCGATTTGGACATGTGGTTTGAAAGTTATGGACCTGTAGAGTTTTTCAAATACCGTATTATTTTAATATTATTTTTTTAAAACGCGTAACGATGTGCCACGTGTGACTTAATGAAGGTGACCATGTGTCACCATGGTGAAATGCCACATGTCAACCATGTGTAAAATCAAATTATTTTTATTATTATTTTAAATAATAATATTTTTATTTAATTATTTAATTATTTTTATTTTATTTCTTTTTCTTTTTCTTTTCCTTTTTCTTTTCTTTTTCTTTTTCTTTTTCTTTTCTTTTCCCCACGTGGGAAAAAAGGGCCAGGGGGCCCGATTGCTTCTCTTCTTCTTCTTCTTCTTTCTTTCTTTCTTCCCTCCCACCGACCGTCTCTCTCTCTCCTTGCTGCACTTTTTCCGGCCACCGGGACCACGCACGCGCCGGCCGACGAGGAAGCCCACAGCTGGGCGACACCGGCAGCCAAGTTTCCAACCTAATGGCCAGCTGACGCGCCGGGATCGGCCTCCATAGCCGGCGGCCGGTGTGCCGCTGGTTCGGCCATTTTCCGGCAGCCACCGGTCGTGCAACCAGTCCTTTCCCACTAATTTGGACCCTTTGAGTCCGATTCTGAGCTCCAATTAACTCAACTCCCGTCGATTTGCAAGATACGAAGGGATTAAAACCGGCCGAACCTTTCCGGCCAAATTCCGGCGACCTCCGGTGGAATTGGGGTCGATGGAGACCGGATTTGTGATCCTCGTCCCACGAGCTTCGATTTGGTATATCATTCGCCTATTTTGGTTAACGTTTGTGTTTGACCCCCCGGGTACCGGGTATTATTTACCTGATTAAAATATTAATTTATTTGACTGTCTGTGAATTTTGTTCTAGGAGCACCGGTGAGTCGTGGAATTGATCCCGTGGTGGATCATGGGTTAATTGCGTGCTCCAGGTGAGTGACCCACCTTCAAAAATTATTTTGGGCAATTAATTATGTTTAATTGATATTTCAATTGGTATTTAAATTATGCTCATGTGGTGTGGTTTAATTATGGTTTTACTGTGGTTTAATTTATTTATTATGCATGAGGAAGGTGTATTTTGGTAGTATTTGTACGTGGTTTTTAAAATTTATTTTTCGGGTATAATTGGGTTAAATATTTTACGAAAATATTTGGTTATATTTTATAAATTATGCCCGCGGTATTTTTATGGTTGCATCTCGTACTTCGAGGAAATTGTGGTTTGTTGGTTATCAATGTTTCGTACCGGGTTATTAAATTAAAATATGTGGGATGGTAAGTGTGAGAATTTAATGTACTTCCCACGGTAATTTTGGAAAACGGTACGGTTGGTTATAAATGTTTATTTTTAGACGCACTCATACAGTATTGGTGTTCTGGTGTATGGTGTATGGACACGTGGTAGCACGCGGTTATTATGTGGTTTAGCGTGCGGTTATTACTTCACCCATGAGTTGCCATTGGACCGTGGGCAGGCAAGGTTATTGTTGTGCGCAGCCGCCCCCCTCCTTGGCCGGGTTGATGGTTTTAGCAGCGGTACTGTCGGGACGCCGAAGTGACCGTTGCAGGTTTCTCTCTTTAACCCCCCGTCAGTCGGTGCTCAGGACGCTGGGTATCGGAGGGCATCACCGGTATATGGTGTGGTGCGTCGGTGTAAATTGCAAATAATGTTTTAAACCCCAAAGGTGTTCTAAAATTATTTATTATAATTTATTGCAGTTTATTTATATTTGGGGTATTTATTTATTTATTTGTTGTTTATTAAATTATTTGGTCTCTTGGTTTTCGGGGAGTATGTACATCGGGTTTTGTGAAAATGTTTTTAAAAGGGGACCATTTTCAACGGAGTGAATAGTGAGGGTTTTGAGAGAAAGTATTACTTCAATTGTTTATTTATTTATTTATTTAATTGTTCGGTACTGGTTAATTAAATTCTTTTATTTTTATATTATTAATATTAAAGGTGTTCGATAGTTAGGGTCACTCACTGAGATGATTAGCATCTCACACTCTTAAATTTCGTTCCTCTAGGTCCAGGTTGGAGACGTTGATTGTCCGGGGCGAGCCCAACATCTCAGTTCGTTGTCGAAGGTTCAAGAAGTTTTTCTTCCCTTTTTCCTCTCGAACTTGTATTGTTTCTTTATCTGTCATTTTATAAATTCCACATTTGTTGTATAATGCTCTGTATACTGTATTGGACGTGTAGTTGTTCTTTATGCACTGGGTTGCTGCCGTTGTTTTTTTTTAAGTGCTGCAATTTGTGGAACCAATCTGTAGTAATGTGGGAGGAATAAGGGGATATTTTTAGAAGTGTGTTTTCAGTGCAGGTAATTTGTGGTAAGTAAATCCCTTAGGAGAGGTGCTGCCGGATTTTCCGTTGGAGGGTCCGGTGGTATTTCCCTGGGATCAGGGCTTGTCTAGGATTCCGGGGAAGAAATTTTGGACGGGTCCTGACATTGAAGGTCGTGAGATGTATATATATGTATATGTGTATGTTATGTTTGTATTACACCACACGGGGCGACGATCCGATGTGGTTAATAAAGAGCTAGCCTCATAACTATGTTGCCTATGAGTCCAGAGAATCGGATGGCCGATTTAGGCAATCATCTTATACTATATTGGTAGCAAGGTACCGGCAATAGCTTGAATTATGGATCGCGCAGCATATTGGGGATTATTGTTCGTACCTCCGATGCAGGTGTATATTTTATAATATGATTTTAGTTTTAAAATATTATTTTATCTTATATTATCTTATATATTCATAATCGGATTTTCTAATATTATGCTTCATTGCTTTTATTATTATTATTATTATTATGATTAATATTATTTTTATTGTTATTAATATTGCTATTATTATTATTGTTACTGTAATTGTCATTATTATTCATTATGATTATTTTTAGTATTAAATTCATTATTTGTTATCATTAGTATTACCATTAATTAACATTGTTGCTACTATTTTTATTATTGGTATTTTGTGATTAGTATTATTAATATTAATATTGTTATTATGGTTATCAATTATTCTTTATTATCATTATTATTATTATTATTATTATTATTGTTATCATTATCATTATTATTATTATTATTTTTTTATTGGTATTATTATCATTTATTGTTATCTTTATCATTATTATTATTTTTGGTATTATACATAAGCCTTCGGGCAAGTGTATAAGCCTTCAGGCAAGTATGTAAGCCTTCGAGCAAGTATATAAGTCTTTGGGCAAATGGGTAAGCTTACGAGGAAGTGTGGAAGCCTACAGGCAAGTTATGGTGTTATTGTTATGAATATTACTATTATAAATTGTCCTGTTTTCTCTTGCTTACGTTATGTATTGGAATTTTTTAAAACGATATTAACATGTAAAATAGTACTAAGTGGGTGGTGTAGGCGGACATGAACATTTAAAGATATATTTTTGTTCCTTATCTATTAGTTCATTTCTATCTTTCGTATGTTTTTATATAGTCTGATATCAGAGTGCGGCAAATTGTGGAAAATATTGTAGTAAGGTGGGAGGGATAAGATGATATCATATAGGAGTGCGTTTTTTTGCAGGTAAATTTTAGGACATGTTCTTCCCTTAAAGGTGACGCTGTCAGATTTTTCATAGGACGGTCCGATAGGGTCTCCTTAGGATCAGGATTCACCTAGGATTTCGGAAATGAATCCTATATGGTTCCTAACACCATAATTATAATTTTGTCTCTTGTTCTATAAATTATAGTATAAACTTACGGGGGTAATTTATTATCAACAGCCAATCACTTTCTTAACCTATCCCAATTACCCACTCAACTAACTAGAAATTTCAACCATAGGAACCGGTATTCTGAATGAGACTTGTTTGTCACCACCAAGAGGCATCCAGCACTTAGTCATGTTCCAATTTACCATCATGACGATATGAAACCATTATAAAATCTCTCTTAAAAGATAATGAAACATAACTTCAACGAAAAGAAATATTACAAGAATTTATGTTCTCTCTTCAAACAAAATAAAAGACATAGCAATTAGAATTGCATAGGCAAACAAATAATATAAAGATTTTTCCACTTCCACAACATAATAGCCAAAGTAAAGCATAGCCAAGATGACAAACTCCAAACCAAGTTGTTTCTTTCTATGTTCACTACTTCATATTCATGATGTTTAAATCAAAAAAATATGTTATACTATCCAAATGATAGAACTACAATCAATATTCCCACATTTCCTAAAACCAAATTACAATCAAAATTCTAATAAATTCTAAATGGAACAAACGAATTCTTAACCAAAAATAAATAAATAAATAAATTCTCAATTACCTTCCAAATAACTATATCACCACACTCCTTCACCAGACTTTAGCTTTCTCTGCATCAATAATAGACTCCACCAACCTAACAACATTCTCCAACTTTCCCTCAACATTTACAACAACATAATCAAAGTTTCTAACATGCTTTGCTTCCTCTCTAGCAATTGCAATCCTCATAAGAAGAGCTTTTTTAGTCTATGTCTTCCTGTCAATCAACCTCTCAACAAGCTTAGCTTCACTTTTTGCAATAAAAAAGATAAAAATCGCAGAGTTCCCAAGTAGCCTCCTCAATGTTTTAGCAACTTAAATATTAACTCTAAGCTGGTTCTGTCAAATATAAAAAAGAGTTTATCAACTTGATAGTTAGATGTGCAAGTTAACACAAGAGAATAGAACCACCATGAGAATCTCATATGGGATGTAGATATTGAGTCAACAATTGTAATTTCAGCCAATTCTAAGCATAGCCTTTCCAAGAGTGTTGAAAATATTTGATGGGAACTCGCCTACACCCGTGCAAACTACAACTCGCTCGGCTGCTGATCCTGTGCAACTGAAGACGTGGCCAATTACTAGGGTACAAGATAAGAGGTTTAAGGATAATTTGGTTAGCTTCATCAAGCTATGATTAAATCTTAAGAAGGTATGATTATACTTGAAGAGTCTAAGCCCGTGCTGAGCATCCAAGTTATGAAGGCATAAATGGATCCAAGAAGCAGTTTTAGTGCATTAATGGACTCTGGGTAGCAAGGGATTGGTTTGTTAGCTTATGAATGTGATTAATCTCACCAAGAGGTCAGAAATCAAGCTAAGATAGAAGTAAGGGTGTTCAAGCATGACCAAATGTGCATAAAGTTCAACATGGCCGAATTTTGCTATTTTGGCACTGGAAAGGACCTTTCTTGCATTTCAAGCAAGCTTTGCTTAATCCAATCAATGGTAACGTATAGGAACCAGTTCTAATCGGATTTGATTTGGAGCCTAAATTAGCTAGTGATTGGACAAAGACAGCTTATTTGGAAAACTAGTCAACTACTTTCCAAATCTTAAATTTGACTTTTGTTTTAGGAAATAATTTTTTATTTGGTTTTTATTTAATTATTTGCTGGACAAATTAATTTATGAAGGTTGATATTTTATTATTTGATTGTAAATTAATTAATTCCTTTTTCAAAATTAAGCAATTAATTAATCCAAATTTGTTTAGGAAAATACTTGCAAATTTCGGCCATTACTTATTATTTTTCTATGTTGGCCAAATTTGTCCTAGTTACTTTAAGGTTTTATTTTAGTCATTCAAACCCATTTAAGGGCTTATTTTTCAATGAAGCACACACTACATTATTATCCAGAAAATTATTTGTGAGAAGATTTATCTTTGTTCTCTTTGAACATCTAAAACACCAAATATAGATCGAGTGTTTTGGTTTGACTTATCAATAGAATATCCATAACCTATTGTAGTGTCTTAATCATATATCAAGGTTTCTAATCACCAGTTGGTTAAGAGGTCAAGGTGACAATTAGAATCTGAACTTAATTTCGATCCGGGCTTATTTAATACAGGTTTAAGAGCAAATCGACCTAGGTTCATACCAGTATTCAAGAAGCATTGAGAAGAAACAATATGCAAGGGGATTCAACTTTAATATAAGACAAAGTAAGATGAATATTTTTCATAAATTTCCCAATATAAAATAAAAATTCACAATCTTCATGGCAAAAGGCAACTTAACTTCAAAATTTCCAGCCAATTAGTGTAAAATGTTTAGCTAATTATCTAAAATATGTTGGTATTTTAAATGAGATCTCTCTTAGCATAGAATATCACTTATAGTCTTAAACCGTGTATAGAAGCTACATAAAATATTTCAGCAACATATACTCATCAAAATATGAAAAATGTAATGAAACAGTCACTATGCTTCAAGAACCAATCATAGACACTGGATGTAGAATCACCAGCCAAAACAAACATAAAATGCATGACCGTTAGTAAAATTTACATGGTCCTAAATTTCAAGAAATAACAATAGAAACTCAATTAAAAGAATAGTAACAAATTTATAGAGAACCATTGTACAGGCTTGTATAGTATAATATATACAATCACATAATTTCTTAAGACTCCAAAGAAAAAGAAAATTTCAATCATTCATTCAATCACACCAAACACATGGATTTCCCATACAAAAATTAGCTAAACTGTATCCAAATTTTAAATTCACACGAAAACATTGGAATCAAACATAATTAGAAGCTGATCATTAGTGACCGCATATGTTTGTGACTTCATGAGATGAAACAGCCATGGGAGATACAAAAAGTGGGAAAAAAAAAAAAAAAGCCCTTCGATCAAAATCTAAAACAAAAAAAAGAATGAAAATTGGGTCATCAAATCCAACAAAATTCACCAAAAAAGCTAATAATAAGAAAACTACTTTTTCGTAAGAGAGAACATAAAAAAAATAAAATAAAATAAAATAACTAACTAGAATTGAGAAATTACCGAAAGAGATAAGAAAGGGAATGAAAGACAAAGAGATTGATAATTGAATGGTTTTGGATGATTTCAATTTTGGTTTGGTTGGTTTTTTTTTTTTTTTTCCTGATGGAAAAAGAAACAATCAAAGGGGAAATAGAATTGAGAATGGGGCTTTTTCGTTTGGTTTTGGTGTAGCAGACCTTTTCTATTATTTAATTGTAATATGTAGGTGAGTGTGTGTGTGTGTGTGTGTGAGAGAGAGAGAGAGAGAGAGAGAGAGAGAGAGAGGGAAAGGTGATGGAAAGACTTTTTGGACCTTCCTAGTAAATCTACACCACTACGATAGCTTCCTAGAGCAATCCAGTCTAAAAATTAAGCTATCATGTGAATCACTTGCATTTTATATCAACTAGTACACACACAATGATTAAGCTTCTATTCCCACTTCCAAACCTCTACAGAAACCCCATGAAACCCATAGAACCCATGATACTGCAGAAATTGAACATTTGAAAGAAACAAAATTCATAATTCCATTAACCAAATAGACTTACACAACCCTCACAGAATCACTTGATGGTTGTAGCGGCAGTAGCACAGATGCAACCTACAGCTGCGGCGACGAGTAGCTCTTGGTGGGACAACAGTGGTGCAACGATGATGAATGAGAGCTCGAAGTAGGGCCAACAGTGTTGTGTCTCTCCTTTGCCTCTAGGTGGCAACAATGATCGAGCTTTTCGAAAGGGAAATTAGAAAAGGAAACCCTAGCTACATTTTGAAATCAAAATAGAGAAAAAAGAAAAAAAAAAGAAAAAACAAAAACAAGAAAAGAATAAAAACCTACATTTTGATAGAGAGAGAAAAAAAAAGGAAAGGAAAAAAACTTAATGAAGGATATTTTGGTCGAGATGAATTAAAAATCGGCTAGTTTTTTCTTCTTCTTTTTTTCTTTTTTTTTTTTTTAAATTTCCATTTTTCAACTTTTGATTGGACAAGTGGCTATTTTTTAACAAAACCCATCAAAGAATCTCATACTGAAAAAATTATTATAGTGTGTGTGTATATATATTTATTTTTGTCAAAAAATACATAAATCCTGCATCATAAAATGTGCTACTAGTCTCTTACTAATAATATATTAGCTATTGCAATTAATTGTTGACAAAAGATTGATGATGTATTGTTTATGATATAGGATTGAAATGCACAGTAATATAACTATATATACATAATTTATAAATTAAAAGGAAGTGAAAAAAGACTGATTTTTGTAATAAAAAAAGAAAAGAAAAGGCAGAACTCAACAACAAACACCCTTTGTGAAGAAGGAAAATACACCGTAATTAAAACCATTGTATTATTCATTATAGGAAGATATATGTATTTTCCCTTTCGGCCCGCCAATTTTTATCTAGCAAAACAAGCTGCATGATTTGGCTCATTTCCCTCCTTTGCAAACCACAATATCCATATTGTGATCCTGAATTGAAAATATTTAGTAAACAGTAAAAAACCAAAACAAAACAAAACTAAGTTTGATATGTAAGATGAACAGAAACAAGAAAAAAGAAAAGAAAAAGAAAACAGAGAGAAATAAAATATGAAGAATTGTTAAAAAAAAATATTATTCAATCTGGAATTCGTTAAAAAAAATTTAAAAAAAATGATGCAATTTGTATTATGGCCGTGCACTTGGAGGCATTATTAATTCATTATACTAATAAGAAATCAGTTAACCTTCACAAAACTACCAACTATAAGCTTGACATATGGCATATATAGCTTGTCTAGTAACCGAAGCCAAAACTTTCAATGCTAGCAAATGTATATTTAAAACACAATATTATTATATTTATATTTATCTTTAAATCATCTAATTGAGTTCGGCTTTGGGCTTTGAGGCCGAGGTTTCCAAATTACAAAAGGGTTCAAAAACCGAATCATTCTAATCCGAGCCTACTCTTAACCAGTAACTAAGGACATGTGTGGGAATAATCCTTGAGGAACCACTTCCTTCCTCTCTGGGAACTTTTTTTTTTTTTTTTCCCTTCCTGACAAAATCCTCTCTAGGAAATAATTTGTGAGGAATCACCTAATCGGACATCTTCTAAAATTGCCAAATTGATGATTTTTCTAAAATAAAATTACTAGAAATATTTTAAGATTTTTTTATTTTTTTAGTTAAACACCATAAAAAAAATAAAAAATAAAAAATAAAAAGGAGATTTTAACTTCTTTGTAGTACTTTTGGAGCTTTAGAAATCACTCCAAAATGGATCCTAAACTACTTAACCTTGAAGTAGCTTTGCATGGTGCATCATGATAGAAAGCAATTATATAGCCATAAAAATAAAGAACCAAAACCTTTTTTACTTTCCTCTGTCTCATTTCAATTATTGTACCAAAAAAGCCAAATGTGGCTAAATTTTAACATTTCACTTCCTTTTATATTTGATCTTCGTGTACTCTCCAATCTTTCCTGGTCGTCTTCTCTTTGCCTTTTAAAACTTTTATCATTTCTTCTTTGACCTCTTTCCCACAAAATCCAAATGGGTATCTTAGTTGAGAAGTAACTCCATCCCCTAAATTATATAAATAGAGTTTGCTTTCAAAATATCCCTATATCTAGCTAATTGATTCATACATACACAAAAATCACATAATTACATCATGGTGCCGCGCCACAGACTAAAAATGGGAGCCTCTATGAAGGCCAAGTCCCGTATTAATTTGAAGCTTCTCATCGATTCAAGAGGTCAGAGAGTCCTATTCGCCGAAGCCGGGAAGGATTTTGTTGATTTTTTGTTCACCCTTATGTCTTTGCCAGTTGGTACGGTAATAAATCTGCTGTCAAGCAATGCCATGGTTGGCAGTCTTGGGAAGCTTTACCAGAGCATTGAGAATCTCGATGACACACTTATGCAGCCAAATGTTGACAAAGAAACCTTGTTGAACCCCAAACCACCAGCTCTTAATGGTGCAAATCCGATACCTCTTTTGTTGCCCAACAATAACATTCGTTATGAGCATGAAGGTAAAAATATGAATGTATTCCCACAAATCAACAACCATAACACATTCGGATTCGCCGTAAGTCCATCATCATCAACATCCTTAGTCGGAAGTCTATCATCATCACCATCCTTATTCGGAAGTTCACCATCATCAGCATTCGGAAGTTCATCATCACCATCCTTCGGAAGATCATCATCATCACCGTGCTTCGGAAGTTCATCATCATTACCATCCTTCGGAAGTTCATCATCACCACCATGCTTCGGAAGTTCATTATCATCATCAGCACCATCCTTCGGAAGTTCATCATCACCACCATGCTTCAGAAGTTCATTATCATCACCATCCTTATTCGGAAGTCCATCATCATCACCATTCGGAAGTTCATCATTAGCATCATCCTTCGGAAGTCTATCATCATCACCATCCTTATTCGGAAGAAAATCATCATCATCTTGTGGATGTGGAGAAGGAGGGTTTGTGAAAGGTGTGGTTAATTATATGGTGATGGATGATTTGGAAGTGTCTCCAATGTCTACCATTTCAAGCATAGCCATCCTTAATAAGTTCAATGTTAAGGAGGTTGGTGCTCTTCAGGATAAGATGGTTTCCATTGGCATGAATGAGGTATGGGTATACTATTTTCTTCTTTTGATAAAAGGTATGTGTACACTCTGTTAGCTAATTGGTAATTAAGTACGTATTTTGAGTAATTGGTTAAAATACATTTATTTTTATTACAGATATTGGTCAAAGAAAAAAAAAAGTACTTTATACCGGATTAAAGTGGTCATAGTTAAGATCTAATAATTCTGTATTAATTTGATATTTTATTTTGTTTTATTGAATTCAATTTTAAAAACTTGTTTGCTCCTTTGCGGATGGGCAAGTAGTTAAATTTATTATTTTCTCGTACAACCAACATGCTCGAATTCCCCTATTGGTAGGCTTGGTCTGATAGTCAAACCATAAAAAATAGTACATCTTTAGGTGCACAGTTTAAACCTTAATTTTGACGAAATTCCTCAATTCTCCAGTTGTATGAGTTTAATGCTGCCCCCCCACCAAAAAAAATAAAAAATAAAAAATTCCCCACCCCAATGTCAAAAAAAAAAAAAAACAAAAATTAAAAACTATTTACAACATGTTATTTTTAATATAATTATATTTAAATTCTTAAAATTGAAAAATATATCTTTTGTTTCTTTCCTCTTTTGAAGCATTTAAAAGTATGCATTTATTATTACTGATATATTTGGTTTTTTTTTCCAATATTTTGGAGTGTGAATTAGGTCTAATACACATATATTGAAAAATATGTTGTTATTGTACATAGGGCTTGAAATTATTGAAAGCAGCTTTGCAGTCAAAAACTGTTCTCACCGATGTGTTCCTGGGGAAGGAAGCAACTACCAAGATTTAGTTGATATTAATTACTCTATGTGTAACGGCCCAGTCCACCCGCATCAAAATATTGTCCTCTTTGGCCCAGGGTTCACTCCATCTCTCCCCCCGGGCCTCAAGGTTTTGTCAAAACGTGTCTTGAAGGAAAAGGTATCCACAGCCTTATAAAGACTGCTTCGTGCCCCTTTCCAACCGATGTGGGATGTTGCACTATGCTTCCATGTATTATAACTATTTAATCGATTCCAGGTGGTGGATATTAAAGAAAAGATTTATAAGCTATAGTTCTTGATTCTGCAAATATTTTATTGTTACTACTTGAGGGGGTAAGAATGTAAAATTTGATGAAGATGTTTTATTGGAAATGCCTTTGTCAAGACCCATCCAAAATTTCTCACCGGAACCCTAAACAAGCCCTGATCCTAGGGAAACCCTACCGGACCATCCAATGGAAAATCCGGCAGAACCTCCCCTAAGGGTTCGACTTACCATATATTTCCTGCACTGAAAACACACTTCTGTAAATATTATCTTATTCCTCCCACATTACTACAATATAATTCCATAAATTTGCATTCTTTCAAAATAATAACAGGGAATTAATGCAGTATTTAATAAAATGTATCCAATACAGTATACAGAGCATTATACAAATAAATATGGAATTTATTAAATGTCAGATAAGGAAGCAATACCAGATGGAGAGGAAAGAGGGAAGAAATGCTTCTTGAACTTTCGGCAATGAACTGAGACGTCGGGCTCGTCTCGGACGATCAACATCTCCAAATCCTTGTACCTAGGGGAACGGAATTTAAAAATATGAGATGCTAATCATCTCAGTGAGTGACCCTATTTACTGTACAATTATGATATTAATAATATAATAATAAAAGAAACTTAATTAATCAATACCAAACGATTAAATAATTAATAAATAAGAATTAATTGAAAATAATATTTCCTCTCAAAACCCTCACCATTCACTCTGTTGGAAGGTTTTCCTTTTTAAAACATTTTCGCAAAACCCAGTATTTTATGCCCCACAATCCAATAATAATTAATTTAATAAATAATTAAACAATCCAAATACCAATAAAATGTAATGAAATATAATAAAATAAATTTAGAATAGTTGCATGAAAGAAATATAACATAAAAGAAAAATTCAATATATAATTCACATAATTTGATTAAATAAATTAAGATAAACAGTAACAAAAATATAATTTAAATAATTATAAATAGATGATAAAACAAATTAAATGCACTTAATTTAAATACAATTTTAAAACCTTTAGGGTTTGAAATTTCTATCTGAAAATTTATACTTGACGCACCACACTATATACCAGTGATGCCCTCCAATACCCAGCGTCCCGAGCACCGTCCGGCGGGAGGTTAAAGAGAGAAACTTGTATACGGTCGCTTCGGCGTCCCGACAACACCGCTGCTTAAACCGTCATCCCGGCCATGGATGGGGACGGCTTATGTGCACCATATAAAACTTGCCTGCCCTCGGTCCGATGGCAACTCACAGGAGACATTATAACTTGCGTGCTCATCAACATATACAGTACAGAATACCAGTACTGTATGAGTGCGTCGAAAATAAATAACCAAATTTTATTATAAAAAGATACATAATTTTTCCAAAATTCACCGTGGGAATTATACCATTTTTCAAACTCAACCTCCCACATTTTTCTTTAACATGTCCAGCATAAATCCACCGATAATAATATACAAATAATTTTCTTCCCAAATCATAAAATCAATCAAATAATATTCCAAGGCATAATTATACAATTTGAAACCACCAAACTTAAACCAATATTTCCGTGAAATATTTAAAATAAAATCATGCCCAAAAATAATATTAAAACCACAGGAATTTCATATATAATTGAATTCCACAAATCCTCAATACCATAAAATAATTTCCACAATGCATAAATTTATATAAATGCATTTTTTTATTAATTAAAATAAATTCACCAATAAATTCCACAATAAATCAATTAATATTAAAATCACAATTCTTTTAAATATCAAATTTCCATCAAATCTAAATTTCCATAATTTGTCAAAAATCATATATTTCAATTTATTCAAATATGGGCATTCAAATTTAATTCACAATTTATCTAACAATTAACATAAAATAAAAACATTCAAATATTAAAATATCACACTATAATTAATTTGACTCCCAAAATTAATTTCGAAGGTGGGTCACTCACCTCGAGCATGCAATTAACCCAAGATCCTCCATGGGATCAATTCCACGACGCATACGTCCTCCTAGAACAACAATATTACACATCTCAAATAAATTAATATTTTATTCGGGTAAATAATACCCGGTACCCGGGGGGTTTAACACAAACGTTAACCAAAATTGACGAGTAATATACCGAATCGAAACTTGTGGAATGAGGATCACAGATTGAGGCTTACCTCTCGGAGATCGGACTGGTGGTGGCCGAAATCTCGCCGAAAAGCTCACGGATTTCAAGTCCTCGATTCTCTCAATTCGTCTCGAATTGGAGGAAAACGACCTCGGATTTGGGTTCAGACGATTGGAATTAGTGGGAAAGAAGGGGCGGTGTAGCCGGAAACTAGCCGAAAAGTAAATTTCCCGGCGAGCCGCCGTGGTCACCGAAACCCGTCACCGCCGGCGGCGCGTCCGGTGGCCACTGGCCGTGATTTTTGTTGGGAAGGTAGATCTGGTGATGGGTAACTCAACGGGACCGGCGGTGAGGCAAACGGTGGCCGGAATAGGGAGAAATCTGGGTTTGAAGAATTGACGCTGCCGCCGAAAAAAGCCTCGATCCGGGCGCATTGGCGATCGGTTGGTAGTGATTTTTGGCTGGCCGGCCGGTTTTTAGGTGGGCTTTAAGCTAGGGTGGCACGTGTACTGTTCCGATGGCCGAAAGTGGGTGAATGGCGGTGGCCGGTTGGTTTCTCTCTCTAGAGCTCTCTCTCTCTCTCCTCCTCTCTTTCTCTCTCCTCTCCCTGGCCGGCTCATGCGTTTTAGCCTAAATAAAAGCCCATCCGTGGGTGACATGACACTGTTCACTCACAGGATTGGCTGAAATTGCAACACGTGGCACACACTGTTCACTCAAACCAAATATATATATTAAAATATTACGGTGTTCGAAAAACTTTGCATGTCCATAACTTTTTGACCAGATGTCCAATTTAAGCGTACCGCTAGTCTACGGACTCATATTGACGAGTACTTCACAACCATGCATGTGTCAAAGCTCAACTTTGCATGAATAAAAAGTCAACTCCGGCACCCCTTGGACAGTTTGGACCTCAACTTGTTTTGCTCATAACTTTCAAATCGTAGCTCCGTTTTCGACGTGCTACTAGTCTATGGACTCGTGACAACGTGTATTCTGTAACGGTATCTCGGTTAATGTGAGATTCCATTAGAAGCAAAAAGTCAACATTTGACCCCTTCTCGGTCAACGACAATCAAATCCGTCAACTTTGGTCAAATTTGAGAAATTTCCGGTGTACTTCGGGACGGGGTGTTACACCTTCGTTTTGATAAACCATAAAAATCATTATTTGATTTATTAGTTTTTACCTTTTGCAATGACATATATGAATTTTAAAGAATTTTTATTTTATCATCTGAATCAATGAACTTTATGTAAATAGTTTAAATTTAAATTTAAGTAATAGACTTAGTTATGAATATATATTTTAAAATATATAATTAATTTTAATGTTTTGTAATTTATCATGAGTGGAGTTGGTTAGACTCGAGTTTATTACTAATTTAATATGAACTGAGTTCATGAGTTTGAGTAAAATATTTCCTAAGTTTAGTTACTTTTCTAATAAATTGATGTATTAAATTCATGATTTGAAAGATTATAAGTGGTTATTTCCATCTAAATTATTCTGAAAACATTCAGCTCAATTACTAATTATATCATTTTTTCAAGACTTAATCTAGTTGTATGATCAGCTCAAGTTGGTTTCTCCATGAATTCTAAAAGTAATTACCAGCTAAGAAAGTAATGTTCTTTTGTTTTTTCTTTCAAAAAAAAGTTTTTTTTTTCTCTGTTTTCTTTTCGAAAATTTTTTTTCTCTATTTTCTTTTTGAAAAGAATACTTTTCTTATTTCTTTTCTTCAAAATACTGGGTACAACTAATTTTTTATTTTAGAAGTTTCAAAAACATAAAATAAAATTATAGCAATTAATGTGTGAATATATATAGCTTCGTGAAGGGAATGATGCGGGAATAGTACCTACTCCACAAATGGCAAAATTCCTTACCACTATGTGATAAATT
This sequence comes from Ziziphus jujuba, assembly GCF_031755915.1. Taxonomy (NCBI): domain Eukaryota; kingdom Viridiplantae; phylum Streptophyta; class Magnoliopsida; order Rosales; family Rhamnaceae; genus Ziziphus; species Ziziphus jujuba. Next base: position 12,851,764 of record NC_083386.1, read on the forward strand.
TTTTTTTTCTTTTTCGAAAAGAAATATTTTACAAAAAGAACTTTCAGAGATACACATATCAACTTGGATAGCTTAATCCCAAGATTCAAAATAGCTCAATTTCACAACATCTTGAGCCAAAACACGAGCTACATTATTCGAATCTCGACGCACAAAAGAGCAAGAAAAGTTCCCATGCAAAATCCAACCATACCTTAATGTCTTCAACAAGAAAACAATCAGAACCCATATAACAATATGTAGATGTGCTAGCTTGAATTGTAGCTTTTGAATCATTTACCAATTTAACATCACAAAAACCAAATTGAACAATAAATTTCGGACCTACTCGTAGAGCGAATAATTCGGGAATAAGTGCACTGCATTTCAAAAAAGGAATAGTTGTTGTTGGCATCAACTAACCATGCACATTTTGTATCAATATTCCGACACCAACATTGTCGCAACTTTTCAAGATACCTCCATCCACATTATATGTATGTTCCAACACATACAATATATATGTATGGAAATTTATTTTTATTTAAAAACTCAATTTTTTTCTTATTGCATTTTCCAATTCTGCCACTGCCACTTCTATTATGGGGAGTTTTTTTTCCCTCTCTCTCTCTTTCTCTCTCTTAATATACAGGGCTTCATATTGCTGAAGGCATTTTTGACGACAAAGACTGTTCTTGCTGATGTTTTTTGTTCTTAGTGATGTCAATCTGGAGAAAAGTATAGAATAGATTTGATCATCATAGCACAAAATGGCATCATAGTTAGGCTTTTATGTGATCTCTTTATTTGTTTCAATGTGATGTCTTTGTTTTTTAACTACTTTTTGTGGTAGAGTTAGAATTGTTGGAAATTGAAGTGTATATATATATATATAGATGTTGCGCAAGATAAGCTGGGCTTCATCATTATATATAATTTTCAAAGTTTCACCTACATGCAATATGGTTAACGTTGAGGATCTTCACAGAAGAAATATAGAAAAATATCAGGGTTTTTATGATCTAACCACATATGATTTTATATATTTATATGTTATATGTAATCCCGTATTCACTTATTGCCCGTGATATAACCTATTTTGCAAGCAATTTTTCAATGGATTTGGATTTGGGTAAAAAGATAGACCTGGCCCCTATCATCCATGACCACTGACCTCCATAGTCACCCACCCCACTTCGGCATTTCTAATCCTCCTCGTCCCCATCCAAATGAAAACAAAGAAAAATAACCAGCTTCAACACACAGTTCCTCATTCCAGGGTAAGAAAATTCAGAGAGAGTTTGGAAAGAAAATTTCTGGACCACTTTTCCATCCACTACGTGAAAATTGATATCTAGCGATACTCACTTAGCGACGCTACGAAACAAACTCGTTTGAAAAAATAAAAACACGACTCTGAGGTTAATGCATCAGTAAAAATTCAATAAATATATGACGCATCCAAAAACTGTCGACCTCAAAAGGTCGCTAAAACAAAAAACACGCGACACGTCCATTAAAGGTCGCTGAATGTGGGGCTGATCAGAGTCGCCATTAATATTGCGTGTATATTTTATCTGAATTGTACTGTACGTTTAAATGCTACTCATGAAAAATGAATACCAACCACTAATCTATGTTTACTTAATAACAAAATTTAATTCTACAAGGTTGTTGTTCAATTATATAATTTTTCTTGTCTAGCTTATTTTTGCAAATCTCTTAAATAGTATTATTTTATTTCAACTATAAATAACTAGTAAAAATATTAGAATAATAAAACTGAGATTTTTTTTTCTTTAATATATAGTTAACAGGCGGGAGTAAAAATATTAGAGTAACATAACCGAGCTGTTTTTTTATTTATTTTTTATTATATATGTTATAGGCGACGCACTAATTAGATTGTGCGTCGCCTGTTCTCTTCCCTTTACTTTCTAATTTTTTTTTTGGTTTTTTTAAACATCTAATTTTATTTCAACAATAAATAACCAGTAAAAATATTAGACTGACAAAAACAAGCTGTTTTGTTTTTTTTAATATATAGTTAACAGGCGACGCACTATATAGATTGTGCATCGCCTACTCTCTCCTCCTTTTTTTTTTAGTTCTTTTAATTAATCTAATTTTAATTCAGTAACAAATAACCTATAAAAATATTAGAGCAACATAACTGAGTTGTTTTGTTTTTTTATTTGTTATATGTGTAATAGGCGACGCACCAATAAGATTGTGCGTCGCCTGTTCTCTCTTCACTTTTTTTTTTTTAAATCTTTTAATCAATCTAATTTTATTTCAATAATAAATAACTAATAAAAATATTATTGCACTAAAACTGAGCTTTTTTTTTATATAATTAACAGGCGACGCACCAATAAAATTGTGCGTCGCCTGTTCTCTCTTTACTTTCTTTTTTTTTAAGATTTTTTAATCAATCTAATTTTATTTCAATAATAAATAACCAGTAAAAATATTAGTGCGTCAAAACTGAGCTATTTTTATTTTTTATTTTTTATAGTTAACAGGCGACGCACTATTTAGATTGTGTGTCGCCTGTTCTCTCCTCACCTTGTTTTTTTTAATTCTTTTAATCAATTTAATTTTATTTCAACAATAAATAACCAGTAAAAATATTAGAGTGTCAAAACTGAACTTTTTTTTTTTTTTATATAGTTAACAGGCGATGCACTATTTAGATTGTGCGTTGCCCATTCTTTTTTTAAGTTTTTTTAGTTCTTTTTTTTATATAGTTAACAGGCGAAGCACTATTTAGAATTTGCGTCTCCTGTTCTCTCCTCACCTTTTTTTTTAGTTCTTTTAATAAATATAATATTATTTCAACAATAAATAACTAGTAAAAATATTAGAGCGCCAAAACTGGACTTTTTTTTTTTTATATACATATATTTAACAGGCGACGCACCATTCTTCAACAAATGCATTGCCTTTTTTTTTTTCTATTTTTTTGTTTAAACATTTAGAAACCCATAAAAAAAATAAAATCAAAATAGGACCATAACAAAAATTGAACCCAGGACCTCCTACACTCTCAAGAAATCACCACACTACTAGGCCAAATGACTTTTATGTACTAATAGAACAAAAACTAGCTAATATAGTGTTAGGCGATGCATTATTTAAAGAATGCCTCGCCACATAGATGAACAGGCGATGCATTTTTCAACAAATGCGTTGTCATTTTTTTTTTTTCAATATTTTTTTTTAAACATTTAGAAACCCATAAAAAAAGAAAATCAAAATAGGGCCATAACAAAAATTGAACCTAGGACCTCCTACACTCTCAAGAAATCACCACACCACTAGCCCAAATGACTTATATGTACTAATACAACAAAAGCTAGCTAATATAGTGTTAGGTGACGCATTATTTAAAGAATGCATCGCCACATAGATGAACAGGCATGATGATAAGAATTGAACCCACGACCTTTTACACTCTCAAGAAATCACCACACCACCAGGCTAAATGACTTGTATGTACTAATACAACAAAAACTAGCTAATATAGTGTTAGGCGACGCATTATTTAAAGAATGCGTTGCTAAATAGATGAACATTCCTCAACAAATGTGTCGCCTTGCTTTCTTTTTTTTAAAAAAATTTTTTGTTTAAGTATTTAAAAACCCATAAAAAAAATAAAATCAAAATAGGACCATGACAAGAATTGAACCCAGAACCTTCTACACTCTCAAGAAATCACCACACCACCAGACCAAATGACTTATATGTACTAATGCAACAAAAACTAGCTAATATAGTGTTAGGCGATGCAGTATTTAAAGAATGCGTCGCCACATAGATGAACAGGCGACGTATTCCTCAACAAATGCGTCACCGTTTTTTCTCCTTTTTTTTTTTCAATTTTTTGTTTAAATATTTAGAAACCCATAAAAAAAATAAAATCAAAATAGGGCCATGACAAGAATTGAACCCAGGATCGCCTACACTCTCAAGAAATCATCACACCACCAAGCTAAATAATTTGTATATACTAATACAACAAAAACTAGCTAATATAGTGTTAGGCGACGCATTATTTTAAGAATGCGTCGCCAAATAGATCAACAGGGGATGCATTCCTCAACAAATGTGTCACCTTTTCTTTCTTTGTTTTTTTAATTTTTTAATTTAAGCATTTAAAAACCCATAAAAAAAATAAAATCAAAATAGGACCATGACAAGAATTAAACCCAGAGTCACCTTTTCTTTCTTTGTTTTTTTAATTTTTTAATTTAAGCATTTAAAAACCCATAAAATAAATAAAATCAAAATAGGACCATGACAAGAATTAAACCCAGAACCTCCTACACTCTCAAGAAATCACCACACCACCAGGCCAAATGACTTATATGTATTAATACAACAAAAACTAGCTAATATAGTGTTAGGCGATGCAGTATTTAAAGAATGCGTCACCACATAAATGAACAGGTGACGCGTTCCTCTACAAATGCATCACCGTTTCTTTTTTCTTTTTTTTTTTTTGTTTAAACATTTGGAAACCCATTAAAAAAAAAAATCAAAATAGGGCCATGACAAGAATTGAACCCAGGATCTCCTACACTCATAAGAAAATCACCACACCAACAAGCTAAATTACATGTATGTACTAATACAACAAAAAACTAGCTAATATAGTGTTAGGCGACACATTATTTAAAGAATGCGTCACCAAATAGATGAACAAGGGATGCATTCCTCAACAAATGTGTCGCTTTTTTTTTCTTTTTTTTCAATTTTTTTGTTTAAACATTTAAAAAGCAATAATAAAAATAAAATCAAAATAAGGCCATAAATGACTTGTATGTACTAATACAACAAAAAACTAGCTAATATAGTGTTAGGCGACGCATTATTCAAAAGAATGCGTCACCAAATAGATGAACAGGGGACGCATTCCTCAACAAATGTGTCACTTTTTCTTTCTTTTTTTTTTTCAATTTTTTTGTTTAAACATTTAAAAAGCAATAAAAATAAATAAAATCAAAATAAGGCCATAACAAGAATTGAACCTAGGACCTCCTACACTCTCAAGAAATCACCACACCACCAGATCAAATCACTTGAATGTAATAATACAACAAGAACTAGCTAATATAGTTTTAGGCGACGCAGTCTTTTAAGAAAGAGTCGCTAAATAGATGAAAAAGCGACGCATTTGTCAACAACTGCGTCGCCATTTCACCCAACCAATTTTTAACTTTTTTTTCAATTCAAAAGTTATTTTTACAAATTTTTTAATTTTGCAAATATGCTTTTTTTTTTTTAATTTGTAGATGAGCAATCAACAAAACTAATTAAAGATTAAAAAAAAAAAACATGGAATAGGTGACGCATTTTAATTGAATTGCATCGCCTTTTCCTTCAATTAATTTTTTTTTCTAAGGAAAAGCAATTTAATAGACTTTCAATTTTTAAAAACAAGTAAACTATCATTGACCACAAACACATGAAAGTTAAGCTCATTTAACATACTTATGTATATAAATTGGTCAATAAATGCTTGTTGAATTAGAATTCTATATTCGGTACCCTATCTCAAATTTGGTCTTGAGATATTTTGTGTCTTGTCCATACACATATATGTGAATAACTGAGAAGAGCATTGACAAAACTATTTTCTATTTTTAGATCAATGGAATTTATGTTCATTGGATTACTACATGAATATATTTGTAGATGAACAATTAAAAAATTATTTAAAGATTATAAAGAAAATATAAAAAATGAAACAGGCGACGCGTTTCGACCATAATGCGTCGTTTGATCCCAAAATTCAAGAATAAGCGACCCTTCTTAAAGAGAATGCGTCGTCTGTTCTCTCAATTAAAAAAAAACAAAAATTTTGGAAGACATGTAAATTTTATAAAGAATAAAGGTGTACTTGGAAAACAGAAAAATAAACAGGAATCTTCGATATTTTGCTTCGCATTTTTAAGAAATATTTTCAGTTTTTATTTGTAGATGAAAAATATAAAATTAATCATAGAAAAAAAAATGCAATTGGAAGAAAAGGCGTGTTTTTGCCATTTTTTGAAAATTTTTGGCACGTTTTAAAATTTTTACGCGCTCCTTTGAATCCCTTTTTCTTTTTTAAAACTGCATCAAGTACACTACCTAATAGATATTACATTTGGAAGCAATCTAATAGAGACTTGAAGAGTGAGATATCTCAGGTTTCATTTTTCATTTGCCTACGTTGTCGTCGGCCGGGAAGCTGGATTTCTCTGTGTCGCCCTCGTGATTTTTTGGGTTTCTTCTTTCTTTGTCTCCATCTTTTAGGTGAGTTTCTTTTTTCTTTGTGGTTGGCGGAGACATGAGGTGGGTTGTTTTTTTTTTTTTTTTTCATTTTTACTGCAGATTAGGTTCGTTGAGTTTTATTAGTCTTACTTTAGTAGAAATTTTGTTTGTGATATTGCTTGACATTGTTTTGCTAAGTTCAACAAGTATTTTATGTTGAAGATCAACTTGATTCAAGATGGTCTATTGTTTTAACTTCACCACAACATCGTACTTTTGTTGAAGAAGATGCTCTTGGAAATACTTCAATGGCTCACAATTCATTTGTCATATAGTTGCCAAGTATCGATGAAAATGATAATGAGGATGAATGTGAGAGTGATTATGTTTGTAATGACTGTGAAGGGAGAAATATGCCTCGTCAAATCTTAAGAACAATGGTAATATTCTTTAAATTTTTATTTACTAAATTACAAATTTAATAATGATTAATATTTTATTTATTTTGCATAAGTGTTAATAACTTTTTAATTTTTCTATATGCAGTATGAAGGTGTAATATTGTCAACAAAAGGACGTCAACTTCCATCTCAATGAGTATGCATTCATGGAAGTTTAATTAATATTAAATTTGTTATGAAAAGTATAATAACTTACAAATTATGTAAAAATATGTCAATGAGATGATATTTAATTTATTTGATAGTTAATTTGTTATGACAAAATATTTATTTTAAATTTTTGTATTCTAATTGTCAGGACCCATCCAAAATTCCTTACCGGAACCCTAAACAAGCCCTGATCCCAGGGAAACCATACTGGACACTTCAAAGAAAAATCCGACAGAACCTCCCCTAAGGGTTGGACTTACCACAAAATTATCCAGCACAAAAAAACACTTCTAGATACATCCCCTTATTCCTCCCACCTTACTACAATATATTTCCACAGATTTGCAACACTCCAAAATAACAACAGGGAATCAATATATGATTCAATAAATATGTGTTCAATCAGTATACAGAGCATTATACAAATAATTATGAAATTAATACAGTGACAGATGAAGCAATACAAGATGGAGAGGAAAAAGGGAGGAAAAGCTTCTCTTGGACTTTCAGAAATGAAATGAGACGTTGAGTTCGCCCCCGGACAATCCATGTTGACTAACCTAGACCTAAGGGAACGGAATTTAAAAATATAAGATGCTAATCATCTCAGTGAGTAACCCAATCTACTATATAATAATAATAATAATAATAATAATAATAAGAGGGTAAATAACTTAGTTAATTAATTAATAAGAAATAAGTAAATAATTAATAGGTAGTTAAAAATAATATTTTCCCTCAAAACCCTCACGATTCATTGAGTTGGAAAAGTTCCCTTTTTAAAACATTTTCACAAAACCCAACATTTTATGCCCCAAAAATCAAGAAATAATTAGTCAAATAACCTTCAAATAAAATACAAGAATTTAAGGATCCAAATTTATAATGGAAATATAGAATAAGACATTATTCGATACAATAAATAAAATCATAAATAAACTTGTATTAAAGAAATTTGGCATAAGAACAAAAATAAACCCAATATATAAATTATAAAATTTATTAATTAAATCAATGAAATAATCAAAGAAACATTTTAAATCAATTTAAACATCTATATAAAACAAATGATAAAAATATAATAGAATTCATTTTAAAATACCAATCGATTTAAATGATAAAATCAAGGCAAATAACTTTTAAACATTAATGAGAATAGGTAATAAAATCATGATAACAAGTTCATAAATTTTGTGTAAAGCTTTAAATTTAAATAAATAATAAAAACAACATTAAATATATTCTTAATTTAAATACAATTTCAAATATTTATTTTGAAATCTATGTTCTGAAAACCATTTGATGCACCCACTATATACCAGTGGCGCCAACGGTACCCAGTGTCCCAAGGTACCACCAGACAGGAGGTTAAAGAGAGAAACCGGCATACGGTCGCGTGGCGTTCCACCGCGCCGCTGCTAACAGGCGTCCTGGCCATGAAGGGGCGGCCTACCCTTATCCGATGGCAACCACAGGACAACCCCATAATCACCTGTGCGCTACTCACACCTACCTGTGCACTCATCACATCCACCTGCGCGCTAATCATATCTGTGTATAAAGAACACCAGTACGTGTATGGTGCATCTAAAAATCATAAAATCAGTATATTTATTTTCAAATCTCAAAATCTCATAAATACCACCGGATTTATTCCATCCAATTAAACCCGTAAAATTTCCACAATTCCTTTATAAATCATCGTCATAAATCCATCGCATAAATTCCATCAATTTTAAATCCATCAACTCTCAATTCCATCAATTTAAATATCCAAATTTTCCAATGGCATAAATATTTTTGAAACATAATAAATTAAATCAATATTTCTTTCTCAAATATTCAAAAACCAATTTGAATCAAATATGTCATTTAAACCTCATAAAATCCACAATAATCAAAATTCTCATAAATATACATTTCAAACACATAATAAATCCATCAATGAAATTATCAATAATCTAAAATAAATATTCCTTCAATTTATCAAAATCAAAATATGCTTTAATGCACATATACATTTCAATTTATTCAAATTGTGCCATCAAATTTCAAATATAATTTTGCTAAATATTTAACACATAAATATTAAATCCAAACATTTAATTATCACAAAATAAATATAATTTAACACCCGAAAATAATTTTGAAGGTTAACACAAACGTTAACCAAAATTTGTGAGTAACATACTGTAACGAAGCTTATGGAACGAGGATAGTGGATTGATGCTTACCTCCCGGAGATCGGACCCGTGGTAGTTGGGATCTCGCTGGAAAGCTCTCGTAATTTAAGTCCTCGATTCTCTCAATCCGTCACGAATTGGAGGAAAACGACCTCAGATTTGGGTTTAGGGAAGTCGAATTAGTGGGGAAGGATAGGTGGGGTGATCGGAAACTCACGGGAATTGGGTTTTCTGGTAAGCCGTCGTAGTCACCGGAATCCGCCACTGCCGGAGGCTCGTCTGGTGGCCAATGGCCGTGAAACTTGGTGAAGTGGTAGATCTGGTGATGGGTAACTCAACGGGACTGGCGGTGAGGCAAACGGAGGTCAGAATGGAGAGAAATCTGGGGTTAAAGCAATTGGCACCGCCGCTGGAAAAAGTCTCGATCCAAGCACGTCGACGGTCGATTGGCCATGATTTTTAGCTAGCCAATCGGTTTTCAGGTGGGCTTCAAGCTAGGGTGGCGGGTGTACTGTTCTGGTGGCCAGAAATGGGTGAACTACGATTGGCCGGCTGGGTTTCTCTCTCTAGCTCTCTCTCTCTCCTCCTTCTCCTTCTCTCTCCTCCCTCCCCTTCTCAGCCAATCAAAACACCGGTGGGTGCCACTATGCACTCATGGATGTGTAAAGTCCCACATCGATTGGAAAGGGAAACGAAGTATGCCATATAAGTGGGTGTGGATACCTTTCCCGTACGACGCATTTTGACAAAATCTTAAGGGCTGAGTTGTAAGAGGATTCCCCAGTCCCAAAGAGGACAATATCGGATGCGGGTGGTTTGAGCTGTTAGCGATGGTATCAGAGCCAGTACCCAGATTGGTGTGCTAACTAGGACGCTGGGCCCCAAGGGGGGAGGATTGTGAAGTCGCACATCGGTTGGAAAGGAGAACAAAGCATGCCATATAAGTGGGTGTGAATACCTTTCCCATACGACGCGTTTTGACAAAACCTTGAGGGCTGGGTTGTAAAAGGATTCCCAGGCCCAAAGAGGACAATATCTGACGCAGGTGGTCTGGGCTGTTATACTAATTATTTTGGATGAAGCTAGTTTTCATTTTTTTGTATTTTATTTATTTTTATATTTTACTATTTTAATCACTTTTCACAAAATAAAAAAAAAAGAAAAAAAAGAAGGGGCGACGCATTAATAGATAATGCGTCGCTAAAAGTATCGATGTATCGCTAAATAGGTGATTCTATTAATGCGTCACTAAATAGGCGAATGCATCGCTAAATAGGTGACTCTATTAATGCGTCGCTAAATAGGTGACTCATTAGCGACTAATATATTTAGCGACTCTATATGAAACAGTCGCTAATATATTTTTAGCGACATTGTTGTGAAGCGTTGCTAAATAAGAGTCGCTATAAGTTGATTGATAGAATATGTCGCTAAAAGTCAATATGTGTCGCTAAAAACTAAAAGATAGGCGACTCTCATAATGCGTTGCTTGTTGTCTTATCGATTTAGCGACAGGATGTTAGATGACTCTATGCGATACATCGTTATTTATTTTGTGCGACGCATTTATTGCGTTATTTATCAATGCAATTCTAGTAGTGATCTGTATTTTCTCAATAGCAAACGAAATTGATACGTAACATCACCCTAACAACGACACTGTTTGAAGACTCTAACAAAAATGACAAATACAATTTAGTTAAAATAAAGAAGGAAATGTTGTTTTGCCCACGCCTATGTCATAAAGAATAATTATGATTGTGTATATCCGAAAAGCCTAAGTTCACAATCCTTCATATATCTTTTGCCGGGTAGGCAGGACTGTTATAGATTAAGGATTCTATCAAAAAATATCTTACTAGAAAATTATTAATATATATATATATATATATTTATATATAATTTTGTTAAAAAATACGCCACTTCTACATCATAAGGCATAAAATATGCGGCACTAATCTTTTATTGATAATAAATTAGATCTTGGAGTCTGTTGTTATTGTTGATGTGTTGATATAGGATTGAAATGCACTGTAATATATGGTGAATATTTATAAATTAGAGGGAAATGAAAAAAGGACTGACTTTTGTCAAAAGAAAAAAAAAAAAGAAAAGGCAGAACTCAACGACAAACACCCTTTGTGAAAAAGGAAAAGACACCGTAATTGAAACCATTATATTATTCATTATAGGAAAATATATGTATTTTCCCTTTCGGCTCACCAACTTTTAACCAACAAAACAAGCTGCATAATTTGGGTCATTTCCTTCCTTTGCAAGCCACAACATCCATATTGTGATCCGAATTGAAAATATTTAATAAACAGTAAAAAATCCAAAAGAAAAAAAAAAAAAAACTAAGTTTGATATGTAAGATGAACAGAAACAAGAAAAGAAAAGAAAACAGAGAGAAATAAAATATGACGAATTGTTAAAAAAAAAAATAATTATTCAATCAGGAATTTATAAAAAATAAAAAATAAAAATGCAATTTGTATTATGGCCATGCACTTGGAGGTAGCATTATTACTTTATTATACCAATAAGAAATAAGTTAACCTTCACGTGATTACCAACTATAAGCTTGACATATGGCATATATAGCTTATCAAGTAATCGAACAAAAACATTCAATGCCAGCAAATGCAAATTTGTAAAACAATATTATTATGTTTATATTTATCTTTAAATCATCTAATTGAGTTCTGCTTTGGGCTTTGAGGCCGATGTTTCCACTTTACAAAAAGGGTTCAAAAACCGATTCATTCTATACGGAGCCCACCCTTAACCAGAAATTAAAGCCATGTTTGGGATTAAAAAGATGATTTCTCTAAAATAAAATCACTAAAAATATTTAAAGATTTTTTTTTTAGTTAAACACCATAAAAGAGTAGATTTTAACTTCTTCGTAGCACTCTTTTTGTCTTTTCCTTTTTTTGCTTGAAAGTTCTTCGTAGTACTTTTGAAGCTTTGGAAATCAGTCCAAAATGGATCCTAAAACTACTTAACCATCACATGGATGCATCATGATTAAGGGTGAGCATGGATTGGATTGATTCGATTCTAAACCAAAATACAACCTAATCCATACTTTTGGTTTACCTAATAAAAGAATTCAATCCAAACCACTGAAGCTTTAAACCCAAACCAATTCAAACCATTTATGATAGGTTTGGTTTGGATTGGTTAATCGGTTTGGAACAGCAAGCTGATGTCGAGTATTGAAGCAAATAATGAGTATTGCTTATGAAGCTGCCATGAGTCTTGAAGCTGAGAAAGAACAGCAAGTTGATACTGAGTATTGAAGCAAAAAATGAATATTGCTTGTGAAGCTGCCGCAAGTCTTGAAGCAGAGAATGAAGAATGAGCAACTGATGGTTGAGTATTAAAGCAAAGAATTGAAGAATGAGTAGCAACTAACAGTGTGTTGGGCTGTGAGTTTTGATAGCTGTGATGGTCAAAACTTGGTTAATGGTTATGGTGGTGGTGATGGCAGCAAAGTAACATAATAATAAGGCTGTTGTTTAGGGTTTTATTTTATTTGAAGATTTTGGGGATATGTTAAAAAATATATATTAAAAATTAATATATAAAAATAAAAAAATATACAAAATATATAATTTTTTATTTATATAATATATAATTTGGATTGGATTGGATTTGTATTTCCAATCCAATAACCAATCAAATCTATAAAAATTATAATATTTTAAATCCAATCCAATACATTTATATAAAAAATCTAATTTAAACCATTAAAAATAAATTAAATTGATCAATTTAAATAAATTTGATTGGGTTTTGCTCACACCTGATAATGATGATAGAGAGCAATTATATAGCCATAGAAATAAAAAACCAAAACCTGTTTTACTTTCCTCCCTCTCACTTCAATTATTGTACGAAAAAAGCAAAAAGTGGCTAAAGTTTAACGTTTCCTTCAATTATTGTACGAAAAAAGCAAAAAGTGGCTAAATTTTAACATTTCACTTCCTTTTATATTTGATCTTTATGTACTATCCAATCTTTCCAGGTTGTCTTCTCTTTCCCTTTTAAAACTTTTATCATTCTTCTTTCTTCTTTGACCTCTTTCCCTCAAAATCCAAATGGGTATCTTAGTTGAAAGTACCTCCATCCAGTAAATTATAATAATACAGTTTGCTGTCAAAATATCTAATTACTTGACTCATATATACACAAAAATCACAAAATTACCATATTGATACCGCGCCACGGAATAAAAATGGAAGCCTCTACGAAGACCACGTCCAGTATGAATTTGAAGCTTCTCATCGATTCAAGAGGCCAAAGGGTCCTATTCGCCGAAGCAGGGAAGGATTTTGTTGATTTTTTATTCATCCTTATGTCCTTGCCAGTTGGTACGGTAATAAATCTGCTGTCAAGCAATGCCATGATTGGTACTCTTGGGAAGCTTTACCAAAGCATTGAGAATCTCGATGACACTTATTTGCAGCCAAATGCCGACAAAGAAACCTTGTTGAACTCCAAAGCACCAGCTCTTTATGGTGCAAATCCAATCCCTCTTTTGTTGCCCAACAATAACATTGGTCATGAGCATGCAGGTAAAAAAATGTATGTATGTTCAAATATCAGCCGCAACACCTATTATTATGTGGCCGATGATTCCGCTGTATGTGGCCATCTGTATGTGGCCGATGATTCCGCTGCCTTATGCCCGCAGTGCAAGAACAGGATGTCCGTCGCAGTGAATTATGTTGTAGGTGGCAAGAAGATTGGGGAGAATGAATTGCACTCAACATCGTCATCATCATCATCATCATCTACTGGATGTGGAGGAGGGTTTGTTAAAGGCGTGGTTACTTATATGGTGATGGATGATTTAGAAGTGTCTCCAATGTCTACCATTTCAGGCATAGCCATCCTTAACAAGCTCGATGTTAAAGATGTTGGTGCTCTTCAGGAGAAGATGGTTGCCATTGGCATGAATGAGGTATGTGTATACTTTTTTCTTCTTTTGATAAAAGGTATGTGTACACTCGGTTAGCTAATTGGTAATTAATTAAGTATTTTGAGTAATTGGTTAAAATATATTTATTTTTATTACAGATATTGGTCAAAGAAAAAAAAAAACTACTTGATAAAAAAGGTGATAGTTAATATCTTAAAATTCTATATTGATTTGATATTTTATTTTAGTTTTATTGAATTCAATTTAAAAACTTGTTTACTCCTAGGCGGATAGTCAAGTAGTAAAATTTATTATTTTCTCGGACAATTAACATGCTTGAATTCCCCCACCCAGTATTGATAGGTTTGATCTAGTAGTCAAACTATTAAAAATAGTACACCTCACGGTTTATACCTTAATCTTGACGAAATTCCTTTATCCTTCAGTTTTAATGAGTTTAATGCTGCCAAAAAAAGAAAAAAGAAAAAAGAAAAAAAAAATACCCCACCCCAGTATCCCAAAAAAAAAAAAAAAAAAAAAAAAAAACTAGTTACAACATATATATACTTAAATTATTCTTAATATAATTATATTTAAATTCTTAAAATAGAAAAATATATCTTTTGTTTCTTTCCTGCTTTGAAGCATTTAAAAGTATGCATTTATTATTGTTGATATCTTTGGTGTTTGTCTTTTCCAATATTTTTGAGCTTGAATTAGGTCTGATGCTCATATATTGAAAAATATGTTGTTATTGGTACATAGGGGTTGAAATTATTGAAAGCAGCTTTGCAGTCAAAAACTGTTCTCACCGATGTGTTCCTGGGGAAGAAAGCAACTACCGAGATTTAGTTGATATCAATTACTCTATGCTTCCATGTATTATGATTATTTAATCCATTCCAGGTGATGGATATTAAAGAAAAGATTTATAAGCTATAATTCTTGATTCTGCAAATATTTGATTGTTACTATTTGAGGGGGGAAGAATGTAAAATTTGATGAAGATGTTTTATTGAAAATGCCTTCGGTTTGATAAACCATAAAAATCGTTAATTGATTTATTAGTTTTACCTTTTGCCATGCCATGTATATGGATTTTAAAGAGTTTTTATTTTGTCATTTGAATCAATGAACTTTATGTAAGTAGTTTAAATTTAAATTTAAGTAATAGACTCAGTTATGTAAATATATATTTTAAAATATATAATTAATTTCAATGTTTTCTAATTTATCATGAGTGGAATGGGTGGAACTCGAGTTTGTTGCTAATTTAATATGAATTGAGTTCATGAGTTTGTGTAAAATGTTTCCTAAGCTTAGTTACTTTTTGTTGGAATAAGTTGGGAAATTTCTAACAATCTATCATCTCCTAAATATTCAGGTGTTCCATTTTAAACTTGTAACAGTTCAAAAAAAAAAAAAACAATTGTATTGATTATTGGAGAAAAAATAATCTATAAGGTCCGATTGCTTTAATGATTAAAGAACTTTAAAAATTAAAATTTCAACTACGAACAGTTTGACTAATTGATGTAAATTCTAATAAGAATAAACTAAATAGTTTAATAGTTTTGTAGTTGTACGTAGAGGTATGTCAAGAGGTCTTCAACAAAGCCAATGTAGCTCCTATTTATACATGTAGAAGACTTCGAGTTATTTTATGTGCTTCCGATGTAAGAACTTATTTAAAAGTCCAACTTCAAAATCTTAATTTATACATGTGCAAGTCATGTTTTTTTTCATCTCCAATCAATATGGGACTAATTCTATTTAATTGATCTTCCAAAAATAATATTTCAATAAATTAAAAATATTAATTTGGAAAATTAATATTTTTACCTAAACATTGCCCTCCTTACTTTATAATTTTGTAGTGGAATGTAAAAATTGCAAAGCAATATTGAACTAGCTCTTTGGCTTTGGTCTTATAACTTTAATGCATGTCAACCACATTGACTTGCCAAAAATCATCTATATCATTTTTATGAGATCTCACATCGGTTGGAAAAGAGAATGAAGCATGCCCTATAAGAGGGTGTGGATACATTTTCCTTGAGAGGCCTTTTAAAACCGTATGGGCTGGACCCAAAGCAGATAATATCTCATGCGGGTGGACTAAGCTGTTACAGGTAGTATAAGAGCTAGTACTGGGATCAGTGTACCAGTAAGGACACAGGGCCCCAAGGGGGGTGGATTGTGAGATCCCACATAGGTTGGAAAGGAGAACGAAACATGCCTTATAAGAGGGTGTGGATACCTTTTCCTTAAAAGGTCTTTTAAAACCGTGTGGACTGGGCCCAAAACGGACAATATCTCATGCGGATGAACTGGGCTGTTACAATTTTATATGCTAATTAATTGCATGACCATGTTTCCTAGCACAAGTATCCCATGCAGCATCCCTATACTAATTCCCTTGCTCATGTCATGTGCTAAATTATCATACCCAAGATTTCATTCAACAAGAATACTCCACATTGCTTCTAAAATTGTCAAACCCATGCTCTTCCAATTTTGGCAATCAATCTTGCCTATCATGAGTGACTGAAACTGCACTTTAGCTGTACAAAGCTAAAAATTACAATCTTCCAAAAGTTTCCAAGTCTACTAATAAATACTGAAGAATAAAAATATAATCCCATCTGATGCCCACCCATGATATTTTCCAAATAATTACACTTTCAATTGGAAAGTCAACTTCCATAATACCAATTAGTGTAGCCGATCAAGAATTGTCAAAATCTCCAAATTAAAATTGCCAAAAGACAACTATCCATACATGAAAATTTGGTAGTGTATTCTTTCCATATGGCAATGTCTCAAGATTGTGATTGAAAAAAAACTTTTGCCAATTTTTCAACTTTCAATTTTGCGAAACTTCTTAGTCGGCCATCCATATTGTAGGAAAGAAAATATCCCAAATTATTACTTCCTTGATTTAAACTGCAGACCTTTCATTCCCAAATACTAACGTGTATAAGAAATCCCACGCTTGCCTGCTAGGTTTTTATTGAAACCGCACCGGTTTTTGACAGTAGCTTCCACTGGTGAGTTCTCCTTCCCTGTTACAGTTCCAATAACAACACCTTTTTTTTTCATAGCCATGATCTTATTTCCTTTTCATTTTCTTTTTTAGCACTGTGAAATATATACCAACAGCACCCTATTTTCCTTGCAGTCAAGCTTCCATTGTACTGATCAGATAGCTCCACAAACTAGTATGTCTTTCATTCTAAACAGTATTCTTCCTCAATAATTTGTATTTTCTTGTGCTTGTCTTGCGATTGCATTCATCGTTAATTTTTTTTCTTTTTTTTGTAACATTCAGCTTCTCAGCTTTATTTACTGCACCCATGTTCAGCTCCACCTTTCCGTAATAATAATGAACATTGTATTTCTATGCATCACACCACTGCACTCAATTTGCTTGCACTAATATGTAAAAGACGTCTGACCATCTCAATGTATGGCCTCTCTCTTAGCCATTGACTTGGTATGAAAACTTTGGCTTTGCAAACTTAATTTTCATGTAGATATGTAGCCTCGTGTTTGCCGCTGATTCCTCAGTTCATTAATCAGACAAATATATATATATATATATATATATTCATATTGTCTTGTTTATTTGTTGAGTTCCGCATAAGGTAATGCTCCAACCTACACATTTGCTCACGGCTTCATATAACACCAAAGAATTCACGTGCTTTCAGTCTAGCCATTCATGCATGCTATCCGTTTCATATATATATATATATATATATATAGTATCAAAGCATCTCATGGTTTTTTTTTTCTTTTTTTTGAATATATATATATATATATACACATGTAAAACATGGACGACTCACAGTAGATCACAATTTCATATATACATATATATATATATATATATATAGCAACAAGGCATTCAAGTAGCTTAATGGCTATATGGCAACATCTCCCTCTTAATTGATCATGCACACAATGATGGAACTTTATCTTTTTGTTCACATGCCATCAGTCTTTCTCACTTAAGCCATCGGATTGGATTTTTTTTTTTTTTTTTTTTGAAGTGACATAATTCCATAGTAATCCGAATTTATTTTCCTTGTAGGTATTCAGCTCCAATTTTGATTTTAATCATGCACAGATAATCTTGCCAAAGTTGAAGACTAATAAAGTTCGCCATCCATCCTTCCACCGTTTGCTCATTGCCACCAACTTTTGTTTCAAATCATATGCTCATTCAAGCCGTTGGATTGGAATTTTTTTGGAAGGAAAGCAATCTAAAACTACAATGCCATTTTTTTCTTTTTCGTTTTTTGTTTGTTGATGTAGGTATTTAACTCCACCATGGATGACACAAATTTTCCAAGGCCGGATTTCCAAAAAATGGGACCTTGTCAGTTTAACATCATGGCATCAACATGGCACTTTTAGGATTAAATTTCATGGGTGGACTATTTGGATGGCCTTCAAAGACATTTGGGGATTAATCTTGTCATGGCAGTATTCTCCCAAATCTCTCAAAGACCTAAGGCAAAGATTTACTACTCCTGTTTGAGAACATCTTGTATTTTTTTGGTTTTGCAGGTGTACTTTTTATGTCTTTCATGCAGGTGACAAAAACTTTATTCCTTGAGCAAAATTTATTACATCATACATCCTTAGTATTTGGCTTGCTCCTTCTTATCTTCAAGATAGACTTCTAGATATTACAACCTTGATTGACTCACTTTAGTGGTCTCTACATTTGATCAACTAGGCACGTTCCTTGGTATAATCCATCTTTTCCAATGTTACAGATCCGACCTCCTCGAGGACATGGGTTTGACTTGCTCAACAACACAGATCTTGCCTGTCCAACCACATATCCATCCTATCAGATCTTATATCTATTTTGGCCAACCTAGCCAATAGCATGGATCTAACCCTACACCTTTAATCCGACTTCGTACATCATGACCACAATCCAACTGTATCCGACCAACCTTGAAAGTGATGGCTTCAACCTTTTTTCTTTTTTTAATCTGATGAAGGCTGTAAAGTTTAGCTTGATTTCAACTTAAGCCTGAGTTTTCAGACTCGGCATTGAAAAGCAGCCAAATTGGCCAGCTCAAATTATATCTAATGAATGGCCATGTAATTTTCAGCTTGATGTTATTACCTTGTGGATGTTATATGTGTAGGGCCGTGCCTCCTAGCTCCAACATCTAATTCGATGTCTTGCAACATTTTTTTAGCATATTTCAAGGTCGTGACTCTGACTGAATGGCCATCTTTTTCTATTATGCCTACATGATCATGCCGGGACCCAAATGATAAAGGCCGAACGACAACCATGTTGACCATCACTTCTTCCATAGTTCCAAATTTGACCATCGAAGACTTGCCGATTGAAGAAAGAGCCATGTTTTTCTCCACTAGATTGTTGTCCATCTCATTTAAGCATAACCAAACTTCAACGTTTTGCTTTCTTACCCATCTTTTTCCATATTTCTTCACTCCAAATGTGCTAGCTTTAGATGAGATGACAACTTTCTTGGTAATGGTTTTGGCCAACTTCTTCAAGTTTTCTGGTATTCTTTTTGTATCGAAGACATATGACTTCAATTCTTTCAATATATTATCGTTCTTCTTATTTTAAGGCCTGGGTAGTATTGTCACTAGCCCTTTTTTAGCGACCTTTCCAGAAGCCTTTGCTTCCGTCATCAGTCCTAGTAAATAGTTGATAAGACTTATATCCTGCATGGTATCATTAGCCTATTTCTGTAACTGATGGTCGGAATGTCCTTGGTTTATCTATTTTTTGAGAAACCAGTCTTGTCTGATTATCCCTAAAATAGGTGCTTGGAGATTGGAGTTAAATTGCTCCCCTGGTGCTGACGGTTCATCTTCCAATGCCCATCTCATACTTTTGATCCTAGGCATTGGAACACTGACTTGGGACTATGAGGTCTGTAGTAAAATGGTGGTGATTTTAACACATTCGACATACATAGCTCTACGGGCTACTTCTTCCCAGCTTCTACTTCATGCTTGCAATGGGTACAAAGCATCTTAGCAGGTGGTTTGATCCTTTTGGCTAAATGCTTTCTTCTAGTTTTGTTATCCCTTTTCCAGACTCTACCAGATGAGGGTTATCCTAGTTCAATCTTAACTCTAGGTTTGGTCAAGTCTGAAATGTTGGCCGACACAATGTCCACTTCGGTAGATGGGAAAGCATTGCTATCAACTTCCATTACATCCTTCCTCTTTTCTGGGAACTTCAAGGTGCCCTTGTCAATTTGTGCTTGGATTGCATTTTGAAACATCAAATAGTGAACAATTTTATGCATCCACATACCATGCCACTTGCAATATTGTTTCTTTTTCACTTCTTCAGCTGTTGGCAAAACATGGCTTTTAAGTAATTTAATTACTTTGTCGGCCAACAAATGGTCAAATATTTGGTCAGCCTTAATGATGTCAAAACTATACACCTTCTGTGGCTCGAGCCAATTCTTTTCTGTATCCATGGCAAATTAAGGAATCCTTTGATTCCTTGTTGGTCTGGCTAAAGCTTTGCATGCATATTGTAAGATCCCATATCGGTTGGAAAGGGGAACGAAACATGCCTTAAAAGAGGATGTGGATACCTTTCCCTTGCGACGCGTTTTGACAAAACCGTGCGAGCTGGGCCCAAAGTAGACAATATTGCATGCGGGTGGTCTGGGCTGTTACAGATGGTATCAGAGCCAGTACCCGGATCGGTGTGCTAGCGAGGACGCTGGGCCCCAAGGGGGGAGGATTGTGAGATCTCACATCGGTTGGAAAGGGGAACGAAACATGCCTTAAAAGAGGGTGTGGATACCTTTCCCTTGCAACGCGTTTTGACGAAATGGTCCGGACTGGGCCCAAAGCGGACAATATTGCATGCGGGCGGTCTGGGCTGTTACACGTATGGCCTAATGGCCATTACTTCAGCTACATTAATTTTGGCAATGGCACCCTCAATTCCTTCGTCCTCAGCCTCAACTGAATATATCTCAGTATTAGGGTCTTTGTAGTATGTACCTCAAGATAATTTCTTCCTCTGATACTCTTCCCTTAAAATACTTTTGTACCAGATGCTCGAGAGACTAACTTGAACAAATCATGGAACTCTATCCCTTCAAAGTTTTTCTAAAGCTTGTAACTCAGTCCACCTTTAGCTAACTTGACAAATTCTCTTTCTGGTATGTCCATATGGCATTTGATTCTTACCCTTTTGAACTGGGCAATGAAGTTTTCCACTGATTAACCTTCCATTTGACACAAACATGACAAGTCAGCCATGGAGATCTCCAGTTCAATTCTGTTGAATTGCTCATGAAATTTATGAACTCTTGCCAATTATGAATCAAATTTGGTTGCAAGTTGATATACTAGGAAAAAATAGAACCTGTCAAAGAATTTGCAAACAAGCCGAGCTTAAAAAAGTCATTGACCGCAGCTTCTCCACACTGGATATAGAAGCGGCCTATATGCTCCACTGAAGACTAATTCTCTTCACCTGAAAATAAGGTGAATTCAAGAAACCTGAATCCCCATGGAAATTCTGTCCGATCAATGGCCTAAAGGTAAGGCCTTCTGTAGGATGGTCGACCAACTCTTCTAAATGGAAAGCCGATCATCTTCTGGATAATGGTCTCAACGGCCTTCATATCCATGCTATGGTCGTTGTTCATCCAGTTTTGAATATTATGTCCATGTCGCCATGTTAGACTATGGTAGTTGGCCTGATAGTAGTGGTCTTCATTTTGGCCATACAGAAAGTTTTGGCCTTATTGTTCAACATGCCCCCACCATGATCTTGCTTTCGGACGGGTGGGAAACATGGTGCTGAAAGTCTACCATTCCTCCATGAACATTATTTACAGCCTGAGAGGTCAACATACCATAAGGTGCGGCTTAAAAAGCTTGCACTGCATGGGGTATGGCTTGAGGGGCCTTTACCATTTCCTCTTCTTGGCCATTTTGAGGTTCTGACCTTGGTTCTCAATTGTTCCTCCACCATGAATTGGGTTCCAAGCTGGTGGAGGAATATAAGGTTGTCATTCTGGCACAACTGTACTTCCTTCATTTCCATTCATTCTCGCTGGAATAGTTGGTGCATCTATCTTTGAGATGTTGCCCTTAGGCACGGCCAAAAAGGCATGCACCTGTCCTTCTTGGCTAATGAGTGGCTTTGTGCTAGTCAACGATGCGCTAGTCAACGATGCGCTAGTCAACGAGGCTTGAGTAACCTGCAATTGTTGATGCAACAAATCCATAATGCCTTCCATCATATGTTGTTGGGGTCTCCAGGAATCATTTCTGAGCCTCTTGGAACGCTTCCATCTTCATCTAACCCTCCTTTAGATCCCAAGATAGCTCACAAATTGACTTCTGGGTGGACATCTCTGTCAAGTCCAGAGTTTTGCTAGCTCATTCCTCCTTGTTACTATCACGGATGTCGAACTCTTGAGACATTGACTGAGTCTGAACCATTGTCCTTAGTTGAAATCTTGTATCCTATCGGGCATGTTAAAAAGATATGTTGGAATTTTTTCCCAACATTATTTTTTAGTGTAAAGGGGCCTACAGGAACCCTAGGCCTTATTGATACCCACAAGAGTATAAGCCTCCAAGGCTGCTTCTGCCCTGATGTTGGCCAATCAGGTCGCATCCATCCAATTGCAAGAACCCCAGGGTTCACTGACAACTATAGAAGTACAGCCCTCCAATGCCATACTAGCCCTGATGCTGGCCAATTAGGCCGCATTCATCCAGTTGTGGGAACCTCAGGCCTCACTAACACCTACAAGAGTACAAGCTTCCAAGGCCATATCAGCCCTAATACTGGCCCCCCAAGCTGTATCCACCCAGTTGCAGGCCCCTCAAGCTACATCAATGCCGATAGGAGTGCTAGATCCCTAGGCTAGATCCATTCCGATGCAAGTTAATCAAGCTGTATTAACACCTATTGGAATGCTGGCCTTTACGGCTGCATCTATCCTGGTAACACCTTTAGTTACATTTACCATGGTGCTAGCCATTCAGGCCATATTAAGAACAATAGTAACTTTATGGACTACATTTTCTAGAGTGTAGGCCTTTATGGTCGTACCAATAATGATGAAACAGGTTAAAGGCATGGGACAAAAGATCTAACCATATGTTCCTCTACCGGACAGAAATTGAATTCAGACTGGGAGGTAACCGTTTATGCACCAAGGCCATAACTAGAAGTATTATCGAAATGGAATCCCCCAACCATGTTAAGCTAGTCCCAACAATCTTAGGAGGAGGAATGGGCATTATAACCTTCAAACCAATTGAAACTTTGGACAGTTGAAGATCAAGAACAATATGAATATAGGCTTTACCGTAGATTAAGAGCTACTAAAAAAGTTATTTTAAAGATGACTGGTGGTGCAACCATGAAGGATGATCCAAAAAGATTCTGGTCCGGATAGATGATCAAATGCCGTAGTGAGAGACAATCGAAGAACAACATTGATACGAACCTAAGTCGAATTGCTCCTAAACCCATATTATATTAGCCCAGATCAAAAAATTAAGTTCAAGTTCTTATGATCACCTCAACCCCTAATCAATCTGTGACTAGAAAACTTGGTTTATGATAAAGGCACCATAATAGGTGATGGATGTCCTACTAATAAGTCAAGCTAAAACATTCACTCTCTAATGGTGTTTTAGGTGTTCAAAGAGAACTAAGATAATTTTATCTCACAAATAATTTTATGTATAATATTAAAGGTGTCTTCTCATTAAAATAAGTTCTTAAATAGGTTAAAGTCACAAAACAATAAACCCTAACTTGCTAGGTAAAATTCAGCCAAAAGGAATTAGGAAAAAAGTGTGGCCGAATTTTTCATACTTTCCTAAACTAGTTTGGATTAATTAATTCCCTTATTTTGAACTAGGAATTAATTAATTTACAATTTAAATAATAAAATATTAACTTTCCTAAGTTAATTTGTCCAGATAATAATTAAATAAAACCAAAATAAAAGCTAGTTTCCTAAAACAAAAAGTTAAACTCAAATTAGGAAACTAGTTGACTAGTTTAACAACTAAGCTATCTTTAACCAATTTCCAGCTTGTAAAAGCTCCAAATCAGCTCTCACATGCCATGTAGGATCCCAAATAGGATTAATTATGATTCCCACACATTGTGCTTGATTGGAACAAATAGAAAATGCCAAATCAACAAGATACAGTAAAGCTAGCAGCAAATACAGCATTTTTGGCCTAAAAGTCCTTCCATGCGTAAATCACCATGTTAGTTGCTTTTGATTCTTCCTGGTCTTGATTCCATGACCTCTTAGTGATATTAATTGAATTCAAGAAGTGTTTAACCCATTCCGTGCTGCCTGGAGTCCATAAATGTACTAAAACAACTACTCGGGTCCGTATCATCCTCCCCCAATTGGATGCTTAAAATAGGCTTTGAATCTTTGGGTATTAACAAGCCCTTTTGAGAATTGATAACTCCTTGCATGAATCCAGCCATATTTTCTTTAAATCTCTTAGACTGAGCCCTAGTGATTGGCCCGGTCTTCATCTGTATAGGATCTGCACCCCAGTGGGTAGTTGGTCGTGTGGGTACGGGTGGATTCTCATCATTCCCCTCCTTTTGAAAAGGATCTGTCCTTAAATCAAAATCATCACAAGGATTAGATATTCTATAGGTGATGACAAATTTCTTTGGCATTAACACTGCTCCAATACCTATACCTGTGGCATCAAATTCAATTTCAAAAGTTTTAGAACAATTTGATAAAACCAATAAAGGAACATTAGTTAATTTTTCTTCCAAAAAATTAAAAGACTTCTCTTGTGCTTCTCTCCATTGGAATCCCACATTCTTCTTGATATCTTCGGTCAAAGGTGCTGCACTAGTGCTTAAATTCTTGACAAATCTTCGGTAGAAACTAGCCATGAAAGCCTCACTTGGGTAATAGAGGTAGGTTTTGGTCATTCTTGTATAGCTTTCACCTTGGATTGATCAACTTTAATTCTTGCAGCAGTTATAACAAATCCTAGAAAAACCAATTCATCTTGACAAAAATCACACTTTTTAAGGTTCGTAAATAATCTTTCCTTCCTAAGTATTCCTAAAACTAACCTAAGATGTTCTACATGCTCATCTAAATGCCTACTATATACAAGAATATCATCAAAATAAACTATTACAAATTTTCCAATGAATGGGTGCATAACATGGTTAATTAATCTCATGAAAGTGCTAGGTGCATTAGTTAAACCAAAAAGCATTACCAACCACTCATACAAACCATATTTAGTTTTAAATGCAGTTTTCCATTCATCATCCTCTTTCATCCTAATTTGATGATACCCACTCCTAAAATCAATTTTAGTAAACATGCATGCATCATGTAATTCATCTAACATATCATCCAATCTAGGAATTGGATGCCTATATTTAATGGTAATACTATTTATAGTCCTACAATCCAAACACATCATGAACCATCTTTTTTAGGTACTAACAAAACAGAAACAGCACATGGACTCATGCTTTCACTATATACATTTATCAAGCAACTCACTTACCTGCCTTTATAGCTCCTTTGTCTCCTCTGGATCACTTCTATATACAGGCCTACTAGGAATCGTAGCTCTTGGTACAAAATCAATTTGATGTTCAATCCCTCGGATAGGTGGTAATCCATTAGGAATTTCCTATAGAAAGACATCTTCAAAATCCTATGAAAGAGAAGAGATAGAACTTGGCAATTCAAGTTCTTTGGGATTAACTTGATCATTTAAATATACATCTTTATAAATCATGACCAGCAATGGTTTCTTACTCAAAATTGCTTTATTAACATCCCCATAACTAAGATAGAAATTTTTATTTTTCTTCTCTTTCCTCTCTTTTTCTTTTTCTCTCACGAATTCCTTGAATTTAATCTCACTCTCAGCTTTTCTTGAATTTTGCTCACTTTTGGCTTTGTCTTTGTTTTTCCCCTCACCATTGAGTTTAGAATACTTACCTAGTTGATCGTGTTAGGTCTTGCCCCCTTGGATAGATGATGAAGCCGTGGGTGCCATACTAACCTTTTCTTTAAGCTTTTCGGCCTCCCTCCTCTGCTACATTTGAAGTTAGTCTCTAAATACCTCCTTTGAAGTTAACCCCTCGAGCTTAACCTTTTTCCCTTTAAATCTAAATACAATAGAATTATCTCTCCCATATTGTATGGCATCCTTATCAAATTACCATGGCCTCCCTAATAAAATTTGACTAGCATGCATGGGAACCACATCACACAATACAACATCCACATATTTATCAATGCTGAATTTTACTTTGGCTTGTTTGTTTACTTTCATCTCACTACTATCATTAAGCCATTGTAATCTATATGGTTTTGGATGTTTAATGGTTGCTAAGCCTAATTTATCAACCACCAAATTACTAATTACATTAGCACAACTTCCACTATCAACTATCATACTACAAATGTTACTATGAATTTCACATCGGGTGTGGAAAATGCTCTCTCTTTGATTTTGATCCTCATCTTTGTACATGGTTAGAACTCTTCTTACCACCAAAATCAATTTTGTCCTTGAAGCCTTAAGTGTTTTGGATTCCTCTTGTTCTTCATCTCCAACTTCTTTATCATCAAATTCGGCTTCTCCTTCACTTCCTTCACTTTTGGATTCTAATTCACCATTACCTTTCAACACCATGATTCTCCTACTCGGGCATTGGTTGGCAATGTGTCCTTGTTCTTGGAACTTAAAATAAACAATGTCATGAGTTCTACAAGGCTTAGGATCAGATTTACCTTCATTCCTTGGTGCTTGGACAGATTCGGCCTTGGCTTCCCTTTTTAGCCATTTGGTGCTTTCATCACCTAGCTTTGATTTTGGCTTATTGTCATATGTGGGATTGCTTATCCAAACACTTGGATTTAACCTCCCGCTACTTAAAACACCTCTAAACCGTGAGCTTGTGCCCTTCTTTTTGATTTAATTTTCATTTTTGACGGCCACATGAAGCATCTCCTCCAATTCTACATATTGTTGTAACTCCACTTGATTGGCTATCTTTTGATTTAAACCTCCCAAAAACCTTGCCATGGTTGTCTCACGATCCTCATTCAAACACAATCTCATCATGAGCATCTCCATCTCCCTGTAGTAATCTTCCACAGTCCTATTTCTTTGAGATAAAGATTGCAACCTTTGATGTAGCAACCTATGATAATGTGTCGGTACAAATCGCTTCCTCATGGCTCTTTTCATTTGTTGCCAAGTAATAATCAATTCACCTCCTACTCTTCTTCTGGTACTTTTCTTATTTGTCCACCATTGGAGTGCATAATGGCCAAACTCCTAAGTTGCCAATTTTACCTTCTTAGCCTCCGAATAGTTGTGACAATCGAATATCATTTCCATTCGCTCCTCCCACTCTAGGTAAGCCTCCAGATCACTCCATAAAAGATGGTATGTTGACCTTAATATTTCCAAGATCATAATCTTCTTCTCTTACTGGTCTCCCGTGAGCTGGTCTTCCTTGGAGTGCAAAAATATCATCAATTTCTTCTTCACAATTTTCTCCAAAATTACCTTCCCCGAATTCCTTTCTTGGTCACCCTTGGCCTCCATGTACATCAAATCTTGGATTAAACCCTCCTTGTGATGTTTCTAACCTGTCCATCCTTTGATCTAGGTGATCAAAGCGGGCATTCATCTGCTGTAATTGTTCCAAGACCACCATCATGTCCGTGTGCTCACCTCCACTCCCTGTAGCTCAGGAATCACCCTTCAATCCTATGGATTCCTTTTCGTTAATTCTTAATGAGCCATCCATTCTCCTCATTCTTGAATTTTCCATGTTAGTAAAAATATTACAAAAATAAAATAAATCCTCAGCAAAATCACTCCCTCAGGTGTTCACTCAAATAAGGTCTCGATACTCGCGTTTGCACACTATGTTCAGCTTTTAACCCTCTTTTAAGCTCACACTCTCTTGCCTTTTTCCACTCAAAGAATTATCTCAAAGTTCTAATTAAAACACACACAAAACAACAACTAGATCACAAGTTTTCCTTGATTAAACTTATCAACAAAACAGCAAGTAAAACGAACAAATACCGAGTGAATTGACAAAAACCTAGTCTCGGCCTAACTAATAAAAAAAAAGGTCAAATTTCAATCAAATTTTGGAATCAATAAATACTGGTCCAGAATATAAAGACATAAAAAATTTAAGGATAAAATATAGAAAAGAGATTCAAACACCGAACAAGAATAAATTTGAACAAAATATGGAATAGTTGTTGGTTAGTGTTCTTGTAATTTAAGTCTTTGTATCAAATCCTTTACCAGTTTTAATCCAAACAATTTTAGCACTCAAAATTCAATTTTCCAGCAACCAAATATTGAATAAATAGCCAATATCTTAGCAACTCCAACAATTTTCTAGCAACCAAATCTCAAACTCCAAATTCAACAAGCCGGACTTTTGTGTAGTTTTTTTTTTTTTTAATACTTGACTTTTTGGCTTTTTTTTTTAATATCTGTTTTCGTTTTTTTTTTTAATCAAAAATATGATGATGCAACACAATTTCCAGCAGCACCAAAAACAACACAAACTGCAATTCTCAACCAATTACAAATTTAAACCCATGACCTCACAAAATACAAACTTACAAATTTTGTAAATTTATATTTGTTGTTGCAAACCCTTTTTTTTTTTTTTTGAATATATGAATGCAACTAATTAAGATTAAAACGGCAAAGAAAAATCAACAATAAACCAAATCAACAAGAACAATAAGGGAAAACAACCAAAAAACTAGGAAGTAAAACTACGGTTAAACAAGAAAACCTAATTTGATTAGGAATTTTTTTTTTTGTTTTTTGTTTTTATAATTTACAGAACGTGTAGAAACTAAGAAAAATATTAATGTAATGTTAAAATTGTAGATTAACACAAATCAAAATAAAGCAAATAAGATAGATCAAACCTGAACAAAATTCGGCTTTGATACCAAATGCTTCGAACCGAGGTGGACTTGCTCCTAAACCCAAATTATATTAATCCGGATCGAAAACATAAGTTCAAGTTCTTATGATCACCTCAATCCCTAATTAACCTGTGATTACAAATCTTGGTATATGATGAAGAAGCCACAATAGGTGATGGATGTCTTATTGATAAGTCAAGCTAAAATACTCACTCTCTAATGGTGTTTTATGTGTTTAAAGAGAACCAAGAGAATTCTATCTCACAAATAATTTTCTATATAATATTAAAGGTTTATTCTCATTGAAAAATAAGCCTTTAAATAGGTTAAAGTCACAAAAAAATAATAAAGTGCTAGGTAAAATTCAGCCAAAAGGAATTAGGAAACAAGTGTGGCCGAATTTTTCATGCTTTCCTAAACTAGTTTGGATTAATTAATTCCCTTATTTTGACTTAGGAATTAATTAATTTACAATTGAAATAATAAAACAATAAATTTCCTAAGTTAATTTTTCCAGCAAAATAATTAAATAAAACCAAAATAAAAGCTAGTTTCCTAAAACAAAAAGTCAAACTCAAATTAGGAAACTAGCTGACTAGTTTGACAACTAAGCTATCTTTGATAAATTTTCAGCTTGTAAAGGCTCCAAATCAGCTCCCATATGCCATGTAGGATGCCAAATAGGATTAATTATGATTCTCACATGTTTCCCTTGATCGGAACAAACAGAAAATGCCAAATCAACAAAATACAGTAAAGCTAGCGACAAATACAGCATTTTCGTCCCAAAAGTTCTTCAATGTGCAAATCACCATGTTGGTTGCTTTTGATTCTTACTTTTCTTGATTCCATGACCTTGTAGTGATATTAATTGAATTCAAGAAGTGTTGAACCCATTCCGTGTTGCCCGGAGTCTATAAATATACTAAAACAGCTACCCGGATTCGTATCAGCCTCCACCACTTGGATGCTTTAAACAGTCTTTGAATTTTTGGGTATTGACAAGCCCTTTTGAGAATTGATAACACCTTCTATGAATCCATCCAGGCTGTCCTTAAAACTCTTGACTTGAGCCCTAGTGATTAGCCCGGTTTTCATCTGTACAGGACCTGTACCCTAGCGGATAGTCGGTTATGCGGGTACGGGCGGATTCTCATCAAACATGATCATGCTGATGGCTATTGCAGGGTACCAGTATGGAGAGTTGAGACTGAAAAATGAAGTGTTACATGTTTCATCAAATTATTCTAATTCAATGAAACATTTGGGGTGCAATGTTTTTACCAATATTTTCAATCTAAGATAATAAGGAAGCATAAGAAAAAATATCCCACATGTATTAGAAGAAAGAAACCAATTGGGTTTTAGAACTATAAGTTTTTCAATTATCCCACATCGAAGAAGTAAGAGATTTGTAGATGGCTTCTTTTACTATATATTGAAGCCTTATTTGCTCATTGAAGGACAAACCTCAACTTCCACTGCATCTCTTTACACTGAAATAATTCTCTCATTTTTAATTCTAGTTTCCAACATAGAACAGGCCTTCTGGACGCTTATTATTTAGTTTTTATTTAGTGTTAGCCTTTAAGCCAACTACTATCTAGTTTTAGCCATTTAATTTTGTGCTGGTTCTTAGAATGCCTATTTTATTGGCCTAATTATTATCATTATTTTTTTTGTCATTGTTGTTATTTATTTTTTCTTAGTTAATTAAAGTCTTTTAATCATTAAGGCATTAGAACTTTTTTAATTATTTGTTCTCTGTAATTAAATACAATCGTCTGATTTTATTTTTACAATTGTTATTATTATTATTATTATTATTTTCTCTGTTTCTTTCAATCTAAAAGGTGGAATGCTCGCACAATCAGAGACATCCGGTGTTGAATCTTTTTCCCAACACCTTTCTATTAAATTGGTGTCTTGAATTCATGATTTGAAAGTTATTATAAATGGTTATTGCCATCTAAACTATTCTGAAAGCATTCAGCTCAATTACTAATTAAATCATTTTCTTTAAGACCTAATCTAGCTGTATGATCAACTCAAGTTGGTTTCTCCATTAACTCTAAAAATAATTACCACTTAAGAAAGTATTGTTCTTTTTTTTATTCTTTAAAAAAAGAAGATAGTTTTCTTCTTTTTTTTAGGGGAAAAAAATACTTTTCTTATTTCTTTTCTTGAAAATACTAGGTACAACTAATGTTTGATTTTAGAATTTTCAAAATCATAAAATAAAATTACAGCAATAAATGTGTGAATATATTTACACTACAAGAAAACGATCATTTACTGATGAAACTTTTACCGACAACACATAATATTGTCACTAAAGAGACATTTACCGACGAAAATACATTTTCTCGGTAACATTGAGACTTTTGGAGACAAAACATAAAAGTCATGGGCAAATGATATCTTTGTAACAATGAAAACACAATTTTGCCGCTATTGTAATAGCTTTTACCGACGAGTTTTGATGTTGTCGAGGAAAAGTGGTAATTACGACGAAATGTTAACTTCGTCGGCAAAAGTAGCATCTTTTACTGACAATGTGAAATTATCTCAGCAAAACATTTACATTTACCTATAAATGGCATACTTTTGTCGATAAAAGGTAATATCCCAATATATAAAATTTTGTATTATTATTACTTAGGTAATTTATGTATTTTATTTGTTTGTAATTAATATATACTATGTTTGAAAATGTTGGCAAAAGGTGTTGGAATTTTTATTTCCCAAAAAATGTATTGTTTGAAAAAATCCCAAATATTTAATTTGACCACTGTCTATTTTTATGGTATATGCGTACACTTTTTTTTTTTAATGTTTGTAACACTTTTATGACATATGCTTATTAGTTGGTATCATAATAATATAGAAGTTATATTATTAGTATTATTATCATTAGTATTAATAAGAGTACTATTATTTTGGCCCGTAAGCTATAAAATTAAATTGAGTCAACCTATTTACAAGTTACTTTTTATCTTAGCTTACCCTTAATTTTACAAGTAAGTTATATTGATGTTAATGCTAGTGGTGGAGCAGCTATATTTGTTTCATTATATATTTATATCATTTTTTAAAACATAGTAAACATTTGTTGATGAAGTTTATATTTTATTTACTTGGTAAAGGGTATTGCTTTTTTATTTTTGTATTTAGTTAAAATTGACATGTATTGTTTACAAAATAAAAAACTGATATGTATTGTTAATTGTGTGGAAAATGATTTTTGTTTACTGACGTAAGCACATAAATTCAGAAAAAAAAAATAATAATAAAAGGACTGTGTTCGCCGACGAAATATGGTTGTTCTCGGAAAAACGTTCATTGGCGACAAACTGCATTCCTTAGTAAATATCCCATACCGACAAATGGGTTTATTCCTTGGTAAAAAATTAGTTTAGGCGCCCCCAATCCCGCCAGATGATCCCGCCATTCAAATGGGAAAATAAATGAAAATACAATAGTTTCTCCTTTCTGTTCATTTTTCTCCTCCATTTGATCTATTTATTATTCCTTTGCAATAGATTGTGGTTTTTGACTTTCTCGGTGGCTGAATATTTCTGGGTTTGCATTTGCTTCAACAGCAAGTCAAAACAGCAGCTCTCTGCATCTCCGAAGGTTGAAGCAACTCATATCTCTCTTTGAATTTCGTCTTAGCATTTCTCTTCGAATTTATCTTCAATTTCCTTTCCTTTGTCTGCAGGTAGCCAATCGTCTGGACGTTTGTTCCGTTCTGGTCACCGATCTGGTTTTTGCCATTCTGGAGGTTGGTTTAATGTTGTGCCTTCTTTTTTATTTTTTGGCCCTTTTGTTATTCTCTCTCTGTCTATCTTTGAATTGGTTCCGCTCTATTTTTTTCTTTGTTTTTTCTGTCTTTGCTATGAGTTGTCGTGGTGTTGATGCTGTTACATTTCATGACCATGAACTGTTTATTGAAATGACTATGTGAATGTTAGTCTTAGGAGTTTGGATCGGATTAGATGGAGAGTGATAGTATTAGACTTACTAAAACAAATGAAAGGATGAATTACCTATATAACTACAACACACTGACTGTGATAAGAAAGTTTAGCTGTGTATTGTGTTAGGTTTTAACATAACATAGATAAATCAAAGATAGTAGTCAATAAGAAGTGTTATGAAGTTAATGAGATTTGTTTTAGTAAATCTTAAGTTTACTAAATCTTAAGAAAGTTGCTAGTAAGCCATAGGATGTTGATAATGGTGAGCATATCTATATGTATATATATGAATTAGCTAGACGTGATTATGGAAATCAAGCGAGTCAAGCTAAATGATTCATATGGCATTCATCTGGTTCACACACAAAACCAGAAAGTCCCGAAGATCCTTCTCTATAGATTGATGAAATATATGTAAACAGACACACACTGATATAAAATACTTAGAAAAGGATTAAGTTGTGTATCGTTCTCTCTATTCAAATGTAAATCATTCTTTCTCAACTCTGAGATAACATAATCTGCAATTGTTCTATTTTTATTTTTTAAAGAAAATATATATATATGTTTAGTTCATAAACATATAGAGGTAATTTTTTTTTTCTTATTTATGTATGTCTACTTATTGATAAGATATTATTATATGGTAGCTGCAGATTTGGTTAACCAAGATGTGCACATAAAGTTATTGAAAATGAGATGGTCAAACGTCGTCCTTATTGTCATGCATAAACTTTGTTGGCTAGCTTATATTATATAATATAATATATATACATCCTACAAATTAACTGCTAGACTAGACTACACTTTATCAAATGATGACTCATAGAATGAAACGTGACTAATTTGTTTGACAAAATCACGTGGAAAAGTCTTGAATCTGGAAAATGAATGGATGAAAATATTTCTTAATAGCAGAAAAGTCGTTCTTGAGTCATAATTTTTTACTTTTTTACTTTTTTACTGTTGACAAAAAAATAAAAAATTTACTGCTAAAATCCGACTATTTATGTTTTTAGGAAAAAAAAATTAAACAACTATTTGTTGATTTATTGAATTAGGTAAATTATAAGTTAAACTATTTTCTATTTTTTGCGTGCGGAATAAATAACACACCTTTTTATTCCATTTTATTTTATTTTCATGTGAAATAACACATTGTGATTGGTGGAAATGTTGGATGATTGGTATATACTTTTACAGTGACTAGGAATATGCCACGTTTAAACTCTTAGGCCCCTTCCATAATTGCTTTTTCTATATTGGTTTAGATCAAAGCACTTAAGCCTATTAATTGCTTTTTCTATATAGGTAATCAAAAGGCATAGACAAGCTTCAAATGGTTTTGTCTTGTCATCATTATCCTCAATTCTTTATTATCACTATTATATTTCTAGCTAGCTTTGGATCAAAAAACCAAGTTGCTAGTGAGCCATAGGATGTTGATAATGGTGAGCATACCTATATGTATATGTATGAATTAGCTAGATATGGTTATGTCTATGTCCAAATTGGATGGATTGTTTATTATATGTTGATGTATGAAATAGATGGATGAAAGTTGGATTGGTCATCTGAATTGACTTTCTAGAGAATATGTTAATGGGGTAGCATCTTTTATTGAAGTTGCTAAACGACATTTGAATGATGAGGGGAAGACACGTTGCCCGTGCCGTAATTGTCTTAATGCCTATTGGAAATCTATTGAGGTTGTACATAAACATATTCATAGGTATGGGTTCTCTAAATTATACGTAAATTGGGTGTTCCATGGAGAAGAACATGTGGCATCCACGAGCAATTCGAGTGTTGGAGAGCAACAAACAGGAGATATGGATGAATATTATGATGATGATATGTTGGACATTTTGAATGATGTGTATCAATCTTATGAAGTGGATGATATGGAAAATGTCGAGCCAAATACTTCCAATGAGGAAATCAGAAATGATAATAATGGATTTGACAATCTTTTTGTTGAAGGTGGAAGAAAACTATATCCAGGTTGTAAGCTCTCGACATTAATTTTTGTGGTTAAGTTAATGCATCTCAAGGTTCTAAACCATTGGAGTAATATATTACTTGACATGTTGCTTCAATTATTAGGTGATGCCTTTCCAGAAGGTGTAAATATCCCCAAAGTTACATATTCCATGAAGAAGATGTTACGTGCACTTGGATTAGGGCATGAGAAGATTCATGCATGTCGAAATGATTGTGTTTTGTTTTGGAAAGAGAGTGCTGATTTAGGAAGATGTCTAGTATGTGATGAGAGTCGTTATAAAGTTAAAAAAATTCCACACAAAGTACTTAGATATTTTCCACTAAAGCCGAGATTGCAAAGATTATATATGTCGAGACATACGTCAAGAGATTTGAGGTGGCCTAGTGAGAAGCAAGTTGATGATTGTGTGCTTCGACATCCAGCTGATGGTAAAGCTTGGAAAGAATTTAACAAAATGTATCCGTCATTTTCAGATGATGCACATAATGTATATCTTGGTCTTGCATACGATGGGTTTAATCCCTTCGGAAATATCAGTAGTTCATATAGCATGTGGCCAGTTATTCTTACACCTTATAATCTACCACCATGGAAATGTATGAAACAACCATATATGTTCATGTCTTATTGATACTTGGCCTAAAATCTCCTGGTAGAGAAATTGATGTGTATTTATGACTTTTAGTTGAAGAACTTAAAGAGTTGTGGAATGGGGTGGCAACATATGAGTACTTAACTGGTAAAATCTTTCAAATGCATGCTGTAGTGTTATGGACTATTAATGATTTTCCAGCATATGGACTTCTCTCAGGTTGGAGCACAAAAGGTTATATGGCTTGTCCCATGTGCAACAAAGACACATCATCATTAAAGTTGAGAAGTAAAATATGTTACATGGGTCATCGTCGGTATTTACCTTCTGACCATCACTGGAGACAAAGTCATCTACATGATTGTCAATATGAAACTCGACCTGCACCAAAGGAATTATCTGGTGAGGATATAGTGCGGTAGTTGCAATGTGTCGAAATGATGAAATTGGGAAAGTATCCAAGTCTGAAACATAAGCGTACACCAGCAGAGTTGAATTGGACCAAAATGAGTATATTTTTTGAGTTAGAATATTGGTCCTAGTTGAAAATAAGACATACTCTTGATGTTATGCACATTGAGAAAAATATATATGATAATATAGTTGGAATTCTGTTGGACATTGATACTAAGACAAAGGATACTGATAAAGCTCGAAAAGATTTGGAAGACATGAGAATAAGGAAAGAACTGCATTTAGTAAAATGTGGTGACCAAAGGTACGTAAAGCCACATGCAAAATACACATTAACATGACTAGAGAGAGTCGAATTTTGTTGTTTTCTATCCACCATACAATATCCCAATGGATATGCAGCAAACATCTCTAAATGTGTTAATGTTAAAGATGGTAAGATAACGGGCCTCAAAAGTCATGATTGTCTTGTCTTACTTCAACGTCTTCTTCCTATTGGCATTCGAAAATTTTTGCCACAGGATATTTGCATTCCTTTGGTTGAGTTATCAAGTTTTTTCCAACAAGTATGTGCAAAGACAATTTCCATTAATGATTTGATGAAGTTGGAAGATGGAATTGCACTTATATTGTGCAAATTAGAAAGAATATTGCCACCAGCATTTTTTGATATTATGGTTCCCTTAGCTATTCATTTACCACATGAAGCATGACTTGCCGGACCGGTTGGTTTTTGATGGATGCATTCAATAGAAAGGTAAATTGATGCTTTTCAATGACTATTTTATATTTTTCAATAATAATGTTTTGAACTTAAGTGGCTTTAAACCATGATTTCTGGTGTAGGGTTTTAGGAACCTACAAAGGTTATGTAAAAAATAAAGCTAAGCCAGAAGGTTCCATAGCAGAGGCATACAATGCGAATGAGGCGTTGACGTTTTGTGCAATGTATTTTTGGGACATTGAGACTAAATTGCATAGGCCGGAACGAAATGTTGATGTTCCACATGAAGCTGGAGGTATTTTGTAACAACCCAGACCACCCGCATGAGATATTATCAGCTTTGGGCTCAGCCCGCATGGTTTTGTCAAAACACCTCTCAAGGGAAAGGTATCCACACCACCTTATAAGGCATGCTTTGTTCCCCTTTCCCACCAATGTGGGATCTCACATAATTCTTGTTTCAACCAGCCAGCAAAACCTTATGGTGCTTCTCAGCTAAAACTATTGGAGGAAGAGGAAATTAAGAAAATACATTGGTATATTCTTAATAATTGTGAGGAAATATCTTATTAGTTAGAATAAGCACATATCATCTTTAGATTTGGAATATATTCTTCATATTCCAATTTATGATAATGTTGGTGGTATGAATTTCACATAGTTATTTCTATATTTTAGTGAGTATCTATTGGAATTGGAAAAAGAAAGTAGTGATAACCTGTTCCAAAGGCAACAAGAAACGTTTCCAGCATGGTTCCAAAGTCGTGTAAGTATTTTGTATCATTTCAAGTCATATGAGAGTAATTATATCATTTTTTGAAGGCATTGGTAGTTTGCCAAACTCTGGAATTTTGTGATTTAGATGGAAACTTTACGGTTTCAAGGAGCAATAGCAGCAACGGATGATTTTTTGTCACTAGCAAGTATGCTCGATCATTGAGTGCACATTTATCCTGCTTGCATTGTCAATGGAGTACGATTTATTGTTAAATCACGGGATGATCAACTAACAACTCAAAATAGTGGTGTTATGGTATGGGGAGTACATGAAGGGGCTGAGATAGACTTCTATGGCATTTTAGAATCAGTGGTTAAAGTGCATTATAAGTGGGATAAATTTGTATTTGTGTTCAAATGTACATGGTTCGATACAAATCCTAAAAAAAAAAGGGTGCAAAGGAATTTTCACTGAACAAGCATCAATATTTGTCATCAGTGGTATACTAGTGATCCTTACATTTTGGCAAGTCAACCTCAACAGATTTTCTACATCCATGATCCTAAATTAAGGATCCATTGGAAAGTTGTTCAAAAGGCACACCAAAGAAATTTGTGGGATATTCCTGAAAAGTTAGAGGAGCATGATGAAGTTGAAATATCATCACTAGATGCATATCAAGAGGATGAGTCATCAGCTATTGAGTGGATGGTTAATGATGAGTTAAATGACCTGCAGCTGCAACGAGTTGATGTTGAACCAGACGTCGTTGCATATGTTGACATGTTACAGTCTTATGTGATGTTGATTTTATAGATGATGGAAGTGATAATTCAATGAGTGGTGATAATCTTGCATCAGACAGTGAAGATCATGTCTTAATAGAAGAAGACGATAGTGATTGATCACCTGATCTGTGGTGCTGCTGTTGTCTTCATTTGTTCCTTTCTGTTTTTGGTTGTTGTTTCTGTCTTTGTTTCTATATTTGTTTTTGTTTTTGTTTTTTGGATTGTGGGATATTATATGATTGTTAAATCAGTTGTCCAAGTTGTAAAAGCACATTAAATGTCCTGTGTTTGACCGATCAGTATGTTTGTTGCTTCCAACCACAAACTAAGTGGATTTTGCTAATAAAAAAAAAAGTATTTAACAGTTGAGTACATACTTTTACTTTACTTTTATGTGTTATACCTTGCTTCCTTAACATGTATCCCTTATGTGTAAGCAGAACATCATATATTAAATTAGATGCATAAGTTACGGCGTGGTCATTCTCAAGTTGGTGCCCATGAGCATGGCCGTGGCCGTGGATGTGATCGTGGCGAATCAGGGGATATTAATGCAGTTCCTTTGACTCTGATCATTCCGACACCTAGCATACCAGAACCGAGCTCATCAATTCCATCCCCTCCATCTACTCCTCCTGCTTTAGCTGCTCCATTCGCTCCATCTGTTTCATCCGGCACATGTCCTAGTCTTCATAGTAGCACAGGTACACCTAAAATTTAGTATATGTGCATCTTTCATGTTTACTTAGCAAGCATGCAAGTTATCTTTCATGTTTACTTAGCAAGCAAGTAAGTTTATCTTCTATATCATCACCATGTTCTGAATTGAGACTATATACATATATATATAAATGAAAATGTGTCATCTTTTTGCTGCCAAGCTGCCAGTCATGAATAGTCACTACATACAGTTTCATGATATAGAAAACCAAAAAACTTCGAGTCTGTGTTTTTCATTGAACATAACACGCATGTCAAGTGGTTTTGGTATTTTTCATTTGGTATGCTAGCATGCTAACTGAATCTAGAACCAGCAAAAATTGATAACTTTGTTCAACTTTTCCTTAAAAGTGTTGGATGAAGTTTCCCCAATGATGCTTCTCTGATAAATAGACCGAGTGTTTGGCATCTAGCATTGTGGGACCAGTATAACCATTGGTCTTTCTACTTGAATGATAATTACTATGTATTGTAGCAACCAGTAAGTAGATATAGACCAGAAGCTACGGGTTTTATTTTATTTTGCTTCATGTGAATCTACCGGAGTTTGGACGATTAAATTCGTTTTTCTTATTCTTTGATAGAATCTACATAAATGGACTTGAGAGAATTGTAAACTAGCAGAACACAACTAGAATTGTAAGCTTGTTAGAATTGTTCAGAAGCATTATCAATTTTCCAGGATACTGTTCATGCAACAACTTTGTCAAACATAAAATTGATAGTAATTATTTATAGAGTCATATGATTGAAATTAACAGGAAACTTCCATATACGCATTTTTTTTTTAATTTTTTACTTTACTCAAACAAGCTTTGAATTTAATTATACCATTTGGTCTCTGACACCTTGTCAAATTTATATAAAACTAATAACTGTCAGTAAATTCCCAGATCAGACAAACATAGAGAGATAAAGATAGAAATAAGCAGCCAGCTAGCTTAATTGAGCTAGTTTGAGACAATTTCTGCAAGGTTGAGTTCGTAATTAAGAAGTTAGAGAGCCTAGCTAGCTGGTTTCTGCATCTTCTTGAAGCAGAGCCTAATTAATTAGTTGTTTATCTAACAGTGCATGCCATTGCATAAGCCAGGACTTGAGGTGCTCTTTCATGGCCATATTATCGTGAAAAGGAGGCATCTTATAATTATACTTGCAAAATACAACTGATGCACAACTCCCATTGCAATACCCACATAGATAGATGCAAACTAAAATATATATATATATATATATATATATATATATATAGATATATTTTATTCCAAAGCACAAAATAAATAAAGAAATATATAGATATATATATATATACATAGTTATAAGCAGAAAGTATGGCTTTAAAAGTTCTAGAGTTACTAACTTAGACAGGAATGACCAAGCCTTACCATCTCCTCTGCCACCTCTTCCCCCACCACCCCTGCCGCCACCTTAGAAGTTCCAGAGTTACTAACTTAGACAGGAAGGATCAAGCCTTACCGTTTCCTACAGTAGTAGTTCAATATTAGTGACTATAAATACTTGCTTAAACTAGTATTAATAAGTCTATATTATGTACATAAATGCCTTGTTTTTTTGTTGCATATTTTCAACATCCCATTTGCAAAGCAAAAATGTTAGAGGAAGGACTATTGGTAAAGGAACTGCAGCTATGGTTGCAACTATGACGAGGTTAACGGTGGAACTTGATTATGACATTGGGAGACCCACGAACAACGAGATTTCAAGTAAATTAACAAGTGAGTGCAGTTATCTAGTAAGAAATGTAACACCCCGTCCCGAACCATGTTAGAATTTTTGCACGTTGACCGAGGTTGACTGTTGACCGTTGACCAAGGGGTCAAAAGTTGACTTTTTGATCCAATTGGAATTCTAGGTTGACTGAGGTACCGTTACGATGTACACGTTGGCACGAGTTCGTTGACTAGTAGCACGTTGAAAACGGAGCTACGGTTTGAAAAGTTATGAGCAAAACAAGTTGAGGTCCAAACTGTCCAAGGGGTGCCGGAGTTGACTTTTTATTCATGCAAGATTGAGCTTTGGCTCATGCATAGTTGTGAAGTGCTCGTCGATACGAGTCCGTAGACTAGCGGCACG
Organism: Ziziphus jujuba; assembly: GCF_031755915.1. Taxonomy (NCBI): domain Eukaryota; kingdom Viridiplantae; phylum Streptophyta; class Magnoliopsida; order Rosales; family Rhamnaceae; genus Ziziphus; species Ziziphus jujuba. The sequence goes on from NC_083386.1 coordinate 12,892,774, forward strand.
TCCGATTTGGACATGTGGTTTGAAAGTTATGGACCTGCAGAGTTTTTCAAACATCGTATTATTTTAATATTATTTTTAAACGCGTAACGATGTGCCACGTGTGACTTAACGAAGGTGACTATGTGTCACCATGTTGAGAAGCCACATGTCAACCATGTGTAATATCATATTTTTTATATTATTATTTAAAATAATAATATTATTATTTAATTAATTAATTATTTTTATTTTATTTTATTTTTCTTTTCTTTTCCCCCACGTGGGAAAAAAGGGGACCCAGCCCCGTTCTTCTTCTTCTTCTTCTTCTTCTTCCTTCTTCTTCTTTTCTTCTTCCTTTCCTTTCCTTTCTCCCTCTCGGCCTCACCGTGTTTTTAAATTTCGGCCACCCATAGTCCACACGCGTTGGCCAGTGATGAGCGGAGGGAGGAGGCGAGCTCGGCCGCCAATTTTCACGGTCACCGGCGGCCGGACGCGCCCCGATCGGGCCGGAGAAGCCGCCGGCCGGAAAAATTTATCTCTCCTCTTTTCTTGTGTTTTCCGGCCAACCCAGTCCAAATTCAACCTCCTCTCCCCCTATTTTGGGTCCTCTGAGTTCAAAAATGGCCTCCAATCTCAAAAATTCGAAGCGGTTTGCGAGATACGAGGAATTGAAAACCGGCCGAAGCTTTTCGGCCAAATTCCGGCCACCTCCGACGGAGTTGGGGTTGATGGAGACCGGGTTTGTAATCCTCGTCGCTCAAGCTTCGATTCGGTATATTATTCGACTATTTTGGATAACGTTTGTGTTTGACCCCCCGGGTACCGGGTATTATTTATCCGAATAAAATATTAATTTATTTGACTGTGTGTGAATTGTGTTCTAGGAGCACCGGTGAGTCATGGAATTGATCCCATGGTGGATCATGGTTTAATTGTGTGCTCCAGGTGAGTGACCCACCTTTAATAAATATTTTGGGATAATTAATTATATTTAATTGCTGTTAAATTGGTATCTGAAATTATGCTCATGTGGTGGAATTTAAATATAGTAGGAAAAAAAATATTGTTTTATATATAATTACCCATTGGTGCTAAATGGAATTTTGGGGTCATTAAGAAATTCTCGATTCTTATTTTATGGTGATTAAATGGTATTTATTATGCATGAGCAAAGTATATTTCGGTAATAATCGTACGTGGTTTTAAGTATTACTTTTTAGGCATAATTGGTTTGAATATTTAAGAAAATTATTTGTTCAAATTGGTGGTTTAATTTTATAAATTATGCCCGCTGTATTTTAATCGTTGAACCTCGTACTACGAGAAAATTATGGTTTTGTTTGTTATCGATGTTTTCGTACCGGTTTGTTGAATAAAAATATGTGGGATGGTAATTGAGAAATTTTGGTATATTTTCCACGGTAATTTTGGAAAAACGGTACGGTTGGTGTAATAATTATTTTAGACGCACTCATACAGTATTGGTGTTCTGGTGTATGGACACGTGGTTTAGCGCGCAAGAATTATGTGGTTTAACGCGCAAGTATTATTTCTCCCGTAGTTGCCATTGGACCATGGGCAGGCAAGTATGTTATTGGCCACAACCACCCCCCTCCTTGGCCGGGATGATGGTTCAGCAGCGGTATTGTCAGGACGCCGAAGTGCCGTTTGCAAGTTTCTCTCTTTAATCCCCCCCACCAGTCGGTGCTCAGGACGCTGGGTATCGGAGGGCATCATTGGTATATGGTGTGGTGCACAAGTACAAATTTTTCGGATAGAAATTTCAAACCCCAAAGAGTACAAAATTATTTATTATAATTTATTGCAGTTTATTTATATTTGGGGTGTTTATTTATTTATTTGTTGTTTATTAAATTATTTGGTCCCTTGGTTTTCGGGAAGTACGAACAAAGGGTTTTGTGAAAAGGTTTTAAAAGGGGAACTTTTCCAACCGAGAGAATTGTAAGGGTTTTAAGAGAAATTATTATTTCCAAGTAATTATTATTTACCTACGCTATTACCGTGATATTATATTGTATAGTAGATAGGGTCACTCACTGAGATGATTAGCATCTCACACTCTTAAATTCCGTTCCTCTAGGTCCAGGTTGGAGACGTTGATTGTCCGAGACGAGCCCAACGTCTCAATTCGTTGCCGAAGGTTCAAGAAGTATTTCTTCCCTTTTTCCTCTCCATCCTGTATTACTTCTTATCTATCATTGTATAAATTTCACATGTATCTGTATAATGCTCTGTATACTATATTGGACGTGTAGTTGTTCTTATGCACTGGGTTGCTGCTGTTATTATTTGAAGTGCTGAAATTTGTGGAATCAATTTGTAGTATTGTGGGAGGAATAAGGGGATGTTTTTAGAAGTGTGTTTTCAGTGCAGGTAAATTTTGGTTAGTCCTACCTTTAGGAGAGGTGCTGTCGGATTTTCCGTTGGAAGGTTCGGTGGTATTTCCCTGGGATCAGGGCTTGTCTAGGGTTCCAGGGAGAAATTCTGGACGGGTCCTGACAAGAAAGCATGCTCCTCTACACGTTGAAGCATGGATGAAGATCAATGAGAATGAAAGAAAATGAATCAGAGATCTTTTACAGGTTCATAACCATTCTGGATTTTCCTCTATGTTTTCTAACTATTAAGGCTGCTCATCTATGAGGTCCTATGCTAGTGCTGCTAATGCCTATTTCATTAATTATTCTTCTGTATGCATTTTCAAATCTTCTCTTCTTGCATTACTAGCTTGCAAATCTTCTCAAATATACTTCATCTTTATGCCAATATTAAATGCTAACTAATTTATATTGGTTCTGTTGGAAGTGTATGTGTATATATATTATATATATATATACACTAAAATGTCTACATATAGATAAGTGCTAATGGTTCTAAGTGCTATTGGATTTTCCAAGATTGTTGGTGGTTCTAAGTGCTATTAGATTTTCTAAGCATCTAAGGTTGTTGCTGGTGCTAAGTGTTATTGGAAATTTCTAAGCATCTATACTTCTATTATTCTTTTTGCAGTTTAAGTTTGATATTGACCTAGAAGATGAGAGATATGTTAACTATGTCAATACTTTAATGGGCAAAGCATATAGTGATTTTTGTCATAGACTTCATATTCGCTTTTGGAGTTTGAGACTATCGAAGAAGCTAAACAATCTACTCCTCCCTTAGGCTTAAAGTAAGTGGATTGGCATCGACTATGTGATTTTTTTGGCACCAATGCAAAATATCTGGTATACGTGATTAATTTTTATTATATTTATGGTTATTACATTATACTTTCAAATTGATTAAAGGTACCATGTGCAACATCGTTCACAAGTAAACAAAAAAAATCATGAAAATGTGCCTTATAGTCATTATGGAGGATCGAAACCCTTTGTATATGATCTTCAGGAAAAATCAAAGGTATATATATACATGTATATTTTTGTCCAAAATTCTCTGTATAACATTTAAAATTGGCAATTTACTTGTTTGTTAATTTTCTATAGATAACATTTTTATGAACAAGCAGAATTTTCTTGCAGGACAAACACTAGGAAGGGTGGACTTTTTTCATAATATGCATTATCATCATAAAAAAGGTTGGATCAATAAGATAGCTCGACAAAGATATGTATGTAAATAGTTTTCTACATTTCTCCTCCCAAACTAAGAAACACCTTGTAATTCTCACTTTTCTAAGTGAATAATACATTCATATGAATTTTTGTTTTTTGTAGGAGGACATGCATCAAAGACGTTCACAACTATGTGAGGAAGGATTTGAATTGGTGGATGAGAATGTGATTGCTGATGAAGTATTGGGAACTAGAGCAGGATATATACCCGGCATGGGATATGGTCCGAAACCAGCCTCATATTCTCGTAAAAGACAACCATCACCAGGTACAATTGCTTTGCATGAGTGATTGTCAAGTTTGAAAGATGAATATGACTCATACAGGCAACAAAGTGAAGAACGGATGACAATTTTAAAAGAAAAATATGACTCATATAGGCAACAAAATGAAGAACGAATGTCAAAATATGAAGAAGATATGAGCCAAATAAAGAGTTTATACGACAAATTATGGTACAACACTCTTGCTCTGGTGATGGTACATCTGTTTGTTTTCCTCCACCCCCTCCACCCCCTCCATCAGCTGCTTGTTGATAAAGATGAATATTTTCATTTTATTGTGGTAGCTTTTGGATTTTTATTCACTTTTGGATTTTATTGTGGTAGCTTTTGTTCACTTACTTTTGTACAATATGAAAATTTGTATCATATTTGTGTTGATAAAACATATTCAGGTTAATAAAAACTTTCGTCCATCATATTTTGCAAAAAAATTTTATAAAAATTGGAAATTCTTTTGCCGAAAAACTCACTTTCATCGGCAAATGATTGAATATTTACCAATAGAAAAAGTTTTGCCGCTAAAATATTTTATCGACAATGGTATATTTGTCCAAAAAAACCATTGTCGAAGACCAGTTTCCTCACTAAATAGCTATTTGGCGACAAATATAAATTTCGTCGGCAATGACACATTTTCTGACAACTATAACTTCATCTTTAATGGAGCCTATGCCAACAAATTATAGTGTCGTCGCTAGAGAACTCGTTGCCGACAAACAATCAATTCGTCGCTAAAGGTGCCTTGCCGGACAACATCTTGTCATCGCTAATAGTTTTAAAAATTGTCAGCATTGTATTGTCAAGTGCTTCTTTTTTTGTCTGCAAAACCCTTTACCGACAATTCTTGGGTCGATGGAAATATTATTTGGTGAGAAAGTTTAGTATTCGTCGATAAAGTGATTCACCAAGAAACGTAAGATATTCATCGATTAATACAATCCTCGAGGACACATACGCAACGACAGTGCCAACAAATGTAGTTTCCTCGGTAAATCCTTTACCGATGAATTTTTCAGCTTCGCCGACAATTTGCATTCCTCGGTAATTGATAATTTTCTTGTAGTGTTAGCTTCATGAAGGGAACAACGCATGACTAGTACTTACTCCACAAATGGCAAAATTCTTACAACTATGTGATAGATTTTTCTTTTTCTACTTCGAAAAGAAATATTTTACAAAAGGAACTTCCAGAGATACACATATCAACTTGGATAGCTTGATCCAACCAATCGGTACCAATTTCCATCCTAAGATTCAAAATAGCTCAATTTCACAACATCTTGAGCCAAAACACGAGCTACATTATTTGACTCTCGATGCTCAAAAGAGCAAGAAAGATTCCCATGCAAAATCAACCATACCTTAATGTCTTCAACAAGAAAGCAATCAAAACCCATATAACAATATGTAGATGTGATAGCTTGAATGGTAGCTTTTAAATCACTTATGAATTCAGCATCACAAAAACCACATTGAACAATAAATTTCGGAGCCTTTCGTAGAGCCAATAATTCTAGAATAAGTGCAATGCATTTCAAAAAAGAAATAGTTGCTGTTGCCATCAACTGACCATGCTCATTTTGTATCACTGTTCCGACACCAGCATTATTGCAACTTTTCAAGATACCTCCATCCACATTAATCTTCAATTTACCAGGTTTTGGAGGAATCAAATTCCACTTTGTTGCCGATTCTCACAAGCTAGATAAGAAATAGCTTCATAAATAATATTCAGTAGTAATAGGCTTTTTAAATAGTTGTTTGCATGTATCCCAATGTTTCCATGGCAAGATGTATATATATATATATATATATGTTATACTGGGACCCAAGGGAACACTATGAAACTTTAGCAACTATTCCATAGACTTATATATGGATATTCCGAGAGAATATTCTCTAAAGCAAAACATTTACATTGGCCACTTATACAAGACTTTATATTACATAACACACCTACACAAGACTTAATATTTGACACGTGAGTGATACAAGACAAGGTCTCTATAGAGCTTTATCCTTATCATCCCCCCGCAAGTGAAACCTGGTGACATGCAATGGTGAGCTCAGATCAAAGTTTAGTAAAACAAAAAAGAGATAAAGTTTTTGTGAAGATGAAAAGTTGCATATGCAATTAACACATGATGAAAAGCTGGTCCGATGTGAAGACCAAATTGAGATATCCTTTTCAAGTGTCTGAGAACATGCTTGCATCTACTAACGAGGAAGATGAGGCTCTTTCAAAAATTGACTTAGTTGATTGACTATAAAAGCTATCTATGGCCAAGTAAAAGTAAGTTATTGAAGGGCCCCAATGGTGCTTCTAAAGAGAGAAGGATTTGAGAAAAGTTCCCCAAATGTTGTAGACAAACAGCTGCTAGTACATGTCGGAGTATCAGAAAGTTTACAATCACACATGTTAGTTCTATTTAGCAGATCAAGAATGTATTTTGACTGAGACAAAATAAGGCCATCAATGCAAAGTCTTTCAAGGCAAAAAGGGAGCCTTGAAAGGGAGCCTTGAAAGAGAGTTCACTCACTAATTAGCTGTTGAATAAAGGTGGTATCATTCCTAGTTACCAAAATATCATCCACATAGGCAAGAAAACGGATCAACCGTGGACAAAAATTATACATAAACAGAGATGCATCAGATTTGGCATTGGTGAAGCCTATGGCAACTAAAGTGGATCAAAGTCTATCAAACCATGCTCGCGGTGCTTGCTTAAAACCATAGATGGCCTTATGTAATCAACGAACATGGGTGGGTTTGGAGGGATCAATGAAGCCTTCAAGCTGAGACATGAACACAGTATCATGAAGAAAACCATTTAAGAAGGCATTGTTCACGTCTAGCCATTGGATAGATCATCATTTGGTCACTGCAATAGAGTGAATGGTTTAGATTGTAGTTGGTTTAACAATCGGGCTAAAGGTTTCCAGATAGTCCATACTCAGATGTTGGTGCAAACCTTTAGCCACCAAGCAAGCTTTAAGACAAAACACCGAACCATCAGAATTATTCTTGGTATTGAAAACCCATTTATTACCCATAATACTGTACCGATAGTCAAAGGGAACTAATGTCCAAGTATGGTAAAATTGTAAAGCTTGGAACTTAGATTGCATAGCTTGTTTCCTTGTAAGAAACATTTAAAGGCTTCAGAGACAGTATAGGATTCATGAGCAAAGGAAGTTTGATTGGAGAGAAAGAGTCTTGGTTTAAGTGACCCCATTTTTTATCAGGTGAGCATAGGGTGCAAAGGCAAAGAAGATTGAGAGGGAAAAGTCAAGTAAATAGCAAAAGGTATAGAATTATGAGAGACTGTATGAGAAAGTGAAGGTTTGATAAGGGTATAAATGCATGTGTGATAGTAGAGGGGGACATAATCAATGGAGAAATATGCCCATGAGAAAGAATAGGTGTAGGATTATCAAGTTGCTTAGTCTGAAAGGCTAGGTTGTGGGAAAGAGGTCAATGAGGCTCACAGGCAATAGTGGGAGCAGAATTTGTATTTGGTGGTGCTATCATTTTGAGTGGACTATTGTGTAAAGGAATCACAGGTTGAGACTGAGTGAGGAAAGCTTAGTAAATAGTTATCTATTAAGGGATTCGTTCCAGAGGTGCTTAGTGTAACACCCGCAGTGGTAGGTGAGACAACTATAGACCCATCAAACAAAAATATATCAGAGTGTGAGTGGAGAAAAAGAACTTTAAAAGTAGATTTAAAAGGAAAGGAAGTTTCATTAAATTAACATACCGGGAGATGTAGACTGGTCCACTAGAAAGTAAGCCATGATAACCTTGTGTTCTATGCTATAGCCTATAAAGACACATTGAGATGAATGAAAATCAATTTATGTGAGTTACAGGGTCTAAGGCAGAGGAAGCATTCACGCCCAAAAAATCTTTAAAAAGGAATAGACAAGGTCTCTTTCACATAAGCATTTAAAAGGGGAAACATTGCTAATAACGGAGGTTAGAAGTTGATTTATGAGGAACACTGCTGATGAAAATGCTTTCACCAAAATATAAAAGGCATAGTAGCTTGAGCAAGAAGAGTTAGACCAATCTCTATTATATGGCAATGTTTTTTCTCACCTCTACCATTTTGTTGGTTTCCATGAGGACAGGGATGTCCGAAAAGAATGCCATTTTGTTGAAGAAAAAGAACTATTGTTTTATGCTCACCTTCTCAGCAAGTTTGAATACATTTTATGTTTCTTTCTAGTTGATTTCAAACCATCTATTTGAATTTTATAAACACAGAGCAAACCTCATATTTGTTTTTTTAAAGGATAAACCCACATAAAACGAGAAAAATCATCAATGAAATGACATAATATTGAAAACCCTCAGTTGAATTTTTTGGAGACGATCCCCAAATATTAGAATGAATAAGTTCGAAGGGGCTTTATTTTTGGTATCAGAAAGTTTAAAAGGAAGTCAATGCATTTTGCCATACTGGTAGGATTAACAAAATGAAACTTGTTCATTTTCATTTAAATTGTGTTTATAATGCTGTAGACAAAACTTTCCTTGATTGATGGGCCAAACATTAGTGCCAAACATCTGGATTAACATTTCCAAACACATAGCACTACTCATTAAGAGTTTAGGGAAAACATTAAAAGCAGACAACAAAAACATAGTAGGTGTAGTAGTGGGTGACTTTGCAGATTCAGGGGCCAGCAATTAATAGCGCCTGTTACTAAGCTTCCCTCTTAAAAGTACTCTTCCTAACAATCTTGTCTTTCTCAACACAAAAATTGGAATGAAATTCAATAACAACATTGTTATCAGTCGTTAGCTGAGAAACACTAAACAAATTCTTGGTAATATTTGGGATATGAACTTTTCGTAATGAAATGGGCTTAAGTTCAAAAGGCAGGGAAGAGATACATTGGTGTTTGATATACAAACCTTTACCATTACCAGTGGTCAGTCTCTCATGGCCACGATAGGAGCTGTGTTGTTCAAGATTGGCTAGATTCATGCCATGTGATGAGTGGCGCCACTGTCAACAAACTAGGAAGTAACTGCTACAATTTCAGGAGTAGCGTAAGTGGTCATTTGGTTTACTCCAGGACCATGAATGGAATGATCAAAATAGAGATAACATGAAGTGACAATGTGTCTTGGCTTTCAGCATATTTGACATATAGGTCCAGTATTCCTTCTAGCGTCACCCCTTCTACAACCATGACCCCTTTGTGGTGCACCTCCATGAGTTCCACCTCTACCATTGAAAGAGTGGTTGCCTCTTTCTAAATAATTGTTGTTGTTGTTGTTTCCGCTATTTTGACCATTGCTGTGCACAATCAAATTTGCAGCAGCAAAGTTAACAGGAGCCACAACTGAGTTGAGCTATTCTAACCTTGTCACATGGTTAAGAAGTAAAGCTTGCACCGTTTGGGTCATATTCAAACCCAAAACCTATTAGTATATAAAGAATAAGGTCTTGTTCATCAAATAGGTCCCTAGCAGTTGCTAGAGTATTTTCAGCATTCTTAATGCGCACTATGTAGTCATTGGTGCTAGATAACCCCTTCTTTATGAATTGCAGTTGTATTTTAAATATGAGGATGTGAGCTCTAGATTGAGAAGTGCAAAGGAGCTCAAGAGCTCGCCAAGGATAAAAAGTGGCAGTATAATTGAGAACTTGACTCAGGACAAATGCATCCATATTGGTTAAGCTAGACCAAATGTGTGAAATCTGAGTTGACGGTGTAACTGAAGTAGAGCCACTATTATTAGTTTAACCATTAGTGAGGGAAACATACTCCGAAGGGCACAACTTAACGCCATTGATGAAGACTTCTAACTTATTTTAACGAAGATTTAGCAGCACCTGTTCCACAAGAAGAAGTTCTTTTGATCAAGTTTTATAGAAAGATTGTAGCTAAAAATATTAGGAAAAAGGTGTAGCAGATGGGGAACAAATGCTTGGGTGGTCGAAGGAACACAAGGTGAATCCCCAGGAGCAATTGAAAGAGACATAATAGATGTTTATCTTTTCAAGCTCGGATACCAAGATAATATTCAATAGCAATAGGCTTTTTGAATAGTGATGGTGTGGAAACCCAAGGTAAATCCCGAAACTTTAGTAACTATTCCAGACTCATCTATGGATATTCCAAGGGAATATTCTCTAAAACGAAACATTTACATTGGACATTCACCAAAAAAAAAAAAAAAAAAAGACATTTACATTGGACACCTACACGAGACTTCATATTACATAAGACACCTATGCTAGACTTAATGTTTGACACGTGAGCGATACAAAATAGGTCTCCAAAGGGCTTTTATCCTTATCATCCCTCCACAAGTAAAACCCAATGATCTGCAACGGTGAGCTTGGATCGAAGTTGAGTAAAACAAATAAGAGATAAAGGCTTTGTGAAAATATCTGCAAGTTGATAAGCTACACAAGCTAATTGGGCAGCATAAACCTTTAAAATGCGACTAGACAAATTAATTGGGTTTCAAAAGCAAACGCCACTATTGTTTGGCTAGTAAAGCACGATTAAAATCCCCAAGTGATCCAAACACTCATACCACCCATAGCTTTAGGCTGAAACAATGTTTCCCAATTTTTCCAATAAATACCTCTGTTATCACCTACATGTCCCCACCAAAACTGTTTAAAATATCAACCTCCTTAGCCTCATTTTGGAAGTCTAAAACATCCTATAGTATAACCAAGAATCGACTAAACAATAGATTTTATTAGAATTTCCTTGTGTGCTTTCAACAAAAGCTTTTCCCTATACCCCGTTAACTTTTCCCAAACCCATTCCTTCAATATTTAGAAATGTTTTATTTAATTTCTCCAAATCAAATTGGAAGCCCCAAATATTTTCCATATCCAATATCAGTTTTTGAATATGAAAAACAGATTTAACCATATTTCTTATTTCCAAAACCTACTAGGATTGAAAGATGCAATCGTCTTCTGCATATTGATAGATTGAACCAATGCTTGCTCATATGTCCTCAATAGCTGCAAAATATTTTTGCACTCTTCCATCATAGCTTTTCCAAAAATGATACCATTCACAAAAAACAAATAGGAAACACATGGACTATTTCTTGCAACCTTAATCCCACACAACTTCCTCTCCAACTTAGCCTCTTTTAATAATGATGAAAGACTTTTAGCACAAATGGATCTCCTTATCTCAAACCACAATTCGAATGAATTAAACCATAGACTTTACCATTAATGAGTATAGAATAAGTAAATGATGAAATACATTTCATAAAAGTATCAAACCAGCTCTAAGCAAAACCCATTGCAAAAATAATTTATCTAATAAAATTGTATTTCACCCGATCATATGCTTTGCCCATGTCAAATTTCAAAGCAAGTAAATGATTAGATCCATTCTTTCAACTGTTTAAATCATGCATGGTTTTGAAAGCCCCATGACATTATCCATAATGTGATGATCCAAAATAAAAGCAATTTGCTCTTGTGATAGTTATCAGTCAAATTGATTGCTGACATGATAATTGTTAATTTGCAATGTATTTAATTTTATTTTTATTTTTTAAACTAAGAATCTAATATGAGAATGTGAATAATTGCAGAGAACTTTAATTGTACTAGCAAACGAACTATATACAATTCTATTATAAATTTATATTTTTACACTCATTTAAAATTGCTACTAAAAACATTTAATAATCAAACTTTTTTGTGTTCAAAAATATACAATTTAATCATTTAAATATGTTTAAAAATATACAATCAAAATTTTTCAAAGATATTTATAAGTTTGAGATCAAATGCTCTGATGAATGCCTCATTGATGTTTGATTGGGCACTCAATATGTTTTGTATGTTTGACCAATCAGGTGAATATACTTATGATTTCAATACAAAACATTTTAACAAAAACAAAATGATAAAATTACCTAGAGTTTATTTGTTCACATTTATGCAAAAAAGTTGCCGCCACGAGGAGAAAGCTTGTTTGGCATCCACTCTTCTCCATTTTTGGAACAGGATCCTCTAACGGCAACTCTTAGAATGATATTTGACTATCGGTTTCGTTCACCCAAAAGACTTACTAACCATCATGTGAGAAGATTTACAAGGACCAAGAATATGCGAGGACAAATATATGGGAAAAAGCATATGAGATGGGATAGAAAGACTACCAGGATGCCGGAGTAGAGGTCCCAACTTGATGGAATGAGTTACCGAAATTGTAGTCAGAGTCGAGCTTTTATTTAATTAGATTTTGTCTCTGATTCTAATATTTGATTTGTGAAAAAGACGTGATTTAGCTTTTATTTGGGGATCATATGAATTATGGAAATTTTAGATAGTAAAAATATTATATAAAAATATTTTATATTTTATATTTTTATATATTTAAAGGTAATGTATAAGAACAAGACTATATAAATTTTTTTAGACTTTTAAAAAGAATTTCTCATAATTAAAACTGAATTGCGTATGACATGCTATATCTCACACGTGATGGTCACTTGTATTGACCTTTTTATATTTATTTCTGTTTGTAACAATATTTTTAGTCTAAGATAACAAGGAAGCATAAGGAAAAATATCCCATACGGATTAGCAGAAAGAAAATCAATTGTATTTTAGAGCCATAAATTTTTTAATTATCGCACATAAAAAAAAATAAGAAATTTGTGGGTGGTTTTTCTTATTATATGTTGAAGCATCATTTGCTTATTGAAGGACAAACCTCAACTTCTACTACATCTTTTTACATTGAAACTTTTCTCTCAATTTTAATTCTAGTTTTCAATATAAAGCAGGCTTTCTAGCAGCTTATTATTTAGTTTTTATTTAGTATTGGCCCTTACATCACCTATTATTTAGTTTTAGCTATTTAATTTTGTGCTGATCCTTAGGCCGCCTATTTTATTGGCTTTATTGTTATTATTATTATTGGCATTATTCTTATTTATTTTTTCTTAGTTGATTAAACTCTTTTAATCATTAAAGCATTAGAACATTCTTAATTATTTGTTCTCTGAATTAAATACAATCTTCTGATTTTATTTTTGCAATTATTATTATTATTATTTTCTTTATTTCCTTCAATCTACAAGGTGGCATGCTTGTACAATCAGAGACGCCAGGTGTTAGATTTTTTTGCATGCTAAATGGGACCCATCAACTAAGAAGCTGAGATAATTTCAAATGATGATAAAGTCATTAGAGATATTTTATGTTCGATAAGTAACGATGTAAAAAAGCACAACAGAAAGATGGCAGCATCATTCGAATTCATGTACCAACAGTTGCAGGCTTTTCAAGCCGCACTGAAAGGCATGTTACCAATTTATGATTAGAATGAGCATTAAGTGTTGGCTTCCCAGGCCGCCTCTACCTCGACATTGGCACCACAGGCCGTATCAGCCCCGATGCTAGCCCCCAGGTTGCACACATCGAGTTGCAAGAACCTCAAACCGCACTGACACTTGCAGGAATGCTAGCCTCCAAGGCCACCTCTGCCTTGATGCTGGCTCCCTAGGCTAGGTCCATTTCGATCCAGGCCATTTAAGTCTTATTAACACCTATTGGAATGCTGGCCTTTAGGGCCACATCCATCCCAGTAGCACCTTCAGGTGCATCTACCACAATGCTAGTCCCTCGGACTATATCCAAAATGATAGTGATTCCATGGACAACATCTACTAGAGTGCAGGCCTTTATGGTCGCACCAATAATGATGAAATAGTTTGAAGGCATGGGACAAAAGATTCAGCCATATGTTTTTACATTGGCCAAAAATGGAATTCAGCTTGGGGAGCAACCGTTTATACACCAAGACTGTAACCAGAAGTATTGTTGATATGGAATCCCTCAACCATATCAGGCCAGTCCCAACAATTTTAGGTGGAGGAATGGGCATTATAACCTTGAAACCAACCGAGATTTTGGACAGCCAAAGATCAAGAACAATATGAATATAGGCTTCAACATGGATCTAGGAGCTGCTGAAAAATTCATTTTAAAGATGACTAGTGATGCAACGATGAAGCATGATCCAAAAAGATTTTGGTTCGGACAGAAGACCAAATGTCGTAGACAAAGACAATTGAACACCAACATGATTTTACCGATGGCTATCGTAGGACACTAATACAAAGAGCTGAGACTGAAAAATTAAAGTATTACATGTTTCATCAAATTATTCTAATTTAATGAAACATGGGAGGGCAATGTTTGTACTAATCTTTTTGGTCTAAGATAATAAGGAAGCATAAAGAAAAATATCCCACATGGATTAGGAGAAAGAAAACCAATTGGGTTTTAAAACTATAAGTTTTTCAATTATCCCACATCGAAAAAGTAAGAGATTTGTGGATGATATTTTTTATTATATATTGAAGCATTATTTGCTCATTGAAGGACAAACCTCAATTTCTACTATACCTCTTTACACTAAACTTTTCTTTCATTTTTAATTCTAGTTTTCAACATAGAGTAGATTTTCTGGCCGTTTATTATTTAGTTTTTATTTCGTGTTGGACATTACATTACCTATTATTTAGTTTTAGCTATCTAATTTTGTGCTAATCCTTAAACTGTCTATTTTATTGGCTTTATTATTATTATTATTGGCATTGTTTTTATTTTTTTTTTCTTAGTTGATTAAAATCCTTGAATCATTAAGGCATTAGAATTTTCTTAATTGTTTGTTCTATGCAATTAAATACAATGGTCTGATTTTATTTTTGCAATTACTATTATTATTTTTTTTTCAATTAGAAAGTGACACGATCCTACAATCAGAGACGCCCAATGCTGGATTTTTTTTCCAACAATTTCTCTATTAGGGAAATTAATCCTATAATCTTTTTATTAGCAAAAAAAATCCTATAATTTGATAAACAAAGTGCAGACAAAAGTGATATTATTATTTTTTGTCTTTTTTTGGCGGTGGACTTCTTTTTTGGGACAAAATTTTCAGAAATTAAAAATAAAATAAAAATTATTAGATTCCCGGAAAACCTCAACCTTCTCGTCTTTTTGCGAGAAAGGGGCCCAAAGTCCACATCCAAATGTATTATACATTCATGTCTCTAGGAGCAAGACAGCCAACTCCCTCCTACACAGAATCCGAAAATCTTCCATAACCGCACCAATTTTTATCCGACACAACAAACTGCATAATTTTGGCCAATTCCTCATTTGCTACTCACCACCCAGTTGTGATCCTTAAAAAAATATTTAATAAACAAAAAAGGAAAAAAAAAAAAACCAATGGCTAACATATCTATATCAAAATCAGAATAACCACAATGAAGAGGAAACTAATAAGAAATTAGTTAACCTTCACATGATTATCAACTATACGATGCTTTTTACTTACAAAAAAGGGAAAACAAAATGATGTTTGAATCACATATATGATTATATTAAATAGCGACCAAGTAGCATGGTGTCACGGTCCCACCGTTCTAAGCGTACAACGGGGCCGTGCGGTGCTTACTTGCCCCTTGCTGGTAGTAAGCCAACCATTAATGTCCCTCGCAAGCAAATAACCCACACGATATTAGTATTGTGCATGCACCAAGCAAGCAATAAAATAAAGCATGTAATCACACAATCGTTAGAAAAGGGTCAGTAAATAAGGCAACAATACGATGAATTGGAAATGCGTTCGTTTTATTCGTTCTCGATGGAGAGAACAGCAGAGAGGTTTACAAGCACGCTATTAAAAGTTCTCACCTATACTAGTGGTCTAGCCCAACAACTCGCCAACTAGCCACCCCCCTCCAAAGAGCTTATCGGGCTATTTTCATTCCGACAGGAATACATATCAAAATATGCGAGGAATCATAACGGCACTATTTCAAATAACAAAAGCTAGAAATCCAAGCAAGTGACCATGAGCTTGACTAATGACCCTAGATGAACTTGGCTTGGTATTTACAATCAAAATGCAGAGGTGAGTGCGACTCTTACACATGGCATGTGACTCTGAAGCAGCATTTAATCTTTCTATATTAGTATGAATAGTACATGTGTTCCATAATGATAATGGCTCTAGCCTTTAAAAGAAAAGTACTCTTGGGTATCCTTTTGTGTCTGTAAGTTTGTATTTAGCTGAACTTCAATAAACTCCTTGTTTGACCATTTTTCTCAATTTTTTGCATAACAGTATTCCTGTAGAAAGTTCACCGCCATATTATAGTGTAGCCAGGTTGGTATTTTATGAGATCTTGAGTTTTTTCTAATTTTAATTTAGGCATATCGAGCAGGGACGTTCGTAATATCAGTAAGCCACTGTTTCGTTCAGCTAGTGACTAATCTTACCACCCTCAAAGTAGAGCACCACATGCTAGTGCTTCATGTTAAAGCAATTGAAACAGAGGACCAAAATCTTTTTACTTTTCCTCCACCTTCACCTCAATAATTGTTCGAAAAAAGCCAAAAGTGGCTAAATTTTAACATTTCACTTCTTTTTATATTTGTACCTTTAATTATGTACCCTCCAATTCTTTCCAGGTTATCTTCTCTTTCCCATTCAACACTTTTATAATTTCTTTTCTCATCCTTTTCCTTCAAAATTCAAATGGGTATCCAAGTTCAGAAGTAACTCTATCTACTCTTAGTATATATATATATATATATGTATATATACAGTTTGCTTCTAAATGCATATATATATGATAATCACTAAATCATCCGCATAGTGCAAAAATGGTAGTGTCAGGACCTAATCTGGATCCTTTATCGGAACCTAGATAAATCCTAATCCTAGGAAAACCTTACTGAACCTTTTTACGAAAAATCCGACAGCATTTTTCCTAAAGGTTGGACATATTACAAAATTCTTTACCTAGAAACCACACTTCTAAAAGACACTATCTTAGTCCTCCCATCTTACTAGAAGAGATTCCATAATTTGCAGCACTTCATAATAAAACAAAATAAAGAACATGCAGAATATTGAATAAATAATAGTCTAATATAGTATACAGAGTATCATAAAGTTTACTATTAAGTATAAATTTTAATACAATACAAAGATGGGAATGAATATTACAAGATTGAAAGAAAAAAGGAAAAAGGCTTCTTGGAATTCAGCAACGAACAAAGACATAGAGCTCACTCTGAATGGTCAACACCTACTAACCTAGGCTTGGGGGAACGGATTTAAAAACGGAAAAATAATGAAATGCTAATCATCCAAGCGAATAACCCAACTACTACATATACTATAATAATAAAAATAATATATATATATATATATATATATATATATATAAATAAAGACAATTTATAATAAATAAATAAATAAATCACTAAGTGGTTAAAAATAACGAATAAATGAAAATAGGAGATTTTCTCTCAAAACCATCACAATTTCGCTCAATTGGAAAAGTTTCCTTTTTGAAAATTATTTTCAGAAAATTCATTACTTTTATACCCCAAAAATCAATGAAATAATAAATAAATAAAATACAAACAATTTAAAATTAAAATTGACATTGGAAATAATTTAATAACAAATAATTAAATTTAGAATAAGTTATCATAAGATAAAATAAAATCATAAATAAATAAAATTTGTATTAAAAAAATTAGTGTAAAAGCAAAATTAACCTCAATAATTTATAAAATTTTGATTAAATAAATCAATTAAATAATAAAAGAAATATTTTAATTAATTTAAAACATTCATTTGAAATAAATGGTAAAAATATAATAAAATTTATTTTAAAACATCAAATTAAATTAAATAATAAAAACATGATAAAATACATTTTAAAACATCAATTTAATATAAATGATAAAAATATGATAAAATACATTTTAAAATATCAATTTTAAATAAATGATAAAAACATGATTAAATAAATTTTAAAACATTTTTTTTTTAAATCATGTTGAGAAAACAATTCGCCACTATATAATAATTAGTGCCAGACAGTACCTAGTATCCTAAGTACCATTCTGACATGAAGGTTAAAAAGAAAAACTTACAAACAGTCACCTTGGCATCCCATTGGCATCGATGCTAATAACAATCCTCCTGGCCATAGAGAGGGATGACTGATGCTCACTGTATATTATACTTGCCAACCCTCAGATCCATGACTCCTATAGGAAAACCATATATACTTGTGTGCTAATCAACAGATACAGCATAGAACATCAGTACGGTATGGTGCATCGAAAACTATAAAATTATAAATCTCATAAAATGCAATGGGTTTAGTATATCATTTTAGACCCATAAAATTTCTCATTTCCTTTTAAACCATCGTCATAAATTGTTTAGATTAAATACACCAATTTTAACACAATAAAACTAAATCCATAAATATTTAAAATCATAAATACAAATTTTGAGCACAATAATTTAATACAAATATTTTTCTTAAATCCTTAAAATTAATTTATACAAAAATTACATTAAAATCACATAAAAATTTACATATACTTAAATTTGCATAAATACCTTTTTATTATGCACAATAAATTCAACAATAAAATTTAATAATAATTTAAAAATAATTTAAAACCATAATTTCTTTAAAACAAAAGATATAAATTTGATGCAACACATATATTTAAATCAATATAAATTGACATCATAAATTTAAATAGCAATGTTATTAAATATTAAGCACATAATATTTTTTAAAATTCCAAATAAATGCATTTTATTTTACAAAATAAATATACAATAAATTCAATGTATTATTGGTGGATTGGCATGAAGAGAGAAGTGACAGATTTCGTATCAAAGTGTTTG
The DNA here is from genome assembly GCF_031755915.1 of Ziziphus jujuba. Classification (NCBI taxonomy): domain Eukaryota; kingdom Viridiplantae; phylum Streptophyta; class Magnoliopsida; order Rosales; family Rhamnaceae; genus Ziziphus; species Ziziphus jujuba. The sequence continues at coordinate 12,911,435 of NC_083386.1, forward strand.
ATTTGTCAACAGGTGAAGGCAGAAAGACAGAAGCCTTCAGGGCTACTCCAACCCTTACCTATTCCCGTGTGGAAGTGGGAAGAACTCAACATGGACTTCGTATTCAAGCTTCCTCCCACACCTAGAAGGTACGACGGCATTTGGGTGATCATCGATCATCTTACCAAGTCAGCACACTTTCTACCTGTAAGAGAGCGCTTCTCACCCGAGAAATTGGCCCAATTGTTCATGCAACGTATTGTAAGTCTTCATGGAGTACCACTAGCCATCGTATCCGATCGAGATCCACGTTTTACTTCGCGACTATGGCGAAAGTTGGTTGATGCATTAGGAGCAAGACTTAACTACAGCACCGCCTTTCACTCGCAATCTGATGGACAAGCTGAGCGCACAATTCAGACATTAGAAGACATGCTAAGGTCTTGTGTTATGCAATTTCGCGGTAGTTGGGATGAACAATTGCCATTGATAGAATTTGTCTACAATAACAGTTATCAAGCGAGTATTGGGATGTCCCCGTATGAAGCTTTATATGGGAGGCAGTGTCGGACACCTTTGTGCTGGAGTGAGGTAGGAGAAGAGAGACTCCTTGCAACGAATAATGCGGTCGGATCTGAGTATTTACGGATGACCTTGGACAAGGTGAAGATCATTAGGGATCGGTTGAAGGTTGCCCAAGATCGACAGAAGAGTTAGGCCGATGTCCGTAGAGGGGATTTGGAATTCGAAGTAGGAGATTGGGTATTCCTAAAGTTAACTCCATGGAAAGGAGTAGTACGCTTTGGTCGACGAGGTAAGTTGGGTCCTTGTTATATTGGGCCTTACGAAATTACGGAGAGGATTGGCCCTGTGGCTTATAGATTGGCATTACCGGAAGAGCTAGCCTGAGTGCACAATGTGTTTGATGTTTCGATGCTACGGAAATACATTGCAGACCCCTCACACGTACTCGAGAGTCTGGACATAGAATTAAAGGAAGATCTTTCGTATGTGGAGCAACCAGTGCAGGTTTTGGATCGCGAGGAACGGGTGCTACGCAACAAGACTATTCCTCTAGTTAAAGTTTTATGGCGGAACCATTTAATCGAGGAAGCAACGTGGGAGCTCGAAGCGTAGATGCGTTATCAGTACCCTTATTTGTTCCAGTGACGTGCGGAATTTCGAGGATGAAATTCTTATAAGGGGGGAAGGTTGTAACACCCCGTCCCAAACCACATCGGAATTCGTGCACGTTGACCGAGGTTGACCGTTGACCGAGTGAGTCAAAAGTTGACTTTTTGTTCCAGTTGAAATTTTGAGTTGACCAGGGTACCGTAGCGAAGTGCATGATGCCCCGAGTTCGTAGACTAGTAGCACGTCGAAAACGGAGCTACGGTTTGAAAGTTATGGGCAAAACAAGTCAACCTGCAAACTGTCCAAAAGGTGTCGGAAGTTGACTTTTTATCGTTGTATAATTTTTATTTGACTTTTGTATGGTTGTAAAGTACTCGTCGATACGAGTCCATAGACTAGCGGCACGCTTAAATCGGACATCTGGTTAAAAAGTTATAGACGTGTGAAGTTTGCCGGATACCGTAATATTTTATTATATTTGGCTTAAGTGCACAGTAACGCCACATGTCGTCACCTGAATGGTCCACGTGGATGAACAGTGTCACCACTGTGGCTTTTATTTGGCAAAAATCTCGGGGAGGAGAGAGAAAGAGAGAGAGGAGAGAGAGAAACGACCGGCCACTGGAATCGATAAATTTTCCGGCCGACCCTTGCTACACGCATCGGCCAGACGGAAGCGGCTCCCTATTTCGGGCCAAACCCCAAAATTTCACGACCGCCGGCCGCCGGACGCGCCCAGATCGAGCCGGTGAAGCTGGGCGGTAATTTTCCCCTCCACCCGCCGGCCACCGCCGTTTGACCCCTTTCCGGCCATTTTCAGGCTACACGCGCCAGCCACCCCTCACCACCTCCTCATTTCCAGCCAGCCCACCAAATTTCACGGCCACGGGACCTCCGGCGCGGCGGGATCGGAGCGTTTTCCGGTGAGGTGCCGAAAACCTTCAAACCCCGATTTCTTCGCCGTCCGGCCTCCGTTTGCCTCACTGCCGGTCCAGTTGGAATCCTCTCCCTTTGATCTACAAAACCCCCAAAAATCTCAACCAACGGCCACCGCATACGCAGCCGCCGGCGACGGTTGCCGGTGACCACGGCGGCTCGCCGGAAGTCACTGTTCCAGCGAGTACCCAGTTGCACCGCCGGTCCCTGTCCACTGATTCCGACCCCCTGAACCCAAATCGGGGGTCCTTTTCAGCCAATTCGCGATGGATTGAGAGGATCGAAGAGTTGAATCCTGAAAGCTTTCCGACGAGATTCCGGCCACCACCGGTTCGATCTCCGAAAAGTAAGACCGGATTTGTAATCCTCGTCGCTCAAGCTTCGATTCGGTATATTACTCGTCAACTTTGGTTGTCGTTTGTGTTTGCTCTCCGGGTACCCATTTGGGAGTTACCCGATTAAAATATTAATATTTTTGGTTTTGTGTATTGTGGATGTTTTAGGTGCACGTGCGAGTAGTGGAGTCGATCCTGCGGAGGATCTTGATTGAGATACGTGCTTAAGGTGAGTGGCCCACCTTCAAATTAATTTCGGGAATTAAATTTGTGAATATTTGGTATGATTTGAATATTTGAAAATTATATTCTATGTGTCAAATATTTAATTGATTATTGTGGAAATTATTGGTGGATTTATTTTGATTAAAGAAAATATGCATTATATAAATTTATGCAAATGTGAAAATTATTTTATGGTATTGAGGATTGTGAAATTTTTGTGGTTTATACATTATTCTGGGCATGATTTGATTTTCAAATATTTCAAGGAAAATATTTGTTTATATTGGTGACTTCAATTTTTATAAGTATGCCATGGAATATTATGTGATTCAATTTATTATATTTCAAAAAAATATTTTATGCTATTGGAAAAATTGGAATATTTAAATTGGTGGATTTGGGAGTTGGTGGATTTGAAATTAATGGAATTTATGACGTTGATTATAAAGAAATTGTGGAGAATTTCTGGGTTTAATTGGATGGAATAAACCCGGTATGTTTATGGAAAATTTGAAATTTTGAGATGTATTGATTTATGATTTTTAGATGCACCATACACGTATTGGTGTTCTGTTTATATGTGATATGGTTAGTGTGCACACGGATGTGATTAGCGCGCGGGTGGGTGTGAGTAGCGCGCAGGTGATTTCATGGGGTTGTCCTGTGGTTGCCATCGGATGAGGGTAGGCCGCCCCTCCATGGCCGGGACACCTGTTTGCAGCGGCGCGGTGGGACGCCACGCGACCGTATGCCGGTTTCTCTCTATAACCTCCTGTCTGGCGGTACCTTGGGACGCTGGGTACTGTTGGCGCCACTGGTATATAGTGGGTGCATCAAGTGATTTTCAGAACTGAGATTTTAAAATAAATATTTTGAAACTGTATTGGAATTAAGAATATAATTAATACTGTTTTTGGTATTTATTTGAGTGGGGATTTTAAATTGGTTTAATTTTTTCCCTTTACTTAATTATTCAATAAATTAATTTCTTTTAATTATAAATTTTGGATGCTTGACTTATTATATTTTATTTGATATTTAGTTGAATAAATTGATGTCATGGTTTCCGGGAAATATGAATAAAGGGTTTTGTGAAAATGTTTTAAAAGGGGAAGTTTTCCAACCGAGAGAATTGTAAGGGTTTTGAGAGAAATTATTATTTCCAATTAATTATTATTTATCTACTTTATTACCGTGGTATTATAATTGTATAGTAGATAGGGTCACTCACTGAGATGATTAGCATCTCACGTTTTTAAATTCTGTTCCCCTAGGTCCAGGTTGGGAGACGTTGATTGTCCGGGGCGAGCCCAACGTCTCAGTTCATTGCCGAAAGTCCAAGAAGTATTTCTTCCCTTTTTCCTCTCCATCTTGTATTGTTTCCTTATCTGTCATTTTATTAATTCCACATGTAATTGTATAATGCTCTGTATACTGTATTGGACAAGTAGTTATTATTTATGCACTGAGTTACTGTTATTCTTTGAAGTGCTGTAAATTTGTGGAATCAATTTGTAGTATTGTGGGAGGAATAAGGGGATGATTATAGAAGTGTGTTTTCAGTGCAGGAAATTTTTGGTTAGTCCTACCCTTAGGGGAGGTGCTGCTGGATTTTCCGTTGGAAGGTTCGGTGGTATTTCCCTGGGATCAGGGCTTATCTAGGATTCCGGGGAGGAATTTTGGATGAGTCCTGATAGTTGATTTCTTATTGAAAATAAACCCTTAAATAGGCTAAGAGCACAAAACAAAAACCCTAAAACAGACATGTAAAATTCGGCCATAAGGAAAGAAGTATTGTGTGGCCGAAATTGATACTTTCCTAAACTAATTTAGATTAATTAATTCTTTTATTTTGAATTAGGAATTAATTAATTTACAATGAAAATAATACAATAATAAATTTCCTAAGTTGATTTGTCCAGCAAATAAATAAATAGAAACCAAATAAGAGACTAATTTCCTAAAATAAAAAGTCAAAATCAAATTAGGAAACTAATTGACTATTTTTCTAACTAAGCTATCTTTACCAATCTTTGGCCAATTTAAGCGCTAAATCAACTTCTCTATGCCATTTAGGATGCCAAATAAGATTATTATTGAGTCCCACATGTTGCCCTTGATTGGAACAAAGAAAAAATGCCAACTCAGGAAAATACAATAAAGCCAGCAACAAATCCAGCAATTTTCGGCCAAAACTCCTCCTATGCACACGAGCCCATTTTGGTTGCCTTTGATTCTTCCTTGGCTTGATTCCATGACCTCTTAGTGATATTCAATGAATTCACGAATTGTTGTATTTCATGTTTATTAAATTATTTTTAATATATGCATTGATATTTATTTTTGTTATCGAAATGCTGCCAATTGTGGAATTTATTATAGTAAGGTGGGAGGGATAAATTGGTATGATATAGGAGTGCATTTTCGTGCAGGTAATTTTTGGGACATGCTCTACCCTTAGGGTAGATGCTGTCGGATTTTCCTTAGAACGGTATGGTAGTATTTTCCTTGGGACTAGAACTTGCCTAGGGTTCCGGGAAGGGATCCTGCGTGTCCTAATAGAGTCTATAGCCTGAAGAAGAGCATGTTAACGTCAAGTGGAAACTTGGAAGGAGATAAAACAAGTCATAAGGAAAACTGTTTGTCCTTAGTCACTACTATAGAATGCTCTATCAAAAGCTTCAATCATTGTTATAGGGTAGTAAAAGTGCGGAAGATTATTATAAAGAGATGGAGGTTATCATGATGAAGGCTGACATTGTGGATGATTCTGACGACTACCATGGCAAGATTTTTAGCTAGCTTGAACAAGAGATTGCCAACCAATTTGAATTGCAACATTATGTAGAGATGAATGATATATTGCATATCGCAATCAAAATTGAGCAACAGTTAAAGAGAAGGGGTACTATCACCACATGGCTAGGTCTAGTCCAGCAAGTTGAAGATCAAATCCCACCTATGAGAAAGCATCTAAGTCGAAACAAGAGGAAAAAGCACTAAATAAGCCTAATTCTGGTCTGAAAACCGAAACTCCTACTTTAGCCAAATAAGTTAGTAAAACCTATCTTATCTAGAAATCGAGATATTTTATGCTTTAAATGTCAAGGTAGAGGGTACATTATAAGCCAATATCCAAATAGAAGAATCATGGTACTTAAAGATAATTGGGATATTGAGACTTAGGATAAAGAGGATAAGTTAGATGATGAGTTAATGCCAGCACTGGAGGACAACATTGATGAAAATGAAGAGGAATCACAATGCAAGTACCCGATGAAGGGAGATTTAGGTTTAGTTACGAGAAAAGCCCAACAATTTATAAAGATGAAAATCAAGTACAACGAACGAACATCTTCCATATAAAATGTATAATCAAAGATAAAATATTTAGTATGATAATTGATAGAGGAATTTGTGCTAATGTAGCTTGCACTGTTATGGTTGAAAAATTAGGTTTAACAACTATTAAGTATGCTGATCCTTATAAAATTACAATGATTAAATGATAATAGGAAAGTTAAGAGTTAATAAACAAGTAAACGTAAAATTTAGCATTGATGATTATGAGGATAAAGTGCTTTGTGATGTTGTACCTATGCATGCGAGACACATATTGTTGGGTAGACCTTGGCAATTTGATAAGGATACTAAACACCATGGTTGAGCAAATAAAATTGTGTTTTCTTACAAAGGTGATAAGATTGTGCTGATACCATTAACTCTTAAAGAGGTTTTTGAAAACCAGCTGAAATGCAACGAAGGAGAGAGGTTGAGCAACAATAAAAGGTCGAATCCACCATTCCCATGGCCAAGAGAGATCACACAGACCCTATAGATAATTTTCACCATGTGGCCGAATGACATTTCAAGGGTAAGTTAGGTAAGTCCATAAAGATGATAGAAAAAGAAAAGAAAAAGAAAGAAAAAAGAAAAAAAAGGTTTTTTGCAAAAACAAGTGAGATCAAGAGAGCTTTCTTATATAAAAAGTCTATGTTTTTAATGATGTATAAGGAAGCTTATTTGAATCATTTAGCTTGCCTTGATGATCTTGTACTTCTTAGTTCTGTAGCTTCTCTTTTGTAAAAGTTTTATGATATCTTTCCTGAAGACATACCAAGTGGACTTCCATCAATTAGAGGATCGAGCATCAAATTAACTTTTTTCGAGGTGTAACAATTCCTAATTGACTAGCATATAGAAGTAATCCTGAGGAAAGAAGGAGCTTCAATGTTAGGTAAGTGAATTGTTAAAAAAAAGGTTATATTAGAGAAAGCATGAGTCCATGTGTTGTTCCAGTATTATCAGCCCCTAAAAAAGATAGAACATGGAGAATGTGTATTGATTATAGGGCTATTAACAATATAATTGTTAAGTTTAGGCATTCTATCCCTAGGTTAAATGATATGTTTGATGAGTTATATGATATATACATGCTTTCTAAGATTGAGTGGTTATAATCAATACACATGAAAAAAGATGGTGAGTGGAAAACTACCTTTAAAACAAAACACGGATTATATAAGTGGTTGGTTATGTCATTTGGATTAACTAATGTCGTAGCATTTTTATGATATCAGTGAACCATGTTTTGTGTGCTTTTATTAGTAAGTTTGTGGTTGTGTATTTTGATGACATTCTTGTATATGGTAGGAGTTTAGAAGAACATGTAGAACATTCTAGACTAGTTTTAAAAGTTCTTAGGAAAAAACGGTTGCTTGTTAATCTTAAAAAGTATAATTTTTGTCAATCTGTGGTTGTCTTTTTAGCTTTTATAATAAGTGTTGTAGGTACTAAAGTTGGTTAAGAGAAGGTTAAGGCCATTCAAGAGTGGCCCATGCCAACTTCAATCACAAATGTTAGGAGCTTTCACGAGTTAACTAGCTTTTATAGAAGGTTTATTAAATATTTTAGTACCAGTACTGCACCTTTGATAGAAGTTATCAAGAAGAGTGTAGGTTTCCACTGGGAAGAAAAATAAGAAAAGTCCTTTAATTTGTTGAAGGAAAAACTTACTAATGCTCCTTTATTAGTTTTACCTAACTATTCAAAAACTTTGAGATTGAATGTGATGCCTCAGGAATAGGTATAGGTGCTATTTTGATGCAAGAACGAAGAGTCATCGCATATTTTAGTGAGAAGCTAAGTGGGACAATCTTAAACTATCATACTTTTGATGAAGAGTTATATGTGTTGATTTGAGCTTTGGAAACATGGTAGCACTATTTATGGCCAAACGAATTTGTGATCCATATTGATCATGAATCTTTGAAGTACATAAAAGAACAAGGTAAGCCTAATAGAAGACATAGTAAATGGATAGAATTCATTGAAACTTTTCCCTATATCATTCGCCACAAGCAAGGTAAGGAAAATATTATGGCTGATGCATTATCCCACATGTATGTATTACTTTCCACTTTAAGTGCTAGTTGCTTAGGTTTGAACAAATTAAAAGTTTGTATGCATGTGATAATGATTTTGGTGAAATTTACAAATTTTGTGAAAAGCATTGTGATGGAAAATTTTATAGATTTGAGGGATACTTATTTAGGGAGAATAAACTTTGTATTCCATCATATAGTTCATTTGAGCTGTTAGTGAAGGAATCACATGGGGGTGGTCTTAGGGACACATTATAGCAGCTAAAATTTTGGCTATTCTATAAAAGCATTTTTATTGGCCACACATAAAAAGAGATGTTGAGAAGGTTTGTGAGAGATGCATTAAGTTTAAGAAGCCAAAATCACGTTTACAACCCCATCGGTTGTATATGCCTTTGCCTATTCCATCTTATCTATGGATAGATATTTCTATGGACTTTGTATTAGGTTTTCCTAGGACAAAATGTAAAAAGGACTCTATTTTTGTTGTCGTGGATAGATTTTCTAAAATCACACACTTCATTGTATGTAACAAAACTGATGATGCATCTTATGCTGCTGATTTGTTCTTTAAAGAAGTTGTTAGATTGCATGGTATGCCTAAAACAATTGTATCCAATAGAGATGCTAAGTTCCTATGTTATTTTTGGAAAATATTGTGGGCAAAGTTATGTACTAAATTATTATTCTCTACTACTTGTCATCCACAAACAAATGGTCAAACTGAAGTAGTGAATAGGACTTTGTCTATATTGTTGCATGCTTTAATTGGTAGAAATATTAAAATTTGGGAAGATTTTTTGCCTCATGTAGAATTTGCATATAATAAGACTATGCATTCTGCTACAAAATATTCTCCTTTTGAAATTGTATATGGTACGAATCCTTTAACTCCATTAGACACAACACCTTTGCCTATGAGTGAACATACTAATCTTGATGGAAAGAAACAGGCAAAATTTGTGAAGCAGATATATGAGAAGGCATGTGCAAACATTGTAAGAAAAATGGAACATATGCACATGTAGCTAATAAAGGCCGAACGCCTATGGTGTTTGAACTTGGAGATTGGGTTTGGCTGCATATAAGGAAAGAAAGATTTCTAGTCCAACGGAAGTCTAAGCTTATGCTAAGAGAATATGAACCTTTCTAAGTGTTGAAGAGACTAAATGATAATGCATATCGTTTCGATCTGTCAGGAGAGTATAATTTTAATGTTACCTTTAATGTTTTTGACTTTGATTTGAGGACAAATCCTTTGCAAGGGGAAGGGAATGATGAGGACATGCCTAGGAGTATAATAAGCTATAGCCAATATCCTATGCAATTCAAGACAGGACCAATAGTGCGAGCTTAAGCTAAAAGATTCAGAGAAGCACTAAATGGTTTAATCTAGAAGGTGTTTAGCTCTCAGGGGAAATTCACTGCTGAAGGTGAATCAAGGATGGTCCAATGTATAGGATTACACAGTCAAATCCATGAAAAAAAGCCTTTGTTGACTTGGCACAATGATGTGGTATCTTGTATAAGTGGCATAGTAATGTGGCAACCATAGGATGATGTGGCAATGTCATACGGCATCTTACGTGACATTTATGCAGATATGATAAACTTCAAGACCAAATTGACTTTTCTTGGTGTCCAAGTTATTAATTAGTTTATAGGTTGTAATTAGGAATCTTAATTATTTTTGTGTTTATTCTATAATGAGAAAAGTGTCAAATCAGTTTCCTAATTTGCCTTAATCATGTAATTAAATCACATTTCCTAATTTCAATTAGAGGAAGGTTGATAAGTCAAATTAAGATTAGGAAACTGGGTTTAATGTCAATTCTTATTTTAGAAAACTAGAAAATTCAGCCAGCCATAATTTATGCTTAGTGGCAAAAAATTAGGCTTTATTTTTCTTTACTTTTATTTATACTTTGCCTATAAATAGGCACTCCTTTTAGTTGAATAAAACAGTTCAAGAATTTTCAGCATAATTATGAGAGTTATTCTCTTGGTTCTCTAAGAACTATTGAACTTATCAAACTTTGCTTGTAGTTTTCAAACTCTAGACTTATCAATAGGTTTCCCATCCCCTATTGTGCCATCATTACTATACCAAAATTCTTAGTCACAGATTGATTAAGGGTTGAGGTTTCAATTAAAACCTGTTTTAGAACGGTATATACTTTATTTGATACAGGTTTATGAGCGAGTTGGCTTAAGTTCATATCAATAACTTTTATCAGATATAGCTCAATACCATGTAAAGATTTGATATTATAATATAATAATTGTGCAAAGCTCAGTGAATTGTATTTACACTTGACGTTAAATAAATAAATGGTCGTACATAGAAGATTACATCAGATTTGTTAAAAGTTAAGTGAAACATCAAGAAGCAAAAGATAATGTATACCCTAATAATATAAACTAATCTAGCCGAAGATGATTCCCACGGGTTTGTAAGGAACACTTATCTTTACAATAGAACTAAAAAAATTAATATATTTAAGCGTATGGAAATGTGGAAAATATAAAACATGATTATTAGTTTTATTCTATTTTATTTTATGTGTAAGTAGTTATTATTTTTATTTAATTATCATATGAGAATGTAATGCAATCATATATTATTGTAATTATAATTATATGGTTTTAATATATATTTTGACGTATTATTAATTAATAATTAAATTGTTTTAACATATTTGAAATAACTAGTTTAAATAAGTCAATTTATATAACCGAATTAATTTCTTATCTTAACATAAATGGACCATTTTAATAATGTGCTCAATAAACAAGTTATATGGATCATATCATATTACATATCTATTAAACAGGTCATTTTTCGATAAAGGGAATCAGACACGATTAATAAATGTATAAGTAGTTTTATTCTATCATTACAAGAAAAGCAATGACAGGAGACACAATTAATGCGTCGGGTAAAATAAAAGCCAATGCTTCATAAAGTATCACTTGATATGGTATCGCTAAAATAACCAACAAAAAGCCCGACGCTTTAAAAAGTGTTGCCTACTTTGATATCTAATGACTTTTTTTAAAGAAAAGCCGAAACATTTTTTAAGAAAAGTCGACACTTTTATTATAAAAAAGCATCGTTAAATGTTTTGAAATAACGTACGCTTTTTTGAAAAAATGTCACTAAATGTACAAGAATAACCGATGCTTTTTTAAAAAAAAAAATGTCGCTAAATGTAAATAAATAACCGATGATTATTCAAAAAGGCATCATTAAATATGTAGATCCAATGGTTAAATGATCAAAATGCCCTTAAAATTCTTTTGACAATAACTTTCTAATTTCAACTCCGATTTTAGCGTACTACTAGTTTATGAACTCGTGTCAACGAGTATATTTTTTTGGTAACTCAATCAACACAAAATCCTATCTAGAGCAAAAAGTCAAAATTTAATCCCGCTTGGTCAATGAGGGTCAAATTCGGTCAATGTAAAAATTTTCGGTGTGCGGAATGGGGTATCACAATCTACCCCCCTCAAAAAAAAAATTTCGTCCTCGAAATTAAAAAGGTACAGCCAAGAGCAGAGTTAACAAGGGCTTATACCCCCCGATTTGCACTATTTGGTCACATTATCCCTTGATCGACTATAACCATATGGTGATGACTAACCTTTTGAGATACACCACCCCACACTTCCTAAGAGCTCCCAGGGATAATGGAACCAAGAGCTCTGATACCAATCTGTCAGGACCAGTCGAAGATCCCTCACCAGAACCATAGATAAGTCCTGATCCCAAGGAAACACCACCGGATCTTCCAATGGAAAATTCGACAGCATCTCCCCTAAAGGTGGAGCCTATCACAAAATTTACCTGCATCAAAATGCATTTCTATATGCACCACCTTATTCCTCCCACCTTACTACAATAATTTCCACAAGTTGCAGCACTTCGATATCGAACTATATAAAAACATATACACGACAGAAGTGAACCTTACTACAATAATTTCCACAAGTTGCAGCACTTCGATATCGAACTATATAAAAACATATACACAACAGAAGTGAACCAATATAAAAACAAGCACTGCCAGAAATGGAGGTTAAAGAGAGAAACCTGCATACGGTCGCATAGCATCCCACCGTGCCACTGCTAACAAGCGTCCTGGCCATGGAGAGGGGTGGCTGCAGCCAATATCAACTTGCCTACCCTCGTTTCGATAGCAACCATAAGACAAACCTATAAATCACATGCGTGCTAATCATACCCACCTGCGCGCTAATCATATCCACATGCACGCTTATCATATCCATATATACAGAACACCGGTACGTGTATGGTGCCTCAAGAAAAGCACTAAATTTTATAGCATTATTAATAATGGTTTTGATAAAATTTTATAATAATATAATATAATACTATAAAATTTGAATTTTAATAAAATACATTTAAATTTATGAACTTTTATCAAATGCATAAAATTTCATATTCTCTCTTTAATCCATCATCACAAATTCATCAATTTACATAATCCATCTCCCCACCAGAAATCAAATTTATGAATAAATTAATTAATTAATGCATAAATATATCCTTTTCGAAATACTAAATTTTAAATAAATATTTTTCTCCAAACAATATAAAAAAAATTCATAAAAATTCATACATAACTAAAATCACATAATTGCATTATTTATGCATCAAAATTTCAACATTTAAATCAACAATAAATTTAATAAATATTAAACCATAATTTCATAAAATTAATCTCTTACACAATAATTCAGTTCCATAAATAAATAAGCACATAAACATATTTTCTTTATCACAGTAATTTAATAAAATTAATTTCTCGAACTTTCAAATCAATTCATACCAAATATCATTAGAACCACATAAAATGTTATATATAAGTAAACAAATGAAAATACTTTTGTTATACGTCATAACCTCAACAGTAACATTAACAGTAATTTAACAACAATTGAAAACTACAATTTTCTTAATTTCGAAGATATAAATTAAATGCTATACATAACTTTGGCACCATAATGTTAAATAACAATTTTATTTACGAATTAAGCACATGAATTCCCATAACACAATATATATATATACACATACATATGTATACAAAAGCATATATGTACATGCACATATAAATATCTTCAATGTATATATAGATATATATTCATTCATACTTGTTCATATACACATACACATTCTTTCAGCAATTAAATAAATGTAAGCACTTGCTCATATACCCACAAAATATATGTGCATATAGAGATATATATATATATATATATATATCAACTAGCACATACCATGGGATGCACCAACACTTAAACACCCGCATATGTATACATGAATGAAACACATATATATTTACAAACATACACCTACATATGTATACATAAACATATATACACAAAACCCAATTGGCTTTAACTTAAAAGTTGGGGTTTTTCAATATCTTGAGGATTAATTTAATTTAATCATTTCTTTGGCCTCTAACAATCATTAGAAACTTAGGTGTAATGACAATTGACTAAAGACTTGTTTAATTTCTGTCCAATTTCAACATAAACATAACTTAGCTTCAACAATGGCAACTTCCTAAATACTTGACTATAATTCACATTCTAGCTACCAATTTGAAGCTTATGAAGAGAGCATCAAGAATATACCTTCAATTGGTTCAACCAACGCCGGAGGTGGTCGGAATCCCACCGGGCCTTATTGTCGAATTGGGTTTTGTCATACCTCCTAAACAAGCGAGTTTTAAGCCAATCCAAGCTTGTAAATGGACTTAGAGGGTCCGAATTTGTGGGAAATGACCACCCATTCTATGCCATGCTCATTTGAAGATGGTGATCAGAAAATGCACCCCTCACCAGTTTTCATGGCTTTCCAACGAGTCTAGACTATTTCGTGGCGTGATAAACTTGGTTATGGTTTCCTGGGAGGATGGGTTTCAAGTTGGTATAAACATTTCTTAGTGGGTGTCGAAAATTCAAACGAAATTGGTGATAGAAATGGTTGTCTTGAACGAACGAGGGGTGGGTTGGGTTCTTTTTGTTTTCCTTGTATTTTTTTAGTAATCAGGAGGAGATGATGAATAGAAGAGGGGAAAAGTCAAAATATCTCCAGTAAAAGAAATAATAATAATGGGTATATTACACTGGACACCCTCGAAGTTTTTCTTAATTACAACTAGATACCTTCATGAAGTTATAAAAATATAAGCACGAGGGTATCCGGTTGTAATAAAAGAAAACCTCGAAGGTGTGCAGTATAATATACCCTAATAAAAATTAAGAAAAAATAATAAAATAATAACATAATATAATATAGTAAAAATAATATAATGTGTATATATATATATAAATATAAAGGTAGTTAATGGGTTTGTGGGTTTTAATTAACCCCAAAGAAATAATATTTTAATAACCCAAATTGTACAACACTTAAATATGTGGATCCAATCGTTAAATAATCAAAATGCCCTTAAAATTCTTTTGACAATAACTTTCTAATTTCAACTCCTATTTTAGCGTATTACTAGTTTATGAACTCGTGTCAACGAGTACATTTTCATGGTAACTCGGTCAACACAAAATCCTATCCAGAGCAAAAAGTCAAAATTTAACCCCGCTTGGTCAATGAGGCTCAAACTCGATCAACGTAAAAATTTTCGGTGTGTGGAATGGGGTATCACAATCTACCCCCCTCAAAAAAAATTTCATCCTCGAAATTAAAAGGATATAGCCAAGAGCAGAGTTAACAAGGGCTTATACCCCCGATTTGCACTATTTGGTCACATTATCCCTTGATTGGCTATAACCATATGGTGATGACTAACCTTTTGAGATACACCACCCCACACTTCCCAAGAGCTCCAAGGGATAACAGAACCTAGAGCTCTAATACCAACCTATCAGAATCCGTCTAAGATCCCTCACCGGAACCATAGACAAATCCTGATCCTAGGAAAACACCACCAGATCTTCCAATGGAAAATCCGGCAGCATCTCCCTTAAGGGTAGAGCTTATCACAAAATTTACCTACATGAAAATATCCATAAGTTGCAGCATTTCGATATCAAACTGTATAAAAACATATACACGACAGAAGTGAACTAATAAGAACAAAAATATGCCTTTAAAGGTTCATGTTCGGCCACAACAACCACTTAATACCATACTACATGTTACTATCGTTTTACAGCATTCCAATACATAATGTAAACAGGGGAAAATAGGACAATATTTATAATTGTAATATTAATCACAATAACACCATAACTTGCCCGTAGCCTTCCACACTTGCTCATAAGCTTATCCACTTGTCCGAAGGCTTACATAATTGCCGGAAAGTTTCTGTATAATACCAATAATAATAATAGTAATAATAATAATAATAATAACAATAAATGATAACAATACCAATAAAAATAAAAATAATAATAATAATAATAATAATGATAATAAAAATAATAATAATAAGGAATAAAGAATTAATAATCATAATAACAATATTAATAACAATAATTATCACAAAATACCAATAATAAAATAGTAGCAACCATGATAATTAATGGCAATAATAATAATAATAAATAATGATATTAATACTAAAAATAATCATAATAAATAATAATAATTATTATAGTAACAACAATAATAATAGAAATATTAATAACAATAAAAAAATAATAATATTAATCATCATAATAGAAATAATAATGTTATTAAAAGCAATTAAGCATAATATTAGAAAATCAGGATATGAATAAATAAGATAATACAAGGTAAAATAATATTTTAAAACTAAAATCAGATTATAAAATATACACCGGCATCGGAGGTACGAAAGATACTCTAGTATGCTGCGTGATCCATGATTCTAGCTGTCACAGGTACTTTGCTACCAATACAGTCCGGGATGGTTGCCTAAATTGGCCGTCCGATTCCCTAGACTCGTAAGCAAAATAGTTATGAGGTTAGCTCTTCACGGACCATATCGAATCGTCACCCCATACGGTGTAATACATATATCTATATATATAAAGATATTTGATGCACATACTATATACCAGTGGCGCCGACAGTACCCAGTGTCCCAAGTACCACTAGACAAGGAAGTTAAAGAGAGAAAGCAGCATACGGTCGTGTGGCATCTCACCACGCCGCTGCTAATAGGCGTCCTGGCCATGGAGGGGGGTGGCTATGGCCGATATCAACTGGCCTACCCTTGGTCTGATAGCAATCATAGGACAAACTCATAAATCACCTGCATGCTAATCACACCCACTTGCACGCCAATCATATTCTCATGCGCGCTTATCGTATCCATATATACAGAACACCGGTACTTGTATGGTGTATCAAGAAAAACGCTAAATTTTATAGTATTATTAAAATAATGGTTTTTATAAAATTTTATAATAATATAATATAATACTATATGTTGTTGGTCCTCTTATATATTGCATTCATTTTGCATTTTTTATACACAAAATTTTCAACTTTCTTGACCCTATATGTGTTTTAAAAACTACTACAGTGATTGTGGGATCTTTGCTTTGAAGTATATTAAATATAGAAGTAGCGATGAAGATCATTTATTCAAGAAGAATGATACTAATTGGTTTAGAAAGAAATATATGGTTTAAAAAAAATATATGCTGTGGAGTTGTATTTTAATAGATTTTCAATTTAGATATGATGGTTTTGACTTTGGCATCCAAATACATTATGGCACTCTATTTTTTTTAATTTTATAATCAATTTGTGGTATTTTATGTTATTTTACACATCATGTATGACACCATAGAATTATACTTATCCATTTGCTCAATGCAATTTAAGGATTGATTAAAAAACAAAAGAAACAAAAATTAAGTCATTAACCAAAAAAATGTACAACCAAAATTACCAACGATCAATCAGTAATCAAGATAGATTCCATTGGCAATTTTTCCAAAGAGTTACATAAAGATTATATTATGAATGAAATCATAGAATTTGTGATTATATATTTATTCAAATCAACTTAACGAATGATAAAAAACATAAGAAAGAAAAAACAAATTAACCCATTAACAAACAAAAAAGAAAATTTGTATTTTCAAAATTACGAATGGCCCATTGATAATACTGATGGCGTCTGTCGGTAATTTTTTTAGAGATTAATATGCTTGTTGGAAAAATTACTGACGATACCCATTGGTATTACCGACAATCTCTTTGGTAATTTTTTATGTTAAGTTTTTTAATATAACACTTCATATTTTATTACAATTATTTTTATATTATGCATGACACCATATAAAATTATGCTAATATATTATTGAATGCAGCTTAAGTAATGATTAAAAAAAAAAAACAAATTAATCCATTAATAAACAAAAAAAAAAAAATTGTACTACCAAAACTACCAATGGCTCATCAGTAATACCTATGGCACCTATAAGTAATTTTTCCAGAGATTAACATGCTTGCTGGAAAACTTACCGACAGCACCCATCGGTATTACTGACAGTCCTTTTGGTAAATTTTTATGTTAGTTTTTTATTTATATATATATATATAACAATCCATATTTTATTACAATTATTTTTTATATTATGTATGATACCATATAAATTGTACTAATACACCATTGAATGCAACTTAAGTAATAAAAAAAAGCATAAGAGAAAAAGAAAACAAACTAACCCATTAACAAACAAAACAAATTTGTGTTACCAAAATTACCAATGACTCGTCGGTCATACCGATGGCACATGTCGGTAATTTTTTCAGAGATTAATATGCTTGCCGGAAAAATTGTTGATGGCCATTGGTATTCCCAATAAGCTTTTCGGTAATTTTTTTATGTTAATACTTCATATATTATTACAATTATTTTTATATTATGTATGATACCATAGATATTGTACTAGTACATTATTTAATGCAACTTAAATTATGATAAAAATCATAAGAAAAAAAAAACAAATTAACCCATTAACCAAAAAATATTATGTAATCAAAATTACCAATGACCTGTCTATAATCCCAATAAAAATGGCAATTTTCCTTGCATTCCACATCCTTGTAATGAATCTCTAATTAAATGGGGAATCGGGGTATCGGGGTGGGAACAGGGCAAAAACCTTATACATAAGTCGGGGTCGGGATGAAGACAAGGCAAAAACCTTAGACCTAACTCCTATTTATTCCCTCTATACATACAAAAGCAGTTGACACCTGCATTTCTTTGAACAACAGCTTGGCTTTTCGTGTCGTCTTGGAAGTCTCAACAGTCAGTAGATTTTGTTCGAATGGGCACAATAACCAACATAATCGGAACCTACTGAATGTTATTATAGAGCAGGGAAAAAAAAAAAAAAAATCTTAAATCGGAACCTTAATTACTTTTCAACAGGCAAACAATATCATCTTTTTGCTACATACAGACTGAGAAATTGGCCACCATTAATTCTGAATTTTACCCAAATCTTGAGGTACTAATTATTCTGGAAATGAACCCAATTATTTCCCCATAATTAGAAAGTTAGTTTTCCAAACTCCTCATCCAGTGTATCTGCTATGTTGCGCTTCCTTATGGAACGTTTCAATCTTTCACCACGGCTTTTAACTATTTAGTTGCGAGGATAGGATGCTGGTAATGTAATTGGAGAGGCACAAGAAGTGTGTTGAATTGAGAAAGGGCTTGGTGATCTCTGCTTTCGTCTAGGAAGAGTACCGCCAAATCTTCCCTGGTCATATAAAGATATAGATTCTGAAGCAGAGTGTTGTTTTGTGGCATCATCTATATACAGGAGATCATCAATCCTTGCCATTATATTGAAGGCTAAGCTTTCCATCACGTTAGAATAGCTTTCAAAGATTGACTGTCCCACATCCTACAGCAAAAAGGAAATTAGTGAATTTTAGTTTTGCTTTCCAGTTTTACCCTTTGTTAATATCATCAAATTATTCATAGTTCCAGCTTCCATGTTTCTTGAAAGTTGAAATGCAATGAGAATAAATATTGTTGAATGAAGAGGGGTTTAGGAAAACTAATGCTTGAATATTTTCCCATTATGTATAAATGACTGAAAATTTTCAAAGGCATAAATATACCTTGTTATACTGAATCTTGCTCATATCCAGAGTAGTTCGTGGGAGGCCAGGGAACCACATCTTTAAATTTTGTAAGAGGGTCTCCAGCCGATATGCAAGAAGCTTATTTCTATGCATGTTACCGGCAAAACCTTTGACCTTTCCAATTCAGGATGAGTTTCGAGACTTTTCATCAACTGAAACGCCGTTTCAGGTTCTTTTGCCTTCAAATGTGCACAGAAGCCTCAATCCTGTTTAGTATTTCTAGGGTGGTGTATTCTGATAAGAAGTCTAAATAATCAAGAAAACACTCTGGGGAGAACATATCTGCTGTCATGTAACGATATATGATCTCACCTAAACAATCTTTTCCACTCTGAGAAAGATTGGCAGGCAATGCCAACATATATTAGGATAATGAAGAGTAGAATGACCAGAAAATTGAAGAGAATAAAAAGTTGCAATAGCAATTTGATTTGATTCTCTAGTCATACATAGAATATATAATAAAGTTGGTTCACATACCTTAGGCAAGCTCTGTAAGTAAGCATTTGGGATTTCCATCTCAGCCAGAACGCTACTATTGATCGCCATGGTAGCCTTAAGGATCTGATTCATGCATTCTCTACATTGTTGCAATCTCTTTCTCCCATCATCATATTAGAGAACTGGCAGCAATTAGAGAACCTCAAACACCACATGCTTTAAATGTTAATGGTCAATGGTAAACAGCAAACCACAGTTTTACCTAAACCTTACGTAGATCTAACAATTGCACTAATGTGGAGCAATATTACAAATAGAATATATGAATGTTAATATGTATATGAGCAATTGCAGAACCTAATTTTATGTCAAATATGGTTTGACGAAAGAACCATATGATAGAGAGTTAAATCATAGTTTGCAATGATTTGTTTGTCGTGCTTCACTTTTGGCAGAAAGCTTGATACCTAAATGTAGTCTTGGTGTATTCAAAGAATTAAGCCAATTCAGATTGATACTTATAGATGCAAATAGCACAAGTAACATAAAAGCATCAGTTAAAAATCCAAGATCATAGTCTGATTGTTTTAGATCTTTATGTAGTTCATGGTTTATGGATTAGCATCATACTTTTGCGTAGTATCAATTGACCTTAAGATTTCAATTGCAGCAACCAGCTCTATGAACTCTATATTTGTGTCAATTAATCATTTATTTGCAGATTAAAAAGGCTTAATCATTTTTGTAGATAATTAATTTGGATTAGTTTAAAAAATACAAGAAAAAAATTACCCAAAGCAAACAGAGCAAAAATAATTTTATATTTCTCTGATATTTCTTTAAAAGAGTTAAAACATTGTGACGTTTTTGAAATGATTGAATATCATAGTATGATAGTTTCTCGCTCATGGTATTATTTGAAACCTTTAAGCATGATTTCCAAAGTAACGGTGTAGTAAAAGACCATTTTCGTTTCATTTCCAAAAACTGTAAGTTATCTTGTCGAAGGGACGACAAAGAACCAATCCACTCATACTGCCATGGGTGAAAGTCAAGTAATTTTCTCTTCATTTGTATAAGCAAAACCATTATATAATTTCCACCACACACATGCAACCCAATAAAACATGTCAACAAACAGTTCAAATGCATATGATTTTGGCCCCAAATAATAAAACCAGAAAAATAATAGGGTTCTAAAAATTCGATCAGTAATCAATAATTACTATATCCCATCTGTAAGATCCATTAACTTAATATTTTCAATGTACTAATCAATAAAATTTCTCATACAGCTAATAAAAACAAAAATAAAAGCAGACCTAGAAGACCGAATAGAACAAAAAGTAAAAGAAGATTTGAGAGGCTGAATGATCATCGTCACCTGATGAGGTTGTTGTTTTAGTTGTCTTAGTGAGTCAATGAGAAGCAGAGAATGGGAAGAGTGGTGAGACGAAGAAGAAGAGGAGGAGGAGGAGGAGGAAGGAGCAAGGAGTTTTTTTGTAGGCCTGTTTACCGACTAAGTAGACACCGAAGGTGGCGACTTCGAGGCCAAGATAGGGAAGGCATGGCGGAGCTGATTACTAAGTTTCGGATGCTTCCTCCACTCGTCCATCCTCCTGAAGAACTCTCCAGTTGTCCCAAGCCACTTCGCCATTCTCCCTCAGTTTCTCTTCCTCTTCTTCTTCGTGCTCCATTCAGGGGAAAAATGGAATAGATTTTCGTCTTGATTTTTCTTTTTGATTTTTGAAAAAAGGTAATTTGGGAATATTTGAAAATAGGAGGATAAAACAAAAAGATTGAGACGGGAGGGGTAGTTTACATTAAGGCCTTTCAAACAGGGGTATTGGGCCAAATTCTCCACTACGAAATCTTCCATAGTTTCAGAGTGATGCCAATGGCAGCCTCTAACCCTAACCCTAAAGACAACAAGGAGGATGGTTGGCGATTGAAGTTTCTAATAGATACACAAAGCAATAGAGTCTTCTATTCGTGGTAGCCAACAAGGACTTCGTTGATTTCTTATTCACACTTATCTCATTGCCAATAGCCACCGTAATCAAGCTTCTCCTAAGCAATGACATGGTGGGTTCTCTAGGTAATCTTTACCAAAGCATTGGAAAGTTCAATTCCAATTACCTTCAATCCAATATCAACAAAGAAACCTTCTTGAACCCCAAGTATTTGCTAAAGGGCATATCCTCAACTATCCCTCTGTTTTGTTCCAATTTCCCATCAAAACCCACAGCTCAAAAACTGTATCTTTGTCTGAGATTGGATTATGGAAGCCATGAAATACCTGATTCCCATAAGTATGTGGCTATTCACCCAAAAGCTTGGTGTCCTAGGAGCAAAAACAAAATGTCTAGTGAGCTTACTTTTTTTGCTACGGACAAAGGTTTGTCCTCCTTTGCCTTGTCCTCTGCCTCTGGTGAGGAAGGGTATGTGAAAGGTGCTACTTCTTGTCCTCTGTCTAGTGAGCTCTTAATTAAAGAAGTATAAATATTCTTTACAGACATTAGTATTTTCATTTTCAATCTCAGTTTCTTTTTCCTATTGCTATGCATTCTACAATTCCACTTCTGTTTTTGGTTCTATAGAACATTTCACTGCCATTTATATTCCACTTATCTTGTATCGCATTCCTATCCATGTGCCTTCCTCTATTCAAAAAAAATCTACCATTGCTAGCAAAAAATAACCAATCAACCGCTGTGCCATTCAATATCCAAGTTAATCGCAAGCATATTTTTTCATTAGCAAACTCAATTGAGATTGACTATCATTTTGGACACCATGACTTGCATAAAGAGAACCTTAGAACTTCTTCCAGTTGGGTCTTCAGATCAACTTGTTAAGACATATTTACTGAAATCCAATATTCATTAGGACTTTTCAATATTTTGCTCACCAAATTCAAGTTGGCAAGATGCATTGGCTAAAGAATAATTATAGTCCTTTAATTAAGAGTATATTCGTATAAATTAGAGCAAATCAAATAAACTTCATTTAGGATCTGTTGCATATGTAATTGATAATGTAAATTACTAGTTTCCTACTCGAGGTGAGGTCTCTGCATCTATAGAAATTCTCTCTTCTATTATATATGTTCCAACACATACATATATATATATATATATATGGAAATTTATTTTTATTAAAATACCCAATTTATTTTCTTATTGCATTTTCCGATTCTACCACTGCCACTTTGTTGTGTGAAGTGTATTTTTTTTTTTTTTTTTCTTAATATATAGGGCTTCAGATTGCTAAAGGCATTTTTGACGACAAGGACTGCTCTAACTGATGTTTTTTGTTCTTACTGGTGTTTCTCTAAAGAAAGTATACAGTAGATTTGATCATCATAGCACAAAATGAAATCATTGTGGTTAGGCTTTTATGTGATCTCTTTATTTGTTTCTATGTGATGTTTTTGTTTTTTAACTACTAAAAGTGGTAGAGTTAGAACAGCCGGCCCCTAGCTTCCATGACCATTGACTTTCACAGTCACCTATCCTACTTAGGCATTTTTAATCCTCTTCCTCCCTGTCCGAATGAAAACAAATAAAAATAATCAGCTTCAACACATAGTTCCCCATTTTAAGGTCAGAAAATTCAGAGAGAGTTTGGAAGAACTCTTTTGTCCGTACTTCTCAATATCAAACGAAATTGATACGTTACGTCGTCATTACAACGACACAGACTCTAACAAAAATGAAAAATGCAAGTCAATTAAAATAAAGTGCAGAAAATGATTAAATGGCAAGAAAAACAAGTCTTTGGGCTTGAGGAAGGAAATGTTGCCTGGTCCACGTCTATGTCATGAAGAATAATTTTGACCAGGGAAATTTGATCCAATGCCCTTATTTGAATGGTGTTAACAAAATATACCTACCTTGATTGAATCATTTTTGTTTTATCTTTTAATATTCATTACATCTTTAAAAAAATTTTAAAAGATCTAGATGTTCTTTATTTTAGATTTAATATAAGGAAACATTTTGTGGCTCCTCCGATTAAACTTCTGAATTCTCATTCAAAACCAATGCTGAGATTAGAAAGAGGATCAAATTCAAGGACAATAAGTTTGAGTTCAATAAAAGCAATGCTCAGATCTTCTGGCTAATGCTTGACGATGCCCATATTCAATCCCGCCTTTATTTCTACAAGTATCGGAATGTTTTTACCTTCTCACTTATGCTTATTTCTTCTTTGGTGTTTCAGAAATACTTGAATGGTGGATCGGAAGAATCTGGGTCTTTAGCAAATGGCGGTTTTGTTCTGGTTCTACTAGGATTTGCGAGTGTTTTTAAGTTTTTAACGTTGCTCGCCAAGGTTGCTTTTGAAAAATTTGCGTCGAGGAGGTCGGAGAAGCATAGAGTGTTCTCTTTGGGGCTTTGGGAGCCATAGCTAGAAATATGGTTTGCTTCCTAATTAGTCCTTCGGTTCTGGATTTCAATTTTGGTCCAGTTGATGGTTTTTGTAGATCTTCAATTACTGTTTTAATGGGTTTCGTAGTTGGTTTTCTATTTATGCCTGCAACGAAGAGTGCCAGAGCGTTTTGGCTTGGAATTGATCAGTCCAGGTCTAATTTGGCAATGATTTCATGCGGATGGTTTGCTAGACTAATTCTAAATTATTTGGTGATTCTATTCACATCAATTCTATGGATTAAACCTTTATCAGAAATGTTGGTCAACAAGAACATTGGTGATGGTAAAGATGTGCATTTTGTTGGGGTGAGAAGGTTATGACCAAGAGCAAGCTAGCTTGAAGTGTTAGCAACAAGCAAGCTTTTGGTGATGCTCTTGGGAATGGTTGTGTGTGAGTTGTGTTTTTAGGTTTTGGTTATGGTGTTTTCTGGTTTTTAGGGTTCCTAAAGTGTTCTAAGGTGTTGAAGAAGAGATAAGAAGAAGAGGAACACGTTGGCTTTTGAAAATAAGGCTTAGATGTGTAGCCATTTCATTCATTTTACAATATAAGCTTGAAATTACAACTAGTTCACACATGCCAAGCATGTGAGCTTACAAAATGAGTAAAGTATTTGAAATTTAAAAAGTAAAATGGTCAACACCTAACTTTTCATACACAAAAGAGTCAAAAACCAGCTGCAACATGTCTATTCCAAATATAGTAAAAAGTGGCACATGGTTTGAACTAAGTTCCTATTGTTTAACTAGTTTGGGTAAACAACCAAACTAGCTTCACCTACTTAGTTTCCCTTTGTATCTGCCTATGAAACTTGGTTTGAAGCATCCTTGGTCATCAATAAATATTGTTCCAAGAGCTAGGAATGTTCTGGAACCGGATCATGGGCCAAACAGCTCCAAAACTGACCCATACTCTGCATACTGGGCCCATCAGATACAGCAATCTGTTTGGAATAGAAAATGGACTTTCCCATGTCATTTGGACCTGAAATTTGAACCATAGTCTTCTATATATGTCTGTAGACATCCCTCAAAATTTCAGCCCAAAAATCCATTTGAAACCTGAGATATAAGATGAATAGTAGAACTATGTTGCTGGAAATTATGAATCCAGCACCATAGGCATTTCAAGCATAACATTCCTACTCTTTTGTGCATAATTTTGCCTATACTTTTGCACACATAACTTAGGCACAAAACATTATCAAAATATACCTTGCATAAATTAAAACATACAAAAAAAAATATAAACTGATAAAAGGAAAGGATTTGATACCAAGGTGTGCATGCTAGTCGGTGACATGCACCATCAAATGGCAAAATTGCCACACTTTAACACTCCTCCTTGGCAATTTTGTATGAGACATTGAGAAGTCCTCTCAACATCTCAAATCTTTTCTTTCCCAATGGCTTGGTGAAGATATCCGCCAAGTTCTCCTCGGAAGTCACATACTCCAACTTCACTTCACCACGTGCTTCAAATTCCCTTAAGGAATGATACTTGACCGGTATATGCTTGGTCCTCCCATGTTGGACTGGATTTTGTGCAATTGCTATTGCTGAAGTATTGTCACACAATATTACCGTGGATTCCTCTTGCTTCAAGCTCAAGTCCTCCAATAATTTCCTAAGCCAAACACCTTGATTAGCACAACTTGAGCAAGCAATATACTCGGCTTCCGCAGTGCTTTGTGCAACGGTTTGTTGCTTCTTGGAATTCCATGAGAAAGGACCATTTCCAAGAGTGTAAATGTAGCCCGATGTGCTCTTGCTATCATCCAAAGAACCAGCCCAATCACTATCACTATAACCAAGCAAAGCTTCATTCATGCCATCCTTGTACCATATACCAAAATCACTAGTACCTTTCAAATACCTTAGGATTCTTTTTGCACAACTAAGATGATTTTGTGATGGACTATGCATAAATCTTGACAAAACAACCACACTAAACATGATATCCGGTCTAGTAGAGCATACATATAAAAAGCTACCAATTAAACTTCTATAGATGGAAGGATTTACCTTTGGAGAATCATCATCCTTCACCAATTTGGTGCCTTCATTCATAGGTGTGGCAACGCTATTACAATCTTCCATGTCAAACTTCTTGAGCAGCTCCTTCACATAGCTTTCTTGAGATATGAAGATGCCCTTGGATGATTGGACAACTTCAATTCCAAGAAAGTATTTCATCTCTCCAAGGCTAGACATCTCAAAGTTCAATTCTAGCTCACCTTTGAAGTTGCTCACTTCTTTCTCATTACCACCGGTCACTAGGAGGTCATCAACATAAAGAGACACCAACACCATGCAACCATGAGTCCTAATATATAATGTAGGCTCATTAGGACTCCTCCTAAATCCATGCTTTGTCAAAAAACCATCTATCTTGGCATACCATGCCCTAGGAGCTTGTTTAAGGCCATACAAGGCCTTGTGTAGCTTGTATACCTTCTCTTCACTTCCTTTCTTCACAAAACCTTCGGGTTGCACAACATAGACCTCCTCCTTCAATATTCCATTCAAGAAGGCTGACTTCACATCAAGGTGATATACTTTCCAAGACTTTTGTGCCGAAATTGCAAGAAGAAGTCTTATGGTTTCCATCCTTGCAACCGGTGCAAAAGTCTCTCCATAATCCACACCGGATTGTTGTGCATATCCTTTGACAACAAGCCTTGCCTTGTGCTTATTTATGGACCCATTCGGATTGTACTTGGTCCTAAAGATCCACTTCACCCCAATAGCATTCTTTCCCTTCGGTTTTGTTACCAAGCTCCAAGTGTCATTCTTGTTTATCACATCGATTTCATCTTGCATGGCTTGTCTCCACTCTTTTCTTGCCATAGCCTCATAGACATTGATTGGATCACTCAATGCCACATTACACCTTTCATAAATCTCATTAAGAGGTCTTGTGCCTCTCACACCATCACCAATCTCCAAATCAGCCCCTATGGAGATTTCTAGCTCATTCTCATTATATTCATCATCATGGGCAGCACCTTCATCATTTCCTTGTTCCTCATCGTTATCATGAGCTTCAAGCCAATTGTCTTCATCCATACTAGCCAACTCCTCCTTACCACAAACCCATTTAGCTTCCTCATCAACTTTCACATCTCTACTTATCACAAGTTTCTTGGTTTCCAAGTTATACACTCTATATCCCTTGGTCACATCACTATAGCCAATCAAGACACCAACTTGTGACCTTTCATCAAGCTTTCCTCTATTCTCTTGTGGTACTAGGATGTAACAAATGCTTCCAAATACCCTTAGATGATCAAGAGAAGGCTTATATCCAAACCAAAGCTCAAATGGGGTTTTACTCCTCAAAGACTTGGAGTAAAGCCTATTTTGGATGTAGATGGATGTATTAACTCCTTCGGCCCAAAACTTCTTTGGCAAGCCACTTTCAAACAACAAACATCTAGCCATCTCCATGATGGTACGGTTCTTCCTTTCACATACACCATTTTGTTGTGGTGTGTATGGTGTAGTGAATTGATGAACTATACCATGATCCTTACAAAGTTGTTTGAAAGCCTCACTTGTGTATTCCCCACCATTGTCCGTCCTTAACACCTTTATAGTGCAACCGGATTGATTTTGCACTAACTTCATAAATTCTACAAACTTCTCCAAAGCTTGTGATTTTCTTTCAAGGAAATACACCCAACACATTCTTGAGTAATCATCAATGAAAGTTATGAAATACTTGCTGCCATTTAAGGATGGAATACTCATAGGACCACAAATATCCGAATGTATAAGTCCTAACTTCTCCTTTGATCTCCAAGAACAAGATTGAAATGCTAGCCTAGTATGCTTTCCTTTTTGACACACTTCACACACATGTTCTTGCTTCTCCACCAATGGCATGTCTCTAACAAGTTCATGTGTGCCTACCAATGACTTAAAGCTAGCATGGCCTAGTCGTTTATGCCAAAGTTGAGAGGTGTTCTCAACTTTGGTGTTCAATGCAACTGATGCACCATTTTCATCCATATTCAACCTAAAATTCTTGTTCTTCATTCCAACACACATTAATTCATTTCCATGTGGATCAACTATAGTGCATGTCATGTTTGAGAAGTGTAATGCATATTTGTTCTCAAGCATTTGACCTACACTAAGTAAGTTCTCACATAAAGAAGGTACATAGAGAACATCATGGATAGTTTTGATACCTTTGGTGGTGTGTATCACCACATCTCCTTTGCCTTTCACTTCCATCAAGGCTCCATTTCCAATTTTGACTTTGTTGTGGCTGCTCCTATCCAAGTTTGTGAACCACTCATGCTTGTGAGACATATGGTGTGTTGCTCCACTATCAATGATCCATCCTTCATCATTCTTGATGCTACTAAAACAAGTAGCAACAAACAACTCTTCGGATTCACTATCACTTGCATTATCTTTAGCAACATTTGCTTGTTGCTTATCTTTCTTGTTTGCCTTGCATACTCTCTCCACATGACCTTTTTGTTGGCATTTATGGCAAAATGCATCCGGCCTCCACCAACACCTTCTTGGATGATGACCTTTCTTCTTGCAATGGTGACAAGGTTCATAGGACTTCCTCTCGGGTTTGCTAGTTTCACCTTTCTCCTTTATGACCTTAAGCTTGTTCTTCTTTTGATTTTGTGTCTTTTGATGTTGTTTAGACACAAATGCAGCCTCCATTGATTCTTCATGTCTAATCCTCCTCCTTTGCTCCGTAGCTTGCAAGGCATTCACCAACTCGGTCAAGGAAATTTCATTTAGGTTCCTTGACTCCTCCAATGAAGATATCTTAGCTTCAAACCTCTCGGGCAAGGAGACCAACACCTTCTCCACAATCCTTTGGTCACTTAATCTTTCACCTAGCACCCTAATTTGATTCACCACATTAAGAAGCCTTGTGGTGAACTCCTTAACCGTTTCTTTGTCTTTCATCTTGATAGTCTCAAACTCCCTCCTTAGGTTAAGGATTTGCATTTGCCTTGTCCTTGCACTCCCTTGGAACTCATCTTGAAGTTTGTCCCAAGCTTCTTTGGCACTCTCACATGCCATTATCCTTGTGAAAATGGTATCACTAATACAAGAATGAATGGCGGTGAGAGCCTTGAAACCTTTAGCCAATTCCTCCTTATGGTGCTTGATTTGGTTGACCATTGCCCCTTGTCTCAAAGGCTCGGGTTCTTGGGGATTTATGGTGACCTCCCAAAGACCATAAGCCTTCAAGTAGGCTTGCATCTTGATACTCCAAATGTTGTAGTTCTCCCCATTGAAGATAGGAGGAGAAGGAGTTGAAAAACTTGAAGAAGCCATGTGAATGTTGCTTTCTAGTATGAAGGAATATGAAAATATATTTGTGCTTTCAAGTATCTCTTCACTCTCAAGGAACGAACCAGCCCAAAAACCTCACAAATCTCACAAAAATGTGCCTTGCTCTGATACAACTTTGTTGGGGTGAGAAGGTTATGACCAAGAGCAAGCTAGCTTGAAGTGTTAGCAACAAGCAAGCTTTTGGTGATGCTCTTGGGAATGGTTGTGTGTGAGTTGTGTTTTTAGGTTT
Source organism: Ziziphus jujuba (assembly GCF_031755915.1). Lineage (NCBI taxonomy): Eukaryota > Viridiplantae > Streptophyta > Magnoliopsida > Rosales > Rhamnaceae > Ziziphus > Ziziphus jujuba. The sequence continues at coordinate 12,941,005 of NC_083386.1, forward strand.
TGGTTATGGTGTTTTCTGGTTTTTAGGGTTCCTAAAGTGTTCTAAGGTGTTGAAGAAGAGATAAGAAGAAGAGGAACATGTTGGCTTTTGAAAATAAGGCTTAGATGTGTAGCCATTTCATTCATTTTACAATATAAGCTTGAAATTACAACTAGTTCACACATGCCAAGCATGTGAGCTTACAAAATGAGTAAAGTATTTGAAATTTAAAAAGTAAAATGGTCAACACCTAACTTTTCATACACAAAAGAGTCAAAAACCAGCTGCAACATGTCTATTCCAAATATAGTAAAAAGTGGCACATGGTTTGAACTAAGTTCCTATTGTTTAACTAGTTTGGGTAAACAACCAAACTAGCTTCACCTACTTAGTTTCCCTTTGTATCTGCCTATGAAACTTGGTTTGAAGCATCCTTGGTCATCAATAAATATTGTTCCAAGAGCTAGGAATGTTCTGGAACCGGATCATGGGCCAAACAGCTCCAAAACTGACCCATACTCTGCATACTGGGCCCATCAGATACAGCAATCTGTTTGGAATAGAAAATGGACTTTCCCATGTCATTTGGACCTGAAATTTGAACCATAGTCTTCTATATATGTCTGTAGACATCCCTCAAAATTTCAGCCCAAAAATCCATTTGCAACCTGAGATATAAGATGAATAGTAGAACTATGTTGCTGGAAATTATGAATCCAGCACCATAGGCATTTCAAGCATAACATTCCTACTCTTTTGTGCATAATTTTGCCTATACTTTTGCATACATAACTTAGGCACAAAACATTATCAAAATATACCTTGCATAAATTAAAACATACAAAAAAAATATAAAGTCATAAAAGGAAAGGATTTGATACCAAGGTGTGCATGCTAGTCGGTGACATGCACCATCAAATGGCAAAATTGCCACACTTTAACACATTTGGTCAACAAAGTTGGACATTTAGAGAGATTGCTTGGAAGTGTAGGAATTTTGCCTTCCAATTTTGCTAAATTTAGGATTTGGTGCTTATTGCTTTTGGGTTTCTTGTAACTTGTTGCTTTGCGACCGAACTTGCAAATGTACTGGAATAAAGCTCTTTTGTCTTGGTACCAGAGGTTGCATGCTAGCAAAGTCCCTAATTTGGAATTTAGCAGGGCAAAAGTTTTCCTTCACAATCATTTCTTATGTCTCATAGTTTTGCAGTTTCTTGAACCCCCAGTTTTGATAACCATAGGGGTTTCGGTAATTACCGATGAAAGCTACGGTAATTTTTCCAACAACTACAAATTGATTACCGTAGGTTTCATCTGTAATTAACGAAGGCCCTATGGTAATCAAATTTTTGTGCCAATTTGAGAACTTTTGCAAAAAATTTTGGGGTTTTTTCTCCTTAGAATTATTGAAGAATGTATATTTTGCATGTTGTTGCATTTAACACACATTAGGGGATTGTGGGGGCCAAAAAATTGGTAAAATATGATAACCATAGAGGTTTTGGTAATTACCAATGAAACCTACGGTAATTTTTCCAACAACTACAAATTGATTACCGTAGGTTTCATCTGTAATTAACAAAGGCCCTATGGTAATCAAAGTTTTGTGCCAATTTGAGAACTTTTGCAAAAATTTTGGGGTTTTTTCTCCTTAGAATTATTGAAGAATGTATATTTTGCATGTCGTTGCATTTAACACACATTAGGGGATTGTGGGGGCCAAACAATTGGTAAAATATGATAACCATAGAGGTTTTGGTAATTACCGATGAAACCTACGGTAATTTTTCCAACAACTACAAATTGATTACCGTAGGTTTCATCTGTAATTAACAAAGGCCCTATGGTAATCAAATTTTTGTGCCAATTTGAGAACTTTTGCAAAAATTTTGGGGTTTTTTCTCCTTAGAATTATTGAAGAATGTATATTTTGCATGTTGTTGCATTTAACACACATTAGGGGATTGTGGGGGCCAAAAAATTGGTAAAATATGATAACCATAGAGGTTTTGGTAATTACCGATGAAACCTACGGTAATTTTTCCAACAACTACAAATTGATTACCATAGGTTTCATCGGTAATTACCGAAGGCCCTACGACAATCAAATTTTGTGCCAATTTAAGAACTTTTTCAGAACTTTTGGGGCTTTTTTTCTTTAAGATCATTGAAGAATGTATATTTTTCATATTGTTGCATTTAACACATATTAGGGAACTTGTGGGGGCTAAAAAATTGGTAAAATATGATTACCATAGGAGTTTCGGTAATTACCGATGCAACCTACGTAATTTTTCAAGCAAGGACAAATTGATTACCTTAGGTTTCATCGGTAATTACCGAAGGCCCTACGGTAATCAAATTTTTGTGCCAATTTGAGAACTTTTTCAGAACTTTTGGGGTTTTTTCTCTTTAGGATTATTGAAGAATATATATTTGGCATATTTTTGCATTTAACACATATTAGGGGACTTGTGGGGGCCAAAAAATTGGTAAAATGTGATAACCATAGGAATTTCGGTAATTACCGATGAAACCTACGCTAATTTTCCCAGCAACTACAAATTGATTACCATAGGTTTCCAAGGTAATTCCCGAAGGCCCTACGGTGATCAAATTTTTGTGCCAATTTGAGAATTTTTTCAGAACTTTTAGGGTTTTTTCTCCTTAGGATCATTGAAAAATGTATATTTTGCATGTTGATGTATTTAACACACATTAGGGAACTTATGGGGGCAAAAAAATTGGTAAAATGTGATAGCCATAGGGGTTTCAATAATTACCGATGATACCTACGGTAATTTTTCAAGCAAAGACAAATTGATTACTGTAGGTTTCATCGGTAATTATCGTAGACCTTACGGTAATCAAATTTTTGTGCTAATTTGAGAACTTTTTCATAACTTTTGGAGTTTTTTCTCTTTAGGATCATTGAAGAATATATATTTTGTATGTTGTTGCATTTAACACACATTAGGGGACTTGTAAAGGCCAAAAAATTCGTAAAATATGATTACCATAGGAGTTTTGGTAATTATCGATGAAACCTACGGTAATTTTTCCAGCAACTAGAAATTGAATGTTTTCACTTGTTAATGTCATTTTTTCTCTTACTTTGTCAACAGTTATCATTAATAATGTGTATTTGCAACAAAAATAAACTTCCCACCACAATTTCATAAACATATTAATATCGTATTATCATGATTATCAAATGTCATCTCTAAATAACATACAAAATACTTAAAACACAATACCATTTTACCAAAATAATACCACAAATGACTTTTTTAACAAAACAATACCACAATACTATTGACTTTTTTACCAAATCACACATCCAACAATTGGGCTACTAATTACATTGCTACAACTCCATTGAAAAAAAAAAAAAAAATCCCTGCTCCACCTCTGCTTTCCTTTCCTCTATGAAAAAGCATCTCTCACCTCTCCTCTTATAAGCATATGAAAGACTTAGGAAAAATTGCAGTTGATTCAGCTTCCACTTCTAGGAGATCAAATGGAGCTCGACTAGTTTCTGCTAGATGAGAAATAAACATCAGTAAATTATAGGAAATTGTCACATTCAAAGCCATAGATGAACTCTCATCAATCACCCAATGGCCTAGAAAAGGGCCACATCTAAATAGAACTGAATACAAATGCTAAAAAGTATTTATTTTGCCAGACCATATCTCAGCATCAAACTTTGAGTAGGTTCATCCTTAGATGGATGATCCTTGCTTGGTGTAGATTCGGATGGATAAACTTAAGCACAATTTTATGCCATTTTTCTTCTTTTTGTTCCTATTCAATCACTTTCCTACTTTCTCCTAAATTGTTTGGCTGGTTTCATAATTTTATTTAAGCACCTACAACGCAAGAAGCTTTAGAAAATAAAACATTCTTCATTAAGGCAAAACTTGCGCTAGTAACTTTTATGCTCTGCAGTTGCAAAGGCTGTTCAATTTTTCAATTTCTTTTTCTTCTCTGAAAACCTGAAATTTCTGATCCACTCCAATCACGATCACTTATTTTGTCAGTGAACTTTTTTTCCCCCTATTTTAATCAAAAGAAGGCAACATGTTGAAGATAATAGGTGTCTGTCATCAAAGTTGTTTGCTTTGTTGATTGCAATTTTGCCTAAGACAAAACCCTTTTCTAGCATGCTGCTAAGAGCTAACCACATCCTCTGCCTTTCAAAATGTAAAGTAATCAACTCTAGGAGGCAGAGTTTTATTATCAATTTCCTACATATACTAGTGAGGTTAACAGGTTGGCAACATTAACATGTTAAGTGTGAAAGATTGAAAATTTTTATTAGAGAATCTTACATGAAGTTATTGTGAGAGACATATAGTTCAAAGTGAAACTTGTTTGCATAAACCAACTAGTAAAAGCATGCAAATAAATACATTGTTAAAGATGCCACTTAATAGGATGGCCGCTCATTGTAATATAAAAAATCCTGGTGTTGCCTATATATACTCCATAAGATGCCATTAGAATTGGTTATTTGAGCTTTGTTTGAACTGGAATAAATATTTCAGATTACACTTTGAACAACAAAAATACCAAAACTGGCACGATAGAAGCAAGGAATTGTTGAGGATATCAACAATAGGTTTGGGATTCTAGAAGGATGCAGGTAATCTTCCAAAACTAGGACTGTAAGAAATATCTGCAAAGGAAATCTAGAAGTTTCTCCTTAACAAATATTCATACAAGTAGCAAAATAGAAGCAAAAATTAGCTTCATAATATAAGAACTTTAATAAACTTAAAGAAGAATAATTTAGGCCTTACCATGTCAGGGTCCAATGTATCAAATGCATGAAGTCCATATCTGTCTTCAGGTACAAGAATAGTTGTTTTTGGATCTAAAGACTCAGTTTTACCTGTTTCATGTATGAAGTATTCTATTGAAAATCATAAATTTCATAAAAAAAAAAAAATGCTTTAAATTAAAATGTAAAACATAAAATATAAAATATTCAAGTGGTCTGACAATTCAGAGCATTATTAGAAGAACAAAATAACACAATAAAAAAGAGAAAATGTTACAAAAAATTATGTCAATTTTCATATCCTAGCAAATATTTAAGCAATTTCTTCATGCCATTGACTAATACATAAAGCATAATGGAATTAACAAAGCATATCAATGACTAAAAGCAGCTAAATTTCACTAATACATAAACATATGGAATTATCTTGTGGAATACATCTAGAAAAAAGCATATAGTTGTTACCATAGAAGAAATAACAAAGCTTTCGAGCGTCCACAATTGTTACTGATAACTCTCCAACAAAATCCTTGTTCCCTTCTTGCATATCCCCTGGTTTTAAATCATTTGGAACTAGGCCAACTGCCTTTCCCTAAAAATGCATACATCTATTTGATCATTGCATGTGTGCAATCCATATGGCCCATGTCGGTAATTTTTTCAAAGATTAACATAGTTGCTGAAAAATACCTACAGTATACTTCTGCATTTTCAATAATTCTGTTGGTGATTTTTTATGTTAATTTTTTTTCATGTAACTATTGAACATAATATTAATGCATGAAGGATGTTAAATTTTTTTATATAATGTAACCATGTAACTATGATAATCTTGGGGTCCATTGATGCATAATGGATGAGGAATATGTATATGTTTGTGTATGTATATGGAAATATGGATATATATATATATATCCATATATATATGGACTAAAAAATAATTGCATGGTACAAGACAAAGTATATGCTTCATAAGAAAACGGCTATTGAACCTGAATTCATCCACCATATCAACAAATAAAAGAATTTTTCAAAATCCATGAAAGTAACTCAATACCATTGGAAGCTTTGCCTTTGAAAAAAAGAAAAAAAAATGTCAAACTAGATGCTCAAAACAGCTTTCATGGAATGAAGTGGAAATTTATGGCTTTAATTCTCTTTTGTGAACAATAAATAGCCTTGTGGAAGACTTGACTCACAACCAATTCAATACTAACATTTCTCAACTGCATTGAACCACCAATGGTTGGCTTGCATATCTCTTCAATGGAAGAATCAATTCCACCCACCATGCATCCTTTAAAAGGTGCAACATGACTCATCCGCATGAAAGTTCTATTCCATGGACACAAATCTTTTAAATTTCTCATTTCTTGATGTTGGCACATCACCATCTGCTAGAACTCAAGCAAGTTCACACGATCTAACTGAGCATTGATTTGCATTCTTCTCAGATTTTGCTCAAGCTTCATCAGCACTTCCTGCTCTTGTAATAGTTGTGTTGTAGCAGTGACAAATCTTTTCATTTTCTTCACTTTCCTCTCCATTTTCTTCAATCTATATTCCTAGCCAAACCATTGAAAACCATTTTGAATAGGATCATTACAAAATTGTTCAAGACGGTGATAAACAGGATTGGCACACGTCCTATGTATGCACAATCAAACAAAGAAACCAAAAGATATTACGTGTTACTGTTTACATTTAGATGGAAATTTCAATTTTTAAATAAAGAGAAGCACTAAAACAAAAGTTAACATCACACTGATAGAACATATTCACTAAATGAATCAAAGAAACCAAGTTGGCCAGGAAGAGTTTCCAATAACCTACTAAATGGGTGGCTAATATTGATTTAGATTTCCCATTTTCAAAAGAAAAAGTCAAAGAGTAGTTTTAAATTCTCCAAGATTCTTCATATGCTATCACCCTTAATGCAAGTACCTTAAACATTTTTTAGCATAAGAAGAATTACATGTATCATGCAGTCAGATTAATCCAATTAAGCAACCAATATCAACCAGGAAGACCAGATTGTTTATACCTTTATGTACCTTCCAAATTTAGTTCCTTGATATTTTCTAATAGTGGAACAACAGGCTCCATGACAATATAGATAGCAACCTTGTCGTATTACCACAAAAAGTTTTAGTCTCCATACTATAAAGGAATGATAAAATATTTGGATGTTTGACCTAAAAAGAACAAACGTGACTTTTTTATACTAGTAGGTATCGTAGAAAAATTCCTTTACAGAAGGCTAGTAACAGAAGGATAAAGTAGCTAGACAGGGAAACAAAACATGTATTAAAGCTTAGAAAAATAGGCATACTATCAAAAAAAATCGATGGACTCTTAAAAAACAACCATGTTGAGTTAATGCTTGATAAAACTAAAAATTTAAACATTTTGTTACAAAAATATTACACTTAAATTTTATCAGATTATTGGATTTCAAATTTCAGGGATGTGAGAATCTTTCATATCAATTTCCTCTTTGATTTTGATAGGTGTATGTGACAAGAAAATCCATAATGCATCAATCCGCTAATATCTAAATTCAAAAAAGTAGCAACCAAAATATTGAAAATTGCAAAGAGAAGAATATTTAAACCAATCCAAGAAACCAAAGAGAATAAGAACTTTCTCAAGAAAAATACTAACCACAACAAAGAGTAAAACAGATGAGAACTTATTGTTCTGAGGCGCTTTACACCATTACGACCAGCAGCTAAATGTCCATCTTGGGCATTACTTCCAGAAAGAGAAAATATACATACAACAGATCCATCATCCTAAAATACCAATTAAAAGTATATCAACATATCATGTATCTATATATGATAAAATTTTCTTAGATTAGAGAAACTGAAGATTGAAATTCATAATTGACGTATAGGAAATAGCCAATAATAAGATCTTAGGAAGATCTGAGCATATAGACACATCCAAGACTTTAACAGAACAGGTTATGGAATATCTTCACTACTAAAATTTTCTCTTCATTTGTATAAGCAAAAGCATTATATAATTTCCACCACACACACGTAACCCAATAAAACATATCAATAAACAGTTAAAATGCATATGATTTTGGCCCCAAATAATAAAACCCAAAAATAATAGCATTCTAAAAACAAGTTCAGTAATTAATAATTACTATATCCCATCTATAAGATCCATTAACTTAATATTTTCAATTGTAATAATCAACAAAATTTCTAGAACAACTAATAAAAACAAAAATAAAAGCAGACCCAAAAAACTGAATGGAACAAAAAGTAAAAGAAGATTTAAGGGGGTTGAATGATCATCGTCACCTGATGAGGTTATTGTTTTAGTTGTCTCAGTGAGTTAGTGAGAAGCAGAGGAATGGGAAGAGTGGTGAGAAGAAGAAGAAGCAGAAGAAGAAGAGAAAGGAGGAGTTTGTTGTAGACCTACTCGCCGACTTCGAGGCCAAGACCAAGAAGGGCATGGCAGAGCTGATTGCTAAGCCTTGGATGCTTCCTCCACTCGCTCCTCCTCCTGAAGAACTCCAATTGTCCCAAAACGCTTCGCCATTCTCTCTCACTTTCTCTTCCTCTTCTTTTCCGTGCTCTGTTTAGGGGAAAAATGGTGTAACCTTACATCTTCATTCTTCCTTTTCACATTTGAAAAAGGTAATGTGGGGATATTTGAAAATAGAAGGGTAAAACAAAAAGGGTTGGAAACGTGTGGGTAATTTTCATTAAAGCCTTTAAAACAAGGGTATTGGGCCAAATTCCCCTTTTGATTATGTGTATCTAAAAAGCCCAAGTTTACAATCTTTTATATATCATTTGCTGAGTATGCAGGACAATACATTAACGATTCTATCAAAGAATCTTTTATTAGAAAATTATTCGTAAATTATGGGTGTGTTTGGTTTGTTGGATTGGCCAGGATTGGATGGGACACAGTCCCAGTCTGCTGTTTGGTTGATCATTTTGAGCTCGGGACAGGTTTAACCTAAACAGTAAATTAATCCCAAATGATCGGGACACAGCTGACTCGTCTCTCCCCCTAGGTCATTTTTGTCCCAAACTCAAAAAAGCCCTTGTTCTCTCGCGTATCGTTGCCTCGTGTGGAAGATCGAAGGAAAAATCACAGCTCGGTTGGTGAGTATCTCTATCTGCATCTCTATCTATTTTCTTCTCTGCATCTCTATCTGTTTTCTTCTTCCTGTATTGTGACATTTCTTCGTATAGGCCATCTTATACTCTATCTGGAAAGGGCTTCCATTTGCAAGCAAAACCCCAAACTCCAAAGAACCCAGGCAAGTGTCATCTTTCTCTCCTCTCTATTTTGTTGTCGTGGGATCTCGTCGATATATCTTTAAAAAAAATAAAAATTTCCTTAAAAATTTTACAAAAAAATCGTTAGTTTTTTCTCTGCGTTTGGGAAATTTTTTTTCCCTCAATTTGTGTTTTCTTTAGGGTTGGGAAAGGGCTTCCATCTCCTCTCTGTTTTATGTTGTCGTCGGTGTGGATTTGAAACCCACTTTTGATCTCTCACCGAGATATCTCCATGCAGATGTTTTGAAAACTAAAAACATAACCAAGTTTTCTAACCATTTCCATTTTTGTTCTAAAAAATACTTGCATTTTTTGGTTCATTTTTTAAAACCAAAAAATTTAGTTTTTCCTTTCTTCTTTCTGGTGATGCGATAGACTAATTGCCTCTCTTGTTCCCAAACTCTTTAATCCTCTTGCATCCTTTCTCTAGCCTTCTTTGTCACAGATGATGGTTAAATCACTGGCACTGGAATGCTTGCTGGTGTAAAGCTTATTGACTAATGGTTGGCACAAATTGCTAGATCTGCAGACTAAGATTGTAAGCTACACTTTCGTTTTCTTTTATTTCTAGCATGATAAATCTGTTGTAAAGCTTTTCAGATCTTGGTTTTAGACACGTATTTCGATTTTGACGGTCTAGGCTTTTATTACTCTCACTCCTAGATCTGATATAGTGTAAAACAATGTGTGGTTTTGTTGATGTCTCTGGATATGATCATGATTATTACTTCTAACGTAAAACAATGTGTGGTTTTGTTAATGTCTCTGGATATGATCATGATTATTGTTTCTTTTATTTTGCATTTGGGTCGTAGGGTTGCGTTATTGCTTGCTTTTTCTTCCAAATTTGGATATGAGTTTTTCAGGTTTGGATTGGTTATTGGCAGTATTAAGATATTAATGTTTCTACTTGAAAGGCTTATAATGTTATGTCTTTTCATCTCTTGATAAAGTCTCTCTCTAAATGTTCTGATTGGATAAGTAAAAGTTATAACAAGGTATCTCATAATCTTTGTAAATGGGCTGTAATTTTTTATGTTAGGGGAAAGGCTTTTTTATAAATGAATTTTCTTAGCAAAGAAAAATAATAATATATTACAGATTTTGGAAACAATTGTTTACCATGTCTGCTTGTTTCGAGAACCAGTATATAAGCTATGTGATATGAATAAAAGCCATATGGTTGGAGAAACTAAATAATTTGAATTTATCTAGTGAGGCCCATGGAAACCCGCAGAGGTAGATTTACTGGCTTGGACCGAACTATATTCAATTTGGTCCAAAAAACATTTTCAAAAGTCCAGTTTACGTTATCTTAGTACAATCCAACATCCCAAAGAAACTGGACTTTTCGAAACTCCTTTTGTTACAAGTTCTCTAGTAAGCCATGCCTATTTATTGGTTTAAGTAAAAAATTAAAAATTAAAAAAATAAAACGTGCGCGCACACATGCAATAAAAAAAACAAGACAAAAACTGTCTGATCTCATTGAACCATCCCCAACTTTTATGAGAAAGACATCAAACTGAAATGCTCTTGTAGTGTCTTGATTCCTGTGATAAGATAATATCAGGTCATTACTCCTCAACTAGATACCACAACTTGCATCTAGGGCAGGTTCTTAATGTGCTATAGTCACTTGTTAAAGAACATTCATTCTATATCCTTAGTTGTGATGAATAGGACAATATAAGTCATTTTAACAGTTCTCCCATTAAACTGGTATATTTATTGCCTCAGCTAATCTGGGAATGACCAAAGATTGGAAAAATAATGCAGTGCGAAGTTTGAAACAGGAGGAGCAGCTCCTGAAAATGCATTATATTCATGTACTTAAACTGTTCAATTTCAATATTAACGTGTGCTATTGGAACATCTATTCTGCATATGCTTATCTGTTATGGAATTATCTTTCTTTTTGTGTAGTTTGTATCTTATCTTTTATTCATAATGTCTTTCTTATTGTGCAGTTCAGAGATTATCTTGTGATTTGGATCGGTCAGACAAAGAGGCAGTGCAATTTGTGATTGAGAAACTTCGATCCCTGACAGCCAAAAAAGCTTGGTTAGATGAACAGTGCTTCTTAATAGTGGTGTTGATAAAATGTTTTAGATATTGTTTGTTGGTTTCCCTGCTAAGTATTTATCTTTGTATTTCATTGAAGAAAATCTTAAAATCCATCTTGAAGCATTTTATTGATGATGTGTGGCAACAGTTGAAATTTGGGAATGATGTTTGGAAAATCTATCATGTTTGCTCATTTGGTGTTTTCCATTGGCATGCCAATAACCATCTGTTCAAAAACCAAAAAGAAAATCAACTTTATATTATATTAAGTACGCACTTAATATATGTGAACAAGCTTTCAAACTTTATGTTGAGATTTATTCAGCTAATTTTGTTTTTTTAACAATAAAGGCTTTTAAATTACATTATTGAATATAAGTTTTTCCTTAAGATTGAAAAATTAACAGATTTAATTTATAAGGATTATTTGTGAATGTCATTACAAATTAGTGCAACCTGACTAATCAACTAAATTTACATGGCCTCCAAACTAAATCAAAAATAGATAATTTGTTGTTTTTATAATTTTTTTTTTTTTTTTACCTTGTGAGATGGAAACATTTAAGACACAGGTTTTAAGGGCAATCAGGTTATTTTCTATTAGATGATTTGGGTTTTAAAAAATTATAAGCATTTTGGTCTTTCGACCATAAATATTGGATCAATTTTGGAGCATTATTACATGTGATATCCTAGTTATAAAATATGTGTGTTAACCCTACATTTGTTTTAGTGTTTTAGACATAAAATATATTAAGTTACAATTTCTTAAACACGGTATGGGCTTTGGTTGATGACAAATGGAATAAGAAATGCTTTGTAAGTTGAAAAATGCTTGACACGAACATGATTTATTGGATTAGTCAGCTTGTTAAACGACATATGTTATTAAGAATATGCTTGCTCATACTTGAAAAATGGTAAATGAAAATCCTGGTTTGCTACATAGTTGATATATGACAAGTGGAATTAAATTTTGGTTAGTCATACTCATCTTATGGCAAACGGAAGGAATTGATTTGCGTTGTTTCATACAAATAGATGTATCTTGGAATTGATTTGCATTGTTTAGTCCAAAGTAGTTTATGTATCTCAATTTTAATATGCTATTTATTTATTTATTTATTTTTCTTGAAGCATTTTTTTGTTTTTTATTTTATTTTTTTATTTTTTTGTAGTACATATGGATCGAAGAAAAGTCACTGCATTCCTTTTACTTCCAAATGATTCACAATTAGAGTCTTTTTGTACGGCTTTTATGTTACTTTTGCTTATGTATATGTACTGGGCATATATAAGGCGAAATGTTAGAGGTTATAGAAATCAATTACCTAGGAATGCAGAATTGCGTATGTCTTTTCTAAATAGTCTGCTAGACAATGATGTTAATTGTATTAGTCAGCTTAGGATGGATAGGAGAACATTTGATACTTTATGTCAGTTATTAGATGATGATGGATATGTTAAAAGTGATGGCATTGTTACATTGCAAGAGCAAGTGTGTATATTTCTGCACATAATTGCTCACCATACCAAGAACCGTACAATTATCACTAGATTTTTTAGATCGGGAGAGACAATAAGTCGATATTTCAATTCTGTGTTGCATGGAGTACTGCGCTTACATAATATTCTGTTGCGCCCACCAAAACCTGTATCAGATAATTGTTTGGATGATAGATGGAAAGTATTTAAGGTACGTTTGTGGAATAGCTTTGTTATTAATATTATAGTTCAATTAGTTGGAACATTATCTGATGTTAGTAACTTTGTTAATGGCGTAGAATTGTTTGGGAGCTTTAGATGGAACTTACATTAAGGTGAATGTACCAGAAATCGATAAGCCAAGATATCGCACAAGAAAGGGTGAGATAGCCACAAATGTTTTAGGTGTATGTAATCCAAATATGGAATTTATATTTGTATTACCTGGTTGGGAAGGTTCCGCTTCAGATTCAAGAGTACTCCGTGATGCATTAAGCAGGCCAAATGGGTTAAGAGTACCAACCGGTAAGGCTAATTCTCAAAATTTAAATTGTAGTAACCAACATTGCATACACTAATAGGAGATATGTTTTTGCTTTTTAGGTTGTTATTACTTAGTGGATGCTGGTTATACTAATGGTGAAGGATTTCTTGCACCATATAGAGGAACAAGATATCATCTTTCTGAGTGGAGAGATGGTTGTGCACCCATAAATCACGAAGAGTATTTCAACATGAAGCATGCATCTGCTAGGAATGTCATAGAAAGATGCTTTGGGGTTCTTAAAAAGCGGTGGACAATTTTAAGAAGTCCATCTTTCTATCCTATTGCAACACAAATCAAGATCATTACCGCATGTTGCCTTATACATAATCTTATTAGAAGAGAAATGATAATTGATCCTGGGGAAGTTGAGTTTGATAGGAGTGAAGATGTTGCCATTAGTACCGATGATGACATTATAGGATCGATTTCTTCCTCGGACCAATGGACTAACTAGAGAGATGATTTAGCTAAGCAAATGTTTACTGAGAGGAGATGTCATGGACATTAGTGGTCGAGTGTCTTAATGCTCTTGTAATTGTTTTATTTTATACTGTTTGTTAAACATCTTGGATCATTTGTATGAAAATCAATTTATATTATATGCCATTGTTGTCATATGTGAATGATTTTTTCTTATTTTCTTGCTGTTATTTGCTTGCTGTTATTGTATTGTTGAAATCATAAAAATTTGTATTTTAATAGAAATGGAAGTTGGAGGTAGCAGTCACGATATCCAAGGGATTGAATCTAGACGTACATGGAGTAAAGGGGAGAAAGATGCTTTGCTGCTTATTTTAGATGAGGTTGTAGCTAGTGGGTAGCGGTGTGACACCGGATCATTCAAGCCTGGCACAATTACTATGATTGAGAGGCGATTGGCTGAGATATGTCCTAATTCGGGCTTGAGAGCAAATCCACACATTGAGTCAAAGCTGAAAAAGTGGAAGAAACAATACGGTATAATATATGATATGCTAAACAAAAGTGGCTTCGGATGGAATGACTCTCTTAAATGTGTGGAAGTTGATAGTGACGAAGTTTGGAAAGCATATGTGCAGGTTTTAAAACTTTGGACATGAGTTTTCATTGAATTTTTTCACTTGATATATGAAGTTATGTTTTTCTATTGTTTACAATTAAAAGTTTGTTTTTTTTTTTTTTTTTAGAGTAACCCAAGTGCAAAGGCATGGAGAAGTAAACCGTTTCTGCTATATGGAGGCTTGCTAGTATTTTTGGAAAGGATCGGGCAATGGGACATGGAGCACAAACTCCAATTGATATGGTTAATGATTTGAATTTGGAGAGTGGAAATGAACAATTTACTGATGTGTGTTCTCCAATGTCTGTGAATGAAATCCATAGTGAACTGTAACACCCCGTCCCGAACCATGTTGGAATTTTTGCATGTTGACCGAGGTTGACCATTGACTTTGATGTTGACCGATGTGTGTTCTAGGTTGAGTGAGGTACCGTTACGAAGTACACGTTGGCACTAGTTCGTAGACTAGTAGCACGTTGGAAACGGAGCTACGGTTTGAAAGTTATGGGCAAAACAAGTCGTGGTGCAAACTGTCCAAAAGGTACCGAGAGTTGACTTTTTATCGTTGTATAATTTTGGTTTGACTTTTGTATGGTTGTAAAGTACTTGTCGATACGAGTTCATAGACTAGCGGCATGCTTAAATTAGACATCTGGTTAAAAAGTTATAGACGTGAGAAGTTTGCCGGATACCGTAATATTTTATTATATCTCGCTTAAGTGCACAGTAATGCCACATGTCGTCACCTGATTGGTCTACGTGGGTGAACAGTGTCACCCACGATGGCTTTTATTTGGCAAAAACGACGGGCCACCGGAATCGACAAATTTTCCGACCGACCCTTGCTACACGCACCAGCCAGACGGGAGCGCCTCCCCATTTCCGGCCAAACCCCAAAATCTCACGACCGCGGTCGCCCGACGCGCCCAGATCGAGCCGGCGAAGCTCGACGGCGATTTTTCCCCTCCACCACTGGCCACCGCCGTTTGACCCCTTTCTGGCCATTTTCAGGCCACACGCGCCAGCCACCCCTCACCACTACCTCATTTCCGGCCAGCCCACCAAATTTCACGGCCACTGGACCTTCGATGCGCCAGGCGCCGAAAACCTTCAAACCCCGATCTCTTCACCGTCTGGCCTCCGTTTACCTCACCGCCGGTCTCATTCGAATCCTCTCCCCTCGATCTACAAAACCCCCAAAAATCTCAGCCATCGGCCATCGCACGCGCCACCGCCGGCCACGGTTGCCGGTGACCGCGGCGGCTCGCCGGAAATCACTGTTCCGGCGAGTACCCAGTTGCACCGCCGGTCCCTCTCCACTGATTCCGACCCCCGAATCCAAATCCGGGGTCCTTTTTCGCCAATTCACGATGGATTGAGAGGATTGAAGGGTTGAATCCCGAAAGCTTTCCGGCGAGATTCCGGCCACCACCGGTCCGATCTCCGGGAAGTAAGACCGGATTTGTAATCCTCGTCGCTCAAGCTTCGATTCGGTATATTACTCGTCAACTTTGGTTAACGTTTGTGTTTAACCTCCCCCGGGGTACCGGGTATTATTTACCCGAATAAAATATTATTTTATTTGACTGTGTAAAATTGTTAATTTAGGAGCACGTGTGAATTGTGGAATCGATCCTATGGTGAATCGTGGTTTAATTGCGTGCTCGAGGTGAGTGACCCACCTTCAAATTAATTTCGGGTTTTAAATTTGTGAATATTTTGTGTGAATTGAATATTTGAAATTTATATTCTATGTGTCAAATATTTAGTGGATTTATATGTGGAAATTTTGATGCCCATATTTGTGTAAATTAAATCATATTTTGATTTTTGACAAATTATGGAAATTTGGATTTTTATGGAAATTTGATATATATAGGCATTGTGATTTTGATATTAATTGATTTATTGTGGAAATTATTGGTGGATTTATTTTGATTAAAGAAAATATGCATTATATAAATTTATGCAATGGGGAAATTATTCTATGGTATTGAGGATTGTGGAATTCAATTATATATGAAATTCTTGTCGTTTTAATATTATTTTTGGGCATGATTTGATTTTAAATATTTCAAGGAAAATATTTGTTTAAGTTGGTGGCTTCAATTTTTATAATTATGCCCGTGGAATATTATGTGATTTAATTTATTATATTTCAGAAATATTTATGCCATTGGAAAAATTTGAATATTTAAATTGGTGGAATTGAGAGCTGGTGGATTTGAAAATTATAGTATTTATGCGATGAATTTATGACGATGATTAAAATGGAATTGTGGGAAATTTATGGGTTTAATTGGATGGAATAAACCCGGTATGTTATGGAAAATTTGAGATTTTGAGATATAAAATAAATATGTGGATTTTATGATTTTTAGATGCACCATACACTTACTGGTGTTCTGTTTATATGTGATATGGTTAGTGTGCACACGGATGTGATTAGCGCGCAGGTGGGTGTGAGTAGCGCGCAGGTGATTTTGTGGGGTTGTCCTGTGTTTGCCATCGGATGAGGGTAGGCCGCCCCTCCATGGCCGGGACACCTATTTGCAGCGGCGCGGTGGGACACCACGCGACCGTATGCCGGTTTCTCTCTATAATCTCCTGTCTGGCGGTACCTTGGGACGTTGGGTCCTGTTGACGCCACTGGTATATAGTAGGTGCATCAAGTGATTTTCAGAACTGGGATTTTAAAATAAATATTTTGAAATTGTATTAGAATTAAGAATATAATTAATACTGTTTTTGGTATTTATTTGAATGGGGATTTTAAATTGGTTTAATTTTCCCTTTACTTAATTATTCAATAAATTAATTTCTTTCAATTATAAATTTTGGATGCTTGACTTATTATATTTTATTTGATATTTAGTTGGATAAATTGATGTTTTGGTTTTCGGGGATTATGAATAAAGGGTTTTGTGAAAATGTTTTAAAAGGGGAACTTTTCCAACCGAGAGAATCGTAAGGGTTTTGAGAGAAAATATTATTTCCAATTAATTATTATTTATCTACCTAATTATCGTGGTATTATAATTGTACAGTAGATAGGGTCACTCACTGAGATGATTAGCATCTCATATTTTTAAATTCCGTTCCTTTAGGTACCAGGTTTGTCGGTATTCATCTGGAGCGGACTTGATCTTCATCACTGTCTTAGTTTGAGAAGTACCCTGTTCTTCATTTATTGAAATTATAATATTTCTTTCATCCACGTTGTATTCTATATTTAGTAGTACTTCATGAAGCTCTGTATACTGTCTCGGACATTTATGTACTATTTATGCACTGTGTTACTGTTATTCTTTTGGAGTGCTGTAAATTTGTGGAATCAACTTGTAGTATTGTGGGAGGAATAAGGAGATGAATATAGAAGTGTGTTTTCAGTGCATGAAATTATGGTAAGTCCATCCCTTAGGGGAGGTTCTGTCGGATTTTCCATTGCAGGGTCCGGTAGGGTTTCCCTGGGATCAGGGCTTGTCTAGAGTTCCGGTGAGAAATTTTGGACGGGTCCTGATAGAACCGTCTACCCAACCTAAATCAAGAGGTAAGAGAAAATCTGGATTGAAGGATGATGACATTGTGAGCGGGTTTGGCAATGTAGCAAAGAAATTGTTTGATAAATTGGCTGCAAAGTTAGATAAATCTGAAGCCAATTATCCACAATACTTAGCTATGGAGCTAGACAGGTTAGGCTTCTCTGTTGATGACAATCTTGAAATCTCTAAGGCAATGAAATTGGATCCATCGAACGTTGAGGTTTTTAAGATTATTAGAACGGATACGGGCAAGATTAAATTTGCTAGAAAAATTTTAAATTACTAAGTGTTGCTGTGTATCATATATTTAAGACTATGTATGAGGGGATAATAACTATGAACACTTGGATGTGAACTTTATGGACATATGTTGTATGGTCGTTTATGGACATGTGGTATGGTAATGGATGTTAGTATTTAATTATGTATGTAAAGACACTTATATGAAGCATGTGTTATGTTTTAGTGTATTAATATGCACCTGATTGATTTAGTTAATTGTTATTTTGTCTAATTTTATTATTATCTTATCATATTATGTTATAATTTATTATAATATGCAGGAACATTAAATGGCAAGGAGAAGAGTTTATGTTGTGTTTGAAGGTAGACAACCAGGAATATATAATTATTGGCCTGAATATCATCAACAGGTGCAAGGATTTAAGGATAATTTATATCAAGCCTATAATACAACTGAAGAAGCTGAAATAGCATATGCTGAGTATGTAGAACGAATGATGAGGAATCTAAATGAGACAAATCCAATACAACATATCACCGCACATACACGTGCCAACTTGAATAATGAGTGGCATAATGGTTTTATAATCGGCTGTTTGTTTGGATTACTATCAATGGGTGTATTTACTTATTTGGCATATAAGTAGATTATTGGTGTAAAATCAAATATATACATTTGTATGGAGACAAGTATGTGAAATCGTACTTATCAACAAGTTTTTAATCAAATATGATGTTAACTTTATTTATTTGTACATATGATTTGACATATTATAATATCATTTTAATTTGTTTTGAAAACCATATATTAACATAATTTGTGGGTGTAAAAAAAATTACAATTTAATTACAATGTAAAAAAAAATTACAATTACAAAATTTCATTACTTAACTTTATTTCTCATTAATTTTTATTTATAAAATATTATGTTATAATTTAATTTTCATTTAATTTTAAAATTTCAAATTAATATAGTTTGTGGATGTAATAAAAATGGTAAATGAAATATGTAAATAAACTTTATATCAATTTCCAATATTAATTAAGTACATTATTTTTTATTGTAATTATAAATAGAATTTTATAATTTTTCTTTTAAAAAAATTAAAAAATTTTAAAATAGTCCAATCCAGTCTAATCCTGTACCAAACATGGAACAGCTAGTCCATCGTTCAGTCCGAAACTATACTAAACACAGGACTACACTATTCTATCATGTCCGATCCGAACCTGTCCTGTCTGATCCTATCCGATCCTGTCCGATCCGAACATACCCTGCGTACCAAACGCACCCTATTAGTGTGTATATATATATATATATAATTTTTTAAAAAAATCCATATAAAATATGTGTCACTAGTGTTTCATTAATAAAAATTAGATATTGAAATCTGTTGTTGATAAGAGATTAGTGATATGTTTCTTATGATATAAGATTGAAATGCACTATGATATAATGTATACATGTATATATATACTTATATACAGTGAAGATTTATAAATTAAAGGGAAACGAAAAAAGGACTGACTTTTGTCCAGAAAAAAAAAATAAAAAGAAAAAAGAAAAATAAAAAGAGAAGGAAGAACTCAACAACAAACACCCTTTGTGAAAGAGGTAAAGACACGGTAACTAAAACCATTATATTATTCATTATAGGAAAATATATGTATTTTCCCTTTCGGCCCACCAATTTTTATCCAACAAAACATGCTGCATAATTTGGATCATTTCCTTCCTTTGCAAGCCACAACATCCATATTGTGATCCTGAATTTAAAATATTTAATAAACAGTAAAAAACCAAAACAAAAAATAAATAAATAAAAAACTAAGTTTGATATGTAAGATGAACATATACAAGAAAAGAAAAGAAACAAGAGATAAAATACGAAGAATTGTAAAAAAAAAAAAAAAGAATAATAATAAAAAAATTATTCAATCTGGAATTTGTAAAAAAAAAGAAAAAAATAAAAATGCAATTTGTATTATGGCCAGGCACTTGGAGGCAGCATTATTAATTTATTATACCAATAAGTAATCAGTTAACCTTCACATGATTACCAACTATAACCTTGACATATGGCATATATAGCTTATCTAGTAATCGACGCAAAAACTATCAATGCCAACAAATGTATATTTGTAGCACAATATTATTATATTTATATTTATCTTTCAATCATCTAATTGAGTTCTTCTTTGGGCTTTGAGGCCGACGTTTCCACTTTACAAAAAGGGTTCAAAAACCGAATCATTCTATACCGAGCCCACCCTTAACGGGAAACTAAGGGCATGTTTGGGACTAAAAAGATGATTTCTCTGAAATAAAATTACTAAAAATATTTTAAGATTTTTTTTTTTAAAAAAACACCACAAAGGAGTAGATTTTAACTTCTTTGTAGTACTTTTGAAGCTTTGGAAATCACTCCAAAATGGATCCTAAAACTACTTAACCTGGAAGCAGCATCACATGGATGCATCATGATAGTGGGCAATTATATAGCCATAGAAATAAAGAACCAAAACCTTTTTTACTTTCCTCCCTCTCACTTCAATTATTGTACGAAAAAAGTAAAAAATGGCTAAATTTTAACGTTTCCTTCAATTATTGTACGAAAAACGCAAAAAGTGGCTAAATTTTAACGTTTCACTTCCTTTTATATTTGATCTTTATGTACCATCCAATCTTTCCAGGTTGTCCTCTCTTTGCCTTTTAGAACTTTTATCGTTTCTTCTTTGACCGCTTTCCCTCAAAATCCAAATGGTATCTTAGTTGAAAGTTAACTCCATCCCCTAAATTATATAATTACAGTTCGCTTTCAAAATATCCCTATATCTAGCTACTTGACTCATACATGCACAAAAATCACAAAATTACCATATTGATACAGCGCCGCGGAACAAAAATGGAAGCCTCTACGAAGACTATGTTGTTATTGGTATATAGAGGTTGAAATTATTGAAAACAACTTTGCAGTCAAAAACTGTTCTCACCGATGTGTTCCTGGCGAATTAAGCAACTACCAAGATTTATTTGATATCGATTACTCAATGCTTCCATGTATTAGTATTATTTATTCCATTCCAGGTGGTGGATATTAAAGAAAAGTTTTATAAGCTATAATTCTTGATTCTGCAAATATTTGATTGTTACTACTTGAGCGGGGAAGAATGTAAAATTTGATCAAGATGTTTTATTGAAAATGCCTTCGTTTTGATAAACCATAAAAATTTCGTTAGTTGATTTATTAGTTTTTACCTTTTGCAATGCTATATATATGGATTTTAAAGAGTTTTTATTTTCTCATCAGAATCAATGAATTTTATGTGAGTAGTTTAAATTTAAGTAACAGACTCAGTTATGGAGAAATATATATATATATATATATATATGTTAAAATATATAATTAGTTTCAATGTGGAAAAAAAAAATATATATATATATATATATATATGATCGACTCAAGTTGTTTTCTCCACGAATTCTAAAAGTAATTACCATTTAAGAAACACAACAACATAAATTATTTTTTATAGCATGTCCAAAATACTATAAAACATATATGATTGCATTTTTATAGATGCCATGAAAGCTTATGCTATAAAAAATCCTATTTTTTATAGTATTTTTTAAATATGATGTTAAATGGTATAAATAACCATTTAATAGTATTTTTCTTATGTTATTATATGTTTCAAAATAATTATAAATGTCATATCATAGCATTTGATAAGCTATATTAAATATATTTTATAGCATTTGAAAGTGCTATTTTAAATAAATTTTATAATATTCCAAAATGCTATATCACACTGACGAAAAGATAAATTTATGATATTTTAAAATGTTATTAAAGTTTTACTGTCATTTAATTAATTAGTGACAATCATTATAAATATCATGAATTGTGTAACTAAAAATTATAGTGACAATTCAAAATATTACTAAAGTATTGTCCTTTTGTTTTTTTTTTAAAAAAATATAGCTTATTTTTCTTTTTTCTTTTTTGGGAGGGAAAAATACTTTTCTTATTTTTTTTCTTGAAAATAGTAGGTACAACTAGTGTTTGATTTTTTTTACCAAAAAAAAAAGTAAAATTAAAAAAAAAACTAGTGTTTGATTTTAGAATTTTCAAAAACCTAAAATAAAATTATAGCAATTAATGTGTGAATATATATAGCAGCGTTTAGGGAAGAACGCATGAATAGTACTTACTCTGCAAATGGTGAAATTCCTTACCACTATGTGAATTTGTTTTTTTCGAAAATAAATATTTTACAAAGAGAACTTTTAGAGATACACATGTCAATTTGGACCGCTTGATCCAACCAATCAATACCAATTTCCATTCTAAGGTTCAAAATGGCTCGCTTTCACAACATCTTGAGCCAGAACATGAGCTACATTATTTGACTCTCGATGCGAAAAAGGACAAGAAAAGTTCCCATGCAAAATCAACTATACTTTAGTGTCTACAACAAGAAAACAATCAATACCCATATAACAATATGTAGATGTGATAGCTTGAATGGTAGCTTTGGAATCACTTACCAATTCAGCATCACAAAAACCAAATTGAACAATAAATTTCAAACCCTTTCATAGAGCCAGTAATTCTAGAATCAGTTCACTGCATTTCAAAAAAGGAAAAGTTGTTGTTGCCATCAACCGCCCTTGCTCATTTTGTATCACTATTCGGACACTAGCATTGTCGCAACTTTTCAAGATACCTCCATCCACATTAATCTTCAATTTACTAGGTATTGGAGGAATCCATATCCCACTTTGTTGCCGATTCTCACAAGCTAGATAAGAAACACGTTCATAAATAATATTCAGTAGTAATAGGCTTTTGATTAGTAGTTGCATGCATCCCAATGTTTTTCATAGCAAGATATATTTATTAATATACATTAGTAAAAAGGGT
The DNA here is from genome assembly GCF_031755915.1 of Ziziphus jujuba. Classification (NCBI taxonomy): domain Eukaryota; kingdom Viridiplantae; phylum Streptophyta; class Magnoliopsida; order Rosales; family Rhamnaceae; genus Ziziphus; species Ziziphus jujuba. The sequence goes on from NC_083386.1 coordinate 12,963,935, forward strand.
TCCACCATATGGACCCAAGGGTAAACCATGAAACTTTAGCAACTATTCTAGACCCATCTATGGATATTACAAGGGAATATTCTTTAAAGCAAAACATTTACATTGGACACCTATATAAGACTTTATATTACATAACACACCTATGCAAGACTTAATATTTGACATGTGAGTGATACAAGACAAGGTCTTTAGAGCTTTATCCTTATCATCCCCCCACAATTGAAACCAGGTGACGTGCAATGGTGAGCTTAGATCGAAGTTGAGTAAAACGGAAAAGAGATAAAGGTTTTGTGAAGACGAAAATCTGTATATGCAATTAACACAAGATGAAGAGCTGGTCCAATGTGAAGACCAAATTGAGGGTGCTTTCAAGTGTCTAAGAACATGCTAGCATCTACTAACGAGGAAGACGTGGCTTTTTCAAAAATTGACTGAATTGATTGACTATAAAAGCTATCTATGGCTAACGAAGACTAAGGTATTAAATGGCACAATGGTGCTTCTAGAGAGAGAAGGATTTGAGAAAAGTTCCCTAGATGTTGTAGACAAACAGCTGCTAGTACATCCCGGAGTATCAAACATTTTACAATTAGAGATGTTAGTTCTAGCTAGCAGATCAAGAATGTATTTTGACCGGGATAAAATATCCCCATCAATGCAAGGTTTTTCAGGGAAAAAAGGAAGTTCGTTCACTAATTTGCTATTGAATAAATGTGGGATCATTCCTATTTAACAAAATATCATCCGCATAAATAGAGATGCATCAGATTTGTCATTGGTGAAGCCCTTGGCAAGTAAAGTGGATCGAGTCGATCATACCATGCCCAATGTTTTTGTTTAAGACCATAGATGGCCTTATGTAACCAACAAACATGGGTGGGTTTGGACAGATCAATTAAGCCTTCGGGCTAAGACATGAATACAGTTTCATGAAAAAAACCAATTACGAAGGCATTGTTCATATCCAGCCATTGGATAGGCCATCATTTGGCCACTATAATAGAGTGAAGCGTTTAGATTGTGGTTGGTTTAAGAACCAGGCTAATGGTTTTGAAATAGTCAATACCCAGATGTTGGTTCAAAACTTTACCCATTAAGCGAGCTTTGAGAGGAAGCACCCAACCATCGGGTTTATACTTGGTCTTGAAAATCCATTTATTACTCATAATATTTCACTGAGAGTCAAAAGGAAGTATGGTAACATTGTAAAGTGACATAGAACCTGTAAATAAACGATGATAATGCTCTATCTAACAAGCCATTCAGTTAAAAAAAGACTAGAATTCCCAAAACTTGTTGCTCAAGCTTATATGGTTTACAAAAGGAAAGAAAAGGTGGTGAATCTACAGTAAACAAGTTGGCAATTTAATACATGTATTTCTACCAAAATGTTACATTTGAAACTAATCATTGAAGAACTAAAATGATCTAGTTTGAAACTAGTTTAAAGTTGGTACATGTGACTCCTTGGACGTGCTTCTCCAACGGTCACAATAATTTGAATTGGGTTCAATTCTTTATTACTATAACACTTTGTTTCACTCTGTTTTTGGTGCTGCTACTTCTGCTTCTGTTGCTGTTGCTGCTGATCTATTGCTATTGCTGTTTTTGTTGTTGTTGCTGTTGTTTCTATTGCAGTTGCTATTCTGTTCCTCCATCAACTCCTCCCCGGTGTCAGGAAACTCACCTTTGAGATGTAAAGAGAGAGTTGGTGAATTATCTGGTGGAAGTTACGGACTAAGGTTAGAAACATTGAACACGGGAGAGATGTGAAAGTCATCTGGCAATTCAACATGGTAGGCATTTTTTCCCACACTTTTGGTAATAGCAAAAGGACCTAGCTTACAAGGTTGTAACTTGCTACAATACCAACTAGGAAACATTATTTTCTCAAGTAAACCATAACAAGATCGCCCTCTTTATAAGTTTTATGTCAACAATGGGAATCTGTAGCAGCTTTGTACTTAAGGTTGGCTTGTTCAATTCGGTTTTGAACATCTTTCTGAAATTCAGTACAGTTTTCTACAAAAGTAGCAGCTCTTTAATGTTGGGGAAATGGTAGAGAGATAAGATCAATGATGTTATTGGGCACCTCTATGTAGACAATGGCAAAATATTAAAGGCTAGTGGAACAGTTGACCATACTGTTACTAGAAAATTCTACTTACGGTAACATGGAATCCCATTGTTTTAGTTTTTCCAATGCCAAACTGTGAAGCATATTGCCTAGAGTGCGGTTAATAACCTCACTTTGGGCATTAGTTTGGGGTGATAGGAACTACCATATTGAAGCTTGGTGTCAAATTTCTTCCATAGAACCATCAAAAAATGGCTGACAAATTTAACATTACGGTCAAAGGTGATTGTTTTTGGAATGCCATGAAGCTAGACTACTTCACAAAAGAAGAAGTGGGTGATGTAACTTGCATTAGATGCTTTGTTATAAGGAAGAAAGTGAGCCATTTTGGAGAAATGGTCGTCCACAGAAAAGATGGAATCAACATAGAGGACAATTATGGGATGGCCAAGGATAAAATCCTTGGAGAGGTCTTCCTAGATGGTGGCAGGAGCTGGCAAAATAGTGTATAGACCTACATTTTGAGATCATCCTTTGGCATTTTGACACACAGGGCATTATGCAACAAAGGAATCAATTTTAGCTTTCATCTTAGGTTAAAAAAAATGTTGAATGACAGCTAAAGTTGTTTTGTAACAGCTGGCATGGGCAGCTAAACCACCAGAATGAAGGTTGTGTATGTTGAATTCATGAAGAGTAGTTTTGGGAATGCAAAGCTGGTCTCCCTTAAAGAGAAACCCCTCGGTAATGTGGTAATCCTCCATTGCAATTTTTTTTTTTACACTGTTCCCAAATGAAAGAGAAGTCTTCATCTTCTGCATACAAGTCTTTATGATGTGAAAAATCTTCCAAGTTGAACTTGAGGACAGTGAGTAATTTGCACTTGCAACTGAGAGCATCAACGACTATGTTTCGATGGCTTGCTTTATGGTGGAAAGCATAATGGAATTTTTAATGAAACTCAAGCCAACAAGCATGTAAATCATTGAGTTTCTTTTGAAAGTTGAGATACTTTAGAGGACTATGATCACTATATAAAATAAAGTCTTTTTGAATCAGGTATGTTCCAAATGATCAAAAGCTCTAGTGACAGCATACAATTCTTGCTTATAAGTGGACCATTTTTGCTTGGTAGGACAGAGCTTCTCACTAAAGAATTCAATTAGACACCCTCTTGAGTTTAAAACAACTCCAATGCCCACTTAAGAAGTTTCATCTCAACCTTAAAAACTTATTAAAGTTCAGGAGTGCCAAAATAGAAAATATTGGTGAGCTTCATTTTCAGTAAGTTGAAGCTGTCTTGCTGGGGCTATTCCCATCTAAACTCATTCTTCTTGAGACTAACCCTTAAAGGGGCTGGTATTTCACTAAAATTTCATATACAGTATCTATATAAAGTGGCAAGGCCATGGAAACTACAAAGTTCGATGACATTTTGAGGTTGCAGCCAATCAAGAATGGCTTGGAGCTTCTTTAAATCGGTGTGTATGCCTTCTTTACTTACAATGAAACCTAAAAATAGAATTCACATGTTTGTATACTAAGAAATAGCTTGTTGCCTCACAATGTTTGGAAAACTTTCCGTAGTTTAAGCAACTGATCTTGATCCATGCGGTTGTAAATGAGGATATCATCAAAATGCATTAGCACAAACTGACCAATGAAAGGCTTAAAGATTTGATTTATGAGGCGCATGAAGGTGCTTGACACTAGCTAAAGAATATTTATAGTTCTTTAGTTAAGAGTAGATTATTATTAAATTAAAGCAAATCAAATAAACTTCATTTAGGATTTGTTGCATATGTAATGGATAATGTAAATTATTAGTTTCCTATTCAAGATGAGGTCTCTGCACCTATAGAAATTCTCTCTTCAATTATATGTGTTCCAACACATACAATATTTATATATATATGGAAATTTATTTTTATTTAAAAACATAATTTCTTTTCTTGTTGCATTTTCCAATTCTACCCCTACCACTTTTGTTGTGCGAAGTGCTTTTTTTTTTTTTTTTTTTCTTCTTAGTATACAGGGCTTTAGATTGTTGAAGGCATTTTTAACAACAAAGACTGTTCTAACTGATATTTTTTATTCTTACTGATGTTTTTCTGAAGAAAGTATAGAATAGATTTGATCATCATAGCACAAAATGAAATCATTGTGGTTAGGCTTTTATGTGATTTGTTTCTATGTGATGTTTTTGTTTTTTAACTACTAAAAGTGGTACAGTTAGAATAGTTGGAACTGGAAGTATATATATATATGTTGTGTAGGATAAGTTGGGCTTCACCATTATATGTAATTTTCAAAGTTTCACCCACATGCAATATGGTTAATGTTGAGGATCTTGATAGATGAAAGATAGAAAAATATCAAGGTTTTTAATGATCTAACCTATAACACTCTGATCCGAGAAAATGTCTTGAATTTGAATTTTTGAACAAGTTTGACCGAGGTTGATTAGGGTTGACTAAGTGGGTTTTACGGTTGACTTTTTACTGCGAGAGAAATTTTGTATTGACAAAGTTACCATGGCGAAGTGCTCATCATATGAGTTCGTAGACTGGTAGCACGCTTAATTTTGATTTATGGTTGAAAAGATATAAGTCTATAAAGTTAAGACTAACATTACCATACAGTTATTATAAGCATGTGGAGGAATTTTAAAAAATGCCCCAAAAAGTGCCATGTGTCACCAATCTATGGGTGCCACATGGACTCTCCCCTCCTCTTCTTCTTCCTTTTCCCTTTCTCTCTCCCCATGCCTAAAACACTTTCTCTCTCCTCCCTCTCCCTCCCCCCTCAGGTTGGCTAAAATTGATGAATCTCCAGCCACCCACAAGTGACAAGCGTGGGCCGCCGACAAGCTCAGCTGCCAAATTCAACCGACAATGCACCCAGATATGACAGTGGAAGCATGCCCAAGCTATAGCGCCTCCACCATCTGATAGCCCATCATGTCAGCTTCGTCGCATTTGCACCAATTGCCGGGGAAGCCGTCAACACGCCAGAAAATGGCCATGGAAACAGGCGGCAGGCACATCATCCGACCATCAGATTCTGGCCATCTGGGCCATCTTCCTAGTCCCCCCATCATAATTCGAGCCTCCCAAAGCTGATAGTGGCCTTCATTTGCTCTAATTTGAGCTCGTTTATGGTGTACAAAGGGGGTGAGTTGGCAACAGTTTCCATTGTTGATATCCAGCTCAATGGAGGTTGGTACCGTGTTCCTCATACCTCTAGCTTTCCATTAGTGCCCTGTTTGTGAATTATTGTGGTATATTTGAAAAGTTGCCATTTTTGAGTAAATTCTGTATTTGGTGTGATAATTGTGGTAAATTGTGCATATGGATATGTTAATGTATAGATATGTACATGTATGTTTGCAAATGCATATTTTTGATATATATATATATATATATATATATGTGTGTGTGTACTTGTTTGGCATGTGTATAAATGCACATATATATGTATATACGGAAATTTTAGGATGAGGACGGTCCGCATGAGAACCGTAGTATTAATGATAGTTTTTCATAGTATTAACGACGATTTCTTAGAAAATCGTCACCAATACTATGAAAAACCATCACCAATACTGTGGTCCGCATGAGGACCGTCCGCACCATAGACGGACTGTATGTATGTATATCAAGTACATGAATAAACATATATATATATATATATATATATATATGTATGTGCTTGTTAAAAGAATGGTATGTATATGAATATGCCTATGTGTGTGAACATATGTAATTATATATATATATATGAGTATATATGAATATATATATATAAGAAAATTTTACGATGCAGACAGTCCGCACCGTGTTTTGGTGCGAACCTCAATATTGATAACAATTTTTGAAGAACCATCGTCAACACTCGTCTCTATGTGATAGTATTAACTACTTTTTCTTCAAAAACCATAATCAATACTGAAATCCACATGATAAAAACGTACAGACATCCTCACTATAAACGGACTCTGTATACTTGTTAAAAGGATTTTGTTATGTAGATAGACGAATAAATATACTTGCGTTATTTAAAATTTTGAAAAATATTGTATATGTTTTGAATTTTAAGAAAGTTGTTATTTGATTTTATTGTGCAATTTTATGTGATTTAAATATATTTGTTATATAAAATTTATTATATAGTTTTGGAGAAATTATTTATGTTATTATTTATTGTTGAAATTATTGTAAAATTTTACTATTATATTTAATTTGCATAATAAAATGTATTGTGTGAAATTAAGTTTTATGTAAATTCTTGTGATTTAATATAATTTTTGTATAAATAAATTTTAAGGATTTAAGAAGAATAATAATTTTTTTTAGTGTATAAAATATATTTGTGTATTTGGATAATTGTGGAGTTTAATTATTTTGGTAATAATTAATTTGATAAAATTGTTGGATTTATGAGATTGTTTAAAAGGAAATATGGATATTTATGAATTTAGTAAAAGTGTACAAACCTAGTTGTATTTTATCAAATTTCAGTATTTTTGATATTGTAAAGTTTTATAGTGTTTAGATGCACCATACAGTTTTGGTGTTCTGTATCATATTGTTGATTAGCGCGTAAAATGTATGGCCATCCTATGAGAGCCATGAATCTGAGGGTTGACAAGTATATTTGCACAGTGAGTATTAGCCGCCACCTCCTTGGCCATAGGATGGTTCGTTATTATATTATGGTCATCTTGTAGGAGTCATGGGGTAGAGAGTTGGCAAATATATTTGTACAGTGAGCATCAACGGCTCCCTTCTTTGGCCGCATGATATCTGGTTATTATGTTATAAATTAGTATGCAAGTTATATTCATGGTCGTCCTTTATGAGCTATAGTGAGAAATGGTAGGTAAGTATAATGCAGAATGAGCACCAGCCATCCCCCTTTGGCTGCAGGATGATTGGTTATTATGGATTAGTGCACACGTATGTATGGCCATCCTGTAGAAATTATGGGCTTAAGGATTGCAAAGTATAGTGCACAATGAGCATCAACCACCCTCCCTTTGATTGAAGGATGATTGTTTAAGCCATGACAAATTATTAGCAATCGGCGCCGCAGGATGCCAAGGTGACCGGTCGTAAGTTTCTCTCTTTAACCTCCCCATCAAGTAGTGCTCGGGATGCCAGGTACTATCTGACACTACTGGTATATCGTATGGTGCATCAAGTGTATTTTTCATGTATACATGTATTATTATTATTATTATTATTATTATGTTATGTCTGTGTGTATTAGTGGGGATAACAATCTGATTCGGCTTACGAATAGCTTTGTCTTGTAACTCTGCTACCTATGAGGCCAATGGATCGGACGACCATTATAAGTAACCATTCCAGACCGTATTGGTAGCAATGTACCTACGACGCTTGATATTATGGGACCCTGCATTAGCATGTTATATGGTACATTGAGTGTAACTCCACTATGAGTGTGCGAATTTCATAGTATATTTATAAATTTTAAATTTTTATTTTGTCTATTAATAGTTATGATTTTCTATTATTATTGTTATTGTTATTATTATTATTATTATTATTATTATTTGTTATTGTTATTATTATTATTATCAATGCTACTATTGTTAATTATTATTGTAGTTGTTGTTATTATTATTATTATTATTATTGTTATTGTTATTATTATTATTATTATTATTTGTTATTATTTTATTATTGTTGTAATTATTAATTATCATTATAATTATTATTTATGATGATTATTATTATTGTTATTACCATTTATTATTATAATGATTATTATTATCATATAGTAGCCTTCAGGCAAATAAAGTAGCTTTCAGACAAGTTACCTAAGGTTTCGAGAGGTCGTATCGCTACCATTATTGTTAGTATTATTATTATTATTGTTATTATTATTGTTTTTATATTTATCTCCTACATGTATTCATGGATCTGATACATTTGGGAAATGCCACAATAACATATGATTATAATAAGTGGGTGGTGTGGACGAACACGAATCATAAACGTATTTACGTTTTATTAAATCACTTTTTACATCTATATTCTTGTGCTATTGTTATAAAACTCCTGAAAATTTGTGAAAAATCTTGTACTAAGGTGGGAGGGATAAGGTGGTATGATATTGGAGTCCATTTTCTGTGCAGGGAATTTTTGAGGATTGCTTAACCCCGATGGGAGATGCTGCCAGATTTTTCATAGGACGGTCTGGTAGAATTTGCCCTGGGATCAGGGCTTATCTAGGATTTTAGTAACAGATCCTGGATATGGTCTTGACATAACCACATATGATTTTATATTTTTATTGTTATCTCATATTCACTAATTGCCCATGATATAATCTGTTTTGCAATCAAATTTTCAATCGGTTTGGATCTCTGCTTGGTTTTTGGGTAAAAAAATAGAAGTACCCCTATCTTCCATGACCAATTACCTGCACAGTCACCCAACCTACTTCGGCATTTTTAATCCTCCTCCTCCCCGTCCAAATAAAAACAGAGAAAAATAATTAGCTTCAACACATAGTTCCCCATTCCAGGGTAAGAAAATTCAAATTCAAAGAGAGTTTGGAAAGAAAATTTCTGGAGAACTCTTTTGCCCGTAATTCACAATATCAAACGAAATTGATATGTTACGTCACCACTACAACGACACCGTTTGAAAACTCTAACAAAAATGAAAAATACAAGTCAATTAAAACAAAGTGCAGAAAATGATTAAATGGCAAGAAAAACAGGTCTTCGGGCTTCAAGAAGGAAATGTTGTCTAGTCCACGACTATGTCATAAAGAATAATTTTGATTATGTATATCTGAAAAGCCCAAGTTCACAATCCTTTATATACAAGATTGTTTATACATTAAGGATTCTATCAAAGAATCTCTGATTAGAAAGTTATTAGTTTATATATATATATATATATATATATTATTTTGTTAAAAATATATCAATCCTGCATCATAAGGCATAAAATATGCATCACTAGTTTGTTATTAATAATAAATTAGATATTGAAATCTGTTGTTGATGAGAGATTGTGATATGTTTCTTATGATATAAGATTGAAATACACCGTAATATAACTATATATACATGTATATATATATATATATATATATACTTTTATATATATATATATATATATGGTGAAGATTTATAAATTAAAGGGAAATGAAAAAAGGACTGACTTTTGTCAAAAAAAGAAAAAAAAGAAAGAAAAGAGAGCAAGAAAAAGAAAAGGCAGAACTCAACAACAAACATCCTTTGTGAAAAAGGAAAAGACACGGTAATTAAAACCATTATATTATTCATTATAGGAAAATATATGTGTTTTCCCTTTCGGCTCACCAATTTTTATCCAACAAAACAAGCTGCGTAATTGGGGTCATTTCCTTCTTTTGCAAGCCACAGCATCCATATTGTGATCCTGAATTGAAAATATTTAATAAACAGTAAAAAACCAAAAAAAAAAAAAAAAAAACTAAGTTTGATATGCAAGCTGAACAGAAACAAGAAAAGAAAAGAAAACAGTAAGAAATAAAATATGAAGAATTGTAAAAAAAGAAAAAATTATTCAATCTGGAATTTGTTGAAAAAGAAAATGCAATTTGTATTATGGCCATTCACTTGGAGGCAGCATTATGAATTTATTATACCAATACGAAATCAGTTAACCTTCACATGATTACCAACTATAAGCTGGACATATGGCATATATAGCTTATCTAGTAATCGAAGCAAAAACTTTCAATGCCAGCAAATGTATATTTGTAACACAATTTTATTATATTTATATTTATCTTTAAATCATCTAATTGAGTTCTGCTTTGGGCTTTGAGGCCGATGTTTCCACTTTACAAAAACCGAATCATTCTATACCGAGCCCACCCTTAAGCAGAAACTAAAGGCATGTTTGGGACTAAAAAGATGATTTCTCAAAAATAAAATTACTAAAAATATTTTAAGATTTTTTTTTTTTGGTTAAACACCGTAAAAGAGTAGATTTTAACTTCTTTGCAGTACTTTGAAGCTTTGGAAATCACTCCAAAATTGATCCTAAAACTACTTAACCTTGAAGTAGCATCACATGGATGCATCATGATAGAGAGCAATTATATAGCCATAGAATTAAAGAACCAAAACCTGTTTTACTTTCCTCCCTCTCATTTCAATTATTGTACGAAAAAAGCCGAAAGTGGCTAAAGTGATCTTCTCTTTCCAGGTTGTCTTCTCTTTCCCTTTTAAAATTTTTATCATTTCTTCTTTGACCTCTTTCCCTCAAAATCCAAATGACCATCTTAGTTGAACGTAACTCCATCCACTAAATTATATAAATACAGTTTGCTTTCCAAATATCCCTATATCTAGCTACTTGACTCATACATACACAAAAATCACAAAATTACCCAATTGATACCGCGCCACGGAACAAAAATGGAAGCCTCAACGAAGACCACGTCCAGTATTAATTTGAAGCTTCTCATCGATCCAAGAGGCCAAAGGGTCCTATTCGCCGAAGCGAAGAAGGATTTTGTTGATTTTTTATTCACCCTTATGTCTTTGCCAGTTGGTACGGTAATAAATCTGCTGTCAAGCAATGCCATGATTGGTACTCTTGGGAAGCTTTACCAGAGCATTGAGAATCTCGATGACACTTATTTGCAACCAAATGTTGACAGAGAAACCGTGTTGAACCCCAAAGCACCAGCTCTTTACGGTGCAAATGCAATCCCTCTTTTGTTGCCCAACAATAACATTGGTCAAGAGCATGCAGATAAAAATATGTATGTATGTTCAAATATGATCTCTAGCGGATACAGCCGAAGCGACCATCTGTATGTGGCGGATGATTCCAAGGCCATATGCCCTCAGTGCAAGAGCAGGATGTCTGTAGCAGTGAATTATGTTGTAGGTGCCCAGAAGATTGGAGAGAATGAATTGCACTCAACATCATCATCATCATCATGTGGATGTGGAGAAGGAGGGTTTGTGAAAGGTGTGGTTACTTATATGGTGATGGATGATTTGGAAGTGTCTCCAATGTCTACCATTTCAAGCATAGCCCTCCTTAACAAGTTCGATGTTAAAGAGATTGGTGGTCTTCAGGAGAAGATGGTTTCCATTGGCGTGAATGAGGTATGGGTATACTTTTTTCTTTTTTTGATAAAAGGTATGTGTACACTCTGTTAGTTAATTGGTAATTAATTACGTATTTTGAGTAATTGGTAAATATATTTATTTTTATTACAGATACTGGTCAAAGAAAAAAAAAAGAAAAAGTACTTTATAACGGTTTAAAACGGTAATAGTTAAGATCTTAAAATTATGTATTAATTTGATATTTTATTTTAGTTTGCTCCCATGCGGATAGCCAAGTAGTAAAAATTATTATTTTCTTAGACGATCCCAGTGCTCAAATTCTCCCACCAAATATTGATAGGCTTGGTCTAGTAGTCAAACTATAAAACATAGACACCTCTAGGTGCACAGTTTAAACCTTAATTATGACGAAATTCCCCTATCCTCCAGTTGTGTGAAGTCAAGAAAAAAAACAAAATAAAAAATACACCACCCCAATATCAAAAAAGAAAAAAAAAAAACTAGTTACAACTTATATATTTAAATTATTTTGAATATAATTATATTTAAATTATTAAAATTGAAATCTATATCTTTTATTTCTTTCCTGTTTTGAAGCATTTAAAAGTATGCATTTATTATTATTGATATTTTTGGTTTTTTTTTTCCCCAATATTTTTGAGTGTGAATTAGGTCTAACACACATATATTGAAAAATATGTTGTTATTGGTACATAGGGGTTGAAATTATTGAAGGCAGCTTTGCAGTCAAAAACTGTTCTCACCGATGTGTTCCTGGCGGAGTAAGCAACTCCCAAGATTTAGTTGATATCAATTACTCTATGCTTCCATGTATTATTATTATTATGTAATCCATTCCGGGTGGTGGATATTAAAGGAAAGTTTTATAAGCTATACTTCTTGATTCTGCAAATATTTGATTGTTACTACTTGAGGGGGGAAGAATGTAAAATTTGATCAAGATGTTTTATTGAAAATGCCTTCGTTTTGATAAACCATAAAAACTTCGTTAATTGATTTATTAGTTTTTACCTTTTGCGATGCCATATATATGGATTTTGAAGAATTTTTATTTTGTCATGTGAATAAATGAACTTTATGTGAGTAGTTTAAATTTAAATTTAAGCAGTAGACTCAGTTATGCAAATATATATATATATATATATATTAAAATATATAATTAATTTCAATGTTTTCTAATTTATCATGAGTGGAGTTGGTTAAACTCGAGTTCATTACTAATTCAATTCGATCTGAGTTCATGAGTTTGAGTAAAATGTTTCATGAGTTTAAGTAAAATATTTCATGAGCTCAGTTTCCTTTCTAATAAATTTGGGGTCTTGAATCTATGATTTGGAAGATATCATAAGTGGTTATTGCCTTCTAAATTATTCTGAAAGCATTCAGCTCAATTACTAATTAAATCATTTTCTTCAAGACCTAGTCTAAAAGTAATTACCACTTAAGAAAGTATTGTCCTTTTGTTTTTTCTTTCAAAAAATAGTTTACTTTTCCTTTTTTTCCATTTTGGAAAAAAATGCTTTTTTTTATTTCTTTTCTTCAAAATACCAGGTACAGCTAGTGTATGATTTTAGAATTTAAAAAAACGTAAAAAAAAAAATTATAGCAATTAATGTGTGAATATATATAGCTGCGTTTAGGGAATAATGCATGAATACTACTCAGTCTGCAAATGGCGAAATTCCTTACCAGTACCAGTACCACTATGTGATTTTTTATTTTTTTTCGAAAAGAAATATTTTACAAAGAGAACTTTCAGAGATACACATATCAACTTGGACAGCTTGATCCAACCAATCAGTACCAATTTCCATTCCAAGATTCAAACTAGCTCGCTTTCACAACATCTTGAGCCAAAACATGAGCTACATTATTTGACTCTCGATGTGCAAAAGAGCAAGAAAAGTTCCCTTGCAAAATCAACCGTACCTTAATGTTTGCAACAAGAAAACAATCAAAAACCATATAACAATATGTAGATGTGATAGCTTGAATGGTAGCTTTTGAAACACTTACCAATTCAGCATCAGAAATACCAAATTGAACAATAAATTTCAGACCCTCTCATAGAGCCAATAATTCTAGAATAAGTGCACTGCATTTCAAAAAAGGAATAGCTGCTGTTGCCATCAATCGACCTTGCTCATTTTGCATCAGTATTTGGACACCAGCATTGTCGTAACTTTTCAAAATACCTCCATCCACATTAATCTTCAATTTTCCACGTATTGGAGGAATCCATATCCCACTTTGTTGCCGATTCTCACAAGCTAGATAAGAAACATGTTCATAAATAATATTCAGTAGTAATAGGCTTTTGAATAGTAGTTGCATGCATCCCAATGTTTTTCATAGCAGGATATATATATTTAAAAACTATTATTAATTTTATAATATTATGGGATATTGGCAGCTATGCACCCCAAATTTTATGAGAGTTGACACATTTCACCCTAAATTTTTTTTCCTGGCATTATGCACCCCAAACTTTTTTTTTTCCTTACAATGTTGGTTCTTCTGTCAAAAATGCTTAACGGAATCATCAAGTGGGGGTAGATCAAGTCATTTTGCTGTTCTCAGGTTTCTTCAAAACCCCTTTTCCAATGGAAAATTTGACCTCTCTCATACAAATTAAAAAGAAAATTTATAAAAAATAAACAATCAGAAAAAAAAAAAAAAAAAAAAACAAAGAAGAATAGAAAAGTTTCTTAGAGTTTTGTCCAACTTTTTTTCCAAGAAAGTCCTAATTTCTTCATTTTCTTGTCTCCTAGACACCACCCTTATCCCTTTTTTTCTCTCTTATTCGAATGAAGATGAATTTTCTTTTCATAGAGAAGACTTCTTGAAAATCCATCCAATAAATCTTTTTTTTTTAATTGCAAATTCTAGTTTTGATGGTTTGTGGAATGGAAAGGGAAGCTTTGTTCATGTGAAAGACATGGCAGCGACCGTTCTCCTTTCAACCCGGTGATCGTGCTGTAAGAAATTTTATGGATCTAAATATACATAATAAATTCCATAAATCATAAATTACTAACCTCCAAACGCAGCCATTGATAAATTAGATCTTTAATCCTGCAAAATAGAAACAACGTAAAGTAGTGCCTATGGACACACTACTCTCAAACCACTCTCAGATTTCTGAAAACCCTAATATCAAAATACCGTATGGCATATGTTTGTTTGCTTGCCCTAGACCTTTTAAATAGTCTCTGCAAGTCAGACTTATCTATTAATTTTGACACACATAAAATAATAATAATTTGATAATATAATTATACTAGGAAAAAATATGGATAAGTCAATGGGCTTATAAAGAGAGTTGGTCCTCCAGTCCAATGGGCCAACTGGAGTCTTATAGAGAGTGTGTGACCAAGGGCCCTACTACAAAATAATAAAATAAACCAGTCCCATTAATGGCATAAATAGGCTCTGTAAGTGAGTAATTGATTATGCCAAGTCTACAAATATTAATTTATCCAACATTCTCCCACTTGGACTGCATAATCATCATCTTCATATAAAATCCAAATTCACTTACTATAGAATCTCCCGAGCCATAATGCCATTTCATCCAAATATATAGTATACCGACAGGGCACAACAATATACTAGACTAGGCAGTAGAGATTCTCTCAGTAAATCTCTCAAAACATTATACCATTTCAACTGAGTACTTTGCATGCCGTAAACTCAGTCTAGGTAGTAGAGATTTACCTAACCATGTGCAATCCCCAACACACAAAAGCATTTCATTCAAGCACATTGTGTATCGACAGGATACAACAATATATACCCAAACTAGGTAGTAGGGATTTACCATGGCACCTGTGGATCAACATACACATATACATAGACTAATAGTCTCAACAGGCCTGTAAATACAAGGAGCAATAATATGTGTAATAAATCATCTCATAAATAAATAAATAATGATCCACATACATCAATGTATTAAAATATTCAAAGAAATAAATAATACTCAACATGGATATTACAACAGAAAACATAACAAACTCCCACTGACCCACAGCAGTCTCAACTGAATAACAATCCCATACGGGACACATGCTCCTCAAATATGCCTACCGGTAAAGCCTTGGTCAGTGGATCTACCACCATGCTATAAGTCGGTGTGTGAACAACAGTAATGAGACCCTCTTCAACTTTCTCCTTTACCACAAAATATTTCACATCAATGTACTTCGCACCAGGAATACCTTTTAAATTATTGGAGAAAGACACCGCTGCAATATTATCACAATACATCATAATAGGCCTCTCAATGGAGTCAACTACTCCTAAATCACGGATAAAATTCCGTAGCCAAACTGCATGACGGGTAGCCTCATAACATGCTACATATTCTGCCTCCATAGTCGAGGATGCTGTCACTGACTGCTTGGCACTCCGCCAAGATAAGCCCCTCCTACCATGATAAATATATAACCAGTGGTAGATTTCTTATCATCCACACAACCTTTATAGTCTGCATCACTATAACCCACTACTTCAAGAGAGTTGGTGCGAGGATATGTCAACATATGATCTTTAGTACCCTGAAGATACCTAAAGACCTTTTTAACTGCTTGGTAATGAATAGGATCGGGATTGCTCATAAATTTACCAAGCACACCCAAAATTTTGGAAAACAAATACATGCCCGATATTTACAATTTTTTTTATTTATTTTTATTTTATAAATAACAATCGGGCATGTATTATGTTTCTTCACACATCAATATCATAGCTTCACAGATCCATGCACACAGAAAGAAAAATAAAATAAAGAACATATATTTGAATCCCACATATCATTCAATGGCCACATACAGTTCAATTCGATCATCATCGATACAACGAAGACTAATCACAAAGAAATTTATTATGCATATTAACTAGGCTCTGATACCAATTGTAAGAAATTTTATGGATCTAAATATACATAATAAATTCCATAAATCATAAATTACTAACCTCCAAATTCAGTCATTGATACGTTAGATCTTTAATCCTGCAAAATAGAAACAACGTAAAGTAGTGCCTATGGACACACTACTCTCAAACCACTCTCAGATTTCTAAAAACCCTAATATCAAAATACCGTATGGCATATGTTTGTTTGCTTGCCCTAGACCTTTTAAATAGTCTCTGCAAGTCAGACTTATCCATTAATTTTGACACACATAAAATAATAATAATTTGATAATATAATTATACTAGGAAAAAATATGGATAAGTCAATGGGCTTATAAAGAGAGTTGGTCCTCCAGTCCAATGGGCCAACTGGAGTCTTATAGAGAGTGTGTGACTAAGGGCCCTACTACAAAATAATAAAATAAGCCAGTCCCATTAATGGCATAAATAGGCCCTGTAAGTGAGTAATTGATTATGCCAAATCCACAAATATTAATTTATTCAACACGTGCTTCATGGATCGTCGTCGGATGGAGCTAACGCGATGGTGGTTCAAAGGGATGTGGGTTAAAGCTCTATTACGACGATAGTGCTGGATCGAGTTTGAGACCTTTGCCGCCGAGCATGTCAGAGGTTCTATTGGGGTCTAGATTCGATTGGCTTTTAGAGCAGCTTTCTCAAATTGAAACAATAGTATCGGATGGTGCGAGAGCCATCGACATCCAAAACTGCGATCTAGTCAATGTCGATGATTGAGATCGACGATTCTCACATCTAAAATGAACTGCACTATTCCATGTGCAAAGAAGCTTTCGAATTGGGAACCGATTGTATCCTTCCATGGCTGTCTCTTCACAGTTCTTGCTCTTTTTTTTAGGGCAAAGAAAAATGGAGGCATTTCAAAATGCAATATCTCTTTCAAAATTGGGGCTAAAACTCCATTTTTTAAGCCTTAATTTCTAATCTGAGAACAACAAAATGACTTGATTTACCCTTATTTGATGATCACATGCGCAACACGTGATAATTCCATTAAGCATTTTTGACAGAAGAACCAACGATGCAAGGGAAAAAGAAGTTTGGGGTGCATAATGCCAGGAAAAAAAGTTTAAGATGCAATGTGTCAACTCCGATAAAATTCAGGATGCATAGCTGCCAATATACCTAATATTATATATACTAAGATCTGATAAAATACAACCAGATTTATATACTATTACTAAATCCATTAAATTCCATATTTTTTTTAAACCATGAAAATAAATCTAGCAATTTCATAAAATTAATACATTCCACATTACTTCAATTTCACGATTATCCAAATGCACAATATATCTTATACACTAAAAATTATTATTCTTTTTAAATAATTAAAATTTATTTATACAAAATTTATTTAACTTATATAAAATTCACATATAATTTAATTTCACATAAATACATTTTATCATACAAAATAAATACAACAATAAATTCAATAATAAATATATACAATTAATTTCTCCAAACCATATAATAAATATTATATAACAAATATGTTTAAATCACATAAATAGCATAATAAAATTAAATAACAATTTCCTTAATTTTTAAAATATACATTTTATATTTCAAAATGTTAAATAACACAAATTATACATTCACACACACATACACATATATATAACCTTTCAGCGAGCATGTACCCATTCTTATATATATATATATACACATATATACTCATACATATATATACATAAATATGTATATATAGATATATAAATATATTCATCTGTAGATATCTATACATATATTCATATATTCATATATCACAATACACACACCCACACATATATATATATATACACAAAACATATGTACTTCAAACATACACATACATATGTGTTCATAAACAGATATATATAATTTAATTTGATTTTTTCAATTTTTCACATTTAATATAATAATTTATTAAAAAATAGCAACTTTTCAATTACAACACTATAATTCATAAATACGATATCAATGGAAAACTAAAGGAATGAGGAATACGTTACCAACCTCCATTGGGCTCAATTCGATCGGTAGTGATCGGAAAATGCCTGGGAAGTTTCGGCCAAACTTCCCATCTATGTGTCTCACAAATGGCTTAGAATTTGGTGGAATGGAGGATTTTTAAGATCAGGGGGTCAAAAACTAGGGGAGGAACCGATCTTACGGTTGAAAACTGTTGGAAAACCAACCAACAAATTAAGGAAACACTGGTTATTGGCATTGGGCCATAGATTTCGGTGTGTCCACCGACCAAAGGGTTGAAAATTGGACGGTTGAGGTCGCTTGGCCGTGAGTCACCATGTCGGGGCTGGCACGTGTGGCCATCCAGTGGTCAGAAAATGTTTTTTCATGACGACCCAAGAGAAAGGGAGAGAGAAAGAGAGAGAGAGAGAAAGAGAGAGGAAGAGAGAGAAAAAGAGAGAGGGAGGGAGATAGGGGGTGTTTTTCTCTCGTGAGGGAGTAGAAAAGAAAAAAAAAGAAAAAGAAAAAGAAAAAAATGAAAAAATTAAATTAAATAAAATAATAATATAATATAATATAATATTTTATTAAGGATGACATGTGGCACTTTCTCATCGTGACATGTGGTGCATCCCAACTGGTAACATATGGCATAATCAAAGACTCCTTTTAATACTCAACTATCCGGTAAGATCAGTTCCAGAAAAAATAAATAAAACTCTACAGACCCATAACTTTTCAACCGTAGGTCTAAATTAAGCGTGCCGCTAGTCTACAGACTCATTTTACATATGGTGGACATAGGCTTCACCTCCAAATCATCCATTACCATATAAGTCACAACCCCTTTCACATACCCTCCCTCACCACTTGATCAACTCCCTCCTTGTGCTGTAGCTTGGGCTGTAACATATGTCATCGATTTTGATATTGCCTTTATTGTACTATGGACACAAAAGTTTTTAGATCATTAACGATATAATGAAGGGTGCTCTGGTAAATGACTTGCTCGTATGTGTCCAAATTGCTTAGACAAATGTACATTTGTTTAGACACTGATGAAGATGCTTCTTTGAGCAACAAGAGAGGGGTAACAACATCACCATTTGTGGTAATTACCTTAAGGTTAAGCAGGGTTTCCTTGTTAAGGACAAATTGCATGTAAGTTTCACTGAGATTTTCGATACTCTCGTAAAGCTTACCTAGAGTTCCAACCATCCCTTTGCTCAAGGGAAGCCCAATTACAGTACCAATAGGCATGGACAAAATGGCAAAGATAAAATTTGGATAATTAACTTTGAAGAAAATCAAGATTATTTCTCGAGGAAATAAAAAAAAATTTAAGGTTAAATTGTCAACATAATTTGTAAAATGTGTTTGTTTGGGCAATTAATTGAAGAAAATCAAGGATATTTATACAGGAAATAAAGAATTTTGAGCAGAGACCGTTTCCTGGTAAAGAGCACAATAGATGAAATCTGTGGTGGCGCTGCTTGCTTCTGATTAATAGGAAAAGGAGGATTCAGCCAATAATAAAGATGTATCATTTAATCTTGAAGAAAATCAGGAAGTAATTCAAGGCTTTCACTAAACTGGATATCTATTGAATAGAGGCATTTTTCATTTGTAATGGGGCCTCTCCAACAGCAACCAATTCTCCAAGAATGATTTGAATTCTTTTTAACATATTCACCAATGATTTGAATTCTTTTTAACATATTCACCTTGTGTATTTGCTTAATTTTGTTATTTTCTTTGTTGAATCATTTGCACATAATTTTTTTTTTCTAAACCAAGAAAAAAAAACAAAGAACCTTTTACATTTATTTTGTTTTTATATTATTTGTCTATCAACACTTGTCTGATATAATTTTATTTTTGTTATTGCACTTTTCATTTTTAATTAAACAATGGCACGATGTAATCTTTGAAAAACTATTCTTTGTTATCAAATATATATGTATATATACATATGATTTTGATAGAGTAAGGACGTTGTGAGGATTTTACAATAAGGATATCCTATGTTGTGAGTTATATCATCTATTTAAATTGCAATATAAGACAAATAAATTATCAATCAAAATTTAAAAATAAATTAACCTTTTATTACAATTACTGTCATGTAAATACACACTAGAATCATTTATTCTTTTAACTGTCATTTATTTGTTAAAAAATAACATTTGATTTATATATTATTTTTAGTTTTGCAAGGTGGTTTTCCCAAATTTTAAAAAAATAACATTTTAAATGATTTGTTTTCTGGCTTTTAAATGATATTTGACTGCCTTAGTCTTTCCCCACATTAAAAGTATAGTTTTTTTCTTTTTTCTTTTTTTTTTCCCCTAAAATCAAAAGTGTGGGATTAATTTGTCTAACATAGGAATGGACACATTTATCATGTAATTTTGTGATCATCTGCTAAAGGAATTTCTCATATTTAGAGGAAGTACTCTGTTTATGTGTTGAATGAAGCTTAGCAAAAAACCTACCAAAATGTTTATTGATATGACAAATTGACATATTATTATTTTATTAATTAAAAAAATGAACATAATCTACATATGAATAAACAAATTCTCAGAGGAAAGATAAGTAAAAAATTTTCCATATCACTTAGTAAATATCATTTAACCTAGGTTTGAGATGTAATCTTAATAGTTTTACAATTGGGCCAAACCAATTCAATTTAAACATTAACTAAAACTATATAGAGTTGTTGAGGGGAAAAATACTTAAACTAATATTATATTTTCTCAATATTTAAAGTTCAATGAACCAAAAATTTTTATTTGGAATGGGGTATTCAAATGTCATTAATGGCCAAGAAAACATTACCAATATAGGTTATTCCACGAAAACCTGATACATTTTTGTGTGAAGATCCTTTAACATTAAATATATTGCAGGTAAGTGAAAACTCTGAAAATTATATATACATCTAGTTCTAACCATCTCTACTACTCCGTACTGAAAGGCTATTAGCCAAATAAAAAACAAAGGCAGAGACCTCATAAAAGCCTAAGCACAGTGTCATTATGGGCTATGAAGACTCAATTTATACTATACTTTGTTCAAAAGGACATCAGTAAGAACAATCTCTGTCTCCATTGATGCCTTCAGCAATTGTAAGCCCTGTACATTAATAAACATGAAAACTCAGCATAAAAGAGTTCCATAATTTGAAAATGCAATAACAAAAGAAATTGACTATTTAAATAAATATGAATTTCCATATATATATATATATATATATATTGTATGTGTTAGAAAATGTATATAAAAATGATAAATTTCAATATATACAATTCTGCTATAAAAAGCATGTTTGTGCATGACTAACATTCACAATACTTTGTGCGACAAAGATTGTTCTGTCATTGTATATCATAACATCAATTAAACATTATTATTTACCAAATCTCAAATACTGATTTTGAATCATACAACAACTATAAAATAATAATTCACCAAATACTTAACCAATTATTTTTGTAGCATAGTTAAAGTAGTTAAAGTGGTGTTTTTTAGAAGCCACAGCAAAAAGTAAACTAAGCCTTAATAAGAACTCAAAATATGCCTAAGCGAATGCATATATGCCAAATTGAGTTAAGTGAGCAAGATATTGATTAACCCTTTATGAATATTGGATTTCAGTGAAAAACTTCAACTAGTTGATCAAAGCCAACAAAAGAAGTTGTAGGGTTCTTTTTATGTAGGTGATCATGATGTCCAAAATGATAGTCAATCTCAATTGAGCTTGCCAATAACATTGCAGTTGATGGGTTTGTCTTGCTACCAGTGGTAGATTTGGTTTGAATAGAGAAGAGCCACATGGATATGGATGAGATACAACAATTTAAGTGGAATATGGATGGCAATGAGCTTTGCTACCAAAAACTCAGTACATAAAGAGATTGAATTGGAAAATGCAATGCAATAGAAAAAATAATTTTGAGAATGAAAATAGAAAGAGACATCAAACTCATTAATGTAACAGAGTTAATTACGTAGGGCAGGACTACCAAATTAGTATATTAAAAAATATGACATATAATCTTCTAACATTCCCAACATTGTTAAGCAAATCAGCTAACAATTTTGTATATTGATTTTGGCATTTTTCTTTTTCTATTTTACTTTTTTTTTTTCAGTGAATCAATTTCCTTCATATCAATTTGTTGACACGGTATTATTTCCACAATAAATTAAAAAGAAAAAGGGGGAAGATATTTAGAGAAAAAAATAGAGGAATCCCATAATGAATATATAAATACCTCATCGATCCCTATTGAAACAATCTTCTCCTCCAGAGTACTAGTGTCTTTGACATTGAAAGTTGTAAGCATTAATAAGGTAGAAACAAGTGAAAGAGGCTTGACTTGTAAATCATCCATAACAATATAATTGATTTGATCTTTCACATACCCTTTTCCTTTTGAATCATCATCTTCACCAGAGGCAGAGGAGGAGGACAAACCACCCTTGTCTGTAGCAACAAAATTGAGCTTGGCAGTGATTTTGCTGTGGCACTGAGGACATTGAGCTCGTGGATCATCAGTTACATAGTTATGGAATCCAGGGTAAATTCCATAGTTTGCATTCCTAATTCTTGGGCAAATATACCGCTTCCGTCGCTTGTTCGACTTCGTCCTTGTCGACGCTTTCGATTTTGACAATGGGGAATTGGGAAAAATCAGAGGAGGTTTAAAAGAATTAGCCATTGTCGAGATTAGGTTGGAAGTAACTGGTATTGAAGTTTTCAATGCTGTGGAAAAGCTTACCTAGACAACCTACCATGCCTTTGTTTGATAGGATCTTGATTATGGAGGCCATTGGTAGTAAGACAAGCGTAAATAGGAAATCTATGAAGTCCTTGTTTGCTTCAGCAAATAGGACTATTTTCCTCTCTGTATTTATTAGAAGCTTCAATTGCAAACCACCATCACCATCAGTATCAACATCAATGACGTTGTTGTTGTTGTTGTTGTTGTTGTTGGGGATGTTAGGGTTAGGGTTAGGGTTAGGGTTAGAGGCAGAGGCCGCCATTGATGTCATTATGGAAGATTTTGGATTATGAAGGAAAGAAGTAGTTGCCGTCTTGCAAAGATGCATCTATGTATATATATATATATATGGATTATGGACTTAGGGCCCACTTTTGAAGCAAAAACAAAGCTAGATGTTTTGTTGGGATTCTAAGTTTTATATTTAGGGTTTTTTCGAAAACTAGCCACCCTGTAAATCATTTTTTGAAGAATAGCAAAAAAAATTTTTTTTTTTTAAAACTAGCCACCTTTGGACAAAAATACCCTTGACCAAATTGAAAATTACACAATATGTTTTTTCTTATCCTTTCCTTCTTCCTCTACACACCCGTTCATGTTTTGTGCAAGACATTCTCTAATGGGCCACAAACACTCTTTGCATCTCATCTACTCTCACTTTCTTTTTCTTGTATTTTCTCATTTCTGAAACTAAACTCAGGTAAAAATTTTCTCTTTTTTCTTATTAGATGAAACTGAGGAAATATGGGTATGTATTTTTTTTTCTCCTTTTTCTTGTATTTTTTGTTAGTTTTGTATTTTTTTAAGATTTTTATTTAATATGGGTATGTAAGAAATTAATTTATGAGCTGTTATATGTGAGTTTAAAGATACTTAGGTCAATATAGTTTAAAAATGGGGAAAAATTTGTGTAAAATTGAAAAATCATGAAAAACAGTAAAAACGGAGGAAATTTGGTGAAAAAGATGAACTTCCGCCATTTTCCTGCAGTTTGTCAGTTTTCATAAGTTTTCCGCCAGTTTTCTACCAGTAGGAAAACGCTATATTTGGTGTCAGGACCCGTCCAAAATTCCTCACCGGAACCCTAGACAAGCCCTGATCCCAGGGAAACCCTACCGGATCCTCCTATGGAAAATCCGGCAGAACCTCCCCTAAGGGATGGACTTACCACAAATTCCTGCACTAAAAACACACTTCTATAACGTCCCCCTTATTCCTCCCACAATACTACCAGTTGATTCCACAAATTTCAGCACTCCAAAAATAAATAACAGTAATCCAGTGCATAATAAATACATAAGTGTCCCATACAGTATACAGAGCTTCATGAAGTACTACTAAGTATAGAATACAACAAGAGTGAAAGAAATATTACAACTGCAATAAAAGAAGATCAAGGTACTTCACGAACTAAACAGCGATGCAGATCAAGTCCGCTCCGGATGAACACCGACAACCTGGTACCTAAAAGAACGGAATTTGAAAATATGAGATGCTAATCATCTCAGTGAGTGACCCTATCTACTATACAATATAATACCACGGTAATAAAGTAGATAAATAATAATTAATTGGAAATAATAATTTCTTTCAAAACCCTTACAATTCTCTCGGTTGGAAAAGTTCCCCTTTTAAAACTTTTTCACAAAACCCTTTGTTCGTATTCCCCGAAAACCAAGACATCACATAAATACCAGAAACAGTAATAATTATATTTTTAATTCCAATACAATTTCAAAATATTTATTTTAAAATCACAGTTCTGAAAATCACTTGATGCACCCACTATATACCAGTGGCGCCAACAGTACCCAGCGTCCCAAGGTACCGCCAGACAGGAGGTTATAGAAAGAAACCGGCATACGGTCGCGTGGCGTCCCACTGCGCTGCTGCTAACTGGTGTCCCGACCATGGAGGGGTGGCCTACCCTCATCCAATGGCAACCACAGGACAACCTCATAATATCACCTGCGCGCTACTCACACCCACCTGCGCGCTAATCACATCCGTGTGCACACTAACCATATCACATATAAACAGAACACCAGTACGTGCACGATGCATCTAAAAATCATAAAATCCACATATTTAATTTGTATATCAAAATCTCAAATTTCCCATAAACATAACGGGTTTATTCCATCCAATTGAACCCGGAAATTCTCCACAATTTCTTTATAATTAACGCCATAAATTCCATGATTTTCAAATCCACCAACTCCCAAATCCACCACTTTAAATATTCACATTTTCCCAATAGCATAAATAATTCTTGAAGTGTAATAATTAAATCACATAATATTCCATGGGCATGCTTACAAAAATTGAAGTCACCAACATAAACAAATATTTTCCTTGAAATATTTGAAAATCAAATCATGCCCGATTTAATGTTAAAATCACAAGAATTTCAAAATTCTCAAGACCATAAAATAATTTTCACATGGCATAAATTTATATAATGCATATTTTCTTTAATCAAAACAATTTCACCAATAATTCCACAATAAATCAATTAAATATTTGGCACATAGAATTTAAATTCCAAATATTCAAATCACACATAATATTCACCAATTTAATTTCCGAAATTAATTTGAAGGTGGGTCACTCACCTTAAGCATGTATCTCAATCAAGATCCTCCGTAGGATCGACTCCGCTACTCGCGCGTGCACCTAAAACATCCACAATACACCACACCACAAATATTAATATTTTAATCGGGTAACTCCCAAATGGGTACCAGGGGAGCGAACACCAAACGACATCTAAAATTTACGAGTTATATACCGAATCGAAGCTCGAGTGATGAGGATCACGGATTCGGTCTTAATTTCCGGTGATCGGACCCGAGGTGGTCGGAATCTCGCTGGAATTTTGGGTTTCGACTCCGTAATTTTCCCAAACTGTCATGAATTGGCGGAAACGGATGCCGGATTCGGGTTCAGGAGGTCGAACACAGTCGGGAGGGATCGGCGGTGCAACTGGGTACTCACTGGAACAGTAACTTCCGGCGAGCCGCCGCGGTCACCGGCAACCGTCGCCGGCGGCGGCGCGTGCGGTGGCCATTGGCTGAGATTTTTTGCAAATTTATAGATCGAGGGGAGAGGAATCCAACGGGACCGGCGGTGAGGCAAACGGAGGCCGGACGGCGGAGAAATCGGGGTTTGAAGATTTTCGGCCCCTCGGCGGAAAAAGCTCCGATCCCTGCACGTCGGAGGTCTGGTGGCCGTGAAATTTGGTGGGTAGGCCGGACTTGAGGAGGTGGTGAGGGGTGGCTGGCGCATGTGGCCTGAAAATGGCCGGAAAGGGGTCAATCGGCGGTGGCCGGCGATGTAGGGAAAAATCGTCGCCGATCTTTGTCGCCTCGATCCGGGTGCGTCCGGCGGCCAACGGCCGTGAAAATTGGAGGTTTGGGTCGCGGGGAACTGGGCTTCACCGGTGGCCAGCGCGTGTAGCCCTCCGATAGCCAACCGGTGGTGGCCAATCGTTTCTCTCTCTCCCTCTCTCTCTCTTCTCTCTCTCCTCTCTTTCTTTCTCTCTTCTCCCCGAGATTTTTGTCAAATAAAAGCCACAGTGGTGACACTGTTCATCCACGTGGACCAATCAGGTGACGACACGTGGCATTTCACTGTTCATCGACTCAAAAACATTAAAATATTACGGTATCCAGCAAACTTCACGCGTCCATAACTTTTTAACCGGATGTCCGTTTTAAACGTGCCACTAGTCTGTGAACTCGTATCGAGGAGCACTTCATAACCATGCATGAGTCAAAGCTCATTTCCCCATAAATAAAAAGTCATCTCAGGCACCCCTTGGACAGTTTGGACCTCAACTTGTTTTGCTCATAACTTTCAAACCGTAGCTCCATTTTCGACGTGCTACTAGTCTACGAACTCATGCCAATGTGTACTTCGTAACGGTACCTCAGTCAACCTAGAATTTCAACCGAGTCAAAAAGTCAACTTTTGACCCTTAGTCAACGGTCAAAGTCAACAGTCAACCTCGGTCAACGTGCAAAAATTCCGACATGGTTCGGGACGGGGTGTTACATTTGGCCCAAAAGAACAGAATCGACTTTTTTTAATACAGTTAATATGTTTATTTAGTATTATTCAAATTGTTATATATTTATTGATTTAGTTTAATGTTATTTATTTAATTTTGTAGTAAAATAGAAGATGATAATATTGTAATGGAACATTGGTACAAAATGATGGTGGTAATTGGGAATATCGAAATGGTAAAAATATAATAGTTTCCATCGGCAAGAGATGCACAAAATTAGAGTTAGAGGATGAGATTTTCAATTCTATTGAGATAGATCAAAATGAATATTTGCTAAAGCTAAAATGGATATATGGATGATGTGCAGAAAAGTTGAATCTGACAGAAATACACTGTGATAGGGATGTGAAATGCTTTCTTCAAGAAGTGAGGAATGGAAGGATGACAATGATGCGGCCTCCATTGTATGTTGAGGTGATTTTGAAAGTTGAACATGTATCTAGAAATGTTCATCAAATAGCCTTTGCTTCGGATAGTGGGAGTAATCTTCATTCTTTTGCTTGTCCTCCAATTGGCGTTTGTCTACCACACGTTTTCGGTATTGAACCTATTCAAGCTACATCTTAGGAAATTATGGTTCACGAACCTCAGTTTAGAGATCAAGTTGATGTTCGTGGGGCCTGGACATCATTAACATCCACAAAGGAGTTGATGTTGGAGGTGACTATGCTGAACGGTTTCCCAACGATGAGGAGTATGAGCAGTTGCATAATATTGATCATTATGAGAATTACAATATAGCAGGGGATGATGTTGATCATAATGATGTAGATTTTGATCATGAGTTGCTGGACAATGATAATGATATGCATCCTGAAATGAACAATGAAGGAGTTGATGATGTTAGGGTTCATCGTGCTACAAGTGACCACATATCATCGAGTAACAAAAGTGGTTCCATGGCCATATTTTCGTCAAAGTTCACTAGCTGTAAGAGCATAATAGTTGGACAATTATTTCACAATAAACGTGACTTACAGAATAAACTAAGTATCTATTGTATGCATGAAAATAAGGAGTTCAATGTGACATGGTCAACTACACAACGGTATGAGGTTGTATGCTTGGAAAATATTTGTAAATGGTCACTACGTGCAACCACATTTAAAAATGGAGAAATATTTGTTGTGAGAATTTTTGATAATGTACATAGTTGCTCGTTAGATATCATGCATCAAGAACATAAGCACGTCAGTAGTCGGGTTATCGGGCAATGTATCAAATCTAAATATGAAAGGATTACACTTGTTTACAAACCCAAAAAAATTCAACATGATTTTTTACAGAAATATAGGGTGAATATAAGCTACAACAAAGCATGGAGAGGTAAAGAGTATGCACTTAACAGTGTTAGGGGATCTTCAGAGGAGAATTTTGCTAAGTTGCTTGCCTACTGTTATGAGTTAGTGTCGAAGAACCCTGGGACTCTTACACGTATCAAAACAGACGATAATAACAATTTTGTATATTTCTTTATGGCGATTGGAGCAAGCATTAGGGGATTTATATCCCACATAAGACCCATGTTGGCTATTGATGCGACTACATTGAAAGGGAAATACAAAGGGTATACACATTGCATCGGGCATGGATGGCAATAAGCAAATATATCCTTTGGCTTTTGGCATTGGAGATGGAGAGAACGAGCAAGCATATACATGGTTTTTCCAAGACCTCAAGGATGCCATTGGAGATTTCCTGGATTTGATGTTTGTGAGTGATAGACACCCTGCTATTGAAAATGCATTATGGAAAGTTTTTCCCAATGCATACCATGCGTTGTGCACGTACCATATAAACAAAAATATTAAAGAAAATGGACATGAGAAAGATGAAACAATAATACAATGTTTCATGCTCGCAACTAGTGCATATTTGGTTGAAGATTTTGAGTTTTATATGGGGCAAATTGAGGCAAAAAACAGTAGGGCTGCCTAGTACATTCGATCATGTGACCCTATAAGGTGGGCATGTTCTCTTTCTCCATATAGAAGGTATACTATCATGACCACCAATATTGCAGAAAGCTTGAATGGTATTTTGCTAGATGCTAGAGAGATGCCAATAGTAGCATTAATTGAGTACATATGGGATTTACTGCAAATGTGGTTTTATGAGCGACATACTGCAGGTGCAAAATTAACGAAGCCTGTGACTGACCATATAGAAGAACAACTCAAACTCGAAATTTGGAGTCTATCGAACTATGTGTGAAGGCCGTTAATATGCATAAATTTCTTATGGAAGGTGGGAGTTTGAGGGGTACAGTTAATCTCCAGTCAAAAACATGCTCATGCAAAGTCTTCGATCTTGATCAATATCCTTTTTATCATTGTATTACCGCTTGCAGAGAATGCAAAATTGCTCCTTATGGCATGTGTTCTCATTACTACACCGTGGATGCATATCGTGCAGCTTATGCTGAGTCTATTTACCCTATGTTAGATGAAAAATAGTGGCATGATCCAGATGACGTGGCAAGTCATATTGTTCTTCCACCAAGATGGACACGTAGGCAAGCTAGTAAGCCGAGGATACAATGCATACCATCCGAAAGGGAAGATGTTATTGGACGTAGATGTAGCCGATGCGGTGGTGTTGGACATTATAGGCAAAGATGTACGAATCCATTGTCTTATGCTTCGAATTAGAAAGTTTTAATTTAGTGTTATGGTTTAATATGTTTTGATAATTATTTCATATCTTGGATATTATATTTTCTACTCGACGATGGAAGATTTATTAGCAATTTTTTTTTTTTAAAGAATTTAATCCCAAATGAAAAAAAGGCTTTTTAAAGTTGATTTTAAATCTTTAGTTTACATCTCATTTTATGAAATGTCCAAATGATTTTGAAAAGAAAAACAAATATATATTATTTTTTCTTTTCTTTAAAATGGTTATTGATTTTAAACATCAATACATTCTTTGTTGAATCCATCTTCATCCTATATAATATTTATCTCCACTCTCAATTTTTTTACCCCACTATTAACTTAAATAATCTATTAGAAATTGATTTTTCAGGTGGAGAAAATTAATTTCCGATAGGAGTAAATATTATTCAACAATTTCCGCTTGGAGGAAATTTTTTCCAACAGGAGTAAAATAATTTCCGCTTGGAGGAAAAATTTTCCGACAGGAGGAAAATGATTTCTGCTTGGAGGAAAAATTTTCCACCTAGAGAAAAATTATCCAGAAGCTTCAATTGGTCTCCATAAGGGGTTTCCGACTGTAGGAAAATTTTTCCTCCAGAAGGAAAAATTTTCCACCTCGAGGAAATATTTTCCGACAAGCTGAAAATTTTTCTAGCACCACGCCTTCCAAAATTAAATACCATAGAATCCTTGTTGTCGCAAACACACTGCCTATACAGCATACTATTGACGATGTGGCCATTAAATTGTATCTCGTTGGCCTTCAAAAAGTGGCCAAAACAGCTATCCTCGAAGTTCTTTATTTGGGCTGGAGTAAGCTTGAACTTAATATCCGATACGTCATTCCAGAAGTTAGATCTACAATTAACCTTTGCTCTCGATATCTCCGAGTCCCAAAACATTCGTTGGTATTTTGAATCCATTTATCTGCAAATCAAATACAACTAACAAATCATAACATATGCTTGCATATGGACAGCAAAATCGAAAGGACCAAAAACATATTAAATAGTAAAAAAGAAAAATCTAACGAAAATTCCACCGAACAATTACAATTTGAAAGTTTAGAACAAAAAGATATTTATGCATCTATTGGAAACAATTTTTGAACTAGAGGAATCTGTTTTCCATCGAGAGAAAAATTTCTTTTGACAGGAGGAAAACGCTTTTCGCCAGGAGGAAATTTCTTTCCGATAGGAGGAAGCACTTTTTCCGCCAGGAGGCAAAATTTTCTGCTTGGAGGAAAAAAATTTCTGCCTGGAGGAAAAATTTCCAGAACCTACAAATGACATATACCTAACAGGGTTTGTGCAAAATTATAATGAAAATGGCTAAAACTTTTCTAACCAGCGCATATGTGGATTTAAAAGCTACAATATCTTCTATATATTAGTGTACATTATACATTAGGCAACAAATCAACCATGCACATGTGACATTGCTTTCTAAGGATAACCTATGGTTCTAACACATATTAATCATTATGGTTTCACATTCAAACCTCCCATTAAATTCAACAAAAACACAACTTCATGATAGTTTTAATTTCGCATTTCACATTCTAACCATGCAACACAAACATTTCTGTCACACCAAATAACACAATATTATATGCATGGCTCATAATGACAAAGGTTCAAAATTGAGCAATTTATAAAGAGATGACTTGTCATCTCTAAAATAATCCATTATGAAAATTATCAACAATTCTGAAAAACCATTCAATGCAACACAAATAAAGGTTTTCATATTAGTTTGTTACATTAAATCGAAATTAGTTTGCAACATTTTTTCTATTTTGTTCAGAGAAGCAACTTACATTAATGGGGGACAAACCAGCACCAATGCTTCCCTATCTATTTATATATATATATATATATATATCTCTTTCTCTATCTCTGTAAGTGTGTGTGTAATTTTCTCAGCAAACACTTGTAACTCTAACGATCACAAATTTTGTGCTTCAATTTTCTGCTCGGTCAATTTTCTGCTCGGTCCATCACTTGCTCCTCCAATGCTGAAAAATATAGAAAATCAATATTAGTAACAAAAAAGAGATTGACAACAACGAGTATATTGTTTTAATTTCAGTAATGTCCATTTATTAAAATCCCCCAATACAAATAATAACAAAATGAAGAAACAAAAAACCCCATGCACACATGTGGATGGAACAAATTGCTTATACCAAAATGTAAACAACTTAAAGGTCACATACGTTTGAGCAAAATACAGAGAAAAAACAGAGTAAATGTCGCATAAGTTTAACAATCTATCTATACGGTATATCATGCTATAACAAGCTTAGTAAATGTTAGCACAGTCAGAAATACATGCTAAAGCTGCATCTTATGCAGAAACCATACATATAGCAATTTCTCAAATCATAAACCACAAGATCAAATAAGTTATGGTTAAGACAATCACTTAAGATTATTCAAATGCCAATCAAGTATGCTTTACCATTTTCATGGTTTTCTTTCTGGTCTAAGTAACTAAGGCTTAACTAGGAAGTTTAATTAATTCGATAATAACATTATAACATCAGTAGAACTATTCAAGCTTAAAGGAAGAGATATGTTTCATAGCACTATACTAATTAATCATAAAACTTAAGAACATGACTCCTACTATAAGTGTCTTTAGCATCAAAGTCCTTCCAAAGAACAATAAACATGCTGAAAATATTAATGAGTTAAAAGTAAACTCAGACAACTAGCATCGTAGACTACGTTGCCTGATCCAAATTATACATCATGTTATTCAAAAATGTTTCTTTGTTAAAACCATAATTTATTAATAACCTTGCATCCCTAAAAAAAAATAAATAAAAAAATTTCCTAAACTAACATAATTTCTTAAGAAACTCATATGATGACAAACAAACAAGTACTAAAATATTTTTTTTTTTTTTAAAAAAAAAGGGAGAAAGGAAGAAAGAAAATTCTGATAGAACCTCAAATACAAATATCCAATATAACTTGGCCAAGCTCAACCATCTGGAAGGCCAACACATACACACAAAAATTCTGTCTAGTAAATATCGATTCAGTAAAGTAATAATAAATTCCAAGAAACTTTTAACCTTGTAACTTGCTCAATGTACCAAACACTTGCCTAATCCATAAAACCAGGAAATGAAAACGATCAAACAGAAACGACCAAGAAAAAATTTAAATAAATAAAATCAATAAGAATATGGAGAGGCATAAGCTTTAAGTTCATGATCAGATACTCAATTGGAGAAGAATATGCTTCAGAAAATTGATAATCAAAAGAATCGTGAAGTTCAGATGGAAAATACATACATTGAACAAGCACAAGCACATATATACATACATACATATATATATATATATAAGTATAAATATAAAAATGAAAAAAACAAAAAACAAAAAAAGAAGAAGAAGAAGAAGAAGAAGAGGAAGAAGAAGAAATCCTAAAAGACAAAAAAAAAGAGAAAAAGAGAACCTTGAGGAGGAAAAAAAGAAGATGGCAAAGGAGGGTGGATGGAGTGGTGAAAGAAAAGAAGACGAAGAAGAAGAAATCTTTGCTAGCCAGAGATGGTGGAGACAAAGGGTGCATTTGGCATATATAATGGACTCTCTATATGATAGAAATATGAAATTATGCCCTAATTCTCTCTCTCTCTCTCTCTCTATTTCTATTTCTCTTTCTATTTTGGAAAATTATATGAAAGCCGAGGATAGTGGGTGAAGCTGCACGCACCCAAAAAGAAAGCTTTGCTATTTGACTCGGAATGCAAGCAACGATGAGCTATGGCACACTTTCTGTGTACTTGAAGATTTTAAGCGAACAAGAAGAAGAAAAAAAATGTTATAAGTTGTTGGAAAGAAAAACATACCGCACCGGTCCTTTCAGAGAAAGGTTACCTTGCAGCTGTGGCACCAGCTAGCCCCTGGTGGGAGGACGACGACGGCGAACGGCACAACAGTGGTGCGAGGATGACGACGGCGGCGAACGGCACGACAGTGGTGCGAGGATGACGACGGCGGTGAACGGTATGGAAGGCATTGCCTTTCGTGTCTCCTCTGTCTCTGGTGGCTCTCAATTGAACGAATCTTACCGACACAACGATGGACGAGGATGATGCCAGTGAACAGGAGACGAATGTTGGTGAAAATAGCGACTGGGATGGTATTTTTTGAAAAGCCCTAGCTGCGTTTTCAAAGGGAAAGTAGAAAAAACAAAACTGAAACCAAAAAAAATAAATAAATAAACAAGACAAAAGGCCTTTTGATAGAGAAAAGAACAAAAAAAATAAAATAAAATAAAAGAAACAACATAAATAAGGGTACTTTAGTCCGAAAGTGTAAAATATTTGTTAGTTTTAAAAAAAAAAAAAATTTTTTTTTGCTATTCTTAAAAAACGATTTAGGAGATGGCTAGTTTTCGCAAAAACCCCTTGTATTTATGTATCCGTTGCCATGTCCAATTTTTTTCATTTTTTCTTTTTGAATATAAGAGAAAAATAAAAATCAAACCTCTTTGAAGTAAACTTACATGGGGCGGACAAAATTAAAGAATTAATATTTCTGGTTAGTTAATGAAGCACAAAGTAATATCTATATGATATATGATAATTTATAATGTGGGAATTTAATTTACTACTTCTATTACTATTTCTAATAAAATATGATTAGTTATTCATATGAATAAAAATTAAGAAAAAGTATATCATTTTTATTTATATGTTGAAATTAAAACTTTATAAAGAATTTTTTTCATATAATTAAAGTTTATATATATATTTATGGTACTATAGTAATCAATTTAAATCTAAATTATCGAAATATTATGGTAAGAATAACTTAAAGTTTATTTAGATTAAAATATTTATTTTTTTGATAATTATTTAGATTAAAATATAGAAATAAGAAGAATTATTATTTCTTCAAACGGAGGAGCAATTTTCAAATTCCAAAACTATATATAGGAGAAACTAAATTTATAAAATAAATATATTCTTTTATATCAAATGTGCCCTTAGAAATTTGATTGATTTTGGATAATTAATCTCGAATAAATCATGGTTACTTCTGAAGATGTCTTGATTTTGGGAAATTAGTTTTGAAGAAAATCTTGAGGAAATAACAATTAAGGAGAGATTGTCAACATAGATGTAAAAATTTGTTTGATCTATGAAAATTAATCTTGAAAAAAAAAATCAGAGAATGATTCAAGGCTTTGACTAGCCTGGAGGTTTATTATTTCATTTGTAATGGGACCTCGCCAACAACAACCAACCCAAAATTCTGCAAAAATGATTTTAAATATTTCTCTTGAACATATTTGTCCATCTTTACTCAATGTCTCTTTAGCTTATTTTGTCATTTTTCTTTATTGAATCATTTTCATATGAAAGTCCTTTTTTCTTTTTCTTTTTTTTTTTTTTTCCAAAGACAAAGATGAGGTCAACATGCACAATTTAATTAATTTAAAAGAAAAGTGCAATAAAAGAAATTAGAACAGACAATTGTTGATAGAGAAATAAAACACTAAAGAAATCTAAAAGCTAACAGTCAAATTAAAAAAAAAAAAGGGACAACTCATAAAAGCCTAATCACAATGTCGTTTGGTGCTATGATTGATCGAATTTATTCTATACTTTCTTTAGAAAGACATCAGTAAGAACAGTCTCTGTCTCCAAAGATGCCCTCAGCAATGTTAAGCTCTGTCTATTAAATAAAAAAAATGAAAACTTATAACAAAAGAGATGGCAAAATTGGACAATGCAAAAAGAAAAGAAATTGAATATTTAAATAAAAGGCAAAATTTCCCATATATATTTTATGTGTTGGACATGTATAAGGGAAGAGAGGATTTCTATAGATGCACAACCATCAATTTGAAAAGGAAAGTAGTAACTTATATTATCAATTACATATGCAACAGGCCCTAATGAGGAAGTTTATTTGATTAGCTCTAATTTAGTAATAATTAACTCTTAAATAGAAACAATGAAGTATGCTAGCTAATATTGTATATATGCCAACTTGGGTATGGTGAGCAAGATACTGATAAGCCCTAATGAATGTTGGATTTTAGCGGGTCATAATTTTTTTATTTTTTTTAAGGGTGTCGGGAACAGAATCTTAAATTGAGTTTTGCCAATGAAAAAACATGATTTTCTTGTGCAAAACTCTGGATGACAAGCAATGGTAGATTTGGTTTGAATATAGGAAGATCCACATGGACATGAATTAGACACAGCAAGATTTAATTGGAATACAAACGGCAGTGAAAATTGTTCTAACCAGGCTCTGCTACCAAAAACTCAAGTCAAAAAGAGGTGGAATATTGGGGGGAAAAAAAATTGCAATAGAAAAGAAATTGAGCATGAAAATACAAGAAAACATCAAATATAATGTCTAAGATGAAACTCTCAGATGAAAATTTATTCGTAAGTGGGGCAAGACTACCAAATCAGCTCAGCATTTGTATTGATTGTGGTTGTTTATTATTATTATTATTATCATCATTATTATTATTATTTATTTTCAGTAAATCAAAGATCTTTCAGAAAGATAAAGGAATTCACAGAATTTAAATTCATACCTAACTGATGCCAACTGAAACAGTCTTCTCCACCAGAGCACCATTGTCTCTGACATTGAAAGTGGAAAGCATAGATAAGCTTGAAACAAGTGGGAAAGGCTTGACTTGTAAATCATCCATAACCATATAAGTAACCCCATCTTTCACATACCCTCCACCTTCTGAACCTTTTTCACCACCAGAGGCAGAGGAGGACAAACTCTTGTCAGCAGCAACAAAAGTGACCTCAGCGGAGATGTTGCTGTAGCAATGAGGACAGTTTGCTTGTGGGTCATCAGACACATACCTATGGAATCCATGGCGATGATGGTTTTCATCATAAGCCAACCAGTTCTCTTCTCCATTGATTCCACCACACCCATATCCCGTACTCGGACACATATACAGTTTCTGAGGCGTTTTGGCTTGTGATTGGGAATTGTTGAAAAACAGAGGATTTAAGGAAATACCCTTTAATAGTGTATGATTAATGGGTTCAATATGGTTTCTTTGCTGAGATTGGGTTGGAGGTAACCGGGATTGAAATTTTCGATGCTCTGGTAAAGCTTACCAAAAGAACCCACCATGGCATTGCTTGGAGAGGATATTGACTACGGTGGCAATTGGCAACGAGCAAATTGTGAAGAGGAAATCGACAAAGCCCTTGTTGGCTTCGGCGAATAGTACCCTTTTGCTGTGTGTGTCTATTAGTAGCTTCAATTGTAAACCATCATCGTTGTTAGGGTTTGGGTCAGAGCTAGAGGAAGCCATTGGTTTGGTTAGGGAAGATTTTCGGATTCTGTAGGAAGAAGTGGTAGTTGAGGTCTTGCTCTTGGAGACCATTAACCAATATATATACATTCGGATATGGACTTGGCCCCCCTTTCTCGTAAAAAACAAAGGAGGTAGAGGTTTTGTGGGAATCTAGTACATTGGCCTTTTTTTTTATTTTTTTATTTTTTATTTTAATTAAATTCTGAAAAACTTGTCCCAAAAACAATATATATATATATATATATATTAAATGATTTATTTATCTGGCTTTTATATGATTATTTGACTCCTTAACCACAAGCAGATTGTATTTCCTTAACATTGTACATCAAATTGTATAATTCCTATTCCAAATAGGAAAAGACATTGTGGATTAAAATCTATAAATATACCAAAAGCCGACGACTGAAATATACTGCAGCTTTGCTTGTTCTTCTTCTTGTATTACGTTTTATTTTCGGTTAGAAGTGACTTAATTCTGTTACCCTTAGCTATATACCCTGTTTATACATCCCAAATTAACAACTGTGGAGAGATGTTTAGCAGCAACCAAATAACGTGGTTTGCTGATGACACTAATGTGTATCGTGTTAAAATTCAGAAAACTGAAAAAAAACTCGCCACGTACAACACCTGTTAAATGGTGCCATCTTTATACTTAATCCAACGACTGGGCAGGTCTTCCACAAAAGTGTGTGGAAAAAGGCAGAGGGAGGGGGAGAGGCAGGACAAAAAGGTCTTGGTTAGGTGGCAAAGTGGAAAACAGCTGAACAAGTTGCTGCTTTTGTGAGGTCTTTGCCTGTTGAACAGCAGCCAAACCAAATCGTTGCGACTCATAAACGAATGCTTCATCCTTTGCAGGTTCTATTGGTTGGTGATTTCCCCAACATAGTTATAAAAAGCTGCAAGAGATCAGCTGCAACTTCCATTCCAGGCTTTCTTGAGAATTGGGAAATTTGGTGATCTTAAAGTCTACAGAGCCAAAGGAAACAGTGGAGCTACGTAATGAGATGTTTCTAAATTTCAACATTTACGATCAGTGGTTGAAGAGTATTTCATCATACGCTGCATTCTCTATACTCATTCTCATCAAGCACTCCTTGTGAGTTTTGGTGAGAGGCTAGGATGTTACTAAAGCTAGCCGACAATTCAATTTTTACGTAGCCACACCACTTTTGGCCTTCTCTAACCCACCATCAATGTCGCTCTAAGGGATCTCATATTGTCTCACTCTCACTCTCACTCTGCCGACAACAACACTTGGAGCTCAAATTACCCAACAAATACCAGAGATTGATGATAAACAGGTAATGGCAGAGATCGAGAAACACGTAATTGACCTTTTCTTGGACCAACAGTGTTCTTAGGAGTTCTTCTTTAAGTGGGCCAACTATGTTTAAGAACTTAGAGATTTATCTTTTTGGGGTGTTCTTTTTGCACCATCCAAATATTTTCCCACACTTCACCTTCAAAAAAATAAAATAAAAAAATAAAAAAATAAATCTTCCCACACTGCATTTTTTTAAAATTACTAAAATAACCTTTCATCTATTCTCTTTCTTTTCTCTTTTCCTTCTCCCTCACCACCGAAGTGATCCCATTCTCTCATGTTCTGTACCATAACCCCCCCCCCCCCCCCCCCAAAAAAAAAAAAAAAAAAAAAAAAAACCTCTTCCAAGCCAGACCTCTTTCTTTCTCCTTTCTGTCTCCTTGTCATTCACAAACAAAGCTTTCATTATTTTCTCCTTCACACCGAATAAATCCTTCTCTAGGAAGCGATTTTTTTATTTTGATTTTCTATCTTACCAAAAAAAAAAAAAAAAAAAAAAAAAAAACTTAAAATCTAAAACCACCCAACATTTTATGAGAGTTATCTCTCCTTGATAGGGTGATTGACTTGATTTTTATAAAGGAAAAAATACTCAAATTTCATAATCAGTAAAATCAAGGTCCGAGACCAAATATTTATCATTATGGAGATTTTCAGTTCATCTTATTATTCCATTTTTTTGCTATTACAGAATGAACTTGGACTTGTGGTTCCATTTCGCCATTATTGAAGATTGAAGGAGATCTATTTCTTGACTCTAGTTTTTATTTTTTATTTTTTATTTTTATTTTTAGAAGAAATAACAGAGAGGGTCTGGTTGTGAGAGAGGAGGAGAAGAAAGAGCAAGAGTTGGTTGTTTGGTGAGAGAAGGGTGTATAATCTACTTGGAAACTACAAGGAAGAATTTAAAAAGTAAATAAAAAAATTTATTAAAGTTCCATTTGGAAAAATAAGATTTAGTTTCTTAGGATTTATTTTTCTGAGAATTAATTTTTCTTATGGTTTGTTTGATGAATAAGGGAAAATTTGAGATTTATAAGTCATTGAATTTAAAATTGTATAATAAATTAAGAGCAAATATATATTTTAAAAAAATTTCAAAATTAGTTTTTTTGGAATTCTCAAAATAATACCTATATACATGAGAACAACTTTTCCACATATTTTTCTACATTGGTGAGAATCTAATTCCTTGGATCCACACTTTTCCATATTATAATAAATATCCAAACAAAATAAAATTATCACTTTTCCAAGGAAATTAGATTCCCATTAACTTTACATTTATCCAAATATGCCGTAAAAGTAAATATAAAAATGATTTGTAGGTAGAAATTTTGGAGGTGTAAAAAGAACTACTTTTTTATTATTTTTTTAAGTAAATATTTGTACTTCCATTTATTTTTTCATGAGGAATTTTCAGATTTCTTTTATTTTCTATAAAATTCTTAATAAATGCATGCTAATTTTTTTTATAAGATAAATGCTATTTCTTACTTGATTACTTGATTACATGATGATTTATTTATTTATTGAAAATACATAATAATCTAATTGATTCCCATATTAACTTTTTAATTAAAAATGTAAAAAGAATTTGCATTGATTGGCATGTTAATTACATTGCATGATGACAAATTAATAACAATATTTACGAGGAAGAGGGATTTAAAGGGTAGGGATTAAAAGTCTATTTATTTATTTTTATCATTATAATAATTTCTAATTTAAAAAAACGTAAAATATGATATCTCAAATTTATCACCTCATAGATATGGCTACCAAAGACATGCTAACTGCCTGTTGTGGGAACCTTAACAGTATTTTCACTTTCTTTTTAAAAACTTTATGAAAAATTTGTCAAAAAAAACAAGTTATTTGGCTTTTAAATGATCATTTGACAGCTCATTATTCTTTAACAACATCAACTATAGGATATTTGTTTTCTTGCTCATTAAGAAATAAATATATTTAGAAAGAGGGTCATGTTCCATATACTAAGATATTTGACAAAGGTTTTTGACAAATATCATCTTATTTATTGAATATGTAGATTTAAGTGTACAAATTGTAAGGACCTTTCTAGGATCCTCTACCGGAATCTTATGTTAGCCTTGACTAGGAAAAGCCTTATCGAAGATTTCTACAGGAAATCTAGCAATATCTTTCTTAAGGGTTGGATTTATCTTAGAAATCCCTACACAGGAAATATACTTCAACATTACAACCATCTTATTTTTCCTACCTTATTACATAATTTTTCCACAAGATTACAGCACTTCAATAATAACTAGAATAGACACAAAAATTAATAATTAATAAAACAACAACAACCATATTTAGAGATTGCATGCCCAACATGTAGTACCAAAGCATACGAAGAATTTAGATAAGAACAAAAGTAACATAAGTGCAAAAGTAATAATAATAATAATACAAAGATGAAAATGGGGAATATTCTACTCTAAATACAGCAATGAAAGGAAAAACAATGAGCTTGCATCTCGAACGTTCAAAATCCACTAGTCACCTGAACTTAGAGGAACGAATTTAAAATCAAGAAAACTAATGAAATGCGAATAATCTCTATGAATGACAATCGTTTAACAAATAACAATATTATTATTAAAGCAAAGATAAATAATGACAAATAAATAAATAAATTAGTAAATGAATAAATAAATAACTAAATAAATAAATTGGTAATTAAGAAGGCAAGAAATTAAAATTTAGTAATTTAAGAAATTATTTAGAAAAATTTGTTTCTCTCAAAATCTTCACTAATTTGCTCAGTTTGAAAGGTTCCATTTCTTTAAATCATTTTTTCACAAAAACCCAATTTTTTTTTTATATTCCCCCAAAATTAAAATAGTGATGTAGAAAATATAAATAAAATAGAAATAACAATAGATATAATTATAAATTTAAGAAAAAATTAAAATTAAAATTTAGGTAAGATAAAAATAACAATAAACTAAACTAAACTAAAATAAAATAAAATGATATGATAAAAATTAAATTAATTAAATGCTTTAAAAAATCATAATTTAAATAAATAAAATATATTTTAAAAACATTTTACTTTTAAAATATGTACCAAGTATTAACCTGATGCACCATATTATATATCAAGTTATGTCTGGTGGCATTTTGTATCCCAAGCACCCTCTAACAAGGAAATAAAGGCTATACCTGCAATTGGACACCTTAGCATCCAAATGAGCCGATGCTAATAACTCGTCATCATGTGGTTAAGGGGAGGATGACTAATGCTTACCATGCAAAATGCGTACTGACCCTTTCACTCTTAGCTTATACATGATGACTAAATAATATCGACACATTAATCAATTATATATAGTATAAAACACCAGTATTGTATGGTGCATTTGTAACAGTAAAAATGGAAAAAATATAACATACACCAAATTTTAATAAACCAATTCCAGGTTTTAAAATCAACTTACCAACCCATGAAATTTCCTTATTCTGATATAAACCAAAGTTATAAATCCACTATTTCTTTAAAAAATAGTCTTTTCCATAGCAACCACATTGTATATGTATATACATATATATTTTTTTATATGGAAATAATTTATTTTTCAAACCCACATTATCATTTATAAGGAAATAAATATAAAAAACCACATTATTTCATGTAAACAGAATTAACCAAATATATTTTTAAATAATTTGCACCACATAATTTTATAGGAATTTAAACAATATAATTAACACAAATTTAATACTCGAAAATACATTTGGAAAATATACCACTCACTTAAAAATATGAATAACTTTGGATTCTCCACAGGATCAGTTCCTCGGTTAAAACGGGTACCTAAAGTATCAACAAAAGCATAATACCCATTAAAATAATATTATGTTCGTGTATTTTACACATAATTTACATCGGGGGAGTTAACACAAACACTAACTGAAATTAACAAATTATATACCAAAATGAAGCTTAGAGTATAAGGATCATCGATTTGGTTTGACCTATTGGAGATCTAGTCGGCAGTGGTTGGGACCTCATTGGAAAGACTTGGACAACTTAATGCTCTTAGATCTCATGATCTAGCTTGAATTGAGCTAAACAGATCTCGTATTTGGATTTAAATGGGTCAAAGTTGATGGAAATAGGTGATGGTTTGGTCGGGAACTCACTAGAATCAGGAGAGCCGGTGAGCTGTCACCATCATCAGAAAAATAGTCCAATGCTGGCTTGTTGGGCGGCCACAGGCATAGAAAAATTAGAGGGAGGTTGGTCTTTGGGTGTGTAACACAGCGGTGGTGGCGGTGAGGCAAGGAGGTGTCCAAAGAGAGAGAAATCAGTTGACAAATCTAATGGCTACTGTTGGAGGATTTATAACCTGTTTGATCAACTCCAAGGTGCTAAAGTATTCTCCAAGATTGATTAAATTTCGAGTACCATCAGCTGAGATTAAGGAGTCAGACATTCCTAAAATTGCCTTTAAGATGTGGTATGTGTACTATGAGTTCTTAGTGATATCTTTTTAGCTTAGTAATGCTCTGGTGATCTTCATAAATTTGATGAACTGTATGTTTTGCTTGTACTTAGATTGTTTTGTCATCGTATTCATAGATGATGTATTGGTCTATTCAAAGAGTAGAGAAGAGCACATGAAACACTTAAGAAGAGTGCTATAAACCTTAAGACCGCACCAATTGTATGCCAAGTTTAGCAAGTGTGAATTTTGACTGGACAGAGTGGGTTTCCTTGGGCATATAGTAATAGTGAATGGCATCTATGTAGATCTTGAAAATGTGAGAGCTGTGTCAAAATGGGAGTGCCTTACCTTAGTGATGAAGGTCAGAGCTTCCTTGGCCTAGCAAGATACTATCGTTTCATTGAAGGATTTTCTAAGATAGCAAGGCCACTCCATTACCTAACTCGGAAGGAGGTCAAGTTTGAATGGATAGACAGATGTAGCAGAGCTTCCAAGAGCTAAAGGAAAAGTTGACATCCACTCCTATTTTGACTCTACCAAATGGGAATGAGGGTTTTGAAGTTTACGATGATGCGTCCCCATCAAGGATTGACAACTTCACCCTTTGTCTATCCTCGTATGGAAGAGGGAACACCTCACTATGGACTTTGTATTTAAACTCCCTCCTACAGTAAAAAAGTATGATGGTATTTGGGTTATTATTAACCGACTCACTAAATCAAACCATTTTCTATTTATAAGCTGAGTTATTTGTGAACTATATAGTGAGTTTGTGTGGAGTACCTGTAAGCATCACATCCAACTAAGATCCACATTTTACGTAGAGGTTGTGATGGAATTTAGTAAATGCACTTGGGGAATAGCTTAATTTTATATGGCTTTCCACCTGCAAATTGATGGCGGTTGGAGCAAACCATTCAAACCTTGGAAGACATGCTGATACTATGCATTATTCAATTCAAAGGAAGGTGGGATGAGCAACTACCGTTGGTGGCATTTGTTTATAATAATAGTTTCAAGCAAGTATTGAGATGTCCTCGTACCAAACATTGTATGAGAAAGAGTGTCGGACCCTACTTTGCTAGAGTAAGGTGGGAGAAGAAGAGCTCTTTAAATCTAAAAATATGGTTAAGTCTGATTACTTATGGATGACTGTGAACAATGTGAAAGTCATCCGAGATAGACTAAAGGCTGTGAAAGACTAACATAAAAGCTATGCTGATGTATGTAGGAAAGACCTTGAATTTGAAGTGAGTGATTGGGTATTCTTAAAGCTATCCCAATGGAAAAGAGTTATGCACTTCAGCCGACGAAGGAAGCTAATTTCTTGCTACATAGGCCCATATGAAGTAATCGAAAGAATTGGTCCAGAGGCGTATAGATTGGCTTTACCTAATGGGCTAGCATGAGTGCATAATGTGTTTCATATTTCTATGCTGTGGAAGAACATCTTTGATCATTGTCACGTGCTTGAGACACCTAACATTGAGCTAAGAGAAAACCCATCTTGCATGGAGCAGCCAATGCAGATTTTGGACTACGAAGAGTGCGTGCTTTGTAACAAGATTATTCCCTTAATCAAAGTCTTTACTTGTTTCAGTTAAGTACAAAATTTTGTAAGGGGGTAGATTGTAACACCTTGTACTGAAGCATGTTGGAAATTTTATGTGTTGACTAAGTTTGATTAAAGTTGATCGAGGGTGACCAAGTGGGCTCTATGATTGACTTTTTGCTGCAATGAGAATTTTGAGTTAATTGAGGCAATTTTGAGTTAACCGAGGTACCGTGACAAAGTATGCGCCGATTCGAGTTCAAAGATTAGTGGTATGTTGAATTTAGAGTTGTGACTAGAATGTTATGGGCAAAATAAGTTACGGTCCAGATTGGCCAAGCGAGCTGAGTTCGACCTTTTATTTTTACGAGTCTTGGTTTTGACTTG
The DNA here is from genome assembly GCF_031755915.1 of Ziziphus jujuba. NCBI lineage: Eukaryota > Viridiplantae > Streptophyta > Magnoliopsida > Rosales > Rhamnaceae > Ziziphus > Ziziphus jujuba. The sequence continues at coordinate 13,008,658 of NC_083386.1, forward strand.
TGTATCATTATATACTACTCATTGATACAAGTTTATAGACCAGCAACACATTTAATTTGGACTTATGGTTGAAAAATTATGGATTTGTAAAGTTTTAATTATTTTTCTAGAACTGACTTTACTGAGTATATTTCGAACACATGTGAAAAACATGCAAAATTGCATCCTACTGACACATACCACATGTCACATACTCAACCAATCCTTTGAGCACACAGTGGCATTTTATTGGCCATTTGGAGAGAAAAAGAGGAGAGAGAAAAAGAGAAAAGGAGAGAGTGTGTCAAGTCCCACCTAAAATTCCCTATCGGAACCTTAGGCTAGCCCTGACTAGGGCAAACCTTACTGAATGTTCCTATAGAAAATCCGTCAGCATCTCCCCTAAGGGTTGGACTTGTTCAAAAATTTCTTGCACAGGAAACAAACTCCAAAATTCCAACTTAAGTGTGGTGCCAGTCTATGAACTTGTATCGACAAGTACTTTACAATAATGTACAAGTTAAAACCAAATTCTACAAGAATGAAAAAGTTAACTCGACATCGCTCGGACAATTTGAAGCGTAACTCCATTTTCGACATGCTAGCAATCTCTGAACTCGGGTCAATGCATTCTTCACCATGGTGCTTCGGTCAATGCAAAATTCTAATTGTAGCAAAAAGTCAACTGAGGATCCCACTCAATCAATCCCGATCAACTCAGTCACACTTAGTCAACATGCGAAAAGTTTCAGTGTACTTTGGGGAGGGGTGTTACAATCTACCCCCTTCACAAAAATTTCATCACATCAGTCGATACCAATAACCCATAACCCTTCACTAAGGAGGGTGGCTGATGCTCACTGTACAAATACTTGCCAACCCTCTCGCCCATAGCTCCTACAGGATGGCTAATAAATACCGACACGCTAATAAGAAATATAGTACAGAACATTAGTATTGTATGGTGCATCCAGAAATTATAAAAACTGGCAAGTATGTTGTACACCAAATTTTTATAAAATATCACCGGGTTTGATACATTTTTCTAAACCCATAAAATTACTTATTTTTGTCCAAATCAAAGTTTAAATCCCCCAATTTTTCATAAAATTAATTCTCCTAAAATAAATACAATTTACACATACATTTATACACATAATTATATTTTTATGCACAATAAATTTTTATACAATTAATTTAATGCGGTTATTTTCTTCAAAATCAATAATACAAAATTTATGCAACAATTATATATATAAAATCACATAAATTGCATAAAATAATTTAATAATTATTTTTTTAAATTTTAAACACATCATAGAAATTGTACAAATTTAAACAGCAATCATACAATTAAAATTTGCCCAAAGTTAATTTTTTAGAAAATGGACCACTCACCTAAAATACATGGATCACTCTAGATCCTCCACTGCGTTGGTTCCACAGTTCACAAGGGTGCCTCTTCGAGATTGGACCAGCGGTGGTCGAGATTTGACTAGGAAGCTAGTTTACTAACTATCCCTGAATCTCCCAATCTAGCCATAATTAGACAAAGTAGTGGTCAAAATAGGTGGGAAGGGGTGGTGAATCTGTTAGAAACTTGTTGGAACCAAAGGAATCAGCGAGTCGCTAACATTGTTTGAAAACTACTTCGGCACTAATGCGTCTAGCAGCCACCAGTAATCGGACTTAGTGGAAAGGACGACTGATGAGTGGGCTTCATGGTAGTGTGGGGGCGAGCTCGACACTTTCGATACGCTGCTATGTTCTAAGAAGAGCATTTCTTTTCCTTTCTTTTCCTGAATATTTCTTTTATAATTTCCTATTATTTGTATTAAATTCTATCTTTGAATTATACTTCTAGTATACTCTGAATACTATGTTGGATTATTGTCATTTATTTATTTTTATGCCTATTCCCTGTATTGTTTTACCATTGAAATGTTGCCCTTTGTGAAAAAATCTGTAGTAAGGTGGGAGGAATAAGATGGTGCTTTTTTGGAATGTGTTTTCTATGTAAGAAATTTAGGGCAAGTCCAACCTTTAGGGGAGATGTTGTCAGATTTTCTGTAGAAAGGTCCTGTAGGGTTTCCTCTAGTTAGGAATAGGGTTCTGATAGGGAATTATGGGTGGGGCCTGATAGAGTGGTATCAAAGCTTATAATTGGCCAAACATGTGCCATCGAGGATGCTGGGCCTCAAGGAAGGTGGATTGTGACGACCAATGTGGGCGGATATGGGGCATTGGCAGGCTATCTAGTATCAAATCCCACATCACCTAAGTGTAGATCAGGGGATGATTCAAATGTAATAATAGTCATTCTTATAATATCAAGGCTTATCAAAGCTGTTGGCTTTAAAGTTTAAAAAAACTCCAAAGTTAAGCATGCTCATATGAGAGCAATCCTAGGATGGGTGACCTCTTAGGAAGCTCTAACTAAAAAATCCCATATCAAGTGTGCTAGTGGAAGCAGGGTGTTACAAATAGAATCAAAGCCCTAGGTTTTTGTATCTGTAAGGGATTGTGGATTGTTGTGCATCCCATCTGCAATTTAGTCTTTTTTTGGCATTATTTGAGTATCTTTCATTCTAAACTCTTAGTTTGTTTCTCCAAAATCCTTTGTGCTGCTTAGGCAGGGTACACAAAGTTCTCAAGAGGACTTGATCGAGAGTTTTAGCAGTAGGTCGAGTTTTAGAAATCTTGTGTTCTAGTTGACCTAAGCCTTGGGAAGTGCAAGCACCACTGGATACATCGTAGACTAAACCCAATGATTAGGAGCTATGAATTTTGATGGGATATAAGGTCCAGCTGCCACCATTTCATGGTTGGCTGACAAGGAGAAGATTTTGGAGGAAGGGATATAGTGTCCCAACTAGGATAGGGTTAGAATCTCAGGTTTCATGTTGGAAGACAGTGCCAGAAAATGGTGGAAGGTAGTAATGACGTGGAGGCACCATATGTGGGAACAATTTAAGAATGCCTTCACCATGTAATACTACCTTCCTGCTTTTCATGAGGCATGGAGAAGAGAGTACAAGGAATTGTGCCAAGGGAACATGACAGTCTTAGAGGACGAGAGAAAATTTTTGAGAGCTGTCTAAATTTTGCATGCATATGATTTCGGATAACCCTAGGAAGAAGACGAGCTTCAGCAATGGCCTGAATGAGAATACAGCCTTGAACGTGTCTGGAGCAGTGCACTCGACCTACCAATATGTGCAAGACACCGCAATGGAGTTAGAGAGGCAAATATAAATGCACAGATTAAGGAATAGGTCATTTGAGAGTCCTACGGGGGGGGGGGGGGGGGGGGGGGGGGGGGGGCGGCGCCCTAGCTAGGGGTACCCGAAGAGGAGCCATAACTTAGGTTCTTGTGGTAGTGGTGGATCAAGCCCCCATGGGGAGAGGTCACCTTTTTCCCTAAGCAGCCTAACATTTGATTAGCGGCAGTGTGAGCTCTTATCAGAAGTCTAACCTTGGAATAGTCCTAGACGGTTATGTAGAATTTGTGCCAAGTTGCACGATGGGCCCTGCTAATGGGATGGTATGTGCTTCTAGTGCGGGTATTTAGGCCACTTGAGAAGACATTGCCCTTCTGGCAATATCAAGATGTTGGGATCAGGCCTACAAGCCCATCAAGCTAGCAGATTTAGAAGCCAGAGTTCCTAAGTGAACCAAGCAGCAGATGGTTCATATGTATTGTCACAGTATCCACGGGACCAAGTCGAGGCAGAGAACGAAGGTCCCAGTAAATGAGTCAAGGTTGAGTATTTGTGATGATATAGCAAAAGGCTTTAGCCACACTCAATGTGATTAGGGGTACATTTAACGTTTGTGATAGCAATGCATTTATACTTATAGATCCAATAGTTACACACTCCTTTGTCTTAATAGAATTTATTGCTTGAGTTGGAATAACTCCAATCCCCTGTGGTCTCAGTTAGCGATTGCCACCCTCATAGGAGAGTCTCTATGGCCTAGTCAAATGCTTAAGGGTTGCCCCTTTTATATTGAAGATCAAGTAATGGAAGTGGATTTGATTATGTTTTATCTTTTTGAGCTCGACATGATCCTAGACATGGATTGGTTTGTTGCGAATCATACCTTTGTGGATCGCTATAGTAAAGAGGTGATGTTTAGGTGTCTTGCTTATCAAAGGTGGTGTTTCGTGGAAAGTATAGGTGGCCTTCATTAGGGTTGATTTCTGCCCTCATTGCTAAGAAGTTACTTGAGAAGGGTTGCCAAGGCATTTAGCTCATGTGATTGACACCTGAGTAAGTGGTATCAGGTTGGAGGGTGTGCCCATGGTAAGAGACTTTCCGGACATGTTTCCCGATGAGTAACCGGGGTTACCATTAGAGAGGGAGATAGACTTTACCATTGATTTGGTTTTGGGTGTTATACCTATCGTTTTACCACCATACTATATGGCACTAGCAGAGATAAGGGAGTTAAAGATTCAGTTGCAAGAGCTAGTGGATAAAGATTTTATCAAACTGAGCATATCACCTTGAGGAGCACCCGTCTTGTTTATGAAGAAGAAATATGTAGCTTAAGGTTGTGCATTCATTATTAACAACTTAACAAAGTGACTATTATAAACTACTACATGTTGCCGAGGATTAATGACCTATTTGATCAATTTCAAGGTGGCAAAGTGTTATCCAAGATTGACTTAAGATCTATATACCATCAATTGAGAATTAGGAAATAGGACATTCTAAAGACTACTTTCAAGATGAGGTATGGTTGCTACAAGTTCCTAGTGATATCGTTTGGGCTTACCAATGCCCTAACAACCTTTATGGATTTGATGAATTATGTGTTCTATCCATACTTAGACCGTTTTATTATTGTGTTCATAAATGATATTTTTGTTTATTCATAGAGCAGAGAGGAGTATGTGAAGCATTTAAGGAGAGTACTCCAGACCCTAAGGCAACACCAGTTATATGCCAAATTTGATAAGTGTGAGTTCCGGCTGAATTGAGTGGGGTTCGTCAGGCACATCGTACCAGCGGATGGCATCTATGTGGATATCAAGAAGGTGAAAGTCGTGATAAATTGGGATCGCCCTACTACAGTGATAGAAGTACAAAGTTTCCTTAGTTTAGTGGGATACTACCACCGTTTTGTAGAAGGATTTTCCAAGATAGTAGGGCTATTCCACTATCTGACCTTGAAAGAGGTTAAGTTCGAATAGATGGACAGGTGTGAGTGGAGAGTCCAAGAGTTGAAGGAAAAGTTGAGATTTGCACCTGTCTTGACTTTACCAGATGGGAACGAAAGTTTTGAGATCGATTTAATGCATCCCATCAAGGACTGGGTTGTGTGTTGATGTAGAACCAAAGGGTGGTTGCTTATGCCTTACAACTATTAAAGAAGCATGAACTGAACTATCCCAGGCATGATTTAGAGCTTATAGCAATAGACTTTGCTTTTAAGAGCTGGAGGCACTACTTGTATGGGACATGTTAGATCTACACCAACCACAAAAGCCTCAAATGCATCTTCACCCAAAGAAAGTTAGATATGAGGTAGAGGATGTGGATGGAACTTCTAAAAAACTATGATTGTGTGATTGACAATTTCCCGAGCAAAGCGAATGTGGTATTTGACATTTTGAGTATAAAAGCTATTGGATCCTCCACATATGTACAATCTATCCAACTTCCTCTTATGGTCAAGTTGAAAAAGATGGGAGTGGTAACACACATGCATCCTTTCGGAGTACTTCTGGCCACCTTTTAAATGTGACCAGTGCTAGTGGATCTCATATTAGAAGCCCTAATGGAAGATCCTAAGCTGAGGATGACCAAAAGCAAGGTGCAAAAAGAGCTTGATTAGGAGTTCTTGATTAGGAGGGATGCAACTCTTGTGTATAGAGGTAGGCTTTGTGTTCTCAACATCCCCAAGCTTAAAAGGGAGATCTTAGATGAAGCACACAATTTGATGAATGCAATGCATCCATGGAGCACTAAGATGTAGCAGAGGCTGATAAAGTATTACTGGTGGATCAGCATGAAAAGAGAAGTCGTGGAGTTTATGTCAAAATCTTTGATTTGCCAACATGTAAATGCAGAGAGGAAGAGACCTTCAAGACAACTCCAACCTTTACCTATCCCCATATGAAACCGGGAGCACCTGGTTATGGACTTCTTCCTTCAACAAGAAGGTACAAAAGTATTTGCGTAATCATCGATCGACTCACCAAATCAGCACACTTCTCACCTTGTGAGAACAATTCTCACCAAAAAAGTTGGTCAAGTTGTTCGTGAAGCATATATTAAGTCTACATGGAGAATCCATCAGCATCATGTGTGATCCAGATCCACACTTTACCTTGATACTGTGGCTGAAATTTAGCGGATGCACTTGGAGTGAGGTTTAATTTTAGTACTGCCTTCCACATGCAGATCGACGAACAATCAAAGCAGACCATACAGACCTTGGAGGATATGTTGAGATTGTGTCTCATGCAATTTTAAGGGAGTTGGGATAAGCAATTGTTGTTGATGGAGTTTTTCTATAATAATAGCTATTAAGCAAGCATTGAGATGTCTCCATACGAAGCACTGTATGGGAAATAGTGTTGGACCCCACTATGCTAGAGTGACGTGGGTGAAGAAAAGCTCTATATAATGGACAACGTGGTTAGGTCTAATTACCTATGGATGACCACGGATAAAGTGAGAATGATTCACGAAAGACTAAGGGTTGTTTAGGATCGATAAAAGAGCTACACAAATGTGCACAGGAAAGATCTTGAGTTCAAACTAGATGATTGATTTTCTTATAGTTGTCACTGTGGAAGGGAGTTATGCATTTTGGCTAACAAGGAAAGCTAGGTCCTCGTCACATAGGGTCGTACTAGGTAGCTGAAAGAATTGGCCTAGTGGCATATAGGTTGGCATTACCAAAGGAGTTAACGCGAGTGCACAATGTGTTTCACGTATTGATGCTGCAGAAGTACATTAAGGATCCATCGCATATGATCGAGATTCTTGACATCCAATTGAGAGAAGACATGTCATATGTGGAGTAGCCAATGTAGATCCTGAATCTCAAAGAATGAGTATTGCACAACAAGACTGTTTCATTAGACAAAGTCCTTTAGCAAAACCACTTGGTTGAGGAAGCAATATGGGATTCCGAAACACATATGCAAGATCAGTACTCTTACCTGGTTTAATTAAGCACAAATGAAAATTTTCACTTCATTGGAACAGGTAGGGGTACTGAACTCACATTCGCATTTCGACCTTCCACATCACTTCCTCGACCAAGTGGTTCTCCTAAAGGACTTTAACTAATGGGATGGTCTTGTTGCGCAACACTCGCTCCTTACAATCCAGGATCTGCATTGGCTATTGCACATATGACAGGTCTTCTCTTAGCTCCATATTGGGAGTCTCGAGCACATACAACGGATCTACAATGTACTTCTACAACATTAAAATTTGAAACACATTATGCATTCATGCTAACTTTTTTGTTAGTGCCAACCTGTATGCCAGCTGGCCAATTCTCTTGGTTATCTTGTATGGACCTATGTGATGAGGATTTAGGTCTCTCGTCGGCCAAAATGCACAACTCCCTTCCATGAGGACACTTTCAAGAAAATCCAATCATCAACTTTGAACTCAAGATCTTTCCTATGCACATCTGCATAGCTCTTTCGTTGGCAATGAGCAGCCCTTAGTCTTTCTCAGACCACTCTCACCTTATTCATGGTCATCTATAGGTAATTAGACTTAACCATATTGTTCATTGCATGAAGCTTTTCTTAACCCATTTCACTTCAGCATAGTAGGGTCCAGCACTATTTCCCATACAAGGCTTGGTACATGGACATCTTGATGCTGGCCTAATAGCTATTATTATAGACAAACTCCACTAACAGTAATTACTCATCTCAATTCCCTTGGAATTGTATGATGCACGATCTCAGCATATCCTCCAAAGTCTGTATAGTCTACTCCAATTGTTTGCTGATCTAAGGGTGGAAGGCAGTATTGAAAATAAGCCTTGCTCCAAGTGCATACACTAATTTCCACCATAGTCTTGAGGTAAAGCGTGGATCTCAATTAGATGTGATGCTAACAGGTACTCTAAGTAGACTTATTATACGCTTCACGAACAGCTCGACCAACTTCTTTGGTGAGAATCATTCTTGCACAGGTAGGAAGTGCACTGATTTGGTGAGTTGATTGATGATTATCTAAATATCATCGTACCTTCTCACTGTGGGAAGAATTTTGAACACGAACTTTACAGTAAGATGCTCCCACTTTTATAAAAGGACAAGTGAGGATTGGAGTTATCTAGAGGGCCTTTGCCTCTCTGCTTTCACTTGTTGGCAAATTAGATACTTTGACACAAATTCCGTGACTTCCTTTCTCATCCCGATCCACCAGTAATACTTTATCAATGCCTAGTACATCTTCGTAGTCCCTAGATGCATTGCATACATCAAACTGTGTGCTTCCTTCAAGATCTCCCTCTTAAGCTTGGGGATGTTGGGAACATAGAGCCTACCTCTATACATAAGGGCTCCATCCCTCCTGATCAAGCTTTTATTGCACCTTCCTTTTAGTTGTCCTCAGCTTAGGATTTTCTATTAGGGCTTCTAATACAAGATCCATTAGCACTGGTTGCATTTTAAAATTGGCCAAGAGTACTCCAGAAGGATGCATATGCGTCACCACTCCTATCTTCTTCAACTCGACCATGAGAGAAAGTTGGACAAATTGTACATGGGCGAAGGATCTAGTAGCTTTTCTACTCAGGGTCAACTACCACATTCACTTTGTCTGGGTGATAGTCAATCACACAATCATAGTCCTTTAGTAGTTCTATCCACCTCCTCTACCTCAAATTTAAGTCTTTTGGGTAAAGATGTACGTGAGGTTTTCAGAGCAAAGACTACTGCTGTAAGCTCTAAATAATGCTTGGGGTAGATAAGTTCATGCTTCTTTAATAGTTGTGAGGCATAAGCAATCACCCTTTTGGTTCTGGATCAACACGCAACCTAGTTCTTGATGGGCTGCATCACAATAAACCTCAAAACCCTCGTTCCCATATGGTTAAGTTAAGACAGGTGTGGATGTCGATTTTTCCTTCAATTCTTGGAAGATCCGCTCACATTTATCCATACATTTGAATTTAATCCCTTTCCAGGTCAGATAGTGGAGTGGCCTTACTATCTTGGAAAATCCTTCCGTGAAAAAGGTTGTAGTATCCCGCTAGGCCAAGAAAACTTCACACTTCTATCACTGTAGCAGGGTGCTTTCAATTTAACAAGGCTTTCAGTTTCTTAGAATCCATATAGATGGCATTCGTGATACTGTATGCTTAAGGAACTCCACTTGGTTTAGCCAAAACTCACATTTGTTAAACTTGGCATATAGTTAGTGTTGCCTTAGGGTCTGAAGCACTCTCCTAAAATACTTCATATGCTCTTCTCTGCTCCTTGAATATACCAAAATATCATTTATGAACACGATGAAAAAACGGTCTAAGTATGGGTGGAACACACGGTTCATCAAATCCATAAAGGTGGTTGGGGCATTGGTAAGCCCAAACAATATCACAAGGAACTCATAGTGCCCGTATCGAGTCCTGAAAGCAGTTTTGGGAATGTCTGATTCCGTGATCCTCAACTGATGGTACCTAGACCTTAAGTCAATCTTGAAGAACACTTTGGTACCTTGATGTTGATCAAATAGGTAATCAATTCTCGGCAACAAATACCATTTTAGAATAGTCATTTTGTTAAGTTGCCGTTATTCAATGTACAACCTCAAGGTACTATCTTTCTTCTTCATAAACAAAATGGGCTCTCCTAAAAAAGCCATTACCTATCAGCTCTTGCAACTGAATCTTTAACTTCCTTAACTCTACCAGTGCCATACAGTATGGTGGAAATGAGATAGGTATGATTCTCGAAACCAAATCAATGGCAAAGTTGATCTCCCTTTCTAATGGTAACCTTGGTAAGTCATCGAGAAACACATCTGAAAAGTCTCTTACCACAGGCACATCCTCCAACCTTATTCTAACTACTCGACTGTCGAGCACATGAGCTAATATCCTTGGCAACCCTTTTAAGGTAACTTCTTAGTAGTGAGGATAGAAATCAACCCCTATGAAGGCTTCCTATGCTCTCCATGAAAAACCACCTCCGGTAAGCCTGGTTGCCTAAACGTCACCTTTTTATTATAGCAATCCACAAGGGGGCATGATTTACAGTAAGCTAAATCATGCCTAGGATCATGTTAAGCCCAAAAATATCTAATAAAATCAAATCCACTTCCATCATTTGATCTTCAATACAAAAGAGGCAATGCTTGAGTATTTGACTAGGCCATAGGGACTCTCCTGCGGGGGTGGCGATCTATAATTGACACCTTAGGTGGATTGGAGTTATTCAACTTGGGTAATGAATTCTCTTTAGACAAATGAATATGTAGCTCTTGGGTCTATAAGTATAAGTGCATTGTTACCATAAATGTTAATTGTACTTATGACCACGTTAGGTGTGGCTAAAGCCTCTTGCTACGTTATCGCAAACACCTAGCCGTGACTCTTTTGTTGGACCTCTGTTCTCTACCTTGGCTTGGTAACGTGCACTACTGTGCCGATCTAGATGAACAACCTACTTCTTCACTTGCTTGGGAACTCTGGCCTCTAAATCTGCTGCGTACGAGGCTTGTGGACCTGCTATAGGGGCAATCTCTTCTCAAGCGGTTTAATTGCCTAGAATGAAAACACAAACCATCCCATTGGCAAGGCCTGCTGTGCAACTTGCCATAGATTTTGCATGACTGTTAAGGACTAGCTCTAAGATTAGACCTTTGATAGGAACTTGCACCACCACAGATTGAATGTCGGACTTCTTGGGGAAAACAATGACCTCTCCTCATGGGCTCAGTCCACAGTTGCCAGAGGAACTTGAGCTATGACTCCTTTTCGGGGACCCTTAGTTAGGTGCCCCCATGTATGAACCTTAAATGACCTATGCCTCGATCTGCTCTCTAGGATTTGCTTCTCTAATTTGAGTGTGGTATCTCACATAGATTAGTAGGTTAGGTACACTGCTTTGGAGATGTTCAAGGCTATATTCTTGTTCAGGCCATCAATGAATCTCATCTTTTTCCTATCATCGTCCGAAATCAGATGCATGTGAAATTTAGACAGCTTTTGGAATTTTCTCTCGTACTTTGAGATTTTCATTTTCCTAATCCCTTAAAATCTCTACTCTGTGCCTCATGAAAAATAAGAGGACAATACTCTGTGGTGAAGACATTCTTAAATTATTCCCACGTATGGTGCCTCCGTGTCCTTTCTATTCTCCACCACTTCTTAGCATTGCCTTCCAAGTTGAAACCTGAGATTCTAACCTTGTCCTTATAGAGACACTATATCCCTACCTCCAGGATCTTTTCCATGTTAGCTAACCATGCAATGGCCGTAGCTCCAAAATTCATAGTTCCCTACCGTCGGGCCTGGTCTATGGTGTATCCAGTGTTGCTTGCACCTCCTAAGACCTGGGTCAACTAGGAGATAAGACCTATTGTTTGAATTCTTGACCTCATCTTCTCGAGAACTGCATGTACCCCACCTGGGCATCGCAGTGGATTTTGGAGAAATAAAACAGGAGTTTAAAAGAAAGATACTTAAAAAATCCCAAAATAAAAGAATAACTTACAGATGGGACGCATAACAATGAACAATCCTTACGGATATAGAAACCTAGGGCTCTGATACCACTTTATCAGGTCCCACCCAAAATTCTTTGTGGAAACACTAGGCTAGCCCCGACTAAGGGAAACTTTACAGGCCTTTCCCATAGAAAGTCTGACAACATCTCCCCTAAACTTTGGACTTGCCTCAAAATTCTCTGCATCGAAAACACACTCCAAAAATCCAAATTAAGTGGGCCACTAGCCTATGAATGCGTATCGATGAGCATTTTACGATAATGTACAAGTCAAAACCAAATTCTACAAAAATAAAAAGGTCAACTCGGCATTGCTCGGACAATTCAGACTGCAATTTGTTTCGTCTATAACTTTCAAATTATAGCTTCATTTTCGATATTCTACCAGTCTATGTACTCAGATGGATGTGTACTTTTCCACGATGCCTTAATCAATGCAAAATTCTAATTGCAGCAAAAAGTCAATCATGGGCTTGCTTGATCAACCCCGATCCAACTTGATCAACTTGCAAAAAATTTTGATGTACTTCAAGGTAGGGTGTTACAAAGAAAGAGCCCACTGGCCAGCCCCTTTTTTCACCTATCTTTGACCACCAATGAGCTACACACTCCCACCCATGAAAAGATTGCCTCAAGATCGGCCGATTGTTAAAAAATCAGGGCGAGATTGCTAGTGACATGTTAAGATCGGGCAATTTTTGTCGACAATTGCCATTAGCTTCACCAGTCGATTTGTCACTCTCTAGCCACCACCTTGCCTCACTGCCACCATCACCACGTTATCCAACCAAAGACCGATCTCATACTAAATTTTCTTGGTCGATGGTTGTCTGACATGCTGATGTAGGAGAATTTTTTCGATGACGGTGGTGGCTTATCGACTCTCCCAATGTTGGCAAGTTCCTAGTCGAACCACCATCCTTTTTGACCAATTTGACCCTCCTAAATCCAAATTTAAGCTACATATGGCTCAAATTGATCTAGATCGTGAGATTCAGGAGCATTACATTACCTAGGTCTTCTCGAAGATATCCCGACCACTGCCGACTAAACCTTCGACAGGCAATTTGCGATCTCTACGCTCTAAGCTTCATTTTGGTATATAGGTTGTAAATTTTAGTTAAAGTTTATGTCAGTTCCCGGGGTAAATTATGTGCAAATACCCTATTAAGATATTATTTTAATGGGTATTGTGCTTTTATCGATATTTTAGGCATCCATGTTGACCGAGGGATCGATCTAGTGGAGGATCCGGAGTGATCCATATTTTTAGATGAGTAGTACATTTTCCAAATGTATTTTCAGGTGTTAAATTTGTGCTAATTTTAGGCACCCATATTCATCGAGGATTAATTAATAATAATACACGACCTGTAATGGATCAATTAATAATAATACATGGATGCATAGAGTAATAGAAATCACTAAAAGTTTATAAACCCTAAAAGATGAACTCTAATTTTGCTTTCTTATGGAGGAACACATGAGTGAGAATGGTATTTGACTGCTAAGATGCCTTCAATAATTTCAACCTCTGTGTACCAAAACATATCTTCAATGTATGTGTATAGACCTAACTCACACTCAACAACATTGAAAAAATAAAAAATAAATAAAAAGAAAAGGAAAAATAAACCAATGATATCTTGGTAAAAAAAAAAAAAAAACCAAAAAATACTTTTAAATGCATACTCCTAATTTTGACAAAACCACTAAATTGTTTCAAAACAAAAACGAAAGAAAAGATATATTTTTCTATATAATTACATTGAAAAAAAAAATTATTAATATATGTTTTGACTATTCTTTAAGCAGAATTCAATAAACTAAAATAGAGTATCAGATTAATAAAAGAATTTTTAGATCTTAATTATGACCGCTTTAATATGGTATACACTTGTTTTTTTCTTTGACCAATATATATGCTAAAAATAATCTATAAATTTTTTTTTTGTAACCAATTAATCAAAGAACTTAATTAAATACCAAATAGCAAACAAAGTATACACATACCTCATCCATGCCAATGGAGACCATATTCTCTTGAAGAGCATCAACCTTTTTAACATTGAACTTATTAAGCAAGGCTATGCTTGAAATGGTAGACATTTGAGACACTTCTAAATCATCCATCACCATATAAGTAATCATGCCTTTCACAAAACCCTCCTCCATATCCAGATGATGATGATGATGTTGAATACAATACCTTCTCTGCAACCTTCTCGCTGCCTACAACATAATCTGCGGCCAGGGACATTAGTGTCAAGCATTGAGGGCATGTCGCCATGGAGTCCGCCACATTCAGGTTACTTCCTCGGTATATACCATAAAAACTACTTTCTTCGTTGATTTGTGAACAAACATATATACATCTTTTTATGAGACAGTACTAGACCTGAAGCTCCATGACCAATTAATAATTTTGGGCAGAAAAAGAGGGATTGGATTTGCACCGTAAGAAGATGGTGCTTTAGGGTTAAACATTTTTTTTTGGTCAACATTTGGCTACATATAAGTGTCATTGAGATACTCAATGCTCTAGTAAAGCTTTCCAAGACACTAACGAGCATTGCTTAAGAGCAGACTTATTACTATACCAATGGGAAATGACATAAGTTGAAGAGGAAATCAACAAAATCTTTCCTGGATTTGGCGAATAGGACCCTTTGGCCTCTTGTATCAATGAGAAGCTTCAAACTCATACTGGACTTGGTGTACTAATGGAGGCTGCCATTTTTGCACTATGTGGATGATTTAGTGATTATCATATATATATATATATATAAATGTATGAGTCAGGCATCTAGCTAGCCAGATAAAGGGTATTTAGAAGCAAACTGTATATATATATATATATATATGTATGTATATATAAAATAAGAATGGATAGAGTTACTTCTGAACTAGGATACCCATTTGGATTTTGAAGGAAAAGGATCAGAAAAGAAATAATAAAAGTGTTGAATGGGAGAGAGAAGAAAAAATTGAAAGAATTGAAGAGTACATAATTAAGGGTATAGATATAAAAAGAAGTGAAATGTTAAAATTTAGCCACTTTTGGCTTTTTTGGTGCAATTATTGAGGTGGAGGTAGAGGAAAAGTAAAATGATTTTGGCCCTCTGTTTCTCTTGCTCTGACATGAAGCACTAGTATGTGGTGCTTTACTTCGAGGGTGGTAAGATTAGTCACTAGTTGAACGAAACAGTGGCTTACTGAAATTACAAATGTTCCTCCTCAATATGCCTAAATTAAAATCAGAAAACACTTAAGATCTCACAAAATACCAACCTGGCTACACTCTATAATATGGTGGTGAACTATCTACATGAATATTGTTATGCACAAAAATTGAGAAAATGGTCAAACAAGGAGTTTATTGAAGTTCAACTAAATGCAAGCTTACAGACACAAAAGGATTCCCAAAAGTATTTTACTTTTAAAGGCTCGAACCATTATTATTACGGAACACATTTACTATTCATACTGATATAGAAAATAGAAAGATTAATGCTGCTTCAGAGTCACATGCCATGCTACTTCGTCGCTATTTAAGATATTGATATGTGTGATTCAAACATCATTTTGTTTTCCCTTTTTTGTAAGTAAAAAGCATCGTATGGTTGATAATCATGTTAAGGTTAACTGATTTCTTATTAGTTTCCTCCTCTTCATGGTTATTCTGATTCTGCCATAGATATATTAACCATATAATACATCTCATTATAATTGTTTTTTTTTCCCTTTTTTGTTTATTAAATATTTTTTAAGGATCATAATAGGGATGGTGAATAGCAAAGGTGGAATTGGCCAAAATTATGGAGTTTGTTATGTCGGATAAAAATTGGTGCGGTTACGAAAGATTTTTGGATTCTATAGGAGGTAGTTGGCTAATCACTACAAGAATCGTAATGACAGGAGACGCAATTAATGTATCGTGTAAAATAAAAGTTGACGCTTCACAAATCATTGTCTGATATAGTGTTGCTAAAATTACCAACAAAAAACAGACATTTTGAAAAGTATTACTTAATATTCAAGAAAATCTGATGCTTTTTTTAAATAAAAACGTTGCTAAATGTATTCAAAACATCGATGCTTTTTTGAAAAAGCGTTGGTAAATGTACACTAATAGCCGATGCTTTTTAGAAAAGCATCGGCTTTTCTATAGGTTTTTAGAAATCATCGCTAAAAGGTTATAAAATAGCCAACACTTTAAAAATAAGCATCACTAAGAATATGTGCAATAGCCGACACAAGCGTCGGCTTTTCTCCCCTTTGGTGACGCTTTTTGTGAAAAAATCACCTTTTCTATTTTCTTTTTTTATTTATTGAATTGTGCTTTTAATTTTATCAAATTTGGATTTCTTAATAACTAGCTTCATGCAAAATAATTAATAGATAAAAAAATAAAAACAAATATTTGTATAACAAAATAATATTTCAAATAAATTAAATATTAAGTCATGTAATATTTTTATAATTTGATCAACTATTTTATATAGTTTTATACAAACAAAAGTAATTAAACTATCATATTCATTGAGATGAAATGTTTGAGATTTTATGTTCCTTTTAAATGTCTTTTGAATGCCTAAGTTTTGTTGTATTTAGCTTAGGAATTGCCTCTTTGTTGGGTATTGATTTTGTTTTTTAAAATGGCCATGTGCTGGAAATTATGTTTCCAGCAACATAGGTCCAATGTTGGGATTGGCATATTTTGGGTTCCTAGAACCAGGTTTTCATTGTTGGATATGTTGTAATAGACATGTAAAAGAAAATATAGCAAAAATAATGACTTAAAAAGAACTTGGGAAGCTTAAGATATGTAGGTTGCACGTTGGCATAACTGTTGAGATTTCCAGTAGTTATGGCCCATGGGTTTGAGATGAATTGGAGGCTTTACCCAATTCTTTTAGACCTGGTCTTTCTAGATTTCATCCTTAATATTTCAACATGTCACATGTCAAACTTCAATCAATTTGGATGAAGATATCCCAGCCTTCCATCAGGTCAAAGTAGCATTAATCGATTTGGTGGAGACAGTCTTTTGAAGTTCAAAATCTCACCAACATTTGACATATTTGTGCACTCACATATTAGCTGGTATTTGAATGTTTTGTATCAGATTATTGGGTGGGAAATTTGTATTTTTTGAATTTTAAAGACTTCTATTTGGTCTCACACACATTTCACATGTGTGAGACAAGTTTTGTACCAATATAATACAACAATGAAATGAAAAACAAAGTGAATTGTGCTGTCTAGTTTGTGTGGCCTACTCTAGCATCTTCTCTTCTTCTTCATCTTCTTTTTGTTTCTGCCAAACAAAAACCCTAATAAACCTCAATATCACCATACCAAAAACAAACACAAAAATCACCTAAATACCAAACCGAAAAACCGGATTAAAGGTTCTGCACAAGACTAACACCTTGTGTACAACACTCTTGGCCAAGCGAACCCAAAAACCACACCAAACTCCAACATGGTGTTAGGGCTTTGTTTGAACGATTGAGGGACTTTTTGAGCTTTCTTTCTAGCTTATTTTCTTGTGAGATCCCCCCTCCCCAATTTCATTCCTTTCATTTTTGGTTTGAAGTGGTACAAAAATTTAGCTAGAAAACTCACCAAAAATCTAACCGAAGAGTTATTTTCTTCAAAATCCGATTTTGAGTCATGGCTTCTCAAAGTTTTGCATCATCCACTCCACCAAAATTTGAGGGCCAAAACTACTCCATTTGAAGCATAAAGATGAAAGCCTACCTATAAGCCTTTAGAATTTAGGATGTGATGGAAGAAGGTTATGAAGTTAAGGAGTTGAGAGCAAATGCCACACAAGCATAAAGACTTGCACATGAGACTGAGATAGCTAAAGGATTCAAGGCCTTGACATCCCTTCATTTTTCCATGAGTGACTCCATCTTCACTAGAATCATGTCTTATACAAGTGCTAGAGAAGTTTGGTTAAAGTTGCAAGAAGAATTTCAATGAAACACTAGGACTAGACAAATGCAAGTTTTGAACTTAAGAAGAGAGTTTGAAACAATTAGAATGAAAGAAAATGAGTTGGCTAAGGACTTTACCGATAGACAACTAAAGGTTGTGAACCAAATTAAAGTCCTTTGAGAGCCATTGACCGACCAAAGGGCTGTAGAGAAGGTATTGGTGTGCTTACCCAAAAAGTTTGAAGCTAAGATTTATTCCCTTGGGGAATCAAGGAATCTTAGTGAGATTACTTTGAGTGAGCTTATCAATGCCCTCCAAGTAACAGCACAAAGAAGAGCCATAAGAAAGGAGGAGTCTTTGGAAAGTGATTTTATGTCTAGTCAAAGCAAAAAGAAGAACAAAAAGAACAAGAACAAGAACAAAGGAGGAACGGGTTATGGAGGTTTCAACAACAATAACAACAACAATGCAAGGTAAAAACAAGGAGGACAACAACAAAACCGTGGGGGTTATCCACCGTGCCCCCATTGCAAGAAGCATGGACATGCACCAAACAAGTGCTTTTGGAGACCGGATGCAACTTGTGATAAGTGTGGACAACGAGGACATGTTGGCAAAATATGCAAGCAAGAAAGGCAACAAGAAAATGTTGTGAATGAGGAGGCCAAGACCTTATTTGTTGTTACATGCCTTAAAACGGCAAGTAGTGGTTTTGGTTGGTTGGTAGATAGTGGTTGTTCACACCACATGACTTCTAAAGAAACCAACTTTGTGGAGTTTGACCGATCCTACAAGACAAGGGTAAAGATTGGGAGTGGAAGCTTCATGGATGTAGAAGAAAAAGGAGACATCTCATTGAACACCAATAAAGGTACAAAACTTATCCAAAATGTTTTATATGTGCCTTCATTGTGTGAAAACTTGTTGAGTGTTGCACAATTGGTTGAAAAATGATATGTTTTGAACTTTGGTGGTGATGGTTGTTTGATATCGGATGCTTTTGGAAATGAGGTGATTAAAGTTTCATTGAAAGATAAAAGCTATAGGTTGAATTTACTAGATATTGAACAAGCTTTAAGAAGCAAAGTTGAGTCCATTTCTTAACTTTGGCATAAAAGGCTTGGTCACTCTAGTTATGGTGCAATGAAGAATACAAACGCTTTAGTGAATGATATGCCTTTGATTGATAATGTTAAAAATGTGTGTGAAATTTTTCAACTTGGAAAGTCCACTAGGTTACTATTTCCTAAAATCAGTGCATGGAAGGCCAACGAGAAGTTAGAACTTATTCATTCGGATGTGTGTGGTCCCATGGGTTTGTCTTCCTTAAGTGGTTGTAGATATTTTCTCACCTTTATTAATGACTACTCTAGGATGTGTTAGGTTTATTTTCTCACACACAAGTCACAAGTTCTAGAAAAATTTATGGAATTCAAGAAGTTGGTTGAGAATCAAAGTAGGTTCACTTTGAAGTGCTTGAAGACCAACAATGGTGGTGAATATATTAGCCTAGCTTTTGAGGATTTTTGCAAAGAAAGTAGTATAATTCATCAATTTACCGCATCATATACACCACAACAAAATGGTGTGTGTGAGAGAAAGAATAGGACATTGATGGAGATGGCTAGATGTGTTATACATGAAAAGAACATGCCAAAGAAATTTTGGACCGAGGCTATCTATACTAGTTCCTATATTCAAAACCGATGCTTCACCAAATCCATTGAAGGCAAGATACCTTATGAGTTGTGGTTTGGAGAGAAACCATCTTTGGAGAATGTAAAAGTATTCGGTAGTGTGTGCTTTCTCCATGTTCACTCACACATGAGAGATAAGCTTGACAAGTAAGCAAATGTTGGTGTCTTAGTGGGATATAGTGAGGTTACCAAAGGTTTTAGGGCCTATAACCATAGACCAAAAAGCTTGTGGTAACTAAAGATGTGAAGATTGATGAGAATGCAAAATGGGATTAGAGTAAAGAGGAGCTATTAGTGAATGAGGATGAGCCACAGTTTAAAGAAGAAAATGAAGAAAGAAATGTTGAAAATAACAATGATGAAGATGATAATGATGAAGACAATGAGGAGGATGATGATCTACTCTAAGAAACCATTGGAGCCGATTTGGAGGTTGGTGATGGTGTTAGAAGGGAGAGATCTTTGTCCGAGATTTATGACAGGTGTAACGTTACACTTGGTGACCCTACGTATGTGCAAGAGGCCTTGATGAAGAAAGAGTAGAAGGAAGCAACGGATGTGGAAATGGAGATAATTGAGAAGAATGAAACTTGGTCCTTGGTCACTAAACCAAAAAACAAGAAAGCAATTGGTGTCAAATAGATCTTTAGAACCAAATATAATCTGGATGGCACCATTTGCAAACACAAGGCAAGGTTGGCGGTCAAAGGTTATGCACGACAAGCTGGAGTTAACTATGGGGAGACGTTTGTACCCGTAGCAAGAATGGAAACCATTAGACTCATCCTTGCTTTTTCGGCTACCAACTAATGGAGTGTGTTTCACTTGGATGTAAAATCGGCATTCTTGAATGGTGTGTTGCAAGAAGAAGTGTATGTGAAGAAACCCGAGTGCTATGTGGTTCAAGGGCATGAAGATAAGGTTTATAAGCTTCACAAATCCTTATATGGTCTTAAGCAAGCACCTAGGGCTTCGTATGGAAGGATTAATGGCTACTTGCTTGGACATGAATTTAGGAGGAGCCAAAACGAGCCCACCTTGTATGTGAGGATTGAAGGAAGCATGACAGTGGTCTCTTTGTATGTAGATGACTTATTGGTCACCAATGAGGACCCAAGGAATGTGGATAAGCTAAGGCATGAACTTGAGAAGGAGTTTGAGATGTCTAACTTGGGTCTCATGAATTACTTCCTTGGTGTGGAAGTAATGCAATGCCAAAGAGGAATATTTATATCACAAGAAAAGTACATCAAGGATCTCTTGAAGAAGTTTAATCTTGAAGAATGCAATCCAATGAGCACTCAAATGATCCAAGAAGAGAAATACCAAAAAGAGGTTGACACATCGAAGGTACATCGTACTCTTTATCGATCCTTGATTGGGAGTTTGCTTTATGTGTGCTCATCTAGGCTAGATATTGTGTATTCTGTATGGGTGCTTTCAAGATACATGCAAACACCCACCCAAACTCATCTTAGAGATGCCAAAAGAGTTCTTAGGTATCTCAAGGGCACTAGTGATTATGGAGTTTGGTATGAAGCAAATGATGAGTTGAAGCTTGTTGGTTATTTGAATAGTGATTGGGTGGGCTGCATTGATGATAGGAGGAGCACTTTGGGCTACTTATTTTCATTTGGGAGTGGTCTTTTTCTCATGGAATGCAAAAAAGCAAAGTGTTGAAATGTGGTGATCTCGCCACAATGTGCAAGGTAGTTCGGTTACACTTGCACTCTTTGTTTTGCAACATCAAAGACCAAACATTATTTATGTTTATGCATTTTATTTTATCTTGTAATGTTTAAGAACAATATCCTTTTTGTAGTGCCCTAAGCTCATTATCTAGCTTAAGGCCTTTTTTTGTCTAGTTGCTGGAATTGTATTTCCGGCAACATAAGTCCACTTCCTTGGATGCCGTTTGAAGGAGGTTTGGGATTTGGACCTAAATTTTGGGTATGATAAACTATATATGCAGAGGAAGAAGTAAAAAAAATAATGGCCCAATTTGGAGCTGGGAAGGCTAAGTTAAGCCCAAAACAATCTGACCCTTGTGCAGTTTTGTTGCCCAGAAAACTGGGCAAAACTGCCTCGGGTTTGATTACTTTTGAATGTGTAAATGGACTTTGTTTTATCTGGTTTTTTGCTAGAACATATTTTAATATTCAAAAAGGCTTCCCTCCAATTTTCAAGTCAAATGGAGCTAGTTTTCAAATTCAAATGCCTTAGACAAACTGAACTGCCCATTAAAGAAGGTTTCTTGCATGCCCAGCACATTGATTAGAGTTAGTTGAGGTAGTTTGGCTTGGTTGGTTACTTTTAATGCTTTTGTATTTATTGCTCAATATGGCAGCATGCCTTATTGTCTTTTTGATGTATTTAAAAGTATGAAAATTGTAATGAAAAACGTTGAGAAAGAAAATATTCAAAAAACAGATTTTGAAAAACAACATTTTTGGCTCTCTCTCTCTCAACTACTACATTTTGGTTTCTTCTTCTTCCCAAAAGCTAACAACCTTCTCAAGAACCCTAAACCTCCATTAAAACCAGAAATAAAACCTTAACAAACCCAAAAAACAAAATCAAGAACCAAGAACCAACAACAATCATTCTTGACTAACACCTTGAATGATTGTGCTCTAGGGTACAACAATATAAACCTACACCAAATTCCATCATGGTATCAGAGCATAGTGTAATTTCTTAGGACCTTGTGAGCTTTCAACCTAGACCATTTTATTTGTGAGAGGATCCCCCACCTAAAGCCTTCCAACCGAAACCAAAACCTCCCAAAAAGACTAGTTGAAACTCACCAAAACACCACCTCCCGAGAGCTTGTTTTTGTGTCCATTTTTCAAAAGTTTTCAAAAACCATTTTTTCAAATGGCCTCACAATCCTTTGCAACCCCAACACCACCTAAGTTTGAAGGCCAAAACTATTCCATTTGGAGTATAAAAATGAAAGCCTACTTTCAAGCCTTTGATTTATGGGAAGTCATAGAAGAAGGTTATGTAGTGGAAGAGTTGAGAGCTAATGCAACCCAAGCACAAAAAAATGCACATGAGGCCGTAGTTGCCAAGGGGTTCAAGGCCCTCACTGCTTTGCACTCCTCCATGAGTGATTCCATTTTTACAAGGATAATGTCATGCACAGGTGCTAGAGAGGTTTGGATAAAGCTTCAAGAGGAGTTCCATGGAAATACTAGAACTCGGCAAATGCAAGTTTTAAACCTAAGAAGAAAGTTTGAAACCTTGAAGATGAAGGAGAATGAGCTTGTCAAGGATTTCACGGAAAGGATGCTCAAAGTGGTAAATCAAATTCGGGTCCTTGGTGAGCAATTGACCGATCGAAGGGTAGTAGAGAAAGTATTGGTGAGCTTACCCGAAAGGTTTGAAGCTAAGATTTCCTCCCTTGAAGAATCTAGAAATCTTAGTGAAATAACCTTGAGTGAGCTCATCAATGCTCTTCAAGCAACTGAACAAAGGAGAGCCATTAGAAAGGAGGAGACCATAGAGAGTGCATTCTATGGTGGCCGCGTCAACAAAAAGAAGAATAAAGGAAGGAAGAGCAACAACACCAACCAAACCAGTTTTACAACCAACAACAACATAAACAACAACAAAAGTGGATGGAATCAACAACAACAACAACAAAGCCATCAAAACTGAGGAGGGCATCCACCTTGCCCTCATTGCAAGATGCTTGGACATCCACCATCCAAGTGTTTTTGGAGGCCGGATGCATCTTGTGAAAGATGTGGAGGAAAAGGCCACATTGCCAAAGTATGCAAGCAAAGGAGATAACAAGCCAATATGGTTAATGAAGAAGCCAAGAACCTATTTGTGGCCACATGCCTTAAAGCCACAAGTAGTGGTCTTGGTTGGCTTGTGGATATTGATTGCTCACACCACATGAGTTTCCAAAAGGATGGCTTTATGGAGCTTGGCCAAAACTACAAAACCAAAGTGAAGATTGGTGATGACCGGTTCATGAAAGTAGAAGGCAAAGGAGATGTGTGCTTGAACACCAAGGAAGGTACCAAAATTATAAAAGATGTGCTATATGTTCCTAATTTGTGTGAAAACTTGCTTAGTATAGCACAATTGGTAGAAAGAGGCTTTGCTTTAAATTTTGCAAAAGATGGATATGTCATATATGATGCTTGTGGTAATGAGCTGTTTAAGGTACCATTGAAGGACAAAAGCTATAGATTGGACCTAGTTAAGAATGAACAGGCCTTAAAAACCAAAGTAGAGTCCATTTCTCAACTTTGGCATAAAAGGCTTGGGCATTCTAGCTATAGTGCCATGAAAAACACCAATGCCATTGTGAAGGACATGCCAAAGATTGAGGAGATGAAACGCCTATGTGATGTATGCCAACTAGGGAAATCCACACGGCTTCCATTCCCTAAAGCCGGTTCATGGAGAGCTAAGGAGAAGCTTGAGCTAGTCCATTCGGATGTGTGTGGGACGATGAGTTTGTCATCAATTGGAGGATGTAAGTACTTCCTAACCTTCATTGATGACTACTCAAGGATGTGTTGGGTATATTTTCTAACAACCAAGTCACAAGTGCTTGAGAAGTTCATGGAATTCAAGAAGATGGTGGAAACCCAAAGCAATGCAAAGATGAAGTGCTTGAGAACCGACAATGGTGGAGAATATACAAGCTTGGCTATGGAGGATTTTTGCAAAGAAAATGGAATGGTGCATCAATTCATAACACCATACACACCACAACAAAATGGTGTTTGTGAGAGGAAAAATAGGACCTTGATGGAGATGGCAAGGTGCATGATATATGAGAAGAACATGCCAAAGAAGTTTTGGGCCGAAGCCATATACACGGCTAGCTACATCCAAAACCGAGCATACACCAAAGCCAATGAGTCCAAGACACCCTATGAGATATGGTATGGAGAAAAACCATCTTTGGACAACATAAAAATCTTTGGAAGTGTTTGTTTTCTTCATGTTCATCCACACATGAGAGACAAGCTTGACAAAAGGGTAAATGTGGGCATCTTGGTCGGCCTTAGTGAGGTTACCAAAGGTTTTAGGGTTTTCAACTTGGAAACCAAGAAACTTGTGGTAACAAGGGATGTGAGAATTGATGAAGATGCTGTTTGGGATTGGACAAAGGAGGAGCTTCTTGTCCATGAAGATAATGCTGGGTTGGATGATGAAGAAGAAGAAACCAATGACAATGACAATGAAGGAAATGAAGATGATGAGGAGGATGCACTTGAGACCATTAGAGCCGAATTGGAGATTGGAGATGGTGTTAGAGGAGAAAGGCCATTGTCTAAAATATATGAAAGGTGCAATGTTGCCTTGAGTGATCCTACCAATGCTCAAGAAGCTATGCAAAAGAAAGAGTGGATGGAGGCCATGCAAACCGAAATGGATATGATAGAAAAGAATGAAACTTGGTCTTTGGTTTTTAAACCTAAAAATAAGAAACCAATTGGTGTAAAGTGAATCTTTAGGACCAAGTTCAACCCAGATGGAACAATATACAAGCACAAGGCAAGGCTTGTGGCAAAAGGCTATGCACAACAAGCGGGTGCAGATTATGGAAAGACGTTTGCACCGATTGCAAGAATGGAGACCATAAGGCTCATCCTATCCATCTCGGCCTCAATGTCATGGAAGGTGTACCACCTTGATGTAAAGTCGGCTTTCTTGAATGGTGTGCTTCAAGAGGAGGTTTATGTCAAGCAACCCGAGGGCTTCATTGTGCAAAGACATAAGGACAGAGTCTACCATCTACACAAGGCATTTTACGGGTTAAAGCAAGCACCTAGGGCTTGGTATGGCAAGATTGATGGTTACTTGACCTACCAAGGCTTTAGGAGGAGTCCAAATGAGCCAACACTATACATAAGGAATGAAGAAGACATGATTGTTATCTCACTCTATGTGAATGATTTGTTGGTCACGGGTGAAAATGAAAAGAATGTGGAAGTTTTGAAAAATGAACTTGAAAAGGAGTTTGACATGTCAAGCCTTGGTGAAATGAATTACTTCCTTGGAGTGGAAGTGATGCAATGCTCTAGGGGTATTTTCATATCTCAAGAGAAATACATCAAAGATCTTTTGAAAAAGTTCAACCTTGATGAATGCAAGCCAATGTCAATACCAATGAGCCAAGGAGACAAATACAAGAAGGAGGATGGCACACCAAAGGTAAACCCAACCCTATATAGAAGCATGATAGGAAGTTTACTCCATGTATGTTCATCAAGACCGGATATTATGCATGCCACATGTGTTTTGTCTAGATATATGCAAGCACCATCCCAAAACCATTTTGTAGGTGCCAAAAGAATTCTTAGATACTTAAAAAGAACACAAGACTTTGGAGTTTGGTATGATAGGCAAGATGTGATGAGATTAATGGCCTACTTGGATAGTAATTGGGCTGGATGCTTGGATGATATGAAGAGCACTTCGGGGTATCTTTTCTCACATGGTAGTGGACCATTCTCATGGAATGCAAAGAAGCAAGCAACAACCGCTTAAAGCACCGCCGAAACCGAGTACATTGCTTGCTCTTCATGTGCAAATCAATGCATTTGGCTTAGGAAATTATTGGAGGACCTTGGTTATCCTCAAGAGGGTTCAACCATCATCAAATGTGACAACACTTCAACCATATCAATAGCCAAGAACCCCATTCAACATGGAAGGACAAAACACATACCGGTGAAGTATCACTCTTTGAGGAAGTTTGAAGAAAATGGAGAAGTAAGCTTGGAATATATCAAGAACGAAGATAACCTTGCAGATTTCTTCACCAAGCCACTTCCAAAAGCAAGATTTGAGACCTTGGGGAAGCTTCTAAATATTTCAAGCAAGAACACCAAGGAGGAGTGTTGAAATGTGGTGATCTTGCCACAATGTGCAAGGTAGTTCGGTTACACTTGCACTCTTTGTTTTGCAACATCAAAGACCAAACATTATTTATGTTTATGCATTTTATTTTATCTTGTAATGTTTAAGAACAATATCCTTTTTGTAATGCCCTAAGCTCATTATCTAGCTTAAGGCCTTTTTTTGTCTAGTTGCTGGAATTGTATTTCCAGCAATATAAATCCACTTCCTTGGATTCCGTTTGAAGTAGGTTTAGGATTTGGACCTGAATTTTGGATATGATAAACTAGATATGCAGAGGAAGAAGCAGGAAAAAGAATGGCCCAATTTGGAGCTGTGAAGGCTAAGTTAAGCCCAAAACAATCTGACTCTTGTGCAGTTTTATTGCCCAGAAAACTGGGCAAAACTGCCTCGTGTTTGATTACTTTTGAATGGGTAAATGGACTTTGTTTTATCTGGTTTTTGGCTAAAACATAGTTTAATATTCAAAAAGGCTTCCCTCCAATTTTCAAGTCAAATAGAGCTGGTTTTCAAATTCAAATGCCTTAGACAAGCTGAACTGCCCATTAAAGAAGATTCCTTGCATGACCAGCACATTGATTAGAGTTAGTTGAGGTAGTTTGGCTTGGTTGGTTACTTGTAATGCTTTTGTATTTATTGCTCAATATGGCAGCATGCCTTATTGTCTTTTTGATGTATTTAAAAGTATGAAAATTGTAATGAAAAACGTTGAGAAAGAAAATATTCAAAAAATAGATTTTGAAAAACAACATTTTTGGCTCTCTCTCTCTCATCTACTACATTTTGATTTCTTCTTCTTCCCAAAAGTTAACAACCTTCTCAAGAACCCTAAATTTCCATTAAAACCAGAAACAAAATCTTAACAAACCCAAAAAACAAAATCAAGAACCAAGAACCAACAACAATCATTCTTGACTAACACCTTGAATGATTGTGCTCTATGGTACAACAATATAAACCCACACCAAATTCCATCACAAAGCACAACACCATGTTGGAGAGTACCAACACCATGTTGGAGTTTGGTATGGTTTTTGGGCTACTTTTTTCTTCGTAGAGGCTTCCATTTTTGTTCCGCGGTGGTGTTACAATATGGTAATTTTGTAATTTTGTGTATGTATGATTCAAGTAGCTAGATATAGGGATACTTTGAAAGCAAACTGTATTTATATAATTTAGCGGATGGAGTTACTTTCAACTAAGATACCCATTTGGATTTTGAGGGAAAGAGGTCAAAGAAGAAATGATAAAAGTTTTAAAAGGGAAAGAGAAGACAACCTAGAAAGATTGGATAGTATGTGAAGATCAAATATAAAAGGAAGCGAAATGTTAAAATTTAGCCACTTTTGGCTTTTCTCGTACAATAATTTAAGTGAGAGGGAGGAAAGTAAAAAGGGTTTTGGTTCTTCATTTCTATGGTTATATAATTGCTCTCTATCATGATGCATCCATGTGATGCTACTTCAAGGTTACGTAGTTTTAGGATCCATTTTGGAGTGATTTCCAAAGCTTCAAAAGTACTACAAAGAACTTAAAATCTACTCTTTTATGGTGTTTAACTAAAAAAAAAAATCTTAAAATATTTTTAGTAATTTTATTTTAGAGAAATCATCCTTTTAGTCCAGACAAGCCCCTGGTTTCCGGTTAAGGGTGGGCTTGGTATAGAATGATTCGATTTTTGAACCCTTTTTGTAAAGTGGAAACATCGGCCTCAAAGCCCAAGGCAGAACTCGATTAGATGATTTGAAGATAAATATAAATATAATAATACTGTGTTGCAAATATACATTTGCTGGCATTGAAAGTTTTTGCTTCGATTACTAGATAAGCAATATATGCCAGATGTCAAGCTTGTAGTTGGTAATCATGTGTAGGTTAACTGATTACTTATTGGTATAATAAATTAATAATGCTGCCTCCAAGTGCATGGCCATAATACAAATTGCATATTTTTTTTTTTAACAAATTCCAGATTGAATAATTTATTATTATTATTATTTTTTTAACATTTCTTCATATATTAGTTCTCTCTGTTTTCTTTTCTTTTCTTGTTTCTGTTCATCTTACATATCAAACTTAGGTTTTTTTTTTTTTTTTTTTTTTTTTTTTGGTTTTGTACTGTTTATTAAATATTTTC
Source organism: Ziziphus jujuba (assembly GCF_031755915.1). Taxonomy (NCBI): domain Eukaryota; kingdom Viridiplantae; phylum Streptophyta; class Magnoliopsida; order Rosales; family Rhamnaceae; genus Ziziphus; species Ziziphus jujuba. Next base: position 13,037,036 of record NC_083386.1, read on the forward strand.
AATTCAGGATCAAGATATGGATGTTGTGGCTTGCAAAGGGAGGAAATGACCCAAATTATGCAGCTTGTTTTGTTGGATAAAAATTGGTGAGCCGAAAGGGAAAATACATATATTTTCCTATAATGAATAATATAATGGTTTTAATTACCGTATCTTTTCCTTTTTCACAAAGGGTGTTTGTTGTTGAGTTCTGCCTTTTCTTTTTCTTTTTCTTTTTTCTTTTTTCTTTTTTTGTTTTTAACAAAAGTCAGTCCTTTTCTCATTTCCCTTTAAGTTATAAATCTTCACCGTATATATGTATAAGTATATATATACATGTATATATTATATTACAGTGCATTTCAATCTTATATCATAAGAAACATATCACCAATCTCTTATCAACAGTAAATTTCAATATCTAATTTATTATTAATAAAAGACTAATGACATATCTTTTATATGGTTTTTTTTAACAAAATTATATATATATATATATATATACACACTAATAATTTTCTAATAAAAGATTCTTTGATAGAATCTTTAATGTGTAACAGTCTTGCTTACTCGGCAAGAGATATATAAAAGATTGTGAACTTGGGCTTTTCAGATATACATAATCAAAATTATTCTTTATGACACAGGCGTGGACCAGACAACATTTCCTTCATGAAGCCCAAAGACCTATTTTTCTTGCCATTTAATCAATTTCTGCACTTTATTTTAATTTACTTAAACGGTGTCGTTGTAGTGGTGACATAACGTATCAATTTCCTTTGATATTGAGAAATACGGACAAAAGAGTTCTCCAGAAATTTTCTTTCCAAACTCTCTCTGAATTTTCTTACCTTGGAATGGGGAACTGTGTGTTGAAGCTGATTATTTTTCTTTGTTTTCATTCGGATGGCGAGGAGGAGGATTAAAAATGCCGAATTGGGGTGGGTGACCGTGCAGGTCAATGATCATGGAAGATAGGGGCCAGGTCTATTTTTTTACCCAAAAACCAAGCACAGATCCAAATTCGTTGTAAATTTGCTTGCAAAATAGGTTATATCATGGGCAATTTGTGAATATGGGATTACATATAAATATAAAAAATCATATGTGGTTAGATCATTAAAAACCCTGATATTTTTCTATCTTTCACCTGTGAAGATCCTCAACATTAACCATATTGCATGTGGATGAAACTTTGAAAATTACGTACAACGATGCAGCCCAACTTATCCTGCGCAACATATATATATATATAGATATATACTTCTAGTTCTAACTATTTTAACTCTACCATTTTAGTAGTTAAAAAATTAAAACATCATATAGAAACAAATAAAGAGATCACATAAAAGCCAAACCACAATGATTTCATTTTGTGCTATGATGATCAAATCTATTCTATACTTTCTTCAGAAAGACATCAGTAAGAACAAAAAACATCAGTTAGAACAGTCTTTGTCGTAAAAAATGCCTTCAGCAATCTGAAGCCCTATATATTAAGGGAAAAAAAAAAAAACACTCCTCACAATAGAAGTGGTAGTGACAGAACTGGAAAATGCAATAAGAAAAGAAATTGAGTTTTTAAATAAAAATAAATTTCCATATATATATATATATATATATATATATGTATATGTATATTGTATGTGTTGGAACACATATAATAGATGAGAGAATTTCTATAGATGCAGAGACCTCATCTTGAGTAGGAAACTAGTAATTTAAATTATCAATTACATATGCAACCGATCCTAAACGAAGTTTATATGATTTGCTCTAATCTAATACTAATTTACTCTTAATTAAAAAGCTATAAATATTCTTTAGCCATTGCATCTAGACAACTTGAATGGCAGGTTATGCCATTTGGTCTCTGTAACTCCCCAAGCACCTTCATGCACCTCATGAGTCAAATCCCTAAGCCTTTTATTAGTCACTTTGTGGCGTGTACTTTGATGATCTCCTCATTTAGAGCTGCACGAACGAAGATCATCTGCTTCAACTTAGGAAAGTTTTCCAAGCACTGCGAGACAACAAACTATAAGTAAAGAGGGCATATACCAATCTAAAGAAGATCCAAGCAATTCATGATTGGCCTTAACCCAAAAATATCACCAAACTTTGCAGTTTCCATGGCCTTGTCACTTCCTACAAAAGGTTTATCCAAAATTTTAGTAAAGTAGCAGCCTTTTTAACGGCTAGTCTTAAGAAGAATGAGTTTAGATGGGAATAGCCCTAGCAAGAAAGCATTAACTTGTTGAAAATGAAGCTCACCAATGCTCCTATTTCAGCACTACCAAACTTTCATAAAGTTTTTAAGATTAAGACCGATGCTTCTAAGGTGGGCATTAGAGCCATTTTGACTCAATAAGGTTGTCTAATTGAATTCTTCAGTGAGAAGCTCTATCATACCAGGAAAAAATGGTCCATTTATAAGCAAGAATTGTATGCTATAATCAGAGCTTTTAATCATTAGGAACATTACCTAATTTAAAAAGACTTTATTTTACATAATGATCATCATCCTCTCAAGTATCTCAACTCTCAAAAGAAATTCAATGATTTACATGCCTGCTGGCTCAAGTTTCTTTAAAAATTCCATCATGCTTTCCACCATAAAGCAAGCCATTGAAACACAGTTGATGATGCTCTAAATCGCAAGTACACATTGCTCACTATCCTCACTCAATTGCAAGTACACATTACTCACTATCCTCAAGGTTAACTTAGAAGATTTTGCACATCTTAAAGACTTGTATGCAGAAGATGAAGACTTCTCTTTCATCTGGGAACAGTGTCAATAACACAATGTAATGGAGGATTACCACACCACCGAGGGGTTTCTTTTTAAGGGAGACTAACTTTGCATTCCCAGAACTTCTCTTCATGAATTCATCATACACGACCTTTATTCTGGAGGTTTAGTTGCCCATGCTGGCCTTGACAAGACAACTTTAGTTGTCACTCAATGTTTTTTTTTTTTCGG